>NC_090450.1:781254591-782504591 GCF_031143425.1 Pleurodeles waltl
GTCTCCTAGGTCCCGACTCTCCAGGTCCCAACCTAGCACCTCAGCCACAACATCTCCGGGACCAGTGGTGCCTGTAGTCACTGGAATCTGGAGTGCACCGGGCAGCAGGGCAGCTAGTGTGGCACGGAGCCACAGCACGAACAGTCCCCCTCCTGTCAAACATCAAACGTTGGCCAGTGCCCGGCGGTAGAGGGGAAAGACTCCAGCCACCAAAGCCGCTCCCAGGGGTACAGGTGGGAGTGTGGAGTCAGCTGTAACACCTTCCAAGGTGGGGAAGGGGCACAAGAAACTCAGCAAGTCTGGGAAGAGCAGCACGGCGGAGAAGACCGCCATCATCCCAGCTGCCCAGGAGGCCACCGCCATCATCCCCGCTGCCCAGGAGGCCACCGGCAACACCAGCCCTGCTGCCCAGGAGGCCACCGCCATCATCCCCGCTGCCCAGGAGGCCACAGCCAGCACCAGCCCAGCTGCCCAGGAGGCCACCGCCAGCACCAGAACAGCTGCCCAGGACAGGACCGCCAGCACCAGCCCAGCTGCCCAGGAGGCCACCCCCAGCACCAGCCCAGCTGCCCAGGACAGGACCGCCAGCACCAGCCCAGCTGCCCAGGACAGGACCGCCAGCACCAGCCCCGCTGGGCCATAAAGGACCGCCAGCACCAGCCCTGCTGGGCCAGACAGGACCTTCCAAGGACCCCGCCGCCACAAACACCGCTGAACAGGACACTGCCGCCACAAACACCGCTGAACAGGACACTGCCGCCACAAACACCGCTGAACAGGACACTGCCGCCACAAGCACCGCTGAACAGGACACTGCCGCCACAAGCACCGCTGCCAAGGACACCGCCACAACAAGCACCGCTGGCCCATGAGCGCCAAGGGCACTGACGCTACTGAGTCCGTCACAAGCAGGATGAAGCACTCTGGGCACAAGGCCCCCTCCAGAACCAGTGGAGTAAGGCATTCACTACCTCACTCCTTGGCAGGATGAAGCACTCTGGGAACAAGTCCCCCTCCAGAACCAGTGGAGATTGTTATCCACTTGAGAGACTGTGGCTTTGCACTCCCCAGGATTGAACAGTGGGCAGCCCACCCACTGTAGAGACTTGAGAGACTGTGGCTTTGCACTCCCCAGGATGGAACAGTGGGCAACCCACCCACTGTAGAGACTTGAGAGACTGTGGCTTTGCACTCCCCAGGATTGAACAGTGGGCAACCCACCCACTGTAGAGACTTGAGAGACTGTGGCTTTGCACTCCCCAGGATGGAACAGTGGGTAACCCACCCACTGGAGAGACTTGAGAGACTGTGGCTTTGCACTCCCCAGGATTGAACAGTGGGCATGTGGCCCCCTCGTGGATTTGGCGTCAGGCACTCAACCGGCTGAGGTGCCCCCCTCTTTCCCTTCCCCCTGAGGTGTCTGTTTTATTGCTATCTGATGCCCCTGCAGTGTTCTCTCCGTCATGTTCGGGGATTGAGTGTGGGCCTCGCCCTTGCCGTGTGGGCCCAGTGTTCCACGGACTTCAATGGAGCACTACCTGGACTACTGTTCTTGGTGTATATATTTGTTAATAGTGTATATATATTTTTGCGTACTGGATTTTAATATATTACAATGGTTACACTCATTTCCTTTTGTCTTTGCATTCTTCCAGGGGATTTGGGGGGTGTAACTGTAATGTATCATGCTGTATTAGTGTGTGTGTTGTAGTGGGTGAGGGTGGGGGTGGGGGTGTTGCGTGTCCCTGTTTTTTCCCTCCCCCCTCCCCTGTGTCGTAGGTGCAGTACTCACTGTGGTCTTCGCCGCCGGCGTTCGTGCTCCTGGTAGTGGAGCAAGAAGATAAGGGCTGGCAGGATCCGGAGCTCGGGTTCCATGGCGTCCGGATTCCTCATGGGGTGTGTAGCGGTGAGCGTTTTCCCTTCGAAGTCCTGTTTCCGCCGTGTTTTTGTTTGTGGTGAATCCGCCCCGGAAAAGGTGGCGGATTGGTAGGTTGTGATACTGTGGGCGGTACATTGTCCTCCGCCTGTCTGTTGGCGGTGACCGCCATGCTGTTTGTTTGTACCGCCGTGGCGGTCGGAGTGTTAAAGTGGCTGTCTATGTTGGCAGTTTCCGCCATGGTTGTGATTCCGTTTTTTTTCCGCCGGCCTGTTGGCGGTCTTACCGCCGCTTTAACACCGACCGCCAGGGTTGTAATGACCACCATAGTCTATAAGGACAAACGTGCTGGTAAGATTGCCCTCAACTAACAATCAAGATCTCATAGACCAGAATGAGGTTGGGATTTTTAGCAATGTTGACGATCTCCCTTCTGGGCAAGTTACTAATTGTGTTGGAGGACATTCTTTATAAGTACTATCCATTGGATGCCATTGGCTGCTCTTGACAAGGGCCCCTTGATGCCGTTTCTGTCATTTCCTAATACACTGCAGTTATTATTAGCTTGGGTAATGGCTGGGCTATGGCAATAGCATTTTTTTAGTTTTCCATATGCCAAACTCCACCGCCTTTGCATGACTACCTGCTTTCTCTGATATAAAAACAAAAAATAGAAAGACCTCTGGTATGGGATATTTTAGTCATGACTTAGATTATCTTTTTGAACATATAACTATTTTTGAACTGATTGATGTTGTGTAAATTCAGTGTCTTATTTGTACTCTAATGTGCGTTATCTGTCTCTTTTCTTGCAAAGTTTCTGAATTCTTTGTACAATGGATGGAATCCAACAATATTTTACAATTCTTTACAAAATGTGTTTGACATGCTTTCACAAAAGCATAATAAATGTCATGTACGTGTGATATTCCTACATGTATATCTACCTGCTATATTGTTCAATGGTTGCACACTTTTAGAATTTGAAAACGGTGTGAACTTTGATTCATAGGATGTTCTTAGCACAAGCAAAGACTTCATACAACTATTTATCTTACACTATTAGGTGTAATCCGTTTCAGCATATGCTTCAATTATGTTAAACGTTTTAATAGAACCCTTCCTGCTTAAAGGCAGAAGCTACTTTCCCTAATAAACACTAGGATTACTCCTCCCATGTCACCTCTGTGTTTAAGACACTAGTAGTATGAAAACATAACTGTTCTTTGTACACGAGGTGCTGTAAGCTACAGCAGATGGTAACCAATACTACTACTCTCATTACACAAGGCATAGCAGAGGTGAGCAATGTAGTACATCCAGGTTTGAAACCTGCTATTATAGCATACTGTGCTCCACTCTGCTGGTCAAATGGTTGCATATTTGCATGGACACATGCTCCATGCAGATGTGCTCCCACCTCCTGGTTCTGCCATCCCTTAATGCTGAGTCAGAAGTATGGAGCTGACAGAGCCAGGTTGAAACCACTAGGGCTAAGAAAAAATCAGCTTTTTATTTTTTAAATCCTAAGTATTTTTCTCAACGTGTACCTGCAGAACTCCTCGATTCTTAGCATGGGAATGGATAACTATAAAACATTTAGGGGGTCATTCTGACCGCGGCGGACGGCGGTCGCCGCCCGCCACGCGGTTCCCGCCGAAAGACCGCTCCGCGGTCAAAAGACCGCGGCGGTCATTCTGGCTTTCCCACTTGGCTGGTGGGCGACCGCCGAAAGTCCGCCCGCCAGCCCAGCGGGAAACACCCTTCCCACGAGGACGCCGGCTCAGAATTGAGCCGGCGGTGTGGGAAGGTGCGACGGGTGCAGTTGCACCCGTCACGAATTTCAGTGTCTGCTAGGCAGACACTGAAATTCTTTTTGGGGCCCTCTTACGGGGGCCCCTGCAGTGCCCATGCCATTGGCATGGGCACTGCAGGGGCCCCCAGGGGCCCCGCGGCACCCCCTACCGCCATCCTGTTCCCAGCGGGAGAACCGCCAGGAACTGGATGGCGGTAGGGGGTGTCAGAATCCCCATGGCTGCGGAGCGCGCTCCGCCGCCATGAAAGATTCTCAAGGGCAGCGGAAAGTCGGTGTGACACCGCCGACTTTCCGTTTCTGGCCGCGGCTGAACCGCCGCGGTCAGAATGCCCAGCGGTGCACCGCCAGCCTGTTGGCGGTGCTACCGCCGACCTCCGCCATGGCGGTAATTACCGCCAGGGTCAGAATGACCCCCTTAATGCTTAGACAGGCACATCAGACATTTGGCTGTAATTGCATTCAACCAGTCCTAGTGCCCAACTTTAAGGCTCATTCAGGCACATAATAAAATTTGCCAATGAAGTGAGGATCAAGCAAGGATCATAAGCCTATACTTCCTATGCACCGCTATTTTAATAACGTCATCTATATATATGTAAAACTGTAGAATGTGGTGAGCAGGGGAATGTGTAAAAGAATATTTTCAAACCAGGAAGATCCACAGAACTATGCCAGCTGTTCTGTTGCCGAGTTCTCCTTGCCAACAGCAGAACATCTAACTTAGCACAATCACTGCCAGTCTCAGTCACCATGAGACCACAACCTTGCACATATGGCACAAACTGTGGGCTGGATTAGGAACTTGGTGGTCTGACCGTCAGACCGCCAAGATGACGGTGGTAAGGCGGCCAAAGAGCCTGCAACATCCCCACTGCTGTATTATGATGTTTCTCCCAGGCTGGCCAGCGGGAACTGTGCCTCAGGGAGCCGAGGCCCATGCCCTCACAGATGGTGCACCCAATGCCCTCAGAAGCATTACAAGGGAGCTGACAGGGGGCCCCTGCACTGCCCACAATATGGTTGTGGGCAGTGCAGGGGGCCCTCTGTGGCCCCAACTCTGCCTTTCCACCTGCTTTTTCATATCAGGGACCCGACATGAAAAGGCTGGTGGAAAGGAAAGTTGTGATCAGCATGGCAGTGCCGAACTCAGCACTGCCGTGGCCGACCATGACTTTCACCGCCGCCAGCCTGTCGGGATCTCTGATACTGGCAGTGGCAGCAGAGTGCTGGAAGTCCGACCACATCGCAATGTGGGGGTTGGACCGCCAAGGTTGCGGCAGTCTGACCACCACCGCGAATATGGCAGTCCATACTTGTTATTAGGGCCATATAATAGAGAAACCACATCATAACATTAACAGCTAATATTCAATAGAACAGCATACCAAACTAAACTCAGGGCCTCAGTTAGGGTTTGGCTGATTGGTTATTCTGTCACAAACATGACAGATATCCTGTCTGCCGTGTTACAAGTCCATTATATCCTATTGAGCTTGTAATATGGCAGACGGTATATCTGTCAAGTTTGTGACGGAGTGACCTATTCGTCAAACTCTAAATCAGGCCCTTCGTTTTTACAGCTGATGTCATGTATACCCTATTATTTGTGGCCCTATTTACTGAACCTCAAGCTCATTTAGTTGGTGAGGACATTGTAAATATGATTAAATACTGATAGTCTTTAAGAAGAAAAAAGTGTCTCTAGTCAATTACATTCCCTAGTCTGCTCTGTGTGTCCCATGGGCTTCTGTAATTCATGGCAAGATTTTCGGATCCACATGTCCATCTAGTTACCTGCAAAGTCAAACATTCAAATCTGAGGAGCTCCAAGCAAGCATGATTATTACTAGCTAAGGCATCAAAGTCCATTGTACACGGAAGGCAAAAATCTGTAATTCAGGGGTTCTTCCGGTTCAGGAGCAGCTGTCCATCTTCTCAACCATTTCATCCTGGAACCGCAATTCTGTTTTCCCTATGAAATATTTATTAAGAAGTCACACCTTAGTTTTCTCAATGACCTGCAACAGCATGTTTTTCCAATTAAGGGTACATAAAGGACAGTGGTCCGTGAGACAAATATCTCAAGGAGGTAAAATGTGTTTGTTGGCCGAACTGGATTTCATGAAAACAATTAAAAAGATGTTTGTCAACTAACTGGAGTTTCATGTTTACATTTGTCATCAAAGCATTAAATATAATTATTAAATACCCTTATATACTTTCAGTTAACACAGTTGGTTTTAGTCCATCGCAATGTCTATTGGTGTCAAATGGATTGTGGCGTATGCATAAAATTAGCGGTTTACCAGATGTGTACTCCTGAGATTGTCTGTGACGTCAGTGAAAGTTATTCTATCTCTGAAGTCTGCAGACCTTCATAGCCATCTCCTTACAACACTGCACTTCAGAAAAATATAATGTCATCAAAATAGATCTTACATACACAATGTTTTTTCTTTACTGTACCATTTTTTTAGGTAACTTTTTGCGCTTGTTTGCTTGCCGCTGAAGGAGTTAACTTTTCTTTGAGTAAATACCATTTACTTGTTTGATGTGAGAATTGCTCAGAGACCTGGATAAAGCACCATGTCGCCCCATCTCCTTACAACACTGCACTTCAGAAAAATATAATCTCATCAAAATAGATCTTACATACACAATGTTTCTTCTTTAATGTACCATTTTTGTTAGGTAAATTTTAGTGCTCGTTTGCTTGCCCCTGGAAGAGTTAACTTTTCTTTGAGTAAATACCATTTACTTGTTTGATGTGAGAATTGCTCAGAGACCTGGATAAAGCACCACGTCGCCCCAGGTAAATTTGAAGTATGCTTCAAGAAAAAACAAAACAAATTAACCTCTCTTTCCATGTTGTCGGGTCACTGCTTTCAATAACATTATCATGTTCCATAGAGTTCCCAAGGGCTCTGGCAGGCAAAATCACAATGGCCAACAAATCCTTAGAGCTCTAAACGTGATTCCAGTGCGAGGTTCCCTGGAAATGAGAGAAACAGAAGACAGTTGAAGAACTAGTCTTCTCTAATTTATATTCCCCATCTTATCCATCCAGCATTGTGTCCTAATGCATGTTGTAAGGCAAGAAAATCATTTTAGACAGCCTCTGTGCAGCAACCAGAGCTAGAATCCTTGACTGCCAAGATACATCCCCCGAAATTCACATTGCTCTAATTAAAAGCATTGCAGCATTAAAACTGGAGGATGTGACATATTTGTGTAATTCACTCAAGAATTTTTTGAAGCCATTACACATAGTAAATTATGAAAATATTTAAAGTGCCTAACACAGTGAGTAAAGTATTACACAGCAAAAGTCTTAGATACATTCAACCCCGATTTCGCAGCACCGAACCGAGCACAGGTTGCGTTCATCTGTGTAAACCACCCTGGTCAAACTAAGCTTAAAAAAAGTCAGTCCAGGCTAGTGCCGCATGAGCGTTTGGGTAAAAACTGCTCTCCTGTAAGTTACAGTATGTACACCTTTATAAAAGCTATGGATTGTGTCGTAGCCTCTTTCAAACACAACAGTACTGCTTGGCGACAGGTCCTAATGCTGTTAGAATTGAGAATGTTTCCAAGGTACTTTCTGGGCCACAGCAGTAAGAATGGACAGATGCATAATATGTGAGCAAAATCTTGCCTTGGGTATTGGCATAGCCTGCAGGCCTTGTTCTCCCTTGGTGGGTGCCCTTTTGGTAGATTGTTGATTGATGCCAATATTCTAAATCTGGCTTGGCGAAATTTGATTTTTAACTGGTTTCTCAGGATGATATTCAATTAGGAGTTCGTGATAGGAGCCTTATAGGTGTTAATTGTCATCCAGGCATGTTTGCACAGACTGAATTTTACTTTGTCTTTCCACTTTGCTATAACTTTACATTTCATAAGCAGCCGATTTTCCTAGCCTGTGCACCAAAAGTAGCCCTAGTAGAAACGAGTTAAAAATGCATGTTCAGGTGTCACAACTGACAAAAGAAGAGCACTTTCTCTTAATTTTGTGTCCTCTACAGTCAGAATTTCATACCAGTAGTAAAACACGCTGCAGGAGATACAACTCTAAGGGTAGTTTTCTATCATGCCTGACTATTCATATTTTTTAAAATCTCTTTTTAGTTTTCATATACACTGTTAAAAGTTAGAGTGTTAATGGTTGATATTGTTGGTTCATTCTTATAAGTATGACACCTGCTAAGTCAATTGTATGTAAAATATTCCTTATATTCTGTCCACATCGTACATATTAGATTGGACCTTTGCAAAGCGGGCAGAGAGTCGCCAGAAGACCTGATAATTTGCAGAGCATCTAACACTTGCAACCAACTTCCCCAGTGAGGTCAACAGCGCAAGCAGTATGTCTTACTTAGAAGTTCCTCTTCAAAAAGCCATTTTAAAGCATCTCTCAGGTTGTTGTTCTATCTAGGAGAAACAGTGGTAATTGAACATAAATTCTCCAGGTCATCAAGCCATTAGTCAATTTATAGTCTCATCTAGTTTCTAAGATGTGGGGTTTGCTCAGCAGTTTACCTTTTCTGGAGTTCTTTAAACCAATTGCTGAACATAGGCATGATTAGTTGCAGCCAGTGCCCTGCTAGTCACCTTTTGACCAAAAATAGACCCAGAGATTTAAGCTTGTGCTTCATCTTACTTTTCTTTGGAAAAAGGAAGAGCACCAGAAGAATTTTCTTCTGCTCCATGCCTTTTTACTATGCTTATTCTGCTTACTGCCTCCTCCAAAAAGTGTTTACCTCCTCATATATATGTCCAGTTCAAATGTATGCAGTTTCACACCGGATATTCCATCCAAATTTTTCGTATGGGCACCAGCGTCAGATATGTACAAAGGATGTATTTAAGTCACACCAGTTTAAACCATGCATTGCTGGTGAATTTTGTACGTATTTGCATGCACTTATCCATTTGGAATCACTAATTTGTTACATGCAGGACATTTCTCATTTGCCCTTATTTGCTATGGCACTGGGTGAGATGGGTGCTGTCAAAACATAGGTTAACTTGCCCCTCTGTCATCAATTTAATCTCTCTTAAAGTGGGATTTTCCTTCAGAATATCCAGGGATTGTCCCTAAATCTCTTGGCATACCCTGTAGTGTTTTGGTGTATTGTATGAACGGTTCTCTTTTGACCCTAGATTGACCCCATGCTTTTTTTATAAGGAAGCAATTATATCTTATATATCTACACCATCAATCATCACACATTTAGCTACAGACATCTCTCTACTTAGGTTCCTAAAAGATGCTGCACCCCAAAGTGTCACTTCCAGTGCAAATTGGGGCTTGCTGATCACTTTCTCAATTGTCAATTACTAAATCTGGCCCATTAAGCAGACAAGGTAAGGGAGCTTTAGTGGGATTCTTTTCCCAGCCAAATGTAAATGCTCAGTTGTAACCCATTGTAGAGTCACTCCAATATGGTTGTATCTCGGTGTGGGCACTGCACCAACTAGTCTACAACAGGTAGGAACTCAGCAGCAAGATAATACATCTAAATGTCATGAAGTCCTTGGCCCCTTTTCGTATGAATGTTTCAGCACTGTTTAGTTTATCCTGCTGTGTGCCTCCAAGATTCACCTGATTAACATTTGTTCCAACTGTCTGAATATTGTCATAAGAAGATAATAGATGTTGCCCTTGACCATGTACACTGTCTGGGGTAGCTTTACAATTTTGACCTATACTCCCTGGTCCGTTACAAACCTGAGTAATGTGATCCACAGTTATTACCAAAAGGCTTCTTAGTTTTTGTCAATGGCTGTATTTATTTTTTATAAAATAGGGGGTCTGGTAATTTGGTTTCACATGAGAAATGTCTACTTTTACTTCACTGTACCTACACAGCATGGTTATAATGCTTGCACCTGTGATTAAGATCTACATCACAATTAAGCTTTTCTCAGACCAATGATCTTCTTTGTGCCCTGCCATTACTGACATGTTTCAGGCCTATGATCTATGTTTCTCTTGACCATAGGTGAACCTTGTTTGGGACATGACATGCCTCCCTCCTGACTACTATTAAGCATTGTTCTAAACCAAAATGTTTTTTGTATTGACCAATCTCAACATAAGTGGGCTGTTTTTTGGGACATCAAGAGTTATATCCAAAGCCCAGTGTCTATGACTAATTGAAAGAACTGGAGCAGAGGAAGAGACTTTTAAATTGCTATGTGAGCTCTTCCAGAATTTCACAGATACTGACTAGTGGAAAATCTCACAATTAATGACTTAAGGCCTAATTCTGAGTCTGGCGGTCATTAGACTACCAGATTCACAGTGGTGGTCTGGACCATTGCTGCTGTTGCGGTCTGACAGTGACATTACGACCCTGGCACTCCAACCGCCTGGGTACCACGGTCTCCACCAGGATCGGTGATCCTGACAGGCTGCTGGCTGGTGCAGGTTGCATGCAGCGCCGCCCTGCTGATTACAACCTGGTTCTCCTGGTTGCACTGCCATGAAAAGGCTGGCAGAGAACAGGTGCAGTGGGCCACAGGAGGCCCCTGGCACTGTCCATGCTATGCAGACAGTGTGCATTACGAGGGTGCTGGTACCTCCTGTGGATGGCAGGATTGCTGCCAGCTCAATTACGAGCCAGCGGCAATGTTGCGGCCACTGTCCCGCTGGGCTGACGTGCGGAAACCTTGGTTTCCACCCATCAGCCCAGTGGGAAAGTCAAAATGGATACGGTAGGGTGGTCGCCACTACAGTGGCGGCCACCCTGTCCGGAGTTTGGTAGATAGGTGTTCCCGGCCGCCAAACTCGGAATCAGGGCCTGAATATCTAATTACTAAGAATTTTTGAGAAAACCTTTCACCACTGATATTTGCGTGTGTGTATCATAATTATCACAAGGTTGAATCTTTATAGGTCCAATTCAAAGCTTCATCCTTCTGAGTCTGATAAGGTTGATAGGTTGGAGCATTAAGTGTAAAATAAAAAGAATGGTTTTATTATTAATAATAAACTATATGCCAATTTGTTAGACATTATTATAACCTATGATCTTTTTTGCTTTTTGTTGCTGAATAGGAGTATTAAAAGGGAAAGACCTAACGTGCCATATACCTGATCCCCACAGCTATATACTGTACCTTTGCTTGAGGCTCAATTACTATATACAACACAGAATATGCTGATATCGTGACCAAGGCTGGCGAGTGTAGCCAAAATGCATAGATGTTGTTAATCCTCCCCCACCAAAAAAAGGTGTGTGTGTGTGTGTGTGTATATATATATATATATATATATATATATATATATATATATATATATATATATATATGTGCATTTATTTATTTATTTATTCCAAAAGGTGCTTTATCAAGAACACTGAAGACTGGCATTCCAAAGCCTAGTTTCAAATCAAAGGTTATTACAAATGGCGACGTGCTGTGTTCTTTACAAGATCTTCCTCACTGCCTCTTACTCCCAATGTGCCCCACCACCTTTATACATACATGGAAATGCATCCCGAGGCTGCTTATTAGTTCACAAAAGGCGTGAAGTTAATGGGCTGATTCCGAACGTGAGCATGCGACAAATCAGGCAATGAGTACTAGCACCTGAGAAGCGCTGAGAGGCGACCAGTGGGGCAGGAGCCCTTTAATTTTGAAATCGCGCTCCTGCCGTCGCGGGAAGCGCTGAGAGGCGACCAGTGGGGCAGGAGCCCTTTAATTTTGAAATCGCGCTCCCGCCGTCGTGGGAAGCACTGAGAGGCGACCAGTGGGGCAGGAGCCCTTTAATTTTGAAATCGCACTCCCGCCGTCGCGGGAAGCACTGAGAGGTGACCAGTGGGGCAGGAGCCCTTTAAAACTGAACCGCGCTCCCGCCGCCGCGGGAAGCGCTGAGAGGCGACCAGTGGGGCAGGAGCCCTTTAATTTAGAAATCGCGCTCCTGCCGTCGCCGGAAGCGCTGAGAGGCGACCAGAGGGGCAGGAGCCCTTTAAAACTGAACCGCGCTCCCGCCGCCGCGGGAAGCGCTGAGAGGCGACCAATGGGGCAGGAGCCCTTTAATTTTGAAATCGCGCTGTCGCGGGAAGCGCTGAGAGGCGACCAGTTGGGCAGGAGCCCTTTAATTTTTATATCGCGCTCCCGCCGTCGTGGGAAGCGCTGAGAGGTGACCAGTGGGGCAGTAGCCCTTTAAAACTGAACTGCGCTCCCGCTGCCGCGGGATGCGCGCGGGCGGAGCCCGGGCGAAGCCCAGGCCAAGGGCGGGCCCGTCCTTGCCTGTCATTGCCAGGAAGAGGCAGGGCAGGGCCACCCCCCTGACATTTCTCCAAAAAAAACGTCTGGACTAGATACCTACGAGCATAGGGCTGCCTGAAGGTACTGTGGCGACTTGTTTGCTCTCCTTTCCTTTCAACCTTCTCTTTCTACTGTCGCGCTGTGTTCTGTTGAGGGGGCTGGAGCCCTCTAAATTCAACTATTCAACTGGACTGGCCGCAAGGCCCTTTTCACAAAGGAACCCTCTGACCCTCTGTCCTTCGTCTGCTATCGAAGGGAAGAGGCCAGGCTGGGCCCCCCCTCTTTATCCTTGTGTTTTAAGCTGGTCCCCTAGTGATTAGAGCCCTCTTTGTCTTTTGTATTAAGGGAATTGCTTTAGACATACGAATATAGCTCCCTGAGTTACTGGCCACTACGTAAAATATGGGCAAAAGGAAGCACTCAAAATTAAACACCTCAACAAATTTAAAAGACAGTTCATCTATATTAAAATACATCTCTGGGGCGATGGGAATGATAGATAAGCAAATTGCCACTGTTGAAGGGAAAATGTCATTATCTAAAGAGCAATCTCGTGATTCATTAGGGCCTGTACTACCGCAACATAACTCCCCATCTAGTGAACTTGGGGACGGACACTCAAAAGTAAGGCCTAGAAACGGCTGTATTAAAGACTCTTCGAACATAATTTATTCCATGGACGATATATCCCCTGTTGCTAAGCGACCTAGGAAACCGGAGACGGGCCTGGTGGACAAAACCTCAAAAAAAACGCCAGTGATAGACTTAATAACTACTCCAATCAAAAAACATAAAAAAAAACTAACCCAGAAGAAACCCTCAACCTTAGCAGGAGACACTATTCGATCACTCCTCATAAATCTCCACGAGATAATAAACTCATTGAAATTATCTATCGGAGCTACTTTGGACTCAATGTCGGAGCGCCTAAAGGGGGTGGAATCTAGTCTTGAGGCAGGCCTTGAAACAATAAAGTCCTTACAACGGGAAGACACTAATTTTACAAGCAAGGACCCTAGAAATACATTGCGGTCCTCACTACACGAGAACAACACACAATCTATTCCGTACAATAGCCCAATTAGTATACATGGGAACGTTAACCTCCAGAATGAGTCCCAATCTCATCCAATAGCTCCTTTTTTGAACCAATATAACCAACCCTCATTTTCACCACATAGTCTTTCTTCAGATAAAAAAGCTCTAAATCCCACTCTATGTAAGACAGCAAGTAGTGCTATACGCAGGGCAACGAATACCTATCCCTATTTAAATCCAGGAAGAAATAGAACTAGCAGGCCTAGATCCCCGAAACTTGCTTACCTCCCTAGTGACCTGCTACATCTTCCCCCGGAGGCTACTCCATATGTTGTGGACTTGGCTAACGTCCCACCGATAGATGGCCAACAACGAGAAACTTGGACGGCCTTGAGAAACAAGGCCCTCAATTGGATCGGGCCCGAATGGGCCCTGGAATGGTGAGGACTCTTTTTGATGACATAAAAATGGTCAGAAGAATTAAATGGATAGGAATCAGCAGGAAAGCGCTGACGGGAGATTGCGTGGTCCTTTCTTTTGGCTCACCAAATCTAGTGAATAGGATTATTCATGACCTAGGAGCCAGACAAGTTACTTCACAAGGAATCTCGCTATTACCCCTGGGATATTTTTATCAAAGACCAGAGGGGAATAACTCCACCTGCTCACAGCGAGCTGTAGCACCCTCATCCAGCCCAGACCTGTCTAAAATGTGCAATAGATTCTATCCTCTCTCAACGCTGGAAAATATAGATTGACTCGATATGAAACAGTTAGCTCTTCATGATACAGAAGTACAGATAATATATAGATCAGGGACGGAACTACAAAAGGAAGATACATCACATACAACGGTTTCTATAAGGAATGAGATATTACCTCATTTAACCCAGTGTGATGATGAATCTAGAAATATACCAAATACCACTATGGGCGATATCCCCCCTCCTTCCCTAAAGAACCAGCCCTGTAATTTTAACCAGAATCTTAACCAGAAACCTGAAATAGTCTTACTATTTTGGAATATTGCAGGGCTAGCAAATAAGCTAGGCAATGAGATCTGGGCTAACTTTATAGAAGATTATTCATGGGTTTGTTTACAAGAGACATGGCTTTTAACCCCTGCATATTTAAACGGCTATAAAACATTCCACACTCCCGCCGAGCAGTCTAGGTATGGTAGACCTAAAGGGGGAGTGTGTACATACATCTCCAATAAGTTGTCTTTACAGAATTTAGTGATGCAATTTACGAGTCCATACTACCAAATAATAGAGAGTGACTTAGATCACAAGACCCACCTAGTCATTATTAATTTTTATAATAACGCTGCTCCAGGAGAATTTTCCAACATTCTCGTGGAAATGGGAAATGACTTTAAAAAAAATATGTGGAAAAAATAACCGCGAGATCCTATTGATATGGGGTGGTGATTGTAACGCCCATCCGTGTAAAGAAATTTCAGATAAGATATGTGGTTGGGACTCGGAAGGTATAGGTGCAAGCCTCCACTTCTCTCACAACACTCAAGGAGATGAAATGAATTTACTGGCTCAAACCTATAACCTATCCTTTGTAAATGAATTATTCTTGGACGAACCACAGTTTAAACCAACGTATAACGGAAGGGGCGTAAATACAGTGATCGATTATGTCCTAATGTCTACTCACTTCGCTCACTATCTTACAAACTATACCTTGCACGACATTGCAATTAGTGATCACTACCCCCAGAGCATGAATCTCCTACTATCCCCCCTTTCAGCAGCTAGGGAAGATAGTATTACACTGGTAGATGATATTGAACTGGTGCCGCGCAATGGATACACTATGAAGTGGTCTCCGACAGACCCCAAGTCTTTACTGAAACAGGTAATATGCCAATGTACACATGCTTTCGCAGACTGTTTAAGAGAGAACCCACATCTAAGTGCGTTTACAATGATTACTTAAACCATAAAAGAAGCCCTTACTATTAGAAGCAGTAAGGCAGGGAAAAAAAGGTTGTGCAGATGGTTTGATCATAACTGCACTCAAGCACATAAGAGACTGAAAAAGGCCCTAAACGCTCCAAAAAGGTGCTTGAGTGACATACGTAAACACAGACAGGAATATAAGACAGCAGTAAAGGAAAGGAAATTGAATATAAAAACAAACTTGTGGGAAACCCTCCACATAGCAAGTCGTAAGAAAGATAATATACTCTTCTGGCAGACAATAAATTCCCCCGTGTTAGGGGACAGAGACATTCCTAGGATGGAAATCGCCATCTCCGAAGAAGACTGGGTAGCACATTTCTCTAATATATATTCACTGACGAGTGACATATTAGATCATACACATGACCACGATTCACAGGAAGGTCCGCGCCTAGTTATAACCCCCCAATTTAGCCTTCAGGAGGTAGAGGAAGCTATAATAGAAAGCAAATCAGGGAACGCGCCAGGCCCTGATGGCGTTCCGATCGATATATTCAAGGCCAATATTGAGCTGTGGGGGCCTGTATTGACACAGACATTGAGGGCTATCTGCACATGCGGACCCCCACCATCTTGGAGAGTTTCTAACATAATTCCAATATATAAAAAGGGTGACCGCCTTAATCCAGCCTGCTACAGGCCTATCTCCCTGCTGGACACAACAGCTAAACTAGCAGGGAGAATAATTCTGAATAGGCTGCAAACATGGGCAGAGGAAAAGAACGTTTTATCCCCGGTCCAGTATGGATTCCGGAAAGGAATCGGAACAGTAGAACAAAGTTTAAATTTAAGTCTCATTATTGGAAAGTATACTAAGATCAGAGCAGGCAATCTGTACCTGGCCTTTATTGACTTGTCATCAGCTTTCGACTGCGTAATCCATGATAAATTGTGGGACATTTTAAATAGCATGGGGGTGGAACCGGCCTTAATTCAATTTATTCGCGAAATGTACACAGGGTGCAGAGCAAGAGTGAGGTACGGCCTAAAAGGGGAATGTACTCGCCTCTTTGGTCTTCACAGAGGAGTGCGCCAAGGCTGCGTTCTTGCTCCGTTCCTGTTTTCAATGTATATAAATAACCTAGACAAAGAATTGGCCACTAGGTGTAAAGATCTACCCCAAATAGATAAGCGACCTGTTCCGGCATTACTTTACGCAGACGATGCAGTATTAATGGCCAGGACCCCAATAGCTCTCCAGAAACTTCTAACAACCTGCATTACATACATGACACAGCTGGGACTCACTGTCAACCGCTCCAAAATCTTTATCATGAACTGCGGAGGGAAGCGCGGCAAGACTTATAACACCACTATTGCAGATAGCAAGGTCGAAATCGCGCAAACCTTTTCATATTTGGGCATAACATTTGATAAGTTGGGTTCCTGGGCCAACTGCAGGAAGATGAAGAGAGTGCACCTGATCAAAACAACGATGGCACTACGACTCTTCTCCAAAAGGCTTGGGGGGATTACACCACCTAACATGATAAAGATCTACAAAGCCAAGTGTATTCCGGCTGTTACGTACGGAGCAGGAATTTGGGGACATACAAACTGTGATCTAGTGCAGACAGTGGAAAATGATTTCCTACGACATTTGTTGAGAGTACCAAAAGGCACTTCATCGTACGTCACACACACGGAACTCGGGGTTCCCTTCATTGCAGACTTGATAAAAATCCAGCCACTGCTACTATGGCATAAAGTCTGGACCTCGGAACACACCAGTTTTAATAAGGCCATCCTGACCGACTGTACAAAGTCGTTATATACATCAAGGGTACCATGGTTAAAATATATTATGACCTTCTTCGAAAAAATGGGCAATAAAGTCTACTATACAAACCCAGTTTCGTTGCGGAAGATATCCAGGAAGGACCTGAGTACTTTGGCATTAAACTATCTAGAAGACATACGTTGAGGGGCGGAATAAAAAAAAACCTCAGTCATTCATAACCAAATAATTTTGACGGCTGAGGGCATGCATCCGTACTTGGTAAACGTGGTACTCCCTCGCCACTGTTACGTCCTTACTAGATTTAGGCTAGACACATTTCATCGCCTAGTTTCATTTCCAATTATGAACGACTGGTCCACCTTGTTAAAACCATGCCCCTGTTTTGCAAAAACACTTCAATCCACAATTCATGTGGTTTTATTCTGTAATTTTTAGGCCTACCAGAGGAAGCGCCTAGTTGTTCTGCTTTTAAGGTCAATCAATCTCCCCCAGTGTTGCACAGCCTATGCCTGTATCCAGGCACTATCTTCTTTAGAGATGTGCGGAATTTTAGCTAACTTTTTATGTTCTGTATTAAAGATAAGGAAATCTATGGGGGAGGTGATCGAATTATAATTTATTGTGACAGGGCTTTTCATTTAATAGATTCACTAGACTGTCTTATTATTGTGTTTTTGTTTTTTTTGTTTTTTACATTTTCTATTATTTTACTTACTCGGCTTTTTATTATATATTGAAATGTATGTATTATAATTGGAGATTTTTTATGACTGCTATGCCTTTTATGACTTGTTGAAAGTCGAATAAAGATTTTGTACTGTACTGTACATAGAAATGATGAAAAGACTGTCGTCCAGCTTACATTACATTAAGACATAGCCATAGTAAAGTACTCTAATAATAATGCATCCGTGGTGACATAACCCGCATATAAATCAACCAACACTATCACATGTTTTGTCAGTATGCTGGCCTCTAAAAAATATATATAATAAAGGTTCAAAATGAATTCTGCATAATCCCATATTCCAAAAAGGGATTTATCATAGATTGGAATGGCATACTAACATCATCGTCAAAAAATAATATTGTCAAAAATTTAATATGAAATCTCACCGATATGGTGCACCACATCCAATTTATATTATCCACTATCCAGGCCCAGTGACTATAAATTGAGCTGGCAATCATATTATATAAATTCACATAAGTAAACCCTACAATATGAAAAAGTGTGCACACTCATACATACAATGTGGTACACAGTCATAGTTTTAATAGGCATTCAAAAGAAAACCTTCAATTCTGAGAATTGCATATTACACTCAAATAGAAAAAACACTCTAGCATGATGGGCAGGCAAATAGAAATGTTATTAACAAACCCTTGCTACCTGATGTAGTAGACAAAAGAAAGAAAAAGAAGAACAACAGAAGGTGGTACATATACTTAACCAATGTGCACAAACAGTTCTTCATGCAAATTTAGACTCCTTGGGGCCCTGCTATTAAGATGATCATGTACTCAGATTCCATGATCCAAAGTCTCTTTTCCCTGTTACATCCTCTTGCTGTCAGAACCACCATGTCAACACCAAAGAAAGAAAGTGTGTCAGGGTTTTGGGAGTGCTTTTCCATACAATGCCTCGCCACCGGATAACTTTGGTCGCAATTCTTGACTGCTCTCAAATATTCTGGGATCGGCTTCTTAACAGGGAAAATGGTGCTACCCACGTAGAAAAGGCCACAGGGACAAGTAAACAAATAAACACAGAAATCACTGCTGCACACAATAAATGAATTGATCTTTGCCCATTTTCCATTCAGCAGCATGTAGGTCTTAATATTTTTGCTCACTTACATGCCTTACACCTACCACACTTGTGAAAGCCATTCTGTTCTGTGAGCCACCCCTTGCTTTTCAATTGTGAACTCATGTAACTGTGTACAAGAATGTCCTTCACTGACCGTGCCTTGCTGTAGGTAATTAAGGGGTATGGTGGCACTTTTTGCTCTGCAACAGGATTGGATTTCACTAGGTGCCAATGTTTGTGATCATTTTCTTGATTCTGGCTGACTGCATTGTACATAGTGGTCAGTCTCTTCTCTTGATCACTGCTAGCTGGGTTGTTGCTTGTGCCTAAAGGTAATCTAGTTGGGTTGGACTGTGCACAGCAGACAGGAATCAGGGGTTGACCGTGATGGACCAGACTGCGGTGGAGTGCTGCACCAGGGGGCCTGTGGGTTGGCCCCTCCTCCCATCTCTCTCCCGGCTGGGTAGAGACACAGGCATGTCCGGCCTTTGACGCCTTTGTCCAGTGCTACAGCGGGGGACTGGAGGCGATGACTAGTACACACGTGTCATGCAGGGTGGACGTGTACATCCTTGAATTGTACATAAAAACATGGACCTGGTCCTGAATTACGTAGCCTGATGCAAGGCTGTTTTCCCACCCCTCTGCTGATGGTCTTATGCTTTAGCATTGACACCTTCCGCCTCGAAGGTCATAGGGGACACCCGGAAACAATACTGGTGAGCACACAACTATTAATTGATTTCTTTTGGGGTGATAGTGGAACTGACTCTGGGGGCACCTAGAAGGAGTTAGACCCCTGGGACCTTTTGCACGCCTAAGATGTGGATTAATATGGATGAGGCTGCTAGTGCCCAATGATCAACTGACTGCACTGCACATGGTTGAGGCGGGCCTCCACACCTCTTTATCATGGCGCCCCATAGAACTGTATTCCTGAGGTTGCCAGCAGAGTCTTATTACTCATCCATGACCCATCCCAAGATAGGGGTATGGGCAGATGGATGGACATTCAGAACATGGAACCAACCCAGGATACCTGCAGGATGGGGGCTGCTTGTCCGCAGGAACCCACCCCTCAGATAAATTAGGCAAACTATTGTCTGCAATCGCGGAATGCAGGTAGGTGTTTGAGGCTAAATTCAACTCTTTTACCAGTGATATCATGATCCTCCAGGAGAACCAGCAAAAAGTCTCAGAAAAGGTCTACACAAATGCCCAAGCCATCGAGGAGCTTCAGCCAACTACTTGATACATCACCGAATAGTCACAATCGATCCTGGAGTGCTGACACATAGTGGAGAGTAAGCTGGACATTGCCGAGGGATGATCCCACCAAAATAATGTCCGGGTTATGGGTTTTCAGGTATGTGTGGAGGGACAGACTGGGTAGTTTTCCTGGAACAATGGTGAGATATAGCTCTCTCCACATTTTGTTATTGAGCAATCGCATAGGGCACCAGCTCAGTGCCGCCTCCTGGAGCTCAACCTAGACCTGTGGTAGTGAGGCTCTTGAACTATTGTGACTGGGATGCCATCCTGACAGTGGTACATGAACTGTAAGCTATCCACCTAGGCAACGCAAAAGTGATGCCCGCCGGCACACAGGCACTGACTTGCACTCATAATCGATTTCATTCTCCTGCAGCGCAGGACGTTAATAGCAGCAGATCGAATCTTGTAGGGAAACTACTGGTCCCAGCAGGGTCAGGGCCCCGGGAGGCGGCCCCAGGCCTAGCGGCACACCAGCACTGACTCGAGCTCATAAGTGCTTTCATTCTCCTTCAGAGGGGGACACGCCCAGGCAAAGCCCTGGCCAAGGGCGGGCCCATCCATGCCTGTCAGAGCCTGAAGGAGGCTGGGCTTGGCCACCCCACTAACATTTCCTGTTTTTTTAAGTGGATCCTATTTCTGATCCCACTGTACTGTTGCATTTATAACCGGGACTGTATTATTGACCGATTCGATCATCAGGGGCTAACCCTCATATTGAATATAGTTCTACTATTATGGAAAAGTAAGGCGACAAGGGGCGGGGCTGGGGTGGTGCATAAGAAAAAATACAAGAAGGAGAAGAATGCAGCAAATAACTGTGTAATGAAAAGGATTTTAAACAAAGGTACACTGTTCCAACGTACTATAACATACTAGGAGACCTGATGTCTCAGGAGCAAGAGCCCTCAAGCATCACAATGGATGACTGGCATCATCATCGGGAATGCTCCACGCCAGGCCGGCGCTGCAACGCCTGACGGGCTCCCCGGTAGGGGGCTCTAAGCCGTGCTGATCTGATAATGACTGGTGGGTTCAAACTATACAGACCAAACGTTAGTGGAGAGAACAGAAGATAAGAAATTTTAAATTGGTTATTCATCCAACAAGATACATCATAATTTTAATCAGTTCAAAATAGGATGAAGACCAAGATTAAAAACAACCAGGAAAGTAACAGATTGAGTTATAATGCTCAATTACTTTCAAAGAGCAAAAAGCCACAGAGGACTACAACTATTATGGTGCCTCTAAACTAGGGTCAACATGTTTTGCGTCTGCGGTCCAGCCGGATCCATTAACGCTTCATCAGGACCTAAAATAAACACGTCTTCTCCAAATAATAAAAAATTTTAGGAATGAAAGAACCTAATTTAGGATAGAGAGGCAGTCACTTACGTCAAGCGAACTAGCTAAGTCAAAGGAAGGTCACCCTTTAAGACAAAAAAGTAAAAACACCAAAGATACACAAATTGTGGTGCATTAGTGAAATACATATGTGATGGGTCACTGTGAAACATACGTAGAGGCTGGCTTACCAACCCCAATTTGAGATCAGGCCCCTTGGTAAGCACATTTCAAGGACTCAAATAGACACTGTTCATAGAAAAACAAGTGGTGTTCAGTAAAGTATATTAGAGAAATAAATGAAAATTCACTTACACGAAAGGGGTACATCAATGCCACAGATATTTGTTTGAGTGTTCCACAAAGTGACCCCGTAATTAAAGCGGCCATTAAAAACACACATGGTCCAAACTCCGGGACCCGTGTTACCAAATCAGGTGAAGCAAAGAAAATACGAAGAATTCCTTGCACAAAAAAAGGGTTAACGTATAAACCCTTCGTCAAGTATAAAGCAGTGGTACTCACAATTTCGTCGTCGGTCCAGTGCCATGGACCTACCCTCTGGACAGCGCTCCCGAACCAGACTGGAACGGGCGCCATCAGAGCCATATGTAGACGCCGCAGAGCACGGAAGTGGAAGTATCTTCCGGCTCGCGCGTGTCTACTGACATCGTCATAGAGGAAGGACTAAGTCGGGTTAAGCCAAGGGTCCACAAAAATAGAGGAACAGTGTACCTTTGTTTAAATTACTTAAAGTGGGAGACTGTACACTGGACTATATAAACCTCCCGGTCCCCCCTTCTCCTTGTATTTAGATTAATGAAAAGGATTGACAATTTCCTGGTTGAATGTGAGGAAATACTATCCTCTCCCCCTGAAGGTGTCCCTGAAAGCATCCAGAGTGCACGCTCTCCAGCTAGCTTGGGTGTATATCACAAGAAAATTCCAGATATGGTTAAAAAAAACCTGAGACACAAGACTCCGCTCCCATAGGGCAGGGAAGGGGGGGACATGTCAGCACCCACATTTCCTCAACACTGGCGGATAAGCCATCATATGTATATAGTAATGTCCTTCATTGTAGCAATCGTTTCAGCCCTTTTGACAATATTTTAGATCCACATTATGATCCTTACATAGGTACCATGGTAGGTGTGGTAACAGATGCAAACATAAACCCTATTATGTCTGAAGCCCAGTACACTTCCCACATACAAGAACTAAAGTGTTAGGTGGCTGAGCTTAAATCTGTGGTAAATATCTTAACATCTATGGTTAAACAGTTATTTCCAAAAGATGCAACAACCATCTTTGACCGTTTCCACAGTTCCACGCACAGCTCTTTAGGCCTATTTGCTACATCACCAAAATTGCCTCTGTCTACTTGTAATAAGAACCATACCTGTGTTACTTGTTCTGCCACCGTCAACCTGGCTCTGGGATCTCTAGACAGGTCCCCACATGTAATGGTCTGGGCTCAGTTAAGGAATCAATGGTCTGCTGTCGATTTTCAAAACCTGTGGATGACAATGCCTCTAACTGTGTTGTACACCCCACTGCCGATTAGTCCAAACCTACCAAAACTGTCTTGATGGTTAATGTGCCCAAATTACATCCAGCGGCTTCTAGGGAAGGGGGAGAATCTGTCAGAAATGAGGCAATTCATTGGATCCGACATGTGAGAAGTTGTCACTCTATGATATGTGAGGCAGTTAGAAGGCCTGATCCTGATAAACACTATGATATGATTGAGTTAACATTTAGGGACAAGAGTGTGGTAGACAATTTGGTGGCCCTAGATGCTAGGACAAGTCCGCCTAGGCATTCTTGCATTCAATTCATATATCCCAGGCTTTTCTCACATTGCAAGGTTTGGCTTACCCCACACTTGGGGTGCAGCTCATCTGATTTAAATGTAAACGATTGGCTTGTTGTACTGCCTGTGTCCGCTTTAGATCTACCAACTCTGGCCCCTCCTTCTTATGACTTAATTGGCTCTGGTATTGGTGTTCCCCCCAACTCGTGTTTTTGTGTCTACCTACTCCTCTTCTCCTGATAGGTCTTATCAGCCATCTCAGGGTCATCTAGCTTATCGAGGTAACATTCCATCTATGGCCAGGGCGTCTTCTCAAAGTGTCGAGATGCAATACATTTCCTGGAATGGTTTAAGATCTTTTGTCTCCCTTCCAGCCTTTATTTCTCTCATTGAAGACCATGACTTTGTTCTTTTTCAGGAAACTTAGGCAGTTGACCCATTATTCCGGTCTGGCTATTTAAACTTTTATACTCCTGCACTTTCTAGTAATAGGGGCAGACAGTTCTGTGGCCTAACCACATGGGTCAGAACATCATTAAACTGCCATATATCTCAGCTATCCATTGACTCCCCTGACATATTGGGCATCCAGTTATTGGTTGGGGCAAACATGGAAGTGATTATCCTTAACATCTATGCAAGAGGAGTTATAGGAGGTTTGGCTTCCGATACCCTCCGCGTTTTGGAGACATTCTTAAGGCAATGTCCCCGGCCTTTAAAATAATTGTTGCAGGTGACTTTAATGTCCTGTTCGAACCTCTTGATTGGGATGACCTTGGGTTTACTTGTGAGGAGGATAGGGCGTGGTCCATCCCTTTCTTGGACATTCCACCCATTAAAAGATGAACACAAGTTGCTGTCCAGTTAAAAACCTTGACTATTGAATTTGGGCTTAGAGCACTCAATGGAAGGACAAAATCTGACACAAAGGACTGTCATACTTACAATAAGGTTAAGCACACAAGTAGAATAGACTGTTTAGTTGATATAAGATTGTGGCCTTTAGTAATTAATAAGATAGTCATTGAGAGAACCGAGAGTGATCATAATCCGCTCTCGGTCCAAATGTTTGCCCTGTGTAAGCAAATGTCTACGATGAATATCCCCACTATATTATCATCGGGTATAAGTATGACTAATGATATGCGCCGCTTAAAGGGGAGTAAGGTATCAGCTCAGCCGGACATTATAAGCTCTGTGAATGCTGCTTTGAGGACGTCATTGGCGCATTTAGAGGCGGGCCTTGCAATCACTGCTGAGCAAATAATTAGATCTCATGGCCAATGTTTTGTGAGTATTGCGGCCCACTTCATAGCAGGTACTGACTCTGATGGTGGAAGGTCTAGAGGAAAACATCAGTGATTCAACAAGGAATGTTGAGCTTCAAATAAACTCTTGATCCAGGCCATCAAATCCAAGGATGCAGTTGCTATCCGTATAGCTAGGAAGTCTTATAAGTCTGCTATTTTTAATGCCAAACGCGAGCAAGATGATAAGTGGTGGGCAGCACTGAATGATGCTTTGCGTGAGAAGAACTGCACTAAATTCTGTTTTTTTGGCTGCCCGTGGCCCTGATAATAGTGTATTGAATGTAACAACCAACATATCTGCAGCAGAATGGGTAGACCACTTTAGTCAAATTTATTCGGATGATCATCTCAGTATACTAGGTGAATCTGATAGGAGCTTGAGTACCACTACAGACCAGACTCCAAGCCCTTTACCGCTAAAATTGTTCACTCTTTCGGATGTATTGTACTCACTAGGTACTTTAAAGCGTGTCAGGGCGTGTAGCCCAGATGGTGTTCTGACACATTTGTTCTTAATGGATACTGAAATCTGGTTGAGATACCAATTTTTAAAAAGGGTGAAAGAACCCTATCCTGCAACTATAGACCAATTAGCCTACTGGACTGTGTGCATAAAGTCTTCTGCCACTGCCTTTTGGGGAAGATTCAGGACTGGATGTCGGACCGTGATATCCTTAGCCCATTGCAAGCTGGCGTTCTCAAGAAAATTTCCACCATTGATCAGGCCTTTAAGTTTTTGGTTCTATATTGGAAGACGGTTTTTATAGGTAAGGGGAATCTGTATGTCGCCTTTGTTGATTTAAATTCCTCATTTGGCTTAGTGCATCGCCAAAAGATGTGGGAAGTTCTTTCCAGGATGGCAATCCCCGCGCACATTCCTTCCTTGTTAGTACGGCTCCATGAGGGTAACTACGCACGTTAGGTGGGGTGACTTGGGACAGCTCACTGATAAAATTCCAGTGTTGAGGGGAGTATGCCAAGGGCGTGTCCTTGCTCCAACTATATTCTCCTTATATATTAATTACATTGTTTCTTCCTTACGCAAGGTGGAGGCAGATGCATAATTTTTAGGTACACATAAAGTTCCGGTCTTGCTATTTGCAGATGACATCCTTTTGATATCTAAGACTCTGAGTGGTCTACGGAAACTCCTTACATGTTTTGAGGAATCCTGCTCCGCTTGGGGATTGGAAATCAACACCTCCAACACAAAATTATGGCGTTCAATCCCCATAGATCTTTTAAAGGGGAGTTTACACTTGGAGGTACTCCACTTGAGAAGGTGAACTCGTTTAGCTATCTTGGTCTAATGCTGTCAGAGAATACGTCTCGAAAGCCACACATCGCTAAGCAGGTATTGAAGCAAAACCAAATTATGGGGGTTTTAATTAAGGATTTTGGCCTGTCTTATACTAAGCCAATTCTTCCAGTATTTCAGATCTTTGAAGCCAAGCCTGTGAGCTCTGCTCTTTATGGTGCATAATTATGGGGCCATTCCAAAGCCCAAGAAATATCAACTACTTAGAATACTTTCCTAAGAAAGCTTGTCTCTCTTCCTTTGAGCTCTCCATTGATCCCTTTATTCAAGGACCTGGGCATTAAGAGCATAGGTTATAAGGCACGCCCTACGCCCTCTTTTGAACTGGATGCAGCTCTGAACTACACCAGAGCTTGCCCCCTACACTGTAGCCCTGCAGGCCGTAACATGCTTGGGCTCAGTGAGCTTTGGGATTCTCCAAGCATTGCTTAATTTCCATTGAAATTTGACCTTAAAAAACAGTACTGGAGGGCGGTAGATTCTGAGGAGCTGGGGGCAGCACTTCATTCCAAATTATCACGTGATTTTACAGATCAGAAAGATATGTACAAATATTAAGCTTTTTGGGGTAGAATCTTAGTTCATAAAGACAGGAAGTTTTACTTTCAGATCGTGTACAATTAAGATAATTTACCAGTCTTTGACCGCTTGTCCAGCTTGCAATGCTCCCACCGAAAATCTGCCTCATGTTGTATTTGCTTGCTCTGCTTATACAACCCCTCACAGGAAATGGCTTGACCCGGCCTGTAGGTTGCTGGGAGTCCATAGGTCCCTTGTTGCTCTTTGAATCCTTAGATCAGATACCCATTTAGCATTGGTTACTGCTGTTGCCAAGTTTCTTGGAGCGTTGTGGATTCTTAGAGCAAAATTGTATCTACACTAAGATGATGCATTGGTATAAATTATTATGTACCGCGGAATGCTTATGAGGAGTATCCTGGTTTTCATGTTTTTACTCTTGTTAGAAATGGGGTCTTTGGTTGACAGTCAGGTTACCCCCTGTTTAAGCAAGGACCCTCACTCTAGTCAGGGTAAAAGAGAATCACCTTCAGCTAACCCCTGCTTACCCCCTTGGTAGCTTGGCAGAGCAGTAGGCTTAACTTCAGAGTGCTAGGTGCAAAGTATTTGTACCAAAACACACAGTAACTTAATGAAAACACTACAAAATAACACAACACAGGTTTAGAAAAATAAGAAATAGTTATCTAAACAAAACAATACCAAAACGACAAAAATCCACAATACACAAGTCAAGTTATCAGTAAAAATGCAACAAGACTCTTTAAGTATTTTAGACACACTCTAACACTGCTACCATGAAAATGTACCATGGGTGCATAAAAAATATCCCACACGGGCGAAAGTGCGTCAAAAAGGGGTCCTGATGCATCGATTCCACTCACGAGTGGGACCTTGCGTTGTTTCTCCTTTCATTGGGTCAGGGTACGTCATTCCTTCTCTCTGCAGGAGAGCGATGCGTCAATCCGGTCAGCACTCTCAGGTCTGGTCAGGCCTTGTGTTGTTTTTACACGCCCAGCGGTACTTGCGTCGGAAATCCAGCCGCAAAATGATCCGAAAACCCTGCAGCGCGGGTTGCGATCTCCCAGCCTCCATCAGCGATGCTGTGCGTCGTTTCTCCTGCTCCGTGCGTCGATTCTTCGGTCGCGTTTCTGGCGAGCGTCGATTTTCAGCTGCGGACCCGGTGGCACGTTGTTTCTTCAGCCGCAGATCGGAGTTGCGTCGATCTTTTCCCCACACGGCGCTCTGTGCGTGGATTTCCTTTTCTTTAGGCTGCCAGCTTCTCCCTTCAGGGTCCCAGGAACTGGATGGGCACCACAGGGCAGAGTAGGAGTCTCTCCAGAGACTCCAGGTGCTGGCAGAGAGAAGTCTTTGCTGTCCCTGAGACTTCAAACAACAGGAGTCAAGTTCTAAATCAAGCCCTTGGAGAGTTCTTCTCAAGATGGAAGGTACACAAAGTCCAGTCTTTGCCCTCGTACTCTGGCAGAAGCAGCAACTACAGGATAGCTCCACAAAGCACAGTCACAGGCAGGGCAGCTCTTCTTCCTCAGCTCTTCAGCTCTTCTCCAAGCAGAGGTTCCTCTTGTTTCCAGAAGGGTTTCTAAAGTCTGTGGTTTTGGGTGCCCTTCTTATACCCAATTTCACCTTTGAAGTAGGCCTACTTCAAAGCAAAGTCTCTTTTGAATGTGAAATCCTGCCTTGCCCAGGCCAGGCCCCAGACACTCACCAGGGGGTTGGAGACTGCATTTCACGACTACTCCTCCCCTCCCTCCTAGCACAGATGGCTCATCAGGATATGCAGGTTACACCCCAGCTCCCTTTGTGTCACTGTCTAGTGTGAGGTGCAACCAGCCCAACTGTCAAACTGACCCAGACAGGGAATCTACAAACAGGCAGAGTCACAGAAATGGTATAGGGAAGAAAATGCTCACTTTCTAAAAGTGGCATTTTCAAACACACAATCTTAAATTCAACTTTACTAACAAATGTATTTTTAAATTGTGTACTCAGAGACCCCAAACTCCACCTGCCCATCCGCTCCCAAAGGGAATCTACACTTTAATCATATTTGAAAGTAGCCCCCATGTTAACCTATGAGAGGGACAGGCCTTGCAACAGTGAAAAACAAATTTAGCAATATTTCACTGTCAGGACATATAAAACACATTACTATATGTCCTACCTTAATCGTACATTGCACCCTGCCCTTGGGGCTACCTAGGGCCTACCTTAGGGGCGTCTGACATGTACGAAAAGGGAAGGTTTAGGCCTGGCAAGTGGGTACACTTGCCAAGTCGAATTTACAGTTAAAATTGCACACACAGACACTACAAGAGGAGGTCTGAGACATGATTACAGAGCTACTTATGTGGGTGGCACAACCAGTGCTGCAGGCCCACTAGTAGCATTTGATTTACAGGCCCTGGCACCTCTAGTGCACTTTACTAGGGACTTACTAGTAAATCAAATATGCCAATCATGAATAAGCCAATTACATACACATTTTGTAAAGGAGCACTTGCACTTTAGCACTGGTTAGCAGTGGTAAAGTGCCCAGAGTAACAAAAACAGTAAAATCAGAGTCCAGCACACATCAACAACCTGGGGAATAGAGGCAAAAAGTTAATGTAGACCACGCCAAGGATGAAAAGTCTAACAACTCTTTTTATACAAAATGTATTGTAATGATTTTATTCTTATATATAATTAAATATTTTTTGTATTTGCTATGCTGTTTTATGGCTCGTGTGGCTTAAATAAAGTCTTTTTGATGATGATGATAATACACATTGCTGGGGATCTACCCCCTACAATGCATTCTCTCCTATCTGTGGGGTGAGATACCTCGACTCGCCACAGCCAATGACTCCTATCCATCCCCTAGCTACCTATGACTGTGGGACTGCATTTTGTTCTCCCCATTCCCTGTCCTTGTTGGATTGGTAAGTATATGTTTTGCTGCTGGCTATGGTAGACGGCCTGGCTCTGATCTGTTTGATGGATGTCAGGACCATCCATATAGAGTTCTAATGTTGTTCACAAATATCCATTGCAATTAGCCAGACATGATGTTCCTTATTGAAACTGGCACACACACCACAAGCAGATTGTTTTATCATCACCCCAGTCCCTCCCACGAGTAAACAAGATTCATATTTCACTGACAGGTACCACCTGATTACCTGGACTGTCAGGGGTATGAACTCCTTCCAGAAATGTTATAAGGTGCATGTAGCTCTACTCCATTGAAAGACACACATTATTGTGCTACAGGAAACCCACCTGACCTTTGGGGGAGCCCTTCAAAACACAGGATAAATGGAGATGCCAGGTGTCTGGTACAAGTTTCTGAGCATACACTAGATACGTAGTAGTATGGATAAGAGCTGGGGTCCTCTTCAGGACCGATTAAGTATGTGTTGATCCTGACGGACACTACATATTGGTGAATGGTTCGCTTAATGGTCAATCCTGTAACTTAGGGGGTCATCTACACTCCCCAAACCAACCAATTAGTATTTTGATCCCATTTGACAACCATTATTATGGACCGGCCTGAGGCTCCTGGGTCATCAGGGGAGGGGGGGTTTTATTGCAATCCTGGAGGCACATCTTGACTGCTTGACTCCCCCTCTCCCAACAGTTCCCTGTACTACATAACACTAGCATGCTCCGACAGTGATTGAACTATTGGGGCATGGAAGACACCAGTGTGTCAAACACCGAATGTGGTGAGAATTCTCATTTTATTCCCCGGTTCATGAACTACACTTCTGCTTAGACAGATTTCTGTGCCCTGCACCCCTCCATACATCAGTGATGGACATCCGATATCAATCCCGGGCTATATCTGATGACATCTCCTTGATAATGACAGTAGTTTGGGGCTCTCCAACTCCTATGTCCATGTGGAGATTAGCTGCCTCGATGCTGGATGACATAGTTTTTCACCAGATGCTCGCCGATCACATTAATTCATTTTTCAGGAGAATGCTGATATTTCCTACTCCCCACCAATAGAATGGGAAACTTTTGAGGTTATCACGAGGAGACTTTGCATAAAAGCGACTGTAGCGGTCCATTGGGTCCTTGCTCAAGATGTATTAAACACCGATACATCCTTTTTGAGGCTGGAGCAAGCAGTCATTTACTCACCTGAAAAAATAAACAATTTACAAGAGGTGCACGCCACTTATTATGACACAATGGAGTTACTCGGCTGCCATGATCATGCTGTTTATCTTGCTAGAGGCCATAGCGGAGGAAATACATCTAGCCGACTATTGGCGGACTCCCTAGCCCTCTCAGTCGGACTCCATCCCGTTTAAAATCTCGTCAGCAAATGAAGGTGAGACCCAAACTCAGCTAGCTATTAACACTGCTTTCCCTGACTACTATAAGGAATTTTACGCTGGCCCTCAGACAGTACCTGGCAGCTTATTTGACGCTCCCATTCTTAATGGGTCATAATACCTCTTTAAATGTCTGTAGACTTTGGCACATAAAAAATAAATCAGCGGCCAACTTGCACAAAGCCACTTGTATAGCTGTAATCTTAGAGAAAGCCTTTGATTCGCTACAATGGGATTATATGCACAAGGTTTTGTAACAGTTTGGGATAAAACCATACTGGAGGAAATGGATCCACATCATATACACATCACCTACCGCCCAGGTAAAGATGGGAAATGTATATTGGACTAGTGATCCATGCTAAGAGGAACACAGCAGGGTTGCCCCCATCACCATACTTTGCTCTATGATAGTGGAATTATTGGCAGCTCATCTACACTTAGTAGGAACAACTTGGTGCATACCAGTTATGGAGTGACATTGCTAACGCGTCCCGCCTTATGTAATCTACTTAGTCTGGGACTCGTTTTTGGCCAATGAATCTTTTGACCCTGATTGGAGACACCTTAGGACGAGATAACTAATCAGCATATCAATCAATAAATCAATAGTCTCATCAATATTCACAGCAGCAAATTACTCCAATTAGTTAATTACATTAATAAGAGTCAAAACTCACCATGACCTTCCAGCCATGAATAACCACACGAAGTTAATGAGGATTATGAGATTTATTCCCTACTGATTACAATCTACTAGCAGGTTTATTAGTCTCAACACCAGGAAACACATCAACAATGTTATAAAGTGGCAACTCTAATAAGATTTGAGCATGGCAAAGATTATAAACGTCAAAACGAAACATGGCATCAACATGTATCTATTTAGCAGAGTATCAGTAGCGCATCTATTCAACACAGCAAAGATTCAGTCATTTTGCCTGATTGCACCCAATATTAGTGATCCCTTGACTAACCTCGAATTAGCATCAGCATGTTGGGCTTCATGCAAAACAATTTAGTAACACAAATTTGGAAAACGTCTGACTATGGTCTCTGTCAAAAGCAGTTGGTACCTAGAAAGGAAAGGCAAGTAGACAATTACAATTTCACTATCATATAGTTACCCACAGTAATGGATCAGCATACAGAGTCAGTCTTCGTCCTCAGGACAGTAGTCGATTCGCCATTGGCCAGGAAGGAACAGCAAAGTCTTAGCTAACAGAGCAGAAAGTTCTTCCCTCTTAAGGAGGTGAAGAAGTGGATATCGGGCAAGACAAGGTGAGGATGGTTTGAAGAATCAAAGCAGCAAGGGTAAAGACGGTATGCCAGAGTAACAACAGGGGTGTCCCTCTAATGGCTGATGTCTCCTTGTGACCTGGCGTTAAATTGAATTTGCCAGACAAATCTCTAATTTCCCATTGGTTGGTATTTGGTGCACCACTATCTCTATCCAATGGTTGTGTGGTCACCTTACTCGAATTTTCACCTAAGACAGTTCTCATACAGTTCATTGGCTCCTGTAATTTACGTCTTCATCAGGTGAAATGGCAGGTAGGAAAAGTTACACGCACAACTCCAATCAGAAGCTCCATTGTCTTTACCAGTTCAGGCGACCTTGTACCTGTTGCAAATTACACTGTTGCATTAAACAAGAATGTCTCCTTGAGAAAGTCGGGTCTCATGAGAAATAATTTACTACGGCTACACACATCTCTAGCTCCTGGAAAAGTACAGCTTTATGTCCTTCAGGAAGAAAGCACAGTACAGGTTTAGAAAAACACATTTAATATGAGACCAGGCAGCTAGGCCCAGACTCTTGCTAACTAAGGCCTAATGATTTATTCAGCAAAACCTTTACCTATAATTCTTAAATGCTAAACAGAATCATACATTAGTACATTAACAATTCATTATTAATCAATTTCATTAGTCATCGTATATATTGGAGGCCACTCCCCATGGGCACATTTCAAATGCGTATATTAGAAACATATTAATGCATTTTCTATGCAGCTTCATTATACATTATTTTGCAAGCAGTTCATGTTAATTTTTGATTATAAAAGCTACACTCCAACAATCCCTCCTCTGATGGGACATCACATAATTCCTTCCTTTAACAACCTTTTCACTTCTTTAGCTCCTTCATCTCAATTTCTTCCTTTTGTTTTGCCTTTTCATATTTTGCTCTGAACATTTTCTCCCTTTTCTTTTCTTCCCTCCTTTCTTTATGTTTTGCCAAATTTGCTTTAATTCTGTTACCAATTTTCCATGATAACCACAGCCCAAATAAACAAGCCAGAATCATCACTATCCCCTGTATCAATTTTCCCAGTAACCCATGCCAAAGACTACTAAACCAAGTTCCCACACTAGCAAGTCCCTTTTCAACCTTTCCCCAATCTCCTGGTTCCTTCAGTTCCTTCAAGTCTGCACTATCTCTTGTTAGGTTAGTAAGCATACTTCTAATCTCATTACTATTGTCAGGTATATAGGCACAGCAGTGACTCTCATTAAGCATCTTACAGACTCCGCCACTTTACGCTAAAAGAATGTCTTAAGCAAGCCTGTTTTGAAGAGTCATAGCCCTTTCCGCAGCAAGTTCAGTATCCATCAGGAGTATAGCCCCTGTGAAGTTTGTCAACATGTTATCCACAATAGTAGACAACTTTCAAATCTTTATGGAGTTCAAGACAACTCCTACTGAAAGAATTATCGCTCCAAATATGTCTCCTACTACACCAGCAGCAGTTTCTCTCTTTTGTCTATCACATAGTAATTCTGTCACTTTCGGAAATTTCTTTAAGTCATCTAGCTGGTACATCTTTGGGAAAACTATCCCCAAGTAACATGTCCCATACCATCCCTTTGGGAGACGGTAATAAGCATTATGTCCACAAATATAGTAAACCCCTGGGATCGCTTGATCCATTCCATTTAGCATGAACGTCCATTTATTCTGAAACAAAAACACATGCTTACACTCACTTGTTCCCACAAACACATTTCCATAATATGACTTGGGGCGTGTTATGCAAAGCCTACCTACATGTTTCACATCTAAAGCTAGCTTCCCTTGCTCTCTAATCCCATTGTTGCTATTATTAAGAAATGATCGTTGCTGCAAGCCCTTTTCTAATTTCCCTTTTAAAACCATCCTTCTATCCTCAGTGTGATCTAGAAAGCTCTTCTCTACGGGTGTAAGCAAGCATGTCAAATTATTCCAGTGTGCATATGATGTACTAATCGCTACTCTAGGTTCAAAGAACCCTTTAATTAGTTTTATGGCATAATACTTAGCTACACTATTCAGGTCTTCTATGATAGGCACATAAGAGAAGACAAGGTCATAGTTTGTGTAAAAATATTGCACTTCTTCTTGGTTATAGAAACGCGTTAGTAGCAGACTACAACAAATCCCATAGGTTAGTGGCAAACTGTGATATGTAACTCCCTCTTTGACTGAAAGAGGAATTTGTGTACACACATAACAAGCCTTTGCATCCATAGTGTCAACATACTCACTCAGCAAGCAATAGAAAACTTTAGTAGACAGCTCCCCCTTTGTATTAGTTTTGTCATGTAGAGATTTCGTATCTTGCTCAAACCTCTCCCAAGTTGTTAGTGTAGCAGTCTCAGAAACTGTAGCATTGTTAGCATCATTCTCATCCACCAATCGCATCTCCACAAACAAAGCTATAATGAATATGACACACACAACACCCAAATATTTACAACGCTTACCCCCCTCACTATCATCTCCCGTACTAGGCATGATCTGTAAAGAATCAGAAGTGAAGTACTACAAATGTAAATGATAATCAACAGAAGATGGCTAAAAGCTTTTTTTTTTTCTCTCCTTTTTTTTCCCTTTCTTTTACAGCAAGGCTAAGCAAAGTCTCTCTTTAGCAAGTATTTACAGCTTTCTCATTAATTCCCAGGGTCCTTTGTCAATCCAGTTAGCAGCTTGTCACAATCAGTTTTCAAAAGTCCATTCAGGTTAACAGTGACACATCCGGTAATTTATCTGGTTTCAGGTTTCTTTAATTCAATTTCAGCTTAACACAGTCTCTTTATCTCGTGGCTGAACTCAGGTACCATAGTACTGACCTGTGACTTCTCGATCAAAGCAAAATGCTAGGAACTCTTGTTGCCACTCAGCTGAAGTTGCATATGCCCATTCAGGACCTGCGTATCTTCTGTTTGCTATTCTCTTTCTTTTCAATTTGCGGTCACCTTGCAATTCTCCTTCTCTCAGGTCCTCTTTTCTTGTTGTATCTATCTCCTCCTCAATTGTCTCATCAATGACTACTTTCCCTTTTGCTACTCGCGACTCTGGCCACTTATCTCCTTTAAGTGTCCCTTTATCATTCGGCCTTTCTGGTTGCTGTTCAATGCCCTTTTCTTGTGCTATAGTGTTTTCTCTTGTTGGACCTGCAAGTGGCTCAGGAGGAGTCTGGATACTCAGACCTCCTTCTGTCTCAACTCCTTCGCCTTCTGGATCTGTCAAGGGTTCAACTTCAAACCCAAATCCGTCTGCTTCTGGGAGAACCTCTCTCTGGGTCGGTTCACCTGGTGCCTCAGTTGAGATAGGCCCACCGTCACCCCTCTGGATCTCGTTTACTGTTTGAGTGACCAGGCCGTCCTCAACGGGCTCTCCTCCAGTCTCAGTTCCCCTTTGATGACTTTCCGGCCCTGAGACTTCCTTTTCTGTAGCGGGTATTTTTGATAACTCAATTTCCTCATCAGTTGGACACGCCACCTTCTTTGTGTGACTGGCATGGATCCAATTTGGAATTCCCACACACTTCACAGCAGTGGTAGTTGTTAGTATCACTTGATACGGCCCCTTCGAACGTGGCTCCAAACACGACTTCCTCACATGTTTCTTGACAACAACCCAGTCACCAGCTTTCAGGTTGTGACCTGGATCATTTATCGGTGGCAGTGTGGTTGCTTCCACCTGGTGAGAGAAAGAGCGGACCACGTAAGCCAGACCCTTGCAGTAGTCCAACACCAAATCATCTGTGATATTCACAAGAGCATTTGCAGGCACTGCGGACAATCGCATAGCTCGGCCCATGAGAATTTCATGAGGAGACAGTCCTGTTTTCTTGTTGGATGTGTTTCTCATTGACATCAACACTAAAGGCAATGCATCCGGCCATTTCAAATTTGTAGCTGCACCCATTTTTACCATCCTAGACTTCAGAGTACCATTCATTTGTTCCACTAGTCCTGATGCTTCAGGGCGGTAACTGCAATGCAACTTCTGTTCAATGTTCAGTGCGGCACACAAGAGCTTAACCACCTCATTGTTGAAGTGACTTCCTCTATCTGATTCTAAAAAGATCGGAAACCCAAAACATGGTATCAATTCCCTAAGCAGCAACTTCGCTACTGTGAGACTGTCATTCCTACATGTAGGGTAAGCTTCAATCCAGTGACTAAAGATGCACACAATCACCAACATGTATCTCAGACCTCCACACACAGGCATCTCGATAAAATCCAATTGCATCCAGCTAAATGGACCTCCAGCTCTCCCAATGTGGCTCAAATTCACCACTGTCCCTTTCCCGGCATTCATCTGCTGACAGATGATGCACCTGTGGCAAATCACTTCTGCGGCTTTTTCTGAATTTCGGGTTAAACCAATCAATTTTGAACAACCTGATCATGGCATCTCTCCCAATATGTGCTTGACCACGGTAAAACCTCGGAAACTGTGACAAAAGACTGTTTGGCAAAACCATTTTCCCCTCGTCTGAAACCCACAAATCATCTGGTCTTTGTACACACTGCATTTTAAGCCAAGAGCGTTTCTCTTCTCTGCTGGCACGTCCCTGCAACAATTTTAGTTCTTCCATTGTGTCAATCACCCTCAATGCGTAACCTGTGCATGTCTCATTTTCTGTTTCAGGTAACAATTCCCACTGATCCTTGAACGATATACAGTTCAATACGCAAAACCTTGCGACTTGATCTGCATATCCATTTCCCATTGACACAAAATCTTGTGATTTTACATGAGCATTGCATTTCACCATGGCATTTTCAAGAGGTAACTGAATCACATGCAACAATTCCTTAATTCTTTCGCCATTCTTCACTGGAGAGCCAGAAGAGGTCATGAAACCCCTCTGGGACCATAGCTGGCCAAAATTATGGACAATCCCAAATCCGTGTCTGCTATCGGTATAGATAGTCACTTTCAATTTGTCAGCGGCATGGCATGTCCTAGTAAGAGCAATCAACTCAGCCACTTGAGCAGAGTATACTCTTTCAAGCCAAGATGCTTCTAGAATACCAGTGATTGTACATACAGCGTATCCAGCTCTCAGTACTCCTAGTGAGTCTCTCAGACATGAACCATCAACAAAGATAATGTAATCATTTTCTTCCAATTGGGTGTCTTTGATATCGGGTCTCGGTTTAGTGCACAGTTCTGTTACCTCAAGACAAACATGTTCTACCTCTTCGACATCTTCAACATCTGTATTTTCATTGGGAAGCAGAGTTGCCGGGTTCAACATATGTTTGGCGACCCCAATATAATTGTCTCATACTTGGTCAATCTAGCATTTGTCATGTGCTGGGTCTTAGTTTGGGTCAATAGTATTTCAACTGAGTGTGGAACCATTACTGTTAAGGGATGTCCCATCACTATGCCTTCGCACTGAGTGAGGCTTTGACCAACTGCTGCAACTGCACGCAGACAACCCGGTAAGGCTGCTGCGACTGGGTCCTAAGTAGATGAAAAATATGCTACTGGTCGGTTTGCACCTCCATGGACCTGGGTCAGGACAGACAAAGAACAAGCATCACGTTCATGACAAAACAGGACAAAAGGCTTTGTGTAATCAGGCATACCTAAAGCTGGAGCCCTGCACATACACTCCCTCAGCTCAATGAATGCCCTTATCTCTTTCTCGGCCATCCTTAACCTCCTTAGCTGTCTGTCTCACCAAGGGCTTGGAGATAATGGAGAAATTCGGGATCCACTGATGACAGTAGCCCACCATTCCCAGAAACATCCTGACATCTCTCTTGGATGTTGGTGGATTCATCTGTAACATGGCAGTCACTCTTTCCTTAGATATCTTCCTCGACCCTTTCTCAATCAAATGGCCTAGATACTTCACCTCTTTCTGACAGTACTGCAACTTCTTCGGGGACACCTTGTGTCCATTCTTTCCCAAGTGATTCAATAGGGCAATGGTATCGTACGTGCAATCATCTCTTGTTTTGGAGGCAATCAATAAATCGTCAATGTACTGCACTAGAGTCGATTGAAAAGGCAGTTCCAATGACTCCAAATCTTTCTTCACAATTTGATTGAAAATAGATGGTGACTCCGAAAACCCCTGAGGGATTCAACACCAACTGTAGACCTTGTCCAGGAATTTGAAACTGAAGAGAAATTGACTGTCCTCATGAAGAGGCACAGAAAAGAATGCTTGGGACAAGTCAATGACTGAGAACCATTCTGTGTAGCATGGAACTTTGAAGATAATCACAGCCGGATTTGGCACTATTGGGCAACACTTCACCACTATGTCATTAATCTTTCTCAAGTCTTGAACAATTCGAACTTTCCCACAGGGCTTCCTCAGACCCATTATAGGTGAGTTACATGGGCTGCTCATTACTTCCTTCAAAACTCCCTGCTTCACAAAATCTGCAATTATCTGCGTCACCTGTATAAGGACATCCTGTGCCATGTGGTACTGCGGTACCTGGGGAAACACCGCATTTGGCTTCACATCGACCTTGACTGGTTCTACTCCTTTTATCAACCCTACTTCTTTTCCTGTCAAGTCCCACACCTTCTCTGTGACTGTCCCCTGCAGGTCTGTGGGCAAATCAGTCATCGTGAACATCAGGAAGAAGCTTATCAAGGGGTACTCTTCATCAGTAGTCTCTGTTTCTGGCTCTGAGATCTGACCATCATCCCCCTCGTCATCACTGTTTGTCTGCACTTCAATTCCCTCATTCGAACAGGTGATAGAACACCTCGTCTTACACAGTAAGTCTCTTCCCAGTAGGGACACGGGAGTGGAATCACAGACTACAAACCTGTGTAATCCCTGAAAGGTACCAATTTCGACTTGAACCGGATCTGTGATCGGATTGGTCAGGAGCTGGTTTGCCACTCCCACTACTTTTATTGTCCTGAAAGGGGCAATTTCCAAACCTCTGCACTCCTGACTGTAGAGCGTGTAGCTCCTGTGTCAACGAAAAATGAGACCTTATGACCCATCACCTTCCCTTGCACATAGGGTCCCCTCTGATCTACTTCTAGAGACGCTGCGAGCCTGCACTCCTCACTATCTGAACTGTCATCCGACCATTCATTGTTTATTCCATTCTCACCACGCAATGGGAACTGCTGTACTGTGTTATTTTGACCCATTCCTTGACTTGTGACCTGTTGAGGAAGCATCATCTGCTGCTGTCCCATTGGCGCTAAGGGCAACTGTATTTGCTGTCTAGGTACCACTGGAATCTGCTGTTGCACTTGCTGCATCTGCACTGGTTGCATACGTGGCATCTGCACCTGTTACATGGGTTGAAGACCTTGCATTTGAACCATGTTATTCTGGAAATTGGGATTAGGACCCCTCATCCTTGGTCCTTTAACATTTTGAAATGCACTGACATCATTGCTCTGTTGAACAACACCCTCCTGCACCATCATCAGGCACTCCCGCTTCCAATGTCCCACGCCCCCGCACGCATGGCCTGGTAACACCTTCTTCATTCGCTGCACGTCATTTTGTACCACAACAGTATTTAGATCTGGACCACGGTTCACAAAACTCCTCGACCTCTGCCTCTCGTTTGCATCTGAAACATTCAGTTTCCCTGTGGCTGTTGTACCATCTGTTGTACTCCATTTCCCTGCATCCCTGCTTGCGCTGCCTTAATTTGCATCACCATCACTTTCTCCTTCAACTTTCTCTGCTTCAACTCAATCTCATCACTACAGTATTTCGCATATTGTAACACCTCATCAATTGGCTTTGCTTGCCAACAAATCAAATGCCTCTTGATCATCTGGCTAATTTCTGGTCTCAGCCCTTCAACGAACCTGAACACAAGGTGATTCATGTCTTTCGGCTCTATGACTTCCGTGCCACTGTAATGCTTGAATGCTTTCAACAACCTCTCATAGTAAGCACGTATCTACTCTTTGCCCTCTTGTGCCTTCGATCAGTCTTTTGCCAATCAGTATTCTGCGGCGACACTTTCTGCTTCAGGAACTCAATTACCTTATGGTAATACTTCATTACCTCCGGAGAGGGTGCTCCAGTAGCCCTATCCCTTGCCGGTTCTGCAGTCGGCCAGTCAACACTTCTCTTGCACTCGAGCCACAAATCAACAGGAACGATGATCTCAGACAACGTATTCAAGTCTTCCCAAAGACACTTTGCAAGCTTCACAAACCTGCCTGTCTGCTGATACCACTCTATCAGCTTCTCCCTCAGCCTGGGGAAGTCATTGGTGAATAACAGAATGTCACCCCTAGACCATGGTACATGAACAAGAACCCCTCCAGCTGTTTCTCTCATGGGTAACATCTTTATGGTACTGGTATCTGGCCCCGGTTTTGCCTGCGGCTGTTGCTGCTCCAAGCAGTCACTTTTCCTTTTGTCTCTCTTCTTTGCCCATCTGCCTTCCCACTTCTCTAAGGCTCCCCAAACCAGCGCGCTCTGTAAAATTTCTTTAAGGTGTGCCTTCATCCCTGTAGACCTCATGTGATAAAAATCTTTAGGTTCAAAGTCTAATCTGTAACTTCTGTTTAGATGCTTAGTATTGTCCAAGTCTATGCCATATTTGTCTGCTAGATTCGCCAACCTCTGGTGCACCTTTCTCACTTCTTTAGTTATTTTTGGACACCTCAATTCTGCTTCAGTGTACGACTCTAGCCTATTCACTCCCATGCTCCCTTCAACTAACTCAGCTGCTTCCACACCCAGCCTGACAAAATTCAGGTATTCCTCTCTCTCTGACTGCTCTGCTGTCTCAGGGGTAGTCTGCGTTGAACTCAGCTTGTCTAACCACTCGTTCAGCTGTTGCGCTGTCAAACCTTGCAACAAGATATTCCCAGCTTGCACCATCAGTATTTGTGACGTATTTGCACTCAGTACCTGTGGAGTCAGTAGACCCAACCATGCTTGTCTCATTGTCTCTAAAGGAACCCCAATCAGACTGAAGTCTAACAAGGATCTAGACCTTCCTGCTGTCTGTTCTCCCGGTGTCATCCCTTGAGAGCTTCCTGTGAGCCCTCCTCTTAGCACCTCTTGAGTCATTACCCCTTGGTCACATACACTATGCTTTGCCTGTGTATATAAAGGTACGGGTGGACAACTGTAATCGCAAAGATTTTTTTTTTTTTTTTTTTTTTGTGTTTTTATTATTTATTATCACACAACAAAATTACACAAGTGAAAGCTGTCAATAAGAATAACATTTGCAACAGGTTCGTTCATCACATCACCCTAGACGGCTTATGTACCATGACTGGGCTATGCTGTACTTCGCCCACTTCCGCGCCACTGCCAGAGAGAACGTGTTGCCACGGGCTGGAGCAGGGGGGGGAATAGTCCTGACTGGACATCATATTAAAGCATCCTGTTGCATTGAAAAGAAAGAGAAAAGAAAGAAAGAGAAAGAGGGGAAATACTGTGGGGGGGAGATAAAGGCCGGGGGGGGCCCCCAAGACGGAGGAAACGGGGGCAGAGGAGGAAAGGAAGACACGCGCGCGAGCATTGGGTCATGCGTCCCTTTGTGTGCTGGTGTTATTGCTAGTTGGTTACCGCCTGCTAGGTTATACGGTTTCATGTTGTCTCCCCCAGCTCCTGTCCGCCTTCCTCTATTTGACATTCTGATTCGAGCCTGATGAAGGGTGGTTGCGCGCTATCACTGGGGGGTTACAGCTATTTAGGACTATAAAATGCAGATTTTAATGTTCGTTGGGGGGATCGTTCAGGGCGGGCGTTCGTCATCTTTTCTTTCTATTATTGCTACGAAAGAGTTCCAGGTGTCAAGACCTTTGACCAGAACACCCTTTGTTGATAGGAGCTGCAGCGTGTCGGCTTCGGCCCTGGCCCAACGCCGCAGCTCCGATCGCCATTGTTCAATGCTCGGCGCGACTGGTGCCTTCCAGTGCATGGCTATGAGGCGTCTGTACAACACCAGTGCCAGCGCTATGCATCTTAGGGTTTGTTTCCGTCTTTTAAGGCTTGGACCTACACCCAGCAAACACAGCTCCGGGGTGGGGGACATTTCAACAGCTGTCCAATCAACAAGCAGTACTATTATGTCTTCCCATACTTTCCGGATTGGGGGGCATTCCCAGGTCATGTGGTAAAAGGTGGCTTCGGGGGTGGCGCATCTAGGGCATGTTTGCTTTGAGTGGGGGAAAATACGGGTTATTCGGTGAGGTGATAAATATGTTTGATGTAAATAATTAAACTGGGTATAGCGAAAACGCGGGTTGCGTGATACTTCTTTTGTCATTGTCAACGCCTGATTCCAAGTGGGTTGTGGTAGAGGCTCTGCTAGCACTGCATCCCACTTGTTCTTTGATTGTACTTGTTTATCTTCAGCGCAAGAAGTTAAGATTATGTATGCTCTTGACACATTTATTGAATCTTCTATGCTACCTAGCAACTCATGCAATCTAGGGGAGATATTTGGTTCTGAGTTTTCATTGCCCCAGCAAAACCTTAGTGTCTGGCGTACAGCTCCATATGCTATAAAGCTTCCGCGCCCCAGTTCATATTTATCAATTAGTGTATTGAAAGTTAGGAGGCGTCCTTCACTATAGATGTCGCCGATGGTGCGTATTCCCTTTTCTGACCAACTGTTCAGGCCAACTCTAGCTGCTATGTTGGCTATTTTCGAGATGGCCAAAAATGGAAGCCTGGGGGAATATTGTGGTGTTTTATTGTTCATGATCACATGGTGGCCCCATATCCAGTGCGCAATTTTCAGTAGTATGTTGCGTGGGTGTTTGGGGGATTCGCGATTCATCAAGTATTGTATTAAGCCCCTGTTCCCCAAAGACGAGTGGATCATCTGTGATTCAGCTCCGTCTGGACGGCTTAGCCAGGATGAGATCCATTGTAACTGGGAAGCTGCGTAGTACATTTCGAATCTAGGCGCTCCCATTCCACCCATTGTTAGTGGGTGGTGTAATTTTGTTAGTGCCACTCGCCGTCTGCCGTTGCCCCATATGAGATTTATTAATAGGCTATTCAGAGGTTTAAAGAAAGAGGCTGGGAGAGTCAGTGGGAGGGCCATGAAGAAGTACAACAATCGGGGCAGGATCACCATCTTCGCTATGGCTACTCTGCCCAATGGTGATAGAGGGAGTGAGCACCAGAAGGGCAGGGAACCTCTAATGGATCGAATCGCCTGCCCCAAGTTGCCGTCCCTGAGATCTCGTGCGTCGTGATATATGTTTACACCCAAGTATTTGAAAGTGGTGTAACACCATTTCAGTTCGCCAGGGTTGGAGGATAATCTGTGTGCTTCAGGGACAGGACACATAGGGAATATGCACGACTTAGACCAATTTACCTTGAGTCCGGCCAACGTGCCAAACCTGTGCAGTAACTTCAGCACTTCAGGTAGGGATTTTTGGTGATCTCGTAAGAAAATAAGTGCATCGTCTGCATATAGCGACACTATACGGTGTGTGTGGTCGTCTCGGATGCCCCATGCAGGGGCTACCGCTCGTAGGTGAGCTGCTAAGGGTTCGATTGCGAGGGCGAATAAAAGCGGGGATAATGGGCAGCCCTGCCTGGTTCCTCTCTCTATTTTAAACGGTTGCGAAATCGTGTCGCCCGTTTTGACTCTTGCAGAAGGGTTAGTGTAGAGTACCTCTATCCATCTGATAAATGTTCGACCGAAGCCCATACGGCGCAACGTCTCCATCAAGAAGGGCCAACCCAGCGTGTCGAATGCTTTTTCTATGTCCAGTGATACTGCCACTTGAGCATAGTCATCCGTTCGTGAGTTCGCCATAAGGCGCAATAAGTTTCGGATATTGCTAAATGTGCTCCGGCCAGGTATAAATCCAGCCTGGTCGTGGTGTATCAGGTCCGGCATACATGGGAGCAAACGGTTGGCTAGCAGTTTACCGAGTAGCTTACAGTCTGTGTTCAGTAGTGATAGTGGTCTATATGAACGTACATCCAATGGGTCTCTCCCCGGCTTAGGTAGCACTGCTATCAGCGCTTCACGGCATGTGTCTGGTAGTTGTCCACGCTCTAGCGCCTCCGTCAGCATCTCTAGATATGGGGTTAGTGTTTGAGTCGGGAACATGCTATAGTATTCAATAGGCAGTCCATCGTTGCCTGGTGCTTTGCCATGCGGCAATTGTTTTAGGGCCTGCTGTATCTCATTAATATCAATTGGTCTTTCCAGGTCTGCAACCTGAGCGGTCGTTAGTTGTTTCAGCTCGATATCAGTAAAAAACTCGCTCAGTGATGTTTCGGGTGGGGGGACGGGAGCTTTGTATAGTGTGCTGTAATACTCCTTAAAGGCTAGGTTGATATCGGCCTGTGCATTTACTATTAGTCCTGTTTCTAATCGGATGGCTCCTATGGGGGATTTCCAGCCACCATTGTGTATGAGCCATGACAGTAATTTACCCGATCTGTCACCCTCTGCGTGGTTACGAGCTATGTAGTGTCGATGATCAAACAGACCTAGTCGTCTATCAGCTTCGTGCCATTGTGCGCGCTTTCCAGCTAGTTCTGTGTGTGTAATCTCGCCCCTGGCGAAGTCTTTCTCGAAAGAATGTACTTCCTTTTCTAAGTTACTAAGCTCACGTGCTAGTGTTTGACGCGCGCCGACTGTTGCTGAGATGCATGTTCCTCGTATGACTGCCTTATGTGCGTCCCATTCTGTTGATCTAGAGCCCGTTGTCCCCTTGTTTTGGATGAAGTAAGAGGATATGTGTATGGCTAATTCATCTCGGAAAGGGGGGTCTTGTAGCAATCGGGACTGGAGGCGCCAAGTTGGGATGCATGTGCGCGGGCTGCCCCATCTGAAATGAGCGATGAGAGGGGAGTGATCTGAGATTACCCTAGCGGTGTAATCAGCGCTAGTGATCTTGTGGGTGATGTCTTGGGAGATGAGGATAAGGTCTATGCGAGTGTGGAGGAGGTGTACTGGGGAGTAGTATGAGTATTCGCGATCATGGGGGTGTATATGCCTCCAGGTATCTATGAGACGGTGGTCTACCATCCATTGACGCAGCATCTGCGAATTTTTGATTGCTTGGGAGGCTGCTATGGGGGGGTGTGATCTATCCGTATCTATATGTGGAACGCAGTTCATATCCCCGCCCCAGATACATGTAGAGGGTAGGTCGTTTGAGAAGTGTGAGATTGTTTTGTGTAGGAATTCACTTTGTCCGATGTTCGGGACGTACAGTCCGTTCAGTGTTACTGGTACCCCATCTAAGTGGCCTGTTAAATGTATGTATCTGCCCTCTATGTCAGAAACGCCGCGCCGCACAGTGTACGGGACCCCCGGGGCTATCCATATCAAAACCCCTCTTGCGTATGATGAATTTCCCGATCCGTGGACCTGCCCGCCCCACTTTCTTTCCAACCAGGGAATATCTACAGGGGTAATGTGCGTTTCTTGGAGAATGGCTATATGAATATTGTGACGCTTTAGGTGCGCGTGTATCTTATTGCGCTTTCTTATGCCCGCCATACCCTTAACATTCCACGTCATTATATTATATGTTGGTTCCTTTTTTGTCATGTTAAGTTAGGTTGTTGCACACCTATTTTTTTGTACAGTTGGGTCAATCCCGTGACGCGTCCAGAGACTGCTGTTAGTCTAGTGCGCGCTGCCCCCCCACGTCTCCCCTCCGCCACCAGCGCCCGCCCGCCAGCCCCCCCAGTCCTACAAAACAACATTATCATAAGAGAATAATAAAAATGAGAGCAAAAAAAATAATAGGCAAAAGGATATTTCGGGTAAAGCCCGGAGATAAACATAATGGCACAACTGGTGCCTAAACTGCAAACTGCGAAGTTAAGTTCCATTCGGGAGTGACTTGGTAGTCGGAGAGCGTGGTTTTGGTATAGCCGGGCGGGAACCGACCCGTCTCCAGGATAATTTTGTCCCTGCTCGGTCCAAATTGTAAGTACAACCGCTTTGGTTACCCTGTTAGTCCCAGTCAAGGAAGCTAGCGGCCAGTTCCCATCCCAAAGAAACCACCAAGCACCGCTCCAGGCCGCATAAGGGCGGAAGGTCGCGTGTCCCAACGCCGGACTCGTGTCTGTGGCGCAGTTCATATTCCCTCACGAGGTCTAGAGATCATCCGCAACGCGCGGTGTAAGGTCAGGGCCGGCCAGTAGGAAGGAGGAGGATGCACTTGATTCCCCTCCTGGGGATCCGCTGTCTGTAGCATCTGTGTCACTTCGGGTTTTGGATTGTGGTCGAGTGAAGGAGCTAGTTTCCCTTAATATTTGAGCTTGCTCTGATTCCATTTGCGATTTCGTTGGGCGCAATGTGGTCTTGCTTTTGTTTTTTTTTCCTCCTGGAGCTGGGTGTTATCCAGTCCTCAGTTGTTGTCTTTTCCGTTGGCGGGCTGATCAAACCTTTAGCGTGAATCCAAGTCCATGCATCCTCTGGGGTAGGGAATATGAGCGTTTTCTCATCTATGGTGATACGCAGGCGGGCTGGGAACATGAGAGAATAAGTTATATTATTTTGTCGCAAGATTTGTTTGATCTTTACAAAGGTTGCTCTTCTACGTTGTACTTCCAGCGTATAGTCCGGGTATGCAGATATGTTATTATTTTCCAAGCTGATTTGACTGGAAGATCTAAAGTGTTGAAGAACAGAATCTCTTTCTCTGTGGTTAAGAAATCTAGCTATCATGGGTCGGGGTGGCGCTCCAGGCCGAGGGGGTCTGCCCGGTATTCTGTGGGCTCTCTCTATCATTGGTGATTTTGTGGCATCCTGAGTTTTCATTATTTCTTTCAGCCAGTTTTCTAAGAAATCCTCGGCTTTGGGTAGTTCCAATCGTTCTGGGATGCCAATGAATCTGATATTGTTACGTCTTGAGCGCCCCTCTGCTTCTTCAGCTCGGCGTTGTAGCTGTGCCAACTCAGTTTCCATCTGTTTGAATTTGCTTTTCATGTCTTTCATTTCCGGGTGAACCGTTTCTAGCGACAGTTCAGCATTATGCACTCTGTCAGACAGTTTGCGGTGGTCAGCTCGGAGTAGGGAGACCTCCAGCACTGCGGCATCAATTTTCCCTTCTAGCGAAGTTTTGGTTTCCATAATTGCCTGCATAATTTTATCAAATTGCTGGGAGTGTGCGCGTAGCGTCTCGCTCAGTTGAAGTTGCGTTGCCTTTTGCATGTCCAGTTGGCCCATGGAGGGGGGGGTATCTCCCTCCGCAGAAGTCCCTGTTTTGGAATGCTTAGGCTTGACCATTGTGACCACTATGCGACCGGGGAGAATTAGGCCGTGTGAAATCAGCTATGTGTACTGGTGGGGCGAAGCAGAGCCACGCACGTCAAAGTGGGTGATTTTAGCGTTATCAGTGGTCCAGGCGTGGTTGCTTATTTTCAGGGATATTAGGAGTTAGTATGTTAATTTGTTGACTGAGGCCCTCCTCGTTGCAAGGCAGAGAGCTGAATGCCACTGGCCTGGTACAGGTGCGTTGGGTTTTTCACTTATTTGCTTGTGGCTTGATACTTTGGTGACCCAACGTGGTTGTTTTATGTGCGTTTAATTTATTCTGTGCCAGCGCTCACAATCTACTTGCTTCAATTTCTTTATCTTCTTCCTGTTTTTGTTTTTTTCATTCTTTTTTTTTTTCTCTTTTTTATTTCTTTTTTCCTTTATTCTGATTTTATTGGCTCCTCCTCTCTTTTTTATTTATGTATTTTTATTTTATTTTTTGTAAATTTTTTCCTTCTTCCTTTCTTTCCCGTTCCTCCGCCTCTGCTTCCTACTTTTTTATCTTCTGTGCTGGGTGCTGGTGCTTGAGGGTCGTGGTCGCTGGCCCAGTGCCCTGCACGGGAGGAGAGGCCGAAGGTCCCCCCAGCCGGTCCGGTACACTCCACCAAAGGCACGCCGGGGCCCCCACTCCACCCGGGCACGCGTCCGCCGGCCGCCTCCACAGATCAAGGGCGGAGTGCCAGGGCGAGCCAGACGCCCGTTCCCGGCGCCGACACGTCCAAGGCCCGACCCCGCAAGGAAACACCGCCCAGTGCTCCCGCCGCAGCGTCACCGCACGACGCTGCTACCAGTTCTTGGTAGGGGGGCCACGTGGAGCTGTAGGGATGCTAAGCCATATCAGGGGGGGGCTCGCTCACTGCCGCGCGACCCCCGTGTTTCTTGTTGCTCCGATGGAGCGCGGCCGAACCGGAAGCCGCGGCGTCCCCCAGGCCGCGCCCCAGCCAGCAGGCCCGCTCCCAGGGCCCACCGCAGTCCAGGCCCAACAGCCCTCGACCCCCCCGGCGATCCCACGGGGAAGCCGAACGGGGCGACCCGACCGCCGTGCTCACGTCTCCCCGGCCGCGGGAGGGCCGCCTCACCTCCCGATCCACAGCACCAGGCGCGTCTTGCTTCCTCGAATCCAGCAGTTGATCACGGGGCCATCCGCAGCTACTTTTGTATCCTTGAGGGCTGCCCCCGGCACTGGGGGGGTAGCCTCAGCATTTTATGGCCGACCGGGAACCAGGGACCAGGATATTCGGCAAGAAGGAGGGCCGCGAGCGGAGCTCTTTTCTCAAGCGTCCGCTCCGGCCGCCATCTTGGCCACGCCCCCCGTAATCGCAAAGATATGGCAGCTGGTGCCTGCCTGTTCCCCAGACCCTGGGGAGCATTAGCTCCCACCATCTGATTCGTTATGGGTGCTGTGACTGACTGCAGTCCTGTGACCGGAGCGTAATTCTGAACCATCTGTTGCCGCGGCTGGGGCAGCAGAAGTGGAGTTGGCTCCATCTGTACCAACTTTGATCTCGCACATGCTTAATCAGGTGTGTGAGAAGTGTGGCACAACGGTTAGAGCGGCAGACCCTGATGGAGAGATCTGGCCTGGGACCAGGGTTCAATTCCCACCTCAGCGGGTCTTGGGCTCAATTCCCTTGGACCAGATAATTCTCGCCTCAGTGCCTAATCTAATTGATGGGTCCCACTCTGTAACTCTGGGCAATAGCTTGCTTAATCTCCACAACGGCCCTCACAGCGCTTGGATGCCTGGCTTCACCCTGAGGCTGTCCAGGAGTGGGCGCCTCACAGGGAAAAGCCAGGAGGGGTTCCACAGCGGTATGTGTACAGCGCCTTGAGACCCTAACGGGTGAGTAGTGCGCTATACAAGTGTGAAGTTTACAGTTTTTTTTGACAGTTTATCGGGCGGCACCATTAAATTCTTAGTCGTTTGTAATACTGGAACATCAGGGTAGAGCCTCTGAACCAGTGGTGGCTGCAACCACGTCTGCATTGCTGATGCAGTGGATACGCTGACACTATTCTGCACAGGAGCTGGTGTCGCAACTGCATTTACCTGAGCTGTATGCGCTGTTCCCTGATTCTGCGTTGTACTGACAGGACCTGCACTAGTACTTGGTCTGTTGTCATTCATGGCATATGGTGGTGGACGATCATGTAACAACTGATTTAGGAACTCATCGTCATCTGAGTCATCTGCATCTGCCCAAGACTTGTTATTCCCTTTCCCTCTACTAGAACCCTTGTCTGTTTTACAAGTGGCCGTTCTTCCCTGTGTGTCGGTTTCTTGAGTTATTGCGGGAAACATTCTGACTCCATCTATTATGTCTCTTCTCCACATCCTGGTCTCGCTATCCCACCTAGCCTCTGCTAGCGTCTTTTCTGCTTTTCTCATTCCTCTTTCAAACTTTTGCTGCCTTTGTCGTATGGCCATTAATTCCCAAATTGCTAGCGTCACAAACTGTGCCGGCCCCGGAGGCGGCTTTTGCTCAGTTAGCGCCTCCCGTAAATTCTCTAGAACCCCTATGTTGAACGTCCCATTCTCTGGAAACGCTAAACACCCATCTCTCTCTGTTAATTTGCACCATTGCTTTAGCCAAAGACATGGCGCGACTCCCTTCTCCTCCATTACGGCATAAGCCGGAGTATCCTCTGGCGGTGTAGGCTCCCCCACACTTGCGGTAATGTACAGATCTCCCCTCAAAGCGCTCTTTAAAGCCTTGAAGAACTTCATTTTTGCGTCTCTTATTTAGTTTATAACTGAATCAGGAAGTGACTTTAATTCCCAGAACACCCTTTACCTGCCTTTCCAACCAATTGCCTCTCACGGACGGCTGCCAATCCGTGCGCAACCCTTTTTACTAACTGACCTATCCCAGCACGGCTCCAATCACGTCACACTCACAAACACTGCGGCTGACAGTCTTGCGGCTTGTCTTTCTCACTCTCTATTCACTCAAAACTAATGCAAAATATTGCGAGCACTTTAACAACAAAACTAAAATTTGCCGGTTTACTACAGGAAGGGTAACACAATCGCTTCAGAACTTTACAGAGATTTCACTTGAAGCCTTGGCCGCTACTCTCTCCTTCCTAGCTCCCGCACCCGCAAGCAGAATTCGACCATGCAAATTCTACTCTCGACTTGTCAATGGTTCGTCCTAGTGCACTTTAGAACTTACCAAATCTCCATCGAAGGTTTTCACTCACACCCTGTGACTGAAACTCGACTCGTCAATCACGCCCGATTGACCTATTAAACCGCGCAAATTACAACACAAACCAAGTGCCTCATACACTTATCAGTATACTCCGGAGGCTTAGACCACGCAGGGTCCATACATCACCAACAACCACATGGACAATTTTTTAGCACAAAGCGCCACACTTACATGAAGTTCGCCGACTTCCCTACTCTCATACTGTGGAGTTCGCTCACCCCTACTAAAACATCACCTGGCCTAAAATTCTCACAGACATCACAATTCACCTGAGGTATGCATAAGCTTTGCAAGCGCAAATCCTACTTCACTCACACCATCACTAGAATGCCGAGAACATACCCAACTCACTTCGGCAAGCTCCGGGGTCCCGGGAAAGTCATTTGGGGCTTAGGGGAACATCATCTTCCCAATTTGCATTATCTCAAAAACAATCCTAAAACAATGGACCCTCGTCCTAGGGCCCCCAAAGGGCCGCAACCGTCCTCTGCTACCAGAACTGCTAACGTGGGCCCGCCTTATGTAATCTACTTAGTCTGGGACTCGTTTTAGGCCAATTAATCTTTTGACCCTGATTGGAGACACCTTAGGACGAGATAACTAATCAACATATCAATCAATAAATCAATAGTCTCATCAATATTCACAGCAGCAAATTACTCCAATTAGTTAATGACATTAATAAGAGTCAAAACTCACCATGACCTTCCAGCCATGAATAACCACACAAATTTAATGAGGATTATGAGATCTATTCCCTATTGATTACAATCTACTAGCAGGTTTATTAGTCTCAACATCAGGAAACACATCAACAATGTTATAATGTGGCAACTCGAATAAGATTTGAGCATGGCAAAGATTATAAACATCAAAACGAAACACGGCGTCAACATGTATCTATTTAGCAGAGTATCAGTAGTGCATCTATTCAACACAGCAAAGATTCAGTCATTTTGTCTGATTGCACCCAATATTAGTGATCCCTTGACAAACCTTGAATTAGCATCAGCATGTTGGGCTTCCTGCAAAACAATTTAGTAACACAAATTTGGAAAACGTCTATGGTCTCTGTCAAAAGCAGTGGTACCTAGAAAGGAAAGGCAAGTAGACAATTACAATTTCACTATCATATAGTTACCCTGCGTAATGGGTCAGCATACAGAGTCAGTCTTCATCCTCAGGACAGTAGTCAATTCGCCATCCACCAGGAAGGAACAGCAAAGTCTCAGCTAACAGAGCAGAAAGTTCTTCCCTCTTAAGGCGGTGAAAAAGTGGATATTGGGCAAGACAAGGTGAGGATGGTTTGAAGAATCAAAGCAGCAAGGGTAAAGACGGAATGCCAGAGTAACAACAGGGGTGTCCCTCTAAAGGCTGATGTCTCCTTGTGACCTGACGTTAAATTGAATTTGCCAGACAAATCTCTAATTTCCCATTGGTCGGTATTTGGTGCACCACTATCTCTATCCAATGGTTGTGTGGTCACCTTACTAGAATTTTCACCTAAGACAGTTCTCATACAGTTCATTGGCTCCTGTGATTTACTTCTTCATCGGGTGAGATGGCAGGTAGGAATAATTAGCAAAAACAACAAGTGATGGACGGAATGCTGAACATTGTCAAACACTCACCCCCAGTCACAGATCTGGGTTTAATCCATCGTTCTTTTGCTCACCATGCCACCCCAGTTTGGACCCAGCCATATGCAAATCAGTCTTGACCCTGTTCCTCATGGGAACAGTCCAGCCCGAACTGCCAAGCCAGGTCCTCACTGGACTGGAAACAAGCATCCTGGGACCGGTTTCGGGGTTTCACCCCTCATCAGCCAGGCTAGCTTGAATCCAGTGGCATGGGAAGCACGGGACCCACGTCTGGGCATACCCTTCCCACTTAGGGCGACAAAGCAAAAACAACAAGTGATGGACGGAATGCTGAACATTGTCAAACACTCACCCCCAGTCACAGATCTGGGTTTAATCCATCGTTCTTTTGCTCACCATGCCACCCCAGTTTGGACCCAGCCATATGCAAATCAGTCTTGACCCTGATCCTCATGGGAACAGTCCAGCCCGAACTGCCAAGCCAGGTCCTCACTGGACCGGAAACAAGCATCCTGGGACCGGTTTCGGGGTTTCACCCCTCATCAGCCAGGCTAGCTTGAATCCAGTGCCATGGGAAGCACGGGACCCACGTCTGGGCATACCCTTCCCACTTAGGGCGACAAAGCAAAAACAAGTGATGGACGGAATGCTGAACATTGTCAAACTCTCACCCCCAGTCACAGATCTGGGTTTAATCCATCGTTCTTTTGCTCACCATGCCACCCCAGTTTGGACCCAGCCATATGCAAATCAGTCTTGACCCTGTTCCTCATGGGAACAGTCCAGCCCGAACTGCCAAGCCAGGTCCTCACTGGACCGGAAACAAGCATCCTGGGACCGGTTTCGGGGTTTCACCCCTCATCAGCCAGGCTAGCTTGAATCCAGTGGCATGGGAAGCACGGGACCCACGTCTGGGCATACCCTTCCCACTTAGGGCGACAAAGCAAAAACAACAAGTGATGGACGGAATGCTGAACATTGTCAAACACTCACCCCCAGTCACAGATCTGGGTTTAATCCATCGTTCTTTTGCTCACCATGCCACCCCAGTTTGGACCCAGCCATATGCAAATCAGTCTTGACCCTGTTCCTCATGGGAACAGTCCAGCCCGAACTGACAAGCCAGGTCCTCACTGGACCGGAAACAAGCATCCTGGGACCGGTTTCGGGGTTTTACCCCTTATCAGCCAGGCTAGCTTGAATCCAGTGGCATGGGAAGCACGGGACCCACGTCTGGGCATATCCTTCCCACTTAGGGCGACAAAGCAAAAACAACAAGTGATGGACGGAATGCTGAACATTGTCAAACACTCACCCCCAGTCACAGATCTGGGTTTAATCCATCGTTCTTTTGCTCACCATGCCACCCCAGTTTGGACCCAGCCATATGCAAATCAGTCTTGACCCTGTTCCTCATGGGAACAGTCCAGCCTGAACTGCCAAGCCAGGTCCTCACTGGACCGGAAACAAGCATCCTGGGACCGGTTTCGGGGTTTCACCCCTCATCAGCCAGGCTAGCTTGAATCCAGTGGCATGGGAAGCACGGGACCCACGTCTGGGCATACCCTTCCCACTTAGGGCGACAAAGCAAAAACAACAAGTGATGGACGGAATGCTGAACATTGTCAAACACTCACCCCCAGTCACAGATCTGGGTTTAATCCATCGTTCTTTTGCTCACCATGCCACCCCAGTTTGGACCCAGCCATATGCAAATCAGTCTTGACCCTGATCCTCATGGGAACAGTCCAGCCCGAACTGCCAAGCCAGGTCCTCACTGGACCGGAAACAAGCATCCTGGGACCGGTTTCGGGGTTTCACCCCTCATCAGCCAGGCTAGCTTGAATCCAGTGCCATGGGAAGCACGGGACCCACGTCTGGGCATACCCTTCCCACTTAGGGCGACAAAGCAAAAACAAGTGATGGACGGAATGCTGAACATTGTCAAACTCTCACCCCCAGTCACAGATCTGGGTTTAATCCATCGTTCTTTTGCTCACCATGCCACCCCAGTTTGGACCCAGCCATATGCAAATCAGTCTTGACCCTGTTCCTCATGGGAACAGTCCAGCCCGAACTGCCAAGCCAGGTCCTCACTGGACCGGAAACAAGCATCCTGGGACCGGTTTCAGGGTTTCACCCCTCATCAGCCAGGCTAGCTTGAATCCAGTGGCATGGGAAGCACGGGACCCACGTCTGGGCATACCCTTCCCACTTAGGGCGACAAAGCAAAAACAACAAGTGATGGACGGAATGCTGAACATTGTCAAACACTCACCCCCAGTCACAGATCTGGGTTTAATCCATCGTTCTTTTGCTCACCATGCCACCCCAGTTTGGACCCAGCCATATGCAAATCAGTCTTGACCCTGTTCCTCATGGGAACAGTCCAGCCCGAACTGACAAGCCAGGTCCTCACTGGACCGGAAACAAGCATCCTGGGACCGGTTTCGGGGTTTTACCCCTCATCAGCCAGGCTAGCTTGAATCCAGTGGCATGGGAAGCACGGGACCCACGTCTGGGCATATCCTTCCCACTTAGGGCGACAAAGCAAAAACAACAAGTGATGGACGGAATGCTGAACATTGTCAAACACTCACCCCCAGTCACAGATCTGGGTTTAATCCATCGTTCTTTTGCTCACCATGCCACCCCAGTTTGGACCCAGCCATATGCAAATCAGTCTTGACCCTGTTCCTCATGGGAACAGTCCAGCCTGAACTGCCAAGCCAGGTCCTCACTGGACCGGAAACAAGCATCCTGGGACCGGTTTCGGGGTTTCACCCCTCATCAGCCAGGCTAGCTTGAATCCAGTGGCATGGGAAGCACGGGACCCACGTCTGGGCATACCCTTCCCACTTAGGGCGACAAAGCAAAAACAACAAGTGATGGACGGAATGCTGAACATTGTCAAACACTCACCCCCAGTCACAGATCTGGGTTTAATCCATCGTTCTTTTGCTCACCATGCCACCCCAGTTTGGACCCAGCCATATGCAAATCAGTCTTGACCCTGTTCCTCATGGGAACAGTCCAGCCCGAACTGCCAAGCCAGGTCCTCACTGGACCGGAAACAAGCATCCTGGGACCGGTTTCGGGGTTTCACCCCTCATCAGCCAGGCTAGCTTGAATCCAGTGGCATGGGAAGCACGGGACCCACGTCTGGGCATACCCTTCCCACTTAGGGCGACAAAGCAAAAACAACAAGTGATGGACGGAATGCTGAACATTGTCAAACACTCACCCCCAGTCACAGATCTGGGTTTAATCCATCGTTCTTTTGCTCACCATGCCACCCCAGTTTGGACCCAGCCATATGCAAATCAGTCTTGACCCTGTTCCTCATGGGAACAGTCCAGCCCGAACTGCCAAGCCAGGTCCTCACTGGACCGGAAACAAGCATCCTGGGACCGGTTTCGGGGTTTCACCCCTCATCAGCCAGGTTAGCTTGAATCCAGTGGCATGGGAAGCACGGGACCCACTTCTGGGCATACCCTTCCCACTTAGGGCGACAAAGCAAAAACAACAAGTGATGGACGGAATGCTGAACATTGTCAAACACTCACCCCCAGTCACAGATCTGGGTTTAATCCATCGTTCTTTTGCTCACCATGCCACCCCAGTTTGGACCCAGCCATATGCAAATCAGTCTTGACCCTGTTCCTCATGGGAACAGTCCAGCCCGAACTGCCAAGCCAGGTCCTCACTGGACCGGAAACAAGCATCCTGGGACCGGTTTCGGGGTTTCACCCCTTATCAGCCAGGCTAGCTTGAATCCAGTGGCATGGGAATCACGGGACCCACGTCTGGGCATACCCTTCCCACTTAGGGCGACAAAGCAAAAACAACAAGTGATGGACGGAATGCTGAACATTGTCAAACACTCACCCCCAGTCACAGATCTGGGTTTAATCCATCGTTCTTTTGCTCACCATGCCACCCCCAGGAATAAGGAATAATTACACACACAACTCCAGTCAGTAGCTCCATTGTCTTTACCAGTTCAGGCATCCTTGTACCTGTTGCGAATTACACTGTTGCATTAAACAAGAATGTCTCCTTGAGCAAGTGGGGTCTCATGAGAAAGAATTTACTACGGCTACACACATCTCTAGCTCCTGGAAAAGTACAGCTTTATGTACTTCAGGAAGACAGCACAGTGCACGTTTAGAAAAACACATTTAATATGAGTCCAGGCAGCTAGGCCCAGACTCTTGCTAACTAAGGCCTAATGATTTATTCAGCAAAACCTTAACCTATAATTCTTAAATGCTAAACAGAATCATACATTAGTACATTAACAATTCATTATTAATCAATTTCATTAGTCATCGTATACATTGGAGGCCACTCCCCGTGGGCACATTTCAAATGCGTATATTAGGAACATATTAATGCGTTTTCTATGCAGCTTCATTATACATTATTTTGCAAGCAGTTCATGTTAATTTTTTATTATAAAAGCTACACTCCAACAACGTGCATGTAGTGTCCTTATATACAGACGACCTCCTTTTGTATGTTTGTGACATAAACATTGATTTAGCTGAAGTCGAGCAGATCCAATCTGAACTTGCAACCCTATCTGGTCTTGGGGTGAACTTGTCCAACTCCTGCATCTTCCCACTACAGCAGTTAGGCAGACCTACTCTTACTCCACTACTAGACCATAGGATATGATTTGAAGCAACTTTGTTCTGTTACTTAGGGATACACGTACATCATACTCCTGCTGACCTACAAGGTGGAAATTTGGGCATAGCGATATGAGGGCTCTGAATGCAGATCATATTCTGATGGATACAACTACCTGTGGATTCCTCACCTCATGAATACTCCCATGGCGCCAGCATTCGACGGAAATCTTCTTACTAGTCTCTGCACGTCGACGAGGACGTCACTGTCTCGCACGCGACGCCGTCTGACGTCATACAGGCAATAAGAGGTCCTCGACGACGTGCGGACGTCAGTTCCCTTTTTTCCGTGCATTCGAAACGGTTATCTTCGAGGGAGCAACTGTTATTCTTGCGGTTACAGTGTATATCTTGCTGCGTACTCTTTCTCTGTGGAAATAATGTCGCAGAGAAAGTCTGGATTTAAGCCTTGTCGTGAGTGTGGAGGCAAGATGTCGGTGACGGATCCTCATTCCGATTGCCTTTGGTGTTTGAGCTCCGACCACGACGTCTCGACTTGTGATTCGTGTCAGCACATGAATCCGAAGGCCATTAAAGAACGCGAGGCGAAGCTGTTTATGGCCAAGTCAAAGGAGAAGCATCACAAGAAAAAGTCTTCTCCAAGGCATCGGCGTCATCGAGACTCCCGGCGCCGTAGAGAATCTCGGCGTCATTCAAGGGAGGCTCGTTCCAGGTCTCCGGATCGGCGCCGGAGGACATGGGAGGTCAGCCCCACGGTGACGCCGCATCCTTCGACGCCGTTGCTCTCTCCGACGTCTCCAACTTCGCCTGGACAGGCGTCGGGGATTGAGGTATTGGAGCCTCAGGTGTTTTCTCCGGCGCAGACGCCGAGGCCGGCGTCGGGGTCGCCTCCGAGTCAGGCACCCCAGTATCCGGCTTTTCCCACCCCTGGAGCCGATAGTTCCGCATTCTTGAATGCGATGTATGCCATCTTCCAACAGATGGCTCCAGGGGGTGCTCCGGCTGGGCCTTTGGCCTTTTCTTTGGGTGATCCTGCGCCTCTTCGGCCGGCACCCTTTATGCCCTTTCTCCCGTTTGGGAACGTGGGCTCGGCGCCAGTGTCGGCGCCGGTGGCCGCTCCGATGGCTTGGGAGGGATTGGCCCCAGGGATTTCCATCCCGTCGACGTCGAGATTTCGGCCTGTGACTCCGGTGGGTCCATCCGTTTCATCTGCTCTTCAGTCGGCGCCGAAGTTACCTGTGGCGCCGGATGCGGCGTCGGTGGCTTCGGAAGATCGGCGCCGATCTCCGACTTCGGCGGAGGTGTTGTCGACTCCGCGGATTGAGCAACGACTGCATTCAAGGAGGCGTGCTCTCCGGGTACTAGAGGAGCAGGAGTACCAACGAGCCCTAGAGGAAGGAGAGCTAGAGGACTCGGGTGATGGGCTGCGTGGACTGGAGTCGGCCAGTGGGCTGGACACTTCCCCTGAGTGGGACCTTTCGTCCCCGGGGGAATATACCGAGGAAGCTGCTTCCTTTCATACAGTGGTACGGAAGGCAGCTAGTTTTTTGGACCTGCCTTTGCCGGTGGTGGAGGCGAAACAAAACCTTTTGACAGAGGTGTTGCATCCGGCCTCAGCCGCGGCGGAGCCTCTATTACCTTTTAATGACGCTCTGCTGGATCCGGTTTTAGAGGTGTGGAAGAAGCCGGCATCTTCCCCAGCAGTTCACAGAGCCGTGGCCAGGAGGTATCGGACGGCTCCAACTGATCCTGGTTTCCTATCTAGGCACCCTACGCCGGAGAGCTTGGTTGTGCAGGCCTCCTGTTCGTCCAAATCAGCGCCTGGTTCTTTCCCGACGGTGCCTGGGGACAGAGACTCAAAAAAGCTAGAGGCGCAGTCGAAGAAGATTTTTTCGTCCTGCAGTCTGGCGTTAAAAGCCACTAATGCGACCTGTATCCTGGGGAGGTATATTCATGCTCTGATGGATGACATCTCCTCTTCGTTTACAGAGCTTCCCCAGGGTCTTTTGGATCTTGTCTCTGATGCCCAGGCTGCTGCGACCCAAATTATCCAGACGGGACTGGATACCACCGACTCGGTAGCCAGAGCAATGGGCACAACTGTGGTGGAAAGGAGACAGGCCTGGCTACGTAACTCGGGCTTTTCGGCAGATGTACAGTCCACATTGTTGGATCTCCCGTTTGATGGGGACAAACTGTTTGGGGCTAAGGCTGATTCGGCCTTGGAACGTTTTAAGGAGAGCAGGGCCACGGCTAAGTCGTTGGGACTCCAAGCTCCTTCTTCCACGGCCTCTTCCAGATTCTTCAGGAGGTTTCGTGGATTTGGGCGTGGCTCTTCCTCCTCTTCCTTTCGGGGAAGATATCAGCAACCTGCCTCTTCCCATCCCTATAGATCTTTTAGGGGGAGGGGTAGGGTCCGCACCAGGGGAGCCTCTCAGCAGCACTCTGCCTCTTCCTCATCCTCTGGCGGGGTGCAGCAGGGGAAGCAGCCTTAGGCTTCCACCATTTCCCACTCACTCCTCTCCTGTAGGGGGAAGATTACAGCATTTTCTCACCAAATGGGAGACTGTTACGTCGGACACTTGGGTTCTCAGTGTTGTGGGAAAAGGCTACACCCTTCCCTTTCGGGAGTTTCCGCCCCTCATCCCGCCCCGCCCTTCGTATTGTTCACAAGAACACCTCCTGTTGCTAGAACAGGAGGTAGAAGTCCTCCTTTTAAAGGGCGCGGTGGAGTTGGTCCCGGAGCAGGAAAGGGGTCAAGGAGTTTACTCAAGGTATTTCCTGATTCCCAAGAAGGATGGTCGTTTGAGACCAATTCTGGACCTGAGGATCTTGAATTGGTTCCTCAAGCAGGAAAAGTTCAAGATGCTGACCCTAGCACAGGTGCTTTTGGCGTTGAACATGGAAGACTGGATGGTGTCTGTCGACTTGCAGGATGCTTACTTTCATATCCCGATACTCAAGTCACACAGGAAGTATCTCCGGTTTGTGGTGGGATCGCAACACTACCAGTTTGCGGTCCTTCCGTTTGGTCTTACTTCAGCACCTCGAGTCTTCACGAAGGTGATGTCGGTGGTTGCGGCAGAGCTCAGAAGGAAGGGGATAGCAGTATTCCCTTACTTGGACGATTGGTTGATCAAAGCCAAGTCCCCGGAGCTTGTGTTGCGTCATCTGCAGTCAACAACCCAGTTGTTGTTCGACCTGGGCTTTTCGGTGAACGAGCCCAAATCTCACCTGGAGCCCTCTCAGCGCCTCCTGTTCATAGGGGCAGTACTGGATACGACATTGGGTCGGGCCTTTCCTCCGCCTCAGCGGATTCAAGATATTCAGGATTTGGTTCCAATGTTTCGAAATGGAGCGGTAGTTCCAGTCCTCAAGGTCCTTCGTCTGCTCGGTCTTTTTGCCTCCTGCATTCTGTTGGTCACGCATGCTCGCTGGCACATGAGGGCTCTTCAGTGGTGCCTCCGAAGGCAGTGGTCTCAACACAGAGGGGATCTAGAGGGTACTGTCAAGATCTCCAGAGATGCTGCTGTGGATTTGAAGTGGTGGATTGCAAGCAACAATCTTTCACAAGGAAAACCGTTCCAGCAGTCGCCACCAGTGGCCACAGTCATAACGGATGCTTCCACTCTAGGGTGGGGAGCTCATCTGGGGGATCTGGAGATCAAAGGTCTTTGGTCTCCAGAGGAACAGATTTTTCACATCAATCTGTTAGAGTTACGGGCTGTACGTCTGGCTCTCAAGGCCTTCCTCCCTTCCCTTCGTGGTCAGTCGGTACAGGTCCTAACGGACAATACTACCACGATGTGGTACATAAACAAGCAGGGAGGAGTGGGGTCGTACCTTCTCTGCAGAGAAGCTCTTCGACTATGGTCCTGGGCAAAGGACCATCGGATTTGCTTGATAGCAAACCATCTGGCCGGAGTCTTGAACGTGCGTGCGGACAGTCTCAGTCGCCACTTCTCGGCAGACCACGAGTGGCGTCTCCATCCAGATCAAGTCCGTTTAATCTTCCAGAAGTGGGGGTTTCCTCGGGTAGATCTGTTCGCCACTCGAGAGAACGCGCATTGTCCGTTGTTCTGCAGCCTTCAGTATCCGATGCAGGAAGCGTTGGGGGACGCGTTTCAAATGACCTGGTGCGGCCAGTTGCTTTACGCGTTTCCTCCCATACCCTTGATTCCTCGAGTATTGAGGAAGATTCGCCAAGACCGGGCTCTAGTAATCGTAATAGCTCCGGATTGGCCAAGGAGGGTGTGGTACTCCGACCTTCTCCAACTCTCAACGTGCCCGCCGCTCCGTCTCCCTTTCAGGGCAGACCTCCTCTTGCAGTCGCAGGGGCAGGTTCTACACCCCAACCTCCAGAGTCTGCACCTACATGCCTGGAGATTGAACATGGCAACCTGAGTTCCTTCTCTCTCCCGCCTGAGGTAGTGGATGTTATATTAGCGGCCAGGCGACACTCCACTAAATCTATCTACGCTAATAGGTGGTCTAAATTTGTTGCGTGGTGTGGAGAGAGGCAGATTGATCCTTTGCATGCTCATCTATCGGACGTTTTGTCTTTTGCTCTATCTCTGGCGCAGAAAGGTTGTGCAGTGGCTACCATTAAAGGTTATTTATCGGCCTTGTCAGCCTTCTTATGTCTTCCAGACCAACCATCTTTATTTAAATCCCCTATTGTTATCAGATTCTTGAAAGGTCTTCTAAATCAATATCCTCCAAAGCCATTCGTTATGCCGCAATGGGATTTGTCCTTAGTCCTGACTTTTCTTATGGGGTCCCCTTTTGAACCTATGCATTCTTGCCCCTTGAGGTATTTGGTTTTAAAAACAGTCTTCCTGATAGCTATAACAACAGCAAGGAGAGTGAGTGAGTTGCAGGCCTTATCAGTAAAACCCCCTTATACAACTTTTTATGGGGATAAGGTGGTGTTGAGGACCAAGGCTGCTTTCCTCCCGAAGGTTGTTTCACCCTTCCATTTGGCTCAGGCAATTACTTTGTCCACGTTCTATCCTCCGCCTCATCCTTCCAAAGAGGAAGAAAGACTGCACCGTCTGGATCCAAAGAGAGCGTTGAGCTTCTTTATCGATAGAACAAAGGATTTCAGGCTGGAGGATCAGCTGTTTATTGGATACGTGGGCAAGAGGAGAGGAAAGGCAGTCCACAAGAGAACACTATCCAGGTGGGTTGTTCTTTGCATTAAAATATGTTACTCTTTGGCAAAGAAGGATCCTCCTGAGGGCATTAGAGCTCATTCCACCAGAGCTAAGTCGGCCACTTCGGCCTTAGCCAGAGGTGTTCCTGTGGTCGACATCTGCAAGGCCGCAACTTGGTCGTCCCTTCACACTTTTGCAAAACATTACTGTTTAGATTCTGAGGTTAGAAGGGACGGCCATTTTGCATGGTCAGTGCTGCAGGATTTCTTGGTTTGACCATTTAGGCACCCACCGCCGGGCGTGGTACTGCTTTGGGACTCTATTCATGAGGTGAGGAATCCACAGGTAGTTGTATCCATCAGAAGAACGAGTTACTTACCTTCGGTAACGACTTTTCTGGTGGATACATTAGCTACCTGTGGATTCCTCACGGTCCCACCCGCCTCCCCGTTGCCTTTATGGTCTTGCCAAGTAATCCTTGAGTGCGCTCCTCTTGATCTTTGAGGGTGCAATAGATGTATATATATTATATATTTATATATATATAGGTATATGTGTATATATCTTTATGTATATACTTGGTGTGTGTATATATTTTAAAAGAAAGAGTTTTATATATATATATATATATATATGTACATAAAAAAGATTTACAGTTATTCATACAATGTGGTGTATTTTTACAATATAATGGATGTTGCTTTGTTCTTTCATTGCATTGCCTGGTTGTTCTCATGCACGTAAAAAATGATTGGTACTGACGTCCGCACGTCGTCGAGGACCTCTTATTGCCTGTATGACGTCAGACGGCGTCGCGTGCGAGACAGTGACGTCCTCGTCGACGTGCAGAGACTAGTAAGAAGATTTCCGTCGAATGCTGGCGCCATGGGAGTATTCATGAGGTGAGGAATCCACAGGTAGCTAATGTATCCACCAGAAAAGTCGTTACCGAAGGTAAGTAACTCGTTCTTCTGGTCTTCTCTGCCCTTGTCAGTAATTGGCCAGGTGGCTTTAGGGAAGATGGTGGTATTACCCCAACTCCTTAACTATTTCACTAATCTCCCTCTTTTACTCCCACGCTCCTTCTTTAAACAACTAGACTCCTCCTTTGTGACACTGATATGGGGAACAGGATGACGGCAGGTCTCACTCGCCATGCTGAAACTTCCGGTAACGACATGAAGACTAGCCCTTCCAGACTTAGTACACTACTACCTAGCAGCACAATTCGAGTGTCTGGCTTGATGGCTTTCTGTATACGAGGTGGACATCACAATGACAGACTTTCAGAATGGCCTTGTGAACTATCTTCTATCTCCCTACACTGTGGTGGATACCAGGTCTACTGGTCTGCTTCATTTGGCAAGGGCTTGTTTAGCTAGGAATTACATATTAACATGCTTGATGACTCCCTTTGCTTCTACCATCCCCTTATTAGGCCTACTGACCTCAACAGGGAGACTGAGAATATGGCATCTCCAACCCTGGCATATGGTGGGTCTCTTCCTCATCAGAGACCTGTTTTTTAATGGGGATGTTATGGACTTCCAGATCCTAGTGACGGACTGCGACCTCTCACTCAGACAATTCCTGACATAGTGTATTTAACGCTCGTTATTCACATTTTTACACACCTGACACACAAAGTATACCAAATGCTACACATAGCAGGTAGGGAAAACTAGTGAAAAGGATCTATAGAGCCTTTTTTTACTACATATTGATAGCTCCTAATTGCCTATTTGAAAAACTTGAAGGGATGACTCAGCCAGACCACTTCATGGTGAGGAACAAATATTATTATCAAACACAACTGGCCTTTCCGTTCCTATGGCACTATAATCATAGGATTGTTTCCTCGCCTCAAAGTGGAGTGCCCAGCGCATAGTTTATAGACCTTGCTCTTCTGTTAGCAAAACGAGCCCTCACTACATATTTGGAACCAGCCATCGACCTCCCACTTTGTCAATGTGGGTACGAGCAGTTGTTTCTTGGAGCCGGGTAGAAAATACACTGTTATAAAGCGAAGAGCGAATGGCCTCGGAAGTACTTATTGTGCAGGCATGGGACATGATACTGGCGAAATTCAAAGAGCACACTAAAGGCGATATTCACCTACCATGATTTTCTACTGACCCGCACATGCAGACCTATAAACACATGATGTAAAATGCTTTAACAACTGGCCTATTCGGTTGGGACATGCTACGAGGGCGACCCTATCTGGACCTCCGTCATTTACAGTACCACCTGAAGGCCTCATACGGATATATTCTAGAACAACAGACTGACTAGTAATTACTCTGATGATCTTGATAGCGGGGGAAAGATGTGGGCGGGAAAGGGGGCTCAATGGAGGTGGATGTTTACTGTTTACTCTACTCTTATACTAAAACTGTGTACCTCACTCAGTATATGTCTGTACTTCATCCATATCTACTTGTACTTCAACAAAGTATAAAAAATAGTTAATTTAAAATAGGAAACAGCATTTGTTTAATTGAAATAGCTTTTTCCATATTCATCTAAAAAACCAAACAAACTGCTACTAAACCATACATTAGAAATTAAATGTTTAAAATGTATATAAAATGTATTCCTCATTAGAAATTACACTGTATACTAAAACTGTTAGAAATGGGGTTTCTGGTTGGCTAGGGTATGCACCTCAGTCAGGCAGAACCCACCCACTCTAGTCAGGGCAAGGGAGTTACACGTCCAAGATAACCCCTGCTCACCCCCTTGGTAGCTTGGCACGAGCAGTCAGGCTTAACCCAGAGGCAATGTGTAAAGCGTTTGTACAAACACTCACAACACATGTGACGCAATATCCCCACCAGAAAGGAAACACAACACCAGATTATATGAAAATATACTGTATTGTACCCAACGTAATTATTAGACCAACATCACATAACAGTAGTGTCCTGCTACCTTAGCAGTTGTCAGAACGTTACACATTAGTTACTCTGCGAACTAGCCGTAGTCACAAATAACACGCAGGTTACTCAATATTCTGCAACATAAGCAGTAGTCAGGAAACACGTTATCACATTAAAGCACTTGTCATAAGAATGTCATGAAACGCCCATAGTAGGAACATTAGAAAACATCTGGCAAGATAGAAAAACATATTAGCAAGTCATGCCCATAAAAGGAACATTTGCATACATATGTAAAAACACATCAAACAGGTAGGCAACATATAAACTAGCAAAGTCTCTAGCAAGAACTTAGAATTTATATTGTCTCTTTAAGAGTACCTGGTTTGATGAAGGCACCTCCAGTGCCTGAAAGACGAACAATGGGGCCCCGGTGCTCCTCTGTGCAAAACAGGGGCCTCCGTTATCCTCTGGGGTCAGATGAGGGCGACATGCACCTCCTTTCTCTTAAAGACGGGCCCATCTGGGGACCGGGACTACTGGGGGCCTCCCCAGCAAAACCCAGCAAAGCCAGCAAAAACAACTTAGGGCAGGAGGGGGGTGCCATGCACCCCCTCCAGTTTAATGATGGGCCCCTCTGGGGACCCACGATCTCTGGGGCCCCGCCCCGGGCCTCCACTGGCCCTTCCAACAAAGGGGGAGGGGGTGCAATAATGCCCGTTTTAACTAGAAGCCAAAAAGGAGCGTCCTGCTCCTAACGCAGAGGCCAGGGGGAAGGGGGCATGCCCCGTGCCTTCCCCTGGTCCTGCCTAAAGCCACAAGAAGATCGGACCCCTCCTGGGGCCCGAGCAGACACTAGCCCGCACCTGATACGGTGCGCAAATGTTCTTCCAGCTTCCCGGGCCGCGCGGTGATCTTCTCAAAGATCGGAGGCGGCGGGTGCCCCGGGGGCGCTCCAGGGAGCGGACGGTACCCCGGTTGCACTGAAGAGTGCGCGAGGCTCGCACTCTGTAAATATCGGACGCCCGGGGTGCGTCGGTGATTCTGGGCATCAAAAAGAGCGCTTTTCAAAGCGCCAAAGCCACTCTTGAAGCCCGGGCTGCGGCGGTGATCATTTTTAAAGGAGCACAATGCAGCAAGGAGCCTACGAGCTCCCAAGGCTCCATAAGCGCGCTGCAATCAGCGCTACGGCAGCCGCAACCACAGAGCAGCACCCCTCGTGAAGAAATGGATGCAGGGGTCAGGGGCCACAGCACCCTGCCCCTGGGGAGCAGAATCTTAAGACAAGGTCCTCAGGTGGAGGGCCCAGCTACAGGTCAGCCCAAGGGAAAGGCAGCAAGTGGCAAGTCCTTCACAGTGACCAGGCAGATCACAGGTCAGCACAGCAGCAGCAGTCCATGGCGGTTCCTGGTGAGTCCTTTCAGCCTTTGGTGTCCAGTTCCAAGATGATTCCAAGAGTCTCCAAATTGTGGGGAAAATTCCCCTATACTTATACTCAGTTCTTACAATGTTTTGCAATGGTAGGGAGAGGAGGTATCAGCCAGTTACAACTGATTCTGGGAGTGCCACCTCTCTCCTTTCAGCACAGGCTCCAAACATCAGTGGGGGGTTAACGATCCTATTGTGTGAGGCCAGGGCACAGCCTTTACAAATGTAGGTGTGCCCCGCCTCTCCCTTCTCTCAGCCCAGGAAGACTATTCAGTATGCAGATGCACCTCTGTGACACCTCCACCCTCCCGGTGTACAGGCTGTCTGAAAAGTATGCACAAAGCCCCAACTGTCACTCTGCCCAGACGTGGATTGGAGTCAAGCTGCATAACACCAGAGTCATAAGCACAGATAATGCGCACTTTCTAGAAGTGGCATTTCTGTGATAGTAATAAAAAATACACCCACACTAGTAAGCAGCATTTATTATCACCATCACAACCATACCAAACATGCCTACGCTACCCCTCATAAATCAGACAATACCCCTACACATAAGGCAGGGCATTTCTAATGCAATCCTATGAGAAGGCAGCCCTCACAGCAGTGAGACACCAAGTTAGGCTGCTTGTCACTACCAGGACAGGCCATGCAATATGGCACATGTTCTGCCTTTCTACATACATGGCACCCTGCCCATAAGGCTAGCTAGGACGTACCTTAGGGGTGACTTACATGTAGTAAAAGGGGAGTTCTGGGCCTGGCAAGTAAGTTTAGATGCCAGGTCCCTGTGGCAGAAAACTGTGCACACAGGCCCTGCGCTAGCAGGCCTGATACAGGTTTGAAAGTTTACTTCAGTGGGTGGCGCAAGCAGCGCTGCAGGCCCACTAGTAGTATTTAATTTACAGGCCCTGGGTATAGAGATACCACTGTACAAGGGACTTATAGGTAAATTAAATATGCCAATTAGGTATAAGCCAATCATACGAACTTTAGATGGGAGACCACCTGCACTTTAGCACTGGTCAGCAGTGATAAAGTGCTCAGAGTCCTAGAGCCAACAGCGAGAGGTCAGAAAAACCAGGAAGAAGGACGCAAAAAGACTGGGGATGACCCTGCGTAAGGCAAAAAGTCCAACAAAAACAATTACATTAATTAAATGAATGCATGATTACTATTAGCACCTAAAAGTAACATAGTAAGTAATATATATTAAATTGCTAAAAATGTATTTATTACAACTATGCTAAACAATATAATGTGTGTAAGACATGAAAGCCTTAGGGTGGTTGTCCTCCAACTGTTTGCCTGCCTCCCTACATTTTTCTGATCCTGTTTTGCTGGTTTCAGGACTCTGCGTGCTTTACCACTATTGACCAGTGCCAAAGTGCTTGTGCTCTCTCCCCTAAACATGGTAACATTGGTTCCTACCCAATTGGCATATTTAATTTAATTGTAAGTCCCTAGTAAAAGTGCACTACATGTGCTCAGAGCCTGTAGATTAAATGCTACTTGTGGACCTGCAGCACTGGTTGTGCCAGCCACATAAGTAGGCCCTTAACCATGTTGCAGGCCTATGTGTGCAGTTTCACTGCCACTTCGACTTGGCATTTAAAACTACTTGCCAAGCCTTAAACTTCCCTTTTTCTACTTATAGTTCACCCCTAAGGTTAGCACTAGGTAACCCATAAGGCAGGGTGCTATGTAAGTAAAAGGCAAGATATGCACTTATGTGTTTTACATGTCCTGGTAGTGGAAAACTCACAAATTAGTTTTCCACTGCTGTGAGGCCTGCTCCTCTCATAGATCGGCATTAGAAGTGCCCTCCTATACTTTTAAGTGGTAGATTCTGATCTGAAAGGAGTAGCCATGTCATGTTTAGTATGGCCAGAATTGTAATAGAACATTCTGCTTACTGGTGAAGTTGGATTTAATATTACTATTTTAGAAATGCCACTTTTAGAAAGTGGGCATTTCTCTGCACTTACTGCCATCCGTACCTTACAGCTCGTCTCCATCTGCTCTGTGCTAGTTGACAGCTCCCCTTGTGCATTCCACCCAGGCAACCAGAAACACATGGCACTTAGCCACATCTACATTAATTTGCATACTGAATGGGTCTTCCTGGGCAGGGAGGGTGGAGGGGCTCTCTCTTACACTTCAGAGGTCAGTGGCCTGCCCTCAAACAAAGAACTGATAACCCTCCTCCTGGCAGACAGGACTGGGCTGAAAGGGGAACTAATGCTCTTGGATCGATGCAGCACCTGCTTCTTCTACCAGCGCATCAAGGATTTTCAACGCATCGTCCCTAGGCATCAAAATATCCCCACATTGCAGTGAGGAACCAAGGCTGCATTCCTGAAAATCAGTGTATTACCTTGGGGTGTGGAAAGAAACAACACATTGTCTGTGCCACACCCAAAAAATCCAAAGCAGCTCCTTATTTTTCAACGCATCTCCTCCTTTGCTGCATTCTTTTTGATGCATCCAAGGTACTGTGTGTTACAAGGATACAACCACTGATTCTTAAGGATTGAGACTCTTTTAAACCTTTAAAAAGTGATATATCAACTTGTGCATATTGGATTTTTGTCTTTTTGGGCTTAATTCATTCAGATAAATAATATTTTTCTGAACCTGTGTGGTGTATTTTTTTCGTATTTTCACTGTGTTACTCTGAGTTATTGCACAAATACTTTACATATTGCCTTCTAAGTTTAGCCTGCCTGTTCTGCACCAAGCTGCCAGAGGGTGAGCACAGGATAATTTGGGTTGTGTTTTGTATTATCCTGACTAGGATTGTAGTCCCTACTTGGACAGGGTGCATACTTCTGCCAACTAGAGACCCAATTTCTATCAATGTGAAATACTATTTTATGAAATAATATATACTTAGAAGCACTATTTGTACTTTCTATATTCTGTTACCCCAATTTTTTTGACATGCAATTCATGTCTCACAATCATTTGGGTTCGATATTTGTATTATTCACTAAGTAACCTGAGATGTTAATGGACTCAGAAAGAAGCCCTTTATTTGATTCTAATACTTTTGAAGGATAACACAAGGCTGAATCATTTAACACAAACATAAAGGTAGACTGTTTATTTGATTCCATTGCTTGTAGATTTTCTGTTACTAACCCCACTGGGGTGATATTGCTGTATATAATAACTAGGACGGGTATTTATCTGATGATAGTTTGACAACAATATTTTGATACATACTTGTAATGGGGTTTAATTCTTCAAGCTTTAAATATTTGTTATGAATACTCTAAACCAGAAGTTCTTAACGTGATTCAGGGAGCCCTACGGGCCGGCAAAGGCTATTCAGGGGGTCCACGACTGCTTAGAAAATTAAATAATATAAAAAAATATTGAAGTGTACATAAATAAAGAAGCAAAATGTAAAAATGAAAATTTAAAACAATTGGGGGCTACACATTAAGGGCCTAATTATGAGTTTGATGGTCCACAGGACCACCAAATTCATGGTGGCGGTTGGACCACTGCAATCCTGGTGATCTGACCACCAGATTATGAACCTGGAGGTAGGACCAGCAGGAAACCGCTGTGGTGGGCAGCGGTCAAAGTCATGGCCTGCCATGACGGTGCCGAGTTTAGCACTGCCTTGCTAATCCTGACTTTGCTTTCCGACAGTGTACATGAATGAAGAAGCAAAATGTAAAGATGAAAATGTAAAACGTTCTGTAAAGGTGAAGGAATTTGCAATTGGAGTCTAAACATTAAGGGCCTACTCGCGGTGGCAGTCGGACCGCTGCAATCTTGGCAGTCTGACTACCAGGTTTCGATCCCGGCGGTGGGACAGCAAGGAGACGGGCACCTCTGCCGGGATCATGGATCCCAACAGGTTTGCGGCGGTCAAAGTTGTGGCCATCCACGGCGGTGCTGAGTTCAGCACTGCCATGCTGATCACGACTTTGTTTTCTGCTAGCCTTTTCATGGCCGGGTCCCCACCATGAAAAGGCTAGTGGAAAGCCAGTGCTGGGGGCCACAGGTGTGAGCAGTGCAGATCCCCTGCCAGCACCCTCAGAACGTGCACTGTCTGCTATTGTAAAGAGTTTGAATTTTGAGGGTGCTTTGTCGGACGGCATTGGCCTTGGCTCCCTGTGGGAGCCGAGGCCAGTTCCGCCACACTGTTTCCACCGGACTGACCGGCCAAAACTTCACACTACAATGTTACCGCCGGTCAGCCCGGTGGAAACATCATAATACGACAGGGGTAAGGCCATCAGCTTGATGGCCACCTCGTTCCGCCGTATTGGAGTTGTGGCAGTTCAACCGCCCAACTCATAATGAGGCCCTGAGTTAGTATACTCGGATTGATTCATGGGAGCAGCGCTAATTCATCAAACATATTATAGTATGGACAATGAGTGACTGAAACTGAATTTGCAAAAGCTCCAATCTTCCAGTTAAAATTAAAATTGGGACTGTTTTCTATATTTGTTTCCGAACTAAATAAAGTATTACATCATTTGTGTATATGTTTAAAGAATGTTTTTTTCTGTAAGTGTGTGTATTGTTTTGCAGTTCAAATGATCACAAATGCTTAGGCCCCTGGCTTATGTGAATAGCTTGGTGAGTAAGCAGGGGTTCACAGAAATCAAAAGGTTAGGAAACACTGCTTTAAACCTAGTCAGTAAGTACACATCAACAGGTAGAAGTTCAAATATCCTATTTTCAGAGCACCCACACACAGAAGCAGGCCTAAGAACAGTACAGTAATAACCTATTAGATTATATAATGCAGCTTAAACACAAGTTATATGAACCAATGAGAAAACAACAGTGATGAAACATTCTGTAAGCATGAACAAAGCAGGCAATCTGATGTTAAGATATAAAACTTTTACAATAAAAGATCACATCAAATTTACCGCACCTATACATTGAGATCTGAGTTTTGTACAACTGCAGCAGACTTCAAGTGAAAAACAGGTAGTCCAGGCAAGGACTTAACGTGAAGCCTAACGTACAAGTTATTCACAACCGGACAAGGAATGTGCAGATTTGCAAGATACTGGCTACCCAACAGTAGCAGCTTGTACCTTGATGTAGTGTGCCCATGAAGGAACTTAATATCATTTGTTGCATGGGTTTGCTGACTGCTGGCCATCACAGCACAAGTGATGTCCGGTGGTGTCGGTGGATATTGTATCAAAAGAGCAGTTACTGCAACGCTGTGGAAGTGAATATGTGGGTCTGCAAGGCACAAGTTAATAAAGGAAAATAAATAATTTATCTTCCTATGGCCTCAATCATTTGGGTCCTGGCCTTGACATTCACTGCAAACACCCATAAAACAACGGAATATAAAGGCATGGACTATGCACAAAATCCCCCTGACATCACTTGACTCATTATTTATATATCTCATAATACACTGAGAGCAAATTATATACCTTCAATGCACTGTTCATTGTACCACAAGTGAAAAAAATTGAAGGAAATGAACCCTTACTTATCATCCAAAGGTTACGTTATTTTTTGAAGTAGTTCTGAATTGTTAAAAGAATAATAAAATGCAGTTCGAATGCCATGAGCCATCATCTCATCTCCAGTGCTTAAAACCATACACAAGATGGCTACTAATCGCTCGTGAGTGTGGTTGTTTTATATATTTCTCCAGCCAACTTCTTCTCAGGTTTAGCCCCCACTCATGACCAGGGAGTGTAAAAATATACCCCTCTCCTTACCTTCATGCACTTTACATACGGTTCCATGATCTTCATTGATGTTGACAATGGCTTACAAGTTGCTGCAAACTTGGGTCTTCCTCATCATTTAAAAGCACTTTTCTTTTTTTTTCAAGCCAAGCCATCTCTCTAGCTTGTGCATTCTTAGTGACCAAGTTATTTAGTGATTTTGCAAACAAACTACCATTCTTGTCAGTGAAAAAAACAAATGGGAAATAATGGACGTGGCAATGCCCTAAAGTGTTTGGGAATACCAAGGCAATAACGAAATGAACCGTGATCACTTTTTCATTTGTTTCTCTAACATAAATACATGTTGGAAATGGCAAAGCGAAGTTGGAAACACTGAACACGTTACTGCTGAGCAACATAGGCGGTAATTTCTAGTAAGTGCTTGAGAGTATTAAAAGGGTAACTGGTGAAGAAATGGTTATAAATCACAAAGGCATTATTTTTCAGCACACTACTAAGTGAAGTATCCAGTATGGTGCATTGTATGGGTAAATATAGACGCATAATCATCTCAATGGATTATTGCTCAGAAGTGGAAAATCATAAATATCTAGAAGTAGAATGGACAAATGAGGTGCCAAACGGGCAAAAATGGATATAATTACTTTTAAAGCTCGAAATAGGCAACATTTAACTGATGATCTATGGGAAATTTTCACACTCATGTGACTGAGAGCTCTGTATTTCTAATTAATAGACAGAAGTTTGGTAATTTATTGGCATAAATATCTAATGTGATATTTGTTACTTGATAGGAAAAGTTATTTTAGAAGGTAATAGAGTTAAAGAGCTGTCTTCAGGGCCAACGACTATAATAGGAAAAATATAAGTGCAAACCAAAATGCATGATGTTATAGAGTTGTACACCTTAAATATGTTTAACGTTTATAAATAGAACTGGATTTTTTTCTGAAAATGTATGTGCCATTTACATGTCAGTCTTCCAAGTGGGCAAGCAATTAAAGGACCCGCCCCTCAAAAACAGACGCAGGTTCTCTGCAACAGAGACGCAGGTTCTCTGAAAAGCAAACAGCACGGGAAACATTCAAAACTAGTATAACCCGTGCTCTGATTGCTTTGCTTTATTAAATCAGAAGCTTGTTTAGCTCTTCACGTCCTTTATCTGTGTTATTCCCTGATCAAGCCTGAGCAATTCTGTTTCCTAGTACTTTGTACCCAGGGACCTGACTGCGCATCTCTCCTAACCACAGTTACTTTTTATGCCCTATGGTCACTCCCTTTGCTCTACCACAACACTGAGCCACTGGAAAAATAAAACTTGTGTGGCCAAATTACATTATATATTTTTTAATATATATTTGTCCCTGTGTTTTACTCATCACATTCAATCAGTTCGACGTGGAACACAAAGACTGGCATAATTTCATATCATTCCATATTCTCTGTGTTTTGGTTTATTGTTCTTTCTGTGTACCTCTGAAGCGGACTCCCAGGTGGAAGGAGGCCTCAGTAAGCAGCCTGCTAATGCAATTTTCGGATACTTTGCTCACTCGAGATAACGTGATGCTGTCAACCCCTATAACTCACTTCCGACAGGAAGGCGACAAGAGGTTTCTGCTTTGGTGGTGACATAATGAGCTAAGAAATACACTTCATTTACAGGAAATGCCTTTTCCAGGATTCCTTCCTGGCTGCTTATCATGATCGATTGATTGATAGATTCTGTTTGCGCAGAGTAAATAGAAATGTCTGACCCTTGAGTGCCTACCAAGATGAATCTCATTTCAGTCTTGCCCGCGCGGAGTGAGGTGATGGAGTGTTTTCTTACACGGTCTCTTGCATAGGAAATTATATAAATGTGTTCAAGTCTGACTACATCTTACAACCTGTTTAGATCAGATGTGCCCATTTGCTGATGCTGATAAAAAAGTAGAATTTAACTTTCGAATTGACGGGTGAAAAAATGTACCTGTCTGGGGAAAGAATAATGCTTTGAGCATATCTTTGTGACTATTCCTCAACCTTGTTAGCATGGTGCGGTAGCCGCTTCATTTAATTCTGCTAGTGACTATTGTTTTGGCTTATTTTAAAATAAAACCATGTTCTGGTTGGAATTTAATTTCCCAGGTTGAAAAAAATCATCCGAATGTTGAATATTTCACTTCTAAAATGGTCCTTTATCAAACCCTGTCAACAGATCTACAATGGAGACAAATTGAAAGCAAATAACATTTGCCCCATATATATATAACTAGCTTTTGGTTAATAATGAATATGTTCTGCTGGACCGTTATGTTCTTACCAGTTTAGTGTGAAGGAATAATGCTAGATCTTGGGCACTTAAACTGATGTCCACTGTACATTGGAAAATGTCAGAGGCTCCGTGGGTTGTAAGAAAGCATTTTCCATTGACACTATTGTCTTTAATTGACTTGTTTTTGGATGGCTGCCACTATACTGTTCCGGTTTGCTGATACCAACAATGAAGTTGGTTTGTTTTTCAGCATGCGTTAGGGACTGATCAAGTGTGTCTGATTTAAGGTAGCCAACCAAATACCAAACATATTTTTTAATTAAGCCACTCTCTGCTTTTGTGTGTAAAGTTTGACTTAAACGTGACACAATGTATTACGAATTCCTGCATTTGAAGTTATTCAGCTGAATTTTAAGTATGACGTGCAGCAATCTGAGCTGAAAGACAAACATGTATGTGTAAGATTGTAGTTTTGCCATGAGCATATTTGGGATGCTGTGGAGAAGTGAACTGCAGGTGAACCCAGGTATATGATTCATGATCATTTACACAGGTTCTTGTCATGGAGTGCATGTTAAAAGCTGTATTTTCAGTTTCTTTCTGTACTGTACAAAGTTGTTTAAGGCTTTGATGAGGCATGCTGCACCATGTAAGACTCTTACTAGAGATGCTAAATGCAGTATCAGGCAGACTGTTGAGCAAATAAGTTACTTCCATCTACTCACAAAAGGACCAAGGTCTTGCACTGTTGTTCCATAAGGCAGATTCTGGTAGAAAGAGTTAGCTTTTTTCAGGATGGAGAGCTGGTACCTTAATATGCTGGATTCCTCGGTGATGTGTTTTTAAAAGCTAAGGTCTGTGAAACCAAGTGATTTCACGTTGGTTGTCAGCCAAGTGTGAAACAGTGTAACTTTCTGCTGGATAGCTGTGTTTGTTTAGTATGGTTGGTGGACAGAGGAATTCAGCCTTTGTCGGTCTTGTTATATGGTTCCTAAGGATTAAGTAGGACTGCGTATTGCGTCAACATAAATGTCAGGATACAGGGTCTCAGTCTGTCTATATCATCAGGAAATGTGGACACAACTCCTAGCTAGCTCACAGTTCCCCATGTGAACCCAAAAGCTTACTAGGGTACACAAAGGTATCTATAACCTCAAACATGATTTCTCAGGTTCCCAAGGAAATCCGGAAAAAAGACTTACCCTTTGTTATAGTGCTTGCCCAATGAAGACAAAAGAAAGATACAAAAATGTCTTTTCAAACTTTTATTTCAACAATTATATTCTTGCATTGAAAGCATTAGCTGTGATTATTAGGTAGATAAAAGAAAGCAGGGTAAACAGCATTATAAAAATGATAAAAAAGGATAAAAAATTCAACCATGATAACATTACTGTGTTGGTACACTCCTGTCTGTTACTACCTACACTATCGGGATCATAGTGGGAGTAACCTCTGCCAGATCAGTTGGGTCAGCCTAACCCCCCATACCTGGGTAAGATGTACAGGATATCCAGAAAGCTAGTCTGGTCTGGTGTGGTGCAGGCAATCATCCCTTGCAGGATGGAGGTCAGAGTCAATAGGGCTGCAGTTTGGTCACTGTGCACCGTTTTCGAGGATAATCCCAGCAGAAATACTCCTGTGCTAAATGTGGCACAGAGTCAGTTTGTATAATGAAAGCACTGCTCATATTGCAGTTTCGAAGATGCAGAGCTGGTGCAATTATAGGTCTGCAAGTATGAAGCTGTCTCCAGTGGGCATCGAGTTCTATGTGCCTAGCCTTGGATGGAGTGTACAGACTGCATAGTAGCAACACTTACAAGGAATAGGCTGCCTGTACATTGTTTTCTCAGTGCATTATTGCACAAGTGAAAAAACATGTCGAAAGTCACCATCAGAAAAGATGCCAAGCTAAAATGTGAGATCTGAAATGGAGGCTCTGCGAAGGCCCTTTAGTGCTTTAGCACTGTCTGAGTTTCTGGTATGTGATTGACATCAACGTAATGGTCCTCTGGGGCATGGCCAAGATGGCGGCCGGAGCGGACGCTTGAATGAACAGCTCCGCTCTCGGCCCTCCAAAATCTGCAATAATCCTGACACCAGCGCAGCCAAAATATAAAAAAAACGCAACACGGAGCCCCCACCTGAGAATACGAGGCTCCAAAACTCAAAAGAAGCTCGGGCGTGACACGTGTGGTCCTGGAGGGCCATCATGGAAGGCGCCATTAAAATGCATAACCGGGCTCGGCCGACGAGACAGGATGCTGCCCGAGGCTACCACTGAGCCTCACCCAGAAATATCCCTTGCCTCAAGGAAGAGCCGATCCTGACACAGGTGAATCAGCGGTGTTGCACTGAGGACAAACGGGTCGGGCTCCCGGCTGCGTGACGCCTGCAGAGCCAAAGCGAAGCGATGGACGTGCCGTCCTGTGCAACCGTGGACTGCTCCCAGGCGGAGCAGTCGGCGGAACAAAGAGGACCTCCAGCGCGGCCCTGAGAACTTGAGTGACGGCCTCCGTCGGGCACCTAAAAACGAGCTGGTGTTCCGGGCAGTCCACCCCGGCTGGCGGCCCGACGCCGGGAACGAGGTGAGCCCTGGGTCCACGGTCAGGAGAGGGCCGCTGCGAGCCCCGGCATAGACAGAGATGTGGCGCTGCCGCTGATAGCAGCGGGAGCTCGAATTCAGGAGCACCCAGGATTGAACCTCTGTGAAAGAAAAGAAGACAGGAGAGAAGAAAAAGAAGGGAAAACGCACAATAGGCACCAAGACTCCCGGGGGATCCCTAGAAAAACGACGGGACCGAGGGAGGTTGAGCCCAAAAACACCCAGGATCGGACCCTAATGAGGCGGGGCCCGAGGCGAGAGAGGTGGGTCCGGCACAGCGCTGGGCCTTTAAAAGGTAGAGGAGCCCGTGAACGTAGCGCATGCACAATTAGCACCAGGACTCCCGGGGGACCTCTAGAACAACAACGGAACTGAGACCAGTGGCCCCTGACGCAGAGCAGATTGACCCTAGGCCCAGTAAAAACAAAATAAGGGGGAGGAAAGGAAAAAAAAGAAAAAAACGGCGACACCGGAAGTTGGAGACATAAATAACAACCATGTAAATACAAGAACTATATGCAAAACTGCAACAGCGCACGTAGAACAGTGGTGCCGACCTCACTGATAGGATACAACCAGAGCGACAACAGATAGGTCCCACTGGAGCCCGCACAGATGTTCCAATCGTAGAAGCATATAGTTGGACCCTCGGGACCAGCAACCAAACAGCTAGCTGAACGAAGTGAACACAGCCCTACTGATGCGCGTCATAACTCCACGCAGAACAGGCAACACACAGAACCTGCGGGTAGTCTAATAGAGCTCACCATCTCAGGGAATAATGGTCAAACCAAAACAGCCTAAACCAGGGACCCACATGGACCGTGGAACCCCTCCAGCAACGAATAATCTTGACTCACAAATCACAACAATATCGCAAGTGAATGAGACGCTGCGCACGCACTCGTTACAATTTGAAAAACTTCTGCAAGCAGTTATGGACACTAAGGGGGTCATTCTGACTTTGGCGGGCGGCGGAGGCCGCCCGCCAAAGTCCCGCCGTCAGAATACCGCTGCGCGGTCAAAAGACCGCCGCGGTAATTCTGAGTTTCCCGCTGGGCTGGCGGGCGACCGCCAGAAGGCCGCCCGCCAGCCCAGCGAGAAACCCCCTTCCATGAGGATGCCGGCTCCGAATGGAGCCGGCGGAGTGGAAGGGGTGCGACGGGTGCAGTTGCACCCGTCGCGATTTTCAGTGTCTGCTTGGCAGACACTGAAAATCTTGGTGGGGCCCTGTTAGGGGGCCCCTGCAGTGCCCATGCCATTGGCATGGGCACTGCAGGGGCCCCCAGGGGCCCCACAACACCCGTTACCGCCAGCCAGGTTCTGGCGGTCAAAACCGCCAGAACCAGGCTGGCGGTAAGGGGGTCGGAATCCCCATGGCGGCGCTGCTTGCAGCGCCGCCATGGAGGATTCCCTTGGGCAGCGGGAAACCGGCGGGACACCGCCGGTTTCCCGTTTCTGACCGCGGCTGTACCACCGTGGTCAGAATGCCCATGGGAGCACCGCCAGCCTGTTGGCGGTGCTCCCGCGGTCGTTGGCCCTGGCGGTCCATGACCGCCAGGGTCAGAATGACCCCCTAAGACTTCCCTTGAATGTAAAATTTATTCTGCAATCATGGAAATCACTATACTCCACGAGGATCACCGCAAACTAACAGACAGGGTAGCCAACACAGAAACAACATTGGAAACCGTCCAACCAGAGGTAACAGACATGAAAAATAAAATACAACAACTGGAAGCGGAAATCACGCAGCTACAGCGAAGAGCCGAGGACGCAGAGGGCCGCTCTAGACGCAATAATATCAGATTCCTGGGTATTCCAGAAAGAACAGAATCAACCAAGGCTGAAGAATTCCTGGAGAACTGTCTCAAAGACATAATGAAAATACAGGACCCCGCAAAAGTACCAATCATAGAAAGAGCATATAGAATCCCGGGCAGACCTCCCCGTCCAGGTACCCCGCCTCGCCCACTGATAGCGCAATTCCTAAACTGCAGAGATAGGGACCTGGTCTTACAACACTTCAGAACTTCAGGAACGGTCAACATGGAGAACTGCACTGTCACTGCCTACCCGGACTACACGATGGAAGTGCAAAACAAGAGAGCATCTTATGTTAAAATCAAGCAAGTACTACGCAAACATAAAATCACCTATTCACTCATGTTCCCAGCTCGCCTGTGGATAATCTTAGATGAAAGAACACTCATATTCCCAACACCGGAGGACGCATGGACGTGGGCTCACGCTAAGGGCCTGGTCGACTCATCAAAAGAAGATAAGGTGAAGGAAGACTGGATAACACCCTACCCCCGAAGAAAAAAAAGAAAAACACTTTGACACGACCAACAAAATCACAAGTGGCGAATGACCAGGCGCAAGCCTTAAGAGATTAGCACACTCGCGCGCTCGCAACTGCACACCAGTAACGAAGCAGATCTCAACGACAGCGGCTCACAACGCAGTGGATCCAGCCCCTCCCTCTCTCTGCTGGCCGGGGGTCTGGACCTCACTCCACGTACGGTTGACGAAATATGAGGACCCATAGATGGAGCCCCAAAGTAGCGGCACCTAGTACTATCCGCGCTAAAATGATTGGGGACACAGAGCGTGAGAAAAGACGATTTAACACAACACCGGAGATGGGCCGGCTCGACGCGGATACTTGAAGTTACGGAAACATCAGAATCGGCCCATACGGCTACACACAGGATGGCGCTGGGAACAAACAACATAGCGGTGCGCCACGGGCGTGAGCTCAGCCCCTACCAACCCACATCCCCTACCACCTGAACGGGATCTGAATGGAACAGACCTTCATTGATCACGATTTAGGCACCGGCTGTGCCACAGCGTTTAAAGTTGGGCCTCGCCCAGTATATGCTTTTCATTATCTTATGTTGTTTTCTCCCCTCTACCTCAGCTTTGGAGGAACCTACTACACTCTCTCGGGGCAATCAATATCCTACATAAATGGTCCGATCGGTGTGGGGGGGACTAGTGCGCTACGGTGGACCTGCGCTGCGCGGTGGGTGGAGAAGACCCTGCCCCTGATGCGAGCCCTGCGGGCGAAAGATGCTATAACTTAAAATGACGCACAGAGACACATTATATAACAAAACTTGGAATGTTAAGGGCATGGCAGGTACAACCAAACGAAATAAGATATGCGCACAAGTAAAACGCCATCACATACACATTGCCATATTACAAGAAACACACATTACACCAGCAGACATCAAAGCAATAGAAAAGAGATGGGCGGGACAGATATACGGCGCAGGGACATCGTCTTTTGCAAGGGGTGTCCTGATTTGGATAGCACCGGGGGTCCCCTACACTGTGAAGCATAACATAGCAGATAAGGAAGGCAGATTTATCCAGTTGGTAGGTTTGCTCGACGGTGAACCATTGGTGATTACTGGACTATATACCCCCAATGTTAAACAGGGCGAATTTCTACAAACCACCGTCACCCGCTTGTCAAACACCCTAAACATGCCCAGCATATGGGGCGGGGACATGAACTGCGTCCCACAAATAGATATGGATAGATCACATACCCCGCTAGTAGCTGCCCCAGTATGGAAAAACTCACAAATACTTCAATCCTGGATGACGGAGCGCCGCCTAATCGATGTATGGAGACACCTACACCCACTGGACAGAGAATACTCCTATTACTCACCTGTACACCTCTTACACACCCGCATAGACTTAATACTTAGCTCACAAGACTTGATACACAAATTCACCAACGCAGAATACACCGCAAGGGTAATCTCAGATCATTGCCCACTCATAGCACATATCAAATGGGGCAGACCACGCACACAAATCCCGACATGGCGCCTCCAACCAAGACTCTTACAGGACCCCCCTTTTAGAAGAAAATAGCCACTCAAATCACTTCATACTTAGTACTAAATAGTGGAACAACGAAATCCAGAGCAAATGAATGGGATGCACACAAGGTGGTAATAAGGGGCACATGCATGAAAATGACCAAGGGAGTACAGCAAACATTAACAAACGAAATCCGCAAGCACGAGCAAAATGTCCGTTCTGCAGAATGCAGATTCGCAGAGGGTGCAATAGAAAACGCGGACCTCGCTTGACTGAGGACACAGTGGAATGAGGCAGACCACCGCCTGAGGCAATATGATTATCGATATCGCTTGGCCCGCATGTACGCAGAGGGAGATAGGCCAGGAAGACTCCTGGCATGGCTCCTGAAGAGCGAGCAACACAGCGCCTCTATCGGGGCCATCCGCCTAGATACAGGGACAATAATAAACACCCAAGCTGAAATAAATGACGCCTTTAAAGAATATTACAGTATACTTTACAGGCCTCAACCCCCTCCCTCACAAGAACAGCTGAGCGCGTTCTTCAGTGGAGTACAAATAAATCACCTCACGGCAACACAGGCCGGGGAACCGGAAAGACTGATAGACCTCACAGAAGTGCAGCAGGCGTTGCAGCATCTGGCGCATGGTAAGTCACCGGGCAGCGACGGCCTCCCCATAGAATATTACAGCACTTTCCAGGCACAAACATTAGCGCCATACTTAGAAATGTTGGGCGAGGCCTTGGAACAAGGCCAGTTGACAGAATCACAGCGTGAGGTGGTAATAGTGGTGCTGCCTAAACCAGGCCACGACCCATTGGATGTTCGTTCATACAGCCCGCTATCGCTACTAAACTCAGACTGCAAATTAATCGGCAAAATATTAGTAATTCAGCTGCTTCCCTTGCTGCTGGGCCTGGTGCACTATGACCAGTCTGGATTTGTACCCGGCCGCAACACATTTATCAATATACGGAACTTATTACGCCTGATGGCAAATACCCCAGAGGGCGAATACAGGCAGGTAGCAGAGTCACTGGATATCGAAAAGGCATTTGATACACTGGGTTGGCCCTTCCTGCTGGAAACACTTAACCAAATGGGTTTCGGCAAGACATACACTAGCTGGATCAGGGCTTTATACTTTAAACCGACAGCAAGAGTCAAGACAGGAGAAACCATATCCGAGAAGTTCAACATTGAAAGGGGCACTAGGCAAGGATGCCCATTATCCCCATTGCTGTTCGCTCTCTCCATTGAGCCCCTGGCTGCCCGACTGCGTGCACTTGCGCCAGCCTGGGGCATCCAAGATGGACATACGTACCGCATAGTGTCACTGTATGCAGACGATGCACTAATATTCCTGCGAAACTACGCAGCTTCCCTTCCTGGTATACTCCAGCTGCTGGAACAATTTGCCACTGTGTCCGGTTTAAAAGTGAGCTGGTTGAAATCCTGTCTATTCCCATTGCGCGCGATTCCAGAGATACTCCGAACGGCCCACTCCCCGGGAGATTTGAAATGGTGCCACACCACATTCAAATACATGGGGATAAACATCTATCATGACCCCCAAGACCTCAAAGAGGGCAACCTAGGACGAGCGATCAGATCCCTCCGGTGCTCTCTACCCTTTTGGTGTTCGCTCCCACTCTCCCCTATGGGAAGAGTGGCTATAGCGAAGATGATTGTTCTGCTGCGCCTGCTGTATTTTTTCTCAGCGCTACCATTTGCACTGCCTGCCTCTTTCTTTAAAACCCTGACCAGTAAACGGACGGATTTGATATGGGGTAATGGTCGCCGCAGAGTGGCCCTAACAGAAATATATCAACCACTTGCACAGGGAGGGATGGGGGTGCCGCGATTCGAACTGTACTATGCATCCGCCCAATTACAGTGGGTGCTTAAATGGATATGCGACCCTGCACACACAGAAGCACAAACTATACACAGCGACTTGGGTCACACCAATATAATACGCTACCTGTTGGACCGAGACGACTCACGGCGCACACAAAACATTCTACTTAATAATGCACGTTGGATATGGAATCGATTTGCATTAACCGGGGACAAGAAACCACAATACTCCCCTGAGATACCACTTCTTGATATACCAAAAATCGAAGGGATAGCTGTAAAACTAGGCCTAACAACATGGCCGGAGAAAGGCATACAAACAGTGGGTGATATATATAGTGACGGACACTTTATAACTTATGGAGCACTGGCTGACGCCCACAACTTAGGGCGAGGAGACTTAATCACATTTGGCGCAGTACGGCAACTAATACGCGCTACATGGAACTGCGGAAACAATGAACCTAACGCGGCCCCTATCTTACACGATTTACTAAATAACACACAAGACCCAATGAATATATCGGGAATATACAAAATCCTGACTACACAATTCACACAAGGTCAAGAACAAGCTAAAAACATATGGGACCAGACACTAACTACCACTCTTTCACCGCACGCGTGGAACCAGGCTCTAACATCGACTCAAACCGTGTCACGCAACCCCAGGCTTCGATACACACAGTTCAATTATATACACCAGAAATATCTATCACCACATCGACTTGCACGCATGTTCCCTCAATCGTCTCAGAAATGCCCCAGATGTGGAACCGCTGAAGCCACCTTTTTCCATATGACATGGGAGTGCCCCCCAGTCTTGAACGCTTGGAGTGACATAATATCTCTAATAGCCGAATGGTTAGATACCCCATTATCCCCCAGCCTGGAACTCTGCTCACTGGGCATAAGAGACAGACCCAAAGGCCGAAAGCAGATACATAAATGCATAGACCTGGCTCTGGTCCTGTACCGACGACTAATAGCTATGCACTGGACAGCGCCTAATGTACCGGGGATGCAACACTGGCAGGCAGAGCTCCTACGGTGGGCAAAAGCAGAAGCATACACACTGCAATCGCTTCGGGACAGGGGGACCAAAGTAAAGGGAGTAGAAATCTGGAACTGCTTTGTTATAATCCTGGAAAGTAAAGACGATAAACGACCCCCCTGAGCAAATAGGTTAAAAAAAAACAAAAAAACAGGTAGCGCACAGACCACACATGTAGTTAATGCCATTACACATTCCCTAGAACACTCACCAACTAAAAGCAACCAACAGGACATCGCTGACACAAAACGGAACCAAGGGCAATAAAATGAAACATATAAATCGGAGTGGACGTGCTGTGCCGTGTCGGTCCGGGACGCGGCTGGGGGCGGGGGGCGGGATGACCGGGCTGCGGAGGTCGGGTCTTCGGCATTCCCCCTTCTTAAATCCACGAACAAGCGAGATCCACGCATACGCAGTGAGTTTGAACTGGAAGGTGGGCACGTGGGGCGGCTCCCGTTCCGGGACCGGGGCCTCGGCGGCGTGGCGGTCTGCCCCCCCCCTCCCTGTCCTGGCTCCCCCGACAAACGGCTCCTTGAACAAGCCTCCTCCCCTATCTTTCTCTCTATTTTCTTATTATTTCTTTTTACATTCTATTCTACACGCGCTATTAATGACTTTAAAGAACTCCAGCTGTATGCACCTAAGTAACCACAATGATAAGAAAGCAAATGACAAGTGCGAGAAACCAGTATTGGTGCAAAAATAACTGTGTAACGTTACATGTTTTACAATATGACTGGATCTTTTTTTTTCTTCCCAGTGTGAAATATTAAACAAATAAAAAAAGATTAAAAACAAAACAAAATAACGTAATGGTCCTCTGAATACCACTGGAGAATATGAATCTAGGTACGTGCTCGGTAACCAGTTCAGTGGTACACTTAATGCCACTGAACCCTAGGGACCCTTTGGATGACTCTGGGGTTCACCCTGTAGCCAAATCACTCATTTTTATGTGATATCTTATGCCCCTACTTCCCTCCTGCTTTCTCCATTGGCTGTCATTGCTGCAACCCCGCAGTGATTCTTAATAGACTACATGTGTCTCTTAACCTTTTGAATGATAAAACATATTTGATTTGATTTGTTTTCTTTTTTTCTCATGCAGATTTTCAACAAAATACTGGATGTCTCAGACATGCACTGTCTGCGGGAAAGGAATGTTATTTGGACTGAAGTGTAAAAACTGCAAGTATGTCCTTTTCTTCCTATTTTTTTAACTTTAAAATTGAGGAAACAGGCAGGCACACACTGATGCCATGAATGCCTGCTTTTAAAAAAATGTAATGTTCCATTAAATTAATTCCTGGCTTTCAAGACAATGAATTCATGACTACAGCTGTAGGATATCAGGATCCGGGAGGCAGTGCCTTACAGGTCAGTGGCTGACATCAAACCAAGTAAAAAGTGTACATTGTTGATGAGGATATGGACACAAGTAAAATAGGACATATTAATATGTATTGTATGTATGCCCATTTTACCATTTCAGCTGCATTCCTTGCATCCCTATATTGTGTGGGCTTGATTTACAAAGTCAAGTTGCCCTTTTGAGTAGGTTTACACTTTGTAGCAAGTTCACTATTTACTATTTGTATGGAGCATACTGACCTGCCTCATTACGAGTTTTCCACTGCCCCCCATACCCTCGTAATGCGCACTGTCTGTTGTGCGACAGTGCACATTCCGACGGTGCTAGCGAGGGGGGCACTGCACTGGCTGCGGCAATGTCTGGACTTCAGTGCCACCATGGCTGATTAGAACGATGTCCACCATCATCCCGTCAGGATCAAAGATCTTGGCGGAGATGTTGATCTTTTGGCGGTCTGACCGCCAGGGTCGTAATGTGGCGATTAGATCGCCACAGCTGCTGTGGTCCAACCTCCACCGTGAGTCTGGCAGTCTTCAGATTTCCAGACTCATAATAGGGCCCACTGTATTCACACTAACAGATGTTTGATATCAGGAGCCACAAGACAGCGCATTAAATAGATCCCATAATATGACCACTTAGGATTGGTCACCCCGGATCATACTAAATCAGTAAGAGGTCAGTAAGGGACTGATTCAGATCTTGGCGAACATGTTACTCCATCACAATGGTGATGGATTTCCTGCCCGCCAAAATATAAATTCCATTATATACATGGGATTTAAATTTTGGCAGGGAAGATATCCGTTACCTTTGTGACAGCGTAACTCATCCACCAAGATCTAAATCAGGCCCTAAGTGTATATTGTTGACGAGGATATGGACAAAAGTTATGTAAAACTGTTTATTATGTATGTAATCTATGTCCACTTTACTGTTATAACTACAATCCTTACATCCTTACATCATGTGGGCTTGATTCAGAGGTAAGTGACACTTTTGAGTGAGAGTACACTTTGTAGTAAGATTACTACAGTCAATATTCAAAACTCAGAGTATAAGCTTACTACAAAATTGTATGTTACACGTCTTCACCCCAAGAGTAATGCAGTTGGCTCACTCTTGTGTGGATGGGTACGTTCCTCACCAATCCCCTTCCTGAACCTCCCTAAACTCCTCATACTCCTCCCTAATCTGATCCCCTCAAGTAGCAGGTTTGCTCCTTTTTCCTCCCACTCCCTTGTGTTCCTCCAAAATGTACTACTAAAATCTACACTAATGTGCTGAGACTCCGCAGTTGGGGCAGAGAACTCCTCACTTGGAAGTGTAGGCAAAGCTTACACTTTCAAGTACATTTTGTAGTACATTGTGTAGTACTTCAAAGTGCAGTTTGTGAATAAGGCCTGGGTGTCATATATTTATTGAAAAAAAGTATAGAAGAAAATGTTCTACCTTCTAGATTCACAGCCAAGGAGGCCCTGACAGAGGCTCTAAAGCCAGTCTTTCATACTCTGTTGAGGTAGAGAGCAAATGTTGGGTGGTAGTAGCACAATTATGGTGCTTACGTCTGAATGGATTTTATGTGAACAGAGACGGTCACTTTGTATAGAGTACAGGAAAAATAGTAGTTGTCTGCATCTGTTGAGTAGGAATGGCTGGAGGATGATTGTTACCTATGTTACTCTGACTGATAATTATGAAAAGAGTATCTAAGTTGAGTAATTACTTATTATGTTCCAGAAAATAAGCGGTAGGCCTCAGAAATGCCTAAGGATTCCTTCACAACTATGAAGAAGTGATGCAATTGGGCCAGTTGGTTAAAATAAAAGAAGTGCCCGTTAACCCCCTCCCCGCCACGGACGTAACGGTTACGTCCATGGCAGCGCCCGTGCGGCGCCATGGACGTAACCATTACGTCCTCCTACCGGCCCTCGGGGGAAGCGCTAGCGCTCCCACCGAGGGCCGCCCCCCCAGCCCCCAGGTCAGGGCTGAAAGGGGAATCCGTTCCCCTTCAACCAACGACCCCCCCCCCACCCCCCCTGTGACGTCAGCGCGCGCTGACAATCACAGGAGCCTCCCCCATTGGCTGGAAGCTAAGAGAAATGCTCAGCATTTCTCTTTTGATCACGTGGGGGAGGCAAGGAGAGGCTTCAAAGGGAAGGAAATGTATTTCCTTCCCTTTGAAGTCTCTCCCAGGGTTTCAAAAGCCGAATTGCTTGCAATCCGGCTTTTGAAACCCCACTAGACACCAGGGATTTTTTTTTGTTTGTTGGTGAAAGTGACATAAGGGAGCGACCCCTTGGGCAAGGGTCGCTCCCAGGGGGGCATTTTTTTTTAAGGCCTTTTCTGCCCCCCCCCGGGGGCAAAAACCTCTAGACACCAAAGATACTTTTTTTAATTTTTTTTTTATTTTGTTTTGTGTTTTAGGTGTGGGGAGCGTCCCCTTAGGCAAGGGTCGCTCCCATAGGGGGCAACATCTATTCAGGCCATTTCTGCTCCCCTTGGGGGCAGATATGCCTATTTTTATGAGGCCAATCTGCCCCCAAGGGGGGTAGAAACCACTAGACACCAAGGGAGTTTTTTGTTGTTGTTGTTTTTCACGTAAGGGGAGCGACCGCTTAGGCAAGGATCGCTCCCCTGGGGGGCAAATTTATTTTAGGCCATTTCTGCCAGATCAGCCTATTGTAATTAGGCTGATCTGCCCCCAAGGGGGGCAGAAACCACTAGGCACGGGGATTTTTTTGTTTTGTTATTGTTTTACAGATGGGGAGCGTCCCACTAGGCAAGGGTCGCTCCCCTGGGGGGCAAATTGTATTTAGACCATTTCTGCCCCCCTTGGGGGCAGATTGGCCGATTTTAGGTCAATCTGCCCCCAAGGGGGCAGAAAAAACCACTATGCACCGGGGATCTTTTTTTGGCGCCAATGTCACGCAGGGGGAGCGACCCCGTAGGCAAGGGTCGCTCCCGGGGGGTTTGGGAGGGTGGGGGGGCAAATTTATTTTAGGCCATTTCTGCCCCCCCTGGGGCAGATCGGCCTATTGTTATTAGGCCGATCTGCCCCCAGGGGGGGCAGAAACCTCTAGGCGCCAGGGTAAATTGTATTTTGTGTTTTCTTTTTTTTTCTTTTTTTTTTTTTTTAGAGATGGGGAGCGACCCATTAGGCAAGGGTCGCTCCCCTGGGGGACAAGTTGTATTTAGACCATTTCTGCCCCCCTTGGGGGCAGATCGGCCGATTTTAGGTCAATCTGCCCCCAAGGGGGCAGAAACCACTAGGCACTGGGAATTTTTTTTTTGCCGCCAATGTCACGCAGGGGGAGCGACCCCGTAGGCAAGGGTCGCTCCCGGGGGGGGGGGGCTTTTGGGGGGGCGGGTGACAAATTTATTTTAGGCCTTTTTTGCCCCCCCTGGGGCCGGCTGAGCTAGAGGCCAAAATCCACAGGTAGGCACTGTTTTCTATGAAAAAAGTGATGTGTCCACGTTGTGTTTTGGGCCATTTCCTGTCGCGGGCGCTAAGCCTACCCACACAAGTGAGGTATCATTTGTATCGGGAGACTTGGGGGAACGCTGGGTGGAAGGAAATTTGTGGCTCCTCTCAGATTCCAGAACTTTCTGTCACCGAAATGTGAGGAAAACGTGTTTTTTTAGCCAAATTTTGAGATTTGCAAAGGATTCTGGGTAACAGAACCTGGTCATAGCCCCACAAGTCACACCATCTTGGATTTCCCTGGGTTTCTAGTTTTCAAAAATGCGCTGGTTTCCTAGGTTTCCCCAGGTGCTGGCTGAGCTAGAGGCTAAAATCCACAGGTAGGCACTGTTTTCTATGAAAAAATGTGATGTGTCCACGTGGTGTTTTGGGCCATTTCCTGTCGAGGGCGGTAGGCCTACCCACACAAGTGAGGTATAATTTTTATCGGGAGACTTGGGGGAACGCTGGGTGGAAGGAAATTTGTGGCTCCTCTCAGATTCCAGAACTTTCTGTCACCGAAATGTGAGGAAAATGTGTTTTTTTAGCCAAATTGTGAGGTTTGCAAAGGATTCTGGGTAACAGAACCTGGTCAGAGCCCCACAAGTCTCCCCATCTTGGATTCCTCTAGGTCTCTAGTTTTCAAAAATGCACAGATTTGGTAGGTTTCCCTAGGTGCCGGCTGAGCTAGAGGCCAAAATCTACAGGTAGGCACTTTGCAAAAAACACCTCTGTTTTCTTTAAAAAAAATGTGATGTGTCCACGTTGTGTTTTGGGGCATTTCCTGTCACGGGCGCTTGGCCTACCCACCCAAGTGAGGTATCATTTTTATCGGGAGACTTGGGGGAACGCTGGGTGGAATTAAATTTGTGGCTCCTCTCATATTCCAGAACTTTCTGTCACCGAAATGTAAGGAAAACGTGTTTTTTTTTTAGCCAAATTTTGAGGTTTGCAAAGGATTCTGGGTAACAGAACCTGGTCAGAGCCCCACAAGTCACCCCATCTTGGGTTCCCCTAGGTCTCTAGTTTTCAAAAATGCACAGGTTTGGTAGGTTTCCCTAGGTGCTGGCTGAGCTAGAGGCCAAAATCTACAGGTAGGTACTTTGCAAAAAACACCTCTGTTTTCTTTAAAAAAATGTGATGTGTCCACGTTGCGTTTTGGGGCATTTCCTGTCGCGGGTGCTAGGCCTACCCACACAAGTGAGGTATCATTTTTATCGGGAGACTTGGGGGAACGCTGGGTGGAAGGAAATTTGTGGCTCCTCTCTGATTCCAGAACTTTCTGTCACCAAAATGTGAGGAAAATTTGTTTTTTTAGCCAAATTTTGAGATTTGCAAAGGATTCTGGGTAACAGAACCTGGTCAGAGCCCCACAAGTCACCCCATCTTGGATTCCCCTAGGTCTCTAGTTTTCACAAATGCACAGGTTTGGTAGGTTTCCCTAGGTGCTGGCTGAGCTAGAGTCCAAAATCTACAGGTAGTCACTTTGCAAAAAACACCTCTGTTTTCTTTAAAAAAATGTGATGTGTCCACGTTGCGTTTTGGGGCATATCCTGTCGCGGGCGCTAGGCCTACCCACACAAGTGAGGTATCATTTTTATCAGGAGACTTGGGGGAACGCTGGGTGGAAGGAAAGTTGTGGCTCCTCTCTGATTCCAGAACTTTCTGTCACCAAAATGTGAGGAAAACGTGTTTTTTTAGCCAAATGTTGAGGTTTGCAAAGGATTCTGGGTAACAGAACCTGGTCAGAGCCCCACAAGTCACCCCATCTTGGATTCCCATAGGTCTCTAGTTTTAAAAAATGCACAGGTTTGGTAGGTTTCCCTATATGCTGGCTGAGCTAGAGGCCAAAATCTACAGGGAGGCACTTTGCAAAAAACACCTCTGTTTTCTTTCAAAAAAATGTGATGGGTCCACCTTGCGTTTTGGGGCATATCCTGACGTGGGCGCTAGGCCTACCCACACAAGTGAGGTATCATTTTTATCGGGAGACTTTGGGGAACGCTGGGTGGAAGGAAATCTGTGGCTCCTCTCTGATTCCAGAACTTACTGTCACCAAAATTTGAGGAAAATTTGTTTTTTTAGCTAAAGTTTGAGGTTTGCAAAGGATTCTGGGTAACAGAAGCTGGTCAGAGCCCCACAAGTCACCCCATCTTGGATTCCCCTAGGTCTCTAGTTTTCAAAAATGCACAGGTTTGGTAAGTTTCCCTAGGTGGCGGCTGAGCAAAAGGCCAAAATCTACAGGTGGGCACTTTGCAAAAAACACCTCTGTTTTCTTTCAAAAAATGTGTTGTGTCCACGTTGCGTTTTGGGGCGTTTCCTGTCGCGGGCGCTAGGCCTACCCACACAAGTGAGCGCATCATTTTTATCGGGAGACTTGGGGGAACATAGATTAGCAAAACAAGTGTTATTGCCCCTTGTGTTTCTCTACATTTTTTCCTTCCAAATATAAGAGAGTGTGTAAAAAAGACATCTATTTGAGAAATGCCCTGTAATTCACATGCTAGTATGGTCACCCCGGAATTCAGAGATGTGCAAATAACCACTGCTCCTCAACACCTTATCTTGTGCCCTTTTTGGAAATACAAAGGTTTGTTTTCTTGATAGCTATTTCTCACTCTTTATATTTCAGCAAATGAATTGGTGTATACCCAGTATAGAATGAAAACGCACTGCAGGGTGCAGCTCATTTATTGGCTCTGGGTACCTAGGGTTCTTGATGAACCTACAAGCCCTATATATCCCCGCAACCAGAAGAGTCCAGCAGACGTAACGGTATATTGCTTTAAAAAATCTGACATTGCAGGAAAAAGTTACAGAGTAAAACGTAGGGAAAAATTGCAGATTTTTTCACCTCAATTTCAATATTTTGTTTTTTCAGTTGTTATTTTCTGTAGGAAACCCTTGTAGGATCTACACAAATTACCCCTTGCTGAATTTAGAATTTAGTCTACTTTTCAGAAATGTTGCGGTTTCTGGGATCCAGCATTGGTTTCATGCCCATTTCTGTCACTGACTGGAAGGAGGCTGAAAGCACATAAAATCGTAAAAATGGGGTATGTCCCAGTAAAATGCCCAAAATTGTGTTGAAAAATTGGGTTTTCTGATTCAAGTCTGCCTGTTCCTGAAAGCTAGGAAGCTGGTTATTTTAGCACTGCAAACCCTTTGTTGATGCCATTTTCAGGGAAAAAACCACAAGCCTTCTTCTGCAGCCCCTTTTTCCCATTTTTTTGAAAAAAACGAAATTTTCACTGTATTTTGGCTAATTTATTTGCCTCCTTCTGGGGAACCCACAAAGTCTGGGTACCTCTAGAATCCCTAGGATGTTGGAAAAAAAGGACGCAAATGTGGCGTGGGTAGCTTATGTGAACAAAAAGTTATGAGGGCCTAAGCGTGAACTGCCCCAAATAGCCAAAAAAAGGCTTGGCACCTGAGGGGGAAAAGGCCTGGCAGCGAAGTGGTTAAAGGAGGCGCTGACTGGGACAAATTCAGTTACATACGAGCCGGTGGGTTTGTGGAAAATATTCCACTTTCCATAAATGCAAGTAGGCTGCCTAGACGGTCTGACGACTGTCCTGAATGTTGGTTGCCATATTTGAAAGCAGCAGCTTATTGAACAGAATGAAATCAAAATTTGCAGTGTAACGAAATAGAAAACAATTAATAAGTCTGTTTAGAAATCAGTGAAACATGAAACATAGCAGGTTGAAAGTGACCAGTATATTTAGAAATACATCCTGAACAGGTTGTTCAATTGCTTATCTGCTGCATGCAGGCACCAGATGATGTAAGTACAGTGTTGAAGAAAACCAGATGGTATGGCATTGCTAACGCATACAAATGCAATACGCGTTGCTCTGATTTTCCCGTAAGATATGTTGACAATATAGGTGATTTTTGTGTAGAATTAATTTTGTTTAAGGGCTACTTACTGCTGCTCTCAAAGTTTTTTTGTATTTATGCACCTTCATTCAATGTATATCATTGACCTCCAACACTATACTTACCTTTGTCTGCTGCTATGCTCCTTTTTATTTAAGATTTCCGTAAGACTAGCTTTCATGTTTACTGCTCCATCATGTCTTTTCAAGTATTCAGTGCTGCTAAGTACTGTTAAGCGCTCCGCATTGCTCAATTATTATGGCTGTATCGGCTCAATTAATCAGAGTTTTTGAAAAAAAAGATGCATAGACTAAACATTGAAGCCTTGCTTCCATATTTCTAACAGAACTATAAGATGTGAAAGTGGTTACAGCATCAATGTCTCTTTCATAGTTCACCATGGAGTAATGATACACTCAAGCACCGCTTTAAAATGACATATGATGGCGCTTGTCAGAAAGGACATAATTGTTTACACGGCCCCCCATTTTCTCTATGTGATGTTAGCTGGCGTAGGAATCTGTGTGCTATGACACTGCTAAACAGTGGGATATGTGTGCTTTACCCTCAAACATGTACTGCATATTGGATTCACCTGCAGTGGTTATTTCATTTTTCTCTAAGTCAATGGCTCGACCGTTGCATGAATGCATATGTAGGTAAAAATGTATGCCTTCAGGGAGCATCATTGTTCTCTGGGGTGGTGCAATTTAGAAGCATTGCTGTAACTTTTGGTAAGGTAAATACCTGTGACATGTAGAAAGATCTATTTTTACATGTCTCCCGCAAAGTTTACCTTGTATCCCACAAGGCTGGGTGCTTACAAATAAAAAATGTGTCATACTGCACACTGAAAATTGCATGCACTCACAGTGAACAACTACCCAAAAGCAGTTTTCACTGTGTAGATAAGCTGTATTTTCCAACTGTAGGACCAGCTACACATAAAATCATTATTTTAAAACAGAGCTGGAGCAAATAATTGAGCAATGATTACAAGTTTTCTCCTAGTTTCAAAAATCTAATTCTAATACATGTTGAAAGCTGATGTTTGATTACCTTAGGAGAAACATAACTTTAGGAAAGTGTATTTTATACTGTGAGAGAGAAAACTGCATTAGAACCAGTATGTCTTTCAGTCCTCCAGAAGTTAAATATACATCCTGGGCGTTAATGACCCCAGGCTTAGAAGACAATGGCTTGGCCTCTGCATCCAGAAAGACAAAGGAGTTGTCAACAAGGAAGGATTAGCCACCAGGCATGGGGGATGGGAACGTTTGGCATAACAAAGGACAGCCTTAAAAGTGTTTCCTTTTACTTAGCAATGCCAAATTGGGCTGGCAGGATCTTCTGCCATTCATTCCCTGTGCCTAACCAGACATTTGTACTCCAGTCGCAGCTGGAGGGAAACCCAGTTTTGGCCATGAAAGAGGGGAAAGACCTTATTTAAATAAGGAAGTGGCTAGGAGAATGATCAGAAGTCCTCTAGTTGGACATTACTTGGAGACATCATGATTTGGGTCTCAAAGCAACGTAAATCTAGAAAAGAAGTATTAAAAAGTAGGAGGGACATTTGCAAGAAAGTTTGTGTGTAGGGATTTTCCAGTCACTGCTTAGTGCACTCGACAGGACTAGCACTTCACCATCACCTTCTCAGAACATCTCTGGACCTGTGAGGGAACCATCTCTGAAGACGATTCCGTCTAACTACTGGAAGTAAAAGATCCAATGACTAATGGCTCCCTGCTACCACCCAGTGATTCAAACCAGACACCAAGAGACTGGTAGTTGACCTCTTGTTTGTCTCATCCAGGAACCAAAAATGAGGACTCCTAACTCCAAAAGAGCCCAGCCTACCACTGAGGACTGGATCCTGCAAGAGTCCTTGCTGGGGATAGGCCTGGAGCTTAGAAGAAAGCACATAAGGTTGTAGGAGTGACAGTGAAGAACTTTCTCAGCAGTTGAAGAAATGTAGGACATTATTTCCATGTGTGGAGGACAGGTGCGGAGGCTTCCCCAAAGAGGATTCACTATTGGCAGGCTTTTTGCTTCACTGAAACCAGTTCAACTGGACCTTACAGTAAAAGTATCAGACCTCTTCGAATTTCCAGCCTTGCACCAAAAGTGGATTTTGAGAATCAAAAAAGTGTCTGAATCTGAAGATAAATCTGTGGAACAGAGCAACATAGCAAATCAGTCCCAGTGATGAATATCTTGATGGCTACAAATCGCAGCTTTCTTCTGCTCAGAAGTTCAGACACCAAGATGAATAGATTCAGTGGGCGCTTGAGGACAACATATCCGTCTTTGATGGACCATCACAAACTTAAGCTTTGGAAATTGCCTTGCTAGACCACTTTAAGATGTAGAAAACAGATTAAGTCACAAATAAAGTCATTGATCAGAGGGCCCAGTTGTTGTAGCTGACCATCACTTCATTGTGATTATTCTAAAATTATATCTATCCACGGTTAACAATGAACTGATAACTTATCTTGACACTGTACTTTTTCTAGACACTTTTTGCCTTAACATTTTACAATCATAGTTTTAGTTCCCCCTATCCATTTGTGATGTTTGTAATAGATTTTTGCTCATTAAAATTGCTTTCTTTTTTTCTGAATTACTTTGGGAACTGTATTGTGGTATTTTGTAGATATTAAAATTGTTGGTGCTTCTTGAACTTAGCACAATTTTCTCCACGGAATGGCCTGCTGCTTCTGCCACAGCTACAAGGGTTGAGCAGAGTTCTATTGAGAGGTTCTGTTGAAACCTTAACTAGGTGTATTTAATATGTTAGTAATTGAACCCACTTCTTAAATGAATAATGTTATGACATCATTCATATGTACCGTCAATGCAGCATAATTTCATGAGAGTTTTCCACTTCTTCCCATACCACTTTATTGCTGACTATTTGGTATACCTGCCAATTGGGCTTGAGATGACTGATTACTGTCCATTTTGCTAAAGTGCTGGATTATAGGACAACACATTAAACTCTGTCCTGTTCAGGCATTCACATTCCTAATATTCATCTGCTTAGGTAGTCGTCCAGTGAATCACTAAAGGTAAATGACATGATCTTGTCTGTGCTCAATAGAGCTTCCTTGAGTGTGAGCTGTAGATGTAGTGTGTTGTAGCTGTAGATGTGTGGGCCATTATGACTAACATAACACTTTGTACCACACCTTGATTTTTTTGATTTAGGCATCAACACAATATAACATGCAAGAAATAGAGTGCATCAGCAGTTTATGAGACAGTAGGAGGACAAGCATTAACAGTTGTAACAGTTGTAACAGCCACTTTGATGCTGACACTTTGAAAGACCAACTAAACATAAATTGTCAAAGTGCATCTAAAACCACGCAAGGATAACAGCATACACTGCGCAGCTCACAAAAATGTACTGCCACCTTCGACACTTCATATGTGTTAGACTTTTCATCCTTGGCGTGGTCTCCCTTAACTTTTTGCCTCTGTTCCCCAGGTTGTTGATGTGTGCTGGACTCTGATTCTACTGTTTTTGTTACTCTGGGCACTTTACCACTGCTAACCAGTGCTAAAGTGCAAGTGCTCCTTTACAAAATGTGTATGTAATTGGCTTATCCATGATTGGCATATTTGATTTACTAGTAAGTCGCTAGTAAAGTGCACTGGAGGTGCAAGGCCTGTAAATCAAATGCTACTAGTGGGCTTGCAGCACTGGTTGAGCCACCCACATAAGTAGCTCTGTAATCATGTCTCAGACTGCCACTGCAGTGTCTGTGTGTGCAGTTGTAACTGTAAATTTGACTTGGCAAGTGAAATATTGCTAAATTAGTTTTTCACTGTGCAAGGCCTGTCCCTCTCATAGGTAAACATGGGGGCTACCTTTAAATCTGATTAAAGTGTAGATTCCCTTTGGGTGCGGATTGACATGTGGAGTTTGGGGTCTCTGAGCTAACAATTTAAAAATACATCTTTTAGTAAAGTTGATTTTGAGATTGTGTGTTTGAAAATGCCACTTTTAGAAAGTGAGCATTTTCTTGCTTATACCATTTCTGTGACTCTGCCTGTTTGTGGATTCCCTGTTTGGGTCAGTTTGACAGTTGGGCTGGTTGCACCTCACACTAGACAGTGACACAAAGGGAGCTGGGATGTAACCTGCATATTCTGACAAGCCATCTGTGCTAGGAGGGAGGGGAGGAGTGGTCACTCACACCTGAAAGGTCTGTGCCTGTCCTCACACAATGCAGTCTCCAACCCCCTGGTGAGTGTCTGGGGCCTGGCCGGGTCAAGGCAGGATTTCACATTCAAAAGAGACTTTACTTTGAAGTAGGCCTACTTCAAAGGAGAAATTGGGTATAAGAAGGGCACCCAAAACCACACCCTTTAGAAACCCTTCTGGAAACAAGAGGAACCTCTGCCTGAAGAAGAGGTGAAGAGCTGAGGAAGAAGAGCTGCCCTCCCTGTGACTATGCTTTGTGGAGCTATCCTGCAGTTGCTACTTCTGCCAGAGTAAGAGGGCAAAGACTGGACTTTGTGTGCCTTCCATCTTGAGAAGAAATATCTAAGGGCTTGATTTAGAGCTTGCCTTCTGTTGTTTTGACGTCTCAGGGACAGCAAAGACGTCTCTCTGCCAGCACCTGGAGTCTCTGGAGCGAGTCCTACTCTGCCCTGTGGTCCCCATCCAGTTCCTGGGACCCTGAAAGGAGAAGCTGGCAGCCTAAAGACAAGGAAATCCACGCACAGAGTGCCGTGCGGGGAAAAGATCCGCGCAACTCCAATCTGCGGCTGAAGAAACAATGTGCCGCCAGCTCTGCGGCTGAAAATCGGCACTCGCCGGAAGCAAGACTGAAGAATCGACTCACGGAGCAGGAGAAATTATGTGTAGCATCGCTGAGGGAGGCTGGGAGATCGCAACTTTCGCTGTGTGGTTTTCGGATCATAGTGCGGCTGGATTTCTGACTAAAGTACCGCTGGGTGTGTAAAAACAATGCAAGGCCTGCCCGGACCCGAGAGTGCTGACTGGATCGACGCATCGCACTCCTGCAGAGAGAAGAAACAACGTGCCACGACCCGGCGAAAGGAAAAACCACACAAGGTCCCGCTCAGGAGTGGAATCAACGCATCGCAAGCCCTTTTTGACGCACACTCGCCCGTGCGGGGTTATTTTTGATGCACCCAAGGTACATATTCACGCTAACAGTGTTAGTGTGTGTTTAAAACTACTTAAAGACTCTTTTTGCATTTTTATGAATAACTTGACTTGTGTATTGTGGATATTTGTCGTTTTGGTCTTGTTTTGTTAAGATAAATATTTCCTATTTTTCTAAACCTGTGTTGTGTCATTTTGTAGTGTTTTCATTAAGTTACTGTGTGTGTTGGTACAAATACTTTACACCTAGCACTCTGAAGTTAAGCCTACTGCTCTGCCAAGCTACCAAGGGGGTAAGCAGGGGTTAGCTGACGGTGATTCTCTTTTACCCTGACTAGAGTGAGGGTCCTTGCTTGAACAGGGGGTAACCTGACTGTCAACCAAATACCCCATTTCTAAAAATATGTAATGCATAAATTGTCATTCAATTGACCACAATTCCTTAACTGTACTCAATGGTATAAAAATCACTTGACCCGCAGGTTGATCCCTACTTCAGACTCTCTTGCAACTCAGTAAGAGTGGGATTTTGGCAGTAAACCAGATAGCTTCAAACACTCTAAATTCATTATGAGTGAGACCTAAATTCATGTTTCATCAACATTCACATGTGTGCAAGGTAAGGCTGGACTTGGAACATGCTGCATGTAATTTTTTTTTAATTTCTCAAAGGATGAGGTGAAACCTTGTTTGAGACATTTAATGAGTGCTAACAGCTGGGTATTAAGCATAATTAGCAAAATTATCTCAGGACCACATGCTCTCTGAATGTAGGTCCGAGGCAAAATGTTACTAAACAGAAATAATTATTTCGATTTGCTAGGTCACTAAGCCACAAACCTCTGTGGCAGAGATGATTGCCCTGAATAAAGCTAAATGTATTGTTGCAGCTATTTATGGGGCAGAGGTTTGGGGTTATCAAAAACCAGATAATCGCCAATATATTGAGAATGCCTTTACCCGTAGGTTGTTTGCAGTCCCAAAAAATATAGCAAATTGTATATGCCGTGAAGAGGTGGGCCTCCCTTATATAACCAATCAAATAAACATCTTGCCACTCTTATTGTGGATTAAATGTTGGCAAAACCCAGAAGCAGCATTAGTTAGAGCTTGTATGCTAGACTGTCTACCTCTAGATACTGTGAACAAGATACCGTGGTTGATGTATGTAAAATCGGGCCTTCAGAATTTAGGTTTAATTGATTGGTTCAACTCCCCCACATGTCTTCCAAGAAACGCCAAGTCGATTGTGAAATCTAGGTATGCAATCTACTGTGGGGAGGAGAGGCTAAGAGGTGTTCTGGCTATGAAATCGGTGGAACTTTATTTGCAGATTGTCATGGATAAAGTCCTGGAACCATGTTTGAGGTGGATTGAGAACCAAAATCACTGGCTTCTTTTAATATATTTTAGACTCAATCTGATCCATTTTAAAGTAGCTTTCCCGACACAATGTTTTTAGCTGCAGGACCTGCCTCCTTATTATTGTGATCATGCCTCCAAACAAAGTACTTGTCACTTTGTTATTCAGTCCACTCTATGCAGATCCAAGAAGGATCCTTTTGACTCCATTGTTGCGGCAAGCGGAGCTTAGACAATACCGTCCTGCAATGGAATTATTACAGAAACTAATTGTGATTAATTTGTGTCATGCTGTGTTAAATTTTAATAAGAGTGCAATTCGAATGAGAGACTGGTATAAGCTTGTACGTTTAACTTGAGATCTTAATGTGAAAGAGATGTGTTTCCCTCCTGATCTTTTGGAATTTTATATGTTTTATTGTCTTTTGGTGTTATTTATATAAACTTTTTCTATGTTTGTACGCTGTACCACTTGCTTTTTATGGTTTACTGCCAAAATAAAGTTTTGAATCTCTCATCTCTCTCCAATTCTTTAATGCCTATCTTCCTACCAGTGAAATGCAACCAAATGATTGCAAACCATCTGCCTTACTGAGAACTCACTTCTCTCTCCTCCTGGGTTGAAAGTACATCATAGCCTTTCCGTAGAAGATTACACTCTGTTTGCCGCTTCTATAGAAGCATTCTAGATCACTCACCCTACTTTCCAGGAGCAAGAAGATGAAGCCAGTCAGTTTCCAAATATACTTAAGAATTCCCATTAGGGCTCTATTGGATGATATCTTGAATCTGCAGTCTCCAGCTGGAGCCCGCTAGGCAACTTGCCTAGCCCATTCAGACTGTCTGCACAAATTATCTCATTTCTAATGCATGGGAAACCAACATTTGAAAGAAACTTCTCTGTTGGTTGAAAGTGCTTAGCTGTCCAGGTCCTCATGCAAGAAAACACAAACCGAATTCCTTCTCCCAGTATTATGAACAGGTACTCATTGGCAACCCTATGTAGAGAAGGCTGATGCCTGCTTGACACTGGAGTGGAAAGTTGGGACCAAGCTGAGAAAATTCTGCCAGAGCCCTAAAATGACCTTTGTGTCTACTAAAGAGTTTGTCCATTGAATTGAAGTATACCCAGGTTGAGGAGGGATTCACTAATCAGCTCCAAAGCGAAGAGCATTAGACCAAGTTGACAAGAATGACAGAGTGTAGGTGAGAAGCCCGGACTAGCACCTCTGCCTGACAAGCTTACTCCCATATACTACCAATAGGAGACTCCATGACATCCTTTAGAGCCCCCCTTGTTCTAGATCACACATTTACTTGGTGTGGCTCTGAATTCTAGCACCCAGAAGTCGAAGACTGGATATACATAATGAACGTTTATTTACCCCTTATTTGAACTCAGGGTCTCCTTGCCCAATATATGTCTTAACACAATATGGGCCCACCACCAAAAAATAAAATTGCAACTGGTAGATCCAGAGAATCCCCTATTGAAGATCCCCTTGTATTCTTCACAGTAACCAGAATGATTTGAAGATACAAGGATACTTAGAACACTAAACCTCTGGATCCTGACAAAATGGTTTGAAGAATGATGTTTTCAAGTTTGTTTGAGCTAGCAGGTGTCTGAAACTATATGGCAACATTTACTACAAAGCCGCCATTAGACCTTCAGTGCTGGCGGTCTGGAGACTGCCATATTATGACTGCTGGCAGCTTTCTGCCATTATTTAGGTTGAAAGTCACCAGCGGTTGTGCTGGCGGTCGGCAGTGCAGAGGCGGTTCCACCACTGACCCCCCGCCAAAAAGACTCCGCCAGCCGTATTTCGACCTGTAATACTGCCTGGTCTGCGCTGATGGTGGGGCGCTGCCGGTGGTGGGAGAGCAGCTCCTGTCCCTTCTGGGAGGAGCTCCTCGTCGGACGAGATAAGTGTCCTCCGCAAGGGGAGGGTGGCGGGGTGTATGAATGGATGTGTGTGAGTGTGTCTATGCGTGTTATGAATGAGGGGGGAGGCAAGGGGAGTGTTTGTGCGTGTGTGTCTGTGTGTAAATTTGGTGATGGCGAATTATGTGTGGGTGAATGGGAATACTGGGTCGGGGTGCGTGTGTGCATGCATGTAGACGGGGTGAGGGTTCTGTGTGTATGTATGTTGAGGAAAGGAGGGGGTGGGGGATGGAGTGTGTATGCATGTCAATGGGGTGAATGTAGTGAGTGTGTATGCGAGTGGGGGTGTTGTGCGTGTGTGTATGTGTGTATGGATTTGGGGGGTGTTGCATGTGTGTGAGTGTAAGGGTGTTGTGAGCGTGTGCACATAAGTGTAAGGGTGTTGTGCGTGTGAGTGAGTGTCAGGGTGTGTGTGTCTGTGGGTGCGTGCGGGGGGTGGGGGTTATTACGGGAATCGGGGAGAGGTGGGGTAAGTACGTGCATGCAGTGGTTACAACTAGGAGCAGGGGTTGGGGGTTACTGGAGGGTTGGGGGGTGGGAAGGTTGTAAGGGAAGGGGGGTGAGGGGCTCTTGAGTAGATGGTAGGGGTGGGGAAGTCGTTTACCGGTGACAGGAATGCAAATTCCTGTCGCCGGTAGCCTTTCCGCCAGGTATTTTGTGGCGGTGCTACCGACATGAAATCTTTGCAGAAAGGTGACTCATAATACCACCAGTGGTCTTTGGTGGACCGCCGGGTCAGAGATGCTTATCTCCGGCCCGGCGGTCCTACCGCCCTGGCGGTAGGAACAGGAAAGTGGCCAAACCACTACACTTGTAATATGGAGGTCTTCACTGCCGGTCCGTCGGCGGTGGAACCGCCACCGCAAGTCTGGCGGTCAGTAGACTGCCAGACTCGTAATGCAGGCCATAGTAAATTGTAACACTCAGATATATACAAGTTGCATATCTGCTGTCGAGAAACAGATGAGAGTCAAATTTGAGGTAGTTAAACTTTTGGGAGTGCCTGTGGGAAAGACCATGTGTTCTCGTTTCTTTAAAGTCCTGGGTGCATGATAGGACAGTTTAGTGAGTTGGAGTGACTGTGGCTGTGTATTTCGATAAAATAGTCCAAAAAGCACGAAACTTCAGAAGTCCACCACCCAGACTGGAACCAGTGTCTTCTTCATACTCCAAATGTAGTAAATGCATTTAGAAACACCAATGCCATTTATTCTGAAACTTTGTGATGAATAGGAACTTTTCTCATTATTCATGAGATTAATTGATAACTCAGACTGTTAAGGAACAGCATAAAATATGTGTTACTGTGGTTACATTACACTTACATTTGAATGTTGGTATAGAAAATCATACCTACACATATTTGAGTATGACCCACTATTAAAAACGTAGCTTGAGGATAGACCTCTAATTGTATATGCAGCACTGCGACATTTAAGATATTTTATTGAGGGTTGAAAATTTGCATGAGTACCAAAGCTAGCTGGGTGATTCACAATATGTTTGGGACATCTGTGTGGGAGCCAGACGGTCCCCCCTGCCAACGTAAGGGAGCATGGAACTTCCTTAACTAAGGTTTAACAAGCTGCCACCACTATAACCGGACCTGATATCTTAAATATTAATCAGCACAGGCTACCAGGCAAGCACTGTATAGATAAACATGGTGGAAGTTACTTTATTTGCTGTGGTCGAATTATTAGACACCTATCAACAGCTGCTCCTGATGAGGCCTATAATTCCATAAAAGCCAAAATTCCTCAGTCAACTATTCTTTGGAGGAGCCGCCAAAGGATACATTTTGATAATTTTTCTACAGAGTTAAAATACAGAAAATAACACAAAAAAGGAGTTATTTTGTTGTCTTCCCATGTTACTTCTGGGTGAATTGTAGACTCTTATGAAGGACAATTATATTCACCAATTACTATTCAAAAAGTGTGGTTGGGGTATGTCATGATTGACAACAGGATGTGTTCATGTTTTTTGTAACTAGGGGCCACATGTACAAAGCAATTTTCCAGTTGTAAATGGCCTGATTCGCAAACTTGGGCCATTTATGAGAGGAAAAATGCATTTTTGGATGTACAAAACCCAAATTGCGATTCTGTAACTTGTTACTGATTAGCAATGTGGGTTTGCGATTCGGCACCGACTCGGAAAGATATGTATGAATTTTGCGGGACTGAAATTAGGTTGCAAAGCATTCGCAGGTTACTGCCAATAGAATGTTGATGGTAACCCAGGCACAAACGGGCAGGGGTCACTAATGGCCCCCTTCCCCTTTGAGAATTGTTGGAAAAAATATTTTTTAAGAGCAGGCAGTGGCCCCAGGGACCACTGCCTACTCTTAAACAAGCGTTTGCAAAGCTGTAGGTCTCACATTTCCTCGAGTTAGAACTATTTCCATTGTAAATTGATAAGTGGACTTTCTTGCCACATAAATTGGTCAACCCTGCTTCATAATTTTGTCTTTTCCTGCTACATAATTCCGGTGGCCCTGAATATAACTAAAGCACTTCAACTTACCTTCTTCCTCTATCTGTAGCAAAAAATGTAAATGCAAGCCCAGGAACAAATGAAAGTGATGGGCGTGAGATGTGCATGGTTAAAGCTCACAGAATAGATGACAAAAGCGCTGCTATGGTCGACCTAAAAAAAAAGCAGCGCACTGCAAGCCATTTAAAACATTTAATACCACAAGCTAATTTGCCAAATATGAGTGATGTTGTATAAAGGTGCTTTTCCTGCAGTGCACAGCAGATCGCAAAATTAATATCTACAGGAGCCGAAAAGTCTTCTTTTAAAAATGTGTTGCACTACTGACATACCCTCGAACGCTTGTTAAAGAAAAATAAATTGGTCCAAAGATTGAGCACAGATATACGGTTCTATCGCATCATTGTAACTCAGCTTCCCATAATTGATTATTGTGCTGCACAGAGAAATTAATCATTGTGTGGCATCTTTACTTATGGTAGATTTCATGTTTCTGAGCTTACCATTTCCTGTGGTCGTTATGTTAGCCCGGGAGTGGCAGTGATTAACCGGCAACCCCCTCCTGTTTTTTTTCTAATGAGTACCAAAGCTATTCAACAGCCAAGAGGAAGAGTACTTAACTTTACCTTTGTGCCCTTAAGCCTCTAGATGAGAAAAGTGTCCCATATTGCTAAGTAACATGATGCAATGGTTTTGTCACTTAGTTAAATGGCACAACTAATTACTTTATATATATACAACTTCGTTTCCTGATGCAGTCACACCAAAAGGTATCCAAGAGAGGGTGGTCTGTGAGAAACAGCACCTCAGAGTGCTCAACCTTTGGTTGGTTTCACTTAAAGGTATTACAGCGAGAAACCTGAGCCAAGTGTGTAATAAGTAGCATGCAAGTGATCTTGAGAATGATAAAAATCTTTGTTTATTATCTTTTGAAGGTGGAAACTTAATAGGGCAAAACTAGCACTCTGTTGTTCCCAAACGCCGCTAGTAATAACGTTACAAATTGTTGACTATGCAGGCAACCAAGATGGTCACTGAGCGCTGCAGCTCGGGCCTCTTCATTCCCCATACTGAGGACTTAGTCCGTGAAATATGCCATCCGTTGCCAACTGGGTTGTTGCAGCCCCCGCTGCTCCAGGGCTCCGTTGTCCTGATTGACAATCTGAGCGTTTGGTGCACCCAGAAGATGGAGTGTAGCTTGGTGTGATGGTTGGGCCGGCCCAGCCTTGGGGGCCCGACAGCAGTGCCACCGTGGGTGAGCCTTACGCCCAGATGGGAGATCAGGGCCCTTTAGCAGTGCAGCTCCTACTCTTTGGCCACACCACCACTGCATATGCCTGGTTCCCCGCTGGCACACTGTGTGATGGTGCTGCCCATACCTCATGGGGTGGAGTGGTGCAGACCTGACTGGAGGCTAAGTGTTGACCAAAGAGCTACATCAGTGGCTATACCGTGCCGCGGAGCCGGTCTTTGGTAACGTATCCCTTCCTTACCTGTGGCGGCACTTCTACCCTTCCAGCCTCTATGCCCTGTGCTTCTCTCTGCGCTCCTTTCAGTGCACCGAGAGCTGACTGGGGCCTTGTCTACCGCTTATCTGGGCTCCTACATGCACAGAGGTCTAGGCAGACTGCCGCCTCTTACCCTTCGTTTCGCTAAGCCCTGAGCCGCATCGCAACTGCCGCAGCAACCAGCTTCAGAGTCATCGGCGGGGAATCTGGTGAGTCTGCCTGAGTGCCCCCTGCTGCCCGCTCCTCAGTGCCTCTGGGAACAGCAGCCCCTCCGCCCACACTGGGCCCTTCAACCTCATACTTACTTCAGGCCAGACTGGGAGTGGGTCTCCACTAGCTGCAGTTACAATGACCGCTCTGCAGCAGCAGCGACCAGCTGTTTTTCACTGCTTTGCGGCCTGCTCTTTGGCTGACCATCAGCTGGGCCCTGGATGCGGCCCTCCTGTACTTCGATGCATTGTCTCCTGAGTCTGATTGCGTAGTACCCTGAACAGAAACAATGCAGCTGCCTACCTGAAGTATCCCCATGCCATTGTCCATTTCCTATGGTGTCCATTGTGAATCTTGGTCCTGCAGCCTTGTCTTGTCGCAGCCTATCATTTGGACCTCTCCTCCCTGCAGCCCAACACCTGCAGTCCCACCTTCAGGCTCCAAATAGCATGGGGTGCACTGACTCATGCCAGAAGAAACTGCTGCAAATTCACCAATGCCAAATTCTCAATCAGGAAATTGGGGCTCTGTTACAGCATGCTCTACCTTGCTCACTCGTGTGATGATGTTGATGGTGGGGTACAATTTTTTTATATTCCTGATGATGTACTGGCCTTTTGCTCAATACACTAAAGACCATCCACCTGCCTGCTACAACACTCCAGAACAAAGCAGCTTCGATTTGTTTCCAATGGATTGAACTGCCTCCGGTGGTCACTTACCTGTCCCTCCACTAGCCATTTATATGCCCCAGCTAATAGCAACACTTGTCTTAGCACCTATCAGATTGCCACACCCCAGATGGTTGTATTTGTTTTTCACTTACTGTTGGCTTATAATCCTGAAGACATCATTCCCTTCTCCTGTTGCATGGGGGATCAGAGGCTGCAGCATGGCCCACCCCCAGTGATGTATACCAAGTGGTACTATTTCTGTTTTGTTTCTCAGTTGATAATATGTTGTTTATTTCAATGGGGATTTGTTGGGCGTTAAGGTGCCTGGTGTATATGGGGGATGGCAGTGTTTTTCTGTTTGGATTATGTTGATTTGTTTGTTTAAGTGGAAGACCCTGCAACACTGGTTACATGCTGACCGTCATCTCCATTCCTCATTTCACAACCACGTCATGTAGCACTATCTGCCCGTGGGTCGAGTTACCATTTCTCGCTTGGAAGTTATGAGGCATCAGTATCCCACAAAAGGGTAAGCACGTACTACAGTATCTCGTATGCTATGGCATGAAGGTGGCACTCCTACAGTAGGCTCATCTTCACCCCAGCGCTAGACACACTTATGCATCAAACTGGGTCCCACATAGATAATTTTCCACCAATAGGACATATTCCTGTGGCGTTTACTTTTTCATTCATAGCTTCATAACCTTCACTCCCACTTGAAAGTTTCACTGATGAGGTGGACAGATATGTCGTGGACACTGGGCTATTTGCTGAACATAGGGCCTCATTACAACCTTGGCGGGCGACCACCGCTGCCCACCAAGGTTTAACCGCCATGCGGCCACCAATGCGGCCACATTCCCGCTGGCCCCATTTTGACATCCCCACTGGGCCGGCGGGCAGAAACAGAGTTTCCCCCCGCCGGCCCAGCGGGGATGTCGGACGCAACATGGGAGCCGGCTCTTAATGGAGCCGGTGGTGTTGCGGCGGTGCGACAGGTGCAGCTGCACCCGTCGCGCTTTTCACTGTCTGCTGTGCAGACAGTGAAAAGCAGTGTGGGGCTGTGCCTGGGGGCTCCTGCACTGCCCATGCCAAGTGCATAGGCAGTGCAGGCCCGCGACTCCCCTTCCCGCCAGCCTTTCCATGGCGGTCTCTACCGCCATGGACAGGCTGGCGGGAAGGGGACTCGTAATCCCCTGGATTAAAACCGCTGGGACAACCATGGCGGTAAACCGCTGGTCCCGACGGTGCGACCGCAGCGCTTCCGCCGCGGTCGTAATCCGCAAGATTATACCGCCAGCCTGTTGGCGGTACAATCTCCAAAACAGCCCTGGAGGTCTTTGACCGCCAGGGTTGTAATGAGGCCCATAGTGTGCTACTGCTTAATGTGTACTCGCCCAATGTAGACTCACCAGAATTTTTTCAGAAGTTACAGTCTTGCTAGGGTGGGTAGACACTGGTCATGTAATTATGGGGGTGATCTTAACGTTTTCCTTGACTCTCACCGGGACTCCTCAGCAACATCCCTGATTGGCAAACTTCGATCCCTTCGCATACTCTGTGACATTTGGGACAAATGGCAAAATGATGCCCCAGTGTTAAACCTGGCAACCTTGGCTTGGTCTCCCCTAACTTGTTGCCCTACTTCCCAGGTTTTTGCTATGTTCTGGACTCTGTTTTTGTTACTCAGGGCACTTTACCACTGCTGACCAGTGCTAAAGTGCAAGTGCTCCCTATGTGAAATTGTATATGTAATTGGCTTCTCCATGATTGGCATATCTGATTTACTAGTAAGTCCCTAGTAGAGTGCACTAGAGGTGCATGGGGCCCATAAATAAAATGATACTAGTGGGCCTGCATCACTGATTCTGCTACCCACATGAGTAGCCCTGTAAACATGGCTCAAACCTGCCACTGCAGTGTCTGTGTGTGCAGTTTTAAACTGCTAATTCGACTTGGCAAGTGTACTCACATGCAAAGCCCAAATCTTCCCTTTTTTTATACATGTAAAGCACCCCTAAGGTAGGCCCTAAGTAGCCCCATGGGCAGGGTGCAGTGTATGTTAAAGGTAGGACATGTAGTGATGTGTTTTTACATGTCCTAACAGTGAAGTGCTACCAGATTCGTTTTTCACTTTTGCAAGGCCTATCCCTCTCATAGGTTAACATTAGGGCTGTCTTTAAATTACTTTTAAGTGCAGTGTCCCTTTGAAAGCAGATAGAAATGTGGAATTTGGAGTCTCTGAACTCACAATTTAAAAATACATCTGTTAGTGAAGCTGGTTTTTAGATTGTTAGTTTGAAAATGCCGCTTTGAGAAAGTAGGCATTTTCTTGCTTAAACCATTCTGTGACTCTGCCTGTTTGTGGATTCCCTGTCTGGGTCAGACTGACATGTTCGGCTGTTTGTGAATCTCCTCTAGACAGTGACACAAAGGAAGCTGGAGTGTAGCCTGCTTATCCTGATGAGCCATCTGGTCTAGAACGGAGGGAGGAGTGGTCACTTACACCTCAAAGGGTTGTGCCCCCCTCACAGAATGCAGTCTCCAACCCCCTGTTGTGTTCCTGGGGCCTGGCAGGATCTGTAAAACAAAAGAGACTTTTTCTTTGAAGTTGGGAAACTTCAAAGGCAGAAAGGGGTATAAGTATTGGACCCAAAACCCCAGACTTTAGATTTCTTCAAGATTTACTTCTGGAACCAAGAGGAACCTGCACCAAGGAGAAGAGCTGAAGTGCTACCCCTGCCTGTGACTTTGCTTTGTTGGGCTATCCTGCAGTTGCTGCTTCTGCCTGAAGTTACAATCTTCATGTAATTTTAAACACGCAATAACACTGTTAGCGTGAAAATGTACCTTGAGTGCATCTAAAATAACCCTGCACGGCCGAGTGTGCATCAAAAAGGGTTTGCTATGAGACAATTTCACTCACGAGCGAGACCTTGCATTGTTTCTCCTGTAGTCGGGTTAGCGTGCGTCTTTTCTTCTCTCCGCAGGAGAGCGATGCGTTGATCCGGTCAGCACTCTCGGGTCTGGGCAGGCCTTGCGTTCTTTTTACACACCCAGCATTTACTGGTCTTCCTATGCCACAGCCGGTTCTCCCTTTATTCCCTTGTAAGAAATGTGATTATTAGTTGAGAGGGTTGGAAGCTCCACTGAAATAATAAACACAATCCTTGTCAGGGTGAACCACAAAAGTCACTAAATCAACCTGTGCTTAACTCTCTGGTAGCTTTGAACATAATCAGTCAGGCTTTACTTAGAGATAATATGTAAAGTATTTACGCAGCACTTAAACAGCAATAAAGTGAAAATACACACAAGAAAAATCCCAAATGATATTCGAAATATAGAATAAGGTTTAATAAATACAATTACACCAAATCAACAAAAATCTAATCTGCAGAAATGTTAAGGTTTGGGTTAAAATAGCACCAAAAAGCACAAAACGCCCCTCATAGTTATATGGTCACGTAGGACAGAGGGAAAGTCACAAGTTCAGGCTGACTTCAGTGGACTACTAATTGAATGCAGGACCAGGTTAGTCCTTTTGAAGAGTTACCTTGTCAAAGTCCTTGGAAAGAGTGTTTTTGTGTTGGCAAGGGCCGCAAGTATGTCAGTGTCATCACAAGGGGCAGGTCAAGCATCACAGACAGTTGTTGCCTTAATGCTAAGAGCCAGTTGTCGCTGAACCTTTGTGTTGGCAATTTTCACAGGCTAACACTGTTGGCACAAAGTGCTCATCATCACGATGGTCACTGTTAGTGTGAAGGGCAAATCTTGTTTGTGCTTTGTGTTGGAAGTCTTAGCCAATGATCAGTTCTTGACACAAAGAGGGCACTTCACAGATGCGATGAGCCCAAAACTTCTGTATCATCACCTTTTCTTCAGAAGGATTTCATACTGATGCCATTCAGTGGTCCAGGACCTGGGGCGGGGGCACCTCTTGGGGACCAGTACTCACTTCAGCAAAGCTCAGGCAGGTATAGCTGGTTCTGATCACCTGCGCAGTTCTAGGGGAGCCTCTGGAATCTCCCAGTATCTCACAAAGGAAGTTAGCCAACTGACCATTGGAGGCAATCTAGGTCACCTAGTTTCAAGGCAAGAAGGTCCAATTTTCCTTATTCAGTCAGCAGGGCAGACCCTCTTCCCCAGACATCAGGGCAGTCCCTCTTCTGAATTTTCTACAGGTATCAAAATATTCTGATGAGAGGTCTTTTATGTCCCTTTTTCATACCTGGTGCCAGCCGTTGTTTGAGAAAGTCCCTGGCTTACCCCTAAAACTGGTTCTGCTCAGCTCTTCCCCTTTCTCTGGGTTTGACTCTAAACTGTCTAGGGTGACAGAGACAAAGGAAGGCCTCAGGTCGGGTCCTTATGTATGCTGAAGGAAGGGTCCTTTGAAATATAATCAGTCAGGGCACAGCTTCTCCCCATCCATCCTGTCAGGAAGACCCTAGCTCCTCAAACACAGGCCTCTTTTTGTCCCACTGTCTGGAAGAAATGCAAAGCCCACAGCAGAAGAGCCATTCACAGTCATATGACCCTTGACACAGCCAGCCAGCCACATTTGGTTTAGGCAGAAAAATGCCAATTTGCTAAAAGTGGCATGTTCTGAATAGTAACTTAATATCTGACTTTACCAGGAAATGTAAACAACATCTGTTTTTATGGTCCCAAACTAAAGTTAGCACTTGAATTGAAATAAGGTAACCCATTGTTAGTCTATGGGAGACATAGCCTTTCAACAGTGAAAACAGAAAATGATTTGAGGAGTTTTTCACTGCCAGGACATGTAAAACTTAAACACACATGGCCTATGTTATAACAACCATGCACCCTGCCCTTTGAGTCTTTAGGGTCTACCTTACGGGTAACTTATGAGTAAATCTACAATCTAGTTCATGGTACAGCTTAGGAAAACCTTGGCTATTCAGAATGGTTAGACTGTGTTGACCTGAACCTTTCCATATTGCCTTATTTGCACCAGATGATATTAATTTGTAATCTTGGTTGGCTTTTATATTTGTTTTTAACCACAAGGTGCAATAATGTTTTATTTTGCATGCTTTTATGATTTTAATATGAAAATCGAATAAAGCTGATTCTGATTCTGACTTACAAGTATTAAAAAGGAAGGTTTGGGCCTTGTAAAAGGTTTATTTTGCCAAGTTGAAATTGCAGATGAAGGTGGTTATTATGAACATAGGCGGTCCGGTCCGCCATGCCGGCGGGGGTGGAAATTACCGCCACCGGCATGGCGGTCCGGGATCCCCATATAATGTTCATGGTGTGACCCCCACAGGCGGAACTCTGCCACTGCCAGGCTACCGCCGCCAGACAGCCTGACGATGGCGGAGTTCCTTATCTGACAGGGCAGCGCTGCCCGCCGGATAAGGAACCTGTGTCCACCAGCCTTTCTCTGGCGGTGTCCCCCGCCAGGAAAAGGCTGGCGGAATGGGGACCCCTGCACTGCCCATGCACTCGGCATGGGCAATGCTGGGGCCCCCATGCACAGACCCGTTGCGCATGTCACTGCCCAATTTACGGGCAGTCATATGCGTGACGGGTGCTGCTGCACCCGCCGCACTGCAACATTGACGAAGGTTCTAGGTGGATCCGTCGGTAATGTCCAGGCCCAGCATTCTGCTGAGCCGGCTAGCGGAAATCCCGCCCTGTTCATAAGGAGGGCCTAAAACTGCATTACAGGCTGCAGTCGCAGGTCTGAGACATATTTTACACTGCTACGTTCGTGGGTGGCACAATGAGTGCTGCTGCCCATTAGTAGATTTTAATTTATAGGCCCTATAGTTAGTACCATTTACTAGGGACCTACAAGTAAAGTAAATCTGCTATTTAGGTGTTGGCCAATTTTACCATGTTTTAAGAAGAAAACACAAGCACTTTAGCACTGGTTAGCAGTAGCAACAATAACTAGTTCACCAAAGTGAGAGGGTGAAGGCAACGGTTTTGGGGGACTACCGGTACGGCAAGGATGTCAGATCTAACATCCCTGATAAATTTTTTATTTAACCTTTTCCTCTTCTGCTGCCTGAAACCTTGTACTTACACACCTTCTATACTCTAGTGTTTATATCTCCATACCATAACGTTTATCACTGCTACCTCATCCTATACCCTTACACTTCTGTCCCCAGCTGTGCCCTAATATCTCTACCCCCTTCTTATGTCCTTGTACCTCTGCACCTACCTGCTCCCTTGCTTCTATCCATACTTGTACCCTAGAACCTCTACCCATGGCTGTATGTTTTTACTCCTTCCAAACCCTACTTCCTTTATGCTTACACATACATTATTAATTTTACCCTTGTGCATCTACAAGTACCCATACCCCAGCATAATGACTCCTACCTGTACACTTTTATCTCTACCCCTACCTATATATAATAACTGTACACCATATATTCGACAAAACCTCAACCACTTCCTATGCCCTAATACCTGTGCATTTGCAATTTTACCTTTGCATCTATCTACACTTTAGTACGTGAACACGTGCATTTGTTCTATTACCACTTCCAATTCCTCTACCGTAGCATCTATACCATTCCCTAACTCAGGACACCTGCAAAAAAGTTTTGATAAAAAAACATAAAGCGAAAAAGTGTAAAAAATGTTGGAAAGTCATCAGTTCGAGAGAAAGGGCTCAAAAGCACATATTGTCTTTTTTCTCCATATCACCGACAGCCTTAGCGATTTAACATGAACTTTGTGGCTGAACTGATCGGTAACGAAATCCATAGTTCAAGGAACAATGGTATTTTTAAATGATACTCAAACCCATACATTAATACCACAACCTCAGGCTCAAATATGCTATTATAAAACCCAGTGATAATAGTTTGCTTTTATGGGTTCGTAATCATAGCGTTTTTAATTGTCCTGTAAAAGTAACATTCTTGCATTAGATCTGAAGGCTACGTGGACTACGGACTTAAAGCTTGTCGGTCAGGGTAGAAAGCCTCCTCCTGCAAAAACGAATGCTCTATTCCTATCTCAACCATGAAATGCACAGAATATCAAACAAGAGCACAAATAGTGCTGTGTGAAGATAACTAGTATGAAACCTTTTTACATTGGTTCAACTCATTTGTAAACGGAGTAGAAACAGGTAACCGTCTTTAAATGGTGATTTCTGATGGATACAACTACCTGTGGATTCCTCACCTTATGAATTCTCCCAATGCGCCAGCATTCAACTGAAATTTTTTCTTCCCAGCTCTCTACGTCGATGAGGACATCACAATTGCCCGACTCCCACACAACGCCGTCTGACGTCATCGTGGCAATAAGAGGTTCTCGTCAGCGTACTGACGTCAGTTCCCTTTTTTCCGTTCCTTCGAAGCATAATGATTTTTTCCTAGCTCTTGGGAGTTACTGTTACTGAAGGTGTTAATTGTGGGTTACTTTGTCTCCTCCTCGGAAATCGGGATTCAAGCCCTGTCGGGAGTGCGGGGGTGTATGTCGGTGACGGACCCGCACAATGACTGCCTGTGGTGCTTGAGTTCTGAGCATGATGTGGAGGAGTGTGGTTCATGCCAGATAATGAACCCTAAGGCGCTCAAGGAGCGGGAGGCCAAACTCTTTATGGCCAAGGCGAAGAAGAAGGAGAAGCATAGGAGTCATCGCAGGTCTTCTTCCGGAAACTTTTCGAGGTCGCACAAGAAATGGCGTCAGCATGATTCCCGGCGTCGTTCGGATAGAGGTCAGTCCCAATCGAGGTCTCCATCAAGTCGGCATCGTGCGACGTGGGAGGTTAGTCCAACAGCGACTCCATCACCTCAGAGTCCTCAAGCTTCTCCGGCGCCTTTAGTCTTCGAGGTGTTTGAGCCTCAGGAGCGTCCTCGCTTTTCGCCTGGAGGGCAATCGGACATTCTGGATCCGGTGCCAGCGCCACAAGAGGAACAGGACTAATATCTTAACTGAGGTCCTCCATCCTGCTTCAGCTGCTGTGGAGTCACTTCTGCCTTTTAACGATGCTCTTACGGAGCCTATTCTGGAAGTCTGGAAGAAGCCCATGACTTTGTCTGCTGTTAGCAGATTGGTTGCAAGGAGGTATAGAGTGGCTCCGGGAGACCCTGGTTTCCTATCGAAACATCCAACTCCGGAGAGTTTGGTGGTACAGGCTTCATGCTCATCTCATTCGGCTCCTGGTTCCTTCCCTGGCACACCTTCAGACAGGGAATCTAAGAGGATGGAGCAGTCTGCCAAAAATACCTTTTCTTCATGTAGCATGGCCCTCAAATCTGCCAATGCGACTTGTGTTTTGGGCAGAAACATACATTCTTTGATGGACGCGGCCAAGGCTGTACTGCTGGATCTGCCTTTGGAGATGCAGGGACTCCTGTCGGATGCGGAGGCTGCTGCTGCGCAAGTTATTCAGTCGGTTCTGAACACTACAGACTCTGTGGCCAGAGCGATGGGCACTTCCATTGTCACCAGAAGACATGCGTGGTTGAGGTCTTCTGGGTTTTCGACAGATGTCCAGACGACCCTCTTGGACCTGCCCTTTGATGGGGACAAATTGTTTGGGGCTAAAGCTGACTCTGTATTAGAGCGCTTTAAAGAGAGTAGGGCTACTGCCAAGTCCTTGGGCCTGCAGGCTTCCACTGCCACCCCATTCAGATCCTTTAGGAGGTTCAGGGGGTTTGGATGAGGAGCTTCCTTTCATGGGAGACCGCAACCAGCAGGCCAACAACCCTCAAGTCTACCCTATAGATCCTATAGAGGGCGGGGTAGAGTTAGAACAAGAGGGGCCACCCAGCAGCACCCTGCCTCTTCCCCTTCCTCCGGGGGGGTGCAGCAAGGAAAGCAGCCTTAGTTCTCTGCCCATTACGTCTCATATTTCTCCTGTAGGGGGAAGTTTATTTCATTTTCTCTGCGGGTGGGAGTTAACCACATCGGACTTCTGGGTCCTCAATATTGTGGGGAAAGGTTATGCCCTTCCTTTTCGGGAGTTTCCCCCTTCCATCCCTCCCCACCCATCCTTTTGCACAGAAGATCATCTTCTGTTGTTACAGCAGGAAGTTTTAGTCCTTTTATCAAAAGGTGCAGGGGAGTTGGTTCCAGAGCAGAAAAGGGGTCAGGTTTGTTATTCAAGATATTTCCTGATCCCCAATAAGGATGGTCGTTTGAGGCCTATACTGGACCTGAGGGTTTTGAATTGGTTCCTCAAGCAGGAGAAATTCAAAATGGTGACCCTAGCACAGGTGCTTCAGGCGTTGAACAAAGAGGATTGGATGGTGTTGGTCGACTTGCAGGTTGCTTACTTTCATATCCCTATTCTCAAGTCGCACAGGAAGTATCTCCAGTTTGTGGTGGGGTCGCAACACTACCAGTTTGCGGTCCTTCTGTTTGGTCTTACTTCCACACCTCGAGTCTTTACGAAGGTGATGGCGGTGGTCAGGGCAAGTCTCAGGAGGAAGGGAATGCGGTATTCCCTTACCTGGATGATTGGTTGATCAAAGCCAAGTCTCCAGAGCTAGTGTTGCATCACCTGCGGATGACAACCCAGTTGTTGTTCGATCTGGGCTTTTCGATAAACGTACCCAAATCTCACCTGGAGCCCTCTCAGCACTTCCTGTTCATAGGGGCAGTACTGGACACAACGTTGGATCGGGCCTTTCCTCCGCCTCAGCGGATTCAGGACATTCAGGCATTGATTCCAATTTTTCGAAATGGAGCGGTTGTTCCAGTCCTCACGGTCCTACCTCTGCTCGGTCTGTTTGCTTCTTGCATTCTGTTGGTCACTCATGCACGCTGGCATATAAGGGCTCTTCAGTGGTGCCTCTGCAGGCAGTGGTTTCAGCATATAGGGGATCTCGAGGAGTCGATAACGATCTCCAGAGACACAGCAGCGGACCTGCAATGGTGGGCTGTGGACGGCAACCTTTCCCAAGGAAGGCCGTTTTCACTACCGCCTCCAGTGGCCACGGTTATAACAGATGCCTCCACTCTGGGGTGGGGAGCTCATCTGGGGGACCTAGAGGTCAAAGGTTGTTGGTCTCCAGTGGAACAGATGTTTTCTATCAATCTGTTGGAATTGCGGGCAATACGTCTGGCTCTCAATGCCTTCCTCCCTTCCCTTCGGGGTCAGTCGGTCCAAGTGCTGGCGGACAAGACTACTGCGATGTGGTACATCAACAAGCAGGGAGGAGTAGGGTCGTTCCTTCTCTTCAGAGAGGCTCTGCGTCTCTGGTCCTGGGCTCAGGACCATCGGATTTGCTTAGTAGCAAACCATCTGGCCGGAGTTCTGAATGTGCGTGCGGACAGTCTCAGTCAGCGTTTCTCGGCCTATCACAAGTGGCGGCTCCATCCAGACCTGATCCGTTACATCTTCCAGATGTGGGGGTTTCCTCAGGTGGACCTGTTTGCCACTCGGTAGAATACGCACTGCTCGTCGTTCTGCAACCTCCAGTATCTGGTGCAAGGAGCTTTGGGGGACGTGTTTCAGATGTCCTGGAATGGCCAGTTGCTTTACGCGTTTCCCCCCATACCCTTGATTTCTCGGGTTCTTAGGAAGATTCGTAAGGCCCAGGCCCTAGTCATCTTAATAGCTCCGGATTGGCAGAGAAGGGTGTGGTACACAGATCTTCTCCAGCTTTCACTGTGCCCTCCGCTCCGTCTCCCTCAGAGGGCAGACCTCCTCTCGCAGGAGGTACACCCCCACCTCCAGAGCCTGAACCTTCATGCCTGGAGATTGAACGGAGCAATCTGAGTTCCTTTTCTCTCCCACCCGAAGTAGTGGACGTTATTTTATCGGCCAGGTGACACTCCACCAAGTCTATCCATGCTTTTAAATGGGCAAAATGTGTTGATTGGTGTGGAGAGAAGCAAATTGATCCCTTACGAGCCCATTTGTCAGATGTGTTATTGTTTGCATTGTCCTTGGCGCAGAAGGGTTGTGCAGTTGTTACTGTCAAGGGCTATTTATCAGCACTGTTGGCCTTTCTGTGCCTTCCTGACCAACCTTCCTTGTTTAAGTCCCCCATAGTTGTAAGGTTCTTAAAAGGACTAACTAATAGGTTTCCTCCCACTCCTTTTGTTATGCCTCAGTGGGATTTGAATTTGGTTCCCACTTTTCTGATGGGTTCACCGTTTGAACCTTTGCATTCTTGCCTGTTAAGGCTTTTGGTTTTGAAGACAGTGTTCCTCACAGCCATCACGTCTGCTAGGCGTGTGAGTGAGCTTCAGGCTCTTAGTGTTAAACCCCTTTCACATCTTTTCATGCGGACAAGGTGGTGCTGAGAACCAGGGAGGCTTTCCTACCAAAGGTATGGGGCAATCCATCACACTCTCGTCCTTTTACCCTCCTCTCCATCCAATGGAAGCGGAGAAGAGACTGCATCGGCTTGACCGAAGGAGGGCTTTAAGTTTTTATATTGAAAGGACCAGAGAATTTCAAGTGGACGACCAACTCTTCATTGGCTATGTGGGAAGAGGAAAGGCAAGGCCGTCCATAAGAGAACGCTGTCCAGGTGGGTCATTCTTTGTATTAAAATATGTTATTCTTTGGCAAAGAAGGATCCTCCTGTTGGAATCAGGGCCCATTCCACCAAGGCTAAGTCTGCCACTTCAGCCTTGGCTAGGGGTGTTCCAGTGGCTGATATGTGTAAGGCCACAACTTGGGCTTCCCTCCACACTTTCGCTAAGCATTATTGCTTGGACGTGGAGGTTAGGAGGGATGGCCATTTTGCACGTTCGGTGCTGCAGGATTTCTTGGTGTGACCACTCAGGCACCCACCTCCGAGTGAAGTTCTGCTTTGGACTCTATTCATAAGGTGAGGAACCCACAGGTAGTTGTATCCATCAGAAGAACAAGTTACTTACCTTTGGTAATGCTTTTTCTGGTGGATACACTAGCTACCTGTGGATTCCTCACGGTCCCACCCGCCTCCCTGTTGCCTGTTTTCTTTGGGTGGATATGTGTATATATATATATATATATATATTTGTTTTTACTGTTTATATCTGAATAAATAATATGTACTATATATTGGGTTGATGTATTTATGTTGAGTATGTGATGTCGGTAATCACCTGTTCGCCTCAAAGGCACGTAAAAAATGGTGAAAACTGACGTCAGTACGCTGACGAGGACCTCTCATTGTCACGATGACGTCAGACGGAGTCGCGTGGGAGTCAGGCAATTGTGTCGTCCTCGTTGACGTAGAGAGCTGGGAAGAAAAAATTTCCATTGAATGCTCGCGCATTGGGAGAATTCATAAGGTGAGGAATCCACAGGTAGCTAGTGTATCCACCAGAAAAAGCATTACCGAAGGTAAGTAACTTGTTCGTTTTGGTGAGTCTATTACACTCTGCGACTTAACTCTACTTCTAAATCATATTTTATTTATGATGAGAGTGATATTGGAAATTAAATATATTGATCTGTGAATTAAACAGACTTGAAACATAGATTTGCAAGTGTTATAGCGACTAATTCCTGAAATTAACAGTCTCTGGTGAGATGTTTAATACATACTGTAGCTTATTTTTAAAAATTTTGAGCCTCTTGTGCCAAAGGAAAGGTCTTTTGGATTTTCCCTATTTCTCACACTGAACTCATTATATTGCTTGAGCCTCAACATGCTCTCTTGCTCTGCCTCTCCATAGGTTAAAGTGCCACAATAAATGCACCAAAGAAGCACCCCCGTGCCACCTGCTCATCATTCACCGTGGAGGTAAGCCATCTGTTTTGTCCAGGACTAACATCTATTTTGCAACCAGTCTGTCATATTACTTAATATGAGTGCATCCTGACCGCTATAAAAAAAAAAGTAATTTATCAAAGTCTGTAGATATGTGTTGATAAGGGATTACCTTAAACTGAAGGCTTTCAAGCCTCAGTAGAATAGCGTAGGTTTTAGAATTAACAGAAGAACCAAAGACACACCCTCCATATTGCTTTAAGAGAAGAAAATATACTGATATATATGGGAATTTAGAGTAGAGTGCAACGTTCTAAACCTGTGGAATAAGTTGTGTAAATATCACTAGAGGAAGGAAGGAAGGTCAATTACGTTGCTCAACGAGTACTTAAGAGGATTTGTACAGCTATTGAGAGGCAATCATTAAGGCACTCCATTCTGATAAGTGTGCAAAAGGCTGCTTTTATTGGGAGCAAGCTGGGCAGTTCTAAATCCTTTGGACAAGCCAACATATATGAAATGCCCTACTCCACCCATTAATAATTTATTCTAAAACACTCACCACCTCTAAACAATTCCCTCCCCAACTCCACCAAACAATGACAACAGCTCCAACATTTTGCCTAAAGAATCTCATGTGTTTTCCTTCCTGCCAAACCATTGTCTTGTTTGATTTACCTGCCAGCCCTTTGACCAAAGTCCACCTCATTTATTCTTCTTTTCTTTTCTGTTTTCCCTTTCTTCCTCCGTCTTGACTGCTTAACCATCTCTCCTTTTGTGCTCCCTCACACTACTTGCCCCCGAGTGACAATCCTTACTACAACATTTCCTACTTGCCCACCCTATCCCATTCTTATCCCATACACCACGCTTGCAGGTAAGCACTGACTTTGGAGACCGAGGGAAAGCGATTTCCCTATATGCCTGACACAATTACATGTTATGCGTTCTTGTGGCCACTACATCATTCTCTTGCTCCAGACCTCCCTCTCAGAATCCTGACACAAATGCCGTTTCATGCCACATTGCTCAGGGCTGACTTTAAGATGCAATTGTTATGCCACTCCATTCTGTCAAGAGTAAAAAAGGCAATTAAGAAGAGAGATAGATGGCTGGGAAAATTGAGAGCATAGTACCAGCGTCCAATCATGAGTCTATATATATTTATAAATTTCCAATTATATTTATGGGTGCTTGAAAAACAAGGGAGCCACCTGTTCCTCTGAAACTGAAAAGACCGCCAAACATAAACAAATAATTTCAAACACTCCACTCTTCTGTTGAGGTAAAGTTACAAAGTAAACCCTTCATTTAGGTAAATTTCTCTTATTTATTTCACTTAAAATGATTTCTACAGGTTTCTTTAAAGAGCAGCATCCTCACACAGAGCCAATACGTTTTTTGCCAAGGCTACAATATCAAGGTTGCATCAGTTAGTGTCTGATCCAAAGGTTACCGCACAAACCACCACCAAGATCACTGAGGGTGAATAAAAGATCGAATACTACATGCTTAGATATGGGAGGATTCCCTATCCATGTATATTTCTGCACAGATCACATATTTCGAACATTCCACAATGATCCTTGGTGCTGCTTGCTGGTCGACTTAGATATAACATATTTAGATCATAGGGCCCAGCTTTCATGTATACTAATGACATGATGGTTTGGTTTTATAGGAATAGGTGCCTTTGGACTAAAATCAATGGATTGTATATCGCATATATTATTTTGGGTGAGGTATAGATTTTGACAGTTTTGGATACACAAGTTTGTGGTACTCCTTTTCCCTGCTTTTCAGGGGATTCACCTACTTTTTTTCTTTATTGTGACCTCTTCACACACATCGGATTTGTGTATTTATACTACTTCTTGGGCATGGGCATGCAGTATCTGATCTTTTCTTCACCCTTGCTGATGTCGGTTGTGGTTTAAGCAGTAAGCCATTGGATCATACATTAATTGATGTAACCTTGATATTGTAGCCCTGATGAAGTCTGTGATACTTCCTGCTTACCAGACAAAACATGTGTTGGTTTGAATGAGGATTCTGCTCATTAAAGAAACCTGTGGAAATCACTTTAAGTGAAATTATTAAGAGAAACTTACCTGAGTGAAGGACTTACTTTGGTACTTTACCACAACACAAGAGTAGAGTGCTTGAAACTATTTGTTTATAAAAGTACAAAAGGCCACTTTTATTGGGGGAAAGCTGGGCAGTTCTACATCCTCTAGCTTAACCGCACATAGAAAAAATGCCATGCTCAAGTCTCAAACGATTTATCCTAATGCATTCCATCGTACTTAAACAATTCTGCCCCCAACTTTTTCGTCCACAGTTCTCCAATCAATGACAACAGCTCCAACGTTATGCCTAAAAAATCTCATGTGTTCTTCTGCTTGAAAAATCTTTTACTTGTTTGATTTGCCAGCCTTTTGACCAGGGTTGACCTCATTAATTCCCGTTTACTGTTCTCTGTTACCATACTTCCTCTGCCTCCCCTTTCTCTCTCTAAAACATTATTTTATTTGGTCCCTCCAAAACCGCCACCAGAAAAGCCCTCCTAGAGATGGTATTTCTGTTCCCCGGTACTTCTTCTTAGTTATGCAACCACTCCTCTACAGCTGCCATAGGCGTTTCCAGAAACAACATGTTCCAAGACATGAGAAGACAGACCCCATCATAGCAGAACAGAGCTGAGAATTCCTAAACTATCTCCACATGCCTGATAAACTTAGTCACTTTAGCCTTGAAAAACCCTGACACTTCCATGTTAACTTTATTCCTTGCCCTATTAATTGCTGCTGGCTTCTGGGCCCTTCTTCTAACTATACTGGGCAGCAGCTGTGTCCAACCCATCTTTGTCCTAGCCCACCCCCTCAAGCAGCCAAGTCTTTATAAATATGTTGTTCAACTCCAGCCATGTAACCTAATCCAAATAATTATCACCTGTGTGTAACCACACTGTGTCAAGGTAAATGACAACAACTCCAATACTATGCCTAAAAAAATCTCATGGGTTGTGCTTGACAAACCATTTTCATATTTGATTCACCTGCCTGCCCTTTGACCAAGCCCCGCCTCATTGACTCCTGTTTAGCCCCTTCTCTCACACCATACTTTCTATGGCTCCCCTTTCTCTCTCCTAGATATGTATTCCTATTTGTTCCCTCTAACTGCCACCAGAAGAGCCGTCCCTAGATGTTTTTTTTTCTGTATCCCACAGTTCTCCTTACTCATGCAGCCATTCCTCCAGATACAACTTGTACCCAAGCATGGAATGTGGACCTCCCCTTGTAGCGGAACAACACCAGCCACTCCTAAACGTTCTCTATATGTTTGCTAAATGTAATCCCTGTCTCCTTGTGAAATCCTGAAACTTCCCTGTTAACTTCCTTCCTTGCTCTGTTAATCGCCACAAGCTTCTGGGCCATCCTAACTCTCCTTGACAACTGTGTCCAACCCAACTATGTTCCAGCCCACCAATCCTTCAAGCATGTCAATTATTTCTTCATCATCCTGATCAGCTCTGACATTTGAACTGCACCAACTCATTCTCACCAAGGTGAACCACACCACTTCAGGACACAAACATTTTCCCTGAGTTCCTACAGAGTGGGCATCAACTGTCCCTATCTCATCTCACCAAACTCAGACCATTGCAGTTTCACCCTCTGTTGGTCCAAGCCCTACTGTTGACCACAGAATTATCTTGCCGACTGATACCTGGCCCATTCCGAAATCAAGTGCTCACTTATCCAAACTTTTGTCTTTCTACCTATCTCCTTCACCACACCTGTAGAATAAAAGTACACAAAATGTTAAATCTGTCTTAGAATTCTACATCGCCCTGCCTCGCATACCCCTACATGCAGTCGCTCTTCCATTGCCGTAGGCCTTTCAGACTGTCAGCACTTATCCCCAATCAGTAGCCTTCTGTTGCCACCCCTGTTTGAAATAAGCATGTCACAAAGTCCACCTAATACCTTATCCCCAATCTCAGGTTTTAACACCACCCCTTCCCCTATTCCTCACATGCTAAGAAATCAGCCGAGCAAGTAAACCGAACACATTGCTCCCCTGACCATTTCAGCCACACTACACTGCCTTCTGATCTCTTTGCACTCTTCAGTAACTGCATATCCAAACCACATACTATAGGGTGATACCTCCCCCCTCCAAGCCTTTGTCACCTCTTGCTCCTACCATTTTCAACACACAGAAAGAGCGCCCCAAACAGAAGACTCTCCCTGGTAGACATGCACACAACTCTCACCTGCTTCATAAGACTGTACAACACCTCTAACGTCACTCGTTTCCTCAGCTTCATCACCCTGCCCTTTACTCTGTACAGTCCACAACCTCCAGTGTCTGAAGCACCTGAAAATATCTGAAGGGTTCATGTTAGGGGTCATTTTGGAGGCATCATGTCACTTTGTTAAAATGTTCCAAAAACTGCAGCCACATATGCAGGTCCTGTTTGAATCTGTCTGTTGTGCTTATTTTGCATTGTCGCCTCTCTCATTGCAAATGCCAGTTGCTTGAAAAATGCGCTACCTGGTCCCCCACTCTACATGCAACATTTATATGTCATAACACTTGTTCAAATTATTTTGCTATTTTCTTAGATACTACCCTGAAAGGTGACACTATGAGGTTTTTGAAGGAGGGCTGTTTAAAGAGGCTTAAAATTCAGCTACATGCCACTTCCTTGGTCAATTTCTCTGTTACCTTCCTCAAGTGCTCCCTACTGCATTTCAAGTTTTTTGGCCATCTCCTTTTGTGTGGCTCCTTGTATGGAATCTTGAAATCTTGTGTAAAGCCATCCCACAAACCTTTAGCTGGCGTCCCATCTGAGTACTGCAACAGCTGTGGCCACATGTCTTCCAGTTTAACACTCAACACCCTCTGTTCTATCCTCTTTCTCTGTTAGCTGGCCTGCACCTCCATGCAGTGTACGACTGAGAATATTCTACCACATTTGGAACATTCATGCTTGAATCTACAGGAATACATGTGGCAGACTCCCCGAAGTTCCAACAAGCTCCCACATGAATTTGCCTAACTGCTTCTATGCTCACCCCAGGGTGGGACACACTTGAAAAGCCTTACTGAGTTAAGCAACCCTGTGCTGTGTGCCCCACCTGCAGCAGCGTGGTAGGGGGTCATGTATTGTGAACACAGTTCTGTGTCTGTTTCACCCCAAGATTTGGTGCCTGAGATGCTTTTTATGAAATGAATTGCTTGTCATACATGAGCCAGGGCAAAAACCCCAAAACTGACACTAGCCATCCAAATGACATCCATATATTTCCACAGTGACACACTACACTTAGCGGGTTTCTCACATATGATGCTAGCTTAGATAGTAAAGGTCAACATCCATGTATCTATGTTTGCCTGCATCTTCGGCCATTTGGTAAGTTGTGGTTCTTCTGATTTGAACCCACTCTTGCATTTCGTCTCCCTGTTTAATAGTTTAGAACAATAGTTTCCAACCGTTTGTCTTCTGTGGACCCACACTTTATTGTTATTGGACCCTGGGGACCCCCAATGAATCATTATTGGAATCTGAGGACCCCCCCACTGAGTCATTACTGAAAGCCCGGGACCCCGGCCTAACCATTGTTGATGATTTGAAACACAAAACAATACACATAAAAATACAGAAATAAGCTTTCACCAAACATACACAAATGATAAAATGTTATTTAATCCCTTCAATGCCAGGCTTTTTTCCCCCTCCAGTGCCAAGCCTTTCTTTGGCTGTTTGAGGCAGTTCATGCTTAGGCCCTCATAACTTTTTGTCCACGTAAGCTACCCATGCCAAATTTGAGTCCTTTTTTCCAACATCCTAGGGATTCTTGAGGTACCCAGAGTTTGTGGGTTCCCCTGGAGGAGCCAAGAAATTAGCCAAAATACAGCTACAATGTTGTTTTTTGTTTTTAAAAAACTGGAAAAAAGTGCTGCAGAAGAAAGCATGTGATTTTTTCCCGGAAAATGGCATCAACAAAGGGTTTGCTGTGCTACAATCACCATCTTCCCAGCTTTCAGGAACAGGCTGACTTGATTCAGAAAACCACATTTCTCAACACAATGTTGGCATTTTACTAGCTCATACCCCATTTTTACTATTTTTTGTGGTTTTAGCCTCATTCCTGTTAGTGACAGAAATGGGTGTATAACCAATGCTGGATCCCAGACAGCTAAACATTTCTGAAAGGTAGACAACATTTTGAATTCAGCAAGGGGTCATTTGTGTAGATCCTACAAGGTTTTCCTACAGAAAATAACAGCTGAAATAAATCAATATTGAAATTGAGGTGAAAAAAACAGCCATTTCTCTCCACGTTTTACTCTGTAAATTTTGCCTGTGATGTCAGATTTTCAACAGCAATATACCGTTACAGCTGCTGGACTCTTCAGGTTGTGAGGATATATAGGGCTTGTAGGTTCATCATGAACCCTAGGTACCCAGAGCCAATAAAGGTGCTGCACCTTGCATTGGGTTTTCATTGTATACCGGGTACACAGCAATTCATTTGGTGAAATATGAAGAGTGAAAAATAGGTATCAAGGATACCTTTATATTTCCAAAATGGGCACAAGCTAAGGTGTTGAGAAGCAGTGATTATTTGCATATCTCTGGATTCCGGGGTCCCCATACTAGCATGTGAATTACAGGCCATTTCTCAAATAGTCGTCTTTTTTACACAATGTCTTACATTTGTAAAGAAAACATGTTGAGAAAGACAAGATGCAATACCACTTGTTATTCTATTCTGTGTATCCCCAAGTCTCCCAATAAAAATGGTACCTCTTGTGCCCATGACAGGAAATGCCGCAAAACACAACATGGACACATCACATTTTCCCAAAGAAAACAGACCTGTTTTTTGCAAAGTGCCTAGCTGTGTATTTCGGCCTCTAACTCAGCCGGCACCCAGAGAAACCTCCCAAACCTGTGTATTTTATTAATCTAGACACCTAGGGGAACCAGGATGGGGTGATTTCTGAGGCTCTCACCAGTTCTGTTACCCAGAATCCTTTGCAAACCTTACAATTTCACCCAAAAAAACACTTTTTCCTTACATTTCGGTGACAGAAAGTTCTTGAATCTGAGAGGAACCATACATTTCCTTCCACCTAGCATTCCCCCAAGTCTCCCATTAAAAATGGTACCTCTCTTGTGTGGGTAGGCCTAGTGCCCGTGACAGGAAATGCCCAAAAACACAACATGGACACATCACATTTTCCCAAAGAAAACTGACCTGTTTTTTGCAAAGTGCCTAGCTGTGGATTTTGGCCTCTAGCTCAGCCGGCACCTAAGGAAACCTACCAAACCTGTGCATTTTTTAAAACTAGACACCTAGGGGAATCCACGATGGGGTGACCTTTGGGGTTCTCACCAGGTTCTGTTATTCTGTTACCCATAATTCTTTGTAAACCTCAAAATGTGGCAAAAAACACTTTTTCCTCACATTTTGGTGATAGAAAGTTCTGGAATGTGAGAGGAGCCACAAATTTCCTTCCACCCAGCATTTCCCTAAGTCTCCCGATAAAATGGCACCTCACTTGTGTGGGTAGGCCTAGTGCCTGCGATGGGAAATGCCCCAAAACAATATGTGGGCACATCAAAATTATCCAATATATAAAACTACCTGTTTTTGCGATGGGGGCACCTGCGTTTTTGATCCTGGGCTCAGCAGCCATCTAGGGAAACCTACCAAACCCAGACATTTCTGACAAGTAGACACCTGAGGGAGTCCAGGGAGGTGTGACTTGCGTGGATCCCCCTGGGTTTTCTCACCCAGAATCCTCAGCAAACCTAAAATTTAGCTAAAAAATCTGATTTTTCCCACATTTCCGTGTGGGATCACTGCACCGGCACAAATTTCCTACCACCCAACGTTCCCCTCAGTCTCCCGGTAAAAATGATACCTCACTTGTGTAGGTGGGCCAAGTGCCTGTGACAGGGAAGAGCCAAAAACATGTCGAAATTAAGGGGGAACCAAAGCGGGTCTAAAAGGGCAGTTTGAAAAAAAAACATTTTTAGTTTGTCAAGTGAGGCAGAATTTTTATCGGTATAGATGCAACAATGCTGGTTGTTAGGAATTTTATGGATTCCTGCAGATTCTGGAAGGTTCCATCACAAAAATGTGGGGAAAATATGTAATTTCAAGCAAAGTTGGAGGTTTGCAAGGCATTGTGGGTAAGAAAATGGTGTGGGGTGCATGTGAAGCACACCACCCTGGACTCACCCCAATGTTTTGTTTTCAGATCTTTCTAGGTCTCTTAGATTTTTCTACATGGCAGCATCCAAAAGTCCAAAAAGTGCAGCCCTCCCCATTGCAAGTGGGACGATTTTGAGAGTTAGCCAAGCTCTCATGGCCCAAATGTAAAATCAAAATAATCAAATGTCCTCCTGCTTGCTATGGGGATAAGATCTATTAGTGTGCGGGGGAGAAATGAAAGACTGTTACCCCCCTCAGTTGGGGTGGGGGCATAATCATGCCCATACTGGTTGGTAGCCACCACCCCACTATTTTTATTTTTTTTTAATTACCTGGCATCTAGTAGGCTTTCTGCCCGCCGGGGAGTGGATTGGGGGTAATTGCCCTGTCTGCCCACCTGTGGACAGATCAACTTTGTCCCCATTTATTTGGGGTGGGGTTATGGCCATACCCCCACCCTCTTTTTTTTAAACAAATTCTTCCCTGGTGTCTGGTGGGCTTCCTGCCCCCCTTGGGATCAGATGGGCATTACAAAAATAGGCCGATCTGCCCCCCCGGGGGGTCAGAAATGGCCAATAGTAATGTGCCCCCATGGGGAGGGACCCTTGCCCAAAGGGCCGTCCCCCCAAACAAAACACATACACACACCTATCCCTGGTGCCAAAGTGGTTTCTGCTCCCCCTGAGGGCTGATTGGCCTAGTAGAAATAGGCCGATCTGCCCCAAGGGTGCATAAATGGCCTAAAATAAATCCTCCCCCAAGGGGAGTGACCTGTGCCTAAGGGGATCACGCCCCATCTGTAAGAAATAAAAAAAAAGTAAATCCCTGGTGCCTAGTGGTTTCTGCCCCCCTTAGGGCCAGATTGGCCTAAGAAAAATAGGCCAATCTACCCCCAAGGTGGTCATAAATGGCCTAAAATAAAATTGACCCCAGGGGAGCGGTCCTTGCCTAAGGGGTCACGCCCCTTGCAGGAAATTGACCTGAAAAAAAATCCCTGGTGTCCAGTGAATGGCCTAATAAAAATAGGCTGATGGCCTAAAACAATTTGCCCCCCATGGGAGCGACCCTTGCTCAAGGGGTCGCTCCCCTTAATTGTTTATTTGAAAAAAAAACTCTCTGGTGTCTAGAGGGCATTTCTGCAGCCCGATCACTCAAAGAGGAGAAGCAATTCCCCTTCCATCCCTACCCTGTGTACTCCCCCCCCCATGAGCCGGTCACTAGACGTAATGGTTATGTCCTTGGTGCCTGAGCGCTGCAGCCAAGGACGTAATAGTTATGCCCGCAATGACCAAGGGGTTAATTTGCAAACAAAAATAAAAAATATTTAAAAAAAAACATTAATAGGAAGGTTGGAGCTTTTCTACATTTAACTGAAGCCACACATTATCCGAGCTATATTTTGTTTGATAAACCTGCACTTCCCCCACAAATCAATCTGAGGTTACTGGTTTTATTTTTAGCCTCCTGTTTAAAATTCCTTGACATTTACAGTGCGTTTTAAAATATAATTGGGCATTTAGCCACTATTTTTATATGCACTTTATTAATCTGTTAATATGATTTACTTTTCTAAGCAGTCGTGGTCTCGCTGAGGAGGCTGTGCGGACCCCCAGGGGTCCCCTGACCACAGGTTGGGAACCACTGGTTTAGAATGTCCACATACTCATTTGCTCATATGTTATCCTTGATGCTCAATAAAAGGTGCCCAACAAGTGGGTTGGCTATACTCTTGAAAATGTGCTTAGCTTGTTGATCTATGACACTCCTCCTTTGAACCGACTGTCTGATCCCCCCTTAATTGTGTCTTTACTCCCCTGCTTACCTTCCCTAAGGCATGGACTTGTCTTTTGTGCTCCTCTTTCCTCTGACTTACCACTGGGCCCTACAACACCTTTGTCTGCCTCTGTGGCCAGATGGCCTGACCCCAGACTGTCCATAATTTCTGTCTATTCTAACAAGGTTGTGGTGCTTTGTGTGCTGAGAATCAGTCCCATGATTCCCACCAAGCTTTTTGCAAGTTCTCAAATTTGTTGTCCTCACTGCTAACCACAAGTTCTCTGCATTTCCCATCACAATTTCACTCAAGACCTGAGCTCCCTTCTCTATCCTCCAAATTCCGTGCTCATCCATCCCTGAAATCATGTCCAATCTCATCCCTGCAGAGTCCTCTACTGTTTGCTTTAATGGAGCGCTTCTCTCTTTCTGCCCTTGATCTTCGTCCCTTCCTCCTGACCAATGCCTTTTTCTCTTGGCGCCACTCTTTCTCTCGGGCCCGGGCAACTTTCATCACTGCAATCACCATCCTGCTCTGTCATTACAGTGTCACACCCCTACCCTTTCCCTTGCATCATCCCTGATTCCGAATCCCACATCTTCTCCAACTTTTTCCCACGATATTCACTGTCATTACAGGCCTTGCTGATTGAACTCCCTTCCTGAAACCCTGAAACCTCCACTATTCCACTATTTTCCCATCACCTCAGAACCTCAACCCACCCGTACTCCTGGGACATTACCATTATCCTGCACCACCACTGCGGACTGGAGCAAAACCTTGTGTGCCAACCACACCCTGGCCTGTGTTCCACAGCTTTCCACAGCTTTCCACAGCTACATCAGCTCACTCCCCAAACCTATCTTGTTGTCCAGAACTGATGAAGAATCAGAAGTTGCACCAAGAGGCCTCTTCCTCAATGTCTTATGCCATTCCGAATTTCTGCTTGCATTTGTGGTGGTCACCCAACTCTGCCTGCCCTGTAGGATTTGCATCCTGGACTAGGGCCAGCACAGCCAGAGTTTATTGTCCATTATTGTGTCCCTCGTCCTGACCTATGTAGGCTACTTCTGGGCCAGTTGGACCACCTCCAGCCCTGCAGCTTGTGCCTATGTTCACTCTTCATGTCCAGGTTCCTCAGCCGTCCTGTGGCCCCCTGCACCCATGTACCCACGCTACCGACCTGAGTGGATTGGGGTAGGTTCTGCCTCCACCTTGTCCCTCCTGGGTTGCATAGACGATCCTGCACCACTCCCAGTTCATTGTGCTGCGTCCTTCCCCATCTGGATGCTGCTGCCTCTGCTGACCACCCTCAAGTACCCCCCCAATCTCCACACCAGGGAGTGATCCCAGAAGTTGTTCTCTTGCACTTCTTCCTCTACGAGGGCCTGGCTTTCAAGTTGCTTCCACCTGCTCGTTGCCTGAGCTGAACATCAATGTTATCCTTGTGGTAGCCTTGCATGCCCCCTGTTTATTGCTCCTGCTTTCCCTTTACCTCCTTTTGGGTAACATCCCACTGAGTTTCAACTTTTGGTGCTGCTGGTAATGATGGCCCCATAACCCATCCGTTCCAGGATGGCTGACTTCTTGTTCGGCCTCCCATGTTCCTCCACCTTCTGTGGCTGTATGCCAACACCGCTACCAGGACCCCAGTAGTGGCTGTCCTTTGCTGGCAAGACCTTTCATCCACATTAAGCAGAGGCATCTAACGTATGCAGCACCAAGCATGCTGCAGTTCTGAGGACTGCCACTGCTTTTTCCAATTCAGTGTGAGAGGGAGGTACTGCAGCACACATCCCATCCCACCAAGTTTCCACATTTGATGCTGCCAGTAATGATGGCCCCTTAACCCGCCTGCTCCTGGGATGTCTGATTTCTTATTGGGTCTCCCATGCTCCTCCATCTTCTGGGGGCTGTATGCCAAGACCACCACTGGGACCTCAGTGAAAGCTGCCCTTTGACTGCACAATCTTTCTACTGCATTAAGAAGGGGACATATGCAGTGCCAGGTATCCTGCAGTCCTGAGGACTGCCAAGGCTTTTTACCACTTCATTGTGAGAGGAAGGTACTGCAGCACACATTCTCCCATTTGACAACGTGGTAAAAGTGATTTCCCCATGCCCCTGACACAATGACGTGGTACTCGACCACCCACGTCATTCCCTTACACCTGATCCCCCTTCCAAATCCCCTGGGTACAGAGGACATTAACTTCTGTATTTGCCACCTTCATATAGGAGGCTCCCTTTTCAGTTTGATTTTGTTTTACAAGCTTACTTGTTTGGAGCTGGATGAAGACAACTTGTAAACACTCATGAAAATATAGCTGCTCATTTGTGGAGTGCAAATTGCCACTCCCACATCTACAACCATATTTTCTGAGCTTCCTGGTCTCAAATAACAATCAGAACCTGGTGGCTGGGATGGAGGGTAAGGCTCCAAGTGCAGATGATGTGCTTGCAGAAAATGGCAGGTCGAGTAGCTAGTATGCATCCACTGGGCTTGTATGCATTGACTTACATGAGCCACATGGGTATAGTGGCGTGGCCTACTGAATTCAACCGGCTTCTGCTCCCTCACCCACAGTAACCGTGTTCAGGTTGCATATGATTATCTGACCATGACCATTGATTATATTTATATCCCAAGGTTAGGTGCAATCCTAAACGCCACTGCTCACGGTTTACCTAAGAAGCGGAGTTCATGCGTCTTGTAAAGATGGCAGTAGGCACTATGTCCTCTGCCAGCATTATGCACCCCCCTGCTCCAGCGCTGTGCCAAGTACGTTTGACATAGGTTATGGAATGTGTGGCATGCACACGTTCCGCCGCATTCCTGTGTAATCAGGTGAGTCAGTTATTTAGCTAGAACTGTGCTGGCCGTCTCATGGCTCTGCAAGCAAGTGCACATTTTGCTTCTGCAACACTTGTGGAGGAAAACGTATTTGTGAACCCGCTAAGTCTTTTGCCCAAGGGCAGATTTGGTTGTAAATGCGTGGTGGCTAAAAAAAAAACCTTTTTTGCTCCATTGCGCAGTACTGCTGATTGCCAAACATTCCTGCTCTCTGACAACTACTTTATATTGGACTTTACTGTTTTATTCCCTATCCCTATTACTTTCTAAAAGTCACCTTCTCAGGGTTCTAATGCACTTTCCTACCTATTGCCATAGTACCATGCTGAAGATCTAGTTTCAGCTTATTACTTGGGCTTAGATTTTTTTTACCAATATGTGTGCTGACACTGGGCACCTTGATTCATATTTATCAAACTAATTGTCAAAAAAGTACAAACAACAAATGTATCCCTCTAAAATGTGGTTCTCCTATTTTGCAGACTTGAAGGTCATGAAACCTTACGGTGGATTGCCTAGTGTATCATGGACCACACCACTGAAATCATTACTTTAGGACCACACGTTTACCCGTTCTCCCCATAGCATATCTGTTGAAGCACCACTCAATACAGAACTCTTTTAATTGTCAAGTTGATGTTTAAAAGGAAGCAAACACCTTGTTAAATATAACTTTTTAAGATATTTGATTCCTATGATGTGCTGCACATTCTTAGCGAGGGGTGACACGTAAAAGCAGGCATATAGCAACACAGCAAGGACAGTCTACAAACAATCTAGTGAGTGTGCTACCTCTGGCTGTACCAAACAGACTTCTCAGCTTAGTAATGAAATTTGCAATGTGTTGCTTTCCGCACATTTTGCTCACTATAACATCCTGACTTTGTCTTACTTTGTCCATTACAGCGAGACTAGTTCGGACAGAATCTGTGCCATGTGACATCAACAACCCTCTGCGAAGACCGCCCCGATATTCTGATCTTCATGTCAGCCAGACTCTTCCCAAGACTAACAAGATCAACAAGGTAAGCGCCTGGGAGGTAAATCCCATTTTCTATTGTGTACCCGAGGAGAGTTGGTTTAACCCCTTGTCTGCCAGGCCTTTTCCCCCTCAGGTGCCAGGCCTTTTTTAGGCTATTTGGGGCAGTTCGCGCTTAGGCCCTCATAACTTTTTGCCCACATAATCTACCCACACCAAATTTGCATCCTTTTTCCTACATCCTAGGGATTCTAGAGGTACCCAGAGTTTGTTGGTTCCCCTGGAGGAGACCAAGAAATTAGCCAAAATACAGCGAAAATGTAGTTTAAAAAAAAAATGGGGGAAAAAAGGGCTGCAGAAGAAGGCTTGTGTTTTTTCCCCCGAAAATGGCATCAACAAAGGGTTTGCAGTGCTAAAATCACCATCTTCTCAGCTGTCAGTAACAGGCAGGCTTGAATCGGAAAAACACATTTTTCAGCACAATTTTGGCATTTTACTGGGACATACCCAATTTTTACTATATTTTGTGCTTTTAGCCTCATTCCAGTTAGTGACAGAAATGGGTGTGAAACCAATGCTGGATCCCGAATAGCTGAACCTTTCTGAAAAGTAGACTAAGGAGGTCATTCTGACCGCGGCGGTCGGCGGTCGCCGCCCGCCAAGCGGTTCCCGCCGAAAGACCGCGGCGGCCATTCCGGCTTTCCCGCTGGGCCGGCGGGCGACCGCCAGAAGACCGCCGGCCGGCCCAGCGGGACAGCCCCTTCAACAATGAAGCCGGCTCGGAATGGAGCCCGCGGAGTTGAAGGGGTGCGACGGGTGCAGTGGCACCCGTCGCGATTTTCACTGTCTGCACAGCAGACAGTGAAAATCTTTGTGGGGCCCTGTTAGGGGGCCCCTGCACTGCCCATGCCAGTGGCGTGGGCAGTGCAGGGGCCCCCAGGGGCCCCACGGCACCCGTTCCCGCCATCCTGGTTCTGGCGGTGGACACCGCCAGAAACAGGCTGGCGGGAAGGGGGTCAGAATCCCCATGGCGGTGCTTCTAGCAGCGCCGCCATGGCGGGTTCCCTGGGCCAGCGGGAAACCGGTGGGAAACCGCCGGCTCCCCTTTTCCGACCGCGGCTTTACCGCCGCGGTCAGAATCGCCCAGGAAGCACCGCCAGCCTGTTGGCGGTGCTTCCGCCGCACTCCGCCATGGCGGTCATGGACCGCCAAGGTCAGAATGACCCCCTAAATTTTGAATTCAGCAAGGGGTCATTTGTGTAGATCCTACAAGGGTTTCCTACAGAAAATAACAGCTGAAATAAAACAATATTGAAATTGAGGTGAAAAAAACAGCCACTATTTACTCTGTAACCTTTTCCTGCGATGTCAGATTTTTTAAAGCAATATACCGTTACCTCTGCTGACTCTTCTGGTTGCGGGGATATATAGGGCTTCTAGGTTCATCAAGAACCCTAGGTACCCAGAGACAGTAAATGAGCTGCACCTTGCAATGGGTTTTCATTGTGTACCGGGTACACAGCAATTAATTTGCTGAAATATAAAGAGTGAAAAATAGGTATCTGATAGAGACTTCTAGCTGTAGTTTCCTTGCCTTTGAATTCCCTGGCATTGGCTTCGAATCTGGAATCTTTTTGCTGAGCAATACCCTGCGCGCTCTGTCGGGTGGCGTCGTTTGGTTCCTCGTGCGTCATACGGCTCCACATGGCTTCGTTAGTGTCGTTGGAGCCACCTATGACATCACGGTCATCTATATAGACGCCACCTCGGCGCGCGTACATCAGTTCTTTTCCTTCTGCGCCGGTTATGCGCAGATCTGGGATTGAGCTACCCTTTGCCTTTTTTTGATGTTTTTTGAGGATTTTTGTTGTCTGTGCGAGGGATATGTCCTCTAGGAAGATGGGGTTCAAGTCATGCAGCACCTGCCATCGTGCGATGTCAGTGATGGACCCCCACAAGGTATGTCTCTGGTGCCTCGACAGGGACCACGACTTGAAATCGTGTTCCAACTGCCGGGCCACAGCCCCAAGAACTTTGAGGTAGCGGTCCCTAAAGCTCATGGCGGCCCAGCAGTCGTCTTCGGTCGGTGCGACTCCTTGGAGGTCACGGAACCGCTCCAGGAGCCCCAAGTCCTCTTCATCCCATTCAAGGTCCTCGGGCACTCAGGGAAGAGGCACAAAAAGAAGACGACGTCCAAGTGGACTTCGCCACGCCTAACGACCGACGAGGCGTCTTGGGAACATCGACGTTCCAAGCATGGTTACGCAGAGCCATTGCCAGGGCCGACTCTGCGTCTCCCCCCCCTTTCTGGGAGCCAGAACGACCCCTGCTCAATTAAGGGACTTTTACGAGGCTTTGCGTCTTGTTTTTGAGAGGGCTGCCCCGTTGTGTGGGTCTTTGGGCCCCATGGGGTCAGGAGGGGCCCCATCGGATTTTACACCAGTGGCTTCAGCCTCAGCGCCGTTGGGGACCCCAGGATCCGATAGCGGATTCGGGCTGGCGCCAGGTTCTCACAGTCGGCCTCCACCAGCGCCGAGCCTGATGTCGACACTCCCTTCACCAATGACACCTACTGGTGGTGGTAGCCCCATCCTCATTCCTGATGATCCGGAGCAGGACGATGTTGTATGATGCCGATCTCGACTTCGACAGTGCCGATTAGGCCCAGAGCAGTGCCTGAGGCTTATTTAGAACATCCAGGCACAGATGAGGAGTGGGAGGGGTCTGAAGACCATTCAGAATACGGATTGGAGCATGAACAGGAATGGTATGAGGATCTAGAGGAATCCAGTGGACTAGATACTTCTCCAGATGCTTGCATGCTCTCACCTCCCTCTGTGGCTACGGAGGAGGGGGCATCTTATGCCATGGTGGTGCGCAGGGCACTAAGGTCTTGGACCTAGACTTGCCTACGGTGCCAGTCAGGACTAATCTCCTGACGGAGGTGCTTCAGCCAGGGGTTGCTACTTCAGAGCCGATGTTACCCTTCAATGAAGCCGCCACAGATGTCCTTCTGGGAACGTGGTCCAAACCCAGCACAGGGGCTCCTGTGAATAGAGCAATCGGCCGCTGCCATAGACCAGCTCCAAGCGACCCTAGTTTCCTCACTTAACAACCCACCCCGGGGAGCTTGGTGGTCCAACCTCTACTTCTCGTGGTGCCTTCCCTTCCGCTCCCCCGGATAGGGAATCCAAGAGGCTGGACCAACTTGGGAAGAAGATGTTTTCTTCCTCCAGCCTGGCATTGAGGTCGGTAAACACCTCTTGCCTATTGGGCTGTTTTTCCCATACTTTATGGGATACGGTGGCACAAGTGCTGTCCCAGGTCCCAGAGGGCAAACAAGATACTCTCACCCAGGCTTTCAAGGATGGGAGAGATGTAGCCAAGTTTACCATCAGGTGTGGCTTGGACACGACCAACTCGCTGGACAGAGCGATTTCTTCGACAGTGGCTCTCCGACGTCACGCCTGGTTGCGAATCAGCAGCTTTTTGGGGGATGTCCAGTCGAACTTGATGGACATGCCTTTCGATGGCACACACCTTTTTGGTGAAAAGGCAGACTCTGCGCTTGAGAGATTCAAGGATTCTCGAGCTATGGCCAGATCCTTGGGTCTTTTGAGGCTTTGGGAGGGGCGCAGTACCACACCAACAACAGGTTAGCCACCATCCTCTGGCATCACAACATCCAGTGCGAGGACACGGTTGTGGTACCTTCAGACCCAGAGAGTCTAGCCAGAGGTCGGCCGCCACCCAGCCCCCTCTTCCGCAATGCCCAAGCCTTCCTAGTATGGTTCTGCAAGACCATGTCGGTCGAGTTTGAGGAGGGTTTAATTTCATCTCCCTCACTAGCAATCAATAACATCGGACATATGGGTCTTGCAGATCATACCGAAGGGCTATTCCCTCCCCTTCCAGTCTTTCCCCACCTCTATCCCTCCAGTAAAAGAACGACTGATGGGGGATCATTTGCTCTTCCTCCGCGTGGAAGTTACGGCTCTCTTGGCCAAGGGAGCCAAAGAAAGGGTCCTGATATCAGAAGTAGGCAATCGTTGTTATTCCCGCTACTTTATGATTCCCAAAAAGAACAAGGGTCTTCACCCTATTTTGGATTTAAGGGATGTCAATCTCTTCCTCAAAAAGGAGAAATTCAAGATGCTCACTCTTGCTCAGGGTTTGTCTGCCCTAGACCAAGGATACTGGATGGTAGCATTGGACTTGCAAGATGCGTATTTTCACATCCCCATCCTGCCCGCCCTCAGGCGTTACTTGTGGTTCAAGGTGGGTCACTAGCACTTTCAGTTTACCGTGCTCCCCTTCGGTCTCACCAGTGCCCCTCAGGTGTTCACCAAAGTGATGGTGGTGGTGGCAGCTCCTCTGCGCAGGCTAGGGATCTTAGTCTTCCCCTACCTCGATGACTGGCTGTTGAAGGCTCCTACGCCCCAGACTCTCGTCACCCACCTTCAGACTATTGCAGACCACTTGCATTTGTTGGGGTTCACGATAAATGTGCCCAAGTCACACCTGACTCCCTCTCAGAAGCTCTCTTTCATCAGAGCTGCAGTTTCGGGCCTATCCTCCAGAAAAGCGAGTCCAGGATATTCAGGTTATGATACTGATGTTTCGGCCTCTATCCTGGATTTTGGCGAGACAGAATCTGAGGCTGTTGGGACTCATGGCTTCCCTCATCCTATTAGTCAAACATGCCAGATGGCATAAGAGGGCTCTGCAATGGGACCTGAAGTTCCAATGGGCACAGCATCAGGGAAATCTTACCAACATTGTTCAGATCTCAGAGGCAACTGCAAAAGACCTGCAGTGATGATAAATGAACTGTGATTGGGTCAAAGGCAGACTCCTCTCCCTTCCCCAAACAGATCTCACAGTAGTGACAGTTGCGTCACTTCTGGGATTGGGCGGCCATCTGGGAGAGGCAGAGATCAGGGGCCTCTGGTCTCGAGCGGAGTCTGGGCTCCATATCAACCTATTGGAGCTGTGGGTGATCCGGGTAGCATTGAAAGCATTTCTTCCTGTTGTGAAAAGGAAGTTAGTGCAGGTGTTCACGGACAACACTACCTCAATGTGGTACTGCAACAAGCAGGGTGGTTTGGGGTTGTGGACCCTTTGTCAAGAGGCTCTGCGTCCCTGAACATGGCTGGAACAGCAGGGCATAACCCTGGTGGTTCAACACCTGGCAGGTTCTTTGAACACCAAGGCGGAGAACCTCAGCCGTCGATGCCTAGCGGATCACGAATGGTACCTCCCTCCGGAGGTGGCGAAAGGACTCTTTCAGGAGTGGGGAGAGCCTTGGGTAGATCAGTTCGCCTCCCCAGAGAACGCGCAATGTCAGCAGTATTGAGTGTTGGAGTTTCAAAGGCGGCAATCGCTCGGCGACGCTTTTCATCGCGAGTTGAATTCAGGCTACACACATTTCCGCCCATACCACTTCTGCCCAGAGTTCTCAAGAAGATCAAGAACGACCAGACCCAAGTCATCTTAGTGGCTCCGGATTGGGCACGGAAAGTCTGGTATCCCGAGGTACTCAAAATGAGCATCAGTCTTCCGATCAGGCTGCCCCTTTGAGAGGATCTTCTGTCGCAGCAACAGGGGAGGGTTCTCCACCCGAACCTGTCAACTCTGCAACTTCATGCATAGAGATTGAGCGATGGCAGTTGATGGCTTTTGACCTTCCTCACGAAGTCTGTAAGGTTATTTTGGCAGCCAGGCATCCCTCCACTAAAACGTTAAACGCCTGCTGTTGGAAACGCTTTGTATATTTTTGTACAGAAAGGTCTATTGACCCTCTTTCTGCTTCTCTTTCTGACATTCTTCTTTTCATTCTATCTGTAGCCCAGCAGAGTTCTTCCTTAGGGACTCTAATGGGCTATCTTTCTGCCTTATTGACATTTCTTCGGCTGCCTGACCAGCCTTCCCTTTTCAAATCTCCCATTGTAAATAGATTCCTCAAAGGGCTTGTACATATGTTTCCCCCTATGCCCTTTATTATGCCTCAATGCAACTTAAATCTTGTCCTCAAATTTCTCATGTGTGTTCCCTTTGAGCCTCTACACAACTGTCCCCTCCGGCTGCTCACCATCAAGGCAGCCTTCTTAGTAGCAATAACATCTGCCAGGAGGGTGAGTGAGACGCAAGCCCTGTCATCAAGGCCACTGTATCCAACTATCCATCCAGATAAACTGGTTCTCAGAACTCGTGCCTTTTTCCTCCCCAAGGTGGTGACCCCATTCCATCTGGGTCAGAATATCGCCCTGCCCACCTTCTTTGCTCAACCGCATCCCTCTAAGGAAGAGGAGCGGCTCCATAGACTGGACCCAAAAAGAGCGTTGCCGTTCTACCTTGACCGCACAAAAGAGTTCCGGGTGGATGACCAACTCTTTGTGGGGTACGTGGGAGCAAAAAAGGGTTGGGGAGTGCAAAAGTGAACTATTTCGCGCTGGGTCATTATCTGCAGTAAGATATGCTACACATTGGGCAGGAAGCAGCCTCCTGAGGGCTTGCAGGCTCATTCTACCAAGGGCAAATCTGCTACCACTGTGCTAGCTTGAGTCGTACCAGCCCTGGAGATGTGTCAGGCAGCAACGTGGGCGTCCTTGCACACGTTTGCGAAACATTACTACCTGGACAGTCAGGTCCAAAGGGACGGGTACTTTGCCCGTTCAGTCCCGCAGGACTTTCTAGTGTAAGGAGTGGTATCCGCAGGCCATCGGCAGGAGGTTATGGCTTGGGTATCTATTCAAAGGTAAGGAATTTGCAGCTAGAAGTCTCTATCAGATGAACAAGTTACTTACCTTCGGTAACGCATTATCTGGTAGACACTCTATCTAGCTGCAGATTCCTTATACCCACCCATGCCTCCCTGCTCTGCAGATATGACTAGTAGGGTTAGGATTTATCCCTTCTCAGGGCCCTAGTTTTGCACAGTCAAATGTTGGTTCTATCCATTACTCTGCGCTTCTGGCGTGGAAGTTTTTGTGGATAAAAGAACAGATGTACGTGCGCCGAGGTGGCATCTATATAGACTGTGACGTCATAGAAGGCTCCTATGATGCTGACGAAGCCACGTGGAGCCGGACGCACGTGGAACCAAACGACGCCACCCGATGGTGCGCGCAGGGTATTACTCAGCAAAAAGATTGCGGATTCAAAGCTAACGCCAGGGAATTCAAAGGTAAGGAATGTGCAGCTAGATAGAGTCTCTACCAGATAATGTGTTACCGAAGGAAACCTTTGTATTTCCAAAATGGACAAAGGATAAAGTGTTGAGAGGCAGTGGTTATATGCACATCTCTGAATTCCGGGGTCCCCACTTTAGCAGTGTGAATTTCAGTGCATTTCTCAAGTAAACGTCTTTTTTTACAAACTGTCGGACATTTGGAAGGAAAAAATGTAGAGAAAGACAAGGGGCAATAACACTTGTTCTTCTATTCTGTGTTCCCCCAAGTCTCCCGATAAAAATGGTACCTCACATGTGTGGGTAGGCCAAGTGCCTGCGACAGGAAACGCAACATAGACACATCACATTTTTACATCGAAATCTGATGTGTTTTTTGCAAAGTGCCTAGCTGTGGATTTTGGCCTCTAGCTCACCCGGCACCTAGGGAAACGTACCAAACTTCTGCATTTTTTTAACTAGACACCTAGGGGAATCCAGGATGGGGTGACCTGTGTGGCTCTCACCAGGTTCTGTTACCCAGAATCCTTTGCAAACCTCAAAATTTGGCCCAAAAAACACTTTTTCCTCACATTTCGGTGACGGAAAGTTCTGGAATCTGAGAGGAGCCACACATTTCCTTCCACCCAGCATTCCCCCCAGTCTCCCGATAAAATGGCTACCTTACTTGTGTGGGTAGACATAGTGCCCGCGACAGGAAATGCCCAAAACACAACTTGGACACATCATATTTTCCCAAAGAAAACAGAGCTGTTTTTTGCAAAGTGCCTAGCTGTGGATTTTGGCCTCTAGCTCAGCCGGCACCTTGGGAAACCTACCAAATCTGTGAATTTTTTAAACTAGACACCTAGGTGAATCCAAGATGTGATGGCTTGTGGGGCTCTCACCAGGTTCCGTTACCCAGAATCCTTCGCAAACCTCAAATTTGTGTAAAAAAAACCCACCTTTTTTCTCACATTTCGGTGATAGAAATGGTACCTCACTTGTGTGGATAGGCCTGGTGCCCACAAAAGGAAATGCCCCAAAACACTATGTGGACACATCAACATTATCAAATACAAAACTACCTGTTTTTGCAGGGGGAGCCTGCGATATTGGTCCTGGGATCAGCAGCCATATAGGGAAACCTACCAAACCCAAACATTTCTGAAAACTAGACACCCGAGGGAGTCCAGGGAGGTGTGACTTGCATGGATCCCCCAGTGTTTCCCACATTTCTGTGTGGGATCACTGCACCGGGACAAATTTCCTACCGCCAAACGTTCCCCTCAGTCTCCCGGTAAAAATGATACCTCACTTCTGTAGGTGAGCCAAGTGCCTGTGACAGGGAAGAGCCAACAACATGGCGAAATTAAGGGGGAACCAAAGTGGGTCCATAAGGGAAGTTTGAAAATAAATAATTTTTAGGCTGACAAGTGGGGCAGAATTTTTATCAGTATAGATGCGACAATGCTGGGTGGTAAGAATTTTGTAGATTCCTGCAGATTCTCGAAGGTTCCAACACAAAAATGTGGGAAAAATGTATGATTTCCAGCAAAGTTGGAGGTTTGCAGGGCATTGTGGGTAAGAAAATGGTGTGGGGTGCATGTGAAGCACACCACCCTGGACTCTCCCAGATGTTTAGTTTTCAGATGTATCTAGGTCTTGTGGATTTTTCTACATGGCAGCGCCCAAAAGTCCAAAAAGTGCATCCCTCACCATTCCAAGTGGGACGATTTTGGGAGTTAGACAAGCTCTCATGGCCCAAATGTAAAACCAAAATAATCAAATCTCCTCTTGCTTCCCGTGGGATAATATATTTTGGTGTGTAGGGGAGAGCTGAAAGACTGTTACCTCCTTCAGTTGGGGTGGGGGCATAACCATGCCCCTATCGGTTGGTGGCCACCACCCCACTATTTCTTTTTTTTTTTTATTCCCTGACATCTAGTAGGCTTTCTGCCCCCCCATGGGGAGTAGATCCGGGCTAATTGGCCCATCTGCCCAATGGTGGACAAAACAACTTTGGCCCCATTTATTTGGGGTGGGGGTATGGCCATACCCTCACCCTCTTTTTTTTTTTTTTTTTAACAAAATCTTTCCTGGGTCTGGTGGGCTTCCTACTCCCCCTTGGGGTCAGATGGGCCTTACAAACATAGGCCGATCTGCCCCTCTGGGGGGGTAGAAATGCCAACAGTAATGTGCCCCCATGGGGAGCGACCCTTGCCCAGGGGCTACCCCCACAAACAAAACACATACACCCACACACCTATCCCTGGTGCCTAAGTGTTTTCTGCTCCCCAGGGGGCAGATCGGCTTACTAGAAATAGGCCTATCTGCCCCTAGGGGGCAGAAATGGCCTAAAATTTATTTTCCCCCAGGGAAGTGACCCGTGCCTACGGGGGTCGCTCCCCATCTGTAAGAAATTTAAAAAAAATTAAATCCCTGGTGCCTAGTGGTTTTCGGCCTAATTAAAATAGGCCGATCTGCCCCCAAGGCGGGCAGAAATTACCTAAAAATATACTACCCCCCCCCCCCAGGGGAGCAACCCTTGCCTAAGGGGTCACTCCCCTTGCATAAAATTGGCGCCAGAAAACATCCCTGGTGTCTAGTGGTTTCTGTCTCCCTTGGGGGCAGATTGGCCTAAGAAAAATAGTCCGATCTACCCCACAAGGTGGACAGAAATGGCCTAAAATAAAATTGCCCCCCTGGGGAGCGACCCTTGCCTAAGGGTTCTCGCCGCTTGCAGGAAATCGACCTGAAAAAAAATCCCTGGTGTCTAGTGTGAACATTTGTCGAGGGCTGAATTTTACCATCTTTCGCTGGCCACTTTCTGACACACTGAGCTAGTTGTAGCAACTTGGGAAGTTTGACTGTCTTGTGCCACAAGTAAACAATGTGAGCAACAAAGTAGAGTTCACAGACCTGATATGTTGAAAAGTTCATATCCCCTGCCCTGACTGTTACAACCCACTACATAACATATATTATAGGCAAGCTCATCCAATGTGTTTTAAATGTTGATGCAGATACAGACTAATAAAGCTGTTTACAAAAATGTTATAGAAGTGTCAGTTAAGAGGGGGTTTTATGTTAAAAAGAATGAACACTTTATTAAAGACCTTAGATTTTCTGACATATACATTAAATGGTAGGCTGTGTTAGAAATACACCATTGCTACAATAATAGCTACTTGAGAACACACATGCCTAAAGCAGATGATTGTACATAGGAAACCAGATTTCAATCAGGTTAACCTTGCCTTACCATGTCTTAAGTGCCCTGAACAGCAAGACATTTCTCAAAGATATATGTGAGGTGCTTAATGTAAAAAACGAAACAAACACCAATGCAGATAAAGAAACAACAAACCTAAAGGTCATCACTTTTAAGCAAAGTTAAACTTAACAAGCATTTGCAGTTCAGTAGGTCTCACATTTGCAAGAGTTATAGCTATTGGTGTTGTAAATGCATAATTTGACTTTTCTTGCCACATAAATTGGTCACCCGCTTCATAATTTGGCCTTTTCCTGCCACATAATGTTGCTCGTCCTGCATATAACTAAAGGACTTCCATTTACCTTCTTCCTCTATCTACACCAAAAAATTAAAATATTGCCATTTAGCACCATAATTTAATCTGCCAGGCTAATTCCTGTAGAATACCACTTTCACGACTCCACCATTAGAGTTGCTGGCTAGCTAACACAGTTATCAACAAAAAGACACAAGACAGCCACAGAGAAATAACAAGAGAAATAAGAGCGCAATAAACTAAAATGGTCACCCAAACATATCAAGAGTGTTCAAGCAGTCAAAGTGTAATAAGGATGTTACATTGGCGTGACTCATGGCCATGACTGCAATAAGGAAAGATTAATAAAACATATAATCAGAAATAAACTTTTGGCATTAGACTGTAATGCTCATAATTGACCCTAGAGGGCATCACAACAAAAATAGCATTTGGAAGAAACATGGTCATGTAACCATACAGCCAGCCCCTAGAGGGCATAACCCCATGAAAACAGAATGGCAGACAGTAATGCAGTGTAACCATATATGTAGCCCCTAGAGGGTGTAGTGCCTTGCACATTTTCAGGGCTACTAGCAGGCCTACTTGAATATTATTACAAACAAGGCCCTTAAAACACAAACCACTCCCAGCTGTAAATGCCACGCAAAGCATTGTGGGGCGAGTTTCCAAGTTCAGCTAATATTGTAGTATCTTGACTGCAGTGCATTACACATTTTCAGGCCTACTAGAATGATATTACAATCAAGGCCCTTAAAACACAAACTACTCCCATCTGCAAAACAAAAATTCCAGCCATGAGAGAGCTTAAAAAGACACTGCATGGTGGGTGGGGTTATTATTTAGTGGTCCCCACTAACCTAGTATGGGAACCCAAATATTGCCTAGACAGCAAGAGCACATCATGCTGAACTGTTTGGCGGTGGTCCCATTGTCCTAGGACCACCACAGGCTGAGTTATGAGCAAAAATGTTTTGTAAAAGGAATGCTCCGCAAAGCATAATGGGACGAGTTTCCAGGGTGCAGTGAATATTGTAGTATCAGCTCTCCCGCTGTTCCGGGAGAGCTGCTTTGAGGATTTCTGTGTTGTGTTTCTATTGAAACAGTTGCAGTTTATATATTTTTCAACTGCTGAACATGGGAAGAATTTAGGAATGGGGTTGCAAATTTAAATGACTCTGATTCAGTAGCAGCGTGACATAACTGGTGCTTATGTAAAGCGCTCCAATACCTCCAATTAAGTTCACGTCTCAAACTGCCACAGCCGCAATGGAGCGCGAAGGGGAGAGACAATTTTTTTTTAAATCACTCTGATTTGGTAACAGTGTGACGTAACTGGTATTCATGTGAAGCGCTGCAATACCTCCGATTTAGTTCACGCTACATGAAACTTCAAAGTGCCATGGTTGCCATGGAACTAGAAGAGGAGAGACAAAGAAAAAAGTAGTGCGCACACACTAAAGTATATGGCTGATTGTGCAATAATCCATGTAACAGGGTCAGTCTGCAAGACGTAACAAAGCAACCTCAAGGCAGGATAAACATAAAGCATTTACCTCGGACATCAAGGGAAGCTTGAAAGGCAGGCCCAGGAACAAATGAAAGTGATGGGCATGAGATGGGCATGGATAAAGCCCACAGAATAGATTACATGTTGAGAAGAGCAGTGCTTGCGTGCTGCTATGCTCGACCTAAACAGTACATATTAAATAGAAGACTTTAGATCCTTCTGAGGTTAAGGTACAACCAGAGCCACCACTATTGGGCTTACATTGTAGGGCACTGCACTGTACCTCAGATATATTGGTGGCCTATGGGCCATTGTTAGTGTGAGAGTAAGTGATTAAGGTGCCTTGGCAGCATTTGTGAGTTATCTGGCTCACAACAATGTGAACTGATCATAGCCAGCCAATGTGGCAGAATTTCTACACAGACGAATACTGGTATGATACACCTGCCTTCACCTGTGGGTTTTGGCAGCCCTAGTTGAAAGGCTGAGTCACTGAATGAGTTTGAGCCTGAGTGACGGTGCCCTCCAGGACATGCTCAAACCTACCCTGAGTGGGCGACCCCCCAACTAGCCTCAAACCTGCACCACACTTCCTGCTTGGATTTGTTTGTCTGCACAGATGGAAAAAGACCTGGTATTTCCAGGCCCATGTGATTATTTCTGATTCCGTGGAGAAATTTGTAATCAAAGGTTTTTAGTACCAGAAGGCTGAAATCCATGATTAAATTCGGTATCCCCACACTAAAATACATTAAAGGCCTTTGTCAGTTCAAAGTATGCATATTCTAATTGTGTGATATAGGAAAAGTTCCATGCAAATATTCATAAAATGGTGCCAGATGAACACGATTTACAATCATCTCTGTAATAGATTGGGTTGTCGGTTGAGGAGAAGCTCCACTCAGACAACAACCACAATCCATGTCTAGATAAACCACAAAAGTCACTAAATTAACCTATGCTTAACCCTCTGGCAGCTTGGCACAAAGCAGTCAGACTTAACTTAGAGGCACTGTTTAAAGTATTTATGCATCACACAAAGAGTAATAGAGTAACAACACAACACGACAAAAATCTCAAATCGATTTAGAAAAATAGAGACAATTTATTCAATAGTTGAATCAATAAAATGACATAAAATAGAAAAAATCCACTCAATAGAACTAGAATTATACATTTTTTTAAGTTTTAATTGAAATCTAGAGTCTAAACAATCAAAATGCCAACTGCAGGTTAGATACAAGAGGTTGATTTGTACCCGGTCTGGGCTTACCTTTGGACGTAAAAAAACTTCTGAAGAAAAGTCCAGGAGAAGGTAGAGTTCAGTGGGGCAAGGCAGCAGCCTCTTTCCGAGGAGGAGGTAACATTGCCGGGGAACCACTGGACGAAGTCTTGCTTTTTGAAGCCGTCATCAATGGCAAAAAAGAGCTCTGAGCTGGAAAAGCTGGATTTCAAGACCGAGGAGGTTGCCATCATTGAAGGGTGGCTGGTCACCATAAAACCCATGAAACTTTTTACCTTCAGATTTAGACAACATTTTAGAAGTTGAAACGCCCAGCGGGACTAAGCTGCATGCTGTAGTCAGAGAGGGCTCGACGAGGCCTGATACAGTTGCTTAGAGGTCACGCTGAAAGGTATTTAATGCTGCAGAGAAGAACGTAGCCGGAACTACAGCAAAGTCAGACCAACTGGCGATGCAGCTTGGCCAGGTCAGCTGGCAGGCAGGTCCAGAACTTCTGTCAGTTATCCAGGAAATGTTTGGTGAACAATGTACAAGTCCCAAGTGGTAGGGTTAGGCAGGAGCAGTACCACCAACCTTTGGGCATCAGGACTCACTCCAGCAGAGGCCAAGTGTAGGATTCATGGCCTCTGTAGCTTGTGATATCCCTGTAGCTCACACAGAAGGCCAGCCAACTATCCCTTGTAGTCACTTTTGGTGGTCCTGGATTCGAAGAGATGGTGCAGTTCTCATTCAAGCAGCAGGGTAGTCCTCTGCTAGCAGCAGGGCAGTCCTCTTGTCCTCCACAGGTCCAGGAGTGAATTGATGAGTGTTTCAGGAGTATAGCCTTTGTGTGAAGGGGAACACCCTGCCCCCACATCTGGTTCTTAAAATATTTTTTGCACTCTTTTTTTAGTGAGCAGAATGAAATAAAAGAAATGTTAAAACATCATCATAAAACAGTCAGATATTCAACCTTGAGCAACTGAGTTGCGTAACATTGAATAAATATTCAGTAAAAATAAGATAAAGTGACAAAGTGCAAGATTTCAATCGTAAAAGCAACCTTCTCTCTCTGTCGAAACTACAAATAGATGGAGCAGCAAAGATAAAGTTCACAAGCTCACAAAATTAAATACAACCTAATTCAAGTTAAAAAGGCAAAAGGGCAGCCCTAGCCCTATTGCCATTTAATTAATCTTCCCATAAGCCCATCCATACACCGTGGTGCAAGCATAATAAAGTACTATCATACATATCCAAGTAAAGTGCAACCCAGTCATGTGCTTTTTAATACTGAATTACATTATGAAAAATGAGCACCTTATAGCCATTGCTGAGTATTTCCATAAACCTGTCCCTACACTATGAGGCTACTTTGTTAAAATGCAATTGTGTAAAATAGATAAAGTGCAAGAAAATGATATTCAAGAAAATACAATATTACATTACAAGCGCTAGGTCCATTGAACTATATAGATATTGCACCTCATAGAATCACAAAAAGCCAAACATAGATTCATACCATTATAGTAAGGGAATGTAGATTGAAGCACCAACATTGAGAATCTTCTAGACAGGTAGACAGCTTCCCTGCCAATTCTGACAAGAACAGAAGTGCTGATATCACGCTTTATTTTTAGCTGAGGCCGGGGATCGCCTCTTTAATACTCTCTACATGCTTCCAGATAGCTCCATGCTGCTTTATACCCCCTAAACCTTTGCTTATGCCTCTGCAAACTGTTTTGTTTTAAGCATTATTCCCCACCAACCTGTATAGTCGGGTTCTCCAGTTTTTTTAAAGAAACAAGGAGCAGGCTATTGAGAGTGTGATAGAAACAAATGCCTGCCTCACTTTAATGATACTAACACTTTGGGTCTGCTTAGAGACTCCAAAAATCACCAAGCTTTTTTCTGGGACTATTGAGGCCTAAGGACTGCTGCTAATAACAGAAAATAGCTCTAGCCAGAACTGTCTCAACATATGGCAAGTGAAAAAAGTATGGAGCCAATCCCCGGCATCTGCCTGATGACAACCAAAACAATGATCAGAAGCATACTGAAACATTCTATGAAGAGCTGTGGGAGTTGTAATACGCCATCCATTGTGACAGAACAGACATTCTCTTAAAATGTTTGTCTTTTAAAAGTCTTATGGTCAACCTCAGAGATAATCGGCCAGTCGCTTTTGGAGACACACCTTTGCATTTTTAGCCAAATCTTTGCAATGAAATTAGTCTTTTCTTCCTTGGTCTCATGGCTACATAACAAACTACAACAGTTCCCAACTCCCTGGACCCTAGATCTCACTAGTGTACGCATAGCAGGATGGACAGCTTGACTTCCTTCCTTACAATTACTGGTCAGGAAATGGATAATCTGCTAAAAGCTAAGAAACAAGTGACTGGCCTGGTCTCCGCACTGCGCCAGAAGTTCCTGCCAGGTTATGTTTTTGTCCCTCAGAATAAAATGACCAAGTTCTGCAAAGCCATATCAATTACAGTGCCTGACCTTGGACCTGGAGGGAGTCAGTCTGACATAGCGGCAGTCCTGCAGTTTGAGATAAATATAGCCCTCTGGAATACTATGTGATGCTTGGAGTGCTCTTATTCAGCTGTTTATCTCCTGTAGTGTTTTATACCTAGTTCTTTTAGGTAACTTCTCTGTCTTAATGAATGCTGGTAGACTAATCTCTGATTCCTGGATCATTCTTTTGAGAAAGAAGAGATCTACCACCCCACTACCTTCTAGTGATCTTGCCAGGAAGTCAAAAAGAGTAGCTTGTAATAAGTCTGCACATTGGGAAGAGCCAAACGATCCTGCACAATATCCAGTTGCAGAACTGAGTATTTGATCCTAGCAGCTTTCGTACTCCACATAAAATTTCTGAAAAGTGAGTTGAGGTCCTTAAAATATCTATTACGAGGGGTAGATTAGACATTTTGATGAGAGCAACCTGCCCGCTACAGTCAAAGGGAGAAGTGAGCATCTTTCCAAAAGCTCCCAAAGTTTGTAAAATGTTTAATTGAAAAAGCTGTAAATAATTATTTGTGACAAATATTTCTAGATAGCGTCTAGGCTAAGAGAGCTGGCTTGCTGCTGCAGTGAAATAGGCAGGTCGCTTGCTGATTCGTTAAAAAGAAGTAACTCTATTTTATTTTGATTGATTTTATAACTACCAATCCTAGAAAACTGTTTGAACTTGTCGAAAGCCCTCTGCACATTCAATTTATCTGGTCTCAAATATAAAATAATATCATCTGCAAATAACTTCAGTTTGGACATACCCGTCACTGGTGCACTAACTCCCTCATTACTATGAATTCCGACAGCCAAGGCTCAATAAAAGAGGTAAATAGGATTGGGGGATAGGACACCCCTGGCAACTGGACTTAATATATACCTTCACCAGTGCACCTTCATAAAGGTTCTCCAACATTGAGATAATTGTGCCGGGAATCCGAATGCCTCTGAATTTACCAGGTCAAATGCCTTTCCTGTATCACCTATCATAACTGCTGCATTAATCTGGTTGCGTGAAAAATAATCTAATGCCTGGATTAAAAAAACAGTGTCGGCTCTCATCAAATGATCAGTGATAAACTCAGTCTGCTCCACATGGATTAAAGATTGACTAGCGAGGGTGATCTGGATGGCCCAGATTTTCATCAGTAGCTTATAATCGGCTTTCAGGAGGCTGATAGGTCGATATGAGTTGACCATAACAGGGTCTTCATCTTTTTTTCAAGGAAACTGTCAATTATAGATTCCTTAAATAAATGTGGAAGATACTTCTCCACACCCTTGATAAAATTATGTAAGTCACTTAAGATAGATACTAATTCTGCAGCAAATACTTTATAAAACTGTAACAGAAATCTTTCATTTGTACACGTCGTCCTGTTAAACATTTTTAAGATGGCTTCTTGAACCTCTGCTACTGATATGTGGGCTGTGATTTTCTCAACCAGCGCTTTGAAAGTTGAGGCAACAGTATAGACTCATAGCCATGTATACTGAGTTACGGGGTCATATACCTAGTTTCGAATAGAGTTCTATAATGCTTTAAGAACACTTGAAACACCTCTTCCTTTTCAATAACTATCCTTTGAATGGCTGGATTCTCTAGCTGGTAGAACAGATGAGGCGTCTTGTCTAACCTGTGCTGACCAAGCCAGAAATTTGTCAATCTGTTGGCTCTTTTCTTAAACCTGCTGTTGATATGCTTTAAAGCTAGATATTTCCTCCTAGCCTTCTCTAAATGATTAGTGGGCAAAGAAAGCATACTCTGAGCCTGCTGGGCTTTTTTTTAAGCTGTTCTCTGCACAGCGCTTGTGCGGTCCATTTATAACGTGCTGTACCGTGCACAGCGCTTGTGCTGTGCTTATTTTTATTTTTAGATTTACCCTGCACAGTGCTTGCGCTGTGCTTGTTTACTGAATCTCCCCGTGGCTTCCTGCATTTCAAGATTGCCTTTAACAAAAATGCATGTAGCCACGGGAAGATTAGGTAAACAAGCACTGTGATTCGAGAGGCACCATCCTTGGGGGGGTCCTATCTCTTGCCAATTGAGAATTACACTTATAAAATGTAATAGGGCAATGTCAATGTTAATCTGTCGGAGACTTAGGCCTCACAGTAATGAAAAAATTGATTTACGTTTTTCACTACCTGGACATGTAAAATGTAAAAGTAGATGTCCAACTTTTTCAATACTCTGCTCCTGCCCTTGGAGCTGTCTAGGGTCTACCTTAGGGACGGTTTATATGTATTAAAAAGGAAGTTTTAGGCCTGGCAAGTGTGTTAACTTGCGTGGTTGACAGGCTCTGCAGTGGTGGGCATGAGCCATGTTTGAAGGGCTACTGCAGTGGGTGGCACAATCAGTGCATATAATATCCTGGGCACAGGTAGTGCACTTTACTAGGTATTAATAAGTAAATTAAAAATGCCAGGTATGGATAAGCCCTTGTTACCATGTTCCAGGGGAAGAGCACACACACCTTAGCACTGGCAAGCAATGGTAAATGCCCAGAGTCCTAAAGCCAGCAAAACAAGGTCAGCAGAACAGGAAGTCAGAGGACAGAAAGTTAAGGGGAAACCACACCAAGGATGCTAGGTCTAACATGAGTTTCCACAGCTGAAAGTGGGAGAGCTACCCAACACCTTGGGAGTTCGCTTCACTAAGGTATGGCCTTAGCTGCTTCAGTGACCAGACCACAGCATAGGCTTCCATTTATATATGCTTCACCTCTGTTTTCTGGAAGTAGCCTCCTACTGATGAAAGCCACAGGTTGATCCAGACCTTTTTCATTTAGCTGTGAGAGCACAGGTTTCACGCCATGCTCTGAGGCATCTGCTTGAACAATAACTTATTGGGAGAAGTCAGGGGCCTTGAGCATGGGTAGTGTGCACATGAACTCCTTCAGGATGTCAAAAGCTTTCCGGCATGCCGCTGTAGAGATCGCCTAAAGGGGCTGCTTCCTGGAAGTCATCTCTATCAAGGTGGCAACATTGGTGCCATATCCCTTGACGAATCTCCTGTAATAACCGGTGAGGCCTAAGAAGGACTTTGTAGGCGGGTGCCGTTCACCTCGCCTACCGCCGAACAAACATGGAGGCTGCCGCACACCACCTCCGCTACCCTTACGCGTCCTCATGGAGACGCGTGGGGGTGGAGACGGCAATCGGCCCCGGACTTCCGGGTTGCGGCGTCTCCACTAAAGGAGGACGCCACGGACGAGCGGCGCGCAGAAGGGGAGGAGCAGGAAGCAAGCAGCGCGTCGGACCCGGAGGAGGAGAAGAGCGAAGAACCAGAACGAGAGGAGACGAAGGCCAGCAGACAAGAGCCCACTGCGGAGACGGAACACAGCCCTGGCGTTAGCGGTAAAGAACCGCCGAGAAGAAGTGAGACGTCCTGCCACGACCCAGGAGGGTCGTGGCTATACAAGGTACGAACCTTATACAGGGACGCTACTACTAAAAGGGGAAATTAAGGGGAGTTGGAGGGAGGAAAAGGGGGTCTGGGGAGGGCAGGGAGGGTATAAGGAAAGGCTATCCTGGGCTACCAGGGATTGGGGAATCACAAGACCAAACTCCCATCCTATCACGAGCCTGATTAAATCACAATAACAGCCTGCTACTTCCACCACAAACCCCCCCCCCCAGCTAAACAACACCTCCTATAATTCCTGCCACCTACACTCCCCAGTACTAACAAACCAATAGAGAGTATAAACTACTGCCCCACTTACCTGAGCCTGTTCTCTTGTTCTTCCGAGAAACCGTGAGAACCAGAAGAGGCCACTAGAAGAACGCCACCTAAAAAGAAGAAAGGAAGATCATTAAAGGACTCTTACAAGACCGCCCTCACATATAACAGAGAACCTCACGAAGAAAACTCTAGAAGACGTGCCACCTTTGTTATTACAAAAACTATCCTATTACAAATAAACCACGTATACGCCCTGCTAGGGCTCTGAACTCTGAGTCTGTGTCCTCTGTACCACTGAGCCCAACCCTACAGTGGTGTCAGAAGTGGGATGTAGTTGGGCTAAACACTCCATACCGGGCGTACAGAGGAGTTGCAAATATGGAGGAGAAACCCACCCTCGAGGACATGATAAAACAACTGGCCGAGGGTCAACGTCACCTCCAATTAGTGTGGGAGGCACAGCAAAGAGAGGCCAAAGAAGACAGGGAAGCCCTCCAGGCCGCCTTGAAAAGTCAGGCCACTATAATGGCCAATAATCAACTGGTTCATGAGACCGCTCTTCAAAAACTGACCGATACATTTGCTGCCAGTAAAGTGCACCCGAATGTGCCAAGTTCAGTATTACAAAAATACCAGGAGGGAGAGGATCCCGATTCGTTTTTTACGAACTTTGAAAGAGTAGCTTCATCGGCTCAATGGCCTGAAAACCGGTGGGGCCAATACATCGCTCCCCTCTTGACAGGCACTCTTTAGTCCGCTTATCAGGCTGCAAATCCGGGTGGCACCACCCCATATTCTGATATTAAGAAAAGTATTTTGGAACGAGTGGGACATGACACTGAGTACTACAGGACAAAATTTTGCAAGGTTAAATGGGGATCAAATGAAGATCTGCGTACATTTTATTACAGGGTGAAGGACCTAGGGCTGAAGTGGCTGGGGCCCTTAGGGACTGACCGTGAAGATGTTATTAAGGCTATCATTTTAGAACAGTATCTAGATTCCCTCCCTACGAGCACCCGGAACTGGATAAGGCAGCATCCTAAAATAGACACCGACCTAGCTGTTGACTTGGCATGCGCGTATCACAGGTCAGTGGACGTGAGGAGCCAAACCATCAGACCCGCGGGTAACATGCCTATGACTCCACCTCAATATACCACAAGACGAACTACTGAGGAGCCCGGAACCTCCCGGAGCACCGAGAGAAATCCCATGCAACAGCCTCCGTGTTTCAGCTGTGGGGAATGGGGCCACATAGCACGAGGATGTCCAAAAAAACACGAGGGAGTAGAGCCAATGGAGATAGGAGTTACTAGAGGGAGAGACCTGTGCCTGGGGAAAAGTGATGCGTCCTTCAAACACCCCCTTCGGATAAACGGACAATTGGTCATGGCCCTGATTGACTCCGGATGCAGTCAATCAGTGATACGTCGCAGTATAATCAGATCCATCAATCTCAATCCTGATTAATGGGTGACGATCTGCTGCATCCATGGAGACCGAGCTCAGTATCCCCTTGAAAGGGTAGAAGTAGAATGGAACACCTACCATGACTTCCTCCCCATGGGACTCATGGATAACTTAATAGAGGAATGTGTCATTGGGACCGATTATCAGCGATTCAATGAGATATTGAACCAAACACGGCAACACAATTCTATCGATGATTGGTGGATTGCGGCTCCCTTTCGGGATACCCCCATCTATAGCCCCCCCGAACTGAAAAAGTTAACCCGAAAAGAGAAGAGAGCAGAAAAACAGAAATTTACTGCTCAACAAGGACAGAGAGAAGCAGAGAAAACGGTGGCCAATATAGCCAGCGCTCCAGTGTCATTTAGACTAAGCCAACGCGAAGATCCCACCCTTGAACACGCCTGGAGGTCTGCCAAAAATGACTCTACCGGAGAAGTAGGTCCCCACTTTATAGTACACAAGGATTTGTTGTACAGAGTAACCACGACAGGAAATGGAGAGAAGAGACAACTGGTTGTTCCCGAGCCTTACAGGACCCAGGTATTATTCCTAGCTCACAACCAGCCGGGGCGAGGTCATTGTGGCTGTGAGAAAACAGAGGAATACTTACTGAGACGGTTCTACTGGCCATGATTATATGCCCATATTAGAAGATACTGTACCCACTGCCCAAAGTGCCAACTAGTAGAACCAGGAACCATCAGAAGAGCCCCGTTACGTCCCTTACCTATTATAGATACCCCCTTCAAACGAGTAGGCATGGACTTAGTGGGACCACTTTTACCATCTACCAAGGGACACACCCATATCCTCGTCCTAGTCGATTATGCGAGCAGGTATCCAGAGGCAATTCCCCTTACCAGTACCACTACTAGGGCGGTGGCACAAGCCATGATAACATTTTTTTCCCGGGTTGGTTTCCCCGAAGAAATTCTTACTGATCAGGGGACACCCTTTATATCTGGTCTTATGAAACAGATATGCAAGACCCTAGGCATTACTCAAATAAAGACGGCAGTGTATCATCCACAAACGGATGGTTTAGTGGAGAGATATAACCGCACCATCAAAACCCTTTTGAGAAAAATAGTGAACGATTCGGGAAAAGACTAGGATCAGAAACTTCCCCTAGTGTTGTATGCCATAAGGACACATGAACAGTCCTCCACCGGGCATAGTCCGTTTGAACTAGTATTCGGGAGACAACCCCGTAATTTACTAGATATGGCGGCGGAATTGTGGGAAGAGGAGAATAACGAAGAGAGACCCATCCTAGAATATATCCACAACTTAAAGTCTCACCTCCAGACGGTTTGGGAGGATGTAAGGCAACACTTAGAAAAAGCACAAGAAACTCAAAAAAATTATTACGACCAGCGCACCAAACTGCGGGTACTCCAGCCCAACGATAAAGTATTGATCTTGCGACCCACCTCTGAACATAAGCTACTAGCCAAATGGCAAGGGCCGTATCGGGTGATAAAAGCGGTCACCCCCGTTACGTATTTGATTGAACTCAGTGAACACCCGAGACGGACCCAAATTTACCACATCAATCTGTTAAAGAAATGGGAAACTCCGGTGAATGGCAATGATGCTTCAGCTAGGGGATATTTAATAACCCAGACAAACTCACTAGGCTTAGAACTATGTCCCACGACCCCACCAGACAATCCAAAAACTCCCTGTATCAATGATTCCCTATCTGAAATAGAGAAACGGCAGTTAATTGAGTTAATTCAGAATTATACCACATTCTTTTCAGAGCTTCCCGGACGAACGTCTTTGGTCCAACATCATATTAGAACACCTGAGGGCCAAACTGTCCGACTACGGCCCTATCGGATTCCCGAAGCCAGAAAGATTCTTATAGAAGAAGAGATAACAAAGATGTTATCTCTAGAGGTCATTGAACCCTCCACGAGTCCATGGTGTTACCCTGTCGTTCTAGTGCCTAAACCGGATGGATCGGTCCGGTTCTGTATCGATTTCAGAAAACTTAATGAGATATCTCTCTTCGATACCTATCCTATTCCCCGAGTAAACGAGGTACTGGAGAAGATAGGGCAGGCGCGTTTCATGTCTACTATTGATCTGACGAAGGGATATTGGCAAATTCCCTTAGCCCCACAAGATAAGGAGAAAACAGCATTCGCAACCCCTTCGGGCTTATATCAGTTTACCGTTCTTCCCTTTGGACTCCACGGTGCCCCTGCAACATTTCAACGCTTGATGGACCGACTCCTACGGCCCTTTCAAGACTTTACTGCCGCTTACCTCGATGACATTGTCATATTTAGTTCAACCTGGGCAGACCATCTCCTCAACCTAGAAAAAGTGTTCTCGACCTTAGCAACCGCAGGTCTCACCGCCAACCCTACAAAATGTGTACTAGGCCAAACGCAAATTGCATATCTTGGATATGTCATCGGTATGGGAGTGTTGCGTCCTCAGAAAGATAAGGTGGACACTATTAGACAGATACCTCTCCCCAAAACAAAGAAAGAACTCCGTTCCTTTCTAGGGCTAGTGGGGTATTACCGCCGATTCATACCACAATATTTCACCATTACCGCCCCCCTCACTGACCTATTAAAGAAGCAATATTCTAACACCCTTCCTTCCTTCTCTCCCTCCCAACTTCAAGGTTTTCAATTTCTCAAAGAAGCTCTCTCAACCGAACCTGTGTTGAGATGTCCTGATTTTTCCAGACCTTTTCACCTTTTTACAGACGCTTCCAATGTCGGCCTAGGAGCCGTCTTAGCACAACCTGACGATCAAGAACATGATCACCCCATTGTATATATTAGCTGTAAGTTATTACCTAGGGAAAGGAACTATCCCACTATAGAAAAGGAATGCCTTGCCATAAAATGGGCAATTGAGTGCCTCCAATATTATCTCTTAGGTCGCCCTTTCGTCCTCTATTGTGATCATGCGCCTTTGACCTGGTTGGCCTCCCATAAGGACACTAATTCCCGAGTATTGCGCTGGTTCCTTGAACTGCAGCCCTTTACCTTTCAGGTCCGTCACATACCCAGATCCCGTCAATGTCCCGCTGACTTTCTCTCCCGCTGCCCGGATTCCACGGTCCTCTACCAGTCCCGTTCATGGGAAGGGGTATGTAGGCGGGTGCCGTTCACCTTGCCTACCGCCGAACAAACATGGAGGCTACCGCACACCTCCTCCGCTGCCCTTATGCGTCATCATGGAGACGCGTGGGGGTGGAGACGGCAATCGGCCCCGGACTTCCGGGTTGCGGCGTCTCCACTAAAGGAGGACGCCACGGACGAGCAGCGCGCAGAACGGGAGGAGCAGGAAGCAAGCAGCGCGTCGGACCCGAAGGAGGAGAAGAGCGAAGAACCAGAACTAGAGGAGACGAAGGCCAGCAGACAAGAGCCCACTGCGGAGACGGAACACAGCCCTGGCGTTAGCGGTAAAGAACCGCCGAGAAGAAGTGAGACGTCCTGCCACGACCCAGGAGGGTCATGGCTATACAAGGTACAAACCTTATTCAGGGACGCTACTACTAAAAGGGGAAAGGAAGGGGAGTTGGAGGGAGGAAAAGGGGGTCTGGGGAGGGCAGGGAGGGTATAAGGAAAGGCTATCCTGGGCTACCAGGGATTGGGGAATCACAAGACCAAACTCCCAGCCTATCACAAGCCTGATTAAATCACAATAATAGCCTGCTACTTCCACCACAACCCCCCCCAGCTAAACAACACCTCCTATAATTCCTGCCACCTACACTCCCCAGTACTAACAAACCAATAGAGAGTATAAACTACTGCCCCACTTACCTGAGCCTGTTCTCTTGTTCTTCCGAGAAACCGTGAGAACCAGAAGAGGCCACTAGAAGAACGCCACCTAAAAAGAAGAAAGGAAGATCATTAAAGGACTCTTACAAGACCGTCCTCACATATAACAGAGAACCTCACGAAGAAAACTCTAGAAGACGTGCCACCTTTGTTATTACAAAAACTATCCTATTACAAATAAACCACGTAAACGCCCTGCTAGGGCTCTGAACTCTGAGTCCGTGGCCTCTGTACCACTGAGCCCAACCCTACAGACCTCATTTCTATCTGGTTCTTGGGGGGTTTCAAAGCCAGAACGGTTTCAGTTATGGCCTGGAGGAGCTGCACCTTGCCACCTCCCACTTGGTGACCTAAGTAGACCACAGAACCCTGCTGTATCTGGGACTTACTGTCCTTGATAGTTAGGCCTGCACTCTGCACATCCTGTAACACTTCTTCAAGGTGGCACTGGTGGTCTTCCTAGCTAGAACTGAATATCACAGTGTCATCTAGGTAGGTGGCACTGAAGTTCTCCAATTCAGCCAAGGCCTGATAGACCAACCTCTGGAAGGTGGCAGTGGCGTTCTCCAACCCCAAGGCCATGACCCGGAACTAGAAGTGCCCTTCTGCTGTTGAAAATGCCCTTTCCTTAAAGTCAATGTGCCCTTACCCATAAGGTAGAGCAAACGTGCTGAGGAACTTGGCAGCTCCAAGCCAATCTATAAGATCATCAGCTCTGGGGATGGGGTACGCATCAGTCTTGGTGACTGCATTGAGCCCACAGTAGTCCATACAAAACCTAAGTTCAGGTGTGACTCCTGGAGGGGCAGACTTGGGGACCCATACCACTGGGCTAGACCAAGGGCTGTTGGAGGGCTCAATTACCCTTAACACCAGCATCGTGGAGACCTCCTCCTTAATGTTGGCTCTTACCTTAGCAGACAACCTGTTCATTTTGTTCTTTACAGGTGTGCTGTCCTCATTATCAATATCATGGGAACACCATGTATTGGGTCTTGGGGAAAGGGAGGACAAAAAGGCAAACTTCCCCAGCAGCTGGTGGCAGTCTCTCTGTTCGTCTATGGTCAGGTTAGGAGAGAGGCCGGCACCCTCCACTGACACATCCTGCTCTGTGGAAGATGTTCACTCTCTTCTTCCACCCCATCATCTGTAACCAAGCAGATGGTAGTCTCAGTCCTCTCAAAGTGGAGCTTGAGGCGATTAACATGCAGGACCCTCCAAGGGTTCCTGGCAGACCTCGCTGTTCTGCTCTTTTACCTCATTGGGCCCAGACCAGTGGTCTTGCAGAGCTCAGAGCTCCACAGGCTCCATCACCTATACTTTTTGGCCAGGCTGAAACTCAACCAGAGTGGCATTCTGGTCATACCAGTGCTTCATGTCCTCCTAGCTGGCTTCCAGGTTCTTCTGGGTAAGCTTCTGGAAGCATACTGTTTGGTTGAGGAGGGCCAACATGTAGCTGGCCACATCCTTGGGGAGGGGCGCTCTCCTGAAAGCCTGCTTTCAGCCCTTCTTTACCAAACTGAGAAGCCCTCTCACAGAGTGCCCATACAGACGTTTAAAAGGGGTTTAATCCAACCCACTTCTGTGGTACCTTCCTGTATACAAACAAAAGACATGACAGGAGAACGTCCCACTTACGCCTCATGGGTTCAGGTAGACCCATAATCATGCCTTTGAGGGTTCCAGTTCAACCTTTCAACCAACCCATTGATTTAGGGGTGGTACAGAGTGGAGAACTTCTAGCTTACCCCACACTCTTTCCACATGGCTGTCATGTAGTTGGACATGAAGTTGGTACCCTGGTCAGATACCACCTCCTTGGGGAAACCAACACAGGTAAACATCCCCATTAGTGCTGTGGCCACAGTGGTCACAGTCATTGTTCTCAGTGAGATAGTTTCTGGGTACAGGGTGACATGGTCCACCAAGACCAGAACAAACATGTTGCCCATAGCTGTCTTGGAGTCGAAAGGGCCCGGTGATGTTGAGGCCCACCCTCTCAAATGGGGTGCCAAAGATAGGAAAAGGTTGTAGGGCAGCCTTACACTTCCCCACTGCTTGCCACTCACCTGGGAGGTAGGACAGGACCTACAGTACACATCTGAGGCCTTTTTCATTTGCGGCCAATAAAGTGGATGAAAAGCCTGTCAAAGATGTTATCTAGCCCCAAATGACCTGCCAGTGGCTCATTATGAGCCAGACCCAGTAGGAAGGTCCTGAAACACTGGGGCCGGGGGTTGAGGGGCGCACCAACATATGTGTTGCATTAGGCACAGGAGCCTTAGCTCACTATACAGAAGACCATTCTCCTAGTTAATCAGGTGTTTGCCAGAGGTGTCACCAGCTGCCTGGATCTCAGCCTGCTGCAGAAGGCACACAAAAGAAGGGCATTCCCTCTGCACCTTGCAGAGGTTCTCCATTGTGGGACCCCCTTCCTGCTGCCAGTTGGACAGTGCAAGCAGGTTTCCTAGTTTGGCTACATCCTCCCCTGTAGGTACTGGGGTGTCCGCCTCAGATTTAGCCTTCTCCCAGGCCATGGGAGTCTCAGGAGGGGATTTCCCCTGCCCTTTTCCCTTCCTCTTCTTTGCAGGTACCAGGGCCATTCTTCCAGGCCCCTGGCCCTCTTGACTACCACCTTGGGCTGCTATGGATCGTGAGGTCAGGCTCACCCACTCAGGCAACCCGAACATCTCCAAGTGTGATGTGAGCTCCACCTTTTTCGAGGCAGTATGCTCCAGGTCATCACCAAGGCAGCCCTCCATCCCACTCAAAGGGAAACCAGAGCCACTGGACAGTGGCTCTCATGGTTGTCAGCAGCAACATCTTTGTGGAACACATTAGGGACTACCTGCTTTGAAGACACCAGATGCCACCTGACGGTGGTCATGTTCGCTCCTGTGTCTCTCAGAGCCTCCAGCCTCTGAACATTGATGGTGACCAAATGACACTACTTAGTATTGACAGGCATGTTCTTCCTCTGCACCATCTATCTGTCACCCAAGGACACTAGGTTAACCTCTATGCTATCCCACAAACTATCTAGGACAATCTCCGGTCCAAGCATTACACGAACCAACCCAGTTACTGCCCACCAGTGAGGGGTTGTGCCCGCTTGAGGCACTTGCCATCAAAGCACTTCAGGGGTGCTTTCCCTGAAGATCTAAATTTATTTTTCTTCTCAGTAGGAGGATGGGAGTCCTGACCCGAAGAAGTATTTTGGGGCTCCTTAGTTGCTTTTGTTTTAGTCCCCTCCCTCCTTCTTCTGGTGAGAACCCTGCCCACCCTTGTTGTGCATTCCCACCCCCACCACCCCCTAGACCCCAGGCACCTTCTTCTAGACCCTGGTGCTGACCCCAGCAGTCAACCTCCTTAGCAAGCTCCCTGGGTTCAGACAGATTACTTTCAGCAAGGGATTGGCGCAGATCTAGAAAACAATGACAACATGTAATCCATTGCAATTAAGTTATACAGCCCCTGGTAATCCTTTACCTCACTGCCCTAAATCCAAGTATCCAGTGCCTGATAGAGGAATTAATACAATCCACCCAGGTCTGTTGGGATAGCTTCTGGCTGTCCATGAACTTCTGTGGGTACTTTTCTGGGGTTAAACCAAACATCCTGATTAGGGCCTCCTTCATGGTGGGATACCTCATCCTGTCACTCCCACTCGCCAGGAGAGTGTCCCTCACCTCAAGGCATAATCCTCAAAAGACTAGCTCCCCAATCCTCCTCAGGGACCTTCTGCATCTATACAGCATTTTCATAGGCCTTAAACCATCTGTCTATGTTGTCATCCACCCCAAAGTCAGACACCAGACATTTGGGTATGTAGACCGTCCTGTCAGAGGGCACTGAAGACTTGCTCCCACCAACCCTGCTGGACTCAACCCTGCTGGCCTTAATGTTCAGCTCCTTCATACTCAGTTTCATGAGCCAACATGAGTTGCCTCTCCTCTAAGGCTCTCTCTGCCTTCCCTCACTCCAATTTGAGCTTAACCAGCTCCAATTTCAATGTCTCTCCTCCCTCCTCTCCTCCAGCTCCTCTGGGGACAGGCCTCTAGATGATACACTGCTCTCCACTCTATTAGCTCCCTGCCCCACAGGCATTTCCAGATTCTCCAGTGAATCCCGGTCCAGCTCCATATCATCCTCTATTATCACCTTCTCCTCATTCTGGAGACACAGGTGCATCCCGAGCTTCTAACAAGGTCCTCAGCGCCTTTTTTAAACACCTTCCTGCTGAAGCCTTTTGTAGAAAGCCCAAATTCCTTGCAGATGTCCTTCAGCTGGGCCACAGTGTAACTCTCCAGCTTGGCCAGCTCACAGTCCATTTTTGCAGGTGCAGATGTGGAACCTCCAGTCAGATACATGATTTTAGAAAAAAGGGGAAAAAAACACACAACAGTGAGACTAGAAAAATGTTAAAAATGGCAATCAGACATAGTAGGGAAAAATGCCAATGAGTATTCGAGACAATTGATTCAAATTGATCTTAGCTATGGAGTGGTGGTGATGTGCACCAAATTACTGTGAGGCACTGCACAAACACAAGTCCTATCCTCACCGCTGATCACCAGTGTTATAAATTGAGTCTGTTGTTGGCAGAGGTATGCACTCTGTCCAAGTAGGGACCACAATCCTAGTCAGGGTAGGTCAAATACACACCATAAATGAACCTGTGCTCACCCTCTGGTAGCTTGGGACAGGGCAGGCTTAACTTAGGATGCAATGTGTAAAGTATTTGTGCAACACTTAAAACAGTACACACACCACTCAACAAAAATCCAATAAGTAGAAGCAGAGGTATGACTTTTTAAAGAATATCTGCAAATATAATGCTTAAAAGCATAAAGTACCAACTGGTACTATCTGGTCGAGCTAGACCTGGTGAAATCTGAAAATTCAGGCTGACCGTGATGGAGGGCAGTTTAGATGCAGGGACCATCCTTGTCCCGCTGAAATCAGTAAGTTGGTTTGGGGTTGCATCACCATTGAGGAGTTATATGAGGAGTGATGCGAGGAGCAGCAGTGTCGATGGCTCGTCATTGATCCTAGCGGTGTAGGTGATGTGTCGATTTCGAGCCATGCAATTAGAGATGCTTCGATGTCAAACCCCTTAGAAGCAGGTGATATGACATCAACAAGCCCCACAGCCAGGGATGCAGTGTCTCCTTTGGCGGTGGTCAAAGGGGGATGTTGTTAACAACTGGTGCAACGACCGCGATGCATGGATTCTGGTAGGAGATAGCAAGCAAACCCACTTCTAAGGGACCGGGACTGGAGGGGCACCACTGGAAAGGGCAGGAGTCACAGATGAGAGAGTCCAGAAGCTGCAGCAGGGTTGTTGGAAATCTTTGATCTCACTGTGACTTCAGAACAGAAGGCAAGCCAGCAAGCCCTTGGAGTTGCTTTAGTTGTGGGGATGAAGAGTTGCAGGTCCAGTCCTTCTTACTCCCAGACAACAGGTAGCAGGCAGCAGGGCAGGCACAGCAAAGCAGGAGTTCTTTCAGCAGTACGGAAGTTCTTCTCCCTGGCAGAATATCCTCAGGACCAGTCATGTACTGACTTATTGGGGTCAAAAGTCCACTTGTTATACACAGTGGTGCCTTTGAAGTGGGGAAGACTTCAAAGAGAGGTCTTTGAAGAGCACATAGTTGCTGCCCCTCCTGCCCTGGCACCAGACACACTACAGGGTGATATGCAGCCCTTTGATTGCGCTTAGGACACAGCCCATTCAGGTGCAAGTGTCAGCTGCTTCCTCCCATCCTGCCCAGGATAGCCCATGAACATGCAGATATCCACTCTTTCACACTGTGTGGCTGTCTGGAGAGAATGCACATTAGCCCAGCTGTCACCTAATCAGACATGCATTCGGAGACTGGCAGGTGGCACTAGATGATTTAAAGTAAGAAAGTACCAACTTTCTAAAAATTGAATTTTCTGAATTACAATTTAAAATCTGACTTCACCAAAAATTGTGATGTTAAATTCTGATTCCAGAGGCACCAATCTTGCTGGTCCTATTTCTTCCCAATTGGAAATTGCACTTATTGAATGTAAGAAGGCAATCGCAATGTTAACTTATGTGAGAGATAGGCCCTGCATTAGGAACAACAACTTTAAGAGTTTTTCACTATCTGGACATGTAAACTTGAAAGTACATGTCCAACTGTTTCAATATACTGCACACTGACCTTGGGGCTGCCCACGGCCTACCTTAGAGGCAACTTTTATGTATTAAAAAGGAAGGTTTAAGTCTGACAAGGGGGTTAACTTTCCAGGTCGACAAGACAGTTTAAAATGGCACACCGACTTTGCAGTGGCAGGCATGATCCATGTTTAAAGGGCTGCTGCAGTTGGTAGTACAATAAATGCTGCAAACCCACTAGCAGAATTTAACTTACAGGTCCTGGTCACAGGTAGTGCACTCTACTAATAATTTATAAGTAAATATGACGCCTAGAGTCCTAAAGCCAGCAAAAATGAGGTCAGCAAAACAGGAGGTCAGAGGGCAGAAAATTAGGGGAAACTAGGTCTAACAAGTCTAGACATATCAGAAAGTATTTTTAAACTAAGTAAAATGTGTGGACATCAAAAAATGTGCAAAGTTTGTAAAAGCTGAGAGAAAATCCTACTAAAAACATATATTGTGGGGAAAAAAGTGGAATCAAAATCTGCCTGCAAATGAAAAGTAGAAAGTTTGCTAACTTTGCAGCTTCTGAAGGTACAAATGTTGCAATCTGCGCATAAATCTGAGGCAGACTTTTAATTCTGCACTTTTTTACTGGAGACTAACTTGCTACCTTTAAAATCCTACCCGATCTTGTGGAAGTTAAGCCACATTTGTGTTTCTTCGCCTGCTGTAATTTTCAGCCTCTTGTGTTATTTTAAAACGCAATTCCATTTTCAAACAAGGCAAATCTCTTCACTTTCCCTCTCCACTTCCATGAACATATCTGTATTTTGTCTGAATTATTACCATTCTGTTTTCTTTCCCCTCTTCCATTTTTTTCAAAATATATTCATACTTTGTCCACCTACTGCAAACTTCAACTTCCAGGCCTGTGTAAATGCTCCACAATTTTCAAATCCAAGGGAATGACACACCCAAAGGTGGGGCATGAATTGATGTGGAAAAAAAGACCTGGGATTCTGAGGTTTACCTCAAATAATGTTATTCTCCCTTACTTTTACACCCACCTCTTATCTTTTTGTTTGTTTGCCAGCGATCGAGCCATCTGTTGAAATTAATGTTCCAGATGGCTCGCTAGATTTCCAGGCATGGTGAGTTCTTGTAAAAGACACACAATATAATTTGAAAATAATAAAACAATGAAAAAATATTCAAAGAAAAAGAAGCCTTAGCAGGAATTAATATTTTCACAAACAGTTCGCAGGACGCCAACGAATCTTATATTTTTGGCACTAGATGGACATATTGGATTGGTGCTTATCTGTAACACGTGCTGAAAGCACATTATGTGGAGGTCGCCGAGGGTCCCTGAAAGCCATCTGGAGAGAGGGTGTCAGGGAAACCATGCACTCCTATCTTAGATTAGGTTTGAGCAGCCTTCATTTCTTATTTACTTGCACAGATATTATGTTTATCTTCATTCTCATTTGAAGGTGTGTAAGACACAAATCTAGGGATCCTCTCCTTATCAAGTGCTTTGTGGCATAGTCGAGTGCAAATTTTTCGAGAGAGTTTTCTACAACTGTTTCGCGTGGTGACACATTGGAGCTTTGTAATATTGCACTTTGGTGCTGAATTCTCAGCAGAATTTTGCGGAGCGAGGGCGCAGCTATACATTGCAAGGATGAAAGCGCTCACTGTCCCACCCCTAATTTAAAAGGTGGGAGAGCCAATGGATTTCCTTTAACGGAGACTAGAGAAAACCGTGATCAGTGGTTCATTCACAACTGAGCCACTGGTTCACAGTGATAATAATGCCCTACAGAAGAGCTTCCAGCACCATTTTCACCCTCCTGGGCATCATGGCCCCAGGAAGGAAAATATTCAAATGTCCTGGCATGCAAGGAGACGATTGAGTGTGCACCAGCCATATATATATTTTGTTTTGCAGCAACAACTTTTACTGGAAACCTTTCTGCAAAGTAGAAAATACCAAGCAAGCTGCTTTAACATTACCGTCGAATTAGCATTCAGCAGTAATGAAAGTGCACTCAAAGAAAACTCCTCTTAGCAATATCTAGGAGCTCCCATGCCCAGTACATGATTATATGTGTAAAGTGGTCATCATCTGGTGGGATATCTTCCTCATCACCTAGATCATAGTCTGTTATAGATAGTGGTGGGCAAAAATTTCCGCTTTGCCGGCGGAGTTTTGCCCACTCCTTCTGGATTGCAGAGTTCCCCAAAACTCTGCGAAGCATCGGGGAGAGCAGTTTTTTCCTCTCTCGCAACTCACCAACATTAAATTGCTGAGAGCGAGAGAAATAAGTAAGTTGGCAAGCGCAAGCGAGATTTCTGAACGCTGGTGGTCGTGGCAGGTCGCTACAGCTTGCATTGAGAAAGCTGCTGCATGCGTTGAGGAAGCTGACGCATAAGTAGAATATGTACTCGAGTTGTAGGAAGAAACTAGCGCTCTCTGATGCTCCACATGATGACTTTCCCACTAATTTTACAGTGTGGGAGAAACTCCTGGCACTGAAAATCAGCACAAACAGTGTATCTTACCCAAACTTTGCCACTCAAGGAACTCCACGTTGTGCAGTGGAGTTTTTCCGGCACTTGGTGGAGTTCCGCATAGCAGAACTCTGCGAACTCTGCCCAGGGCTAGTTATAGAAGCAGGACAGTAAGCTGCCACAAAAATTTAGATTGCTTATTGTCGTCTGCTACTTCTATAGTGTTCGAAATATACACTGGTATTTGGGTTGATACATTCAGTGATGAAGGCCTACAGGTAAAGGTACCCATTGTCTCTAATGATGCCAGAATATCTTGATTGGCTAAGTATGATATAACTGTTGACAGAGCCATAGATGAGGAATTTGCCAATGCTAGCTGACTAGATGTTGACAGGATACATTTCTGATGGGAAATTCAACAAAGCAGTATTGGAATGCACTGCTGACAAGGTCATTGGTAAGGTGACATCTGAAAGGATAACTTCTGTCAGGGGGTTACTTGTGAGGCAGCCAGCTGTTCAAATGCAAACATCGGCACAGGAACAGCTGTCATGTGTGAGACAGCTGACTGTACCATAGGACATAAAGGTGTCAATGGAGCTCTAAGATTAGAAGATCTGATTGAACACAGGTAATTAGAGGCCTGTTAAAGATACCGATGGTGCACTTGCCGATGGTTTAGGCTGGAAAGCTGAGAGGATGTCAGCTGTCCTTGATATTTGAAAATTTGGAGAATGAAATACGCCAAAGGTATTTTAAATGTCTGTCACTGATGTGAAGACATAAAAGAAGTGCATTTATCTTTATTAGGATTTTAGTAGGTGTATCTTTTTAAAACTACAGCTCTGTAAGCTCTAGATCACTGTCTCCCAAATTGTGGGTCGCAACCCACTAGTCAGTTGCAAGTAGCTATTTGTTGGGTCGTGAAAATCCAAGCAATAAATAAAGATGCCTTTCAGTTGTGTATTTATCTTGTCACATTTGCTCTCCTTCAAAGATAAAGATCAAATGTCAGGCTATGTCTTCTGCTGCTTTTTGTTAACAAGGAAGCGGTGTTTAAAAATGTAAATTAGCACTTGTATAGCGCACTACTCACCCGTTAGGGTCTCAAGGCGCTGTACTCATACCGCTATGGAACCCCTCCTGGCTTTTCCCTGTGAGGCGCCCACTCCTGAGCACCCCCAGGGTGAAGCCAGGCATCCAAGCGCTGTTGGGGCCGTTGTGGAGATTAAGCAAGTTATTGCCCAGAGTTGCAGAGTGGGACCCATGAATTAGATTAGGCACCGAGGCGAGAATTATCTGGTCAAGGGGAATTGAGCCCAAGAGCTGCCGAAGCAGGACTTGAACCCTGGTCTTGAGCCAGATCTCTGCTTCAGGGTCTGCCGCTCTAACCATTGAGCCACACTTCTCCACGAATACCTCTTAATTTGCAGTCAAAGAAAAGAGTGAATTATGTGACAGTCTTGCTGGGGTACATCAAGAGTGAAAGGAAAGGCTGTAGGATGTTATTTTTGGTAACACACAAAAAATGTGAATACGTGCAAATGAACTGTACATAATCCACTTGTAGGAAAGCAAATATGAAGCATATTTTTGTAATTCTGAAGTGTGATAGACACTTTACTTGGTGATTAACAAATAATAAATGTTTGATCTGTCAGCCATAGGGTGGTCTTCCCTCAAACGGTTTACCTTCACCACTTCTATTTTTGCTAATTTCGTTTTTGCTGGCCTTAGGATTCTGTGCACCTTACCACCGCTAACATGTGCTAAGGTGCTTGTGCTAAGGTGCTTGTGCTCTTTCCCCTAAACATAATAGAAAGGACTTATACCCGATTGACATATTTAATTTATTTGTAAGTCCCTAGTAAAGATGTACCATGTGTACCCAGGACCAGTAAATTAAATGCTACAAGTGGACCTGCAGCACTGATTGTGCCACCCTCTTAAGTAGCTCTTCTAAACACATCTTGGGCCTGCCATTGCATCCTGTGTGTGCAGTTTTAAACTGCCACTTCGAACTGCCTCTTGCTGGGCCCAAACCTTCATTTTTAATATGTATAGGTCACCTAAGGTAGGACCTATAGAGCCCTACCTTAGGTGACCTAACCTGCTCTAGCAGTAAAAAACTCCTGAATTAGTTTTTCACTACTGCTAGGCCTTCCTTTTCCACAGGATAACGTTGGATTACCCTATTACATTTAATAAGTGGCAATCTATGTACTCAGGAGCAAGCAGACATGTCAAGTTTGGTGTCTAAAGAACTGTAATTAAAATCCCTCTTTAATGGTAAAGTTAGATTTGTAGTCACAACTCTGAAAATGCCACTTTTAGAAAGTTGGCATTTTCTTGCCCCAACCATTAGGTATTTTCTGTCTATATCTTGGGTCACATGAGGCTCACATGACTAGGTGTAGTTGGCAGTTGGCCTTTCTGTATTGGTCCCAGACAGTAAGAGAAAGGGGGGATAGATGTTGGCAGGATGGGCCATCCCGTTTGGAGGGGGCGGGGACTGTCACCAACGACACTTGTACATCACAAAGGCCCTGCCTGGGCACTCTCGGAAAGGGCTTTACACTGTTCTATTGTGACCCCAGAGAATATGGGGACAGGACAGGGAGGCAGGAAATACCAAGCACTACTGGGAGGGTGGGAACCTCTAAAAGCTTTGCCTACTTCAAAGTGGTTACCGGTTATTAATATTGGACCTCAGACCCCAAATCTTTAGTACACATCTGAACTCGGAAGAAGGACTGCTGTGTGGCTTTGCTGTGAGAAGGGCTACTTCTCTGCTGCCCTGCTGTGTTCCCCTGCTGCACTTCTGCCTATGTGAAGACTGGACTTGCAGCCCAGAACCACAAGAATGACTCCAAAGGTTAGTTGTCTGGCCTCTTGATCGGAAGCCCCAGTGACACAACAGGCGTCCTCCATCTTCTACCCAGTACCTGGGCTGCCAGCTGTGAGGTCTACACTCCCAAATTGTGCCACCCCAGTCCTGGACCCTTGGAGGTGGGCTTGAAGGTTCTGTACCAGGCCCTGCTGTTGCCCCAGCAGAACTGATGCATTGGAACAGCAGCTTGAGGCTTTGCTGACCAGAAACCTTGAATCAGGACCGCTGTGCAATGTATTGCGTCACCTAACTCCTCATCAGGACCGCTGCATGGTTCACCTCGGCCACAGGACTACATATTGCCACCTGCAGCCTTTTAGAAACCATCGCTCAGAATATGTTTTTGTTTTCATGTTTAAAAAAATTAAACATCTGATGGGAGATTAATAAATAGTCCTGGTTTCCGGGGTGAGTATAATATCTAATGACACGCTTACTGTAGATACGGATACTGGGTCCTCCACATTTGCTACTTATAAATCCACCGGCAGCTATAAGCAATAGGGGATGTACCCAAAAAATCTTTTAAAACATTGGGGGAGCATTTGAATTTATTTTCAATCACCAATTAACTGTATGTCATAGAGCGTTCATTCACTTTCAAATAGTAACACTTGATTTTTTTATGCACTTGGTTTCAAGGTGAAGGGTACTTTCATGATTTGGATTTGGCAGTTTTGATTATTATTGTGGTTTGTGTCTATTAGGTTTGACTCTCTCCATTAGTCCTGAAAATTTTGGAATTACGACCGTGGCGGAAACCGCCAGCAAAGACAGCCACTTTAACACTCCGACCGCCACGGCGGTACAAACAAACACCTCAGCGGTCACCGCCAACAGACAGGCGGAGGACAATGTACCGCCCACACTATTATGACAGGCCAATCCGCCACCTTTTCTGGGACGGATACACCGCGGATAAAAACACGGCGGAAACAGGAACTTTGAAGGGAAAACGCTCACCTCTACACACTCCACGAGGAAGGAGGACACCATGGAGCCGGAACTCCAAATTCTCCCTGCAATAGTCTTCCTGCTCCTGTAGCAGGAGCACCAACGCAGGCGGTGAAGACCACAGTGAGTACTGCACCTACGACACAGGGGAGGGGGGAGGCAAAAAACAGGGACACACACACGCAACACCCCCACCCCCACCCTAACCCACTACAACACACACACCAATGCATATCTATACATTACAGTTACACCCCCCCCAACCCCCCCGGAAGAATGCAAAGACAAAAGGAAATGAGTGTAACCATTGTAATATATCAAAAATCAGTAAGCAAAAATATACATATATACACTATTAACAAAATATACACCAAGATTAGTAGTCCAGGTATTGCACCATTTATAGTCCGTGGACCACTGGGCCCAAAATGCATGGGCGAGGCCCACACACGATACCAGATCAAAACAGAGAGAACACTGCAGGGGCATCAGATAGAAATACAACAGGCACCTCAGGGGGAAGGAAAGGGGGGGCACCTCAGCCGGATGAGTGCACGACGCCAGATCCACAAGGGGCCTCCATACCCATTGATGTATCCTGGGGAGTGCAAAGCCACAGTCTCTCAAGTCTATACAGTGGGTGGTTTGCCCACTGTACCATCCTGGGGAGTGCAAAGCCACAGTCTCTCAAGTCTCTGTAGTGGGTGATTTGCCCACTGTACCATCCTGGGGAGTGCAAAGCCACAGTCTCTCAAGTCTCTGCAGTGGGTGATTTGCCCACTATACCGTCCTGGGGAGTGCAAAGCCACAGTCTCTCAAGTCTCTGCAGTGGGTGATTTGCCCACTGTACCATCCTGGGGAGTGCAAAGCCACAGTCTCTCAAGTCTCTACAGTGGGTGATTTGCCCACTGTACCATCCTGGGGAGTGCAAAGCCACAGTCTCTCAAGTCTCTGTAGTGGGTGATTTGCCCACTGTACCATCCTGGGGAGTGCAAAGCCACAGTCTCTCAAGTGGCTAACAGTCTCCACTGGTTCTGGAGGGGGCTTTGTGCCCAGAGTGCTTCATCCTGCCAAGGACTGAGGTAGTGGATGCATGTCTCCACTGGTTCTGGAGGGGGCTTTGTGCCCAGAGTGCTTCATCCTGTGCAGGACAGACGGAGTGGATGCATGTCTTCACTGGTTCTGGAGGGGGACTGGTGCCCAGAGTGCTTCAACCTGCCAAGGACAGATGTAGTGGATGCATGTCTCCACTGGTTCTGGAGGGGGACTGGTGCCCAGAGTGCTTCATCCTGCCAAGGACAGACGTAGTGGATGCATGTCTCCACTGGTTCTGGAGGGGGACTGGTGCCCAGAGTGCTTCATCCTGCCAAGGACAGACGTAGTGGATGTCTTTCTCCACTGGTTCTGGAGGGGGACTGGTGCCCAGAGTGCATCACTCACCCCGTGACGGTCCCTGTTGCGTCAGTGCCCCTGCCGCTCATGGGCTAGCGGTGCTTGAGTTGGCGGTCCTTGCCCTGTTCAGCTGTGCTTGCCCTATTCAGCGGTGCTTGACTTGGCGGTCCTTGCCCTGTTCAGCGGTGCTTGCCCTGTTCAGCGGTGCTTGACTTGGCGGCCTTGCCCTGTTCAGCGGTGCTTGCCCTGTTCAGCGGTGCTTGCCCTGTTCAGCGGTGCTTGACTTGGCGGTCCTTGCCCTGTTCAGCGGTGCTTGAATTGGCGGTCCTTGCCCTGTTCAGCGGTGCTTGAGTTGGCGGTCCTTGCTCTGTTCAGCGGTACTTGCCCTGTTCAGCGGTACTTGACTTAGCGGTCCTTCATTGCCCAGCTGGGATGGGGCTGGCGGTCCTTCATTGGTCAGCTGGGCTGTGGCTGCCGGGGCCCTTCTGGGCAGCTGGGCTGTGGCTGGTGGGGCCCTCCTGGGCAGCTGGGCTGTGGCTGGTGGGGCCCTCCTGGGCAGCTGGGCTGTGGATGGCGGTGGCCTCTTGGGCAGCGACGATGGGGCTGGCGGTGGCCTCCTGGGCAGCGACAATGGGGCTGGCGGTGGCCTCCTGGGCAGCGACGATGGGGCTGGCGGTGGCCTCCTGGGCAGCGACGATGGGGCTGGCGGGGCCCTCCTGGCCCGATGATGGCGGTCTTCTACGCTGTGCTGCTCCTCCCAGACTTGCCGGGTTTCTTCTGGCCCTTCCCCACCTTGGGAGGAGTCACAGCTGAGTCCACACTCCCACCGGGACCCCTCGGAGAGGCTTGGGTGGCTGGAGTCTTCCCCCTCTCCCGCCGGGCACTGGCCAACTTCTGGTGCTTCACAGGGGGGGACTGGCTGTGCTGTGGCTCCGTGACACACTGGCTGTCCTGGTGGCTGGTGCACTCCACTTACCTGTGACAACAGGCACCACTGGTCCCGGAGATTTTGTGGCTGAGGTGCTAGTTCGGGACCTATGAGTTGGACGGGGGTGCTGGGAAATAGGTTAAGGGTGGACAGGAAAAGTTGTTTGGAGACACTGGGACGGGTAGCTGGAGGGGGTTTGGGAGTGGAGGAAGAGGTGGTGGTTGTAGGAGGTGTATGTTTTGTGGCTTTGGGTGCAGGTGCATGCGCTGGAGGCTGTTGTGAGGTGGATGTATGTTGGGTGTGTGTGTGCCTGCGTTTGTGTATCATGGGAGGCGGCGTCACAGACACACTGGGAGAGGACACGGGGACGTGTGAATGGTAGTGGGGGTGGTGACTGCACGTGAGCGGGGTGTGCTGGTTCAGGACGTAGTGGCTGTAGAGGTAGTGCATGCATGTGTGAGTGTAGACGAGACTGGGAGGGAGGAGGGAGACGAGGAGGAGGGGGACACAGTGGAGGCAGTGGATGTTGGTGTGTCTGTATGCGTGAGTGCCTGTGGGATGTGTGGTGCTTATGTTTGCCTGAGCTTCCCTTGTGTGGTGAGGTGTGTGCAGGCTGGTCTGATGGTGTGCTTGGGATAGGCAGAGGTACAGGGGATTGGGTCTGGGTGGAGGGAGTTGGAGGGGGGAGGCTAGAGACAGGGACAATGGCTGCCATCAGTGCTGAGGCCAGAGTTTGAAAGGATCGGTGAAGGGCCGCCTGACCAGAATGAATGCCCTCCAGGAATGCATTGGTTTGTTGCAACTCCCTTTCTACACCCTGGATGGCATTCAAAATGGTAGACTTCCCAACAGTGAGTGACCTGAGGAGGTCAATGGCCTCCTCACTGAGGGCAGCAGAGGTGACAGGGGCAGGGGCTGAGGTGCCTGGGGCGAAGGTGGTGCCCACCCTCCTGGGTGAGCGGGCACGGGGCGAAGGCTGAGGGGCTTCTGGGAGGGCGGTGCTGGTAGGGGGGTGGCGGCTGTACCTTTAGAAGTGGGGGGCACAGATGTTGCCGCCACCACAAGGGAGCTCCCATCGGCGGACGAGTCCGTGTCGCTGGTCTCAGCTCCTGTCCCCGCCGTGGTGCTCCCCTCACCCTCCGTCCCACTGGTGTATTCAGAGTCCGTAGTGTGGCCTTTCATGGCCATGTGGGATGCAGCTCCCTCGTGCTCCGGTGCCACTGCTCCTCCGCCTGATGATGCTAATGCATACAAGAACAGGGAGACCGCAAAAAGGGGGGGGGGAACAGAAGAAAGACATGTTGAGTGCATGGCTTACCGCTACCGTTGGCGGACAAGACAGACACAGAAGCCCCCTGCACTACGTCGCGCTGTTGGGCTCTACAGTGCAATTCCTGGGAAATGGCCTACAAGGCTATGGACGACATATGCACGCATAGATGACACAGGTGCATGAATAGCTGTACTTGGCTCTCTACAGAGGTGGGGTGGGGGGGCCACAGGGCCATGCCTTACGAAGGGGCCTAGCCTACGGAACTCGCCCTGGCCTAGGGAAACCCACTGCCCTCCTCCCCCACCCAGACCCCTCCACTGCGCGCAAAGTCAGCTGAATGAGAGTGTACTCACTCCCTTGTGTCTGCTGTGATGCCCTCAAGCGCCCATCCAACTCCAGGTAGGCCACCGCCAGGATCCTGAACATCAGGGGGGTCATGGTTCGACGGGCACCCCTCCCACGTTGGGAGGCCATCCCCAGCTGAGCCTCCGCCGTCTTCTCGCTCCAGCTGCGAATGTCCTCCCATCTTTTCCGGCAGTGGGTGCTCCGTCTGTGGTGACCCCCAGGGTCCGGACGTCCTTGGCGATGGCACGCCAAATATCCTTCTTCTGGTGGGCACTGACCTACATGAAATGCACAGGGGAAGAAGAGAAGTCATTACCAACTGCGCCGTCAAAGGGAGTGGCCCCCATCCCTACCCTTCCCATTCGGCACATGCACCCACTGTCTTTCATGCACGCAGAACTCTGCCCCCTTCCTTCTTACAACCAGCCCTCTCCACACAGGCATAGCCCATACAACAGGCTCCCTGTGTACTTACCTGTTGGTCTGGAGGACCGTAGAGTAGCGTGTGCGTCTGGGGGAGGACCCCATCCACGAGCTTCTCCAACTCCTCCGATGTGAAGGCAGGGGCCCTTTCCCCAGACGCACAAGACATTCTCCCTTCCAGACTGAGGTCACAGCAGCACTTGCAGTGTAGGTCCTCTCCTGTCGAAGATCAGATATTGAGTGATTCAACAGATAGAAAATGGCGGTCACGTCCGCGGCGGTCACGTCCGCGGCGGTGCGTACCATCACCACCGGCGTACATCGTCATTGGCTCCTGGGACCCATAGGGTCCAATGTTAACCAATGCAGCATTGCGCCGCGGTCTTCGACCGCCTACCGCGACGGTGCACAACGCCAGCGCAGTTACCTCACATCCCATTGTCCCACTTTACAGGTCAGGCAGCCACCATTTCAGGGGCCTACATGCCTTAATTTTTAATTGCGTCACACATACCTAGGCCTTGCCTCAGCACTCATACAGGCCAAATTTCAGATTAGGATTCGTGTTCTGTGTAAGCTGTGGGTACGTACCTCTGAGTTGCTTGACTCTGTGCTCGCTGTTGTCCTTTATAGGCACCATCCGCCTGGACGTGTGAAGAGATGGCTGAATCCTCCGGTGTACCGAACGCTGGTGGACCTGTCGACAATGGAGGAAAGAAATTTGATTATCACCTACAGGTTTGACCGTGCCACAATCCAGGAACTGTGTACACAGTTGGAGCCTGACCTGATGTCAGCAATCCGCCATCCCACAGGAATCCCCCCTCAAGTGCAGGTGCTATCAGTGCTCCATTTCCTTGCAAGTGGGTCTTTTCAAACAACTGTGGCCATGGCATCAGGGATGTCCCAGCCTATGTTTTCCAACGTATTGTCCAGAGTGTTGTCTGCCCTGCTGAAATACATGCGGAGCTACATCGTTTTCCCTCAGGTGGAGGATTTGCCTACAGTGAAAGGTGACTTCTATGCCCTTGGACATATCCCCAACATCATAGGTGTCTTAGAAGAATTGTGAGCTGGGCGATGAGTTTTCTTAGCCCTAGCAGGATGATACTGGCATGAAGACTTGCAGGCACCTCCCCAGACACAGCTCTTTTGTTTCCTACTTGGCCAGTCATGGAAGAATCAGTATCCTATGCTACTGTCTTGCACAGGGATGCTGAATTCCTTGATATTCAACTCCCAATCCTGGAAGTAAAAACTAATGTTCTCACCAAGATCCTGCAGCTGGGCCAGATTCATTCTGAACCGTTCCTGCCTGAGTTCTCAAGAAAATCAGAACCGACCAGGCCTAAGTCACCTGAGTGACTCCGGATTAGTCACAGAGAGTATGGAATCCAGAAATCCTGGCCTTGAGCATATGTCCTCTGATGAGACTGAACCTCTGGGAGTACCTATTGTTGCAGCAACTGCGCATGTTTCTGCACACCGACCTTTGCAATCTCCACCTTTATGCTTGGAGATTGATTGGTGACAGCTGAACACCTTTGATCTTCCCCTGGGGGTGGTTGATGTCATCTTGGCTGCCAGGCATCCCTTGATGAAAATGATTTAAACCTGTCATAGAGTCAGGTTTGTGGATTAGTGTGACACTTGCCAGGTTGACCCTCTCCAGGCCAAACTGTCTGACATTTTGGTATTTGTTCTGTCTCTTGGCTGGCAAGTTCTTGATCTAGACATGGTTAAAGGTTATCTTTGGTCTTCTTTGCCTTTTACGGTTGCTTGATCAACCCTCTTTGTTTAAATCATGATTTATGATGCAATTTTTGGAAGGGCCGAAACATGTTTCCTCATTCTCCATTTGACATGCCGCAATTAATCCTTAATCTATTCCTGTCTTATCTGATGTGCACCCTGTTCGAGCTGCTTCACTGCTGTCCCCTACGGCCTCTTACTATCAAAAATATGTTTCTTATTGCTATCACTTCAGCATGGCGTTTGAGTGAGTTTTAGGCTCTCTGTCAATCTAGCTTACACTTCCTTCTTCTCAGACAAACTGGTTCTGCGTACATGGGCATCTCTCCTGCCGAACGTTGAGACACTGGTCCACATTGTTCAAACCATCCCTCAGCTCTAAGGAGGAGAAGAGATGCAATCCATTAATAAGACCCAAAGTTTATGAATGGGCACCCTGTCTTCCAATTTGCTTTTAAGGCTCTGGGGATGCGGACAGTCTGCAAAAGCAAGTGATGTATATGCACTGGAGTGGTGCCTAGTCGGCCCATCGTGTTATTTTTGTAGCATAACTGCATCAGCACAGAGCTGGGAGATGCCACCTTCCAAAGTCCGATGCCTGGAAAATATTCAAAATGTGAGGATTCTGTGGCTACATATATTCTCTACAAGAAAGAGCCTGCCCAAAGGTAAGTCACTTGTTCATCTTGCAGAAACAAGGTCAGAGTTCAATTTTCACCCTACAGTGTTTTAGAAGCTAATCTTTTACAAATATTACAATGTGCTGATATTAGATCACTGACAGAATATCAGAAACACAAATATTGTGTGCACAGAATATTGGGTAAAATATATTGAGGACCAAAATATCGAGAAGGTAAGTACAAATAGGTAAGTATAGATTTACTATTGCTAACTCCACATCTGCATACCTTGTTACTTTCCTCCCCTTTACGAGAAGCAGAACCTGGTCTGATTGTGCTATTTATATAGTTCTTCAAGCCACTAGGCAGGTTGTGAAGTTCACTGATTTTTTGGGGTATTCCAAGGCACTCTTCAGGTTCAACAGGTTTGTAGTTTAACTTAAATGTGATATTTTGGGTGAGGTGCATAAAGTTGCCAAAGTGAAAGAAGCATGTTATGTTGAATATTATTGCACAGAAACAAAGAGTGTTGCAAAGAGTTTGCGATTGCAGATACTTACCACCTGAAAAGGTGAATAGTATCTACGGAGACCGCTCATTACTGTCAACAGACCCAACCCATTGGACTGATTGTTAATCCACAAAAAGCATGCTTTATGGAATCTGTCTAGTAACAATGGGGGCTGATACTGATGCAGCCACTGCTATTTCACAAAGAAATTCTCCCCAAGAGTAGCAGAGGGCTATTATGCCACAGGGTGGTAATATATTGGAGTCTACCCCTGAGCGATAAAGGATTGACGTTGATGCAGGGATTTATGCAGGGAGTACGATATGGAGTCTACGCAGGAACGATCGAGAACCATCATTTTGGAGAAACTGTCATGGCATGGCACTGGGGGTATTATATGAATGTACCCAGGAACAAAAGAAGACAACACCATTAGAGGCAGTGTTAAGCCACTATGGCCCTCATTACAACCTCAGCGGTCTTCCCAGAAGACCGCCGAGGCTGCGGGCACCAGAATACCACCATTGCTGGCGGTATGTCTGGCTCCCTATTTCGACTTTTCTGCTGGGCTAGCGAACAGTAACAGTGTTACAGTCCGCTGGCCCTGCGGAAAAGTCACATCAACATTGCTGCCGGCTGGTAATAGAGCAGGCAGCAATGCTGATGTGCAGCAGGTGCAGTAGCACCCGTCGCGCATTTCACTGCCCGAAATTCGGTCATTGAAATGCGCGATGAGGCTATGCCTGGGGGCCCCTGCACTACCCATGCCACGTGCATAGGTAGTGCAGGGGCCCCCAGGGGCACCCGAGTCCCCTTACCGCCAGCCTTTCCATGGCAGTGTCTACCGCCATTGACAGGCTGGTGGTAGGGGAGTCGAAATCCCCAGGGCAGCGCTGCATGCAGCGCTGCCCTGGCGGGTTATGACCGTGGGGACCGCCATGGCAGTAATACCATTCATGGTGTTACTGCCACGGTCAAAATGAGGTGACGAGTACCGCCAGCCTGTTGACGGTACTATCACCACTATAGCCCTGGCTGTCACCGACGCCAGGGTTATAATGAGGGCCTATGTGTGCTACATGGAATCAACAAAGGAGCAGCAGTTAAGCCATTAGGGAGCATTACATGGAGTGTACCCATTAGGGAAATAGGGAAAGGTCATGGAAGGATTAGGACGTCAAAGAAGGTAGGAATGTTTGCATAATGTCTTTTCCAAGCCCTTACAGGTGCAGTCACAGAAGATGCTACAAGAAGTAAAACTTAACCACTAATCTCTCCATCTCTTACTTCTCCACTTTACCAATGATGCCTGTGCTGGGCCAGAGTACTACAATGGAATCACTGGGTTGCTGCTACTGAGGGCACTCACAAAACTTCAGAAAAGGTTTTTTTCTCAATTACATTATAGTTCTGAGCCAGGATGGTTTGGTTTGTGGTCGAAGGGATGATTGTCCAGATGATACTTAAGCTGCTTATTGCTGAATAAAAACACATCATGGAAAAGACACAACCTTGGGACAAAAGAGCAAACTAAAGCTCTTAGGCTGCAACCACATCATATGCTGCTGATAGCACTAAAAAAAACATATGGAGTACCAAAACAGAATGGAATGGGGAAATATTTCTGGAAAACCTCATGGAGGTTCATACAAAGCTTTGAGACATTTGGGTGCTTTCTGCCAGTAAAAGACGAGTTAAAGCTGATTCTTTACCTTCATGGGCATAGTGACCATTCAGAGGAGTGCTTATGGAGAGAAGGGCAAAGACAATGCATCCTGTGTGTATTCCCCAATATAGATATGATATCAAAGTAAGGAATCTATAAACCAGAGGGGCTTACCTACAGATTTCTGCTAACAAGCACATCTAGTTAAGCAAAAACATAAATCACAGTCCAAGACACTGCCAAAACCTTTAACAAAATTAAGCGGTAACATTGGATAATACACAATTGTCAAACTGTAAGTGCATTGAGCCCAAACAATAAACCCTCAACACCAATACAACTACCTTGATATTGAGGGAGAGGAAAACATCCACTAACAAACGCCACTTGCAGATTGTGTGTAGGCCTAAGTACACGCCATAGAAAAAAAGGCATAGAAAAAATGTCAAGCCACCGTTAAAAAAAAACTTTTAAAAAGGGACAGGGCATAATACTACAAAAATAAATGTATGGAAACATATGGAGGAAGACAACGCCATTGGGCATCTAATAGGGGGAAATAACAAAATGTGTCTTCCAACTGCACGAGCTCCAAAAAAGGTACCTACCTCCTCAAAAAAACAGCCAGTCATGAAAAAGGGAAGATAGACCCACCAGAAAGAGCTAAGCAATTATACAGGTGCAAAGTACCCTTTGTTACACTCAAAGAGGTACAAGAATACTCAATGGAAAAGATATGAACCCGAAGGAAAACACAAAGAAACTGCCCTCCGCAGGGACACCAACCTAGTCATTTCTGACAAATGCAGTCAAAAAAGGGACCTGGTACAGCTTTCCAGGCATACTTCCTGAAATGTTTGTGCACTGCAAAGAAGATTAAGGACAGTTCAGAGGGAGATGTACTGTTATGTTCTGATGCATTCTTTCATGAATCTGGCCCACTGTTTGTAGTGTGATGACATATGCCTGTAGTTCCTAAGTTACCTTGATCAGTGTACGTTCGGTGTCTGGCAGAGCAATCATATCATTATCTCAAGCCATGTATTTGCATTGCAATTATATTTAATTAAACAGTACCCATAGTGTATTTGTGGTGCATCTCAGGCTTACAATATTGAACACTCTGTGCTCAGAGTTTATTCATAACAAATCTCAGTCGTAACAATGAATGGTGAACCTGCAGTACCTATTTAACTATTTATTTGCACCACACTGCAAGTTGATTTACAGAACTGTGTATCTGTGGAATAATAACAATATATGTGATGCGATTGTATGTTATTTTGGGCATATGACTATTTATGCATACCGCTACTATACTTATAGGTGCACAATAATGAAATGCCTTAGATATGTTGTTGTTACCCCAACATATCTCTCATTTTCTTCTCTCCTCCGTGTTCTTATTCTCACAGGATCATATTCCTGTACCCTATCAGCCAGATTCCAGCAGTAATCCCTCATCAACAACCTCATCAACGCCATCTTCACCAGCCCCTCCGTTACCGCCTAGTGCTACACCACCATCCCCGCTTCACCCTTCGCCACAGTGCCCACGGCAGCAGAAACCATTTAACCTACCAGGTACCATTCCTCTGGAATGTACATAAAGTGTTTTTCATTACTCCTAAAAGTTTGTAGATTTCAATGTACATATTGCGTCTCTTAGTGATGTAGAAAAATTATATGCCTTTTTAACTAGGTCCCATTAAGTACAAAATCACTAGTTAGTTGAGCTATGCTCAAGATCCAAGAAGAGATGGGGATTGCAAAAAATAAACATTTATTTTTGGACACAAAAATATCGGCTTAATTCTAGAACAAAAATGGATGAATCAGAATATATAAGGTCAGAGGCTGCAATCAAAAACATATTGTAATGTTGTCAAGGGCATTAGCGGTAACATGTGACAGTGTCCCGGACTGCAGTATGCTCCCCACAGTGCTCAAGGCTCATATTCAAAGAGTGGAATTCGTTATTCATTCATACTTCCACTTTAAGAGTCGATACTATCCTTTTTCAGTTGTTAATATTGAATCAGTGGCATGCGACAGCAGATGTGTTTGAATAATAGTGTTACATTCCATTGTGATCCTTAGGAAAGAGGGGCACACATTTCACACCTCCTTTTGTTAATGATTTGTAGTTAGGCAAAGTGTGCACTGCAACTCGCAATGATATTTGCCAATATCTCTGTGCCTTAGGTCAGTGTTTCTCAAAATGTGGGTCGCGACCTACTGGCAAACTACTGTTTTTTCAACATGGCATTGGTGTTTACAAACTCCTCTCACTTTACAGTCCGAGAAAGAAAACTAAAGTGAATTATGCTGCAATACTTTTTTGAAAGACACAACAAAATAATAATACCTGTAAATGAACTGTACACATTCAGCAGTTAGGAAAGCAAAAACGGAAGCACATTTGCTGTGTAATTCTGGAATGCGATGGACACAAAGGGCCTCATTACGAGTTTGATGGATGGGAAAGCCAGCCCGCCAAACTCCCGACAGAGTGGCCTCCGTCTTTGTGGAGACCCCCAGGCTGAACCTATTAGGAGTTTCCCACTAGGTCGGTAGGTGGAAACCTCAGTTTCCGTCCGCCGGCTTAGCGGGAAACGGGCTACAGCATTGTCTCTGACTCGTAATCGAGCCTGTGGCAATGCTGTAGCCCTCAGGGTGCACGAGCACACTTGCAATGTTCACTGTCTACAAGGCACATAGTGAACATAGCATGGTGCTGGGCAAGGGTCCCCCTGTGTCCCCCTGCACCTTTTCTCCACCACCCTTTTCATGGCGGTGAAACTGCCTTGAAAAGGTTGGCGGAGAACAAGGTTGTAATCTGCAGGGCAGTATTGTATACAGCACTGCTGTGTCGGATTATGGTCTTCGCCACTGACACGCTGTTGGGATCCTGGATCCTGGTGTTGTTGGCAGAACCCCGGTTGTCTGACCACCAGGGTCTTTATGTGACAGTCGGACCGCCACAGCAGCAGCGGTACTGTCCGCCACCACGAGGCTGGCAGTTGAGGCCCAAATACTTTAATAGGATCAAAACAAATTCAGACACTTTACTTGGTGGTGCGCAATGATATTTACTGAAACCCGATTTCCACACATTATCATTTGTGTACATTATAATTGTATCAGTAAAACCGTAAGTCTGTGCAAATTTTGTGGCCATTTCAATGGAAAATATCCCATTTGTAAAGGACAGTTCGCTACCACATGATGCTTTAGTTACATTAAAAAATCATCCACCTCATGCCCATTAAAGCTAAGTGGGTTACAAAGCTTTGTTAGTTCGAAAAAGTAGGCTGTGGTTCAGAAAATGTTTGTGAACAACAGCCTGAGATATATTGCAACTTTGGATTTTGTGACTCACAGGCTTTGCTATTGCAAAACCCATTACTCCAAAGGGCACCAAGATGGCAAAGAAATGTTGATGTTTGTCTAAAAGGAAAAGCATGTTGCATTGGCAAATTAACATTGAGTTACATGATGTTTGTAATGGAAGAAGTTTTAAAGACAGAAGCTAAAAAAGATCTGGCAGACGATGGAAAGAAACAGAGCATGACAGGGAGAGAAGAGATGTTATAAAAACATCAGTGTCTGCTGTTCAATGTTGAATATGATTAGACATAAATAAAAGCTAGTATTGCACAGTGAAGTGAGTGAGCCATGGGTCGTCCAAGGTGGGATCTGGATGCATCTATCACGAGAGAGGCCCTTTAAAATATTGGAATATTTAAGGTCTGTGAGCAAGCCCAGTTCCTTAGAACAATATCGAAACAATGTTAGCAAAGCAGTATAATTTTCAGCGCATGTCCCTACAGATTGACTACACCGCCATATGTTTTTCTGCAGCTCAGAATATATTTTTACTTGAATGTTACCTTATTTTGTACATCCGTTAATTGAGTCCCTGATTATTTGAGATTGTGAAAACTGATTTCGTTATCAAATGCAAGCATCTGGTTTTGGCTAAATAAACTCAGTTTCTCAAATGGAATGTCCATGTTTTTTTTTTACATGTTTAGTGTCCAAACGTTGTCCTGTCATATTTATCAAAAACTTAAAAGCACAGCTGTATCTCGTGCACACAGTTCCCTCAAATGCCGATGAACAATCACTACATGCCAGAGATGCCCATCAGATGCAAGTGTGGTGTGGCTCTAATTATGTGCCATTGCCGTTATTATGTCTGGAATGGGAACCACAATGTTGAGGAGTGCGCACTTTGCCAGTGATTCCACTATTATGCTAAGAATACTTATAATATTACCAAATTGGCCACCATTATGCCATGGCCACTGTTATGCCACAAGTTGACTTCACACTAACAAGCATGCTTAGAATATGCCAGAGATGACCAACCTCATACCAGGCATGTCTGATATCATGCAGTAAAGGCTCACAATGTGACAGTGATGGCCTCATTATGACATGGCCTCCATCCATTACACCACGAATTGGATTTTAATATTAATGATGCCCACTAGGTGCCCAGGGTGGCTGCTCTTATGCCATGAGTTCCTTAGTAGTCACAGGGTTTGATCCTGTAAGGCGTATGGGACAAGGATCCAGGAAAACAGTCAAAACAAAACAATAATGTAATAGGTGCCATCCATTATTCCAAAAACACCTACAATATGCCAGTGAATATGTCAAGGACATCACTATGCTAGAAATGGGCAAGGATGACAAATATGCTAGTTATACCTACCATTTTAGAAATGACAAAACATAATGCTGCAATTGCCAACACTATATCAGTTGACGCCACCAATATACCAAAACCAATGTAAATGGAAACCATAGTGTCAGAGAAGGCCCTTTGATGCCAGAGACAGCGCCTAATCATAGAAGAATAGTACGCCAAAAGATGTGGTTTTCCAGGAAGGGAATAGAAAAGGGACATCACTCCAGGTCTGCATAACCATACTGTACTGATGTAAAAAAATGCACACATTAACGGATGCGTGCATACTCAATACATAGAGGAGCACACACAGACTGTCTTCAAAACAATTTTCTAATTAGCTATTTTCTCTGTTGACTTAGCTTCCTCCCAGCTCTTGGGCCATAAGCAAGCAAAGGTGACCTGCCATTCCTTTGCATTAGGTGACGTACCACAAATACACTCCGTCAGCCTCTATCTCTCTCACTTTCACTCTCACTCGCTCACTCTCACAATCTTTCTCTTTCTCTCTCTCTCTCTCCCACTCTCTCTCTCTCACCCACTTTCTCTCTCTTTTTCCCTCGTGCTGGATTGAGAAAATGCCATATCCTCTTGCAGCAGAAATACACTGTAATTTGTTGTGTGCAGTCCTGCATTGTTAGTAACACTGCATGTAGGATACTGTCACTGAGTGACTGAAACTTTAGGCCGAGGTGTCCAAAGCTCTGATGGAACAATATCGTTCGCGAACTCTGCAATGTGCAGAAGACTGTATTATACAACTCCAGACCCTCAAGTGAAGGCTGGAAGAATTAGGCAAATGGGTTTGATGGGGAGGACACAGACACAGCAGAAGATGTAGTGTGTTGATGATACTTTCGAGGGAAGACACTATAAACTATTTTTTATTCTTGCAGTATGATTTGGAACAGAAAAGACAGTCAACAAATACAAGGACTTTGGTAGCCAGAATGTCTATTACTTATATAATAAATACATATGTTTTTTTAAGACTGCATGGTCTTTTCTGTTTCTGCAGGGTCAAACAGCAGTTCACACCCCTGTGCCTCTCCTCTATTGCAAGCGTCTCAATACTACAAATACAAACAACAGTTTATATTCCCAGGTAAGCATTGTGAATTTATTGCTGAACATTCCTTGTAATAAATCATGGATCACAGCAGCCTCTAACGATTGATGTTCAGGTGAAGAAAAGATAGTTTTCTGGTGACACCTGGGATCCGTACACGTAGTTACTGAATAACAGCCTCTTAATAAAGATTTGGCTACACCTTTATGAATTCTGTTGGCTTTATTCTTCTTTATCTTAGATGGGAATCCTTTTGTATTGATTTGAGAAGAAAGCTTCTTTTCTCATTCAAGGATTTCCCCCTACTTGCTTCTGTAATCAGAATCGTTTCTTTTCTTTGTTTCCCACTTGATATTATGTCTGTTTCGTTTTTCTTTATTTATTATAATTTTCTTCTTTCTCTTATTTCTTAGTTCTCCCTTTTATATCTCACCCTTCCTTTCTCTGTTGTCTCTATTTATCTTTTCATGTTTCTCCTTTTTCATTGTCTCATGCTTTCGCTGTCATATGTTTTCATTCTTTTGCTTAGTCTTTCAATATTTTATTGGACTACAGATCCCACCATGTTATGATTTTCCTAGATTTCACAGCACCTGGCCAACTACTGTGAAAGTCCTTCAAGGAGGTCAAGAAAAAACGTAAAGCCATGGATATCTAATACATGTTAATAGACCCAGCCAGGCTGACAGTGATCTTCGAGAATCTCACTTTCTCTTTTGAAACTACTCAGGAGGCATGAGAATGGATGGAGCAGAGGCTAAGGGCTGGGGGTCTGGCCTCCCTGTGAGGGAAGAAGTGGAGAAAAGATAGAGACCTATACCCAGCAGAGCAATAGAGACCCCAAAGAGGCAGAACCAGATTAAAACGTCAAGTCTCAGAAAGAACGATGACACAGGAGTGACAGGAAAGCATATATAACATAAGAGATGACTCATAAGAGAAGCTGGACTTAAGCCAGAATGCACACATTCTTGTGGAGGAAAACACCTCTGGCTGATGCAGTGGAGAGCAGCATTACAGACTAAAATAACGCTAAAGGATTGATGGGCTCCACCAGCACAGGTTTGGGGGGAGGGTGGGTGATGCAAGTAGCACATGCCTCCCCTCTGTTTGAGCTTAAGGGAGGGTAGAGAGAAAGTTTCCTTCCATCGCCCTCATTGGCCCCTCACACATTATATAGGATGGTACCCAGAGGGAATCCAGTGAAGGAGGATCTACCTAGGCCATTCTGGACTCCTTCTTGGTCGAATCCCATGGTGTACCTTGCTTAGTAGTTCTAGAGATGTTTTGTGTTCTTGTTGATTGGGTGGGTGAACAGCAGCAAGGTCTGTGCGAAGATGTATTATATTCTTCCTGATACACCTTGTTCATCTTTAGGCCGGAGTTAACAACAGATGCTTCATGGTTGAAAGTACGTGGAAGGGGACAGTTCTTTTAGTCGCTCTCAATAAACGCATTTAAAACCCAGAGGTGAGTAAGTACCTGTAGGAATCATATTTCCGTAGCATTTGATGGCAGATGACTCTTCAATGTGTGACCTAGAAACACAGTGGTATGCATGTCTTTGAACATCAATAGACTCCTTAATAAGGCCAAATGTGGTGTAATGTCAAGAACCACTAAACAGCACGTGGCACACTCGATGGCTACTTGACCCCTCCTTACTTATACACTCAAAAGCAATCTGAATGGGCTGGTACACATGTATACATAGTGGGTATGTCTATTTCATCTTTAAATCCGACTGTCATTGGAAGATGGGAACTCGGAATCCCCTCACAAAACAGTCATATGCTGTACCTGAGGTGTTATGTTGTTATGTAAAGAATCAATAAAGGAATTTATATATATAAAAAAACAATACACAAGAATGTCACACCAGGGACTATGAAACAACAGAATTACATTTTCAATCGATCTCAAGAACCTTACAGTTTTTTTAGTTAGACATTGTAAGTGTGTAGTAATTAAAATAGCATTAACTATAGCACACAGTGACCTGTGGAAAAATAAAAAAAATATTTCAGTGAATCCAAGGAATCGTACAGCTTTTTAAGCAGTTTATCAATTTCTATGTTGAAGGATGCTCATGAAATAGAATCCATTCCTTCCTGAACCTCACTGTTGAGCTATTTATTTCAGTAGTGGCATTAATAATTAAGAAAGTGAAATTACTCCTGTTATCATCTTCATATTATCATCTTCATGTGTACTTTTGAACTTATAATTTTTTTATATAAAATTATCTTGATTTGTGTTTTAAATTTTTAGTCAATTATTGCATGTCAGGCATTTAATAACTTCCAATGAAGTTTGGAGTTATGGATCCTTCCTTCTGCAAGGAAAATGCCTCTGTGTCTGTTACTCATTCATATAGGGCCTGATTTAGATCTTGGCTGAGGGGTTACACCATCGCAACATTAACAGATATCCCGACCTCCAAAATCTAAATTCCATTGTTTTCTATGGTATTTAGATTTAGTCAGATGGGAAATCCATCACTGTTGCAATGGAGTAGCCCCTTGGCCGAGATCTAAATCAGGCCCATAGTTTCTATCTAAAATTTAAGCAGTGTACACAGAAAATATGACTTAACAAGTGGAACGGTTTTGCTGCCTGCATATTGCTGCACGTATCCCTGAGGCCTTGGCTGGGGTGGGACTACATCCCCTGGCCTTCCCTTGGTTGAGGAATGACCTGCCAGCACTTGAAGAACTCTAAAGCGCCAATGAAGTCCCGCAGTGCGGGCTCTTCAAGCGGAGTGGTTTCCCTGCCTGCATATTGCGCACTGATCCCTGAGGCCATGGCTGTGTTGGACTACGTCTCCAACCTTCCCTTGGTTGTGGAGGGTCCTGGCAGCATGTGATACTCTGTAAAGTGCCAAAGCAGTCCCACAGAGCAGGACAACACCAGGCCAAGACAGGGCCCATCTATGCCCGTCATCGCCCAGAAGAAGCTGGGCTGGGCCATCCCTCTTGACCTTATTTTATGGTGACCCCACTCAAGATATTCTACCCTGCCATTGACTTATTTTTTAGAGGTTATTGCAGTGACCTGTCTTATGGTTGTGAAGCACAAAGTCCACACACCACTAAGGGCTGGAGAAAATCCTTCTACATTAGATGGATACATTAGGAAAGCAGTGGGAGCCCTATAAAACTAAACTGCTCATGTGAAACATCAGCTATCTGCCACTATTGCATCGACCCCTGGGTTATTAGCATCCAATGAGACACTGCCTGAGGATGTAAACAAATACCTCCCTACAGCTGCTTTGGACACATCGTCAGGGTTAATGCCCTTAGCTCTGCACACAGGGCTTTCTATAGCCATGATGTCTGACAACTGTGCCCAGGGCAGTAACAGCGTGCTGTTAATATCTCCCCATAATAATGCACCAGCAGCTAAATGTAAAAGGTGTCAGGGGTTAAAGGAAATTACATCACTGTCAGGCACTCAAGTTACTAAAATGATCACCAACTCGCCATTCAGACAAATGGAGGCCCTAGGTCAATTATGGGGAAGATTCCTGGATTGATTAAAGGGGCTGTTGGAAAGCTTGCTAACACCTATTATTAAATGCCAGGGGGAGAGTGAAGACTCTTTGCCTAGTCTCAGAAGTTTACAATCTGTGGGTATTGGTTCTGTGGGCTATGGGGCTTTTCCACCTCAAATGGGGACCACTCAACAGATCTTTGTAATATCCGCAAATAACCGGAATTTGCTTTTGGATTGCTCTAAGCATCAAACTATATGCAGTAATGATTGTAAACAGCTTCCGTTTTGTGCCACTAATACTGCTCCCAGGACATGCGCTACAGGAGAGTTGCAAAGGGGGAGCCAGAGCTCCAATTAACTTCTTCTGGTAGTATGGTGTGGATGTTAAATGATGATCAACGGTCTGAACTTCCCCTTGGCAGCCTTCTACAGGCTTCTGGGAATGTGAAAAGTTATGAAAGGGTGTCCAATGCTGTAACCATTAATGTGCCCTCGGCCTGTTGCCCTTCTGTTGTCAGTGTTCCACCTTTGGCCTCCTGTTACAATTGAAACTCCAGTTCAGCTAAGAAACAAAGTCTTACATTGGCTTCATTCCAAATTTATATTTCCAGTAGTCAAAGCTGACCAAATTCTGATGACAAGGAGAGTAAGATGGATTGGGCCTGAGAAAAAGGCCTTTAAGGGGGACTGCATCACTATTTAATTTCAAACAACCTAGTCAAGTGGGAGAATCGCTGAAAAGATGGGCGTCACTTATTGCTATTGGCAGGAACATTGCACTCTTTCCCCCTGGGCTATTTTTATCTCCATCTGTATTGAGTTCCAGAGATGCCTTTTGACCAGTCATACGAACAACAACTCACTATCCACTGTCCACCTGTTATTCCATTGTCTAATAGGTTCCAGATTCTGAGCTCTTTGCAGGAGAATGACTGACTTTGTACTACCAAGGAACCTCTCTCTCCTAGTTTGTACTACCAAGGAACCTCTCTCTCCTAGTTCCATGGGCAATGGTGTGGGTGAACTCGAGGTCTGAGACTTGGGGCCGTCAGGCTCTGGTTTATCTGTGTGCCTACTCCTTTGGCTCCTGTTTGTACTGAATGCAGTGAGACAATTATATTGAGTAACGTTTAAGAAGATAAGCCCCCTAATTCATCCTTGGAAGCTTATTGTTCTTGCCACAAGGGGCTATAATATTTTACTACGAGACATGTATGTGGGCTCCAAAGTAAGCTGGATTCCCCGGAATGGTTCCACATCACCTTAGACTCTGATGTAATTTGCGTTCAGGAGACCTGGTGTGTTGACCCAATTCATATTGGAGGGTTTACTTCTTTTTTTCTTGGTAGCAACTCCATCTCCAGCAGGCCTGTTACCTAGATATGGTCCTGAAATGATTATGGTGAATTTTTATAATAACATTTTTAATTCCACTCGCAGTGAAGAGCTCTTGCAGATAATTCATTCTAAATATGTTATTCTCTGCGTATGTGATTTTAATATTCAGAAATGCCTCCTCCCTGCAAAGCTAGTGTGTGGTATAACCAATGTCGAGGGGGTTGGAATTCTGCACTGTTATCACAATGGCTACAGGAGAGTCCTGACTTCTATAGTCTTTAAGTACAATCTCATACTTCTAGAAAGTAGTTGTGCAGATACTAGTTGAGCTATTCCCCCATGTATTGGCAGAGTGCTATTATTGATCATATCTTGATGCCCTGCTCTGCTAGGAATTTGGTTAGGTCCATCAGCATTGTTCCTACAGCGGTGAGTGACTACAATCCATTAGTAGTTTCTTTGACAATCCAGACCCAAGAAGCTAAAGGATCCGAATGTGTAACAAATGTTAGCCCTGTCAGGCCTAATGGTGTGAGGACTAAGTGGACAGGAATGAATCCTTGTACAGTTTTGCAGGAATTGGTAACAATGAATCCTGATGACTTCAACTACTGACTACATAAGTTGGTGTACCATGACAGGTTACTGGATGCTTTTGAGCAGATTGCCAGGTTGCTTAGTTCATTACTTAAACGACCCCCATGACCAGGTAAGATAGGAAAACAGGGATGGTTCAATCATTCAGGCACCCAGGCATCCAGACGTTTAAGAGGTGCCCTTCACAGATCTCCTAGGGATTATCCAGCTATTAAGAACTTATGTAAGAACTACAAGCAGGTACTTCAAGCAAGGAAGAGGATATTATAGGAGGAGGCCGTCTTAAATTTGGCCAAGGTTGCCGAAATGAAAGATTCAACATTGTTCTGGAGTACAGTAAATGCTCCTTTTCTAAAGGATGACTCACTGCCCGAACTCACTTTTTTTGTTCCTTGCAAAACATGGGTTAACCATTTTTTGGGCATTTTTGATTCCCATATGGAGGATGTGCTATCAGATCACAGCAAGGGAGAACCACTTAAAGATTCAGACTCCATTGTTTATTACCCTGGAGGAGGTTCTTCTTGCAATAGATACAAGTGCTGGGGGGAAGGTGCCAGGATCTGATGGGGTACCTGTTAATGCACTCAATGCATTCACAGCTTTGAGGAAGTTGTGGGGCCCCATTTTGCCCAGGGCACTTAATGTGGCTGCTGAGGGTTTGATTCACCCCACCTGGGCCATATCAATTATAGTCCCTAAAAAGGGAAATAAATCTGATCCTAAATGCTATTGCCCCATCTCTGTCCTGGACTCCTCAGCCAGATTAATGGGTAAGGTCCTCATCCGTAGACCGGAGGAATGGGCAGAGGGTAATTCTATCATAACCAAGGTGCAATTTAGGTTCAGGAGAAGTCTTGGGACGATGGAGCAATATACCAATCTTGAATTGCTTATAGGGAAGTATACCAAAGCTAAGGAAGGATTCCTTTATTTATGCTTTGCTAAGATAAGTAGTGGCCTTGAATTGGTAGACCACTCAATTCTTTTGTCCACGCTGATATCTCTGGGAGCTCTGAGGGATATAATTAGTTTTCTTCTGTGACTGAATGAGAACTGGTCCTCAATGGTTTGATACAGCCCAAATGGGGACGGTTATCCCATTTAAGATTAAGAAGGGAATTAGACAGGGATGTGTATTGGCACCTTTCCTGTTTTCACGTTTTATTAATGGGGAGGATGGTACCCTTCGAACCTTGCAGGCTGACGGACCTACTGTTGCAGGCCACAGGTTCCTGTTTTATTGTATGCTGACGATGCCATCCTGTTATCAAGGACGCCTGTTTGCTTACAGAAACTGATGGATGCTTTTGTGAATTTTATGGAAGCCAGGAAAATGAAGATTAATAAAATAAACATTTAAACAATGGTCTGTGGGAGAAAATTGCAGAAGTGTTGGACCTTCTTCATCAGAAGTTCACCAATTGTTAGTGTTAATTCTTTCTGGTGTTTAGGAATCTTATTTAGTAATAATGGATCTTGGACACAACAGGTTTTGAACACCGATCTGAGGATGAGTCAAATATACGAGGGAGTTTTCAGGTTTGCACATAAAATTAGCAGCCGACCAGTTAGGGAAATGGTTGACATATACAAGGTGAGAGGGTTGTCTACCGTTACCTTTGGTGGGGGGCTGTCGGGTTATGCTCCTTGCAATCTCCTTGAGTTAGAGCAGAACTCCTTCCTCAGGCACCTGGTGTGTGCCTACCTCTGCATCATCTTTTATAGTCCATAAACAGGCTAGGCTGAATGTTTTGGAAGACTCATTTTTATTGAGACCCCTTTTGCTTTGGCAGTCTGTTTGGGCAAAAACTGTAACTGGCTTCAATAAATCTATTATTTTAGGCTGCTTAGAGCCTTAGATCACATTCTTAGAATCCCCTGGCTTTCATATTTAAAAGAATCATTTAACCAACTTTTAATATATCAGCTACGTGTGACCCTCAGAAAACATTTTAGTCATGACCCCTGTCCTTATGATGGCGTATCACACAGCACTTTATTTTATTTTGTGGCTTCTATGAGGGTCTGTGAAGACATTATTTAAAACCAATCTTCCTTGCACGGAATATTAGGGATTATAAAATAGCTTTACACTACATTCTTGCACTTGGAAATCCTCTAGTTTCTTTCAGGACTGCACTTTAGATATGGGGAGCCATACATCTTACTGAAATGTATTATACTGTAGTGAACAAGAATTTGGGAGCCATGTACAATTTTATTTTTTTATCATTACCATTTCAATGTATTATTTTTATTGATGAAGTGAATTATGTACTTTTATAGGCCATTGTAATTGTGCCGAATAAAGATTTTGAATCGAATCGACTAACAATTTATTCATTCTCAGTACTTCCTTATGCAGACAAATATTATCTCTTTTATGTGGAGATATTTTACTCGTGCATTACATTTTTTAATATTTTTAATTACTAGCCTTAAAAGCAGATAATGCAAGTATGAAGCAACATGAAAGGTTTTGTACATGAAATTGCAGTCTTTAAGTGATTTGTTTCTAGTGACTTCACCTCGTGTTTTTCCTGTTTGTTAGTGACCCCGGAACTTCATCTTAGGTTCTTCCTCTTACATGAAGTTTCGATGATAGTGTACACAATGTATTTCTCCTGTCAGCCATTAGATACATGGCCGGCAGTCATTTTCAAATGTATTCCACATTTGTACATGAAAAGACAAGAAATTCACTTTTTCATCGAGTTCCTGGGTGCTAAAGCATCCACATTAATATTAACTAGAATTCTTTTAGCTTGAATATTTGTTAAAATTAATACCTGTTTGACATCTGGAAATATGTTCCATTATGTGAAATTTGAGTCACGATAATATATATGCTGAAGAAAGTGCTGATACTGTTGAATTGACTTTTCTTGTTCTCATATTTTAACAGTGTTTCATTTAGTCTATGTTGGTTGATGATAGTTTTCCAGTGATGCTGGTGTTACTAGACCTATCTGCAGCCTTCTACACCATCTCACATTCCATCATGGTCTAGAGAATTTAAGAGACTGCTGTCAGTGGAAAAGCTCTAGGGTGGCTTCAGAACTTCCTTAGCAACCACACCCAGACAATAAACTTAAGACCATTAAAATATTGTGTCAAGTCACTAGACAAAGGGGTACCACAGGGCTCTTGTTACTACTAACTCAAGTAGTAAGATCTTGGTTTGGATGCCATCTCATATGTAGATGACACACAATCGATCATCTCCGCAAGTTCGAATCCCAAAATTCACAAAATTAACAAAATTCAAATTCAGAGAATGTATGAGGAAAGTCGCATCCTGGATACCTCAGGATTGCGTGCATCTTCACTGTGAAAAAAACAGAGGGCAAGGGCCCTGTGTATCTTCAAAATAAACTTAGCCCTTATCTCCCCACTAGAAATTTAAGGTCCAACGACCAGCTACAGCTCTGTGCTCACTGTATTCGCGTAACTAAATATGGCAGCACATCTTTTTCATATTTCAGCCCACATCATTGGAACAGACTACCTCTAAACAAGCGTGCTTGTCTTGATTTTTACAGCTTTAAAAAGCTTCTCAAACCCTGGCTGTTTTATTTTCCATTATCTTCCATTCCCTCTATTTTACTTGGACGGTGATTTGGTGCGCTATTTTCTGTGTGCATAACATAACATAACTATGTAGTAAAAAACACATGGACAACATATGATATAAATCACAGGATCATTGTTGCCATTAGACAAAATCCTAATTGAAAATGTTTTACGTATATGTTGAAGGTAATACACATTTCCATTTGTGTTCAAATGTGTGCACTTGAGATACGTGTTTTCATTATGTTGTGATAGAACCCCTTAAGCTACAGTTAGCAATGTTTTTTCTGAAGTTATCAATACATTCCCTTTAGCCCTAACCCATTATTAGGTGAAAACAGGGAAAGTTGGGATCCATATTGTGTAGTGACTAATGTTTTAAAGCTAGTCTAAAAGAAACTGTTGAGTCATGCTGGGAATTTTTTAGTTTAAGTAATTCATCTTGTTCCTTTTCTTGAGCTTTCTACATTGTCTATAAAGGTATCTCTGCTTATTCATCCCTCACTTTTAAAAGATAATTAGGAAAGTGCTATTGTTTTAGAAGCTGTTGGACATCAGATATCATATTCTATTTACAGGAAGTAATTGACTATATGCTAAGGATTTGATTGTCTTCAGGTGAAAACTGGTTGAGTTCAAAAGTGTGCTTTTGTTGTAATAAAAGTGTAGGAAATGAAATTTACATCTACATTAGGAAACTGATGTAGGGTTTTCTTATGTTTCTAAGTAGATTGTAAATGTGGATTTAGAGTTTTCTGATCTTGCAAACTTATTTTCAGCTCCACCGCCACCCACTTAAGTTGCAAAATATATCATCAATACATGTTCTGTGAACTGGGTGTCCTGGAGTGCATGGATAAGGCAACTGTGAATTTTAACATAGACGAACAACAGTTCTCCACTATCAAGCTCTGTGCAGGGTAACACAGTGGCTTTGGGGAGACATGCAGAACTGAGGGAATCTAAGATGCTGTGATGGGCTACTGGGAATCCATGTGCGGTATATATGATCAGTACATAGATCATTGTGGGTGTATATACTCAATTTCAAAATAGTATATACATATTAGCAGATGTAGCAGATACAGTGGAGCATATGAAGGACTTCAGAAATTGAACATATTTGTAGTTTTGGCAGAAGTAACAGTATGTAACTGTTGGAGATGGCACATTGTGGTTGGCTGAGGCAAGGCCCTAGCCATGCAGAACCCACCACTCCTGTCAGGGTTGGGTGATTACACTCACTGTATAACCTGCACTCCCCCTTCGGTAGCTGGGCACAGAGCAGTCAGGCTTATCACAGGGGCAGTGGGTAAAGCATTGGCACAGCACTTCCACACAACAATTTCACTGATTGTCACAAAAAGAGACTTCACAGAGGTGTATGTAAACAAAGTTTGTATTCAACACACACATTAGTAAACACAACCTGACCCTCATGTAAATCTGGGCAAAAGCCACATTTAGAAATATCACTAGCAGTACTATGCCCAATTGTGTTAAAACAACAGTAGCAGTGTGTATACATGAGAAGAATAATGCTTTCCCTCCCAGCACCCTCATGCAGTGCCAAAACGTTGTCAGCATGTCACCCACCCTAGTGATTACCCCAATTCAATATCTCACACTTATAGGGTGCACCCCAGATCACAAAGATAGCAACAATGTGTACATGCAGAGAATTGCAGCACTTTTAAATAGCTCCACGGCCTATGCCTTACAGTTAAAAACTTATGTCAATCATGATAGTCCTCTGACAAGGAAACAACATGTACGGCAACACCACAGTGCAGTGCAGTCAATCACCAGCAATCACTCCCACTCACTCACTCTGCACCGCTACGCAGTGTCACGGATATCAGGTAGGCTAGCGTAACATGCACTCGCACACACTCACTCCCAGCACTGTAATACGGTGCACTGGTATCCGGCAGGTTAGAGGCCACTGTGCTCCTAAACCCCCCTGGGTTCAAACCTTCCTCCAACTGGTTCCTACTACCCCGCCCTCCATGAGCTGAAGATGAAACCTCCCTTTTCCCAGATCCTAGGCTGCTGGCAGCTGAAGGTACACTTATTCAGGATCCCAGGGCTAGGGTGAGATGGCGTGTGGGGGGGGGGAGATAACAGCTGATCAGGCATCAGTCGACAAATGGAGGTTTGACCACCACTCGCGGGCCCCAGTCTGCCAAGCATGTGGGGAGGCTCACTTTGGGACACACGCTGTTCACAGTAATGTCCAGCCAAGCCAGGCATTCCAATACACAAATAGTAACCATTTTTACACCTCCCTGGCAGGGGGCGCAACCTGTGGGGTGCAATGACTTCAGTCACCCCAGACAGTCCCATTTGCGCACAAACAGTTACCAATTCTGCACCTCACTGGAAGGTGACACAATGTCTGGTGCGCAATGACTTGAGTCACTCCAGACAGTTCTGATTGCACACAAAGAGGTATCAATGCGTACCTACCTGGAAGGAGGCACATCAGGTGCGTGATGACTTGAGTTGCACCAGACCATTCTGATTGCACACAAAAAGTTATCAATACCGTACTTTCCTGGAATGAGGCACAACATCTGGTGTTCAATGACTTGAGTCTCACCAGACAAATCCAGACACACACAAAGAGTTATCAAGGCCATACCTCTGGAATGAGCACCACATTTGGTGCACGATAAGTTGAGTTGTACAAGACAAATCTGAATACACACGAAGAGTTCCAATCCTAAACCTCCTTGGACTGAGGCACAACGTCTAGTGCACGATGACTTGAGCCACACCAGACCAATCCGGTCTCACACACAGGCGCAAGTTCAGCAATGCCACACAAGGTGGAATGCAACACTGCTCTGGGTAGGCCCTCACCTCTGAGGGTAGCAACTAGTGAATTGGACACCGCACACAATGAGCATGCAGTCGGGTGTTGCAAGAGAGCAATGTGGCAGGCTCAACAAAAGCTGGCCATGCAGGGTCCTGCGACTGGTGAATCCACTGACTACCAACAAGACGCTAATGTGTGTCATTGCCCCATGATGAAGGGCTACACTGCTTGAATGTGGGCAGTATTTTGAAGGCTCCGCACCATGCAAATCCAGTCTCCATATGCAATACTTAGTTCCACACTCACACCGCTGGTTCCAGGTGACATCCAGCAGGTGATGTAAGCACTTAAGAGGGCACTGCTCTCCAGATGACGCAGGTAGAAGGTGTAGGTTCTGCACAGGAAGTCTTTGATGTCCCTGAGCCTCCACCAGAGAACATGCAGCAAGCCAACAAGCCCTTCGAGAACACACTTCAGTGTGCCACACACTAGACACTGGTTTGCCCAGGCCAACTATAATGCAGGGCAGTAATTACTCCTTATGCACACAGATTCTTCTGGCAGTGTGCACCACACGGTCCAGGGTCTCCGTCCCATGTCCTTGCAGTGTATCTCTCCTTTGCTGTAGTGTGGCACCAGTAGTTATACTGTAGTGCACCTTTGAAGTTGGGGTAGACCAAGAGGGTTCCCCTCTGAACCACAGATATCTCCCCTAAATTTCAGACCTGCCTGCCATGGGGCTGTGGAATTCAGATCTTAATCTTTAGTAGGGCCATGATCTGGCTTTGAGAAGCCGTGTCAGAACCTCTCCCTTCAATCTATCTAGCTAGCACACAAATGTCATGGGTCTTTGTTCCAGTTGTGTGCCCAAGTTTTATAGCTGTTGCTGGGGAATGCACAGATGTGCTCCTCCATCCCCCAGTGTTGGCTCGAGTTCAATTAAAAGGCACACAAAGCATTTTAGGGCAGGGAAATGTCCTCTTCCTATAAGTGACATTTCTCCATGATTATTGACAAAAGGGTTTGTCGGGATGAATCCAATGATAGTAAACAATATGAGGATGCTCTGCTGCATTCCACTGTTGCAGCTAGGAATAATTGTAACACTTCCCCCATGTTAACCTATAGGCAAAACAGCTTTACAGTGCAGTGGAAACATACATGAGTATTCTTCACTCTCTGTGCATACATGCCCTTGTGCACATTCAAGCCTGCATTGGAAGGCGGGACACATGGTTAAAAGCACCATAGGTGCAAGTGCGCACACAGGTCTGCTAAGACAGGCAGGATACATGTTTAAAGTAGGCCTGGGTGGAGTTCACGGAGTTCTGCTGTGCAGAGCTCCCTGAAGTGCAGAAAAAACTCTGCCGCACTACACGGAGTTCCACAAGCAGCAATGTTTAGGTAAGTGGTGCTGTTCACGCTGATTTTTAGTGCCAGTAGTTTCTTCTGCACTGTAAAATCAGCACAAATGGCATCAAATGGAGCTCCAGAGGGCGCTATCTTCTTTTTGGCCCTCAAGTTGATTTTCTACTCGAGCGGCAGCTTTCTCAACTTAAGTGGCAGCTTTCTCAATGCGGGCGGGTGTGACCTGCCACGACCGCCCGCATTCAGAAATCTCATTGACACTCGCCAACATAACGATTTCTCTCACTTGTCAACTTAACATCGATGACTCGCCTGAGAGTAAAAACTCCGCTCCGCGTCACTTCCTGGAGTTTTTCTGAACTCTGTGCTTTGGGTGGAGCAAGGAGTGGTCAAAACTCTGCGAACTACACCAGTGGAGCAGAATTCTTCACCCACCCCTAGTTTAAAGCACCATAGGTGGGAGTGCACACACTTAGGCCTGCTACGACAGTCTGAATACATATTTCTTTTAAACCTATATGCTAGTGCACCCACACAGGCATGCTACAACAGGCTGGAAACAGGTTTAAAGATGCCACAGGGGAAGGTGCGCACACAGGCCTGCTATGACAGGCTCAGCACATGTTTGGCGTGCCAGTGAATACACGCGCACACACTGGCTAGCACCACTTCCCCATATATGTAGAAAGGCGTGTCCGCTTACACACTGTATTGACAGTGGGAAAGTGCCCAGGACCCTAAGGCTACCTGGTAGGGAATCAGCAAAAACCTATGAGAAGAGCTGACCACCTTAGGGAAGCCACATGAGGGGGGTTCTTCCCTACCGGCATGGGACACATATGTGTGCCTACCCAGCCTTCCGTCTACCACCTGCCCTGCCCTTCAGGGGGGGCTCTAGGGGTAGAAAAGGGTCCCTTCAGTATTGGCAACAAAGTTAGTAGTGCCATTTAAGCCCATGCGCAACTGTGCCTCCACAGGCCTGCATTGGTAGGCCTGATACATGCTTCAAAGGCTATTCTAGTGGGTGGCACCTCCGGTATGTGGCGTACCTTTTCACAGGGCACTCCAGAGCACAGAACCTGAACTAGGCACGTAAGAGCCCCCTGCAAGCATGTGTAGACAGGGCACTTGTACTTTCCCACTGCAGTCCAGTGGGAAAGTGCCCAGAGTCCTAATGCCACGCCAAGAGAGCCAGCAAAAGACCGGGAGGAAAGACAAAACATTTCAGGGAAATCCCCTAAGAAGTGCCATAACCAACAGTAACCTTCAAGGTTTTTACATCGCGAGTTGTTACATCATGGGAGCTACATCATACAGCAAGGTTCCTTACATCGCAGTTAAGTGTACACAGTATTTCCTTACTTTGTATGTAAGACTATGATTAATTATTTTAATGAAAGCAGTTGATTGTATAAATATCATTATATATGTCCATTACTTATAAGTAAATTAACTTTCATAGTTAGGGGTTATTTATTAATATATATATGATTATTTTACATTTAATAAAGTGTAATTGTTTAAAATAATCTAGACATAACAATACATTTATTTTTCAAATTATTAATATGCAATTATTTACTATTATTATTTGAAGTATTTATTTTTTTAGGGGCTAGGTTTTTCTTATGTTCAGAGATGGGTAGTAAAAAGGGTAGTAAAGGGCATTGGGGTCTAGGGGTGGGTGGTGTTAAAGGTAGTAAGACATTTTTAAGATTCAGGGAAGAGAAGCTGTAAGGGGTAGTAAGGTGGTTTTAGGGTTCATGGATGGGTGGAGGTAGTAAATGGTTTTTAGTGTAGGAAGTGTAGATATTAGTGGTACTAGAGAGATTTTCGTTGCTCAGTGATAGGAAAAGTAAATGTTAAATACAAATGTTGAATACATTAAATAAAATAATCTAAATTAAATGAATTTACCATTAATTTTAAATTACATTTATGATAATGTTAATTTTGTAAATTAAAACATAAAATTAAATTCATATAATGCACACACACAAGTAAGGGATTACAATTATACATGCTTTTGAAGAAATGCACCTCTGATGTAAACCACATAATTTTAAAGCTACTCCTGATTTAATGGTCGTGATGTAATAACTCCCTTTGTAATACCATGAGAAGTAATGACTGATGTTTGGATTAACTTAGTTAAGAATAGTGAATTGAGTAGTAATTGAAGAAGACTTTTCTTATTAGTTCTTAGATCTTCTATTTGAATGTAATTCAGCACTTGCTAATCCTTGGCTGTGAGAGATCAATGTGTATGGATGGGTGTTATAGAGTGACAAAGTATAAAGATCAATTAGTCAATCAACCAGGATTGATAAAGCAGAGCTAATCACCTGATAGGGTATCCAGGTGTTTGCAGGTCCCAGGGGCTTATTCGAACAGCTCAATCTTGAGGGCTATTCAGAATTCCAGAAGTGAGGTGATGGTCTGAAGGTGCGTGGGGAAGCTGTTCCAGGTTATTGCTGTGATGCGAAAGAAGGAGCGTCCTCCACTTCTGATTTGGTAGATGCGGGAATACGGACAAGTGAAAGGGAGGCAGAGTATTGTCTTCTCAAAGCGGTGGTTAAAGTATGCAGGTCCTTGGTTGCGTAGAGCCTTGTGTGCGTGGTTCAGCAGTTTGAACTGGCATCTCTTCTGTATGTGGAGCCAGTGGAGTTGTGTGAGGTGGGGTGTGATATGGGTTTGTCGGGGAAGGCTGAGGATGAGCCTGGCTGTGGCATTCTGTATGATCTGAAGTCTCTCTAGGAGGTGTGTGGCGATTCCTACGTAGAGGGCGTTGCCGTAATCTAGGCAGCTGGTGATGAGGGCCTGTGTCACAGTGGATTTCGTGTGTAGGGGTAGCCATTTGAAGATCTTACGTAGCATGCGCAAAGTGAGGAAGCAGGCAGAGTAGACTGAGGTGGAGTATCATTGTCAAAATATCTTATCCTGAATATTGTCAACAAAATATCTCCCCACTGGAGATAATAATAGAAAATCTACACACATTAGGACAATATCTTATGCAGTCAATATTTAGGCTATTGTATGTCAGATGATATCTCCATGTACAATATGAAGAAATATAGGTATGTATATATTTTGTTTTACTTAACATTGAACTTTGAAGATATATATTGTCAAGGTAAATAGATGCACAATTAAGTATAGTAAATCTATATAATCTTACTTTTATGATATTATGGTAGTTAATATTGTGAATATATTTTGTCAGGACAATATTCAAAAACTGGAATTGAGGGAGAACACTTAAAATACTTTTCCTCTGCAGTGTGATGAATGTATAATCGTTTGGTGGTAGATTAATATTAATATGCTATCCTCCTCTTTGGATAATTAACAGTTTGAAATAAATCTCAACTTTTTCTGTTTTCATTGGGGCTGTTGATAGTGTTCATGGGCATTCCCTGGCTTTGCCTAGTTTTCCTCTTCTTTTTGATGAACATATAAAATGCCAGTTGTTGATGCTGTAAAAGAGAATTCTTCCTGTTGTGGAATTCCTGCTTCTGTAACACAGGTGTTTCTCTCCCTGGCATCATATGTTTGGCCACTGCATAAGGTACTCATTGTGTTGGCTTTGACATTATGCCTTGGTTGATTGTTTTGGATGCTATTACTTAATATTTAGAAACATATGTTTTGCTACTCCTAGCTAAAGAGGTATAGGTTGATCTCTTTTTCTATTTCACTCCAGTAGCTTTCTGGATCTCGATCACTATCTTCCAGCATTTTGCATTTATTCTTGACTCATTTTTTGTAGTAAGAATTTTTTAGTGATTCAATTTCGCGACCCAATTAGATTATGCTTTTGATCTGTACTGAGTACCCTCTCAGTAGTTGATTCAATTTTTCTATGAACTTACTTTGTTTCTTACACAGTATTGTTTCCAATGGAATTCAATTCCGTGGAATTCTCAATCCCTTGAGTGATCTATTTGATCTTATGGTTCTGTGCACATGAAGAAGCATGTAGTTTTTGACAAATTATTGCTCAAGCAGGTAAATGTTTTATTCCGTTCTTTTAAGGAGGTTTGTGGGATTATATATACCAGATCGTGTTTAATTTTATTAGTATCCACTCAAAGCCATCTCCACTGAATGAAAGTGTTGTCTTTTTATCCATAACTTTGCCAATATCCACCAAGGTAGACATCTTCTTTGAACTAGTGTAGAATTAAGACTTAGGCAGAACTCTATTTTCTAATTTCTGTGTTAAATGTCTCACTACACTCGCATTTATGTAACAACATTTTGGCTTTCTTAAAATCTCTCAACTGAGCTCCCCCAACTCCCCTTTAAAGGAGTAAAATACTAATTAAGAAAGGTGGTAATATGCCTATCTTTCCCATGAGGGCGTATTCTCCCTGTGTGTTATGCTGTTATAATGATCATATATTCTTTGGTGCATCACCTTTGCTGTCATGGAAAATGGCAGTGGAACAAGAGCCATATTAGGTGTCACCAAGACACCACTACATTCCAAAGTAGGGAAAGCAACTGGCTTGCCTCCTATTGGTGATTTCAGTAAGGATAGGCCAGGCCAACACTCTCCTTCATGCAGGCATCCTGTTAAATGATTCAGTGATTTCATAAAGGCGGACTGATCATGTCAATGGAACAAACAAAAATTTAATTTAGATTAAACACCTAGCCAAAGCAAACGGGCTCTCTGTTTGCCCCTTGACTAGCTGGTAATGTATTCAGTCTTGCCTTTTATTTAAGTCTAGTACTGGTAGTTTGAGTTCCTTTATAAAAGATGAACTACCTGAATACATAGGAATAACGGCTCTAGACACTACATAATACATTAATTTACACTAACATAAATGCTGTGCAAATCCACTAATCGATACTTGAAGCAATGCAATGCTCAGTGCAGTAAGGCTAACATAGTAATTATGACAGGAAAATTGACAGAACAGTGGTTTTGCCACTGGCAGGGAGTAGCGTAGGTAAACTACTAAGTAAATATTTGAGGCATGACTTATTTTCTATTTTAAGCATTTTATGTAAAGGTTGAAGAAGTAGGTTGACTCTAAATCAGAATTCCCATTCACCACCTATTATTAGGATACCTACATTTTTCGGAGTCGAAGTAACTTTATTTTGTCTGTATTAGACCATAAAAGTGAAAAAATAACGTTATGTAGTCATAAAAATCTAAGTGCATGCTGAACATGGGTAAAAACAGAACAATCATTATGTGCAAATTGGCAAATAGTGTGAACCATTCCTGGTATTTCATGACTAAAACAGTGTCTACTTAATGAAGACCCTTAAGAGCACAAACTTTAGCAGAAGCAGATCACAATAAGGTGCAATCCAATAAGATCCACATAGGATGCATTAAGTATTTGGATTGAGCATTATCATAAAAATATATAATGATAAAAGAATATATATATATATACAAATTCAAAATTCAAAAACAGAAGAGTCTTATTGTGCAAGTTGGCAAAGACCACCCCAGTAATTTGTGGCCAAGCCAGTGTATACTTAATTAAAACCCTTAAAAACCCAATCTTAACAGGAACAAGTCACAATAGAATGCATTCCAATTAGATCCCCCAAAGGTACCTTGTACATTTGATTTAAACAATGTCACAGACATGTTCTAATAAAACAGTCTCAAGATTCAGATCCTGGTACCGTATGACTTCCGTACTTTTATAGCGGACTTAATAAAGCTCACAGCAGCATGACAAATTTTCTGTGAGGTAACGGATTGCAGATATCTCAGACCATATTTATATGATGTATAATGCATATGTTTAAAAATGAGGCAAAGAAAGCGAGCCCAAAACACATAATACAGTTTACAAAAAAGCATGAAATACAACGTAGATTTGAATGAAACATTATCATTTGGACAACAAGAACAAATAGCTGTTCTTGACCCTGCTACTGGAAAGGCTACCAGATGATGAATTAAGTTAAGCCTCAGCCTTGTCATATAAAACCTATGCTATGGGTTAGTTAACCATAACCGGTACGTATTCACCCCGAAATATTATCAAGCTGCATAAAATTCAGCATGGAAGCCATGTTAAGGGCCCTTGCAATGTACCCTTCCTCGCAATGAGAAAAATACTGCTTTTTAACACAGACTTTCATTTGGGGGCAAGTCGCATCAGGGAATCAAAAAGTGTGTTCAGGTGAAGATCGTAAAAGTTACCCTTGACATATCCCAGCCATGGAATGGCATGCCAATTGTCCATCTTTAAGCGATCTGCTAAAACTAAGCAGGAAAATTCATCCTTTAGGGTGCCCCATATTTTTATCCATAACAACAAGGGGGCCTTACACACGAAGTCCTAAATATAGTCTACTCCTAATTCAAGGTGGTGAATAAAACTTGCTGTACTTTGAGGTAATGCTAGCAAGCGGCATAGAAATGTATTCTCAACAGCTTGGAGGTGCCCTGGGGAAGTACAGCCCCATACACCAGACCAAGCACCCCAAGTGAGTAGCATTTACTTCTGTACAGCTGACTCAATTCCCTAATGGGTTTACAGCCAGGCCGGTTAGCAAATCTGAATACAGCATCAGATACTGCCCCTGATTTAAGTGCACGTTGGGCAATGAGTCTCTCCCAGGACCAAAGTGCATCAAACAAAATACCCAGATAACAGACGAATGGTGCTTCCATTGATTGGGCCCCCCCCCCTTTATACAAGGCTTTTGTTTTTGCAACTTTGGGACCACAGGTCAATATAAACGATTTCGGACAGTTGACATTGAGCTTTAATTTGGACATAAAGTCATGGAACCCATTCATCAACTTTTGTAGAGCATTAGAAGTTATTGCCAAGAGAACCTACATTTTTGATTTTGTACATTGCCTCTTTGAAGTAATTGCTCCGCTTTCTGATACCACATTTAGGGCCAGATGTAGGAAGCCGTTTGCATGGTGCAAACTGCGAAATTCGCAGTTTGCGCCATGCAAACAGCCTAACCCAATGCTCATTCCCAAATTGCGAGTCGGTACAGATTTGCAATTTGTTAATGCGACTCACAAATAGGAAGGGGTGTTCCCTTCCTATTTGCGACCCGCATCGCAATTCAGAATTGCTTTGTGACCGCGAATGCGGTCGCAAAGCAACTCGCAGTTACCACCAGTGTGACACTGGTGGTAACTCATTCGCAAAAGGGAAGGGGTCCCCATGGGACACCTTCCCCTTTGTGAATGTGGGCATAAAGGTTTTTTCAGAGCAGGCAGTGGTCCAATGGACCACTGCCTACACTGAAAAAACGAAACCAAATGGTTTCGTAATTTTTTTCATTTTGCAACTTGTTTTTCTTTAAGGAAAACGGGCTGCAAAATGAAAAAAAAACTGCTTTATTGAAAAAGCAGTCACAGACATGGAGGTCTGCTGACTTCAGAAGGCCACCATCCCTGTGAGTGCAGGGACTCGCTATGGGGGTCGCAAAATGCGACCCACCTCATTAATATTAATGAGGTGGGTCTTTGCGTCCCCATAACGAGTCGCAGACGGTGTCTGAGACACCGTTCTGCATCCGGATTTGCGATTCGGAAATTGCGAGTCTCACAGACTCGCAATTTTCGAATCGCAAATCCGGACCTTGCTACATCTGGCCCTTAGATTTGAGCGGTAACAGAATTTTCTCAAGTAGTAGAAGAAGTGCTGAATTGCATAAGTTAATCTGGAGGGGGTGAATTATAGTTTCTTGAGATAATTATACATATAACTGCTACATTTCTATGGTTTGTCTGTGTAAAATCTGAACCTCAATATAATGTCCCTGTAACCTTTGTTTTTTCAGTGAATTTCTACATTTTGCCAATAATATTTTCTAACTATAACGTCTCTGTAATGTTTTTTTTCAGTGGATTTCTTGTTTTTGAAAACTTTTTAACGTAAACAAATATTTTATTACCATATGTTAATCCAACCGCTGCAGCGCAAGGCCTTTGGCTGTTCACGGCAGTGGATAACCAAACCCCTGCATGCATCTAACCCCACGATACGCAAAGCCTTTGCTGTGCGTGGCGGGAAGTTGACTGCAGGGGTTGGCCTTTGTCTGTGCATGGTGGGGAATTGGCTGGACCTACGGCCATCTCCCCCAAAGGCAACCAATCCAGGAGGGAGGCACGCAGCCCCCCTCCCGGGGCCAAATTTGAACCCAGGGACCCACTTTCCAGCAGTACGGCCATACTGTAAATGGGTAGGATGGTGAGTAGCCCACCTCCCTGGGATGATTTATGACCCAGGGACCCCACATCGCAGGGCCCACCTATATTATAAATGGGAGGGAGATATACAAACCCCCTCCCTGGGCCAATTTGGCCATGAGAACCCCTTTCCCTAGAGCCTTCTACGATTTGAAATGGGGAGGGGGGCACACAGCCCTCTTCCTATACCAATATCAGCCCCGGGGACCCCAGGGCTTGGCCAGTTATTAATGGGGGGAGAGCTCACTGCGTTGCCCCCCTCCCTGGGCCTATTTCAGCCACTCGGACCCCATCCCAACTTATTCCTGACGGGGATGGGTGCCAATTTATAACAAAACAAAAACAAAAACTGGAGCATACTCACATGACTAACTTACTGTGAATCTGTCTTACTGCAAGGATGTAACCGCTTGTGCTATGGTTAGGATTTACTCTTGTTTACATGTACTCCATATGACAAAGCAGCATAACATAAATAATATGTAATTTATTACCACCTTTCCTAGATGGAAGTAAGAGGCATCATGATCCACATGAATCATGGAACCTTCTCGCACTCCTTGATGGCTGTAAATACTATATTTCACTACGCTTATATGTATATATATATATATATATATATATTTATTTACATGTATATATATGTAGGGCCTCCTCTACCCGGTCAATGTCAATGTCCTGCAAAAAAAATAAAACAAGGATCGAATTGCAGTTTTGCAGTGACTACTCAATGCATTGAATATGTATATGCTGACATAAATAAATTGAGATTGAAAATTAATTTCATCACAGCAAAACATCAAGAGCCCCTGGCATTTGAATGGTCTTTAAGTGGCGAAAGAGTCTGACTATAAATCACTGGGGTTTTAATAGAGAGACAACTCTACTTCTTGCCACACCAACAATATATAAAATCAAAAGCTTTTAACTCGGAGTTCACTTTTACTGCACTATATAAAAATATTTGGGGAACCAACCATGGAACCTATGTTGAAAGTTATTCACTCAAAATTACTGCCAATGATTGCTCACCGCAATGAAGCTCTATGTAGGAGTGAGGTAACGCTTTTGAACAAAATTATTATCAATACATTCTGACAGGTCTTCAGTCTTCCAAGAAACTCTTCCCCAACTAAACTAGTATTTGAATTTGGATTCACCAATCAAATGATAGTGAGACTAGGGAACTTTGAGTATGTGCTTTAGATTTAGAGCAGAGATCATTTGTTGTGGTTGGAAATTGCAAAGTAGAGCAAGGAAGCAGTCTCATTGTATGTTTGACGATTCCTTGAAGAACTCACAAATTGCGGAGCTGTTGGCATCCTCGGTTACCTTTGGCACTCTAAAAAAAATCCTTCAAAAAAATCTAGGCCCTTCCTTTGCATCAAGACGACCACGAGCTGGCAAAGCGTGCACACGCATGGATAATCATTAACAACTATTCCATACTCATTGGTTAACCCTATTTGGGCACATGACAGTGAAAAGCGACAAAAACACAGACTTGCTATATCGTTTCGGTTGACTACCTACTTTAGACTTTATTTCATAGTGGTCCAAGGACGAGGACCAATTGCAGACTGTGTAACCATTATGAAGAGACAGTCGTCCATATCTTTTTCATTTGTCTGGCACTCACAGCCAGAGAAAGAGCCCTTTTAAAACAAACATTTACATTAATGTGCAATCCCTCGTGAAAACAAGCCGTGGTAGCTTCATTACAAGAGACTAACACTAGGTTCAATGCATGCTTTATAAAAGTCATGAGTTTATTTGAAAAAAAAGTGGGAATCCTTGTTTAAAGCAACTTAATGGGCGAAGTTTTTTATTAACATGATTTTTATGTAATTAATGGACCGCATCTTTGTTGTGCTTCTTTTAATGTTTCTATTTTTTATATGCAATGGTTTTAATTAACTATAGCATGCAATAAATATAATAATAGTACACATAGAAGTATCCAACAGCTTTGCTAAACTATACAATTCTCTGTTAATATTGGAATAATTGGGGAAAATAGTAATTGCAGATCCTTAAAAGGCAGGTTGTGTTCATGTAATGTGTACCTCAGAAGAGATTGGGCTAATAACTGACATTGAACAGTTTATTCAGTGCCTCTATATCTCTTATATGAGGTGAATAAAACAATTACATATTATTGGACAGGTAAACAGGAATGCTTGACCAGCAAAGATAAGAAGAACACTTTAATATTAGGATTTTTCATCTTCTTATGGTTCTAATGATTTCTGGTTCTGGTGGCTGATACCTATAGGGAGGATTTCATTGTGATCTGCATCCCTAACTATTTCAGTGAACCTCTGGGCTCAGAAAGGGCTGAGTTTGAGGAGCTTGCTTTTAGATTGAGTGCTACATAGAGATCAGTGGACCAGAATATAATCATTTATTGTTTGGGGGGCGAGCTTAAAGTAGGTCCTATCGTCCGTGGTGGCTCATAATGTGGATGAGTATGGGGCAGGCACATACACAAACACTCACTTTCACCCATCAACTCACAAATGCACACACGTACACTCTCCAATTCACATGTGCACTCCCTCAGACTCATCCCTTCACAAGGGTGTGCAACACGCCGACCATTCACAAGCACTTACATGTGCTCACACCCATTCATATCATGCATGCACTAATGCAGATACCTTAGTACATGCACATATGCACCCAACATTTTACAAGCACTTACCCAGCCAGCGCGGTGACAGCTGGTGTGTGAGAAGGAGAACCACAAAATCCTCCAAAGTTGCTGGAGGCTTCGTTGAGGAAAATGACTAATTAAAGATCTCATCATCTCCTTTTAATGGCTGACATTGTCATGGATCAGCCAAGGAGAGCAGGTCCTTCCCTAACTCATCACAGAATGGGGTGTGTTCAGTGAGACTTACTGACCCCACCCAACTCTAGGACGAGGTATTTTTGATAGACACTCTGCTCTAGGGCAATTCAGGGGTTAAACCTTGTCAAGAGGGAAAGTACCTCAGAGGGCATTACCATGCTGATGATGTCACTGCTCTCAGGATTGTGAATCTTCAGCTTGGCAAAGCTTGGATCAGGCTGACAAGTGCCTGCACATCAGTGCATGTAAAGTGCCTAGCTGCCTGACCATGACATCGTCAGTATTTCCCAGGCTGACCTATGTTTACTATGACAGACATTCACCTTGCCTTTTAAGAGGAAGGGGGCAGAGCCCCAACACCCGTAATAACAGGCAACCTCTACCTATAATATCATAGGAGTAGAATGCTGTGATATTCCACCTTAGATAGTTATTAGCATGCAGAAAGCGTCAAGAGGTGTCAAAAGGTAAGCACAAACACATCCATTAGGACTCCCCATCACTTTCTTTAGCTTGCACTTTGCAGGTAAGTACCATCTTTTAATGACATGTGCCACTTCCACAAGAAAGGTATAGCTATAATCCACCAAGAAGTATTTCATCGATTTGCATGTTTCGAATATAGGCAAAGAAAAAAGGTGGTGCCACTTCCGTAATTCTTGACTCCATCTTTTTTCCACCATTGTTTATTGATCTGCATTCCTTTTTCTATAATCACCCTCGCTGCTCAACCTTTTACTTTCCCTTTATTCTCTCTGTTTCTCTCAGTCTCATTCACTTGTTTTCTTTATCACCCTCATATTTCGTTTTTTTATTCACCTCTCCCTATTCCCTCTTCTCTCTTTAATTCAATCTCCCGTTCTTCATGTCTGCTTCCTCTATAGTTTCGTGTTTCATTGTTCTTCATTCCTATATTCTCCTCCGTCTCCCTAACACTTACTTATCTTTATTCCTGCCCCATAGTACGTATTTGGCAATAAATACTGCTCACCGTCCCACTAATGCCTGCCACTCTTGACATTTGTTTCTTCCATTGTCCCTTATTTTGTCAATCCTGTCTCTGTACCCCTTGTGTGTAACCCTTGTGTTGCCCGTCCCTCTGTCTCCTGTTCTTTTACTTTGGTTTAACAAATCCCATGTCCTCTTCCTCATCTCCATTCTTCTATATAGCCCTGTAAAACTTTTTCTCTTTCTGTGTCTTGTTTGCCCTCATTCTCTTTAAGTGTATCTTTATGCCACTTACAGAACCTTCGTCTTACATTGAAATTTCTGGTGCTGATTATCTGTGCCTACTACTTCCTCCTTCATCTGTCAACATTCAAATGATACTTCTATCTATGTCCTCTTTTTGTCTGTACCTCTCTATTTGTGCCTTTTATTTTCTCCTGCACCTATTCAATTAGTTTGCCTTATTCGTGAAAGCCCTTTCTATACCATCTTTTGGTCCTTTTCCCTTTCACTCTACCCAGTCTATTTCCTCGCCACAGTTTTCTTTTTCTCAGTTTCAGTTTGTATGCCTTTCATTTTTCACCATTGCTCCTTTAGCTCCATCTCTTTCTAAAGTTTTCTCTCATGCACTCAGTCTGAGACTTTTTTTTTTCAGATGTCGTGCCTGAGACACCAACCCAAGCACCCCAAGTAATCCTTCATCCAGTGAATTCCAACCCAATGTAAGTCAGAAATGTTTTCTGTGTTTCCATTACCATCATTATATCCATATAATTCAATGTATTGTCACTCGTCCCTTTTTGAGAGCACACATAAACTTTAAAGGAGTTAGGCCGGCATTGCTCACTGCATAGAGTGGTCTTTTCTTTTCATCTCACTAGCTCTTTGTTCCTTCCCACATGAATGGTCTTGTGCACTTTAGTGGAGTTCAACTCATAGCCAAATCACTGACCTCATCCTCTTCAAAAAAGGATTATTCTGGTCACTGTCGTTTGCTCATTTTCAAAGTGTTCCTTCCAGCTTTTCTTTGTACTCGCCAATCAGATAAGGCATAGTACATGTAGATTGATATGAAAGAAATTGATTTGTGATTATTGTAAACGTTTCACAGGTTATTCGTTAGCAAGTGTTCCTTTGTCAACTAATGACTTTCCTGGCGTTGGTAGATGAATGTAAAGTTTGCATTGTTTTTGCATTTTTTTCAAATGTCAATTCTCCCCAGTGAAAATGTAAATTTAAATCGCAAGAGTATTGTAATTAGTCAGTCTTTCAAAATTATCTAGAAATTGTAATACTTAATAGTTCGCTCGTAAGGCACCAACTAGCGCTTGTGTACGCAGGAGGGATACAGTGGGTGTATAGCAAACTGAATCTGGTCCTCCAATAATCATTTGTAAGCAAAAAAAACTCCAAATGTCTTACTAGTTTTCACAGAAACAACAAATACGTTGTACAAGCACAGAAGAAAGATTCTTTCCTTCACTTTATTTATTTATACATTCCTATGCTGCTTACTCCACTCCACGGTACGAGAGCAAGGATGTTTGCAAACATCATTTACATTTAAATGTGTATATTTTAAGTAGTGATTATAACGGAAAACAATTGGAAGAATAAACGTTTGTGAGGAATAAATCTTCCTAGTATAGAGAGGAGATGGGAGTTGCTGACAGGTAAGGGTGATTTCATAATGGGACAATTTAAGTTGAGAGGAGAAGCAGAGAGGTGGGATAGTGAGACAGTAAAAGAAAGTTAAGATATGAGAAGGGATTAGTGAAGCTATTCGTTTAGCTGTAGTCGAAACTGGAGTGATTTCTTTTTTTGCCATTAGAGAGAGCCTTTCTGAATTTTACAAGGTGGGCAGCTCAAACTAGAGACCTCGTAGTATAGGGCCATATGTAAATGTAATTAGTAGCAATGAAAAATTGGATTAGCCCCTGAGAAGGCTTGAGCAGCTAAGTTGGAAGTAATGACATTGTTCAGTGCCATGGTAAGATTTCATACAGTCCGTAGGTACTTGTTGACACTTGCAATTTTGACTGCTGCGTGTAGATATCCAGGACATTGTAGGTGAATTAGTTTGTAAATGATGCCTACTAATTTAAACTTTATTCTGGCGCCAGCGGGAGCCACTGAAGACCTTGAGGCACTGGGTATATGTGGTCGAACTTCATAGAGTAGAACCTCTGGATTTCTTGTTGCAGAGTGAATTATTACCTTGTCCAATGTGAGGGAGGGGACAAGAGTGCGAACTGAGAAAATGTTTGCATAGTATGTATTGGAGAGAAATAATGACTGTAATCTGCTCAAAGTCCAAAGCAAATAGGAAGAATTAAAGTTTTTACCAGCGTGTAGAATGGACTAGTTTTGGCTGCTACATGCTCATTGTGAGACATTGTGGACAGTTCTAAGTCAATCAAGGGATTTAACCTCATTAGCTAGCAATGGAGCAAATTTTTCGGAGTGCAATAAATCAAACCAGGTGGGGATAAATTGTAAGCATGTTGGGTGCCTAAGCAATATATATTCAGGTTCTTTCAGAAGTCGGTTTTAGGGAGTTTGAGTCAATTCGATTTTTCAGATATGAAAGGCAATTTATTTAGGGTAAAAATCCCAGTCACTAGAAACACCTTTAGGTAGATTTGAGTACCCATTTGACCATTAATAAATTACCATGCCTGCCTTCACCATCAGGATTCTTAATCGTTACATTGTACTGATTGAACAACACAGTGAAAAATATCAGAACTGGAGGATGCTGCACATAACTGGGGCTATCCCGGAGATGTAAGTCCATTTGTATCAGACAAAAATAAGGTGACCCGATTTAAGACCTCACCTTCAGTGGACATGTTGGTCTGCAGAAAATATAGTAGCCTCTGATGGTCTGCGCTATTGAACACCATACATAGATCAAGAAGAATGAGCAATCATCATCCAACATGCAGTAAGCATCCTCAAGTACTCTTTTTTTTGTTTATATAGGTTGTATAGGTTAATGTGTTGATTTATTTACTTTGATTAGACGTACAGCTGGACCACGGAGATAATACTTCACATGTGCTTGAAGAGTTAAACAATAACAAGGAAACGAACACTTAACAGTCAGGGAAGCAAACTACACTTTAATTGTGTTTTGGTTAAATCTGACAGAAAGAAGGAACATTTAAAATAAGACTTAACAGTCAGATACATAGACAGTGGATTTCACTAATTTGCTTCATTGGTATTGCAGAGCAAGTCAGATCTAATGATGATTTGTTCAGGTAATCATAAAAAAGGTGAGTTTTGAAGTGCTTTTTGAAAGTGATAACAGAGGGTAGTTGTTGGACTTTTTGCTTTACGCAGGGTCATCCCCAGTCTTTTTGCCTCCTTCCTCCTGGTTTTTCTGACCTCTCGCTGTTGGCTCTAGGACTCTGAGCACTTTATCACTGCTGACCAGTGCTAAAGTGCAGGTGCTCTCCCATCTAAAGTTGGTATGATTGGCTTATACCTAATTGGCATATTTAATTTACCTATAAGTCCCTTGTACAGTGGTATCTCTATTCCCAGGGCCTGTAAATTAAATACTACTAGTGGGCCAGCAGCGCTGCTTGCGCCACCCACTGAAGTAGACTTTCAGACCTGTCTCAGGCCTGCTAGCACAGGGCCTGTGTGCGCAGTTTTCTGCCACAGGGACCTGGCATCTAAACTTACTTGCCAGGTCCAGAACTCCCCTTTTACTACGTGTAAGTCATCCCTAAGGTACGCCCTAGCTAGCCCTATGGGCAGGGTGCCATGTATGTAGAAAGGCAGGACATGTGCCATATTGCATGGCCTGTCCTGGTAGTGACAAACAGCCTAACTTGGTGTCTCACTGCTGTGAGTGCTGCCTTCTCATAGGATTGCATTAGAAATGCCCTGCCTTAGGTGTAAAGGGTATTGTCTGATTTATGAGGGGTAGTGTAGGCGTGTTTGGTATGGTTGTGATGGTGATAATAAATACTGCTTACTGGTGTTGGTGTATTTTTTATTACTATCACAGAAATGCCACTTCTAGAAAGTGCGCATTTATCTGTGCTTATGACTCTGGTGTTTTGCAGCTTGACTCCATTCCACGTCTGTGCAGAGTGACAGTTGGGGCTTTGTGCATACTTTTCAGACAGCCTGTACACAGGGAGGGTGGAGGTGTCACAGAGGTGCATCTGCATACTGAATAGTCTTCCTGGGCTGAGAGAAGGGAGAGGCGGGGCACACCTGCATTTGTAAAGACTGTGCCCTGGCCTCACACAATAGGGTCGTTAACCCCCCACTGATGTTTGGAGCCTGTGCTGAAAGGAGAGAGGGGGCACTCCCAGAACCAGTTGTAACTGGCTGGAACCTCCTCTCCCTACCATTGTAAAACACTGTAAGAACTGACTATAAGTACAGGGGAATTGTCCCCACAATTTGGAGACTCTTGGAATCATCTTGGAACTGGACACCAAAGGCTGAAAGGACTCACCAGGAACCGCCATGTACTGCTGCTGCTGTGCTGACCTGTGACCTGCCTGGTCACTGTGATGGACTTGCCACTTGCTGCCTTTCCCTTGTGCTGGCCTGTAGCTGGGCCCTCCACCTGAGGACCTTGTCTTAAGATTCTGCTCCCCAGGGGCAGGGTGCTGTGGCCCCTGACCCCTGCATTCATTTCTTCACGAGGGGTGCTTCTCCCTGGTTGCGGCTGCCATAGCGCTGATTGCAGCGCCCTTATGGAGCCTTGGGAGCTCGTAGGCTCCTTGCTGCATTGTGCCCCTTTAAATAAGATCACCGCAGCGGCCTGGGAAGCTGGAAGAACACTTGCGCACCGCATCGGGTGCAGGCGAGTGTCTGCTCGGGCCCCACATTACCTACCTGCGTTTGATCTTTTTACATATGTGTATGCAAATGTTCCTTTTATGGACATGCTTGCTAATATGTTTTTCTAACTTGCCATATGTTTTCTAATGTTCCTACTATGGGCATTTTATGATATTCTTATGACAAGTGCTGTGATGTAATAACGTGTTTTCCTGACTACTGCTTATGTTGCAGAATACTGAGTAACCTGTGTGTTATGTGTGACTGCTGCTAGGTTGCAGAGTAACTAATGTGTAGCGTTCTGGCAACTGCTAAGGTAGCAGGATAGTACTGATATGTGATGTTTGGTCTGATAATTGCCTTGTGTACAATACAGTATATTTTCATATAATCTGGTGTTGTGTTTCCTTTGTGGTGGGGATATTGCGTCACATGTGTTGTGTGTGTTGTGCAAACGCTTTACACATTGCCTCCAGGTTAAGCCTGACTGCTCGTGCCAAGCTACCAAGGGGGTGAGAAGGGGTTATCTTGGACGTGTAACTCCCTTGCCCTGACTAGAGTGGGTAAGTTCTGCCTGGCTGAGGTGCATACCCTAGCCAACCAGAAACCCCATTTCTAACATTAGTTCTTTTAATTAGGGGTAGACAATTACAGGTGGGGTAATGACCCCAAAGAAAAACTATTTTAAGGAAGAGGTTGTGTTGAATTCGGGAACCTTGAGTCATAGCTTATGCCTGCTTGTAAGGCTTCTTTTACTGCATAGGATGGAGAGCAAATCTGGTGAATACAGAAGGTTGTTTTGAAATATGACTTGGTATGCTAAGTGGTAGAGTTTGAATTGAATTACAGGGCGATCTGATTAAATTGTTGTGAAGTGGTTAAGAGACTGGTTGCTGGATGCAGCACCTCTTTTAGTGATGCAAGTGGCCTGTGAATCTTGGCCTGTGACTCTCCTGCCAATCTGTCATTGCCGACGTTCCGTCTTGAGATTACTCGTGCATTTACTACAGTTCACTTCTGGTCTAGTGGAATAAAGTGGCAAGTCGTTTTAAGTGCATGAAGATGGAGATTTGCTTTTCTTGCCACCTTTTTATGTGCATGGTTAGGGTGAGGTTACTTTCTATCTTCTTGGATTCTCTCTGCACTGAATGCTTTACCAATACCAGGAGGAGTTGTATGTGGAAGAGGCCTCTATTACTTGTTAGGGGTAGGCAGTAAGGCCACAGCTCTACCTCCATGGACTAATTACATTGCGGGGATCAAGAGAAGTACACCACCAATCAGCTGACAGAAACCTCTCCTCACCCCATCATTGCCAATGGGCCACCAAGCACCCCACAATATAGCAATTCCTTAGTAGTACTTGTCACCAGATTATCTCTTGAGTAGACATGGAAGAAGATTAGTGATGAAACCCACAAAACATGGCTGTGCAGTAATGGCATATCTCCCCCCTACAGGACTTTTGGAAGTCCAGCAACAGCCTATTTTGATTTGAGCCAACTCCTGCCATATGATTCCTAAGACCTTCATGGCTAAATAAAGACGAAATTAGTTTTGAGTTACAGCTTAGGATTGTCCATTAGAGACACTTTTGGTTTGCTTCTTGAATATGCACACATCATCTACTTAGGGCTGGCAAACAAAATACCTGAGTGTCTTCATGCGGTGCAGAAACATGCAACTCACATGATCATTGTTTACTGTCGATTTAGACATGCCAAACTTTGCTTTACCGGTTGTGAACTGAGTCGTGCCCTTAAAATTGAGAACTGAGAGTCATGTGCCCTTAAAATTCCTCTGCTTGGTTTACCATGCTATATACTGACATTCCTCCAATTTCCTTAAACATGGCCTTCAGCTTAATAGGCGCATGTGCTTTTGACATCTTCTTATTTTGTACATTTTAAAGTACCTAGATTCAGTGGAGGATGGAGGTTCTCTCGTTTGGATCGCAGGTCATTGAACCCTGTCCCTTTGCTCTATTCCTTATATGATAGCCTTCCATCAATCAATTAAAACTTGGCTTTTTTAATATACTTTGGGATGCCTTTTTAGATTTTATATGTACAGTGCTTGCACTATTCAGGTTGAGCAGACTACAGTCTATACTTGCTCTAAGGGAAATTGAGACAGCTATCTACAGACATTGCCTTCTTTTGCATTGTAGAGTGAGTGCTGACAAAAGCATCCTAAAAGTGGATGCTGCAGAACGGTTTGGGTCTAGGTCTAGCCTAGAGACAGGTTTAGCTGTCTTTCCAAATGCATGCATCAAAAAAATAGGTAAATACAAAATGCATGCATATATACGTACATATCAGGGCTTTGTGTCAGCCTTCTTCATCCACTGTTCTGCTCAGTTACTTCTGTCCACCACCGCATAGCATGTGGCAATGGGTAAACCCTCCTCAGTCATTGGCTCTTTTACACTGTGAATGATGGCATTTTCTTGGATCACATATGCACTACCACTTAAAAGAAGTGAATTTCAGTGCCATGCCTGCACTTTACTTTGCAATTAAGTTTTTTCCTTTCCATTTGTTATTCTTCTTTGTATTTAAATTGTGACCTTTTTGTGTTTGAACAGTCTTCATAATATAGACGTTCAAAGCATATTGTACCTTTTGTTTACACCATATATTTTCTTGCAATGTGCTTTGAAGCACCCAAATTGTACCATTAAATTATATGCGATTCATTTAAATTTATAATACTACAATATGGCAGCCACACTAAGGAATGTCATAGGTCACCATGTTGTATGCACTCAGGTTATTACCTTTTCTTTTAAAATGTGGATATAACCAACCACCTCACACAAAAATAGCTTACAAAACATAGATTTTATTTCCGGACGTAATCAGCAAAGTGTTTCTTGTGCCCTTTGGCACAGTGAACTTAACAAATCACTAGACCCACATTTGGGTAAACTCACCTCATGTAGGGCATCACAGTGAGAAAAATAAAAAAGGCATGAGTGGAATGCTTGAGAAATTTCAGTCAATGTTAATTGCTCTGCAGTACGTTCCAGTCCATCATATCTTTACAGGGTAAATGTATGCACATCGGTCTTGGTCTTGCTCCAGTATGAAAATATCCAGCTCAAAATGTGTTAGGCCATTGCTCATATGAATGAGTACACATGTGACCCCAGAATATGCCTTTCAGCGCTTCTTAACTGAAGTGGAGGTTAAGTCCTATGGTAAGTGAGTTGCCCTAAATTGTATGAGTATTCACAGGTATGATGAGTTATTTGCTCCCTGTTTATACAGCCTTTAGCTGCTCCTCATTGATCTGGCTATAAATGGCTAAAGCCAGTCTAGGGTTGCATGTGTTCCTCAGCATAGAGGATGTGATCTAGCAGTTTGGCCTGGATTGATCCAGGCCTACCTAGAACAGGACCAAAGCCGATTTTCATAGGGTTGGTCCCATTTAATAATTGCAAAAACTTTACGAAAACAATACTGTGGAGTACACACAGAGTAATCAGTTATGGTTCAGAATATTTCAGCCATACCCGTTCAATCACTTGCAGTTTGCATTCTAATAACTGGTTGCAGGTAATGTTCTCAGAGGGCCTTTCCATATAGGAAATATCCAATTAAGACGCTTTTGCATACAGATTAGTGTAGTACGCCCCAAATTCTTCATACCTCTCATTTTGCGTGGTTTCTACATGATCAATTATGCATTTCTCAAACAGTTGACTAAGCCTATGTTTCATCTTAATAGTCAGAATATTTGCTCGTCCTTTAACTATTTTTTATTTGTTAACCCAATGTTTTTGGCACTTTTTATCTATTTTTTTCTGTACCACAGCACGCAGCAATTTCCTACTAGAAGTATATCTGAATGTTGCAGTCCTTTGTTATTCCCCTTAACGACTGTGCATGCCTCATATGCTGAAACATTTTTAGTTAAGCACACACGTTTCATTTCACTCACCTTTCTACTTGTAATGCTTAAGGGTGGTACCTTCTCTATGATGTCGAATTTTAAATCTTCCCAAAGTATAAGAGAGTGATTATGTCCAGAGTTGAAGTCCTCAAACGCTAGTGTTTTACTCTATAGCATAAATGAAGATGGACTATCAAACAGCCTCTATCAAAACATGTATCTAGTTATATTAGGTATTAAAATATCAGCCATAATAGTTGAATGATTTGGTCTCTGACGTGGTTTGTCCTGACAGTTTCATATTGAAGCTTCTGCTGACCTAAGCATTATATTAGTTTTGAAATATGATGCATGCCAGCCTGAACGTATAAGCTAACACCGCGGGGCGTCATCCATCTACCTTCCCCAAGGTATGTTTAAGATCAGTGAATGCACATTGTATATTTGCTTCTAACAGACAGCTCTCTATGTTTAGGGTGCCCATCGTTGTCAGGATTAAAAGCTATGTTAAAACAACCTAAATTAGAATACGGAGCTGAAAAATAATGAAATTGAACCATATGTGCCCAGAGAGAAACGTTATTATTTATGTTTTATGCATGAAAACATCTCTACGGTTAAGTAGATGATACCTTCCATTTTCGTCAGTAACTATTACTCTGCCCAAAAGGACTTTGATGGGTGAATTTCCATTACACTGTGTTATAGGGAAACTCGCAGATTGTCACATTAGTAAGGTTTTTGCGTTGGTTATCAGGTGACAAACCCTCGCTTAGAAGATTTGCACTTTGAAAATCTTTGTTATGCCATTTTAGGAAGGGTTGTATATTATCTTGCCAACCGTGTGTACATATTTGTGTTTTTGACTGCATACCCACATTTCAAAACTTAAGTTGAATACAGAGGGCCGGAGTTGATTATAGGGACAAGCCAATAATAAAGGCTATAGGCCTGATTGGATGATTGGAAAAAGTTAAGTCAGAAGCCATGTATCTAACATTTATACAAAAGATTATGACAAACACAGAGTATTCTGAAAATCATATTTTATAGTGAAAAGCGTTTACGGCTTATTGTTGTTACACTGTAGACAGGTTTTTCTTTATGGACTGTTGCAGATTACTGTAGTAAGCAAAGATTTTTGGTGTTGGTTTATTTTTCTTGTTTCCCCTCTGACAAACCCTGCAGGTAGAAAATGTGCACTTTGATAATATTTTTTAACCGTCTTAGAAGGGGTTCAATATTGTTTTGCTAACTGTAATTTTGTGCATAGTTAATCATTTTATGACTAAGCGTGAAGGTTGCCTTATGGGAAGGCTTATGCAGAATTAAGTAGCCTTGAGCTGGTTATGGTGAGACATCAGTGAAAAAGGCTATAGACATTGTTAATTCTTTAGGAATATGTATGCTAGATGCCATAGGTCTGATAGGTTTATTTTGAAAAAGTACGACCAAGGCCATTAGCCTGAGTAAGTGATTTTGAAAAGTATTTGCTAAAGCCAATATACCTTTAATGGCCTTTAATGGCGGTTATCATTAAAGTGTGTTAAAGACTGTAAAAAGGTATTTTGTTCCATGTACTCTCACAGAATACCATAGCAGATAAGGGTTCTGATCGTGGTTACCCCCTCCGACAATCATTTGCAGTTGAAAATGTGCAGTGTGATTCTCCTTGGGAGGCCCTTTTCCAAGGGAGTTTATATAATTTTGTATATTGTAATGATTTGTTTGTAATTTCATGACAGTGTGCATCATATGCAGGAAGCCTCCATTGGTGGTGGCAAGTTAGTGGTGAAGGCTGCACGCTTGATTTTTTCACTGGTAAAAGTTATGTCAAATGCCTTAAGTCTGGTTTGATTTTTATGAAAAGTTAAATGAAAGGTAGCAGGCCTAACTAACTTATTGTGGAATGCATACATTAAATCCAGTGAGTGTTTAAGAGTTGACTGTTATGTTGTGACAAACACTGCGGATTGATATGTTGTTACATGGAACCTCACAAATTAATTTAGTTAGCGATGGTTTTGATTACTCTCTGACAAACCCTTATGGCAGATTTGCATTTAGAAAATCCTTGTTAGACCTTCTTAAGAGTGTTTGTATATTGTTTTGCCAACTGTACTTTTATCTGTATTTATTTGCCTGCCAGCTGCTCTGTGAGAAAGCTTATGCCAGTAAACCTGAGTTGTTAGGAATTATGCTATTCTGTAGCGATCTTTGCATGCTGCATAATCTGCAGATTTTACCAAAAAAAATTGTTTCTAGATCAGACGGATCAAAAGTTACAAAAAATATGGTGACTCAGGTTCCTGCACTTCGGAACACTTTTTGCAAACTTTGACTGGTCCTTTTTAAGTTGCTTGTTGCTGTATATGGGTGTTAAATTGTTGCTACAAAGGTGAATTATTTCCCCAGATGCTGTTACCAGGTTTAAAATGACAAAATAATGAAGTAATGCTATCAATAATTGTGCCACACTATGCTGCATAATCTGCCTTTTTTTGCTGTATCATTTGTTCAATCCTGCCGCATAATTTGGTCCTCTTCTGCTGCATAATTCCAGTGGCCCTGGTTATAGGCCTGTTTGTTTCTGTTGGAAAAGGTATGGGAGAAGTCATAGGACCAATCAGTTTATTAAAAGTTATGACCAAGTAGGGCTAGCTTATTCATTGTGAAAAAATATGTTAAAAGAAATACTATGTAAGGCTGGATTGCCATTACACTAGATTCAAGACTGTAGACTGATCTTTAGGGTTGGTTATGTTTGAGCAATTTACCTGGGGCAAATTCTGGTGCAAATTCAGGTACATAAAGCACTCTCTGAGGAATATTTAGTTCCGTCTAAGAAGAATATCAAATGCAATACATTTAATAATGTAAAGCACATTAGTCTTCACAAGAAAGACAGATTGTGGTTAAGTTTCAAACCATAAATACTATTTATTAAAGGATTTGCAAAGTTACAAAGTCAAGTCATCAAACTAGTTGTAATCGCTGATCAATACATGAATGCCTTGGTCAATATATTCAGAGCAATTCTAAAGGACATAAAAAAATACGAACTAATAAACAGTTGTCTCAAGAAGGAAAGTGAAGCAAGATCACTTCTCTCATAAAGAGAGTACGCTTCTCTGCTAAGGCAAGAAAAGGTTCTGCCTGGTAGTCAGAAAAAGGGCATGTGTCAAAGTGTCAGGCAAAGAAGCTTCTGCAGAATCTTCTCCATTACATTACCCCTACAGATGGTTCCCACGTAACAGACCAATTAGTTTAAAGTACAAACTGAGAATACAAACTCATTATTTTTTCATTCTACTTCACAATGAGGCTAAACTTGAAACTTGTGGTTATCTGAAACATAACGTGTCACAATGCATTAGGCAATATTATGATTAAATGTTCATGGCTGTTTTTAGTCAAAACCTGTGCTCAGTACAGTACACTGAGTTTCTTATATGGTGACCAGCCATTGACAAAGGGTATAGGTATGATTGTTTCACTGGGGAAAGCTATGTGAAATGCATTAGGTCTGACTTGCTTATTTTGAAAAGTTCTAACAAAAGCAGTAATCCTGATTTCTTTGCTGTGAAAAGCATATGTGAAAATTAATAGGCCTGCCAGGGTGAATTGTTTAACTATGTCAAAGCCTATAGTCGTGAATTGTGTTACATGAAGTCTCGTAATTTACTATAATAGGAAAGGGGTTGTGTCTTGATTGTTTCTGACAAGCTGTAGGGGTAGAAGATTTTCACCATGAGAATTCTTATTAGGCTCCTTTAGGAGAGGTTATAGTCTGTCTTGCCACCTCTAATTGTATTACTGTATGCTTGATGGGCACCTTTTAGGAAAGTTTATGGTCCATATAGAAGTCCTGAGTTGGTTGTGATGATGAGCCACTGAGTATAGGCCTGATTGGAACATTAGGAAAAGTTAGGACAGATGCAATAGGTCCAGGCTGTTTATTAGGAATAATTACAACAAAGGCTATAGGCCTGATGCATTTATTGTAAAAATCATATGTTAAGGCCAATAGGCCTTTTGGGGCAGATTGTCATTGTTAGACCTGTCAGCCATGTGGTGGTCCTCCCTCAAATATTTTGCATTTTCCCCTCCTGTTTAGCTGAATTTGTTTGTTGGCCTTAGGACTCTGTGCACATTACTACTGCTAACCAGTGCTAAAGTGCTTGTGCTCACTCCCTAAAACATGGTAAAGTGTTATGCCATATACCCAGGGCTGGTAAATTAAATGCTACTAGGGCCCTGCAGCACTTATTGTTCTGTTAAGTAACCCCTTAAAACATGTCTCAGGCCAGCCATTGAAGCCTGGGTGGAGTATTAAACTAACTACCATGGCAAAATAAACCTGCTAAGTCTAAAACTCCAATTTTAATACATATAAGTCACCCCTAGGGTAGGGCCTAAACAGACCATGGGGCAGGGAGCATTGTATTTAAAGGTACTTTTAGGTTTTACATGTCCGGGCAGTGAAAAACTCCTAAATTCATTTTTCACTATTGAGAGGCCTACTTCTCCCATAGGATAACATTGGGTTACCTTATTACATTTAGGGCCAGATGTAGCAAGCAGTTTTGCCCATTCTGTGTCTATGGGAAAATGTGTTCGTACATATGGCCCTTAATGAGTAATATCACGTTTGGTGTCTGAAGAACTGCAATATAATATCCTCCTCAATGGAAAAGTCAGATTTTAAGTCACAATTCTGAAAATGTCATTTTTTGAAAGTTGGCATTTTCTTATCCTAACCATCTGGTGCCTTATCCTGGCTCACATGACTAGGTGTAGTTGGCAGTTTAACGTTGTGTATTCCTCCCAGACAGGAACAGAATGAGGAAATATGTGCTGGCAAGATGGGCCATCTCTTAATTAATAGGGAAGTGAAGCTGCCACCCACCACACTTACATATTGCAAAGGTTTTGCCGGGCCACATTCACTCATATGAGTCTTTTGTGCCCAGATGAACTGAGGGCAGGACTAGGAGGCAAAAATTCCAAACACCTCTCATGGCGGAAACCTCCAGAACCTTCTCCTACTTCAGAAGTGGCACCAGGTATAAATATTAGACCCTCACACCCATCTCATCAGTACACCTCTGGACCTGTGGAACACTCAAGAAGGACTGATACTCAGCTGCCTTGCTGCTTTGTTACCCTGCTCCCTGAGTGAGGACTAGCCCTGCATCTTAAATATAAGACCACCAGAGTAACACCATATGCTACTTAGCTGGCCTCCAGATCAGAGACTCAAGAACAGAAAAGGCTCCACCGATCTTAAACCCTGCACATGGACTCTGCCTGTGAGTGTAGCTCCCGACCCCAGGGTGGTGCCACCCCAGTCCTGGTCCCTTGGAAGTGGGCTTAAAGGTGCTCTGCTAGCACAGCTGCCGCCTAATTCATCTTTTGCAGCTCCACATCAGACCTGCCACTGGGCCCCCCATCACTGATGCAGGACCTTGCATCGCAGCCCTCTGCTGCTCGGATATGCTGCTGCATACTGCATCCCCGACGGAGGACTTTTCTTCGCAAGCCTGTGTCAACGGCATCCTCGACAACAATGAAGGACCTCACATCACAAGCCAAGTCGACTGCTTTATTGGAACCACCGCTGCACAATGCATCTCTGACACAGGACCTTTCATCGCAGCTCACATCTTTCTTGGAACCGCCGCTGGGCAACACATCCTAAACGTTAGATCTTGCAACGCTTCACAACCAGAATGTAATTTACTTTGTTCAGTGGGCCTAACTTGGTCCCTGATTCCAGCCTGTGCTCCATCGTGGTCAGCCTGAATTTGTAACTTGGTCCTGGTCTGGTGCAACAAGATGACCACAGTTATCCATTTATGCCTTTAAGCTTATTTTTACCTGAATCATTTAAATTGCATATCGCCAGTTCTACTAATTAATTTTTTGTTGTTTTGGAGTCAAATATTTACTAAAGTTTATTCTAATTTTCTAAATTACTGTGGGATTTTTATTGTGTTGTGTTTCCACTTTATTACTGTTCGAAGTGCTGCATAAATAGTTTACACATTGCTTCTACGTTAAGGCTCATTGCTTTGTGTCAACCTACCAGAGGGTTGAGCACAAGTTAATTCGGTGTTGGCTTGTGTTTCACCTTGACAAGAATGTTGCTGTTTGAGAAGGGTTTCACCCAGGGGTGGGTAGAGCTCACAGAGTTCCACTCCGTGGAATTCTGCAAAATTGATTTAAAGTTCCATGGAATTCCGTGGAGGCCAAGTTCTGTGAAAGGTGAAGTGCCACTGCTGCCTGCAATAGTGGCACCCTGTCCTGAATGCACCCGATCTCGGAAGTGCTAAGCAGGGTCAGGACTGGTTAGCCAGGCCCAACCCTGCATAGCTCTTCCGAGATCGGGTGCATTCAGGACAGGGCAGTAGGTAGCGAGAGCTGACATTTCAGGCCTCCTGTGCACTGGCCTGCCCGTGTGCATTTCACGGGCACAAGAGGCATGGGCAGGCTGGTGCACAAGAGGACCTGAAACTGCAGCTTTCGCTGCCTATCTTCCCGGCCTAATAAAAACTGCTGTTCCAGGCCTCTTGTGCACCAGTGTTCACAGAAGAAAAAAAAACGAGGACTTACCTGAATCCTCCCAGGGTCCTCGTTGCCAACTGCCGGGCTCTCTGCCTCTGCTTCTGGTGGAGGGAGGCTTGGATCTGGAGCTGGTACTGGCAGCAGTTCCATGCTGCCACCAGCAGCAGCTCCATGCTACCAATGTCGGGGCGAGAGTGGGCACTACAGCCCAATTACGGGCCACACAGCACAAGTGCAGACTGTCTGCGCTTGCGCTGTGTGGGCCATAACTAGGCTGAAGTGAGCACGCGATGAGCTCCGCTCTGCCGGAAGTGCTAGCAGAGTTTTTGGATGAACTCTGCATTCCAAGCGGAACACGGAGTGCCAAAAACACTATTAGCTCTGCCAGCGGACTGGAGCTCACCGCCCACCCCTAGTTTTGGTGGCAGGGGAAAAGAAACTATTTCAAGGACATTTTGCAGAAACAACATCACATCTTGTCCACACTTCTTGTCATCCGCAAAGGGGATGACCAGACAAGAAAGTAGTCCGTTCTCAAAGGCACTTTATGCAAGGGTCCCCATGCAAGGTGTTATTGTGTGCAATGCCAGAAGTAGCTAATTTCAAATGCTTTGATAAAATGTAACTCCGTATTCTGCTTCCCTACCATGTGATCTCCAAGAATAGAACCGTATTTTAGCAGATCATTCTCGTACCACTGTGACTGAGTACTTTCTAATCTTTGCTGCTACATTTTCGTATGAATTGCCTGATTTAAAGACATCCCATAGATGGTGCTCAAAGAGGCTAGAACAAAATGGAAAAACGAGATTACTCAATTTTGAAGTAATTTCGACTTCTTTTTAACTTCATCTCTTACCTCACAGTCCCCTCATCTCACTACAGTTCTTATCTGCACCATTTAAATTTTTGTATTTGAAGGGGGTGAATGAGAACTAACCGAAGAATTCATATGGCAGGTAGGTACGATAGAAGAGGAAGACAGGTACTTCTATCTTCACAAAGGTGCGGTTGTGCATTTTTCTGTAGCAAACAAAGATGGCACTATAACTACGGTATGTGAAATGAGAGGACTGAAGACAAGGAGAGCAAACGTTTACTGCAGAACGGAGTAATCATTTCTAGGGGTGGGAGTAACTCTTGTAATTCCAAGTAACATAATCAAACAGATTTATCTACAAAAATCTGTGTGAATGCACAGAATTACACAAAAAGAATAATTCTGTATTTTACACTATTTTCTTAGCTTAATAATTCTGCCTCACTTCCCAAATGGATCTGAGGATGAATCTTGTGCTAAAATAGAGCTAAATGAAACAGAATATTAAAAGTTAGCACACGCTTTCACTCGTTAAATGTACACTTTCCCCCAACTTACTCCTGGCATTTAGAGCTTGTTTCTTAGTGCAAAATGCACCCTCATGGCCAAAATGTACTCTTAATTTTGCCAATGGGTGTAATCATGATAATACCTCTATTTCTGCATCAAAACGTAATGAAGAATTACCAAAATTACTACGATTACTCCTGCTTTATTAAAATAAAAATCAGTCCCAGGCCTAATCATGTCTTTTCCAGGTCAAACATTTAACGAAAATGGCGTAATAAGAAACTCCAATTTCATAACTCCACCACACTATATAACAATGTACACATTTATCCAGCACCTTAACAGTATGATAAATAGAGAAAATGTTAGTTAATATCTAGTTATAGTGTGCACTATACAAAGGTTGCTTAGAATAATCTGACCATTCCGAGGCATGCAATCCTTTACAGAGATATATGAGGTTCAATCCTGCATGCGACTCGGTGTGCCCTAGGCTGAATCAGAAGCTAGAAATTGGGTTAATGTTAGGTGAAACACAACTGCATTCAGTACTTGATTTCCTAGATTAGTGTGGCTGTTTTGTTCACACCTTCTTGGGCGTAAGTGAAAAGTAAACAACGGTTGAACATTATTTTAACTATCAGGACAAAAAAACAACCTTTTATGGCCATGGATATCTTATAGCCATAACATCGATCAGACGGTGCTGTGGACGTAATGCATTTTCAGCTGAACAATATTACACAGTCCTCAGGGTCAAAATGTTCTTCCCTTCTAAAGGTCATTGGGAATGCTGATGGACTGTTGTCACGTCTGCTGAAATAGATACAGATGACTTGGCCTTGGAACCTACTCACACTCTATTGGTAGTAGCCAGGAACATTACTAATGCCTTGTATTTAGCAAGAGACCATGAGAAGCACCATTACGTGGATGCTTGAGAGAGCAATATCGCACACAGGGCCTTAGTTTCTGGCTAAGAGCTGAGATTGCTGGCAGAAAATCTGCCAGACTTTTCCAAACAATCCTTTCTTTTATTTAAGGTGTCTCTATTGGACCAGGTTTAAGGCCACAAAAGGAGATTATAATAGACAAGTACTCTGAGCAGTACCTCATCTTTTAATATAAATAACTACAAGTGAAACCAGCTCCCCTGATATCAATACAGAATCTGAAACATTAAACAGTCAGCGGCATGATCACAAACAGTGTTTGCAGTCATATGCGATTAAGCTCTGCTGAATGCATATGCTCGGTCTTTGTTTCTACCTCGGATAACGCTACACATGGACGAGCCTATGTGCGGTAAAGTAGCAGTGGTAAGAGTGGATCTTCTAACATTACATCCATCATTACCTTTAGTTGTAATAAACATGAGAAAACAAGCCATAAGTCAGCCACTTAGGGCAGATGCCTCCAAGAGAGAGAGACAGAGAGAATGTCCATGACCTTCAATACATGACAAACCCCGTCATCCAAGAGGCAGTATCCAAAAAAAAATCAAAATTCCTTTTTGAGAAATTCACATAGGGTCAGTGTGCTCTGTTTGAACATATCTAGCAGGGCTTTTATCCAGCATTGAAGTTGCTCTGCGGTCGTAGCGAACACTAGGACATCATTGTTGAAGTTTATGACTCCATGTAGACAGAGAGCATTTCTTGAATTAAGACCTGAAATACTGTGGCTGCCCCGAAATGCCAAAATTTAACCGGCTGTAGCTCCTCAGTCTAGTGTCAAAAACAATTTTATATATATAACGTCACTCCTTGCTGAGTTGGACTGGATGGTAGCCGGATATGAGGTCGATCTTGGAAAACCACTTGGATCCATTGATTTCTGTGATGTTATTACCAGTGAGTGTGACGTGGTGCTCTATTGTAAATACTTTGTTTGGAATCTGCATATGCATACAGCTCCACACTAGGTTTTCACACTACAACGATGGAGGATAGACATGGGGTAGCCCCTCCACCTTTTTGGTAATTCCTGCTGATTTTAAGTCTTCCAGCTCTCATTCCACTTGGGGCCCTATAAGGAACTGGATCCTCCTGTAGCCTAGTGATATGGGTTGCATGATAGGGTCTATGTGGAACTTTGCAACCTTTTTTTTAGAGGCATCCAGTGTCTTTGGGAAATTTCTTTAAATTCAACCAACATCAATGAGATGGACTGTTCTTGTATGTGGAATTAGATTCATACTGCAACTGCAATGTGGCTCTGGTGACAAAAACGTTTGTTGGTGTGTCACTGTTGTGATAAAAGTCAGAATTGTGCTGCCGTAAGCATAGATTGTTGTGGTGGTTGACTTTAGTTTCCGTACTTGGTGTGGCGGTCAATAGTCTGTCATGGACATTATGCACACTGTGGCACCTGTCTCAATGAATCAGTTTGTCAGGTGTATTCTTAGTCGGCACTGCAGCTGTGACTGTTTGTAGACATAGCCAAGGGCAGATTTCAGATGGATTTGTTCGGCATTTGAGGAGGAGGTTTCATCTAAGTACCCTGGTGGCAACGTCCTTTTGTGGTTAGAGTCGATTTGCCTTACCATAGGCTTGTCCTTTATCATCCTCTGGTCGGCCTTTAACTTGGAGGAAATACCTGACATGCAGAACCTTGCAAAGTGATTTGCTTTGCCATGAAATGCAGGATTTGCCTTTGCCTGGGCACACAACCCCTCAATGCATAACATTTCTGCAGTATCCTCCTGGCTTGGCCTTTTCTGTACTCAACCGTTTCTTTGATATGGCAGGTGCTTTCTCGCTGGTATTGTCTGACTCAGACTTCATAGGGTTAGTTAAGATTTGATGTTTCATGTGGGCTGCACTTGCATCTGCCATCTCATGAGCATGCCCAAGAGACAGCATCATGAATAACATCTTGGCTGTGCTCAGAATCTCTTTATGCAAAACTGATGAGTAGCAACATTGGATGTTTTGAGCTCGTATCTCCTTCTCTACATTGGGAAACTCACATGTGCTGGTTAGGCCTCACAAACATGCATAAAATGGATCAATTTAGCTTCAGGTAAATCCCGTTAGTGGCTTTCAAAAAGATTTCAAGCTGTGACACCCATGCTTTCCAGTGTGCAGCCACAGAGGAGGATGCGGTTAGCAAGTCAATGGTTGGGCAGCATTGGCAGTGCTGTGAAACAAGACACCTCATGAACTGTACAAAGATGCTGCTAAGACTTTGAAAAGTTCATCACATATCACCCCCAAGTGCGGTGCACTGAAGATAGTCAGCTGTCAGTGTATAGGTATGGAGAGTAGGAGTGACATGGGAGTGATTGTGCTGTTTGGGTCAGCATCTCACTGTGCTGCCGGGATCCTTGGTCGGTCCTTGCCAAAGTGGATTCAGATGGGAACAACCACTGCGCTTCAGTGTGGGTGATTGGACGAAGCAGTATGAGGTGTGCTGGGTACCAGGATGGGGTGGCTTGTGGGCCGCCGCTGGGAAAATATTGAGATGCATGTGCTGCAGGTACATAACTTCCCTGCGATTGAAGTTGTTAGCCATTGCAGGATGTGAAGTACCAAGGCTAAATTGCAGCGACCACATGACACGTTGCGCAATGGAGCTCTGAATCAGGTTGGGTATTTAATTTCCATTCCTGGGTTCCACATTGTTGTGACCTTCACAGTACTGCTGCAAGTGAACTCAATGAGCAGCATGAACACACAGTTTTTGCAGAGTTACATGCAGCTCGGTCCTACTGAGCGTGCCTGCACGGTCTTTATTTGTTCGGTGGGTGACTCTACAAATGGACAAGCCCATGTGCAGTAATTGGGTGAAGGTCAGAGCGGATTTTCTAACAACGTTACATTTCACCCGAGCCAGTGATTTAAAAACACTCCTCTCAATGGCAGGAGATAAAAACTTAGAATTAAACATGAGTGGTGTAGATCTTATGTATATCTCAGTGCGCCTTAATAGGATTACACCAGTGTAAACACTTTTTAAACAAATTCTGCTTTCCTATTCACTCAGTCTGACAAATGACCTCCACAGTTACAGCTACTAGAACAGGTCTTCCTTGCCTTAGTACATTTTCTAAACCTTAAAGTGCATATATTCATTACTGTTAGAAATGGGGTCTTTGGTTGGCAGTCAGGTTACCCCCTGTCCAAGCAAGGACCCTCACTCAAGTCAGGGTAAGGAGAATCACCTTCAGTTAACCTCCGCTCACCCACTTGGTAGCTTGGCATGAGCAGGCAGGCTTAACTTCAGAAGCAAAATGTAAAGTATTTGCACCAACACACACGGTAACTCAGTGAAAACACTAGAAAATGCCACAACACAGGTTTAGAAACATAGGTAATATTTATCTAAACAAAACAAGACCCAAACGCCAAAAAACCAACATACACAAGTCAAGTTATGAATTTTTAAAGAGTAAGAGTCTTAAATCCTTTAGAAAACAGTGAGAACACTGTTAGTGTGAAAAAGTACCTGGGTTGTATGAAAATAACACCGCATGGCTGAGTGTGCATTGGAAAAGGCCAGCGATGTGTCGTTTCTCACTCGCAAGCGAGACCGTGCGTCATTGCGTGTCCGGTCGGGTCAGCATGCATTGTTTTTCCTCTCCGCAAGAGAGGACAGACACCTTGGGTACAGGCAGGCTTTGCGTTGATTTTCCACGCCCAGCGATATTGCGGCGAAATCCAGTTGCACGGTGTCAAGCAACCACACTGCGTGGGGCTTGCGTCGTTAACAGCAGCTGCTGCCGGTGTTGCACGTCATTTCCCCAGCGAAGTTGCGTCGATCTCCCAGCTGCGATGCAGGTGGAGCGTTGATTTTAGCCACAAGGCCGGCCGTGCGTCGTTTGTCAGCCGCAAAGTGGGTGGTGCGTCGAATGTTTCTCCGCATGGCGGTCTTTGCATGGATTTTCCACCAGCTGCACCTTTCAAGGGCCTAGAGACCGGTTAGGGCACCACTTGGCAGGCAGGAATCTCAGCAGAAAGCCCAAGTGCTGGCAGAGAGAAGTCTTTGCTGTCCCTGAGACTTCAGCAACAAGAGGCATGCTCCGTTTCAAGCCCACGCACAGAAGTCAGTCTTTGTCTTCTGTCAGGTAGAAGCAGCTGCTGAAGTCCAACCCAGCAAAGCACAATCACAGGCAAAGCGGCTGTACTCCTCCAGCTCTTCTCCTTGGCAGAGGGTCCTCTTGGTTTCAGAAGTAATCTCATTTCCAGGGGTTTCAATGCTCTTCTTATACCAATTTCTGCCTTTGAAGTAGGCCTACTTCAAAGAGAAGTCTCTGTTGTTTTCAAGATCCTGCCTTGCCCAGGCCAGGCCCCAGAGACACACCAGTGGGTTGGAGACTGCATTGTGTGAGGGCAGGCACAGCCCTTTCAGGTGTAAGTGACCTCTCCTCCCCATCAGGATATGCAGGCTACACCTCAGCTCCCTTGTGTCACTGTCTAGAGGAGAGGTGCAAACAGCCCAACTGTCAAACTGACGCAGACAGGGAATCCACAAACAAGCAGAGTCACAGAATGGTTTAAGCAAATTGTAAGGTCAGAGACCCCAAACTCCACATGTCCATCTGCTCCCAAAGGGAATCTATACTTTAATCATATTTAAAGGCATCTCCCTTGGTAACCTATGAGAGAGATCGGCCTTGCAACAGTGAAACCTAAATTTGGAAGTATTTCACTGTCAGGACATAAAAAACACATTAGTATATGGCCTACCTTAAACATACACTGCACCCCGCCCATGGGTCTACCCAAGTCCTACCTTAGGGGTGCCTTACATGTAAGAAAAGGGAAGGTTTAGGCCTGGCAAGTGGGTACACTTGCCAAGTCAAATTGGCAGTTAAAACTGCACTCACAGACACTGCAGTGGCAGGTCTAAACCATGTTTACAGAGCTACTTATGTGGGTGGCACAACCAGTACTGCAGACCCACTAGTAGCATTTGATTTAGAGGCCCTGGGCACCTCTAGTGCATTTTACGAGGGACTTACTAGTAAATCAAATATGCCAATCATGGATAAGTCAATGTACACATATAATTTACAGGGATCACTTACACTTTAGCACTGGTCAGCAGTGGTAAAGTGTCCAGAGCAAACAAAACAGCAAAAACAGAGTTCAGCACACAGAAACAATCTCGGAAGTAGAAGCAAAAAGTTAGCGGAGACCATGCCAATGATGCCAGGTCTAACAATTACTGGTCTTTCTATTCTTATATTAAAATCCCATGGATAGCGGTGTGATCAACGAGTATTGGAGACCGGCAGGCTTTAAATTTGCTGGAATATTTCCTCACTTTTCTAAACAATTGCAAGAGTTGAACCTCGATCATTAACCTTCAGAGCACAAGACCCATATTTTAGCACATTTACAAGGCTGGCATGGCACATGCTATCACGGATGCTCGATCACAAGAACATTACTCTGATACTGAGCAGTTGTTTAAAACAGTTGTGTTAAGCTGTTGTTAAATCAGCTACTGGATCCTCTTTCCTCACTCTGTATTCTGTGGAAGGTCACCCTTAGGCTGTCAGGACAAGCTGCAGTAAAAGAGTTTTAAAAAGAAAATCCTTCAAGCCCTGCAATAGAATAGATGTATAAAGAAACACAGGCTCACAGAAGTATTCGGGCTAACATATGACCTTAAAAGCAAGAGACCTAAACACTGGGACCCAAGTCACAAATCTTTTAATAACAGAAACAGATCTTGCCTTATGGAAATACTTTGCTGACATCTATCCTGGATGTGGCTAGTGTACCTTTTATCCCCTTGCACTTTGAAGCAACATACAAAATCCACTTTCAGTGATTTAACTTTGTAAAAAAAAAAACTGGTGTTTTTATCACTTTCTCTTTGTACCTACAGTCCTCCAAGTAGGTGTACTCTCAGGCCCATTGCAGAACCATTGTCAACTCTGATGTCAACCTGCAGAGGCAGGACTAATCTCTGTCCATCTGTGGCTTAATGTGGCAGTATTGTTAGGAAAACAGAGCTGCCCCCATTCGGAGAAGATGCTGAAGTTTTCTGATTGTTTTTGGGCATAGGCTCTGGTTTATTCAGACAGATGAGTTGGCTGGGGCCTGGACCATAGTTCCCCACAGAAAATTCCATCACTCTGCAGGAAGCCTGCTGCTGAAGCTCATCTTCTGATGAAAGATGGGTAGTGTTTTTATGTCTACAATCCTTCAAGTAGCTATAGTAATGGGTCCATTGCACCCCCTGACCTGTTTTAGGCCAGAAGTACAGTTCGGCTCCACCAGCCTGCCCCTGTGCCCCTGACACTGCCGTTTGCTGCAAGAGAAGTTTGAGGCCCTCCACCACCCTCAGGCACCCGCATGCACCTCATCTCTGGTGCCTCGTGGTAGGTGTGTCTAGTATTTCGTTCCATAGCTTGTATTTCGTTTTATGTATTTAGTTTTGCATTTTAGAACAGTTCTTTACCTAAACCGTGCCCATTTTGTGCTCGTCTTCCTATTTGCGCTTCAATTGTGCCCGTTTTTCTTTCCCGGCTCTCGCCGGTTCCTTAATCGCAGCCGCTGCGTCCCCTGCGACCTCTCACCCCTCGCGCTCCCATTGGACACTCCCTCCCGCCTCCCAGCTGATCCTCCCTCCCACCTCCCCTTCTTAATGGCAGCCTCTGCACGGTGCCTAGTGTGACCCCCTGACCTGCTTTAGGCCAGGAGTACACTTCGGCTCTACCAGCCTGCCTCTGTGCCCCTGACCCCACCGTTGGCTGCAAGAGAAGTTCGAGGCCCTCTACCACCCGCAGGCACCCGCCTGTGCCTCATCCCTGGTGCCTAGTGGTAGGCATGTCTAGTATTTCGTTCCATAGCTTGTATTTTGTTTTCTGTATTTAGTTTTTCGTTTTAGAACTGTTTTTTACCTAAACTGTGCCCATTTTGTGCTCCGCTTCGTATTTGCGCTTCAATTGTGCCCGTTTTTCTTTCCCGGCTCTTGCTGGTTCCTTAATCCCAGCCGCTGCATCCCCTGCGGACCCGCCCCCCTCGCATTGGACACTCCCTCCCAGTTGCTCCTCCCTCCCACCTCCCCTTTTTAACCCCTTCGCTGCCAGGCCTTTTCCCCCTCCTGTGCCAGTCCTTTTTTTGGCTATTTGGGGCAGTTCGCGCTTAGGCCCTCATAACTTTTTTGTCCACATAAGCTAGCCAAGCCAAATTTGCATCCTTTTTTTCCCAACATCCTAGGGATTCTAGAGGTACCCAGACTATGTGGGTTCCCCTGAAGGAGGCCAATAAATTAGCCAAAATACAGTGAAAAATTCATTTTTTTCAAAAAAATGGGAACAAGTGGCTGCAGAAGAAGGCTTGTGGTTTGTTCCCTGAAAATGGTATCAACAAAGGGTTTGCAGTGCTAAAATCACCAGCTTCCCAGCTTTCAGGAACAGGCAGACTTGAATCAGAAAACCAAATTTTTCAACACAAATTTGGCATTTTACTGGGACATACCCCATTTGTAAGATTTTTTGTGCTTTCAGCCTCCTTCCAGTCAGTGACAGAAATGGGCGTGAAACCAATGCTGGATCCCAGAAACCTAAACATTTATGAAAAGTAGATAAAATTCTGAATTTAGCAAGGGGTCATTTGTGTAGATCCTACAAGGGTTTCCTACAGAAAATAACAACTGAAAAAGAAAAATATTGAAATTGAGGGGAAAACAACAACCTTTTCCTGCAATGTCAGATTTTTGAAAGCAATATACCATTACGTCTGCTGGACTCTTCTGGTTGCGGGGATATATAGGGCTTGTAGGTTCATCAAGAACCCTAGGTACCCAGAGCCCATAAATGAGCTGCACCCTGCAGTGCGTTTTCATTCTATACCGGGTATACAGCAATTAATTTGCTGAAATATAAAGAGTGAAAAATAGCTATCAAGAAAACCTTTGTATTTCCAAAATGGGCACAAGATAAGGTGTTGAGTAACAGTGGTTATTTGCACATCTCTGAATTCCGGGGTGACCATACTAGCATGTGAATTACAGGGCATTTCTCAAATAGACGTCTTTTTTACACACTCTCTTATATTTGGAAGGAACAAATGTAGAGAAAGACAAGGGGCAATAACACTTGTTTTGCTAATCTATGTTCCCCCAAGTCTCCCGATAAAAATGATACCTCACTTGTGTGGGTAGGCCTAGCGCCCGCGACAGCAAAAATGCCCCAAAACACAACGTGGACACATCACAATTTTTGACAGAAAACAGAGGTGTTTTTTGCAAAGTGCCTACCTGTAGATTTTGGCCTCTAGCTCAGCCGGCACCTAGGGAAACCTACCAAACCTGTGCATTTCTGAAAACTAGAGACCTAGGGGAATCCATGATGGGGTGACTTGTGGGGCTCTGACCAGGTTCTGTTACCCAGAATCCTTTGCAAACCTCAAAATTTGGCTAAAAAAAACACTTCTTCCTCACATTTTGGTGACAGAAAGTTCTGGAATCTGAGAGGAGCCACACATTTCCTTCCACCCAGCGTTCCCCCAAGTCTCCCGATAAAAATGATACCTCACTTGTGTGGGTAGGCCTAGCGCCCGCCACAGTAAATGCCCCAAAACGCAACGTGGACACATCACATTTTTTTAAAGAAAACAGAGGTGTTTTTTGCAAAGTGCCTACCTGTAGATTTTGGCCTCTAGCTCAGCCGGCACCTAGGGAAACCTACCAAACCTGTGCATTTTTGAAAACTAGAGACCTAGGGGAATCCAAGATGGGGTGACTTGTGGGGCTCTGACCAGGTTCTGTTACCCAGAATCCTTTGCAAACCTCAAAATTTGGGTAAAAAAACACATTTTCCTCACATTTTGGTGACAGAAAGTTCTGGAATCAGAGAGGACCCACAAATGTCCTTCCACCCAGCGTTCCCCCAAGTCTCCCGATAAAAATGATACCTCACTTGTGTGGGTAGGACTAGTGCCCACAACAGGAAATGCCCCAAAATGCAACGTGGACGCATCACATTTTTTGAAAGAAAACACAGGTGTTTTTTGCAAAGTGCCTACCTGTAGATTTTGGCCTCTAGCTCAGCCGGCACCTAGGGAAACCTACCAAACCTGTGCATTTTTGAAAGCTAGAGACCTAGGGGAATCCAAGATGGGGTGACTTGTGGGGCTCTGACCAGATTCTGTTACCCAGAATCCTTTGCAAACCTCAAAATTTGGCTAAAAAACCACATTTTCCTCACATTTTGGTGACAGAAAGTTCGGTAATCTGAGAGGAGCCACAAATTTTCTTCCACCCAGCGTTCCCCCAAGTCTCCCGATAAAAATGATACCTCACTTGTGTGGGTGGGCCAGGTGCCTGCAACAGAATAAGGCCAAAAACTTGTAGAGATAGAGGGGATAGCACAGCAAGTTGATAAGGACATATTCTTCTTTTATACATCTTTAGGCTAACTCTGCTTTGGGGACCCACACAAGTGAGGTGTCATTTTACTTGGGCGACTGAGGGGAACGCTGGGGAGTAGGAATTTTGTGCTGGAGCGGTGATCGTACAAACGAAAGTCAGGAAAATATGCTTTTTTAAGCAAATTTTGAGGTTTGCAGAGGAGTCTGGATAAAAAAATGTTGGGGGATCCACGCAAGCCACATCTCCCTGCACTCCTTGGGGTGTCTAGTTTTAAAAAATGTCTGGGCTTGGTAGGTTTCCATAGATGAAGTTCGCACCCAGGACCAAAAACATAGGTGGCCCCTCCCCCCCAAACACAGGTAGTTTTGTAATATATCATTTTGATGTGTCCACATACGTCTGTGATGTGCCAAACACTAAAATTGTGAAAAGAAACGCACTTAGGTTATGTGAAAAAGACCCCTCACCCACCAACCAAGTTGGTGGAATGCTTCATCATCGGGGTCCCACCTGAGACACCTAGCGTGTCAAGTGTGCTGCGACACCTGATTACAGCGGAGCAGGTTTTGTCATTTGTACCACGCATACTGGTTGGATTTGGCACGAGGGTGAGTGATGCTTCAGTAGATTCAATTTTATTAACAAGACATTTCACAAAAGTTAAATGCACTGGTAATAACTGAAAGGCCAAAAAAGTGAACCAAAGACTCACAGCTCGTGAGCTGTAAAGCCACGGCAAGGCACCAACCGCTTTACAGTCCATTCACACACCTTTCATACATGACATGCACAAGACCATTCACGCCACCAGCCACGGACCCAGCACATTACAACACTCGCATCGACAGACAGCGCCAGTCAAGGGCCCATCACTTTCATACGCCCACATGCCTGATACAGCATTCACACCAGCTGATGAGTGTGTGGACTGGCGTTTGGCTGGCACCGCTAGCCAAGCGCCACCCCAAGCACACCGCCAGCCAAGCGCCACCCCACGCACACCGCCAGCCAAGCGCCACCCCACCCACACCGCCAGCCAAGCTCCACCCCACCCACACCGCCAGCCAAGCGCCACCCCACACACACCGCCAGCCAAGCACCAACCCACCCACACCGCCAGCCAAGCGCCACCCCACCCACACCGCCAGCCAAGCGCCACACCGCCAGCCATGCGTCACCCCAAGCACACCGCCAGCCAAGCGCCACCTCACCCACACCGCCAGCCAAGCGCCACCCCACCCATACCGCCAGCCAAGCACCACTCCAAGCACACCAGCAGTCAAGCGCCACCCCACGCACACCGCCATCACTTTTTTTTGTTTATAAACAACAAAGAAACCACTAACTAATTATAAAATAAGTACAAAACTACAAACACAAAAGCTCCAACTAAATACATGACAGTGATGCCAACCGTGAAACTCAACATATGAAAATATAAAATAGACAGTTTACGCTCACTGTATTTCCCAAAAGTTTTTCCTTGTGTGGTAACTTCTAAAACAGCTGGGCACACACAGCCCAGGCTTTGAAGGGCATTCAGGGCAGTACATCCGGCTCTTCCTCCGGATTAATCTCCGGGCACATACTCTACATTTCTTTGTTTGCAAGTCTTTTTTGGGTTTGGAAGGAATGTGATCTGGAAAGTGCCGATCTTTCAATCTAGCCACATCCTCCACCACTTCTACTCTAGGAACTCTTGCCTGTTCCACCACAATAAGGCTTTCTATCACTGACTCCTGAAATTTAACAAATGTCATCCTTGACTCAGGTGAACAATCCTTGAATACAATAAAAGCATTAAAAGTTGCCAAATGAAATAAATGTAGGGCCAACTTTTTATACCACACGTAAGACTTACGAAGAGCAGTGTAAGGTTCCATCCTCTGATCTACTCTATCAACACCACCCATGTGCCTATTGTAGTCCAAAATGCACGCAGGTTTGCGCACTTCCGCAACCTGACCCCAAACAGTCACAGGGGAAGTACTCTCATCATGGATGGTAGACAGCATGTACACATCCCTCCTGTCTGAAAATTTCAGAGCTAGCAGCTCTTTATTCCGCAAGGCACTGCACTGTCCCCTCTCAAGTTTTTTACAGACAAGCTCCCTTGGATAGCCTTTCCGGTTAGAACGGATTGTGCCACAAGCAACAGTGTCCACTCTAAACAACTCCTTGAACAACTGCACTCCAGTGTAAAAATTATCTACGTACAAATGGTGACCTTTGTTAAACAGTCGTCTACCAAGTTCCCACACAATTTGTTCGCTAACTCCAAAAGTGGCCGGACAACCAGGAGGATCAATACTGGGATCCCTACCAGTGTAGACCCGGAAATTATACACATATCCTGTACTGCTTTCTGACAGCATATACAATTTAATCCCATACATTGCCCTCTTACTAGGAATGTACTGCTTAAAAATTACACGCCCCTTGAAAAGGACCAAAGACTTGTCCACACTTATCTCTTTGCCTGGAACATAGACCTCTGAAAACCGATCTACAAAATGATCAAGGACAGGCCTAATCTTAAAAAGATGGTCACAATCAGGGTGATCTTGTGGCAAGGCTAAAGCATTGTCTACAAAATGCAGCATACGAAGAAGAAGCAAATAGAGATTACGTGTCATAGTTGCAGGAAATATAGCTGTTGCCATCAAGGGACTAGTAGACCAATAAGAAGCCAGTGATGGCTTCCTGATCAACCCCATCAAAAAAGTCAATCCTAAAAACTTTTTTTTCATCTCTTCCAGATATGTGGGAACCCACTGAGTAGCTCTAGACTGAGGCTTAAGTCTGGCAGCGTTGTCCCTCAAATATTGCTCTGCATACAAATTAGTCTGCTCCACAATCTCTTCCAAAAATACATCATCCATAAACAAGTGAAAGAAATGGACAGGCAAAAAGTTTTCCGTATTGACTCTACACCCTGGGAGACCAGTAAATGCAGGTAACTGTGGCTGCTCCATGTTTGGGGCAATCCAGGTGTCAGGTCTTCTAATGTGAAACCCTTCAGCCCCAGGCTGCTGCACTCTTGGCACATCAATGTCCTCCTCTACAACAGGCCCTTCATCTGCACTGAGAGTAGCTTCTTCATCAGAAGAAAACTCACTGCCAGAATCTCTCACTTCCTCCTCTGCCTCAGATGCAGAGTCAGTCTCGTAATCATGGTCTGAAGACAACTCAAAGAGCATGCCAACAACCTGCTGAGCGGTCACTCTGCGGCTAGCCATGATCCTCACTAACAACAAATGGATTGCCAACAACAACTAGCACTAAAATAAGTAATAAACAAAGTGTAGCTTTATCACAAAGAGGTATGTATTAAAAAACTATACCACTCACTTGCCTGAAAAAGCTACTCACCAAGCAACTACTCTGCACAGACACAGCAATCACCAATGATATCCCACTAAAAAGAAAAAAGCAAATTAGACATATGACAACACAAATATCATTATGCTCAAATCTAAGGACAATTTCACACACAATACTGCATTTAGTACACCACCTACAAACATGTCATTCCTGCATGTCAACAATACTCCTTTGGAGTAAATTGCTTTCACTTACCTAAAACATGCAACTATGCAAACCGCAGGACAACTACTGCCAAAACCGCAAGGATCCACAGCAAAGGAAGCAAAAGCTTTGAACTAGAGCAAAAAGAATAAGTAAATAGTTATAATCACAAATACAAATACTTCGCCAGTTGACAAACACCCCACCATCAAGAACTTAGAAATTGTCCCTGGTACCTAAGTGGATTCTGCCCCCCTTGGGGGCAGATGGGCGTAAAAAAAATTGGCCGATCACAACAGCTCTGTGCCCCCTTTAGGGGGCGACCATTCCCAAAGGGGGCACCCCCAGCACAAAACAAAAAAAGGGGAGCAAAAAAAATATAAATCCCTGGCGTATTGGTGGTTTCTGCCCTCCTTGGGGGCAGATGGGCCTACAAAAATAGGCCCATCTGTCCCCAAAGGGGGCAGAGATGGCCAATACGAACTTTCCCCACTTTGGGTGGGGCGACCCTTGCCCAAGGGGTGCCCCCAAACACACACCACACACACACCACACAATCCCTGGTGCCTAGTGTGCTTCGACCCCCCGGGGGCCAGATCGTCCAAAAACATGGCTGATCTGCCCTCGGGGGCGAAACAGCAAAAAAAAATAGCCCCCCCCGGGGAGCGACCCTTGCCCAAGGGGTCACCCCCAAAATAAACATATAAAAGTAAATCCCTGGTGTCTTGTTGGTTTCGCCCCCCCCCCCGGGGGCAGATCAGCTGAAAAATCGTCCGATCTGCCCCCAGGGGGGGGCCAAACACTAAATAAAATAGCCTCCCAGGGGAGCGACCCTTGCCCAAGGGGTCGCCCCCAAAATAAACATACAAAACGAAATCCCTGGTGTCTAGTGGAGATTCCTGCTCCACGATCGCGGGGCAAGCAGGAATCCAGTGAAAACAGGCACAGGGGGAAAGGAAAAATCCTTTCCTTTCCCTCCGTGTCTGTGTCCCCCCCCCCAAAACCCACAAAAAGGGAAGGACTTACCAAAGGAAGACCTCTTCCCTCGACGCGCTGGAAGCAAATGGCTTCCAGCGCGTCCCGGCAATACTTGATGACGTCAGCGCGCTGTTCGCGCGCTGATGTCATCAGATTGCCGGGGGGGGTCGGGGGTGGAAGGGGAAGGGCTTCCCCTTCCATCCCTGCCTTGGGGGGGTGGGTGGGGTGCACATGGGGGGAGCGCTAGCGCTCCCCCCAGTTCCCGGGTGTAGGACGAGGTGACCTTGTCCAAGGCACTCTAGGGGTTAATGGCGGCTGCTGTGCGGACGTGCCGTTGGCGCGCCAGAGGCAAGCCTGTCTGCGCCCGTCCATGCCTGGACTGCGCCCAGCGCCCGTCCCCCTGGTCCATGCTTCTCCAACCCCCCGAAGCACCACTACTCCCCCACAGAACTCCTTGATCTCAATCCAGGCCAGCACCCCGCCTGCGCCTAGGCCAACCCCAAACACACACGCGGACCTTTCACATGCCACTCATGCCATTTCTCCTGCACTCACACCAACACCAGCAACACCAACAAGCACCGCAACAACACCAAACCCAGCAATCACCTTAACTGCATCCTTCTTAACACCCACTCTGTCCACAAGCACGCCATCGGGCTTTAGGACCTGCTCACCACAAACTCTCCTGACATCGCCTTCCTCACTGAAACATGGATGAACTCCTCATCAGAACCCGACATCGACATAGCCATCCCAGAAGGTTACAAAATCACCCGTAGAGACCGCATCAACAAACCAGGAGGAGGTATCGCCATAATACCAAAAACAAAAACACCATAAAAATTTCCACCTACACCAACGACGCCATGGACAACGCAGAACATCTACACTTTCAAATACACATCATCGCCAACACCACCCTTAGAGGAACCCTCATCTACAGACCACCAGGACCCCGCCCCCCATTCTGTGACACCATCGCCGATACCATCAGCTCCCACGCCCACACCTCCACAGACTACATACTCCTCGCAAAGGTCACTGAGAAGATAGTAAACGCACAACTGTCTCGCTTCCTAGAAGAAAACAACATACTGAACTCCTCCCAGTCTGGATTCCGCAAGAGCCACAGCACCGAGACCGCCCTCATCGCCTGCACAGACGACATCAGGACCAGAGTGGACAAGGGCGAGACCGTCGCCCTCATCCTCCTAGACCTCTCTGCAGCTGTTGACACTGTATGCCACCAAACCCTCCGTGCATGCCTTTTCGACGCCGGAATTCACCACAAGGCCCTGGACTGGATCACCTCCTTCCTCTCCGAAAGAACTCAAAGAGTTTGCCTCCCTCCTTTCCAGTCTACAGTCACTAAGATCATCTGTGGAGTCCCCCAAAGATCCTCCCTCAGCCCCACCCTCTTCAACATCTACATGACTCCTCTTGCCAACATCCTCCGCCCCCACGGCATCACCATCATTTCAGACACTGACGACACCCAGCTCATCATCTCCCTCACCAGGAACCCAGCCACCGCCAAGATGAACCTGCACACCGGACTCCTCAACATCACCAAATGGATGACAACAAGCCACCTCAAATTGAACTCTAGCAAAACAGAGATCATCATCATCTTCGGCCCCAACAAGACAGCAAGGAATGACTCCTGGTGGCCCACCACCCTCGGACCATCCCCAACACCCACCACCCACGCTCGCAACCTTGGCATCGTACTGGACTCATCTCTCTCCATGACCCAGCAACTCAACGCCATATCATCCTCCTGCTTCAACACCCTTTGCATGCTACGCAAGACTTTCAAATGGATTCCTCTGGAAACAAGAAGAACTTTCAGCCACACCCTCATTAGCAGTAGACTGGACTATGGCAACGCCCTCTACGCAGGGACCACAGCCAAGCTTCAAAGAAAACTCCAGCGAATCCAGAACGCAGCTGCACGTCTCATTCTCAACCTCCCTCGTCACAAACACATATCCACCCACCTCAGATCCCTTCACTGGTTGCCCATCAAGAAAAGGATCATTTTCAAAGTCCTCGTCCACGCTCACAAAGCCCTCCACGACACTGGACCGACCTACCTCAATGAAGGAGTAAACTTCCACATACCTACTCGACAGCTACGCTCCGCCGACCTCGCCCTTGCTACAGTCCCCTGCATCCAACGCACCTCCTCCGGCGGCAGATCCTTCTCCCACCTCCCCGCCAAGATCTGGAACTCCCTCCCCACCAACCTACGCAAGACCCAGGACCTCCTAACCTTCAGAAAGCACCTAAAACCATGGCTTTTCAAACAGTAACTGCCCCCCCAAGCACTTTGAGACCCTACCGGGTGAGTAGTGCGCTTAAGAAATTATTTGATTGATTGATTGATTGCACCACTGTCTTCCTCATTGATATGAGCACACAAAGGCCCACCAATTTGTGGCCATCTGCCACTCAATGTGGTGCAATATAAGGAGGCCAGTCCAGTTTCTTTTAAGTGGCTAGGGCATCAAAAAGACAGCACCATATTTAAACTCAGCCTCCCACCCGCACTTACGTATTTACTCACCTCAAAGACGTCCATTGACTCCCCTTCCACAAAGGCTCCCTTTTCCAACTACTCATACATACATATAAAGCACTGCACAATCTAGGACCCATGTGCCTGAATAGCCACATCAGCGTCCCTACCTCTACCAGACACCTTTGTTGGGCCAGTCTACTGCTCACCTCTGTCCCTTGCATCCAAAAAGCCAGATTCGGCAGCCGCACATTTTTATTTCTGGCTCCTGAAGCAAGGAACGGTCACCTCCCTCTCATCACAGAAGCCAGCACAGTCTTAGAATTCTGAAAGAAGCTGAAAATCTGGCGCTTCGGCAAAGAGGCCTCTTATCGGTAGTTTCTCCTTCTCTTAAAGCACCAGAATCCCTACCCCGATGACATGTGCATTATACATGTAAAAACAACGTAACAATAAACAATTACGAGATTGTTGCACTGCGCACCTGATCTCCAACAACTTCTTTTTAAAATAAAGTTCTTAGAAAATGAAAAACATAGAGGCCAACTCGACGGTGCGCCCTCCCACCTCTCTGACTACCTTAATCAAGAAACATGAAGAAAGCGAAGGTACACGCCTGTTAGAGAATGGAGCACCCATTGCAAGTCAGGCACAGGAGAACAACAGGAAATGGGGTCGAGGAAGACACCTTCTACAGACGATGAGTATGGAATTTAAAGGTAAAGGGAATATAAGTAGATAGCAGAGAAAGAAAGAGCTGGGAAAATGTCTGCCAGTTCATGGCTACATTTCTCATTCACGTAAGGAAAAGGAGGAGGGAAGGGATGATGAGGTAATACAAAATTCTCCGCATGTGCAATTCTTAAAAAGCCTACAATAACAGTGGTTCTTCATATAAGTTCTGACACGTTCTGGATCACCACTAAACTTTTTCTGACCCAAATATATCTTACACATTCGAAAGGTTGACAGAAAACGTGGGCAATCCCTTCTTTTTTTTATCATGTTGCCGACACTAAGAACTTATTTTGACTGAAATTCTCCTGGCTTTTAGTAAAGTGGCAATTATATAAAGCATAAAGGACACATATTGGAGGTGGATGCAAGTAGACAAAACACCTTAATTGATTTATCCTGCGGGCGAGGGATCCACGAAGGTGTTTTTTTTTATCTGTTGTGTATTGGAGACTCATAGGATTATTTTTCGTTGCCTGGGCCGAATTTTTGTATGTCGGCATAATCTTGCATAATTTCTGGCATTTCACATTAGATATGTTATATAAAATGCCATAATTCCACTTTATGTAATTGAAATTTAATTTGGGTAACAGTCGTATCACGGGAACGGGACTAACGAACACAATACACACAGCTGTTTGCTTCTTGCACAGTTTTGTGTTTTGTAGCGCTAAATGCTACCTTACACCCATGATTGACGCAAGGACTCATTTCGTGCAAAAAAATTGTTTGCATCATGTGTGATTACACTATTTTATTTTTATTATGACGTGTCCTTGAATCCAAATTGGGGACATCTGGAGTCACGATAAATGGTGAATCAGCATTTTCCTTAATTCTGCATATTTTTCAGCATTTCACATACTTTCCACACAGAAATAAACAAACACATTGTCGCCAAACAATTACTTCTGAAAGAAATATATAAAGCACTTTTTTAATTTACTCAGTGAAAATTGCAAGCGTTAAATCTATTTTCTGTTATGCTACTCCCTCTGAAGCCACTGCACATTAATTAGTCCGCAACTGCTTTTTAGACCTTTTGTCCCGGTCACATACATTCTAGAAAGAAACTGTGTATTGCTTCCCTCACACATATTAGAAGGGCGCAGACACAAACAAGTGCAATTTGTGATGTGACCGGTGTTCTAATGGAAATATCAATTCTGTGTGGTCAGAAAACAACCTGTCTAATTAATATTAATTAGGTAGGTTGTAGTTTACGAACCCCCTAAATGTCTTTGGATACATGGATGGAGGCCTCCGAGGTACATCGGACCCCGTTGCTATATTTGCTTGCCCAAATGAGAATTTGTTTTTTAAAACCAGCATAACGGAACACTGTTGCTTTAAAACACGTTTCCATTTGGGAAGACATTGGGGAGGCTTCTGGAATTCTCGAAATGGAATCCGTCCCACAGAGACAACCTGCCCTTTCTGATTCAGTTACCACTCCACCTCAAGGGTCGGCAACTGAGCAATGATTTGTGAGCACATGTTGTCATGAACCATTGATGCGCCCTTTTTTAATTGCAAATATGAGAGGAATGTTTTTCATGCCTCGTCCTAATTTTTTTTTTTTTTTGGAAAGGGTCGTCTGATGTCTTACATGAGTCAGATATACTTTCCCAACAACTAAATGTTTTTTGTGCAGCAGCAAACTCTGCGACTTTGCAAACCAGATGTGCTTTGTACACCTGACTTTATGTGCATAGTGTATTTGTTTGTGAGTGTGTCTGTGTGCTTGCGGAGTATTCTCTCAATCTGTTTATGCCTAGATATGATAAAAAGTGAAGATAATTTAATGGCCTTAGCTCGCTTAAATTGTTCACTTTAGGAAATATTTTCTTGTGATTGTTTGTGAGATTATTTATGATTGGATATTGATCGTCTTCATGTGACCTTGGGTATCTATTCTATTGTCAATAATGAATTAATCTTCCAAAAAATGAATTAAACTAAAGTGAGGCCAAGCCAAGGACAACACACCTACACGTAACTAAATGGTTACGAAAACACCCATCTAGATCGAAAGAAAAATCTTATATATGTTCTTTCCTGCTCTTTGACAAGTTAGCACAAACCGGAGAATAGTCACAGATAGGCATGAATTTATCACCTTGCATAGTATTAAAAAAAAACACACAAACCTGCTGGGACTTTTCTGTGGTGCTCTTGGTATGCATACTGTCTCTAGTTCTCTCCTCCAGTGCCAATGAAAGCTTCGTTGTAACTCCGACCCAGTAAAAATAATTACATTTTAGCTGTTTACCTATGAAAACATGGTTCAGATATAATCGTATTGACTTCTCAAGGCACTTATGGGCAAAATATGCTGTGTTATGTTAGAGTGTGTTAGAAATCCTGACAAAGGTTCTCTACAAATGTCTAAAAACAGTTCTGGTGTGTGGGCTGTAAACTGCCAGAAATTTAGCAGAATTCGGTGCACTAATATGCACTGAATCAGAGGTTTTGAACAGCGAGCTCTTTAATTCTATGTGATAGTCCCGGTGATGCATAGTAGATCTTAGATAAAGCATGATGATCGAATCATAAAATTATTACTCTTTATTCAAGAGAAAACCCACTGAGTGACAGAGTACATGGTAGAATTGAAAATAATTAATTGTCTATTGGACATATGCTATGAACAAGCATTTGCAATGCAATGGGTCTCGCATTTGCTCAAGTTAGAGTTATTAGCGTTGTAAACTCCTAACCGGTCTTTTCTTGCCACATAAAGTGAAAATGAAAATTAATAGTTTCACATAAGCAAGCCTTTTCAAAGTGCCATGGCATCAGCGTGAAGTGTCGTAGTTTGGACTCTTGCTCTAGGCAAGACTGCTTGTTAAGGGATGACAGTACTCTTGTTTGTAGTCGACTACGTCTTTCCTACAACAAGTCGCAACTGTTGTCCAGCCTTTACGCATGGACTCGAGAGTAAGACATCTCAGTGAGTGTCGTTGTTCAACGGAGATTACCCCTTTCTCACAGATATATCATGTCTCATACAAACACAGGCAATGACAAAGATGCAGTAAAGTTTCAATAGTTTTTATTCAACATAACTGCAATTTACGATAAGTTGCATGGGCTGCAATGATTTTGATAATGAATAATGCAAGAAACAGAACTGTGAAGACGAGAGTCATTATTACAAAGACCCCCACCATCTTGCAATGCATAGAAAAGACATATGAGATGTAATCCGCCCTAATACCCTAATGTGAAAGGCCTAACCTCCTACCTAAAGGAGAGCTGGGTTTGTTAAACCTAATCTGCCAATGCCATGTCCATGAAAGGAGCCCCCAACCCTCGTATCTCAGACTCCGCAGGGACACAAAGACTGGGCCAGCATCAAGATGACTGCAGCATCGATATCAGCGATGGTGGCGATGCCCTCTGGTCGGAATCCCTCTGATTATCTGTCTAAAGTGCGATATATTTATACAGATCTTCAAGGACCCCTGACGTAGGTGTGTTCCCAAACAATAGATAACAGACATGCTTGGGACGGCAATTAATATAAACAATCCCTCAAAAGTATAGAGAGGGAAAATCCCTAAGTGTGAACACCTAATGTTTGTTTGTCGTTGGTGCTTGATCTTGACGCCTTAGTGTGGTGACACTGATAATGTAACTCATAACAAGTGGCCTAACTCTAAACAAGGCAGCCATCTTAGAAGAAATAAATAATTAAATGTGCAAAGGCAGTGCAAGCTAAGTAGGTTAAAAGTCACTAGGTGACAGGGGCACGAGTCTGCAAGCCAAAGGCTAAGCTAACTCCTGTTATCCCATTAAAACTAAGTAGGATTCACTACACCCTCCCCATTGCCGTAACAGGTATGACGAAGGTATAGGACCCAAATGCTTAAATTGCTCTGAACTAAGAGCTAAAAGCATTAAAAAAATCAGCTAAAAAATCTTTACAATTTGTTAAAAAGATAATAAAAACAATGTCATTAAAAGACAAACAGAGATGATAATGTCAATCATGACAAGCACAGCGTGCCAAAGCAAGGTAATTGAAGTGTACAATTTTAAAACGGGAATGGCAAATCAAATCATCAAATTATGTGCTGTGTGCATGATCTTGAAGAGTGTCATCGAAGTCACCAACCAAGGACCTCAAAAATGAGTCAACATCATTGGATGTAAAATCGAGTGCTGGGTGGACAAACGGATCCACAGAGCAGTAGTGAGCAGTATTTCCTGGTGTAACGTTATCCGTTGCACTGTCCTCATCCGTGGTAGATCTCAAAACGGAAGGCTCTTAGGTGGCCTCGCGAAGCAACCTTTGTCACATGTGGCATGACCGTGTAAGAACCCTCATCGGGGACATCAGCAGTGCGTGGTCCACAGAAGATGTCGGTGCAACAGCAAGACAGACCATAGGCAGATGTTCAAAGAGACACCATATGCAGCGGAAGACTGGTTGTACGCACCAGAGAAGGAGCCGTAATGACAACGACCAGTCATGCTCCAATTCCACCAGCAAGGGTACACCGAAGATCCGAACCATGCACTCATGGCACAGTGGAGTTGGTGGGAGCGGCTCCATTGCTCTGTTTTGCTGGAAAGAAACAACCACTGTGAATCAGAAGAAATAGCAGTAGTAGTCCGCCAATCAAAGCCAAAATAATTGGAAAGCCACCAAACACACTTGAAAAGAGCGAGTGGTTGGCTGACGGGATGACTCCGAAGACAGTCTGGAAGATAGATACGAAACCAGACCCGACAGCCTTAAAGAAGTGAGCAATCCCAGTAGTGCTTGAAGCATTGAATATTCTGGATACCAGTTTTCCAAAGTGCTTGGGAAAGTTGGTATTTAATAGGGATTGTATCTCGGCTGATGATCTTGCAATCTGGAGAGTATTCATCTCTTTTGCCAAAGGGCAACTCCCACTCTTCCTTAATATAACTATCTCCTAGTTTTGCGTACCGTTTCACTGCAAGATGTTTCAGGCAGCTCGAGAAACGAAAGGTCGAAATCGGCAAATTAATTATGCCATGTAACAGCCAGATAGTTGAAGGACTCTCTGCTACCGTGAACGGCAATTTATCTAACTTTTCTACGCGAAGCATGGTGAAACTAGCCTCCCTTTTAGCCATTATCTGTTGTTCCTTGGAAACATAAAAAGCAGTGAAGAATTCACTCCTGTTAATATACTTCCATGAAATGCAGCCATTTTTCAATGTTTGTAGTGTCCAACCCAGCTGCATGATGGAACGTAGCTGTGTTTGCCCATGATATAACTGGGACAAGTCTGTCTGAGTGATATCAATAGCAGACAACACTATATTTGATAGTGAATATATCCTGTTGGACAGTGTATTCATGCCGTTGTCGACAACAGCTAATGCTTTTTCTAAATTTTCGTTATCCAATTGCCTTAAATGCGCAGCAGCCTCAATCTGGGAAAGTTTCTAAATTTCATTGTACATAGCATATAAAAACCTTTTCTAATGCTGTTTCCTAGGACCCAGCAGAAAATCCTGCAAGTCTATATCTTCAGAAAGAGTGTTCAGATGTTTTTTAACGGTGGCTAACGTCTTGGTCTGTACCCATTGTAGGCACAGCTTGCCCACACTGTATGTCGTAATTATACCTGTATGTTGACCCGATACAAAGCGAGGGTCTGGCCTGTTAATTGAAAACCCCCCTGAAGAGTTAAAAAAACGCCCGTGACACTCATTTGTGTTAGTGGGCCATATTAACCACCCGCCGGGACTGGAAAGTGAAGAATTATAAGTACCAGCTTTAACCATTGCATCTAGCTTGTCCTCGTTGATATTGAGGAAGTATTGCCAATCTTTAAACTTTGCCGAGGTGGGGATACTGGGCGTATTCAAGTCTTTAATTTTTGCTAACCCCAGACAGGATGTCTGCTGAATTGTATCATTTAAGAAAATCATTTGTACAGGAAACAGGCATGCTCGGAATAAAGCCTCCCTACCCTGTATCTGCCAATCTTGTGTTCCCCATCCACTTTTCAAATCAATAGTGCTCTTCCAGTATTCGTAACCTTCAACTGCGAGCTGGGAAACAAAAGGATCTGAATAAATCAGTTTTGTATCAGTTAGCAAAATGTTCCTAAATTGTGCCGGAGGTATCTTAAAATAATATAACTCTGCTTTTCTTGTGTCATGCCCAGAAAAGTATGTAAATTTATCACTATAATACTGTGGGCTCCCCACCGGTGGTGTAGAACAGCGTTCCCACTGTGTGTAGTGTAATACTGTCCTGTATCTAGTGGCACGGTGTAGGTAGTAATGTCCCCAATTGTTATAGCAGAACATTTCCCCATAATTCATTGTATGTTCATATACATCATCACTTTCAAAAGCGGAATACTCCTTCATTTCAGTTAGCATGGAATCAACTGTTTGGACATCCCAATCATCAGAGACAACATCAGGTGTAATTACATCAGACATTGAAATTTTGAACACGTGTGGTATTTGAATAATTTCAGTAGGCCCGTATATATCGAATAGAACTTTGTCCCACCCAATCCCATCAGAAATCAGTATTGCTGTAATATTTACAGGGGACAAATCTCTCCGGACCTTATGTGAAGAATGATGTGGTGTTAAAACTTCATCAACAGGCTCCACATAGGAGCGATCAGAATATAGTGACCATTTATAAGCAAAAAGAAAACAGTCACAAAACCAATCCATAAAAATAATGCAAAAAATGTCAAACAGAACCATAAGAAGTTCCATCGGTATTTCAAATAGTGCTTTTTAAGCCATTGATACAGCTTACTACTTCTTGAAACATTGTCAATCACAGTAGTGGATGAGTCTGAAGAAAAATCATCAATGTCAATGAAATAGCCAGAGGCAGTCTCTGCAAACACGGGAGCCGGTGCACCATCCGTACTTTGGTCCACTTCACGTGGGGGCTCTTGATAGACAGGGTCGTTAGTCTGTGATGTGTTTGTGTAAAAAACAGCTAGATCTTGAACCGGGGTGGTCACTTTAGTAGTGACTGGAACCAACAAAACTTCATTTTCCGCCCTCCCCATGGTCAAGGAGGTGTTTGGAACAGCAGTTGACATTGTTGCATAGTCTGTAGTGGAGATGTTCATCCTACTATGTAGATGTATGTCCTGTTGGGTAGTGAGAGGGGTTCGGGAACCACCCAAGGGACCTCTTGGTCTACTGTGAAGGATCAGCCACATGGTGTAGTTTGATGTCATCAATGGAGATGAATCTGTTTGTCTTAGAACCAGACAGTGGTGGTAAGATGACAGTCCTGGTGCCTTTTATTCCCAAGACCGGTACAGGTGCTCTGTATGATGGACTGAATTATTTCTTCACTGCGATCTTCTCACAAACGAGATTCCCAACTTTAGGAATCCAGACAGTCGAAGTTTTCGCTAAATCTCTTATTCCTAAGGTGGCAGCACTTGCAGATGATTTAGCATCACAAAATTGCTGAAGCTCCTGTAAAACAGTGAGACGTTCATTTATGTCAAATGGTGTTTCTGCTGCCACCATACCAGGGGCATCAAGATCTGGGACATACATAGGTATCCGAAAGAGAACCTCATATGGAGTGCGTCCCCCCAGGGACCGTCTTGGCAGATTATTCAGTGCTCTCTGGACCCCATATAGGTGATGTAACCAACTGCGGCCTGAACCTAATACTCGAGCTGTTAAAGACTGCTTTAGATCACGATTCCGCCTCTCCACGACCGAATTTCCCTCGGGATGGTATGGTGAGGAGTAATGGAGTTCAACACCCATCGTCCCCATGGTATCCCTGAATGCCTTAGGGGCAAATGCAGGGCCCTGGTCCGAATGGAATGCTGCAACCACATAAGTACCGATAAAGATTAGCAAGTCTTTTATAACAGTCCGGGCGTCAGCCGACCGCTGTGGCCATACCCACAGGAATCTAGAACAAGAATCTACAGTGACTAAAATGTACTTGTATGCACCATCAGGCTGTAAGGGACCGCAATGGTCCAGGTACACACACTGTAGTGGCCTATTGGACACTAAGAGGGATGTCTGCGGTGGGCGTTTGATATTAGAACCCTTGATCTGCTGGCAAATGTCACAGCAAAGGACATACTGCTTTGTTCGTCTGCATAGACCAGGCCACCAGAAGTGTTTCTGTAGGAGTGTTATCGTGGCCTGTATACCAACATGTGCAGAAGCGACACCCTCATGCGCTGCTTTAATTAGATCTAATCTCTGGTCTTCATTGGGAATCACTCGATCTCCAACCCCAGGAATTGTTGTGTAAGCAACATTCTGCACACTGATATGGTAAGTATAGTTCGTAGGGTACCCTTTAGGAAGGGGCTTGCCTGCAGCCGAAGCTTTAATGGCAATCAATATTTAATTATCCAATCTCGTCTGAGAAAGAGTCACTGCAGCCACAGAAGCCTTAGCTACTGCTGCTTTGGCCGCTTCATCAGCCAATGGATTACCGGCAACGTGTACTCCTACACGTTGGTGTCCCAATGTATGGACCACATGGACACACAGCAGATTATCCTTAAGATCAGCCACCCTCCCCCACAGTATTTTGTGTTTAATGGTGTTCCCTTTAGAATCTCTAAACCCGTTCAGTTTCCAATGATTGAGATAGTCATTGTATGACTGGACGCAGTAATAAGAGTCACAGACTATTAAAGTCTGGCAATCTGGCTCAGTATGTTCTAGCACTAGAATAAGAGCTTTAAGCTCAGCCAACTGGGCTGTGCAGTCCCCTAAGGTCTGCGTGTAGTTATTGTGAGGGTGGAAAATTCCATCTTCCATCACTCCGCTCACGGCTACGCAAGCTGCTGAGTATTGATGTTTAGTATCTACAGCCGGTTGTGCTGAACCATCAGTGTATATGACAGTTTGGTAGTTGTCTAGTGGCAAAATATTTAGAGGAGCAGGGTACTCTTGTTCGTACTGGAGAAATTCTTGTGTCTGAAGTTTTGGATCAAAAATGTAATCGACATCAGTGGCGGTCACGTTGCCCATTTAATCCAACATGGATGTAATGCTTTAGCGTTGGGAACGCTTGCTTTGGTGACAGCCTCTAAGGCCGGCACCGGGGAGACAACAATAATACATTTCCCCTGGGCAAGTGGCCTCTCTTTTATGACGGCCATCTGAACTGCTGTCAGAATCTTTTCTGTAGGTGCAAAACGCTGTTCAGCATTGGAGTATAAATGTGATTTATATGCTATGGGTACCGTGTCATCCTCATTAAAGGTGACATAAGTAAATTCAATGGCACCAGCAATTATTCTGATGACCAAATTTGTTTTATTGTCACGTGTGTGCAAGTGTTTAACTTCTAGCATGTCCCGTTGCATTTCCCTAAGGATGTGTGTGTGTTCAATTGTCCAGTGCCTGCTAGAAAATTTGGGCTGAACCAAGTCATAAAGTGGCTTGAGCCGTTGTGCATAATCTGGAATGTATGTTCTGCCAAAATTAAAGAACCCTAGTAATGACTGGAGTTTCTTTAGCGAGTTAGGAGGGTGCAGTTGAGCACATTTTTCTAGAAAGTGCGGGCCAGGCTCTTTCCCTCGTTTGATAGCTCATATCCCAGGAATAATACACTAAGAAAGGCTATCTTGCTTTTCTTAAAATTGAATTTGTAACCGAGATCTGCAAATCCCAAAATGATCCGATCGACCCTCGCAAGATGAATGTCGAGGATGTTGTCTGTGAGATATATGTCATCCACATAGGATAACGCCTCGGAATCGATATCGTGTAGTATCGATGTTACACGGGCTGAAATTAGCCCTGGGCTATTCTTATAGCCTTGAGGTAAATGACAAAAGCGTTTCTGACAGCCAAATGAGAATGCGCTCAGGTCCCGACTTTCATGTGCTAAATTCTGGCAGAAGAATCCATTAGAAATGTCTAATGTTGTTCTATATTTTTTGCGCACTATATTATTTATTAGTGCCGTACTGTGTGAATTCTGTATAGCATATGTACGTGTATGACTATTTAAGTGTCTATAATCAATGACTATTCTATATGAATGGTCTGGATTTGCAACGGAGAATAACGGATTATTCATTGCAGATGTACAGGGCTCAGTCACTCCCTGGTACTCAAGTTGGGCAAGTATTTCCCTCACTGGAGCTTTCGCTTCATGTTTGACAGGATATTGTGGCTGCGGTTGGGGTGTAGACCTAACGGGAATAACATGACAAGGAGACTCCTTGTCCCAACCTACATGATTGCGGTGTAACGCAAGTGCTTGCGCTAAAGTCCATTCAGAAGCATAGGCTTCTTTGTCTGCTTCCGGAACAAGATCGGAGAAAGAAGGCAAAATTACATCTTCCCCATGCGGGAGCTTGCGGATGTGTTCAGGTGGCCAGTCTCTTTCAGCCAATAGGATATCACTAGTAAGTTCAGCCCAAAATATCACACTAATAATGCGCTCCACGTCTCCATCTATCTGAATTTTTAAATCATAAACCCTATCGGGGGAGTACGCAGCCATCTGCTATTTCAACTGCGATGAAATCGCTAGTTGCTGTCGCATCCAGATGATCTTTCAGACTCTGGTGACATATCGTGACCTCTGCCGCGCTGTCTAACAGAGTCACTGCCCACGTCTTGTTCCTCAACAGTGTTCTCAAGTATAATGGCATTCTTAGCTGTCAGTGCTGCCACCTTCTTCTTTTTGAACTGTGGCTTTTGCTGAGGAGTCTTTTCTTCTTTTTTAATGGTAGACTGCGGAGAGTCTTTCTTTTCTGTCATGTATTCAGGACATTGATCTTGACGGCCCCCTGTCTCACTACGTCTATCTGGTGCGTCCTGAAAGGAACGAGAGGGACGTGAATCAGTATATCTGTCTGGAGTTTTAATATTTTCCCTATTTCTAAGATTATATCTCCTTTCAGAGCTCTCCGGGTGTGGAGAATCAGCTCTCTTATTCCTTCTTTCTTTGAAATCTTCTTGTTTGTCCCAGCGCTTCTTCAAGCCCTCTTGTGCCTGCTTTGTACCCTCCTTATGGGTGGTACCTTTTAATTCTAATTTCTTTGGTTTGGCTCCCAAACTATCCCGTCCTATACTGGTATAGGTATCGGAAATAATTTTCGATAGCTGTCTCTCTTGTTTCTGGTGTGGAGTTTCCCGGAGATGCTGGCGAATTGCCAGTGCTACCGCTTCCCCTTTAATGTTACTGAGTATTATTGAGGATACTGCGTCAAAGTTACGCATTAATTTCATCCCCAAATCCAGGGCTGGTGCAGCCCCATGCTCATTTTGTATTTGTTTTAACACTTCTGGTAAATTGGCAAGTGTCGGGGTACCATGTGTGGTAGTATATATGGCAGCGAAGACTGTACCCCATGTGGCACAGTCATCCACCGAGGGAACCATCCCAAATGGCAAGGACATAGTGAGCAGTCTGTTTTTCCTGTGGTCCCGTTTGGGGAAACACAGCTTCCAGCTGATTAGTTTTCTGGGCAATCCAGAACGGTATTTTTTCCCGTTCCGCGGGTACTTTACTCATAATAGTATGTACTGTTTGCGGATTAATCCCAGTAGCCAATTGCTAACCACCAGGTGCTGGCGGTGCTGGACGCGCTGGTGTTGTGTTTAATGTTCGCATTACGAACTGAACTAATCGTCTATATAATGTCACTAATTCATTATATAAATCTCGCAGATCTGCTAGTGGCATATTCTGTATGCCTGGGTGAGGTGTGTATGTGGCAAACATAGGCCATGTAGGTCCGTCGTAACTTAAGGGACCTAACCTCACTCTTTGTAGCACATGTGTTAGGGCGCCTTCAAACCAGTTCTGATGCTCTTGGTATGTGAGCGATATTTCATGATACTGGTATGCTCTGTACCGCTGAGGTACGTTCACAGTTTCATATGTGGGGAATGTATGTGTTCTTTGGTCAACCTCAGGAAAGGTGACCCAACAGTAAAATGTTTCTTTCTGATGGATACAACTACCTGTGGATTCCTCACCTAATGAATACTCCCATGGCGCCAGCATTCGACGGAAATCTTCTTACTAGTCTCTGCACGTCGACAAGGACGTCACTCTAGCCCACGCGACGCCGTCTGACGTCATACAGGCAATAAGAGGTCCTCGCCGACGTGCCGATGACAGTTCCCTTTTTTCCGTGCATTCGAAACGGTTATCTTCGAGGGAGCTACTGTTACCTTCGTGGTTACAGTGTATTGTCTGCTGCGTAGTCTTCTCTGCGGTAATAATGTCTCAGAGGAAGTCGGGTTTCAAGCCCTGTCGAGAGTGTGGGGGCAAGATGTCAGTTACAGATCCTCACTCCGACTGTCTATGGTGTTTGAGCTCCGACCACGACGTCTCGACTTGCGATTCATGTCAACACATGAATCCGAAGGCCCTCAAAGAGCGTGAGGCCAAGTTATTCATGGCAAAGTCAAAGAAGAAGGAGAAACATCATAAGAAGTCTTCTTCGCCAAGGTCTCACCGGCGTCATCGAGACTCCCGGCGCCGTAGAGACTCACGACGTCATTCCAGCAAGGAGTCTCGTTCGAGGTCACCTTCGGCTCGGCGTCGGAGGACTTGGGAGGTCAGCCCCACGGTCACGCCGCATCCATCGACGCCGTTGCCCTCTCCGGCGTCACCGACTTCGCCTGGTCAGGCGTCGGTGATTGAGGTGGTGCAGCCTCTTGTGTTTTCTCCGGCGTCGCAGACGTCGAGGCCGGCGTCGGGGTCGCCCTCGATCCAGGCACCCCAGTATCCGGCTTTTCCCACTCCTGGAGCCGATAGTACCACGTTTCTTAATGCGATGTATACCATCTTTCAGCAGATGGCTCCAGGAGCTGCTCCGGCTGGTCCTTCGGGGCCCTTGGCCTTTTCGTTGGGTGATCCTGCGCCTCTTTGGCCGGCACCCTTTATGCCCTTTCTCCCTTTTGGGAATGTGGGCTCGGCGCCGGTGCCGGCGTCGGTGGCCGCTCCGGTGGCTTCGGATGTTTCGGCCCCGGAGGTTGCCCTTCCGTCGAAGTCAGGATTTTGCCCTGTGACTCCGGTTGGTCCATCGGCTCCAAGACCTCGTCCTCCGGCTCCTGCCTCGGCGCCGAAGCTGCCTGTGGCGCTGGACGCGGCGTCAGATGCTTCTGGAGATCGGCGCCGTTCTTCGACGTCGGCGGAGGCCATGTCGACTCCGCGTATCGAGGAGAGACTTCATTCGAGGAGGCGTGCTCTCCGTCTTTTAGAAGAGCAGGAGTACCAGCGAGTATTAGAGGAGGGAGAGATTGAGGACTCTGGAGACGGACTACATGGTCTGGATACAGCCAGTGGGCTGGACACTTCCCCTGAGTGGGACCTTTCATCTCCAGGGGAATATACGGAGGAGGCTGCTTCCTTTCATGCTGTGGTGAGGAAGGCAGCGAGCTTTTTGGACCTGCCTTTGCCGGTGGCAGAGGCGAAGCAGAATTTGCTGACAGAGGTATTGCATCCGGCCTCTGCTGCAGATGAGCCTCTCTTGCCATTTAATGAGGCTTTGCTGGATCCGGTGTTGGAGGTGTGGAAGAAGCCGGTGTCTTCCTCGGCCGTTCATAGGGCTGTGGCCAGGAGGTATCGAGCTGCACCATCTGACCCTGGCTTTCTCTCTAGACACCCTACGCCGGAGAGCTTGGTGGTGCAAGCCTCCTGTTCCTCAAAGTCAGCGCCTGGTTCCTTCCCGACGGTGCCTGGAGACAGAGACTCCAAGAAACTGGATGCGCAGTCCAAGAAAATATTTTCGTCATGCAGTTTTGCGTTGAAAGCCACCAACGCAACGTGCATTCTGGGGAGGTACATCCATGCTCTGATGGATGATATTTCGTCTTCATTTACGGAGCTCCCCCAGGGTCTCTTGGATGTGGTCTCGGACGCCCAGGCTGCCGCGACCCAGATTATCCAGTCTGGGCTGGACACGACCGACTCGGTGGCCAGGGCGATGGGCACGGCTGTGGTGGCAAGAAGACAGGCCTGGCTCCGAAACTCAGGGTTTTCTGCGGATGTGCAGTCGACCCTGCTGGACCTCCCGTTTGATGGGGACAGACTGTTTGGAGCCAAGGCAGATTCGGCCTTGGAACGATTTAAGGAGAGCAGAGCCACAGCCAAATCGTTAGGACTGCAAGCTCCTTCTTCCTCTGCCTCTTCTAGATTTTTCAGGAGGTTTCGGGGATTTGGGCGTGGCTCTTCTTCCTCTTCCTTTCGGGGGAGGTTCCAGCAACCCGCCTCTTCCCTCCCCTATAGGTCATTTAGAGGGAGGGGGAGGGGTGGGGCCCGTACCAGAGGAGCCTCTCAACAGCACTCTGCCTCTTCCTCGTCCTCTGGAGGGGTGCAGCAGGGGAAGCAGCCTTAGGCTTCCACCGTTTCCCACTCACTCCTCTCCTGTAGGGGGAAGATTACAGCATTTTCTCCACAAGTGGAAGTCTATCACAACGGACACTTGGGTTCTCGGCATTGTGGGGAAAGGCTACGCCCTTCCCTTTCGGGAGTTCCCGCCCCTCATCCCGCCCCGCCCATCTTATTGTTCAGAAGAACACCTCCTGTTGCTAGAACAGGAGGTTCAAGTCCTCCTTTCAAAGGGCGCGGTAGAGTTGGTCCCAGAGCAGGAAAAGGGTCGAGGTTGTTACTCAAGATACTTCCTGATTCCCAAAAAGGATGGTCAGTTGAGACCAATCCTGGATCTGAGGATCTTGAATTGGTTCCTCAAACAGGAAAAGTTCAAGATGCTGACCCTAGCACAGGTGCTTTTGGCGTTGAACAAGGAAGATTGGATGGTGTCTGTCGACTTGCAGGATGCTTACTTTCATATCCCGATACTCAAGTCGCACAGGAAGTATCTCCGGTTTGTGGTAGGGTCGCAGCACTATCAGTTTGCGGTCCTCCCGTTTGGTCTTACTTCAGCACCTCGAGTCTTCACAAAGGTGATGTCAGTGGTTGCGGCGGAGCTCAGAAGGAAGGGGATAGCAGTATTCCCTTACTTGGACGACTGGTTGATCAAAGCCAAGTCCCCGGAGCTTGTGTCGCATCATCTGCAGTCAACAACCCAGTTGTTGTTCGACCTGGGCTTTTCGGTGAACGTGCCCAAATCTCACCTGGAGCCCTCTCAGCGCCTCCTGTTCATAGGGGCAGTACTGGATACAACATTGAGTCGAGCCTTTCCTCCGCCTCAGCGGATTCAAGATATTCAGGAATTGGTTCCAATGTTTCGAAATGGAGCGGTAGTTCCAGTCCTCAAGGTCCTTCGTCTGCTCGGTCTGTTCGCCTCCTGCATTCTGTTGGTCACGCATGCTCGCTGGCACATGAGGGCTCTTCAGTGGTGCCTCCGAAGGCAGTGGTCTCAACACAAGGGAGATTTAGAAGGTACTGTCAAGATCTCCAGAGATGCTGCTGTGGAATTGAAGTGGTGGATTGCGGGCAACAATCTTTCACAGGGAAAGCCGTTCGCGCAGTCGCCACCAGTGGCCACGGTCATAACGGATGCTTCCACCCTAGGATGGGGAGCTCATCTGGGGGATCTGGAGATCAAAGGGCTTTGGTCTCCAGAGGAACAGGTGTTTCATATCAATCTGTTGGAGTTACGGGCTGTACGTCTGGCTCTCAAGGCCTTCCTCCCATCCCTTCGTGGTCAGTCGGTACAGGTCCTGACGGACAATACTACCACGATGTGGTACATAAACAGACAGGGAGGAGTAGGGTCGTACCTTCTCTGCAGAGAAGCTCTTCGGCTATGGTCCTGGGCAAAGGACCATCAGATTTGCTTGGTGGCAAATCATCTGGCCGGGGTCTTGAATGTACGTGCGGACAGTCTCAGTCGCCAATTCTCGGCAGACCACGAGTGGCGTCTCCATCCAGATCAAGTCTGTTTAATCTTCCAGATGTGGGGGTTTCCTCGGATAGATCTGTTTGCCACTCGGGAGAACGCGCATTGCCCGTTATTCTGCAGCCTCCAGTATCCGATGCAGGGAGCGTTGGGGGACGCGTTTCAGGTAACCTGGTGCGACCAGTTGCTTTACGCGTTTCCCCCCATACCCTTGATTCCTCGAGTGTTGAGGAAAATTCGCCAAGACCGGGCCCAAGTCATCTTAATAGCTCCGGATTGGCCAAGGAGGGTATGGTACTCCGACCTTCTCCGACTCTCACTGTGCCCTCCGCTCCGTCTCCCTCTCAGGGCAGACCTCCTCTCGCAGTCGCAGGGGCAGGTTTTACACCCCAACCTCCAGAGTCTGCACCTACATGCTTGGAGATTGAACGGGGCAACCTGAGTTCCTTCTCTCTCCCGCCTGATGTAGTGGATGTTATCTTAGCGGCCAGGCGACACTCCACTAAATCTATCTACGCTAATAGGTGGTCTAAATTTGTTATGTGGTGTGGAGAGAGACAGATTGATCCCTTACATGCTCATCTGTCACATGTTTTGTCTTTTGCACTGTCTCTAGCGCAGAAAGGTTGTGCAGTGGCTACCATTAAGGGTTATTTGTCGGCCTTGTCAGCCTTCATTTGTCTTCCAGACCAACCATCGTTATTTAAATCCCCTATTGTTCTCAGATTCTTGAAAGGTCTTCTGAATCAATATCCTCCAAAACCATTCGTTATGCCTCAATGGGATTTGTCCTTGGTCCTGACTTTCCTTATGGGGTCCCCTTTTGAGCCTATGCATTCTTGCCCCTTAAGGTATTTGGTTATTAAAACAGTATTCCTGGTAGCTATAACATCTGCAAGGAGAGTGAGTGAGTTGCAGGCCTTATCGGTTAAACCCCCTTATATAACGTTTTATGGGGATAAGGTGGTGTTGAGGACCAAGGCTGCTTTCCTTCCGAAGGTTGTTTCACCCTTCCATTTGGCTCAGACAATCACTTTGTCCACGTTTTATCCTCTGCCTCATCCTTCAAAGGAGGAAGAAAGACTACATCGCCTGGACCCAAAAAGGGCGTTGAGCTTCTATATCGACAGAATGAAGGATATCAGGCTGGAGGATCAGCTGTTTGTCGGATACGTGGGCAAGAGGAGAGGAAAGGCAGTCCACAAGAGAACACTCTCCAGGTGGGTTGTTCTTTGCATTAAAATCTGTTACTCTTTGGCAAAGAAGGATCCGCCTGAGGGCATTAGAGCTCACTCCACCAGAGCTAAGTCGGCCTCTTCGGCCTTGGCCAGGGGTGTTCCTGTGGTCGACATCTGCAAGGCCGCAACTTGGTCGTCCCTTCACACTTTTGTGAAACATTACTGTTTGGACTCTGAGGTCAGAAGGGACGGTCATTTTGCACGGTCAGTGCTGCAGGATTTCTTGGTTTGACCATTTAGGCACCCACCGCCGGGCGTGGTACTGCTTTGGGACTCTATTCATTAGGTGAGGAATCCACAGGTAGTTGTATCCATCAGAAGAACGAGTTACTTACCTTCGGTAACGACTTTTCTGGTGGATACATTAGCTACCTGTGGATTCCTCACGGTCCCACCCGCCTCCCCGTTGCCTTTTTGGTCTCTCCAAGCAATCCTTGAGTGTGCTCCTTTTGGTCTTCAAAGTTGCAATACATTTTGCATATATGATATTTGTATATATGTGTATATTTATATATAAATCTATATATATTGTGTATATACATGATTCGTATGTATAAATATATTTATTTGTTTAAAAAAAAAAAAAAAAAAAAAGAAGGTTATATTAAATCTACAGCTATTTTATTGCAATGTTGTGTGATTTACAATATTAAGAGATGTTGCTTTGCTCTTTCATTACATTGGGTTATTATTATTCTCATGCACGTAAAAAATGTTGGTACTGTCATCGGCACGTCGGCGAGGACCTCTTATTGCCTGTATGACGTCAGACGGCGTCGCGTGGGCTAGAGTGACGTCCTCGTCGACGTGCAGAGACTAGTAAGAAGATTTCCGTCGAATGCTGGCGCCATGGGAGTATTCATTAGGTGAGGAATCCACAGGTAGCTAATGTATCCACCAGAAAAGTCGTTACCGAAGGTAAGTAACTCGTTCGTTTGGTATGATTCATTAGCTTCTATTATAAGAGTAACATCCCCGCCCTCATCTGTAAGGGCATGCATTAATAAATGTTGTGTTAGTGCTTGTCTAGCATTTTCAGGAATGTCAATGGCATTAGCCATATTTGTTTAGAAAAACGGAACACCAAAAATGGGGAGTAAAGTTCTTTTATGAGTTCGAGCTCGAACAACCTACAGCGTAATCAGATGTTACCTTTTCAGCTGAGGAGGATATTCCCAAAGACCACGGACGTCTCCGTATAACGGTACTTAGGGTACCTGTTGACTGTGAGACAGTGATAGTCGGGGTATCCGTAAATTAGTGCCTAAACACCATCGTTGGTGGCGCCATGTCATAGTTTGGACTCTTGCTCTAGGCAAGACTGCTGGTTAAAGGATGACAGTACTTTTGTTTGTAGTCGACTATGTCTTTCCTACAACATGTCGCAACTGTTGTCCCAACCTTACCGGCTCACTAGCAGCACCTCATCAGAAACACAATAGTAAAAGGTGATTTGTGGCAGCCTTTACTCTTGAACCCGTGAGTAAGACATCTCAGGGAGTGTCGTGGTTAAACAGAGATTACCCCTTTCTCACAGATATATCATGTCTCATACAAACACAGGCAATGACAAAGATGCAGTAAAGTTTCAATAGTTTTTATTCAACATAACTGCAATTTGCGATAAGTTGCATGTGCTGCAATGATTAGGATAATGAATAATGCAAGAAACAGAATTGTGAAGTCGAGAGTCATTATTACAAAGACCCCCACCATCTTGCAATACATAGAAAAGACATATGAGATATAATGTGCCCTAATACCCTAATGTGAAAGGCCTAACCTCCTACCTAAAGGAGAGCTGGGTTTGTTAAACCTAATCTGCCAATGCCATGTCCATGAAAGGAGCCCCCAACCCTCGTTACCTTGGAATGAGGGCTCTATCTCAGACTCTGCAGGGACACGAAGACTGGGTCAGCGTCAAGACGACTGCAGCATCGATATCAGCGATGGTGGCGATGCCCTCTGGTCGGAATCCCTCTGATTATCTGTCTAAAGTGCGATATATTTATACAGATCTTCAAGGACCCCTGACGTAGGTGTGTTCCCAAACAATAGATAACAGACATGCTTGGGATGGCAATTAATATAAACAATCCCTCGAAAGTATAGAGAGGGAAAATCCCTAAGTGTGAACACCTACTGTTTGTTTGTCTTTGGTGCTTGATCTTGACGCCTTAGCACGGTGACACTGATAATGTAACTCATAACAAGTGGCCTAACGCTAAACAAGGCAGCCATCTTAGAAGACATAAATAATTAAGGGCCATATGTACGAACACATTTTCCCATTGACACAGAATGGGAAAAACCCTTTGCTACATCTGGCCCTAAATATGCTAAGACAGAGCAAGCTAAGTAGATTAAAAGTCACTAGGTGACGGGGCACGAGTCCGCAAGCCAAAGGCTAAGCTAACTCCTGTTATCCCATTAAAACGAAGTAGGATTCACTACAGAAGCCGCACACAAAAGGAAAAAGGAGTTTGCTTGCAATCAAACATATCAGCAAAAGTGCAATTAGCCATATAACAGGGGCGATGCCCAAGGCCGTAACTAAACCGCCCCAGGGAGGGACAAACATGAAGCATTTTCCAACTAAAATAAAGGATTTTTGAAGGGTAAGTTTATGAACGAGTGATAGTGATGGGCGTGCGATGGCCATGGTTAAAAGCCCAGATACATACCAACACGTCGGAAAAGCAGCGCTTTCGCACTGCAATGCTTGACCTGAAAAGGAGCTTTCACTTAATGAGGAGCATATGCAGAGAACGTAATTAGCTAGGCATAATTCTTTATACTTGGGTGTTCACTCTGATTTGCCCTAAATAGGGAGTTTTCAACACTCAGTCATGTTATAATGCCTGCTACTGCCCCTGATTCAGCAAGCAACACTAAATAAACCAATCCAATATATCAAATTAAAAATAGAGTAATTACTTAGGAGCCAGGTTCACCAAATTATTGGTGGGCTCCAAGTGAAGAACAATACATAAGTAAGAGCCACATGTACAAACCTTTTTTCCGGTAGCAAACAGGCCGATTTGCAGAATCAGCCCATTTGCGAACGCAAAAGTTGTTTTGGTATGTAGAAAGCTCTGCTTGCTACTCAGTAACCCAAAACCGAATTGCAAATTGGGTTTGCACTCCGGTATTAGGAAGGGGTGTCTTTAGGTCGTCCCTTCCTAATACCGAATCGCTGTGGCATGTGTGAATGTTTTGCGACTGAAATGCGGTTGCAAAACACTTACATTATACTGCAAAATGAATTTGGTGCCAGCCCATTCGCAAATAGAAAGGGGTCCTAAAAGGACCCCCTCCCCTTTGTGAATGTTTGGAAAATGCTTTTTTTAAGAACAACCGTGGTCCCACGGACCACTGCCTACTATTAAAAAAAGAAAAGAAAACTTTTGTTTTTGGTTTTTATACACACCCATTTTCCTTTAGAAAAAAAGGCTGCATTAAAAAAAAAAAAACATTTGCTTTATTTAAAAGCAATCACAGACATGGTGGTCTGCTGAGCCTAGCAGGCAACCATCCCTGTGATTCTAACGTTTCCCAATGGGTTGCAAACCGAGAACTACCTCATTAATGTTCATGAGATAGGTCTATTTGCGACCCACTGGGAATCCCAAAATGTGTCAGGCACATTTATACATTGGTATTTGTGATTACCAAATAGCACATCTCTAAAATTCGCTATTTGGTAATTACACACTATGATCTTTGTACATGTGGTCCTAATTTATTTATTGTCTTTTAGTGCTAATCGACCACTGCTGGATGCCAAAGGTTGCCTTCTCTTGAACCCCGAGCCCCGATTACGTCCTAATCAAATTAGGATAGGGTAAAATGAGTGTAGGGAAATGTGCATCAATGTCACTTGATCATAAGAAGGTCTGTCACAACGTATTGCACCTTCCATTACAGTCAAATGTGAGATAAAAACCCACTAGTCTATATTAGATATATACGTAAATGTACATTTCACAGTGCTTTATTTTCATAAATAAATCACATGCGGAAGTTTAAAAGGTTTATGATCATATTGTGTTTTTAATGGTTCCCTAACTATTTGAACACCTTAAAAATAAATCCGATATTATTCCAAATGGAAACATGAAAGCATTTAATTTACTTTACTTATTTAAATAACATGCATATTTTCACGGTTAGAGTAGCTGACTTCTGAAAGAGTCAGAGACATTTTAAAACAAGCATCACTTGTATTTAAAAAGGGCATTTTCCTTACAAATAAAGTACATTGTCTGCTCTGAATGTTATAATGGTAAAAGAAATGAGAAAAGTAGTTATGAGAAATGAAAGATGGCTTTGAATTGCAGCCTTATATGGCTTTCACACCCCATCTTTCAATCCCTTTAGAAATGTTGCTCACTCTTTCACACCTTGTCTTTCAGAAATCGGGCACCTGGCAATACATGAGCCTCGTGCACCTTCAGCCAGTAACAATGTGAAACATCCTGGCACAGTCCTTCAGCACTTCTCAAAATGTATTGGTGGGGCCCAACCCCACAAACCCTTGGAACCTGGCGCTAAAGCGTAATTTGATGAGCCCTGCTTCGTAAGGTTGCACTCAAAATGTTACAACTTTAAGTAGATTAGTATAGTTAATAGGCTGTGATCAAAATATTATGTGTGTAAATGCGTTTACACTTATTTTAGTGCAGTGCTTTTTTAAGAATGATCAACAAAGAAGCACAGAAACTGTGCTTATAGTTTGAAATTGTATTGCTTACTAAAACACTGCACAATTATAAATTCACCATAAATACGAATTACACCGGGCCCGTTATAAACACACCAAAGTGAATAACTGAAAGCTTCATCTGTATGTAAAAGAAGCTAATTACTAAGGACTTCGTTATAAATAGCCCAGCGATGGGCAATCAAACAACTGTTTTCATTCATTTATCCTGTGTCTGTATAAGTGGACATTTCCACTCCAGAATCCAACATGGATTTAATTGCTACAGTTCCATAAAGAGACCAAAAACCTACAGCAATTATGAGTTCTCAACCACACCTGCATATTGCTGTTGCCCTGTTCGCAGTTTCCTGAAAATATTTTGGCCTTTGAAAAAGCTTAGGTTGTCTCGCTAGGCTATTATTATTCAAAACATTTCATACCATATTGTACATACAGAGAGGGGCTTTTGGTAAGTGGGCTTCATTCATTGGTCTGTTAACTTGTCATTCAGTTTGCTTCCACCCACTTGCTACTTAATAGGGCATTCGGTAAGCCTGCTTTGCCTACTGGCTCCTTTAACTTTGAGCAGCTTCACAAAACCTGTGCATATTGTTCACATCCACCTCAGTCTAGTTCCTTTCTCTTCATCGGGATACCAGATTCAAAGTTTTCTTTGTTTTATTTATTTTCATATTAGTTTTCAGAACTGCTTATTTATTTTGCCTGCACTTTGAGTACTCAGATGATGATTTATGTTCTGACTCTTTTGTAAAAAAATGTATAATAATGCCATTAGTGGCACAATAGCATTGTAACTACCTGCCATTTGTTTAATTTAGTGGAAATTTATTACGGCCTCCTTAAAAAAAATAACAATAATAAAATGCATGGCACAATGGAAAGAATTGGAATTTAAGAAATCACTAGTAATGCGGCCACCCCAGTGCTTTTTTTCACTGTTATTGTGAACATATTGCAGGCCTGCTTCGAAGGCTGCATGTGTTTTTTCATTGTATTTTGTGGCATATGCGTGCATTAAGAAAACTAACCATCACACCAGCAAAGAATAAACCTATTGGTTTTGCCAAAGCGTGTTATAAAAGCAGTTGTTTCCTTTCATTAACTCATGACTTGTCAAATTTATATTTCCATCAATAGGTGCTAAATGTACATTGAATGCCAGATTACTGATTGACAGATCAACTTTTAGTAATCTATGTGAAGGTTAACTTTATATAGTGAAACCCCATAGAAGAATGATTCTTATTATATTGAATAGAAATTTGTCAGAACAAAGTTAGAGGCATTTCAAGGAGTTCACTGGCACACTGTCATTTGTTTTCTACTTCTGATTCAGAAGTTTAGAATAACTCTGACTTGGTGGCTGGGGCTCAAAGGACATTTATCATTAGTGAATAACTGCAGTTACAGGTAAGTACTATTTATGTAGAGAACTGCATAAAATGAATCAAGTTCATGTTTGGGTAATATTGGCCTCGTCTAGTCCCTAAGCAGAAAAGCAATTTCATCATTTCCTTACATGAAAGCTAGAAGTATACGCTGTGTCTCGCTGCAGCTTACCTTTTTTTTAGGATTAGAATATTCTTGCCCTTAAACATAGGCCAACCAATGGGAGAAGCAAATGGATTTACCACATCTTATGAAGACCTTTTCCAGAGTGTCTATGTGTTATAAGGTAATCAATCAGCTATCCTGGGTCTGAAGGTTGCCTAACATCCCTGAGAAGTTACTAGACTCATAAGAATACTCTGTAGTACCTTAGTGACACCCTCATATATGACAGCTTGGGAGGGTATTAAGCAGATGACAGCGAACGTGGGACTAGCTAGTAGTAGGTTGTGTATGGCAAGCAAATTCTCTTGATCCAATTTATTTTGAAATAAGGAAGTCTTTCAATATTGTAAAGAATAGCAATCCCTTCACATCCCTTCCTGTAGTATTGGTAAACATATATTTTTCTACATCAGTCTTATCAACCCATTAGCAGTCAATGCGCAAGTAATCATGGGTGAAGTGTCTGATTTTTCAGGCCTGAAAGAGGAGAGCAAGCAAGAAACCTGTGTTAGCAGCATAGAGGTGAAGCACATTAGGTATTGAGACCAGCTTCCACCTTTTTCCTAACACATCTGATTTTGGGTGGTTAATCCCAATTGTGGAAGAAAGCATTCCTTCCACCAGATATTCAACAATATTGTCTCTGGAAGGCCAATCATTGTGGTGGTACCATTGACAGAGGACTTAAAGGAATACTTTGTCTATTGAACCACTATTTCTGAGTGTGAAATCCTGCACATTATGTGTTCTTGTCATTTATCATCAATATTGTAGTTTTTGAAGATTACCTTTTGCCCTGCGGAGTTTAGGTATGAGACACTTGCCTTCTTTTTCCTTTGCTAAAGATTCATTCAGTGAGAAGGCCAATATCTGATGCCAGTGGCAGGTGGCCAGTACCCCTTTCAGTTGTTTGCCAATAATATTCAAAACTGTATTAGATCCATAAAATGTTCAAGATGATGTCAGTATATTCTGTATATGCCCCCTTGAAATTATCAAGAGATAACAAGCATGTTACATCCAGACATTTTTCATGAGATAAAGTGCTTAAGTACACCACAAGTAACCAACATTTCTGTAGGGATTCACCTTCCCGACCTAAGATGGTTCTGAGGTTATTCATCATTATGAATAAGGATGATTTCATACCATGATATGACTCAAAGGAAGTCAGTACAAGATGGTGCAGATTAATATTAACTCTGATGTCAAGCACATATGTTTCTATGGCTTTCCAGAATCTACAGGTGGTTAGTTTTGAAAAAGGCAAGTTCCATCTTGTAGGTTCTCTGACCGGTATCTAGTGCAAATGAAAAATCCAGAATGGTCATTTCCCTACTCAGTTCCAGGATTCTCTAAAACACTAAACTAATTTGTCTTTCAAATCCATTGGATCTCTGGAGTAGAAAGTTAGTAGGGAAATTCATAAGGGGGATAGATTAGAACTCTCGCCTAAAGTGTCCGACATGTATTGGCCCTTCCAGTGAAAGTTACATTAAAAGATCCTCACATACCCTATTGATGCCATGCTTCCTCCTCGGGTCTCATCCTTGTCCATAAAAAACAGGATGGGCTAAACCATTTCAGGGAGCACTTAAGTTTGTTTCTCCTTACGGGGTCCTATGCTAAAAATACCTAGAAAACACCTAGGTATCCCTTTTATTAGTGGTGTTTCTAGTATTATTAAAAATAAATTATTAGGGAGAATGTGAAAGTAATGATCCTATGCCTTCGCTTTATTAGTCAGCATGTTTCAGACCCTGTTCTACAAGGTCAATGGGGCCAGGACTTTTATCAGGACTATAAAGAAGTATTTGAATGCCTGGGACAAGTCTAATTCCTATTTATGTCTGGATTAAAGACAATTAAATCATAAGCAAGACACCCCGTTAGGGAGATGAACATACACGAACCAAGTAGGTTGAGAAGAGGCATGTTACCCTTGAAGAATGTTTAACTACAGGGGCATGCACCACACTGCTCCCATGTAACGAGTAGGCTACATAGCGAGGACAACAAAAGTGTAAAACACTGCACTGAATTAAGGCAAAAGGAGTACATGTTGTATGTATTACATGTTGTGTCCTGTTTGTAATTTGATAGTCTGTAATCCAGACATAAATAGGATTAACCAATGGGACCCAAGGATGAAGCATGACACCAGTAAGGTGTGAGTGTCTTTTAAACAACACTAAGTGATGTCCTGACTGAGGACAGAGCTCCACTTTACAAAAAATGTTTAACCCTACATAGCTCCACTTTAGAAAAAAATATTTAAGCCTTCACTGGGAAGGTTCAATACGTGTAGGACACTTAGGTGAGATTTGTATTTACGGAAGTTTTTATAGTATACTTTCTCTCCTCTCAACCCCTCCAGGCTTCAGAACACTTTTATGGAAATTCCCAGACATATGTGGTGGTGATAGATTAGAACACCACATCTAACTCTAGTTGTTGGCTAGCCTACACAGCAAGGAGTCCACTAGGTTGTTGAAAAACAGCAGGACATGCTATTTGCATCTTCAATCGCAGTTTTTTGGTTATCATTGTGAAGGACTACCATTATATGCAGCTCCTAACTAATACACATGGAAGACAGTTAAAACATATCCCCTGATCACCAAGAAGACAGAAGGTTTTCTGAAATTTCTAGAGATGACCACTTTGTATCCTAAGACACTGGTTATCTTATCCAAGTTATTAAAAAACTGAATTGTTACTGGTTACTCTGAAAAGGCACTGGCAATATTGGTAGCAAACTCATTTCAATAGCAGTCATCTAGCCAGAACTAAAGCTGTATAATCTGCACCACATGTTAAATACTTGTTTTCTCCTAGATGCAAAGGGGATTTGAGACTGTTTATGCAGGCTAAACTCCAGAGGGTGTACACACCCAGGTACTTAAGTGCCTGATGTACACAGTCATTTTGCGGTCACAAAGCCTGCAATTTTCCAAATTACAGTGTTTGTGACTGCAAAATCGCTGTTTTAAATCTCAACAATCCATATTCTGACTTGGTTGACATGTCACAGAATAACAAAATAAGTTTAGAAAGGCCTAACAAATCACTATTTGGAAGGGACATGTTTAGGGTGCACCTTCCATACAGCAATTCCTTATGCAATGTGTCAATGTTTTGCAACCATAATCAGGTTGAAAGACATTGAAAATGTATTGATTCAAAAGCGGATGTCGTACCACATTTGTGAAAGGGAAGGGTTCCCTTGGGACCACATCCTCTTTGTGAATATAAAAAACAATATTGGGGAGTAGGCAGTGGCCTCAGAGACCAATGTCAACTGCCCAAATTTTTTTTTTAAACTTTGCTTTTGAAATGCAGACCTTTTTATTTAAGAGAATGGTTGCAATAAAAGAAATGTTTTCCTTATTAAATGTGAGTACAGACATGGTGATCTCCTGTCACCAGCAGTGGGCTATCCCTGTGATGGCATTCAGTTATAGTCACTTGCAGCTTCTGACCTACTGAGGGAAATTGTTGAGGTAGATCGGATTGCTCTCATCAAGATTAGTAATTTTGTGAACCGCCATGTTAGTACACAGGTCAGTTCACAAAATTATTTTCCATTCATAAAAAATGGGTACAAAATCTGGGATTACTTTTTGAGAATGGTAATTTCATACATCAGGCCCCAGATTCATTAATCTCCTAATAAAACAGAAATAGAGCGGAACAAGAATCCTCACTGCTTCGGTGAATGACACCTATTGTGATGATAGATGTGCTGAGATGTGCCTTGAATCCATGTATTGTAACTCCTACATGACTTCCTAGATGGAGATTTTGGGTTTGCACAGGTACATGAACATACATGTATTGATTACCATCATTGTGTATGCCTGCTATCAGGGCTGCAGGGACAGCCATTGAGACTGCTTTATTGACAAGCTCACTGCTATTTATTTATTTATTTTAAATAATCTGGAAGATCAAAATAGGTCTTAAGCGAGCAATTCCCAAATCTCTCATTATATATTTGATTAGTAAACTAAACATAACTGAGCAGTTCCATCATTAAAGTGCATCACATCCTGGTTAACTGCCACCTATTTGTGCGACTGTAGGTACTTATACAAAATCCCTAGACTGGGAAGCTCAAATAAATTCTGGAGTTCACTGAAGGCCTAACTTTTCTATTGCTAATAAGGTCCCTTATTGTCCCAATGCCACTAATCAGGTATTGAGAGGCACAGTTTACTTCTGGTGGAGGCAGTGTCTTGGACCACATACATGTGAGCTTTAGGGATTTCACAAACTCTTACTGTAATACAAAACATGTGCAGGAAGTGCTGAATGAATCTGAATTACCTTAAACATCTTTATTTTCCTAATTTAAACAAAATGTTCTTCGTGCTATGAGAACTAATCATCTCTTGAATGGTTGAGTTGTTCATCACAAACAACCACCATGGATCAATCTGTCAACCGAAGGACAGCAAAGCTTAAGTAATATCTCCAGAGTCCAACCACCATTTAGGACTGTCCAGCACATCCTTTCGTTCTTTTGTGGCTCACTGTACATGTCTTCCTGGAATATAGGAACCAAGTTATAGCTCATTCCAAAATGTTAAAGTACATTTTGCCTGAAGGCAGGGATAGGTATAGTCCATGAAGCACTCTTCTTTACAAGGTTTACTGTACCGACTTGTGTGAAAGACATGGAGCACCAGGTGTTCAGTGTTTTTTATATCGTACCTAATAGGGCTGAATTGTTCAACTTATTTAGAGACATCAGTAGTGACCCATAAGCATGAGTTTCTTTACGAGCAATGTTGATGGATATTCTCAGCTGGCAGATGAGTGTCTCTTTACTAGCCCCAAACAACAAGGCTTTGATCTTGCAATGATAGATTATGTGTCTGCATAAGAAAATATATTCAGTGATAAGATGAAAAGTATAACTGAATACAGGAGGCATCAGGGAGTGTAGCGTTGTGTCATTCATATGTAGCTTGATCATATACTTCTTCAAATATAAAGAGTAAGGGCCTGAAGTACAAATTACCTGTTGCAAAAATCTGGTCGCAACTTGCGACCAGTATTGTTGGGATCAGTAGAGCATTTAACTTACTGATCAATGTAATAATAGGTTAGTTCACTAAGTTCCAAATCAGAGTGGATTGTAGTCTCATCTACCTCATGAATATCAATGCGGTAGAATGCAAATTGTGTCTCATTTTACACACGGATAATGACTTACTCGGATCAGAAGGCAACCATGTCTGTGATTGCCTTTCAGTAAGGTAAACTTTCTTTTTTATATGGAGCTTGTTTTCCTTAAAGGAAATAGGTATGTGTTTAAAATTGAAAGTTTTCTTTCTTGAAAAGGTTGTTTGACAAAGTTTTTTTTTTTTAACATTTTTATAGGAAATTGTTCCTAAAACAGTGATACACTGCATGCCAATTTGCTGTATGGAAGGGACACCTCCAACTGTGTTTCTGAACACTGAATCAGTAATCCTAAAATGGGATTAGAATATTTTAAAAAGCATTTTTGTAGTTAAAAACTCTGAATCAGAGTGTTTAGTCCATATCTATGCTTTGTACATCGGGACCTAAAATCCTGGGTTTGAAGGGAAGCAGTAAATCATTAAATGACACAATCTCAAACCTGGAGAACCACTGAAGAATTTTACTCATAGTAAAAGTTATAAAGTAACTCCAAAGGCGTTCTCTATTCCACCCAACTGCCATGTTCAATAGGACACTGTTGGACTTTTGCTTATGCAGGGTCATCCTGAATCTTTTTGCCTCCTGCCTCCTATTTTTTTCTGACCTGTCGCTGTTGGCTTTTGAACTCTGAGCACTTTCCCACTGCTAACCAGTGCTAAAGTGCATATGCTCTCCGTGTAAATTGTATGTAATTGGTTTATCCATGATTGGCCTATTTGATTTACTAGTAAGTCCCTAGTAAGGTGCTCTAGAGGTGCCAGGGCCTGTAAATCAAATGCCACTAGTAGGCCTGCAGCACTGGTTGTGCCACCCACATAAGTAGCTCTGTAATCATGTCTCAGACCTGCCACTGCAGTGTCTGTGTGTGTATTTTTACACTGTAAATTCGACTTGGCATGTGTACCCACTTGCCAGGCCTAAACCTTCCCCTTTCTTACATGTAAGGCACCCCTAAGGTAGGCCCTAGGTAGCCCCAAGGGCAGGGTGCAGTGTATGGTTAAGGTAGGACATATAGTAATGTGATTTATATGTCCTGACAGTGAAATACTGCCAACTTCATTTTTCACTGTTGCAAGGCCTGTCTCTCTCATAGGATAATATGGGGGCTACCTTTAAATATGATAAAGTGTAGATTCCCCTAGAGAGTAGATGGACATGTGGAGTTTGGGATCCCTGAACTCACAATTTAAAAATACATCTTTTAGTAAAGTTGATTTTGAGATTGTGCGTTTGAAAATGCCACTTTTAGAAAGTGAGCATTTTCTTGCTTAAACCATTCTGTGACTCTGCCTTGTTTGTGGATTCCCTGTCTGGGTCAGTTTGACAGTTGGGTTGTTTTTCACCTCGCACTAGACAGTGACACAAAGGGGGCTGGGGTGTAACCTGCATTTCCTGATTAGCCATCTCTGCTAGGAGGGAGGGGTGCAGTGGTCACTCTCATCTGAAAGGACTGTGCCTGCCTCTGACAATGCCGGCTCCAACCCCCTGGTGTGTGTCTGAGGCCTTGCCTGGGCAAGGCAGGATTTCACAAGTAGGTGTGAGTCCCCTTTGAAGAAAGGTGACTTCAAAGACTAAAATGGGTATAAGAAGGGCACCCAAATCTACAGACTTCAGAAACACTTCTGGATCCAAGAGAAACCTCTGCCTGGAGAAGAGCTGATAGCTGAGGAAGAAGTGCTGCCCTGCCTGTGACTGTGCTTTGTGGAGCTTTCCTGCAGTGCTGCTTCTGCCAGAGTAAGAGGGCAAAGACTGGACTTTGTGTGCCTTCCATCTTGTGAAGAAATCTCCAAGGGCTTGATTTAGAGCTTGCCTCCTGTTGTTTGAAGTCTCAGGGACAGCAAAGACTTCTCTCTGCCAGCACCTGGAGTCTCTGGAGAGACTCCTGCTCTGACAAGTGGTGCCCTATACAGTCCCTGGGCCCTTGAAAGGAAAGCTGGTGGAAATCCAAGGAAATCGACTTCGGACGACTCCGGACCGACGCCGCTGCTGAATCCGGTGACGCCGCCTGCCCCTGACGCCGTGACCTTCGCTGAAACGCGACGCTCTTCGCAGGCCCGACGCCGCAGCAGCCCCGCTGAAGTCCGCGATTCCGTGGAAGTCGCCGCACCACGTCGTGACCAACGCCGCTCGAAGTGCACGGATTCAATGTTACGCACAGACGCCGCGATCCCCGACTTCGCGCATCAGCTTGTTTTCACTCTTCACCAAAGGTACTGTACTTGGGGGTCTACACGACTTCGTGTCCGGCGCCGCTGGTGTCGGCTTGTTGGGAACGACTCCGTCACGACGCCGTGTTAACATCTCATCGAAGCATTTTTGTTTCTAAGCGCTAATTTTTTGTTTAACCCCTTCTGTGCCTTGGACGAGATGATCTCGTCCAAGGCTACAGTTCCCCTGTGCCTTGGACGAGATCATCTCGTCCTAGGCACAGGGGAACTTGGGGGCGCTCTAGCGCGCCCCCCGTGCACCCCCCTCCCCCCCAAGTCGGGGATGGAAGGGGAAGACCTTCCCCTTACACCCCCGACCCCCCCCCCTGTGACGTCAGCGCGCGCGCTGATGTGTCACAGGGGCCTCCCTAGTCGCGCTGGAAGCTCTGCTTCCAGCGCGATTGAAAAAGAAATGCAAAAGCATTTCTTTTTCAATCACTGGGAGGCCCGGAGGGGCTTCAAAGGGAAGGAAAAGTATTTCCTTCCCTTTGAAGTCCCTCCGAGGGTTTCAAAAGCCAGATTGCTTGCAATCCGGCTTTTGAAACCCCACTAGACACCAGGGATTTTTTTTTTTTTTATTGTTATTGACAAAAGGGAGCGACCCCTTGGGCAAGGGTCGCTCCCAGGGGGGGCATATTTTCGGGAAGGTTTTCTGGGCCCCCCCCCCCCCCGGGGGCAGAAACCTCTAGGCACCAGGGACCTTTTTTTTTGTTTTTTGTTTTTTGTGTTATATATTTTTTTTTTTTGGTGGGGAGCGACCCCTTAGGCAAGGGTCGCTCCCCTTGGGGGAAAATTATATTTTGGCCATTTCTGCCCCCCTTGGGGGCAGATTGGCCTATTTTGATGAGGCCTATCTGCCCCCAAGGGGGGTAGAAACCACTAGACACCAGGGATTTTTTTTTTTTTATTGTTATTGACAAAAGGGAGCGACCCCTTGGGCAAGGGTCGCTCCCAGGGGGGGCATATTTTCGGGAAGGCCTTTTCTGCCCCCCCGGGGGCAGATCGGCCTACTATTAGGCCGATCTGCCCCCAGGGGGGGCAGAAACCTCTAGGCACCAGGGACCTTTTTTTTTGTTTTTTGTGTTATATTTTTTTTTTTTGGGTGGGGAGCGACCCCTTAGGGAAGGGTCGCTCCCCTTGGGGGAAAATTATATTTTGGCCATTTCTGCCCCCCTTGGGGGCAGATTGGCCTATTTTGATGAGGCCAATCTGCCCCCAAAGGGGGTAGAAACCACTAGACACCAGGGAGTTTTTTCTTTGCGTGAATTTCACGCAAAGGGAGCGACCCCTTAGGCAAGGGTCGCTCCCTGGGGGGGGGAGGGCAATTTATTTTAGGCCATTTCTGCCCCCCCTGGGGGCAGATCGGCCTATTATTAGGCCGATCTGGCCCCAGGGGGGGAAGAAACCTCTAGGCGCCAAGGCAATTTTTTTTTTTTTGTGGTTTTTTTTTTTTGTTGTTTCTTTTTTTAGAGATGGGGAGCGACCCATCAGGCAAGGGTCGCTCCCCTGGGGGGGCAAATTGTATTTAGAACATTTCTGCCCCCCTGGGGGCAGATTGGCCAATTTTAGGTCAATCTGCCCCCAAGGGGGCAGAAACCACTAGGCACCGGGGATTTGTTTTTTGGCGCCAATGTCACGCAGGGGGAGCGACCCCGTAGGCAAGGGTCGCTCCCGAGGGGGTGGGGGGGGTGGTTGGGGGGGGCAAATTTATTTTAGGCCATTTCTGCCCCCCCCCCCCGGGGGACAGATCGGCCTATTATTAGGCCGAACTGCCCCCGGGGGGGGGGGGGGCAGAACCCTCTAGGCGCCAGGGCAATTTTTTTTTTTTGTGTTTTTTTTTTGTGTTGTTTCTTTTTTTAGAGATGGAGAGCGACCCATCAGGCAAGGGTCGCTCCCCTGGGGGGGCAAATTGTATTTAGACCATTTCTGCCCCCCTGGGGGCAGATTGGCCAATTTTAGGTCAATCTGCCCCCAAGGGGGCAGAAACCACTAGGCACCGGGGATTTGTTTTTTGGCGCCAATGTCACACAGGGGGAGCGACCCCGTAGGCAAGGGTCGCTCCCGGGGGGGGGTGGGGGTTGGGGGGGTAAATTTATTTTAGGCCATTTCTGCCCCCCCCCCCCCCCCCGGGGGACAGATCGGCCTATTATTAGGCCGAACTGCAGAACCCTCTAGGCGCCAGGGCAATTTTTTTTGTTTGTGTTTTTGTTTTTTGTTGTTTCTTTTTTTAGAGATGGGGAGCGACCCATCAGGCAAGGGTCGCTCCCCTGGGGGGGCAAATTGTATTTAGACCATTTCTGCCCCCCTAGGGGCAGATTGGCCAATTTTAGGCCGATCTGCCCCCGGGGGGGGGGGAGGGGCAGAAACCTCTAGGCGCCGGGGGAAGATTGGCTGAGTTTAGGTCAACCTGCCCCCAAGGGGGCAGAAACCACTAGGCACCGGGGATTTGTTTTTTGGCGCCAATGTCACGCAGGGGGAGCGACCCCGTAGGCAAGGGTCGCTCCCGGGGGGGGGGGGGGGGGGGGGGGTGGAGGTTGGGGGGAGAGAAATTTATTTTAGGCCATTTCGGCCTATTATTAGGGCGATCTGCCCCCGGGGGGGGGCAGAAACCTCTAGGCGCCAGGGCAAATTTTGTTTTGTGTTTTTTTTTTTTTTTTGTTTGTTTGGGGTGTTTCCTGTCGCCGGCGCTAGGCCTACCCACGCAAGTGAGGTATCATTTTTATCGGGAGACTTGGGGGAACGCTGGGTGGAAGGAAATTTGTAGCTCCTCTCAGATTCCAGAACTTTCTGCCACAGAAATGTGAGGGACATGTGTTTTTTTAGCCGAATTTTGAGGTTTGCAAAGGATTCTGGGTAACAGAACCTGGTCCGAGCCCCGCAAGTCACCCCTCCTTGGATTCCCCTAGGTCTCTAGTTTTCAGAAATGCACAGGTTTGGTAGGTTTCCCTAGGTGCCGGCTGAGCTAGAGGCCAAAATCTACAGGTAGGCACTTCGCAAAAAACACCTCTGTTTTTTCCCAAAATTTAGGATGTGTCCACGTTGCGCTTTGGGGTGTTTCCTGTCGCCGGCGCTAGGCCTACCCACGCAAGTGAGGTATCATTTTTATCGGGAGACTTGGGGGAACATAGATTAGCAAAACAAGTGCTATTGCCCCTTGTCTTTCTCTACATTTTTTCCTTCCAAATATAGGAGAGTGTGTAAAAAAGACATCTATTTGAGAAATTCCCTATAATTCACATGCTTGTATGGTCACCCCGGAATTCAGAGATGTGCAAATAACCACTGCTCCTCAGCACCTTATCTTGTGCCCTTTTTGGAAATGCAAAGGTTTTCTTGATAGCTATTTTTTACTCTTTATATTTCAGCAAATGAATTGCTGTATACCCGGTCTAGAATGAAAACGCACTGCAGGGTGCAGCTCATTTATTGGCTCTGGGTTCCTCGGGTTCTTGATGAACCTACAAGCCCTATATATCCCCGCAACCAGAGGAGCCCAGCAGACGTAACGGTATATTGCTTTCCATAATCTGACATTGCAGGGAAAAGTTACAGAGTAAAACGTAGAGAGAAATTTATGTTTTTTTCACCTCAATTTCAATATTTTTCTTTTTCAGCTGTTATTTTCTGTAGGAAACCCTTGTAGGATCTACACAAATGACCCCTTGCTGAATTCAGAATTTTGTCTACTTTTCAGAAATGGTTAGGTTTCTGGGATCCAGCATTGGTTTTCATGCCCATTCCTGTCACTGACTGGAAGGAGGCTGAAAGCACCAACAATTGCAAAAATAGGGTATGCCCCAGTAAAATGCCCAAATTGTGTTGAAAAATTGGGTTTTCTGATTCAAGTCTGCCTGTTCCTGAAAGCTAGGAAGCTGCTGAGTTTAGCACTACAAACCCTTTGTTGATGCCATTTTCAGGGGGAAATCCACAAGCCTTCTTCTGCAGCCACTTTTTCCATTTTTTTTTTAAAAAACGAAATTTTCACTGTATTTTGGCCAATTTCTTGGCCTCCTTCAAGGGAACCCACAAAGTCTGGGTACCTCTAGAATCCCTAGGATGTTGGAAAAAAAGGACGCAAATTTGGCTTGGTTAGCTTATGTGGACAAAAAGTTATGAGGGCCTAAGCGCGAACTGCCCCAAATAGGCAAAAAAAGGCCTGGCACAGGAGGGGGAAAAGGCCTGGCAGCGAAGGGGTTAATCTTTAAAAATTCATAACTTGACTTGTGTATGTCGGATTTTTGCTGTTTTGGTCTTGTTTTGTTTAGATAAATATTTCCTATTTTTCTAAACCGGTGTTGTGTCATTTTGTAGTGTTTTCATTAAGTTAGTATTTTGTGAAGTGTGTAATTTTGCAACCCATCCTTTCTACTAATTGGTCAGAATTCCAAATTGTAGGGGGTTGCAATCCGACCTACTTCATCAACATTCATTCACCATTGGGGGCCCACAAAGGGGTGGAGGCCTGCTGGGGTTTTATGCCCGCCATATCTATGATCACATATTACATTTTACTTGTAAATATAGCTCTTTTTCTTTAAAGGAAGTGGGGTTTCATTTAAAAATTACACTTTTTTTAAAACACGTCTTAAACCCTCATTCTTTCTATAAAATTACAATTATTATACCCTGGAGATTTTTACATGCAGCTCTGGATTCTTGTGCTGTGGCTCTGGAACAATGAAAACATTTGTGTGTTTTGAGATTTCTGTAATTGTGCAATACATCTTATTATCGATAGTCAGATTTCAGCAGTCTCTGCTTTGTTTGATTCTAAGTGTATGTGACAGAGTTGGACACTTTTGTACCTTAATCATTGTGCTCTTCAATATTGAGACTTTGTGATTTCATTCTCTGATTTTTGCTGTAAATCCAACTTCTCATTCTTGAGTAAGTGAGAGAGCATGATCTCTGACGCAGGATCAAGGCACATTTGTAGACGGGTGACAGGTTTTTATGTGGGTTGGCCTGAATAGGAGTGTGCAAGTTACTCGTATGGTCTGCGTGGTGTTTCAGTGTTGTGCAAGTTTACCAGAGTTGTGCTCTTATCGTGTTTGTATTGCTGTGTCTATGGTATGTGCTTACTCTAAAGGAGTGAGGGATAGGAGGCTTAAGCTTAGCCCTTGTGTATGGATGGATAGGTGTGTAGATGTAGTTTTCTTTCTGTGGGGAGAGTTTGGTATAGTACATATTGGGCAAAAGCTGTTTTTACCCTGCAGCTGGTGATGTATAGCTGCATCTATGCATCGTGTGAAGCAAAGAACATCGAGAAATAATGCAGAGAGAGTTTTGCCTTCAATCCTTGTGGATCATTTGAGGTAGATCCAGTGCTTAATTTGTGCTTTTTGTTTCTGGTTTTGAGCACCGGCACTTATTGTTTAGGGCCGGCGCTTATTCTTCGCCCCCAAGCATTTGCTGCGGCAAAAGGCACATATGGGAAAGACGAAGGAAGAGAAAAACGAAAATGCGTCACAATGGGAGAAATCAGAAAGTTGCCAGAGTGAACTGAAGGGGCAGGGAGTGGCTTTAAATGGAATGAAGTGGCCCGAGATCGCTTCAGGATTACGCTGCCTCAGTATTCCGTGTTTGCACATTTAATTGCAGCAGCCGCATGTTTAAGAGGAGAGTTTTCAGCACCGGCAGCTTGTTATTCACAAATTAAGCGCTGGGTAGATCCCACAAATGCATAAATGATAAAACTCAACTATCGTGGACATGGAGCTTATCTATACATGCTGAAAGCAAATTTAAATCTGTGTAATACACTCAAAGCTAATAAATCAATTATCACTGAGACGTATCCCACGAGGACGCACTCATACTAATTAAAGCAGAGTGAGGATGGGACAAATTTCCCACTTAAACAAGCCCAAAGCCAATTTCAAACATGTCCAGTAAAGGCAGTGCTTCCTGGAATTAATGAAGCGGGTATCCTCAGGGACTGAAATAACATAAAGGGGTGACATCACCAAGGTCTGAGACCGAACAACGAAAGTGTGCTGCAGGATGGGACACAAGCCCATTTGAATAGGCAAATTCAAAATTGATTAAAGTAAATGTAAACATAACCAATGCAGACAACACTGCCTATAATGAAGGTCTTGTATGTCTCCAAGAGCTGAGCTAGCCACAGGAGGCCGATTTCACCAAAGCCCAGCACTCGAGAATGGGTCCTAGTTAGTTTTATATAATAGCTACGTTTATACTTGGTGTTTCCTGCCAGCAGTTAACTTACGGACAGCTCTGAGAACTATGGCACATAGAGCAAACTCAGTTTGTGCAGTATAAAACAGTGTGTTGAAGCAGAGCAGCTGCGATTAGAATGGCGATCCACCACATCTATAGTGCACACTTTAGTCACTCGACCACATCTCATTTGGTGGAAGACCTCAATTATCTCTTGAATAGAACAACATGTGTAGTGATGTGTTAATGGGAGCTCAAAGTATGTTTGTAATCATGGAACGGCCAGCGGAGGTGATGTGGTTGAGAGCAGTCGTACTATTCACTGTGTACTATTCACTGTCCACCACTGCTGCATTCCATACCTGGTGGGAGGGAGCCTCATTTCACATTCTGCTTGCTACATGACAACTTGTGTGCTGAGTAGAGAACAACTGTATTCCCCTGGCTTACTCTAAGGATAATCTAGTTCTTATAAGTGCTAATGTATTTAGCGTTAACTGCCCGTGTTGCTTGTTTTAGGAATAGAAGCTAGTAACACGACCTGGTATTTTTTTGAATTCTCCTTCTCATTAGAAAATTACCTGTAGGAGTGCAGTGCAGGCAGTCTGATGAAAGGGCAGACAAAACTTTTTCTCTTTCCCATCAGCCACGAGCATCCCCAGAGTGATATCTCAATATTAATGTGTTTATGGTCAGGGAGCAGAAAAGAGCAGGAACCCGAACAAAATAAAAATGTGCTAAATCGAATCAGCTACATAGGGATGAAGTTCATTACTGCAACTCATTTAACAGTACACTGTAATCTTGATTGTTGGTTCTTTTTCCCAGAAATGAAGGAAATCCAGTACTTCAAATTGAAGTGGAGCCAACCTCAGAGGTAAGAAAAAACAATAATGTTTTGATAATGAACGAGAGAAAGGCAACAACTTTGTAACTTAATGAACGCGTGTGCTTGAAAACCTGTCCTCGATGTGAACTGCAGTGATTTATCGTGTCCTCGGTGGAGAGGTTATAGAAATTGATGAGCTCCGGGGTTGTCAGAAGTGGTAACTTTGGCAGAGAAACTGAGAATGAAGACCCATGGTGTTTGCCTAATGTGCAGTTTTCCACCTCTCTTTACGTCCAAACCATGTCTGCTCTCTTGTCTTTGAATATGTCCTTCCTGTGACTACCAGGCAGTGCACTGGCTATGTATGGCCTGGTGGTGCTTTCTGTAAATAGACCTGCTCCAGCTCCTCCCCTTGTGATGCTGCAAGGGTCAGGCGGGTCCGGGTCGTGTTGTTGCTATTAGATCCTACATCATTCACAGGTGTGCATCTGCACCGGATAAAACTGGATGCCTGTCTTTTGGCTTGAAAATACCAGGTTTAGAGTTTGTGGACCCGGGATTTCCAACTCATAGACACCAGGACACTCAGACATGCAAGTGGTGGAATTCCACGCGGGAGATATTGCTTGTAGTGGAATTCCACCACTCGTAATGAGAGCTTCAGTCTTTTGGGTGTGCCAAACAGTAGGTGACAAGGTGAAGAATCCATCCAGCCCCTTCTGGACGAAGTATATGCACAGCAGTAGCACTCTTAGTTGGAACTACTGAGAGAGTAGGTGGTAACTGCAGTCCTCCCTTATAGTCACTGTGACTGATATCGAGACTGTTCTCTTTGGTATGCCATAAGACTGCTCCAATATGTAGTTTAGTTTTTTGCACATTTCATTATTTCGTTTTTAGGTCAATTACAGGTAAGTACACCATAAAGGATCTCATGAATACAAATATTCAAGAGACAGGAGCACAAGGAACATAGGGCCACATGTATGAAGCATTTTGCACGTCGCAGACGGCGAATCGGGCCGTTTGCAGCATTCAAAATGCAATTTGGGATGTACAGACCCATATTTGCGATTCAGTAATCTATTTACTTTGTAAAGGGCAGCGCACATTTTTTTTCAGAGCAGGCAGTGGTCCTCGTTTTCCTTTAAAGAAAACGGGCTGCATTAAAAAAAATAAACCAGCTTTATTTAAAAGCAGTCACAGACATGGTGGTCTGCTGTCTCCAGCAGGCCACCATCCTTGTGAGGGTGGCCATTCCCAATGGGGTCGCAAATCGCGACCTACCTCATGAATATTTGAGGTAGGTCATTTGCGACCCCATTGGGAATCGCAAACAGTGTCATTGACAATGTTATACATAAGGTTTTGTGACTCGCGTAACCTGTATTTCGTACATGTGGCCCATATAGAACCATAACATTAATAATGGACAAGTCATATCGGCCTATATATTGTACATTGCTTAGTGTTTCAGTGTAGAAGGGCTTGCTGTCAAGATTGCTCTCACCCACATCGTGTCATGCAGCAGTGGCCCTAAAAGCTGGTGCTGAAAGAATTGGAGGTACCTTAGTTCCTTCTCCATATTTGAGTAGCCCGCAACAGAATTCAATAACTACCTAGAGGTTACCATTCTGTCTAATTAAATGGTTTACATTTTTTGAGTTGGAAATGATAAGCAATAGATCTAGGATTTATTCCGCATACTATAAATAAGCTAATAGTTTGTCAAGGTCAGGCAAAACTCCAGTAACTTTAATGAACACGCCGACATCATGCCAATGGGCTCTGCCTAGAATGCCCCAAGGACTGCTATCAAAATTGCTTAAGAATCATCAATTCTATTTCATTGAACCTCTCCCTTCACTATAAAAAAATGGAGCTTGTTTCCAAAATGGTTGTTTTCTGTTATCTTGCATATAGATGTCTTTTGCTACATTAACAATATTTGATTACTACCTTTTTCGACCGCAAACATTCTTTGCTAAGTTAGTAAAAGTGCAAACGAAAGAAATATTTTCTTTACAGGAAAAAGCAGCTTTATCGCATTTTAAGTTACAGTGTTCGAATTGAAGTGCAAATCTGGTAAAGGCAAAAGAAAACATATGCAAATAGAGGCAATGACATATATTTGTAGGGCGTGAAAGAGGCGTGAAAGTCCAGATATAGTAGATATTTTGACATCTCAGTTGTAACAGTGTAGCAAGGGACTATAGCTTTTCCAGATGGAGAGCAGTTTTAGAATTTTAGGTGTGAGGGGCTGTACGGTGTCTAAGTTGCTTGCCGTGAGCTAGTAACTTAATTTTTATATAGCAATTCAAGCACAGTTTTAGATTATTTAAAAGCAGTAAATAAGTGACGCTACAGTTGGCTAATTTGAAGTACTCACTTTACTGAATTCAGAAAAAAGGGAAAGCTGAATTGGCCTTACCAGGTCTCGAATTTATGACTTTCAGCTCTCAACAGATGGCAATAGTGAGCTTTCTAGGCACAAACGAGTCTATTCACTAACTGCATTTTGTGACATATGAAGTAGTGCTTCAGTATTATTGCTCACATACTACAAAATGTTTTCCTCTAAACTATGTGCCTCAACATCTGCCACTCCTGTGTTTTCTTTGCAGCAGGTTCCGCCACGTGTAAGGCGATCTCTGCATATGTAGGTTTACATTTTAGTTGTAAATATTGGGGGGGGGGGGATCGACTGACCAATAACAGGTATGGAGACAGGCTGTGTATTATGACAAACAGGGTTATTAATGTCTATATACAGATTTAAGCCCCTCTGTGCACATCCCGTGCTCATGAGCCTTTTCCTCCCATTGCTAATCTTCATAGTTGGGTTTTGTCACTGTAGCCATAATTATGAATTCCAGTTCATAACTCTCATACTCTTGAGCTTCCTTAGGGTTCACTTCTATCCTTTGCTTCCATGGCCTCCAACTCTTAACCCAGAGGAATCAGGCCCCTCCTTCTGGCTTCTCAGTACTGGTACTTCTCTAATTCCTGGCGGGCCCCAACACCTTCCACATCAAAAAAAGAAGGATCTATGGTAAGGAAGGGTGTTGCTGCGTAGCCAGTCATCCTCTGCCTCCTTCTCTTGTACTTGACTGTGAAAAAAAGGACCTATGGTTAGCCAGAGTATTGGCACGCATTCTATCTCCATCTCTACTGACTTTTATAGTCTCAGGTCCCACACCCTTCCTTTTTCTGTCCTTCACCTTCTATTCTCTTTAGTGGAGTACCTTTGTGCAGATTCATGCCTTTTCTGTCCCCTCCGCTATTGGTTCTCCTCTCATGTGTTTCCCCACCTACAAAATTCAAGGGCCTGTGCTCCTTTATATTCACCAACACTCCATGGTTTTTCTCGGTGTTTCAGTGGTACTCCTTTGTATGAATTACTCCGCTCTATGAAACTTGCCTGCTCTCCCTTTCCAAGTAAGGGAGTTTGCTTTGCCCATTCTGGAACAGGTATTCCGGTGAAAAATTACTGTAGTTAATCTGTTTTGGCATGCTACTACTTAGTTTTCCTTCTTGTTGATGGCGATCTCCTATCCTCCGATCTCCTATCCTTTATCAGACACTTCTCCCTCCAGAGCTTGGGTCTGGGGACCTCCTCACATTCGATTCCCCCTTAAGGTAGCTTCATATATCCTTGACAGATAATCTACTGTGTTTATTAGCTTTCTTGGTTGATGCCTTACTGAGAAGTAATATGGTTTTAAAGCTAGGAACCAGTGTAACACTCAATGGTTACCATCATTATTCTGGGTGAACCTGATCAATGGATAATTTTTTAGTTACAACGTCAAAATAACAACCTAAGAGATAATATTCCAATGCCTCAGTGTCTCATTGAATTGCCAGCCATTCCTTCTCACTGGTTGCATATGACACTTCATGAGGCAGTAACTTCCTACTAATATATACTATTGGGCGATCACCATCCTCAGATTCCAGTGCCGGTCCTGTACTGTGCTCGGTCCTAGAATGTCTGTCTGCAGCATAGAGGGTTGTTTAAAATCTGAACATCTTAAAAAGAGTCTCCAGCTAGAGCTTTCTTTAGTGCTCTAAACGTATTAATTTGTTCTTGACCCCAAGGTAACTGATTTGGGGAAGACACTTTTAACAGTGCTGTAACTGGTGTGGCTGACATTGGAACAAACTGCTGATAGTATGATACAATACCCAAGGAGGAACAAACTTCCTTTTTTATTTCCAGGCTTCGTGATCATACTTCAATTTTCTTCACCTGAGGGTGAACCTTGCATTCCCAGAACAATTACCCAGGTATTGTACTTGAGTTGCCGCTACAGTGAACTTAACTGGATTAGCTGTTAACATTGCTTGTTGTGATGCTTCCAGTAACAACCAAATGTTTTAAAGGGAACTCCTACTCTGGACTGAAAATAGCAATAATATCAAGGTAGGAAGCTGAATTTTTTTGATGAGGCCTTAGAATCTGATTCTTGATTGTTGAAATGTGGCTGGAGCTACATGAAGCCCTATAGAAGCACTTTAAACTGAAACAGGCCAAATCGTGTTTAAAAAGTTGTTTTGTGCCTGAGCTCTTCAAAAACATCTTCCAGTATACGTTTGTGAGATCTACTGTGCTAATGTATTGGCCAACCCCAGTCACTCAATAAGATCACACACTCTGGGCATGGGATATGTAACAAAAGTAGATACTTCATGCATTCTGGTAAAATCAAAGCATAAACAAATGGTTCCATCTGCAACTGTAGGTAGCTCCACGAGGGAATGGAGACAATATAAGTCCACTTATACTAAATATGGAGGATTTAAATGGCCAGGCCACCCTGCTCAAAGTGAAAGCTTTGTGATCAAAAGAATTACATGCTGTCCGCCGTTCATGCTTATTGGGTTTCAACCCTAGAGTAAAAACAAGGAGCTGCAAACGAGCCAGGCAATGGATTCCCAGCTGCTGGAACATCTTCCAAACAAATTACTGCTAAGAATATAATCCCATAATTAAGTGAACTTTCAGCTCAGATCATCTCTCTGCACACTGTCTTTTTCTGCAACATGAGCAGCTTTAACAGAAGAAAGTCTTTCTCCCCTCAGAGACCTGTATGGCAACTTAAAATTACAAGAGCTTCAGAGTGACCACCTCTTCTTTTCTGGTGAATATCATCACTGTTTTTCATTGTGAACAAGAAGATTAGTGTTATGCCAACAGGTGTGAGAGCCCGAATATATACCAATTCCACAACCTGTGAGAATCTGCTAGGACAGGTGCATTGAGAAGCAACTTGGTGAAAGATTTATTTTCGCATTTCGTGCATCAACAAACATCTGACGCGTTTCAGCAGAAAGCCTCCTTGTTCATGCGTGAAGGTGACATCCCATAATCCAATTGAGAAGCTCACACACAGTGTCATCATAGATGATCGGGTACCCAGCTAGTTCGCTTATCATCCAAATACTCAACATCGCGGCCATTTTGTAATATACATTATAGTACATAATATCTACCCAAATCTATGTTAATTTTCTGCTCCCACAACTTGACCATTAAATATTTCAAAGTACATAGATAAATATTGGTTTGCAACTGATGTATGCCATACGGAGAACAGAAACCTTTGAGCTTGAATTGTGATAAACGATTGTGGCCACCATTTTTAATGGAGAGTAAACAGTGTTTTTATAAGCGATTGTATGCTATGACCTAATGTCAAGTTTGAAAATAGATTCCGAAAAAGGTGGTGGGGGGAGAAAAGAAAAGAATCGAAGTGAAGTGGAGTGGAGGAAGGGGGAACATTAAAGATCAACAATCCAAGTAGAGGATCTTAAGTTACCAGAAGAGACCTCTATTTCAGTGAAAAATAAACATACAATCTATATTTGAAAAATATGCACATAAGCATTTTAACAGAATAGTTATTAGAAAAAAAATGAAAATCAGATGACGCCTTAGTGGGCTGTCCTCATTATATTAAATTCAGCCCCACTTGACAAGAAATAAGGGAACAAGGTAAACAAATATTTTTCTTAGCTTTAGCATACGTCCAGTCTCTCATAACGTCAAACACTGAAATAGCCCTGTGCAGAAAAAAATTAAAATTAAAATGAATTAAAAGTTCATAAAATCAATAGAAATGTAAGGAAGAGACAATAGGTCAACCTACAGACAGACATCAGTGACAGTAAAACAAAGCAGGCACTTTGAAGTGACACAGTTGGAAATATTTAGGGGACAGAACTCAAAAACTACTGACCCAGATGTACATGTAATTCTTCATCAAACGTGTCAGGTGTTTGTCAGTGCATGAAATGCTGAATTAAATCTATCACCAAGCTGCTTCTGAGTGTGCATGTCCTTGGAGATTCTCCCAGGTTGTGAATTTGGTATATATATTTAACCATAATTAATATGTACATTTGTTAAGCAGACCTATAAGAATGTCTATATATTTTAAACTAGTATATACATTTGTTCAAAGAAATGCAGATATCTGTGAGTGGTGATTTGTGTAGAAGATGGAATGAGATTATTTTGTATTGTATTGTTTTGCTTTTATTTAGCGCTTAATATCCCTCATGAAGTCATACAATTTGTGGCGAGCAGCACGCTGTTGGACCTTTTTGCTTATGCAGAGTCATGCCCAATCTTGTTTGCTTCCTGCCTCCTGCCTGTAGGAGGCTGGACTGGCTTGTAGTGAGTACCAAGGGGTACTTGCACCTTGCACCAGGTCCAGTTATCCCTTATTAGTGTATAGGGTGTCTAGCAGCTTAGGCTGATAGATAATGGTAGCTTAGCAGAGCAGCTTAGGCTGAACTAGGAGACGTGTGAAGCTACTACAGTACCACTTAGTGTCATATGCACAATATCATAAGAAAACACAATACACAGTTATACTAAAAATAAAGGTACTTTATTTTTATGACAATATGCCAAAGTATCTTAGAGTGTACCCTCAGTGAGAGGATAGGAAATATACACAAGATATATATACACAATAGCAAAAATATGCAGTATAGTCTTAGAAAACAGTACAAACAATGTATAGTTACCATAGGATGCAATGGGGAAACATAGGGATAGGGGCAACACAAACCATATACTCCAAAAGTGGAATGCGAACCACGAATGGACCCCAAACCTATGTGACCTTGTAGAGGGTCGCTGGGACTATTAGAAAATAGTGAGAGTTAGAAAAATAACCCTCCCCAAGACCCTGAAAAGTGAGTGCAAAGTGCACTAAAGTTCCCCTAAGGACAAAGAAGTCGTGTTAGAGGAATAATGCAGGAAAGACACAAACCAACAATGCAACAACTGTGGATTTCCAATCTAGGGTACCTGTGGAACAAGGGGACCAAGTCCAAAAGTCACAAGCAAGTCGGAGATGGGCAAATGCCCAGGAAATGCCAGCTGCGGGTGCAAAGAAGCTTCTACTGGACAGAAGAAGCTGAGGTTTCTGCAGGAACGAAAAAGGCTAGAGACTTCCCCTTTGGTGGACGGATCCCTCTCGCCGTGGAGAGTCGTGCAGAAGTGTTTTCCCGCCGAAAGAACGCCAACAAGCCTTGCTAGCTGCAAATCGTGCGGTTAGCGTTTTTGGACGCTGCTGAGGCCCAGGAGGGACCAGGAGGTCGCAAATTGGACCAGCAGAGAGAGGGGACGTCGAGCAAGACAAGGAGCTCTCTCTGAAGCCGGTAGCACCCGGAGAAGTGCCAGAAACAGGCACTACAAGGATGCGTGAAACGGTGCTCACCCGAAGTCGCACAAAGGAGTCGCCGGAGACCAACTTAGAAAGTCGTGCAATGCAGGCTTGGCTTGGACCCAGGCTTGGCTGTGCACAAAGGATTTCCACCAGAAGTGCACAGGGGCCGGAGTAGCTGCAAAAGTCGTGGTTCCCAGCAATGCAGCCCAGCGAGGTGAGGCAAGGACTTACCTCCACCAAACTTGGACTGAAGAGTCACTGGACTGTGGGGGTCACTTGGACAGAGTCGCTGGATTCGAGGGACCTCGCTCGTCGTGCTGAGAGGAGACCCAAGGGACCGGTAATGCAGCTTTTTGGTGCCTGCGGTTGCAGGGGGAAGATTCCGTCGACCCACAGGAGATTTCTTCGGAGCTTCTGGTGCAGAGCGGAGGCAGACTACCCCCACAGCATGCACAAGCAGGAAAACAGTCGAGAAGGTGGCAGGATCAGCGTTACAGAGTTGCAGTTGTCGTCTTTGCTACTATGTTGCAGGTTTGCAGGCTTCCAGCGCGGTCAGCAGTCGATTCCTTGGCAGAAGGTGAAGAGAGAGATGCAGAGGAACTCGGATGAGCTCTTGCATTCGTTATCTAAAGTTTCCCCAGAGACAGAGACCCTAAATAGCCAGAAAAGAGGGTTTGGCTACCTAGGAGAGAGGATAGGCTAGCAACACCTGAAGGAGCCTATCACAAGGAGTCTCTGACGTCACCTGGTGGCACTGGCCACTCAGAGCAGTCCAGTGTGCCAGCAGCACCTCTGTTTCCAAGATGGCAGAGGTCTGGAGCACACTGGAGGAGCTCTGGACACCTCCCAGGGGAGGTGCAGGTCAGGGGAGTGGTCACTCCCCTTTCCTTTGTCCAGTTTCGCGCCAGAGCAGGGCTAAGGGGTCCCCTGAACCGGTGTAGACTGGCTTATGCAGAATTGGGCACATCTGTGCCCAACAAAGCATTTCCAGAGGCTGGGGGAGGCTACTCCTCCCCTGCCTTCACACCATTTTCCAAAGGGAGAGGGTGTCACACCCTCTCTCAGAGGAAGTTCTTTGTTCTGCCATCCTGGGCCAGGCCTGGCTGGACCCCAGGAGGGCAGATGCCTGTCTGAGGGGTTGGCAGCAGCAGCAGCTGCAGTGAAACCCAAGGAAGGGCAGTTTGGCAGTACCAGGGTCTGTGCTACAGACCACTGGGATCATGGGATTGTGCCAACTATGCCAGGATGGCATAGAGGGGGCAATTCCATGATCATAGACATGTTACATGGCCATATTCGGAGTTACCATTGTGAAGCTACATATAGGTAGTGACCTATATGTAGTGCAAGCGTGTAATGGTGTCCCCGCACTCACAAAGTTCAGGGAATTGGCTCTGAACAATGTGGGGGAACCTTGGCTAGTGCCAGGGTGCCCTCACACTAAGTAACTTTGCACCTAACCTTTACCAGGTAAAGGTTAGACATATAGGTGACTTATAAGTTACTTAAGTGCAGTGTAAAATGGCTGTGAAATAACGTGGACGTTATTTCACTCAGGCTGCAGTGGCAGGCCTGTGTAAGAATTGTCAGAGCTCCCTATGGGTGGCAAAAGAAATGCTGCAGCCCATAGGGATCTCCTGGAACCCCAATACCCTGGGTACCTCAGTACCATATACTAGGGAATTATAAGGGTGTTCCAGTAAGCCAATGTAAATTGGTAAAAATGGTCACTAGCCTGTTAGTGACAATTTGGAAAGAAATGAGAGAGCATAACCACTGAGGTTCTGATTAGCAGAGCCTCAGTGAGACAGTTAGTCACTACACAGGTAACACATTCAGGCACACTTATGAGCACTGGGGCCCTGGGTTACCAGGGTCCCAGTGACTCATACAACTAAAACAACATATATACAGTGAAAAATGGGGGTAACATGCCAGGCAAGATGGTACTTTCCTACACTGCCTCCTATTTTTTCTGACCTGTTGCTGTTGCTTTTTGAAGTCTGAGCACTTTACCACTGCTAACCAGTGCTAAAGTGCATATGCTCTCTGTATAAATTGTATTGTTGATTGGTTTATCCATGATTGGCGTATTTGATTTACTAGTAAGTCCCTAGTAAAGTGCACTAGAGGTGCCAGGGCCTATAAAACAAATGCTACTAGTGGGCCTGCAGCACTGGTTGTGCCACCCACCCACATGAGTAGCTCTGTAATCATGTCTCAGACCTGCCACTGCAGTGTCTGTGTGTGCTATTTTAACTGTAAATTCGACTTGGCAAGTGTACCCACTTGCGAGGACTAAACCTTCCCTTTTCTTACATGTCAGACACCCCTAAGGTAGGCCCTAGGTAGCCCCAAGGGCAGGGGGCAGGGTATGGTTAAGGTAGGACATATAGTAATGTGTTTTATATGTCCTGACAGTGAAATATTGCTAAATTCGTTTTTCACTGTTGCAAGGCCTGTCACTCTCATAGGCTAACATGGGGGCTACCTTTAAATCTGATTAAAGTGTAGATTCCCTTTGGGAGCGGATGGACATGTGGAGTTTGGGGTCTCTGAGCTCACAATTTAAAATACATCTTTTAGTAAAGTTGATTTTAAGATTGTGTGTTTGAAAATGCCACTTTTAGAAAGTGAGCATTTTCTTGCTTATACCATTTCTGTGACTCTGCCTGTTTGTGCATTCCCTGTCTGGGTCAGTTTGACAGTTGAGCTGGTTGCACCTCACACTAGACAGTGACACAAAGGGAGCTGGGGTGTAGCCTGCATATCCTGATAAGCCATCTGTGCTAGGAGGGAGGGGAGGAGTGGTCACTCACACCTGAAAGGGCTGTGCCTGCCCTCCCACAATGCAGTCTCCAACCCCCTGGTAAGTGTCTGGGGCCTGGCCTGGGCAAGGCAGGATTTCACATTCAAAACAGACTTTACTTTGAAGTAGGCCTACTTCTAAGGGGAAATTGGGCATAAGAAGGGCACCCAAAACCCCACAGACTTTAGAAACCCTTCTGGAAACAAGAGGAACCTATGCCTGGAGAAAAGTTGAAGATCTGAGGAAGAAGAGCTGCCCTGCATGTGACTGTGCTTTGTGAAGCTATCCTGCAGTTGCTGCTTCTGCCAGAGTAAGACGGCACGGACTGGACTTTGTGTGCCTTCCATCTTGAGAAGAAATCTCCAATGGCTTGATTTAGAACTTGCCTCCTGTTGTTTGAAGTCTCAGGGACAGCAAAGACTTCTCTCTGCCAGCACCTGGAGTCTCTGGAGAGACTCCTACTTTGCCCTGTGGTTCCCATGCAGTTCCTGGGACCCTGAAAGGAGAAGCTGGCAGCCTAAAGACAAGGAAATCCACGCACAGAGCGCAGTGCGGGGAAAAGATCGACACAAGTCCTATCTGCGGCTAAAGAAACAACGTGCCGCCAGCTCCGCAGCTGAGAATCGACGCTCACCGGAAACGCGACCAAAGAATCGACGCACGCAGCAGGAGAAACTACGCCAAGCATCACTGACGGAGGCTAGGAGATCACAACCTGCGCTGCGGGGTTTTCGGATCATCATGCAGCTGGATTTCCGACTCAAGTACTGCTGGGTGTGGAAAAACAACGCAAGACCTGCCCGGACCCAAGAGCGCTGACCGGATCGACGCATCGCTCTCCTACGAAGAGAAGAAACAACGCACCCGACCCGGTGAAAGGAGAAACAACGCAAGGTCCTGCTCGTGAGTGTAATCAACGCTTCGCAAGCCCTTTTTGACGCACACTCGCCAGTGCGGGGTTATTTTTGACGCACCAAAGGTACTTTTTCACACTAACAGCGTTAGTGTGTGTTTGAAACTACTTAAAGACTCTTTTTGATTTTTAATTGATAACTTGACTTGTGTATTGTGGATTTTTGTCATTTAGGTCTTGTTTTGTTTAGATAAATATTTCCTATTTTTAAAAATGGTGTTGTGTATTTTTGTAGTGTTTTCATTAAGTTACTGTGTGTGCTGGTACAAATACTTTACACTTAGCACTCTGAAGTGAAGCCTAGTGCTCTGGCAAGCTACCAAGGTGGTATGCAGGGGTTAGCTGAGGGTGATCCTCTTTTACCCTAACTAGAGTGAGGATCCTTGCTTGAACAGGGGGTAACCTGACTGTCAACCAAAGACCCCATTTCTAACATTGGTGATCAGCGGTTGGGATTTGGACTTGTATTTGACATACAGTGATTAAGTGTACACTACTGTTTTGAGTTCAGACCACTACATGACAACATACTACTTGTCTTGTGATTCTGCTTTTTGTTCTCTGATGTCCTCCTGGAAATATTGCTAATATTTTTGGACTATGGTTTTTGGTTGTGAAGCCTTTGCAGAATGGAAGTCAATTTCTGGCAGCTATTTATCTATAAAAAGTGACAGCTTAAAGCATTCTGCATGGAAAGGTGACTGGCTGTGAACAAGAAATCCAGAAGGGAGAATCTTGAGTCAGCCCTGTTTCAGTTTGAGTTGAAACGTTGTCAGGTAACATCGCCAAATGAGTCAGAGGAGGAGAACTACTCTGAGGAGGAGGACTACTCTGAGGAGGAGGGCAGTGTCTCTGAGGAGGGAACAGAAAGAGATGATTGGCTCCTAGCTCGAATCCAGAGTCTGGAAGAGCTAGAAGCAGAGCTTGAGAGGGCTGAGGAGAAGAGAGCCTTAGCCCTGGAAAAAGAAAGGATTGCAGCTCAAGAGCTGAACTGTGAAGAGCTGAAGCTGGAGGCCATGAGGGCTGAGTCCAGTTCAGATGGTGGCAGCAACAATCTTGTATCCAGTACTGCTGAAGAAGTGCACATGCCCAGAGATGTGGTGCCCTACTTGAAGGAGGGAGTTAACACACACCAGGAGGTTCAGGGATATGCAGTTGCTCCAGAGATGCACAGGGTTGCTGGGGTAGATTTGGGAACTGGCATAGGGAGTCATATTTCTAGTGATGCGAGGGACACTCTACTGGCTCTAGGTGAAAGTGACAGGGAGAGGGGCTCCCCCCAGGTAGAAGTCCTGGTTATGGAGTTTGAAGACATCCCAGAAGAGTGTGGGTTGAGTGTCAGGGACAGTCAGGTACTGTCTCACCATTCTCAGGAGGGTGATGTGGGGTACTTTTTCAAGGCTGAGTCACTGGATGGTCGGGTGAAGGGTACTTTAGTTAATTCATGTGAGGGGCTGAGTGATGTAATTGCTGGAGAGCATAATTTCTAGTCCTTATTTTCCAGAGCTACGCCAACACCAGGTGGAGTGTGAGTTCTCTGACCCCAGGGAACTTACACTGGAGGCAGACCTCTGGGTTAGTACCAGAGAGTCTGAAGAGACATTTGGAGGTGCTCCTGAGAGGAATGGTCCAGGTATTTTCCAACCAGGTGAGGTAGGGAAGGATTGTAGTGTCCCAGGTAGGTCCCAGTGTAGTGGGATGGGTGAGGGACCCCATGTCCAGTCTCAGAGGAGAGGGAATGGGGATGGGCTGAGGCCCAAGGTGCCCGAGATCCGGTCCTAGGTCCTGGAGGGTTCCATGAGGGAACACCAGGAGGGGAGCCTAGGATGTACTGTAGAGCCATCTGTGGAGGGAGACCCCACAGTGTCAGGAGAACTTGGGGGGCGGCTGTAGCCAGAGTCCCACCAGTTCTGATGTCTGGCAGTACCACTCCTAGTGAGGGGGTGCAGAAGTCCAGACAGAGGGTTGAGAGGGGGTTGCGGACCCCAGTGGGGAACCTGGAGCGTGTGGGGTCAGCTCTGAGAGCAGAGCCCCCCAAGAATGACCTTTTCTGGGTTGGGGGGAATCCAGACTCTGTAAGATGGGCATAGGTCAGGAGACCTGCGCCAGCCAGACTCTTGTGTGGCTCTTGGGGATGGTGTGTCCCTTGAGGGGGGTAAGTGTGCCCCCCTGGAAGTCCTGGTGTGCCAGCCAATGGTTCAACTGCAGGTTGGTGGCTCTGGGTTGAATGATCAGGTTCAGGGGGTAAACTCTGACCTGGTGGGGGGTAAGTATGCCCCCCAGGAAGTCCTGGGTCGCAGGCAGTGGTCCAGTCTGTGGGTACAGACCCTGGAGTGGAGGATCAGGCGCAGGGGGTAAACCCTGACCTGAAGGGGGGGCGGTTTGCCCAATCACCCTCTCTGGTGTGATTTCAAGGGGTACTCTCCCTGAGGGGGGGCAGAACCCTGAGAGTAGGGGCCGGGGAGAGAGAGACTCACCCCTGACCCCAGTGCAATCTAAGGGTACAGACCCTGGATTGGAAGGCCAGGTTCAGAGTGTCCCCCCTGACCTGGAGGAAGGGGCTACTGATAACAGTGCCCCTACCATGTTGTCCTTTGGGGGGGGCAACTCCTAGTTGGGGGTGTAGGACCCCAGAAGGGAGGGTAGGGGGTGGGAAGCCTCACCCCTGGACCAACCTGAAGGTACATACCCCAGGTTGGAGGGCCAGTTACAGGTTAACATCCCTGAACTGGTGGGAGAATTGTGCAGGACTGCTTCTACAAGCACCCTGAAAATTTGTGACCCTGGGGGTGCCGCTCCAGGGGGGGAGGGTACAGAGCCCCAGAGGGGAGGACCAGGGTCAGTTTGTCATCCCTGACCTGGTGGAAGAGAGAGTGGTCAAAGGGTGCCAGGCACCTGGGACTACCGCTGTAGGAGGCTGGCCTGGCTTGTAGTGGGTACCAAGGGGTACTTACACTCTGTACCAGGTCCAGTTATCCCTTATTAGTGTAGAAGAGGTGTTTCTAGCAGCTTAGGCTGATAGAAGGTAGCTATAGCAGAGCAGCTTAGGCTGAACTAGGAGACATGCAAAGCTCCTACTATACGACTGGTGTCATATGCACAATATCGTAAGAAAAACACAATACACAGATATACTAAAAATAAAGGTACTTTATTTTTATGACAATATGCCAAAAGTATCTCAGTGAGTACCCTCAGTATGAGGATGCCAAATATAAACAAGATATATGTACACAATACCAAAAATATGCAGTAATAGCAAAAGGAAGTAATGCAAGCAATGTAAAGTTACAGTAGATTGCAATAGGAGCACATAGGTATAGGGGCAACACAAACCATATACTCCAAAAGTGGAATGCGAACCACGAATGGACCCCAAACCTATGTGTGCTTGTAGAGGGTCGCTGGGACTGTAAGAAAACAGTGAGGGTTAAAAAAATAGCCCATCCCAAGACCCGGAGAAGTAGGTGTAAAGTGCACATATAACCCCCAGAGAACACAGAAGTCGTGATAGGGGGATTCTGCAAGGAAGACCAACACCAGCAATGCAACAACAGTGGGTTTCCGGACCTGAGTACCTGTGAAACAAGGGGACCAAGTCCAAGAGTCGCGACAATGTCGCAAGTGGGCAGATGCCCAGGAAATGCCAGCTGAGGGTGCAAAGAAGCTGCCACCGGATGGTAGAAGCTGTGGATTCTGCAAGAACGAAGAGGGCTAGAAACTTCCCCTTTGGAGAATGGATTTCGCACGTCTTAAAGAAGCTTGCAGAGGTGTTCCCACGCAGAAATACCGCAAACAAGCCTTGCTAGCTGCATGGGTTGCGGTTAGGGTTTTTGGATGCTGCTATGGCCCAGGAGGGACCAGGATGTCGCCACTTGGATGAGGAGACAGAGGGGGCGTCCAGCAAGTCAGGGAGCCCTCACAGAAGCAGGCAGCACCCGCAAAAGTACCGGAACAGGCACTTAGAAGAGGAGTGAACCGGAGTCCACCCGAAGTCAGAAAAGGGAGTCCCACGACGCCGGAGGACAACTCAGAAGGTTGTGCACTGCAGGTTAGAGTGTCGGGGACCCAGGCTTGGCTGTGCATGAAGGAAATCCTGGAAGAGTGCACGGGAGCCGGAGCAGCTGCAAATCACGCGGTGCCCAGCAATGCAGTCTAGCGTGGGGAGGCAAGGACTTACCTCCACCAAACTTAGACTGAAGAGTCACTGGACTGATGGAAATCACTTGGACAGAGTTGCTCAGTTCCAGGGACCATGCTCGTCGTGCTGAGAGGGGACCCAGAGGACCGGTGATGCAGTCTTTTGTTGCCTGCGGTTGCAGGGGGAAGATTCCGTCGACCTACAGGAGATTTCTTCAGAGCTCCTGGTGCAAGTAGGAGGCAGGCTACCCCCAGAGCATGCACCACCAGGAAACAGGCGAGAAAGCGGCAGGATAAGCGATACAAGGTTGCAGTAGTCGTCTTTGCTACTTTGTTGCGGTTTTGCAGGCGTTCTGAGTAGTCAGCGGTCGATCCTTTGGCAGAAGGTGAAGAGAGAGATGCAGAGGAACTCTGGTGAGCTCTGGCATTCGGTATCTGAAGAATTCCCCAAAGCAGAGACCCTAAATAGCCAGAAAAGGAGGTTTGGCTACTTAGGAAGGAGGATAGGCTAGTAACACAGGTAAGAGCCAATCAGAAGGAGTCTCTGACGTCACTTGCTGGCTCTGGCCACTCAGAGCAGTCCAGTGTGCCAGCACACCTCTGAATCCAAGATGGCAGAGGTCTGGGGCACTCTGGAGGAGCTCTGGGCACCTGCCCTGGAAGGTGCAGGTCAGGGGAGTGGTCACTCCCCTTTCCTTTGTCCAATATCGCGCCAGAGCAGGGCTGGGGGATCCCTGAACCGGTGTAGACTGGCTTATGCAGAGATGGGCACGATCTGTGTCCATCAAAGCGTTTCCAGAGGCTGGAGGAGGTTACTCCTCCCCAGCCCTGACACATTTTTCCAAAGGGAGAGGGTGTAACAGTCTCTCTCTGAGGAAGTCCTTTGTTCTGCCTTCCTGGGCCAGGCCTGGCTGGACCCCAGGAGGGCATAAACCTGTCTGAGGGGTTGGCAGCAGCAGCAGCTGCAGTGAAACCCCGGGAAAGGCAGTTTGGCAATACCCGGGTCTGTGCTAGAGACTCGGGGATCATGGAATTGTCTCCCCAATGCCAGAATGGCATTGGGGTGACAATTCCATGATCTTAGACATGTTACATGTCCATGTTCGGAGTTACCATTGTGACGCTATACATAGGTAGTGACCTATGTATAGTGCACGCGTGAAATGGTGTCCCCGCACTCACAAAGTCTGGGGAATTTGCCCTGGACAATGTGGGGGCACCTTGGCTAGTGGCAGGGTGCCCACACACTAAGTAACTTTGCACCCAACCTTCACTAGGTGAAGGGTAGACATATAGGTGACTTATAAGTTACTTAAGTGCAGTGGTAAATGGCTGTGAAATAACGTGGACGTTATTTCACTCAGGTTGCAGTGGCAGGCCTGTGTAAGAATTGTCAGAGCTCCCTATGGGTGGCAAAAGAAATGCTCCAGCCCATAGGGATCTCCTGGAACCCCAATACCCTGGGTACCTCAGTACCATATACTAGGGAATTATAAGGGTGTTCCAGTATGCCAATGTGAATTGGTGAAATTGGTCACTAGCCTGTTAGTGACAATTTAGAAAGCAGATAGAGCATAACCACTGAGGTTCTGGTTAGAAGAGCCTCAGTGAGACAGTTAGTCATCACACAGGGAACACATACAGGGCACACTTATGAGCACTGGGGCCCTGGCTGGCAGGGTCCCAGTGACACATACACTAAAACAACATATATACAGTGAAATATGGGGGTAACATGCCAGGCAAGATGGTACTTTCCTACACAACCCCCCCCCCCCAAACGAAGGACAATAAGACTAGCCATGACCTGATGAGTATTCATTGTCTAAGTGGAAATATCTGGAGAGTCCATCTGCATTGGAGTGGGTACTCCCAGGTCTATGTTCCACTGTATAGTCCATTCCCTGTAGAGATATGGACCACCTCAACAATTTAGGGTTTTCACCTTTCATTTGTTTTAGCCAAAGTAGAGGTTTGTAGTCTGTCTGAACAGTGAAGTGAGTGCCAAACAGGTATGGCCTCAACTTCTTCAGTGCCCAGACCACAGCAAAGGCATCCCTCTCTATGTCAGACCAACGCTTTTCTCTAGGGGTCAACCCCCTGCTGATAAAAGCAACAGGTTGATCCTGGCCCTCAGAATTGAGTTGTGATAAGACTGCCCCTACCCCTAATTCAGATGCATCAGTTTGAACAATTAATTTCTTGGAGTAACATGGGCTTTTTAGGACAGGTGCAGTGTACATGGCCTGTTTCAGCTCCTCAAAGGCTTTCTGACAGCTAGCTGTCCACAATACCTTTTTAGGCATTTTCTTGGAAGTGAGATCATTAAGTGGGGCTGCAATGGAGCCATAGTTCTTAATGAACCTCCTGTAATACCCCGTGAGGCCTAAGAAGGCTCTCACTTAGGTCTGAGTTGTAGGGGGAACCCAATCCACGATTGTCTGGATTTTCCCCTGAAGTGGTGCAATCTGTTCTCCACCTACCAGGTGTCCCAGATAAACCACTTTCCCCTGCCCTATCTGGCACTTTGAAGCCTTGATAGTGCGGCCTGCCTTCTGCAGGGCCTCCAAAACTTTCCACAGGTGGACCAGGTGATCATCCCAGGTGGAGCTAAAGACAGCTATATCGTCCAGATATGCTGCACTAAAAGCCTCCAACTCTTGCAGGACTGTATTCACCAACCTCTGAAAAGTGGCAAGTGCATTTTTCAAACCAAAGGGCATTACTGTGAATTGGTAGTGCCCTCCAATAGTCGAAAATGCAGTTTTTGCTTTAGCATCCTCTGATAACTTGATATGCCAATACCCTAAAGTCAAATCAAAGGTGCTTAGATACTTGGCAGATGCCAGTGGATCTATGAGCTCATCTGCCCTGGGTATAGGGTGAGCATCAGTTTTAGTTACCTGGTTGAGACCTCTGTAATCAACACAAAACCTCATCTCTCTTTTCCCATCTTTTGAGTGAGGCTTTGGTACAAGCACCACAGGAGAGGCCCATGGGCTTTCAGAATGTTCAACCACTCCTATTTCAAGCATTTTCTGAACCTCTTGTTTTATGCAGTCCCTGACATGGTCAGGCTGCCTATAGATCTTACTTTTGACAGGCATGCTGTCTCCAGTATCTATAGTGTGCTCTCACCAAGAAGTGGTGCCTGGCACAGTAGAAAAGAGTTCAGAAAACTGACCCAGGAGATTTATGCAGTTGTCTTTCTGCTCAGCAGTAAGACAGTCTGACAAAACTTCACCGTCCACTAGAGCATCCTGTTCTGTGGAAGAGAAGAGATCAGGGAGAGGGTCACTCTCTTCTTCCTGTCCTACATCTGTTGCCCTGAGCAGGGTGAGATCAGCCCTGTCATAGTAGGGTTTAAGGCGATTGACATGGAGCACCCTAAGGGGGCTCCTGGCAGTGCCCAGGTCAATTAAATAGGTGACCTCTCCCTTCTTTTCAACAATGAGATGGGGTCCACTCCATTTGTCTTGGAGTGCTCTTGGGGCCACAGGCTCCAATACCCACACCTTCTGTCCTGGTTGGTACTGAATCAGAACAACCTTCTGGTCATGCCATTGCTTCTGGAGCTCTTGGCTGGCCTGAAGGTTTTTACTGGCCTTTTTCATGTACTCAGCCATTCTGGAACTTAGGCCGAGTACATAGTCTACTATGTCTTGCTTAGGAGCTTTTAAAGGTTGTTCCCAACCCTCCTTTACAAGTGTTAGAGGACCTCTTACAGGGTGTCCAAATAGGAGTTCAAAGGGGCTGAAGCCCACTCCTTTCTGGGGTACCTCCCTGTAAGTAAAAAGGAGGCAAGGTAACAGGACATCCCATCTCCTCCTGAGTTTTTCAGGGAGTCCCATTATCATTCCTTTGAGAGTTTTATTAAACCTCTCTACCAGTTCATTTGTTTGTGGATGATAAGGTGTGGTGAATGTGTATGTTACACCACATTCCTTCCACATGGCCTTCAAGTATGCAGACATAAAGTTGCTACCCCTGTCTGATACAACCTCTTTTGGGAAGCCCACCCTGGAAAAGATTCCCATGAGGGCTTTTGCCACTGCAGGAGCTGTAGTGGTCCTTAGAGGAACAGCTTCAGGTAATCTTGTGGCATGGTCCACTACCACCAAGATAAACCTATTGCCTGAAGCAGTAGGAGGGTCAAGGGGGCCAACTATGTCAACCCCTACCCTTTCAAAGGGAACCACAGGCAGTGGAATAAGGGGAGCCTTTGGAGTGCCACCAGTCTTGCCACTGGCTTGGCAGGTCACACAGGACTTACAAAAGTCTTTTGTGTCCTCTGAAATCCTAGCCAGTGAAACAGGGGGACAAGCCTTTCCCATGTTTTAATCTGACCCAAATGTCCAGCCAAGGGAATGTCGTGTGCCAGAGTTAGGAGGAACTCTCTGTACTGCAGGGGAATGACCAATCTCCTGGCTGCTCCAGGTTTTGGGTCCCTTGCCTCTGTGTATAAGAGGTTGTCCTCCCAGTAAACTCTATGTGAGTCACTGACATCCCCATTTTTCTGTTTGACAGCTTGCTGTCTTAGACCGTCTAATGTGGGACAGGTTTGCTGTGCCACACTCAGCTCCTCCCTGGCAGGCCCCCCTCCACCCAAAGGCTCAGCAGTGTCTGCTGCCAGCTCCTCTGGTGAAGGTTCTGCACAGGGGGGAAATTATTCTTCCTCAGAAGTAGAATCATCTGTAGAGGGAGGGATAGTGGGTAGGGATTTACACTTACTAACCCTAGCTTTAGGGAGCACTTGGTCCATTGTTCCAGGATCCAAGTCATCCTGTCCTTTTTGCTTTTTGGCCTGAGCCCTTGTCAAAGCAAAAATATGCCCAGGAATGCCCAGCATTGCTGCATGAGCCTCCAACTCCACTTCTGCCCAAGCTGATGTCTCTAAATCATTTCCTAGTAGACAGTCTACAGGTAAATCTGAAGCAACCACAACTTTCTTTGGACCAGTAACCCCCCCCCCCCTCCCAGTTGAGATTCACAACAGCCATGGGGTGGCTAAGAGTGTTGTTATGAGCATCTGTCACTTGGTACTGGTGACCAAGTAGGTGTTGTTCAGGGTGTACCAGTTTCTCTATTACCATCATAACACTGGCACCTGTGTCCCTGTAGGCCTGAACCTCAACACCATTTATTAGGGGAAGTTGCTTGTACTTATCCATATTAAGGGGACAAGCAACCAAGGTGGCCAAATCAATGGCACCTTCAGAGACTAGCACAGCCTCTGTGGTCTCCCTAACAAGACCAACCCCAACTAAGTTACCAAAAGTGAGCCCAGCTACTCCCTTGGATTGGCTATTAGTAGGTTTGCTCCCACCACCACTGCTATTACTAGGGGCACTAGAGGTTGCAGTAGGGGTTGTGGTAGTGGGAGGCTTGGTGCTTTTGTTTGGACAACTGGCATCAGTTGTCCAATGGCCTTTTACTTTACATAAATAGCACCATGGTTTCTTTACTTGATTAGAAGAGGATTTGGACCCACCACCCCCACCTGAGTGTTTTTGTGGGCCTGGTGAAGATTCATTTTTAGATTTGTCCCCACCCTTGTCTGAAGACTTACCATCCTTCTTCTTGCCATCCTTGTCACCCCCTGTATGAACTTTTCTGTTCACTCTTGTTCTGACCCATTTGTCTGCCTTCTTTCCCAATTCTTGGGGAGAGGTCAGATCTGAGTCCACTAGATATTGGTGTAACAAATCAGACACACAGTTATTCAGAATATGCTCTCTCAAGATTAGATTGTACAGGCTTTCATAGTCAGAAACTTTACTGCCATGTAACCATCCCTCCAAGGCCTTCACTGAATAGTCAACAAAGTCTACCCAGTCTGGTGAGGAGTCTTTTCTGGTTTCTCTGAACTTAATCCTGTATTGTTCAGTGGTTTAGCCAAATCCATCCAAGAGTGCATTCTTCAAAACTGTAAAATTATTGGCATCACTTTCCTTAACAGTAAGGAGCCTATCCCTACCCTTTCCTCTGAAAGATAGCCATAGGATAGCAGCCCACTGCCTTTGAGGGACCCCCTGTACCATACGGGCCCTCTCAAGTGCAGCAAACCACTTGTTAATGTCATCCCCCTCCTTGTAAGGGGGAACTATCTTGTGCAGAATCCTAGAATCATGCTCTTTCACAGGATTGCTATCAGGAATACTGCTGCTGCCACCATGGGGTCCAAACCCCAACCTCTGTCTCTCTTTTTCTAAGTCTAGGCATTCCGTGACTAGAGCCAGCTGTTGCTGTTTAAGCTTCAGCCTGGTCTCTTCCACTCTCAACTTATTGAGTTCCCTTTCTAACATCTTGTCATCAGGGTGGGTGGGTTGGGAATGTTTTGACACAGAAGAAGGATTTGAATGAGCAGAGGGAAACCTGTCCCTAACAGTTGGCACCCTAACAACCTGGCCTCCAGGCACAAAAACATCCCTACTGTGATGGAGCTTCTAGTACTACCAGCATTGCTAGGTGGTCTGCTAAGAGGCAGATTAGGAAGGGAACCCTGCAACACTCCCACTGGGGGCTCCCCAGAGTCAGAGTGTGAGCTATCTCCTAACTTCTCAATTGAACTGCCAGCTAAGGCCTTATCATTCTCAATGAGCATGTTAGACAATAATTCTCTAGAAGGGTTCTTTCCTACCACTAAACGTCTATCAATACAGAGACTCCTTAGGCTCTTAAAGTTAAGGTGGTCATAAGTTGTATTGACCACATTAAGAGGAGTTCCTATACCAGACATGATAGAAGGAGGTTTAGAGACAGATAAAAGAGAGAAAAAGTTTCAGGACTTTTTAAGGAACAGGGAAAACAACTTTTTCTACTTTTTGAAACTTTTAGAAAGTTTAGGAGTACTTTTCAGCACTTAGCAGATAGTGTAAGAGAAGAAAAGCAAAACTTTTTGGTTAGGTGTACATACACTGAATTTGTTTTGTATATTTTTCTCTTATGAAAAGTACAAAATGACAAAGTGGTAAGTAGTTGCAAGTACTTATCCCACCGCTGCACAACCAATGTAGGAGGCTGGCCTGGCTTGTGGTGGGTACCAAGGGGTACTTACACTCTGTACCAGGTCCAGGTATCCCTTATTAGTGTAGAAGAGGTGTTTCTAGCAGCTTAGGCTGATAGAAGGTAGCTATAGCAGAGCAGCTTACGCTGATCTAGGAGACATGCAAAGCTCCTACTATACCACTGGTGTCATATGCACAATATCATAAGAAAACACAATACACAGATATACTAAAAATAAAGGTACTTTATTTTTATGACAATATGCCTAAAATATCTCAGTGAGTACCCTCAGTATGAGGATGCCAAATATACACAAGATATATGTACACAATACCAAAAATATGCAGTAATAGCAAAAGGAAGTAATGCAAGCAATGTAAAGTTACAGTAGATTGCAATAGGAGCACATAGGTATAGGGGCAACACAAACCATATACTCCAAAAGTGGAATGCAAACCACGAATGGACCTCAAACCTATGTGTGCTTGTAGAGGGTCGCTGGGACTGTAAGAAAACAGTGAGGGTTAGAAAAATAGCCCACCCCAAGACCCTGAGAAGTAGGTGTAAAGTGCACCTATAACCCCCAGTGAACACAGAAGTCGTGATAGGGGGATTCTGCAAGGAAGACCAACACCAGCAATGCAAAAACAGTGGATTTCCGGACCTGAGTACCTGTGAAACAATGTCGAGAGTGGGCAGATGCCCAGGAAATGCCAGCTGAGGGTGCAAAGAAGCTGCCACCGGATGTTAGAAGCTGTGGATTCTGCAAGAACGAAGAGGGCTAGAAACTTCCCCTTTGGAGGATGGATGTCCCACGTCGTGAAGAAGCTTGCAGAGGTGTTCCCACGCAGAAAGACCGCAAACAAGCCTTGCTAGCTGCAAGGATCGCGGTTAGGGTTTTTGGATGCTGCTGTGGCCCAGGAGGGACCAGGATGTCGCCACTTGGATGAGGAGACAGAGTGGGCGCACAGCAAGTCAGGGAGCCCTCACAGAAGCAGGCAGCACCTGCAGAAGTACCGGAACAGGCACTTAGAAGAGGAGTGAACTTGATTCCACCCGAAGTCAGAAAAGGGAGTCCCACGATGCCGGAGGACAACTCAGAAGGTTGTGCACTGCAGGTTAGAGTGTCGGGGACCCAGGCTTGGCTGTGCACAAAGGAAATCCTGGAAGAGTGCACAGGAGCCGGAGCAGCTGCAAATCACGTGGTACCCAGCAATGCAGTCTAGCGTGGGGAGGCAAGGACTTACCTCCACCAAACTTGGACTGAAGAGTCACTGGACTGTGGGAGTCACTTGGACAGAGTTGCTGAGTTCCAGGGACCACGCTCGTCATGCTGAGAGGGGACCCAGAGGACCAGTGATGCAGTCTTTTGTTGCCTGCGGTTGCAGGGGGAAGATTCCGTCGACCCACGGGAGATTTCTTCAGAGCTCCTGGTGCAAGAAGGAGGCAGGCTACCCCCAGAGCATGCAGCACCAGGAAACAGGCGAGAAAGCGGCAGGATAAGCAATGGTAAGATGGTACTTTCCTACAACCGCCCCCCCCTTCTCTCCACAGTCACAGTGGTTGGAGAGGCCTGAGGTCGGGCTCTCATCCCTGACAGTTGTCAGGGGTCACTGTGGCTTGCTGTCCTGGTGGACAGAGTTGCCCCTGGGGGAGGGGGGCGAGAGTCACACCCCAGGGGTGGAGTGGGCGACACCACTGTGCTGTCCCGGGTGGTACTATCTGCCCATTGGGATACATCTGTGAACAAAGTAAAGTTAGGTGCTGCACAGATGGTGTCTGCAGATGTGGAGAAGGGTTCCCCATGGGTTAGCTTAGTGGGCCCTGAGAGTATGGACAGAGGGATCCAACTGGAGTCAGGAAGACGCAGAACTGGAACATGCCCCTGCAGTTGTGGGCTTGGGTTCCAGTTCTATCGCCCCAATCAGGGAAGTACATCAAGGTATTGATTGTTCTCCCCTGGCTTTAGGCTGGTGAGGGGTCGTGTTGGACTTTTTTGCTTATGCAGGGTCATTTCCAATCTTTTTTGCCTCCTGCCTCCTATTTTTTCTGGCCTGTTGCTGTTGGCTTTAGAACTCTGAGCACTTTACAACTGCTAACCAGTGCTAAAGTGCATATGCTCTCTGTGTAAATTGTATTGTTGATTGGTTTATCCATGGTTGGCATAATTTATTTACTAGTAAGTCATTAGTAAAGTGCACTAGAGGTGCCAGGGCCTGTAAATGAAATGCTACTAGTGGGCCTGCAGCACTGGTTGTGCCACCCACATGAGTAGCTCTGTAATCATGTCTCAGACCTGCCACTGCAGCGTCTGTTTTTGTAAACTCTGAGCACTTTATCACTGCTACCAGTGCTAAAGTGCATATGCTCACTGTGTAAATTGTATTGTTGATTGGTTTATCCATGATTGGCATATTTGATTTACTAGTAAGTCCCTAGTAAAGCACACTGGAGGTGCCAGGGCCTGCAAAACAAATGCTACTAGTGGGCCTGCAGCACTGGTTGTGCCACCCACATAAGTAGCTCTGTAATCATGTCTCAGACCTGCCACTGCAGTGTCTGTGTGTGCAGTTTTAACTGTAAATTCAATTTGACAAGTGTACCCACTTGCTAGGCCTAAACCTTCCCTTTTCTTACATGTCAGACACCCCTAAGGTAGGCCCTAGGTAGACCCAAGGGCAGGGGACAGTGCATGGTTAAGGTAGGACATATAGTAATGTGTTTTATATGTCCTGACAGTGAAACATTGCTAAATTCGTTTTTTCACTGTTGCAAGGCCTTTCCCTCTCATAGGTTAACATGGGGGCTACCTTTAAATCTGATTAAAGTGTAGATTCCCTTTGGGAGCGGATGGACATGTGGAGTTTGGGGTCTCTGAGCTCACAATTTAAAAATAAATCTTTTAGTAAAGTTGATTTTAAGATTGTGTGTTTGAAAATGCTACTTTTAGAAAGTGAGCATTTTATTGCTTATACCATTTCTGTGACTCTGCCTGTTTGTTGATTGCCTGTCTGGGCCAGTTTGACAGTTGGGCTGGTTGCACCTCACACTAGACAGCGACACAAACGGGGCTGGGGTGTAGCCTGCATATCCTGATGAGCCATCTGTGCTAGGAGGGAGGGGAGGAGTGGTCACTCACACCTGAAAGGGCTGTGCCTGCCCTCACACAATGCAGTCTCCAACCCCTTGGTAAGTGTCTGGGGCCTGGCCTGGGCAAGGCAGGATTTCACATTCAAAAGAGACTTTACTTTGATGTAGGCCTACTTCAAAGGAGAAATTGGGTATAAGAAAGGCACCCACAACCACAGACTTTAGAACCCTTCTGGAAACAAGAGGAACCTCTGCCTGGAGAAGAGCTGAAGAGCTGAGGAAGAAGAGCTGCCCTGCCTGTGACTGTGCTTTGTGGAGCTATCCTGCAGTTGCTGCTTCTGCCAGAGTAAGAGGGCAAAGACTGGACTTTGTGTGCCTTCCATCTTGAGAAGAAATCTCCAAAGGCTAGATTTAGAACTTGCCTCCTGTTGTTTGAAGTCTCAGGGACAGCAAAGACTTCTCTCTGCCAGCACCTGGAGTCTCTGGAGAGACTCCTACTCTGCCCTGTGGTGTCCATCCAGTTCCTGGGACCCTGAAAGGAGAAGCTGGCAGCCTAAAGACAAGGAAATCCACGCACAGAGCGCCGTGCGGGGAAAAGATCAACACTAGTCCGATCTGCAGCTGAAGAAACGACGCGCTGCCTGCTCCGCAGTTGAGAATCGACACTCGCCAGAACGCCACCAAAGAATCGACGCGCATCACTGACGGAGGATAGGAGATCACAACCCGCGCTGCGGGGTTTTCGGATCATTGTGCGGCTGGATTTATGACTCAAGTACTGCTGGACGTGGAAAAACAACGCAATGCCTGCCCGGACACGAGAGCGCTGACCGGATCGACGCATCGCTCCCCTGTGGAGAGAACAAACAACGCGCCCTGACCCGGCAAAAGGAGGAACGACGCAAGGTCCCACTTGTGAGTGGAATCAACGATTAGCAAGCCCTTTTTGACGCGCTCTCCCATGCTAGGTTATTTTTGACGAACCCAAGGTACTTTTTCACGCTAACAGCGTTATTGTGTGTTTGAAACTACTTAAAGACTCTTTTTGATTTTTAATTGATAACTTGAGTTGTGTATTGTGGATTTTTGTCGTTTTGGTCCTGTTTTGTTTAGATAAATATTTCCTATTTTTCTAAACTGGTGTTGTCATTTTGTATTGCTTTCATTAAGTTACTGTGTGTGCTGGTACAAATACTTTACACCTAGCACTCTGGTGTGAATCCGTGTGCTCTGCCAAGCTACCAAAGGGATAAGCATGGGTTAGCTGAGGGTGATTCCTTTTACCCTGACTAGAGTGAGGGTCCTTGCTTGAACAGGGGGTAACCCGACTGTCAGCCAAAGACCCCATTTCCAACACACGCTAATCTGGGATTCAGGATTGGTGGTTAAGCCACTGGTTATTGTTGGTTATTGGGAATCCCTTTGTGCTCTCAAAGAAACCATACATACATTTACTTCAGTTTCTTTGTGGTAGACTAATAGGAGTTAGGTTTGATTGTTAGTGGAAGGTGTGTGAATTCATGCCAGTGGCTGGAGAAATGAATAGGTAGGCTAGAGAAGATTAAGGGGTTCATAAGGAGACAGGCGTGGCGACCGTCGGCACACCGTCCCTCTGGGGAGAAGACCGCTGCAGAGCTGGTGGGCTCCCCCAGCCCAATTACAATGTTTCCACTGGGCTGACCAGTGAAAACCTCTATATTAGGAGGTTTCTGCCAGTCAGCCCACTGAAAACAGTGTGGCGGCATTGGCCTTGGCTCCCCATGGAGTAGAGGCCAATGCCATCTCGCAGAGGGTACCCTGCACACCCTCGGAATGCACACTGTCTGCCGTAGCACAGAGTATGCATTCCGAGGGTGCTGGGCAGGAGGGCCCAAGTTACTGTCGATGACATGGTCATGGGCAGTTCAGGAGCCCAGCTGTGATCACCCGGGGGACCCCGCAATGAAAAAGGCTGTCAGAATGGGGACTCGTGATCAGCACATTGGGGCTGAACTCTGCACCTCTGGAGATGACCATGATTCAGACCGCCACCACCCCACTGGGATCCATAATCCTAGTGGTGGTGGCTTGAGGTTGGACCGCCAGGAGTGCAGCAGTCACACCGCCACCACGGATTTGGCGGTCCTCGGACCACCAAACTCATAATAGGGCCCTAAGTATTGTTAGGTTACATGGATATCTTTCAAAGAAGGAGAGGCATGTGATCTATGGAATGGGGTTGGGCAATTTTTAGAGATACAATAATAAAAAATAAGGTGGACAATAATGCAACTTACAGAGAGCTATAATGAGGGAGAGGAGGCACGCAGAGGATGGAAGGTAACATGGAAGGTTATTTTATAGAAAGGTAAGGGAAAAAGTTAATATTTTCATGTCAGGGTCAGTTTTCATGAACGGTTTTAGAAATATAGTGGTAGGAGGCTTTGTGAGATAGCATGCAATCACAGTTTGTAAAACTGTGCAGAGAAACAACAATATTTGCATGTTAGTCTATTGTAGTGTAGTATTTGCACCCTACTTACTAACCCTGTGTGGGTGTAGAACTACTTTTCCACATAAACTGCAAACTACACAATGTGGGTTTGTAGTTGGAAGTGCGTTGCCTTTCCTTAAAACCTTTGAGATTTCTTTTTTGATTAATTGCACTATGTTTTTAATTGCTCTAGTCATCGGGTAGCTTTATTTTTCAGTGGGTGCTTGGAGGGGTGTAAGAATTTCTGTGGCATGGTATTTGGTTTGTCCGCCACAGAGCTCCACTACACTATAGTTGTGTAATGTTATAGCTTTATGAAAGAGTTCATGGGCGAGTGCTGCAGATTCCAGTCTTAGGGTTACTTATTGTGGCTTGAGACGTGGACCTGTGCAGTGGGTTTGCTGCTGGTGCACCAAAGGGCCCGTGAGCTCCAGGAGACCCACAAAGCACACCATCTGGCTTGAGTGAGTTTGGGGGCCTCCATGTTCTTTGCAAGGGGGCTGCCTCCAGTTTCATTACACCATTGCAGAAGGGTTTCGGTGCCTACCATATTTGTAGTGGTAGCACTTTAATGGGCAAGCAGTAGTGGTAGTGCTGTACTGCAAGAGCATAGGTGAAGCTTCCTGTTAGAGAAAGCATACCACTTCAAGAGTGATGAGGCTTTCAGCACCTCAGATGGGTTAATAGAACCGTTAGACACGTTCCCTGTCCAAAAATGCCATCAAACCAAGAGAGCTTATATGTGACTAGATACCGACCTTGCATTTGTCTCTATAGTTTCGGACCTTTTATTCCTGCTGGTCGTAACGGTCTGTGGATGTCAATAAGTACGTGGGTGCAGGTTAGCAATCACACCAGACTTAAGGAGCTCTTGGACACCTGCTGTATGCTTGGCTTTCTACAACATGTTGTCGGACCTACACATTGGGGCAGGTCCTACGTTGGATGAAATATTTCCCTCAATTGACAATATCAAGGTTGTCAAAGGCTGTCCAGTCCCCTGGTCAGTCCATTTTTGCATCCACTGTTATTTTTCAGTTCAAGGTTGCAAAATAGAAAGTGTCAGAATATCTCCTTTTAGGCAGATTCTTTACCAAGATTAGCAGTTGCACTCTTCAAACGACTTTGTCGAATAGTGCACTAACACTTGAGGAAGAAACTGGCTTTGCAGCAACCAGTTTTTTAACAACTCGATTTCTGTTGCCATAATTAAAATGTTGCCAAAAGGCCGTCTTAGACCTGATGAACATTATTTTAATATAACATTTAAAACCGTTGTCTAAAACTCGCAAAAAAGCATGTTATTGAGAAACGATTTCAACTCTTATTAAAAAAAGATAGAATACAAATTTGCCTTGAGAAATTACAAAACTTAGATTAAATAGACAATGGCAATTTGCATGAATAGAATGATCCATGCGTACTGCAAGCTAAAGACATCTTTACTATTGTCAGAGGACTGGCTGCTCTTCAGTATAAAAAGCAATAACCTTCACTAGCTTTGTATGTCCAACTTCCTGATTCTTTTCGCAACAAAACTGAAAATAGATTTTTTTTGTGGACGTCTCTAATAATACTTCAATGAGCAGCACTTTTCTTCAGATTGTTCCGGTTACATAAGAAAAAGTTATTAAGCAGTTGCTAAAAACTAGTTCTGGTCCTCGGCAGATCCTTGTAGGCTGAAGTGTATGCCCTTATCCCCGATATCTTTGTCGTTAAACTAGCTGATTTGAGGACCCTCTCCCTCAGGACAGACTAGGTTCTTGTCACTTGGAAAGAAGTTACTGACATCGTTTCATTAAATAAAAAAGAAGAGTGATCCCACCGTACCTCTCCTTTGCATGCCTTTCTCACTGCTGCATTTTGTATCCAAGGACATGGCGAGTCTAGTGAATCTACAATTATCCAACTGTTTAGAAGAAAATAAATTGCTTGACCCAGCACAATCAGATTTTAGACCAGGTCACTCTACAGAATCGATCTTGACAGCTGTTTTTGATGATCTGAATGTGTCTACTGCTAAGGGCAGCACGTTTTCTTATTATATTTGATCTTGCTGCCACTTTTGAGACTGTTTCCCCCCTCCTAATGCTGTGGAGGCTAAGGGACCAGGCTTTTGGGGGCAGTCTCCTAATTTGGCCCTTTTCTCATGTCAGGTCACAATCACTTCTTAGCAGTTTCAATTCCCTCCCCCCCCCCCCACCCCAAAAAAAGGTGTGCTACTGGGGATTCTTGTTCCTCAGAATTCATCCATTAGCTCCACCTTAATTAAATATACATTAGACCCCTTCATGTCTTTGACACACTCAGTTGTTAGCTAGGATTGAAGGTGATGCTGGTCACACCCGTTGGGGTGACTGGATGATTCAACATGAACTACAGTTTAACATAGCAAAACAAAAAGTAAAAATTGTGGCCAATCATTCTAATAGTGGGTCCGGTGATTGGTCGCCAAGCAATGTAGGGCGCAACCCCGATTTGTCTCAGTTACTGAGAAATATGGGGGTCATTTCTGATTCTAAACTTTTCATTTTCTAATATTGTCTCAAGGCTTTGCTGTGGCCTCCAGATTTTTTCATGAAAGGTTAATTATCATAGTCCCTTTGCACGTTGACAAGTAGCTGTTAAATCTGATTTTCCACATAAAGCCACAGTGCACTTAGACAATTCTGTGACAGTATTGCACAATCTGTTCTCTTACTGACGCGTTGTCTGCAGTTCAATGAGGCAATTCTGACCTGAATAAGCATTGACCACTGGAAAGGATGGGGTATATGCACCAGATGGTTCTACAGTCCTCTGCAAAGCTGTGATAAATAGCAAAATCTGTCATGCATCCCTGGTATTTATTTCATACTGTATGTTTTTACCACAATTTCCACTGAGAATGGGGACTTAAAGGCAAGTACTCTTTATCTCCAGTAGAATTTATTATAGGGAAATCAAACATATGCCATATTGGTTGCACCATCTCTGATAACCCAGCTACTCTGGCAAATTGGTACTCCAAACACCTTGCAGGAAGAACCATTCAGACCACCATATGTGCTAGAGACTCTGATATTATATGCATCTATCTAAACTTGTGGAAAGCACCTCAACAACAAATTAATGAAATGTTTTATGAAGTGAATGATGAAGCCTTCTTCACATATTTCTTGAAGAACTAAGGGTGGTTAGTTTTAGCCTTCGGAAATCTCCTTCTAAAGTTACATAGGAGACAGCTTCTGCATAGCACAGCAGTGCGGTCATAAAGAAAATTGGGATACTGGTTGAAGGGGGAGTCAAACCCTGCTCAAGCAGCAACCACCATCCTTGCTAGTGTGAAGTCACAAGCAAACCCCAAACGAATCCTCTGGTAGCTTGGCACAAAAGCAGTCAGACTTAACTTGGAGACAGTGTGTAAAGTATTTATGCAGCACTTCACCCAGTAATAAAGTGAAAACACAAGAAACATCCAATACTAATTTAGAGAAATAGAGCAAAATGTAATAAATAATTTGACACATCAACAAAAATCCCATCAGTAGAACTGGTGATATGCAGTTCTAAACATGTAACTGGAAATAGCGCCAAAACAGCAAAAAGTGCCACACGCGGCTATCTGTTTGTGTTAGACCAGGTCCAAGTCACAAGTTCAGGCCAACCGTGATGGAGTGTGGAACGGATATAGGGACAAGGTTAGTCCCGCTGACAGAGTTTCCGTCACTGTCCAATGCAAAGAGCTCCGTTTGCGGTGGGAGGGCCTGCAAAAAGCAGGGAAAGTGTCGCTGTTGGCTGTCAAAGTAGTTTGACAATCAGGCTGGGCATAGCAGATGGTCATCACTGTAGCACAAAGATCCTGTAGGACGTTGTGGACAGGCAGTGCTGGAGCTTCATGCTGGTGGTCACAATAAGCTGTTGATGCTGTAGTGCGGAGTGTCAATCTTGAGCTGCTGAGCATCGTTAACAGTTGCTGTACTGCAATGAAATGATTTTGCCAGAACTTCTTGTTGGCGAGAAGTACAGGTGGCAAGATCTTGGTGCGAACGAGTCTGTTTGCATTTGCAGAGAGCTCAAAAACTTCAGCGGAGCTAAACTGTGGGCACATCAAGGGTCCAGGATCTGGAAGCCACCAAGTGGGGGATCAGGAACTCACTCCAGCAGAGGTCAGCAGAGCTCAGGCAGGTCCAGTTGCAGGTCCATGCAGCAGGTCAGCGGGCAGTTGCAAGGAACCTCTTGTCGTAGTTTGACTCTTGCTCTAGGCAAGACTGCTGGTTTAAGGATGACAGTACTTATGTTTGTAGGCGACTATGCTAGTCCTACAACAAGTCGCAACTGTTGTCCCAACCCTTCCGGCTCACAAGCAGCACCTCACCAAAAACCCAAACCATAAAAGGTGATTTGTGGCAGCCTTTACTCATGGACTCAAGAGTGTGACATCTCAGGGAGTGTCATGGTTAAATGGAGATTACCGCTTTCTCACATTAGCAACATGTCTCAATCAAACACAGGCAATGAAGGAGATGCAGTAAGGTTTCAATAGGTTTTATTAACAAAACTGCAATCCACGATAAGTTGCATGGGCAGCAATGATTAGGATAATGAATAATGCAAGAAACACAATGGTAAAGACAAGAATCAATAATACAAAGTCCCCCACCATCTTGCAATTCCATAAAATGACATGAAGTATGAAATATGTCCTAATACCCTAATATGATGTACCCAATCTCTAACCTAAAAGAGAGCTAGGTGTGTTAAACCTAATCTGCCAATGCCATGTCCAGGAGAAGAGCCCCCCAACCCTCGTTACCTTGGAATGAGGTCTCTAGCTCAGACTCTGTAGGTACACAAAGACTGGGTCAGCGTCAAGGCGAGTTACAGCATCAATATCAGCGATGGCATTTGGTCAGAATCCCTCTGACTATCTGTCTAAGTGAGGTGATTTATACAGATCTGCTCGGACCCCTGACGTAAGTCTGTTCCCAAACAATAGATAACAAGACATGCTTGGGACGGCAATTTATGTAAACAATTCCCTCAAAGGCGTGAAGAGGGAAAGTACCTAATGTGAACACCTACAGTCTGTTTATCTTTGTCGCTTGATATTGACACCTTAGTGAGGTGGCACTGATAACATGAAACTAAACATTGGCCTAACTAGAAACAAGGCAGACATCTTAAAATATATAATTAAATAAATGTGCTACCACAGAGCAAACTAAGTAGGGTGAAAGTCACTGAGTGACGGGGGCAGGAGTGTGCAAGCCAAAGCCAAAGGCTAAGCTAACTTCTATTTCCCATTAAAACAAGATAGGATTCACTACAGCCTCCCCATTGCCGTAACAAGTATGACACCATAGGAGAATGCCACCAAAGGTGAATGAATCCAGTACTAAAAAAGTGCTCTGGACTAAAAGCTAAAAGCATAAAAACTAGTTAAAACTCACATTACAAAATGTGTTAAAGATCAATAGCTAAAAAACATACAAAGAGATATAGGGGGTGATTCTGACCCCGGCGGTTCACTACCGCCGGGGCCAGGGTCGGCGGGAGCACCGCCAACAGGCTGGCAGTGCCCCGCAGGGCATTCTGACCGCGGCGGTTTGGCCGCAGTCAGAAAGGGAAAACCGGCGGTCTCCCGCCGGTTTTCCGCTGCCCTGGGAATCCCCCATGGCGGCACAGCTTGCTGCGCCGCCATGGGGGATTCTGACAACCCATGCCGCCATCCTGTTCCTGGCGGTTCTCCCGCCAGGAACAGGATGGCGGTATGGGTTGTCGTGGGGCCCCTGGGGGCCCCTGCAGTGCCCATGCCAATGGCATGGGCACTGCAGGGGCCCCCGTAAGAGGGCCCCACATTGTATTTCAGTGTCTGCATTGCAGACACTGAAATACGCGACGGGTGCCACTGCACCCGTCGCACCTTCCCACTCCGCCGGCTCAATTCTGAGCAGGCGTCCTCGTGGGAAGGCCCTTTTGCACTGGGCTGGCGGGCGGCCTTTTGGCGGCCGCCCGCCAGCCCAGTGCAAAAGCCAGAATCACCGCAGCGGTCTTATGACCGCGGAGCGGTGTTCTGGAGGGGGGAACTCTGGCGGGCGGCCTCCGCCGCCCGTCAGGTTCAGAATGACCCCCATAATGTAGACCACGACAAGCACAGCAGGCCAAAGTAAGGGCAATAAATGCAAACTTTGAATTTGATATAATAAGCTAATCATCAAATCTTTCTAACAGTGGTCATGATCTTGAAGAGCATCTTCGAAGCCATTGAAGGGAAAGGACCTCAGGAAAAAGGCTACATTGTCAGATGTTAGATCAATGACAGGATAGGCATATGCATCCACTGAGCAGTAGTGCATAGCAGTCTCTTGTGCAGGTCCACCTGCCAGAGGGGCACTCTCTACAGTGCTGGAAAGAGCCAGATCATTCACCAAGGGTGGCTCATAAGTGGCCTCGCTAATCAGCCTTAGTCTCAAGGGGAACGACTGTGAATGAACCCTCTTTGCGGACAACAGCATTGCTTGGTACATAGGGGGCCCTGGCGTAACAGCAAGACACACTGTAGGCAAGTGTTTGAAGAGGTACTATATGCAGCGAAAGAATGGTTGCATGCAACATAGGAGTGGTTGAAATGACAACGACCACTCATGCTCCAATTCCTCCAGCAACGGAGAATTAAAGATCTGAACCATGCGTTATTGGCACAGTTGCACTGGTGGCAGTGGCTCCAATCCTTCGCATAGCTGGAAAGATACAACCACTGTGGATCAGAAGAAATAGCAGCAGTATTCCACCTATTAATGCCAAAAGAGTGAATGGATGGCCGATGGAATGACTCCGAAGACAGTCTGGAAGATGGACACAAATATAGACCCAACAGCCTTAAAGAAGTGGACAATCCCAGTAGTGCTCGAAGTGTTGAAAATTCTGGATACCAGCTCTCCAAAGTGCTTGGGGAAGTTGGTATTTAATAGGGATTGCATCTCAACTGATGATCTCGCAATCTGGAGAGCATAGTCTCTAGCTGATGTCAACACAACTTGTTTTTGGAACAGTAGCACATTCAATCTGCTCAGTTTGTCATAATTTGCATTAGCAGTATAAATATTCTGATACTTTTATTTCCCGTGTGGGGGGGAGTAAAACTTGTTCCCAACACGTAACGACCTTAGAGACTAAAATTGCGTAGGCAATCCCTGGTTGCATATAACATCAGCTGTGGTCGCTCAGCACCACATAGCTTCTATTCGAAAGTACATGAAATGCTGGTCGAATCAAAGAGAGGACAGGAGTACCCTTCAGAAAACAGGCCAAGTTTGTGACCCCCGCTCTGCAAAGGCCGTGAAGGGACACCTGCTTGCACATCATTGAATGACTAACAGTAGTCTGACATTCGCTTCTGCTGAGAAAGACCTCTGTTTCACCATTCAGACATTTGTGTTCAAAGGGCAACTCTCACTCTTCCTTAATATAGCTATCGCCTAGTCGCTCGTACCTGCCCACGGCAAGATGTTTCAGGCATTTCGAAAAACAAAAAGTGGCAATGGCCAATGGGCAGATTGATGATGCCATGTAGGAGTCATACTGTTGAAGGACTCTCCACAACTGTAAAAGGCAAATTTTCTAACTTCTCTATGTGAAGCATGGTGAAACTTGCTTCCCTTTTAGCCATTGTCTGTTGTTCCTTGGATAAATTAAAAGCAGTGAACAATTCACTACTGTTAATGTACTTCCATTGAACTCGCCCATTTTTCAAAGTCTGTAACGTTCAATCTAACTGCATGATGGAACGCAGCTTACTTTGCTCATGATATAAAAGGGACATGTCTGTCTGAATGACATTTATTGCAGATGATACTATGTTTGTCAGGGAATAAATCAGGTTGGACAGAGTCTTCATGCCGTAGTTGACAACATCTAAAGCCTTTTCTAAGTTTTCCTTGTTTATTTGCCTTAAACAGGCAGAAGCTTCTATCTGAGTAAGCGTCCAGATCTCATTATATATGGCATATATGAATCTTTTAGAGCGTGGCTTTCTAGGACATACAAAAAGTCCTGCAAGTCTCTAACTTCAGAAAGAGTGTTAAGATGTACCCATTGTTGGCTGTTGGACTTTTTTGCTTATGCAGGGTCATCCCCAATCTTTTTGCCTCCTGCCTCCTATTCTTTCTGACATGTTGCTGTTGGCTTTTGAACTCTGAGCTCTTTACCACTGCTAACCAGTGCTAAAGTGTATATGCTCTCTGTGTAAATTGTACTGTTAATTGGTTTATCCATAATTGGCGTATTTGACTTACTAGTAAGTCCCTAGTAAAGTGCACTAGAGGTGCCCAGGGCCTGTAAATCAAATGCTACTAGTGGGCCTGCAGCACTGGATGTGCCTCCCACATAAGTAGCTCTGTAATCATGTCTCAGACCTGCCACTGCAGTGTGTGTGCTGTTTTAAACTGTAAATTCGCTGGCCTAAACCTACCCTTTTCTTATATGTAAGACACCCCTAAGGTAGGACCTAGGTAGCCCCAAGGGTAGGGTGCAGTGTATGGTAAAGGTAGGACATATAGTAATGTGTTTTATATGTCCTGACAGTGAAATATTGCTAAATTCGTTTTTCACTGTTGCAAGGCCTGTCCCTCTCATAGATTAACATGGGGGCTACCTTTAAATCTGATTCCCTTTGGGAGTGGATGGACATGTGGAGTTTGGGGTCTCTGAGCTTACAATTTAAAAATAAATCTTTTAGTGAAGTTGATTTTAAGATTGTCTGTGTGAAAATGCCACTTTTAGAAATTGAGCATTTTCTTGCTTATACCATTTCTGTGACTCTGCCTGTTTGTGGATTCCCTGTCTGGGTCAGTTTGACAGTTGGGCTGATTGCACCTCTCACTAGACAGTGACACAAAGGGAGCTGAGGTGTAGCCTGCATTTCCTGATGAGCCATCTGTGCTAGGAGGGAGAGGAGGAGTGGTCACTCACACCTGAAAGGGCTGTGCCTGCCCTCACACAATGCAGTCTCCAGCCCCCTGGTGAGTGTCTGGGGCCTGGCCTGGGCAAGGCAGGATTTCACAATCAAGAGAGACTTTACTTTGAAGTAGGCCTACTTCAAAGGAGAAAATGGGTATAAGAAGGGCACCCAAAACCACAGACTTTAGAACACTTCTGGAAACCAAAAGGAACCTCTGCCTGGAGAAGAGCTGAAGAACTGAGGAAGAAGAGCTGCCCTGCCTGTGACTGTGCTTTGTGGAGCTATCCTGCAGTTGCTGCTTCTGCCTGTGCTAGAGGACAAAGACTGGACTTTGTGTTGCCTTCTTTCTTGTGAAGAACTCTCCAAGGGCTTGATTTAGAGCTTGCCTCCTGTTGTTTGAAGTCTCAGGGACAGCAAAGACTTCTCTGCCAGCACCTGGAGTCTCTGGAGAGACTCCTACTCTGCCAAGTGGTGCCCATCCACTTCCTGGGACCCTGAAAGGAGAAGCTGGCAGCCGAAAAGAGTGAGAAATCCACGCACAGACCGTTGTGCGGGGAAAAGATCGACACTACTCTGATCTGGGGATGAAAAATCAACGCGCAGCCGGCTTCGCGGCTGAAAATCGACACTCGTCTGCAACACGACTGGAAGATCAACACCTACGGCTGGAGAAACAACACGCAGCATCGGTGACGGAGGCTGGTGAGATCGCAACCCGCGCTGCGTGGTTTTCAGACCATCGTGTGGCTGAATTTCTGACACAAACACCGCTGGGTGTGTAAAAACGACACAAGGCCTGCCCGGACCCGAGAGCGCTGACCGGATGGATGCATTGCTCTCCTGCAGAGAGAAGAAACGCCGCACGCCGACCCGACTAAAGGAGAAACGACACAAAGTCTCATGAGTGAGTGAAATCGGTGCATCGCAAGCCCTTTTCAATGCACACTCGCCTGTGTAGGGTTATTTTTGATGCGCCCAAGGTACATTTTCACGCTAACAGCTTTAGTGTGTGTTTAAAATTACATGAAGACTCTTTTTGCATTTTTATTAATAACTTGACTTGTGTATTGTAGAGTTTCGAAGTTTTGGTCTTGCTTTGTTTAGATAAATATTTTCTATTTTTCTAAACCTGTGTTGTCATTTTGTAGTGTTTTCATTAAGTTACTGTATGTGTTGGTACAAATACTTTACACCTTGTACTCTGAAGATAAGCCTACTGCTCGTGCCAAGCTACCAAGGGGGTAAGCAGGGGTTAGCTGAGGTTGAGTCTCTTTTACCTTGACTAGAGTGAGGGTCCTTGCATGAACAGGGGATAACCTGACTGCCAACCAAAGACCCCATTTCTAACATTGGCACAGTTTACTCACACTGTATTTAACCATACCCATGTGTTGACCTGAGACAAAGTGAGGGTCTGGCCGGCTAATCTTGAAACCGCTGAGGAATTCCCAAAATGTGCCTGACACCCATTTGTGTCTATTGGCTAAATTAACCACACAGCGGGACTCGAAAGTGAAGAGTTATAGGTACCTGCCTGAACCTTTGCATCTAGTTCTTCCTCGGTGACATTCAGGAAGGATTGCCAATTATTAAACTTTGCCGGTGTGGGGGTACTGGGCATGTTCATTTCTTTCATTTTTGCTAACCCCAGACAGGATGTCTGTTGAATGGTGTCATTCAAAAAGATCATTTGCACAGGAATAAGGCACACTCTAAATAAAGCTTACCTACCCTGTAATTGCCAATCTTGTTTTCCCCATACACAATTTAAATCAATAGTGTTCTTCAGTATTCGTAACCTTCAACTGTAATACAGGAAACAAAGGAATCTGAATAAATCAGTTTGGTATCAGTTAGCAAAATTTTCCTAATTTTTGAAGGAGGTAATTTTAAATAATGTGACTCTGGATATTTTGTGTCATGCCCCGAAAAATAAGTACATTTATCTAAATAACATTTTGGGCTCCCCACAGGTGGTGTTGAACAGTGTTCCCACAATGAGTAGTTAAGTACTAGTCTATGTCTAGTGGCACAGTGCAGGTAGTAATGTCCCCAGTTGTTACAGCAGAACATTTCCCCATAATTCATTGTATTTGTATATACATCATCACTTTCAAATACTGAATAGTCCTTCATTTCAGTTAACATTGAATCAACTTTCTGGACATCCCATTTATCAGATACAATACCAGGTGTAATTACATCAGTCATAGAAATTTTGAAGACATATGGAATTTGAATGACCTCAGTAGGCCTATATATATCAAATGGAACGTTGTCCCACATAATCCCATCAGGAATTGGTACAGCTAAAATGATCACAAGTGATAAGTCTCTTCAGACCTTATGTGAGGAATGATATGGAGTTAAGACTTCATCCACAGGCTCAACAGAGGAGCGTTCAGGAAGGTAGTGACCATTTATGAGTAAAAATAAAACAGTCACGAAACCAATCCATAGAAACAATGCAAATAATGTCAAGCAGAACCATAAATAGTTCCATGGGTGAATCAAAATAGTTATTTTTAAGCCATAGGTACAGCGTACATGTCTTTGAAACATTTTCAATCACTGGAGTGGATGAGTCTGAAGAAAAGTCATCAATGTTGATGACGTAAACAGAAGCAGTCTCTGTAAACGCAGGAGCAGGTGCATTACCGGTGGATGGATCCACTTCACTTGGAGGCTCATAGTAGACCATGTCGTCAGTCTGTGATGTGTTGGTGTAGAAAACAGCTAAATCTTTGACAGGTGCTGTCATTGAAGTGGTAACTGGAATCAACAAGAGCTCATTTTCTGGCATCCCCATGGTCGAGGAGCTATTTGTAGCATCATTAGACATGCTTATGTAGTCAGAAGTAATGTTGTTATTTCTGCTTTGAAGAGGTAGGTCCTATTGGGTAGTGAGAGGGGACCTGGAACTACCCAAGGGAACTCTGTGTCTTCTGTGCAGGATCGGCCACATGATGATGTTTGACATCATCAATGGAAAGGAATATGTTTGCTTTGGAACCAGGCAGCGGTAGTAAGATGACAGTTCTGGTACCTTGTACTCCCAGGACTGGGACCGGTGCTCTGTAGTATGGGCCGAATTCCTTCTTCACAGCGATCTTCTCATGAACCAGATCCCCGACTTTACGAATCCAGCCAGTGGAAGTTGTTGGTAAATCCCTTATTCCTGAGGTGGCTGCACTGGTGGATGATTTATCATCACAAAATTGCTGAAGCTCCTGTAAAACAGTGAGACATTCATTTATGTCAAAAGGTGTGTCTGCTGCCACCAAACCAGGGCCATCAAGATCTGGGACATACATAGGTATCCCAAAGAGAACCTCATATGGAGTGCGTCCCCCCCAAGGACCGTCTTGGCAGATTATTCAGTGCTCCCTGGACCCCATGTAGGTGATGAAGCCAGCTGCGGCCAAAACTCTAGCTGTTAAGGACTGCTTTAGATCACGAGCCCTCCTCTCCACGACCAAATTTCCCTCGTGATGATATGGTGAGGAGTAATAAAGTTCAACACCCATTGTCCCCATGGTGTCCCTGAATGCCCTGAAGGCAAAGGCAGGGCCCTGGTCTGAATGGATTGCTGCAACCGCATATGTACTGATAAAGATCAGCAAGTCTTTCATAACAGTTCAAGGGTCTGCCGACCGTTGTGGCTATACCCATAGGAATCTAGAACAAGAATCTACAGCGACTAGGACATATTTGTATGCACCATCTGATTGAAGGGGACCGCAGTGGTCCAGGTACACACATTGTAGTGGCCTATTGGACACTAAGAGGGATGTCTGTGGTTGGCGTTTGATGTTATAGCCCTTAATCTGCTGGCAAATGTCACTACAAAGGACGTATTGTTCTGTCTGTTTGCAGAGACCTGGCCACCAGAACAGTTTCTGTAACAGTGTTACTGTGGCCAAAATACCAGCATGGGCAGATGCGACACCCTCATGTGCTACTTTTATTAGATCTGATCTCTGGTCTTCATTGGGGATCGCTCGATCTCCAACCCCAGGAACTGTTGCGTAGGCAACATTCTGTGCACTGATGTGGTAAGAGTATTTTTTGTGGTAGGGTATTATTTTGGAAGAGGGTTGCCTTCAGCCGAAGCTTTCATAGCAGTCAGAATTTCATTTTCCAGTCTTGTCTGAGAATGAGTCACTGCAGCCACAGAAGCCGTGGCTACTGCAGATTTGTCCGCTTCATCAGCCAAAGTATTGCCGATAACGTGTACTCCTCCACGTTGGTGGCCCAATGTATGCACTAGATGGACACAAGGTAGCTTATCTTTGAGATCAGACACCCTCACTCACAGAGTTCTGTGTTTTATGGCGTTCCCTTTGGAATCTCTAAATCCGTTCAGTCGCCAATGATTAAGATAATCATTGTAGGACTGGATGCAGTAGTATGAGTCACAGACAATTAAAGTCAGTAATCCTGGCTCTGTGTGGTATAGCACTAAAATAAGGGCATTAAGTTCAGCCAGCTGAGCTGTGCAGCCCCCTAAGGTCTGAGTGCAGGTATTGTGAGAGTGGAAGCCTCCATCCTTCATTACTCTGCTCACGGCTGCGCAAGCAGCTGAATATTGATGTTTGTTACCTACAGCTGGTTGTCCTGAACCATCAGTGTAAATGACAGTATGATATCTGTCAAGTAGCAAAATATCTAGAGGAGCGGGCACTCCTGTTCGTATTGGAGAAATTCTTGTGTCTGAAGTTTTCGATCAAAGATGTAGTTAACATCAGTGGCAGTCAGGGAGGTTGCCCATTGAATCCAGTATGGATGTAATGGTTTAGCGTTTGGATGCTTGCTTTGGTCGTGGCCTCTAAGGCTGGCACCGGGGTAACAACAATAATGCATATCCCTTGGGCAAGTGGCCTCTCCTTAATGACAGCCATCGGAACTGCAGTTAGTATTTTTTCTGTAGGTGCAAAAGGTTGTTCTGCATTGGAGTATTAATGTGATCTATATGCTATTGGCACTGTCTTGCCTCGTTAAAGGTGACATAAGTGAACCCAATGACAACAGCAATAATTCTGCTGACCAAATTTGTTTTGTTGTCACAGGTGTGCAAGTGTTTTGCTTCCAGCATGTCCTGTTGCAATTCCCTAAGGATGCGTTTGTGTTCAACTGACCAGTGTCTGCTAGAAAAATCAAGGCGTATTAAGTCATAGAGTGGCTTGATACGTTGTGCGTAGTCAGGAATGTAAGTTCTGCCAACAGTAAAGAAACCAAGTACAGACTGTAGTTTCTTGAGAGTGTTAGGTGGGTGTAGTTGAGCACATTTCTCTAGAAAGTGCGGGCCAAGCTGTTCCTCTTGTTTGATAGCTTGTATCCTGTGGGAGGCTGGCCTGGCTTGTAGTGGGTACCAGAGGTACTTACACCTTGTGCCAGGTCCAGTTATCCCTTATCAGTGTAGAAGAAGTGTTTCTAGCAGCTTAGGCTGATAGAAGGTAGCTATGGCAAACTAGCTTAAGCTGAACTAGGAGACATGTAAAGCTCCTACTATACCACTGGTGTCATATGCATAATATCATAAGAAAACACAATACACAGAAGTACTAAAAATAAAGGTACTTTATTTTTATGACAATATGCCAAAAGTATCTCAGTGAGTACCCTCAGTATGAGGATAAGTTATATACACAAGATATATGTACACAAACCAAAATTATGCAGGAAATAGCAAGAAAAGTAATGCAAGCAGTGTAAAATTACAGTAGATTGCAATAGGAGCACATAGGTATAGGGGCAACACAAACCATATACTCCAAAAGTGGAATGCGAACCATGAATGGACCCCAAACCTATGTGAGCTTGTAGAGGGTCGCTGGGTCTGTAAGAAAACAGTGAGGGTTAGAAAAATAGCCCACCCCAAGACCCTGAAAGGTAGGTGTAAAGTGCACCTACTCCCCCTGAGAGCACAGAAGTCGTGATAGGGGGATTCTGCAGGAAGAACAAACACCAGCAATGCAACAACAGTGGATATCCAGAACTGAGTACCTGTAAGGCAAGGGGACCCAGTCCAATAGTCGCGACAGTGTCGAGAGTGGGCAGGAGCCCAGGAAATGCCAGCTGAGGGTGCAAGGAAACTGCCACCTGTTGGAAGAAGCTTGGAGTTCTGCAAGAAAGAAGAGGGCTAGGAACTTCTCCTTTGGAAGATGGATGTCCCACATCGCAATGAAGCTTGCAGAGGTGTTCCCACGCAGAAAGACCGCAAACAAGCTTTGCTAGCTGCAAGGGTTGTGGTAGAGGTTTTTGGGTGCTGCTGTGGCCCAGGAGGGACCAAGATGTCGCCACTTGGAGGAGGAGACAGAGGGGGTGCCCAGCAACTCAGGGAGCCCTCACAGAAGCAGGCAGCACCCGCAGAAGTACCTGAAAAGGCACTTGGAAGGAAAGTGAGCCGGAGTCCATACGAAGTCACAAAAGGGAGTCCTACGACGCCTGAGGACAACTCAGAAGGTTGTGCACTGCAGGAAGGAGTGTCGGGACCCAGGCTTGGCTGTGCACAAAGGAAATCCTGGAAGAGTGCAAAGGAGCCGGAGCAGCTGCAAATCACGCTGTACCCAGCAATGCAGTCTAGCGTGGGGAGGCAAGGACTAAACCTCCACCAAACTTGGACTGAAGAGTCACTGGACTGTAGGAGTCACTTGGACAGAGTTGCTGAGTTCCAGGGACCACGCTCGTCGTGCTGAGAGGGTACCCAGAGTACCAGTGATGCAGTCTTTTGGTGCCTGCGGTTGCAGGGGGAAGATTCCGTCGACCCACGGGATATTTCTTCAGAGCTCCTGGTGCAGAGAGGAGGCAGGCTACACCCAGGACATGCACCACCTGGAAACAGTCGAGAAAGCCGGCAGGATGAAGCGATACAAGGTTGCTAGTAGTCGTCTTGCCACTTTGTTGCGGTTTTTCAGGCGTCCTGAGCAGTCAGCGGTCGATACTTTGGCAGAAGGTGAAGAGGGAGATGCAGAGGAACTCTGGTGAGCTCTTGCATTCATTATCTAAAGAATTCCCCAAAGCAGAGACCCTAAATAGCCAGAAAAGGAGGTTTGGCTTCGAAGGAAGGAGGATTGGCTACCAAGAGAGGTAAGAGCCTATCAGAAGGAGCCTCTGACGTCACCTGCTGGCACTGGCCACTCAGAGCAGTCCAGTGTGCCACAAACACCTCTGTTTCCAAGATGGCAGAGGCCTGGGACACACTGGAGGAGCTCTGGGCACCTCCCCTGGGAGGTGCAGGTCAGGGGAGTGGTCACTCCCCTTTCCTTTGTCCAGTTTCGCGGCAGAGCAGGGCTGGGAGATCCCTAAACCAGTGTAGACTAGCTTATGCAGAGATGGGCACCATCTTTGCCCCTCAAAGCAATTCAGAGGCTGGGGAAAGCTACTCCTCCCCAGCCCTGACACCTATTTCCAAAGGGAGAGGGTGTTACATCCTCTCAGAGGAAATCCTTTGTTCTGTCTTCCTGGGCCAGGGCTGCCTGGACCACAGGAGGGCAGAAACCTGTCTGAGGGGTTGGCAGCAGCAGCAGCCGCAGTGGAGACCCCGGAAAGGCAGTTTGGCAGTACCCGGATTCTGTGCTAGAGACCCGGGGAATCATGGAATTGTCCCCCCCAATGCCAGAATGGCATTGGGGTGACAATTCCATGATCTTAGACATGTTACATGGCCATGTTCGGAGTTACCATTGTGACGCTGTACATAGGTAGTGACCTATGTACAGTGCACACCTGTAATGGTGTCCCTGCACTCACAAAGTCCGGGGAATTTGCCCTGAACGATGTGGGGGCACCTTGGCTAGTGCCAGGGTGCCCACACACTAAGTAACTTTGCACCCAACCTTCACCAGGTGAAGGTTAGACATATAGGTGACTTATAAGTTACTTAAGTGCAGTGGTAAATGGCTGTGAAATAACGTGGACGTTATTTCACGCAGGCTGCAGTGGCAGGCCTGTGTAAGAACTGTCAGAGCTCCCTATGGGTGGCAAAAGAAATGCTGCAGCCCATAGGGATCTCCTGGAACCCCAATACCCTGCGTACCTCAGTACCATATACTAGGGAATTATATGGGTGTACCAGTATGCCAGTGTGAATTGGTAAATTTAGTCACTAGCCTGTTAGTGACAAACTTGGAAAGCAGAGAGAGCATAACCACTGAGGTTCGGGTTAGCAGAGCCTCAGTGAGACAGTTAGGCATCACACAGGGAACACATACAGGGCACATACTTATGAGCACTGGGGCCCTGCCTGGCAGGGTCCCAGTGACACATAGACTAAAAACAACATATATACAGTGAAATATGGGTTAATATGCCATGCAAGATGGTACTTTCCTACATATCCCATGAACAATACGCTGAGAGAGGCTATTTTATTTAGTCTTCTTAAAATTAAATTTGTATCCAAGGGCTACGAATCCTAAAATGATCCTATCGACCCTGGCAAGATGAATGTTGAAGTCGTCATCTATGAGATAGATGTCATCCACATAAGACAATGCCTTGGGATCAATATCATGTAATGTTGATGTTACACAGGCTGAGAACAGCCCTGGGCTGTTCTTGTACCCTTGGGCCAAACAGCAGACGCTTTTTTGTGAGCCACATGAGAATGCACTCAGGACCCGACTTTCATGTGCTAAATTCTGGCAGAAAAAAAACATTGTAAATATCCAAGGTTGTTTTATATTTTTTTGCGCACTATGGCCCTCATTCTGACCTTGGCGGGCGGCGGAGGCCGCCCGCCAAAGTCCCGCCGTCAGGTTACCGTTCCGCGGTCGAAAGACCGCGGCGGTAATTCTGACTTTCCCGCTGGGCTGGCGGGCGGTCGCCTTCAGACCGCCAGCCAGCCCAGCGGGAAAGAGGCTTCCACGATGAAGCCGGCTCGGAATCGAGCCGGCGGAGTGGAAGCTGTGCGACGGGTGCAGTTGCACCCGTCGCGTATTTCACTGTCTGCGCAGCAGACAGTGAAATACATGTAGGGGCCCTCTTACGGGGGCCCCTGCAATGCCCATGCCAGTGGCATGGGCACTGCAGGGGCCCCCAGGGGCCCCGCGACCCCCCCTACCGCCATCCGGATCTCGGCGGTCCGACCGCCGGGATCTGGATGGCGGTAGGGGGGGTCGGAATCCCCGCGGCGGTGCAGCAAGCTGCGCCGCCGCGGAGGATTCAATGGGGCCGTGTACACTGGCGGGACCCCGCCAGTGGTGCCGGTCCGACCGCGGCTTTACCGCCGCGGTCGGAATCCCCATTGGAGCACCGCCGGCCTGTCGGCGGTGCTCCCGCGGTCCTCCGCCCTGGCGGTCAAAGACCGCCAGGGTCAGAATGACCACCTATGTTGTTTATTAGTGCTGTGGTATGTGAATTTTGTATAGCATGTGTATGTCTGACTGTTTAAGTGTCTGCAGTCTAAGACTTTTCTATAAGAATGGTCGGGTTTTGCAACAGGGATAACGGGTTATTCATTGCAGCGACACAGGGCTCAATTACTCCCTGGTACTTGACCTCAGTGAGGATCTCCCTCACTGGAGCTTTTGCTTCAGATTTAACAGGATATTGTGGCTGAGGCTGGGGTGTAGACCTGATAGGTATTATATGTCAAGGAGAATCCTTGTCCCAACCTACATGATTGCGGTACAATGCAGGTGCCTGCGTTGGCTTGTTTTACTGCTTCTGCAACAAGATCAGAGAAAGAAGGCAAAATGACATCTTCCCCATGTGGGAGCTTACGGATGTGCTTGGTTGGCCAGTCCCTTTCGGCCAGTAGGATATCACAACTAAGTTCATTGCAGAATATCACACCAATGGTGCTCTCCATGTCTCCCTCAATTTGGATATTTAAATCATAAACCCTGTCGGGGGGGAGAACGCGCCCATCCACAGTCTCAACTGCAATGTATATGCTAGTTGCTGTCGCATCCAGATGATCTTTCAGACTCTGGTAACATATCATGACCTCTGCTACGCTGTCTAACAGTGTCACTGCCCACGTCTTGTTCTTCAGAAATGTTCTCAAGTGCACTGGCATTTTTAACGGACAGTGCTGCCACCTTTTTCTTTTTAAACTGTGGCTTTTGTTCTGGGGACTTATCTTCTTTTTTGTCTAAATACTGTGGTGAGTCTTTCTTCTGTTTCACATATTCAGGGCGTCAATCAGGACGGCCCCCTCTCTCGCTACATCTATCCATTGAGTCTTGAAAGGAACAAGAGGGACGTGAATTAGTATATCTATCAGGAGCTTTTATATTTCCTTTATTTCTGAGAGTATATCTGCTGTCAGAGTTCTCCATGTGTGGCGAATCAGCTCTCTGATTTCATCTATCTTCATCTATCTTTAAATTGTTTTGTTTATCCCTGCGCTTCTTTAAACCCTCCTGTACTTGTTTAGTACCTTCCTTAGGGGTGGTACTCTGTAGTTCAAGCTTCTTCGGCTTGGCTCCCAAACCATCCCATCCTATACTGGTATAGGTGTTGGAAATAATTTTCGGTAGCTGTTTCTCCTGGTCCATGTGTGGAATCTCTCAGAGGTGCTGGCATATAGCCAGTGCTACCGCTTCCCCTTTGATATTACTGAGTATGACTGAGCAGACTGCGTTGAAGTTACACATTAGTTTCATCCCCAAATCTGGAGCTGGAGCAGCTCCGTACTCATTCTGTATTTGTTTTAACACTTCCGATAATTTGGAAAGTGTCGGGATACCATGTGTGGTAGTATAAATTACAGCGAAGACTATACCCCATGTGGCACAGTCATCCACCGAGAACCACCCCACAGGGCAAGCACATTGTGGTCCCATAAGCAGGAACACATTTTCAAGCTGATTTGTTTTCTGGGTTATCCAGAACGGGATTTTCTCTCGTTCCGTGGGTACCTTACCCATGATAGTATGCACTGTAAAGTGTTACTAGCTCAATGTATAAGTTTCACAGGTCTGCTGCCTGCATGTTTTGTATACCTGGGTGAGGTGTGTATGTGACAAACATAGGCCACGTTGTTCCGTCATTACCTAAGGGACCTACTCTCACGGGTTGTATTACATGTGGTAGGGCGCCTTCAAACCAGTTCTGATGCTCCTGATAAGTGAGCGGTATTTCACAATACTGGTAAGCTTGGTACAGATGAGGTACATTTGCAATTCTGTATGTATGGAATGTGAGTGTAGTGTTGTTTTCCTTAGGAAAGTGAACCCAGGAATAAAATGTTTCTGTTTGATAAGCTTCACTAGCTTCCACTATGAATGTAACATCCCTGCCCTCTTCTCTTAAACGATGCACTACTATGTGTAATGGTAATGCTTGTCTAGCATTCTCAGGAATTTCTAGGGCGTTAGCCATGTTGTGAAATGGGTAAAGAGATGGAACACCAACTGGGGAGAAAAGTACTTTTTTGTCTGAGTTCGAGCTCGAACAGCCTACAGCCTAATTAGGTGCTCCCTGTTCAGCTGAGGAGGATCTTCCCTAAGACCACGGACTTCTCTGTATAATGGTACTTAGGGTACCTGTAGTATGTGAGACAGTGATAGTCAGGGTATCCATAAATTAGTGCCTAAACATCATCATTGGTGGCGCCATGTCGTAGTTTGACTCTTGCTCTAGGCAAGACTGCTGGTTTAAGGATGACAGTACTTATGTTTGTAGGGGACTATGCCAATCCTACAACAAGTTGTAACTTTCGGCCCAACCCTCCCGGCTCACAAGCAGCACCTCACCAAAAACCCAGACAGTAAAAGTTGATTTGTGGCAGTCTTTACTCATGGACTCAAGAGTGTGACATCTCAGGGAGTGTCGTGGTAAAGCGGAGATTACCCCTTTCTCACATTAACATGTCTCAATCAAACACAGCCAATGAAGAAGATCTAGTAAGCTTTCAGTAGGTTCTATTAACAAAACAAAACTGCAATCTAGGATAAGTTGCATGGGCTGCAATGATTAGGATAATGAATAATGCAAGAAACAGAATGGTAAAGCCAAGAGTCATTAATACCAGGACTCCCACCATCTTGTAATAACATAAAATGACATGAAGAATGAAATATGTCCTAATACCCTAATATGATGTACCTAATCTCTAACCTAAAACAGAGATAGGTGTGTTAAACCTAATCTGCCAATGCCATGTCCATGAGAAGAGCCCCCAACCCTTGTGATCTTGGAATGAGGTCTGTAGCTCAGACTCTGTAGGGATACTGAGACTTGGTCAGTGTCAAGGCAACGCGCAACATCAATAGCAGCGATGGTATCTGGTTGGAATCTCTCTGACTGTCTAAGTGAGGTGGATTTATACAGATCTGCTCGGACCCCTGACGTAGGTCTGTTCCCAAACAATAGATAACAAGACATGCTTGGGGCAGCAATTTATGTAAACAATTCCCTTGAAGGCGTGAGGAGGGTAAGTACCTAATGTGAACACATATAGTTTGTTTATCTTTGTCGCTTGATATTGACGCCTTAGCGCAGTGGCACTGATAACATGAAACTAAACATTGGCCTAACTAGAAACAAGGCAGCCATCTTAAAAGATAAAATTAAATAAATGCGCTAAAACAGAGCAAGCTAAATAGGTAAAATTCACTGGGTGACGGGGGCTCGAGTCTGAAAGCCAAAGGCTAAGCTAACAAAATTATATTATTGCCTCTTATTATTCCTGTATTACTTTAGGTGGCTTATAGTCATCCTTTGGCTCAAGTTCTCAATCTGATATTTACTCATACTCACAAGACAAATGTGAAATTTTGCTACTACCTTGAGAAGGAAATTTAGGCATTCACCTACTGCATCTTTGATAATGATGTAGGACTAACTAAAGATTTGCACTCCAGGTATAGACACTGGCTGTACCATTTGTATGGTGACCTATGACCTGTTTTTAGTCTTAAGCCCGCTCCACCATGCGTGAAGCACCACCTAGGTGTGCCCGTGTCCCTAACCCACGCTCACGCTGCTGTCGCATGTTCGAGGCCCTCCACCGCCCGCAGGCTCCCGCCTGCGCCTCATCCCTGGTGTCTAGTGGTAAGCGTTCCTAGTGTTGTGCCTTGGTTCTGAAATTTTTGCTGTATTTTCTTTTATTTTGCTGTATTTTCTCTTATTGTGCTTAAAATTTCATTTTTGTGCTGCTTTCTGCCACATTGTGATCTCTGCCACCTAGCTACATTTCTCGGCTCCCCCGAGCCGTTCTACTTCCCGCCGCTGCGTCCCTGCCCCCCTCGCACCCAATTCGCTTTCCCCTCCCGCCTCCCAGCTGCTCCTCCCTCCCTCCTCCCTTCTTAATGGCGGTCTCTGTACATCGCAGGGAGTGACCTCTGACCAGTTTTTGGTCTTGAGCCCGCTCCCCCACACGCGCAACACCACCTAGCTGTGCCTGTGTCCCTAACCCACGCTGCTGTCGCATGTTCGAGGCTCTCCACCACCCGCAGGCTCCCACCTGCGCCTCATCCCTGGTGTCTAGTGGTAAGCGTTCCTAGTGTTGTGCCTTGGTTCTGTAATTTTTGCTGTATTTTCTTTTATTTTGCTGTATTTTCTCTTATTGTGCCTTAAATTTCATTTTTGTGCCGCTTTCTGTCCCATTGCGGTCTCTTCCCCATTGCTGCGTGAGCCGTTCTACTTCCCGCCACTGCGTCCCTGCGGCCCCACCCCGTCGCGCCCCTTTTCGCTTTCCCTTCCCGCCTCCCAGCTTCTCCTCCCTCCTCCCCTCTTAATGGCAGTCGCTGCGCGTCGCAGGGAGTGACCTTTGACCTGTTTTTGGTCTTGAGCCCGCTCCCCCACACACGCAGCACCACCTAGCTGTGCCCATGTCCCTAGCCCACGCTGCTGTCGCGTGTTCGAGGCCCTCCACCACCCGCAGGCTCCCGCCTGCGCCTCATCCCTGGTGTCTAGTGGTAAACGTTCCTAGTGTTGTGCCTTGGTTCTGTAATTTTTGCTGTATTTTCTTTTATTTTTCAGTATTTTCTCTTATTGTGCCTTAAATTTCATTTTTGTGCCGCTTTCTGCCCCATTTCGATCTCTGCCCCTTCGCTGTGTTTCTCAGCTCCCCTGAGCCGTTCTACTTCCCGCCGCTGTCTCCCTGCGGCCCGCCCCCCTCGCGCCCCCATTCGCTTTCCCCTCACACCTGCTCCTCCCTCCCTCCTCCCCTCTTAATGGCGGTCGCAGGGAGTGACCTCTGACCTGTTTTTGGTGTTGAGCCCGCTCCCCCACGTGTGCAGCACCACCTAGCTGTGCCCGTGTCCCTAACCCCTGCCCACCTGCTGTTGCACGTTCGAGGCCCTCCACCACCCGCAGGCTCCTGCCTGTGCCTCATCCCTGGTGTCTAGTGGTAAGCGTTCCTAGTGTTGTGCCTTGGATCTGTAATTTTTGCTGTATTTTCTTTTATTTTTCTGTATTTTCTCTTATTGTGCCTTAAATTTATTTTTTTGTGCCACTTTCTGCCCCATTGCCATCTCTGCCCCTTCGCTGCGTTTCTTGGCTCCCCCGATCCGTTCTACTTCCCGCCGCTGTGCCCCTGCGGCTCTGCACCCCTCGCGCCCCCATTCGCTTTCCCCTCCTTCCTCCCAGCTGCTGATCCCTCCCTCCTCCCCTCTTAATGGCGGTTGCTATGCGATTGCGCAGCGGATGCGTGCAGCGGGCGTGCCGCTGGCACGCCAGAGGCAAGCCCGTCTGCACCCGTCCACGCCTGGACCGCACCCAGCGCCAGTCCCCCTGGCCCGCTGGGACCCCGCTCCACCAGATGCCGTTTCACTGCCAGCGACCTCCACGCCCTCAATCCAGGACGCTCCTCCGCCTGTTTCCTGTCCACCCCGAAGAACACCAAGGGACCCTTCTCTTGCCAAGCCTGCCACTTCACCTGCACCCCAACGCACGACAGACCTGCCGACAACCACCTCAGCTGCATTCTACTCCACTCCCGCTCCAATCACAAACATGCAATCGAACTCTGGGACCTACTGACCTCAACATCACGGACATCGCCTTCCTCACCGAAACCTGGACAAACTCGGCCTCGGAACCCGACTTAGCCACAGCCATCCCTGAAGGCTACAAAATCACCAGAAGAGACCCCACCAACAAACCAGGAGGAGGAATCGCCATAGTCCACAAAAGCTCCATCAAAGTCTTGACTAGCACGCACGACACCCTCAACCTCGCCGAGCACCTCCACTTCAACATTCACGTCAACGCCAACACCACCCTCAAAGGAACTCTGATCAACAGACCCCCGGGCCCTGACCTCAATTCTGCGACGCCATCGCTTACATCGTCGGCACCCAGGCCCTCGCCTCAACTGATTACCTCCTCCTTGGCGATCTGAACTTCCACCTAGAAAACAACAACGACATCAACACCACCAACATGCTGGACAACCTCGCCAACCTGGGCCTCCAAAAACTCGTCACCTCGCCCACTCACACTGCAGGCCACACTCTCGACCCCATCTTCTCAGCCAGCAGCTACGTCTCCTTCAGCCACACCACCGAACTCAGATGGACAGACCATCGCTGCATCCACTTCTACCAGAAACATGTCACTCACCACCACCACACACAACCCCCCCGACGCAACTGGAGCAAAATCTCAACAGAACAGCTGATCTCCACTCTCGCCTAGGCCCCAACCCATCGGGACCCCGGCCTCTAACACAGCCCCCAACAACCTGCATCAATGGATAGAAGACTGCGCCAATACCCTTGCACGGCTCAAAAAACCCTCAAACACCCTCCATAGCACCAAGGCCAGCTGGTTCACCCCAGACTTACAGGATTCCAAACGGAACTGCCGCAGAATGGAGAAAACCTGGCGCCTTGAACCTACAGAATCCAACCACATCGCACTCAAGACTACCATCCGCAAGCATCACCAGCTGATCCGCACCACCAAAAGGATCCACTTAAAAAAACGCATAGACACCAACGCCCACAACAATAAAGAGCTCTTCTGCATTATCAAGGAGCTCTCCAACCCAAGGCCCTGCTCCAAAGAACCCCCTCCATCACAGGAGTTCTGCAACTCCCTCGTCACCCATTTCCGTCGAAAGATAGAAGAAATCCACAACAGCTTCAACCCCCAGACCCACCAGCAGACTACAGACACCCACAAACCCAACGCCCCAAGCAACACCAACCTCCTTCACACCTGGACCCTCGTCAACAAAGAAGACACTGCCAACGCCATGGCCTCCATTCACTCCTGCTCCCCATCGGACGGCTGCCCACACCATATCTTCAATAAAGCAAGCAACATCCTCGCTCCCCACCTCTGCGACATCATCAACAGCTCCTTTGAGTCTGACACCTTCCCGGAAATCTGGAAACATGCATAAGTCAACGCCCTGCTGAAGAAACCCAAGGCAGACCCAGATGAACCCAAGAACTACCGGCGGATCTCCCTCCTCCCCATCCCAGCCAAGGTCATCGAAAAAATTGTGAACGGCCAACTATCCTGCTTCCTGGAAGACAGCAAGGCACTCAACACCTCCCAATCCGGATTCCGCAAAAACCACAGCACTAAGACCGCACTCATCGCTGCCACAGATGACATCAGGACCATGCTCGACGAATGCAAAAACGCGGCACTCATCCTCCTGGACCTCTCCGCAGCCTTCGACACCGTTTGTCATCACACCCTCCGCACACGCCTCCACAACACCGGAATCCGCGACAAGGCTCTTGACTGCATCTCGTCATTTCTCGCTGGCAGAACACAGAGAATCCGCCTTCCATCATACTTGTCCGAAGCCTCCAAGATCATCTGTGGCGTCCCCCAAGGATCCTCCCTCAGCCCAACGCTGTTCAATGTCTACATGGCCCCACTCGCCAACATCGCACGAACGCACCACACCAACATAGTATCCTACGCAGACGACACCCAGCTGATCCTCTCCCTCACGAAAGACCCTACAACTGCCAAAATCAACTTCCACAATGGACTTCACGCCATCGCCAGCTGGATGGAATCAAGCCGCCTCAAGTTAAACACAGATAAAACAGAAATCCTCATCTTTGGCACCGACGCCTCAGCATGGAACGACTCCTGGTGGCCCACCTCCCTAGGATCCGCACCCTCGCCCACCACCCACTCACGCAACCTTGGATTCATCCTGGACTCTACACTCAGCATGACTCAGCATGTCAACGCAATCTCCTCCTCCTGCTATAACACTCTTCGCATGCTCCGCAAGATCTTCAAGTGGATTCCCGTAGAAACCAAGAAAACCGTCACCCACACCCTAGTCAGCAGCCGTTTGGACTACGGAAACGCACTATGGGCCTGATTACAACTTTGGAGGAAGGTGTTAATCCGTCCCAAAAGTGACGGATATACCACCAGCCGTATTACGAGTCCATTATATCCTATGGAACTCGTAATACGGCTGGTGGTATATCCGTCACATTTGGGACGGATTAACACCTCCTCCAAAGTTGTAATCAGCCCCTATATGCTGGAACAATGACCAAACTCCAGACGAAGCTGCAACTAATCCAGAGCACATCTGCCCGCCTCATTCTGGACGTCCCACGGTGCCCCCACATCTCACCCCACCTCAGAGACCTACACTGGCTACCCGTATCGAAGAGGATCACCTTCAAACTCCTCACCCACGCATACAAAGCAATCCACTACACAGGCCGAGCCTACCTCAATGACAGACTCACCTTCCACGCTCCCACCTGCCATCTTCGCTCCGCCAGCCTCGCCTCCGTCCCACGCATCCGCCGCACCACTGCCGGAGGAAGATCCTTTTCTCACCTCGCCACCAAGACCTGGAACTCCCTGCCGCTCCACCTATGCCAGACCAGGACCTCCTGACATTCAGGAAATGTCTCAAGACATGGCTCTTCAACCAGTAGCTTCCCCCCCCCCCCCAGCGCCTTGAGACCCTAACGGGTGAGTAGTGCGCTCTATAAATCTCATGATTGATTGATTGATATACAGGCCCTTAAATTAATCAGAGCCACATGTCTAAGCTCAATATTTTTAAACAGCCCATGATTTGGATTTAATCGAACAGGATAAAGGACAGAAGCATATTTAAAATCAAATTGCTAATATAAAAGTGAACATTGAGGCTTCATGTATGGCTACTTGTAAAGATTAGTCCTTCACCCTGAAAATGTTTGTGTACAAATTTGTTGAGAGTAAACAGGAGAAAAGTCTAAGTGTAATACTTTGAAATCTTCTGCTAGTGCCATTCAAGACTCTAATGAGCTGTTTTATCAGTATACTCACTATACCCTTAATAAATATTATTAAATATTGTATAGCCATATTACCTAGGGTAAACGGTGTCAGACTACTAGATTTTAAAAGGATGTGTCTTACTTTAATTGCTATGGACCAAACATATTTTTTAGTCATTCCTCCTTCTCTTTGGGAACTTGTTTCTATTCTCATGCAATTTCATAGAGAATTTCCTAGCTTTCATACTGGTAATGAATGTAACTACTCATATTAGTGGAACGTGTATGCTTGGTTAAAGACAGCATGATTAGCCAGTGTGACTGGGGGTTTGGTTTCACTGCAGCAACACAGATATGTGATAAGGAGAGATACCACAGTACATGTCAGTGGTAATGCTATAATAACTGACTCAGCATAGGTCACCCAGAGATCAATAGCTATCATCCTTCCATGTGCGGAGAAAATATCTTGATTGAGTAGATTGGGGATTGCTCTGGTCATTATTGACTCAAATGGGCTTCACAACACTTTTTGTTCTCTGTTTCCTATATATTTTACCATAGGTGAATATTTCTTTAGGGTATTGGACTCTTGTAATATTTTCCCTATTATGTAGGTGACTCCGTAGGATGCACATGGTCTCTTTTTCTTCATGCTATGCGTATTGGGCCCATCATATTTGAAATATCACTGCCTTTGTGGGCCATACCTCTGCTTGACCTTGTACTACCCTTTTCTGCCATCGCATTGAGTGCTACGGAGTTCAGTATGTCATGAGAAAACGACCTCAATGCCACCTAAACAGTACTCTTAATTGCAGAGTTTTCATAGTAAATCCAGGCTAATAAGCATGTAACAAAATATCCTCTCTATAGGCAGAGAATTCTATTTCCTTGCTCCCATGTAGAAAAGACTTAACATCTGGATACTGTTTGATTCTAGTAAAAACAAAGTGAAAGAAACCCCTGATAATATTAAGTATAGTTATATAGCATGACGCGAGTCGAGCCTGTTCTGTATAATGAATATAATTCTACCTATCCCAATACCTTGGAGTATCAACTGGGTTATGTTAATGGCCATACAGTTTGGTTGTTTTGAAATCATTTTATTTACTCTGATAACTACTCAGTCGGTGATTGACTGTTATTGGAGTAATGGTTTCACCTTAAATCGTTAAAGAGAATGATATCTTCTAATCCTCTCTCTTCTACATTTTCTTCTAAGCAAATTATGAGCCTTTTTTCTATTATACATAGTGGGTGCTCATCTAGTCCTCCCTCTAATAATTCTGTCTTCCATTTTATCGTTTTACACGTATGCCATTCTGTATTTCTTCTACATATTGCACAATTGTCATTGGTTTCGCCTCGTAAATATCCTCGTAGATACTCTCTTCCACATCATTTAGGTATGAGGGTCTTTACTGTGGTTCCAGCTCCACTGAAAAAAAATCACCATTTAACTTTAACACTTAATAATGAAAATGTTTGCCATAATCACAGGAGTTTAGCACCAATCATAAACCCCATATTGTTAAAGACACTGTACCATTATTGAGTTTAAAATAGACTCTCTTCTGTACGTAGAAAATGGCTGTGTTCGAGTAGGAGAGAGAGGGTAAAAGTGCAGTTATGATCCAGAAATCATGCCTCCCAATCTAACTAAGTATAAAATTACAGTGTGGTTTGATCGAGGAGAACTTTGCTTCGTTTTCCACATTCTGGGCATCTTATCTTGAGTTAACAGTAGTGGTGGGCTCTGATTTCTATTAAATGGCTCCATTCTGATTGAGTCATTTTTTGTTCCTTGTTTTCTGGTTTACTTTAGTACCTTGGGCTATATTGTACGTCCTACCTATCCCTAAAAAATATGAAAACATTAAAAAAGGAAAAGAGAAATATTTCCACTTTAGTATTACCAAAAAATGTGTGCCCAAAAGAGCATTTTGGAAATTATCCATTTCTGTTTTTTTTTTCTTCACTGATACTCTGTGGAAGCTAGCCATGCCTCTTTATGGTCGCATTGCTTGGATAGATAGATAGATGGATTTATGGATGGATAGATAGATAATACATTATTTCACGGTTAATTAAAAATTATTACAATCTGAAACCCCTGAGCATGGGGAAGAAGCAACACCAGTAATAAGAATAAAAAAAAAGTCTATAAAACATTGGTTTGAGAACATTATAAGAAAAAGTGACGTTAAAATCAAATGCATTGGGGGACAGTAATAGTGAAAGAGCACCCCTTCAATTACTGATATCAAATGCTATATTCCTCAATGTTTGCAAAAGGGGGCAATTTGAACAGCCATTGTGAGGGGAGGGATCTTATGCCGACTGAACAATAGTATGCAGATATGGGGCGGTTTTGCAGAGATCTCATCTTGTGATATTGGGATCACTGTAATGTAGACCTTGCTTGCGTGCAGGCTCAGGCAACCATGCAAGTGAATGCAAGTGGAGAACAAATTATGAGGACTCTGAAAAAGAAATCCACAAAATTACTATCAAAAATTGCAAGGCTCTCATATATAACACTAAAATCGAATACTAGAATCAGAAGATTAAAACCTCTAACAAATCTTCCAAATAACTGTTCTCTATGGTAAAAGAATTAGACAATCTCCCAGATAAAAAGATTTCCTGCGCCAGCCAAGATTTCTGCAATTCTCTTGCAGATTTATTTCAAGCAAAAGTCAAAGCTTTGTATGACACCTTTGTGGTTAAAAACCAGCAGTCGCAAGGCCCTCTCTGATCTCTGTGCCTCCTGTAAGGGGGACACATTTAGTATAAGATCTAGGCCTCAGGATAATCCCTCACCAACTAGTAACATTACAGTAGTATCTTCCTTTTCTCATCTCACCTCCAAACAGGTACAGAAAATACTCATCACCATCAAATCAGATTTCCAGCTAGACCCTTGCACAGCTAAAATTGTACATCAGGTCCCAGAGGTGACAGCTCTATTTCTTAGTAAAATCTATATTCAGATAGTCAATGCCAGCATTTTTCCTAGTGAATGAAAAAAAGCGTCAATCTTACCTCTTTAGAAAAAAAACCTAATCTTGAGGTCTCAGATCTGAGAAACTGTAGACCTATCTCACATGTTCCCTTCCCAGCAAAAGTTGTACAAAAATCCATGAACCAAGAGCTCACTACACTTATTGAGGAAAATAGTCTCCTTGACCTGACTCAGTTCGGCTTTAGAAGTGAGCATAGTAAAGAACTGGCCCTTATTGCAGCTACAGAAGAGATCAGAAGGGCTACAGACAAGGGAGGAAACGCCACACTCATCTTATTAGATCTCTCTGCAACTTTTGATATTGTAAACCATAAAATACTAATAGAACGTCTTTTTTCCATTGGTATTAGAGGTAATGCACTTGCCCTCATAAGATCTTTTTTATTGGCGTACAAGCACTTTGTCGCTCTCAACGAATTCACACCATTCTGTTTTTCCTTATCATGTGGACTACTGCAGGGGCCCTCCCTGAGTCCTACACTTTATAATCATTATGTTGATTGGCTTCCTTAATAAAATCTTGTGGTTTGTCAGTAGTGTCATATGTTGATTACACACAAATTGTAATCTCTTTGACTGGCAACCCAGATGACACCACAAACAGTTGCCATGACTGTATGATTCACACTACCAAGTGGATGAGTGAAAACTGCTTGAAGTTAAACTACTGGAAGACCAAAGTTATGCTGTTAGGTAGGGATACATCCTTCTGGTCCCCTAGTTGGTGGCCGCAGAGCCTTAGACCACTACCCACTCCTGTGGTTAAACCCAAGAGTTAAGGAGTGCACTTTGATTATAAACTGATTTTCAGAAACCGGCTCAATACAATATCCTCATCCTCCTTTCTTATGTTGAAGATTTTCAGAAAGGTATTTTCCGTTATCTCTTAGGATTTGAAAAAGACCCTAGTGTTGGCACTTCAACTGGCCAAAATCGACTACTGTAATGCTCTTTTTCTCAACATTAAAAAAAAATCTCCATAAACTTCAGATGGTCCAAAATGTGGCACCTGGTTGGTTGTAGGAATTCCCAAACATCAGTCGGGCCAACAAGCATTGATCCAACTCCACTGGCTCCCAGTGAAAAAGCGCATCGATTTCACTGCACTCTGTATCATGTTCAGAGCACTACATGGTACGGTGCCAGATTACATTAAACACTGTTTTTCATGGTACCTTCTCGAACATACATTGCAATCATCTTTGGCAAAAAACATTGTCATTCCTAGGCACCAGAGACACAACTGGCATGGCAGACGTTTTTCTGTCTGTGCAGCTCTCCCTTTTGAGTTGCAAAAACATGACAGAACTTCTACCTTTCCAGAAAAGCTCTTAAAACATGGCTTTTTAGCCTTTAATTAACATCCCTCTGGTTTCACTACCTTCACTGTTTGGCAGTGCCTAGGCACCTTTTGGGCAGTAATGTGCTTTATAAATATTTTTTTCATTTCATGCACTAATAGGCATGGGACAAATTATATGCTAAAATTGCATTTATTGTGATGTTGAAAATACAGTGACTGACATTTGAATCCTGAAACACATTGTCTGCCTACCAGTAATTTAAAATTTCATAGCTCAAGTCTTACTTTGTTCACATTAAAACACACCAGCCTAATGTTACCACAGGGTTTTTCCATTAGGAATTTGAGTAATTATGTGGTAATGTTTGCATTATTATGGAGTAACGTAGGGCATCAGATTTTGCACTAGCAATCTGTTTTTTGCCTGTGTTTTGTGTCTCTAGAAATTCCACTGATTTGCAACTGTAGGATTCTTGCATTATTTGTGAAGGCCATTGAGGATATCTGACATTATTATGTCCCAGTTACAAACATTCAGCAGTAGCAAAATGATGTTTGAATGCACCATTGATCTCAAATCTTAATAAATATTGAATTGGGAGAAATCGTATACTATTTTCACTGCTTTTGGTATCCCAGTGTATCTGAAATATATATTTGCTTGCAACTTTGACAAATGTTTATTAGCTTTTGTTCAGTACTATCCAGTTTTTATCAGTCTGGTTTACAGGACAGCATTTCCAATAAGTTCCCTCTAGATTTCCTTGGGAGATTCTGTAAATTCCTTATAAAACTGACAAGGTTAGGCCCATGGTACTTGGCAGGGGTGCTTTTAAAATGTCCCTTTTGCTAATCATTCTCCCACTAATTCCTTAAGGACTCACCACTACAGCCTTCCCACTGGCCGATAATGTGTTCCTTAAGTCCTTTCAATTGACTCTCCAACTGTTGTATCAAAAAGTACCAGAAAACAGAGCTAGAGCTTCTCGGGAGCTAGAGTTTGACGTAAATAAATGGTATAGTAAACATCATATAGCAACCTCCATGTGGCCACACTCAAACCATGACTGGTAGTCACCAATAGGCTATCTACAATGTATGGAGGAGTGAGAGGTTTGTCCACCACATTTCTACCCAACTCATGAACCTAATCATACATGGTGTGGCCTTTCAACGACATGTAAGCGCAGAAACAAAACTTCTGTTTCTGTGTGTACTCTTCCCTATTCGTTCTAAAAAATATTTATTATTTGGATGCAATGAATCACACCCACTAAGGTGGCATTCTTCCTCATCGGGTCTTGCTCCATGTTGGGTGGGGCTGTGCAGTGCCCAATGGGCTCCAAGAGGAGTGTACTATAATGCCTAGGATCTGTAAATTAAATGCTTCTATTGGGCCTGCAACACTGATTGTGCCAACCACATAAGTAGCCCCTTAACCACGTCTCAAGTCTGCCATTGCAAGGCCTGTGTGTGAAGTTTTACTGTCACCTTGATAGTCATTTAAAACCTCTGGCGGCCAAGCCTTAAAATCCCTTTTATTACATATATCACCCCTAAGGTAGGCCCTATGTGACTCACAGGGCAGGGTGCAGTTATGTAAAAAGGCAGGGCATGTACATTTTAGTTTTACATGTCCCAGTAGCGAAAAACTCCCAAAGTCATTTATCACTATAGGGAAGCCTGCTCCTCTCATGGGTCATCATTGGGAATTCCTCAATATATCTTTAAGCTGTAATTCCTGCTCATAAAGGAGTAGCTACCTCATATCATTGGAATTATAATGATAAATCCTCTTTACTGGTAAAGTCAGAATTAACATTACAATTTTAGAAATGCCACTTTTAGAAAGTAGGCATTTCTCTGTTCATACTGCTCAATGTGACTTACAGCCTGTCTTCAGTCCACGTCTGGTCTGTGCTGGGTGACAGCTCTCCTTGTGCATTCCATCTAGGCAGCCATAAACACAGGACACTCAACTGCATCTGCATTCATCTGTATACTGATGGGACTTCCTGGTCAGGAAGGATGGAGGGGGCTCACACTTACACTTCAAAGGGTAGAGCCTTGACCCCACACAAAGGACTGATAACCCCAACCGATAGCCTGGCAGACATGACTGGGCTGAAAGGGAACTGGTACACTTCAAAACACTCTTTGAAGTCTAAGTCTTCCCCACTTCAAAGGCACATTTGGGCATCAATACTGGGTCTTTGACCCCTTCAAATCAGACATTTCTAGACCTGGAAACTGAACCTCTGTCGGTAGGATTGCTGTGCCGCTCAAAGGACTCAACTGGACTGCTTTCCTTGAAGGACTTCTCTTCTGCGTCTTGCCCTGCTAGCTGCTGTTCTCAAACCTTGCTGGAAGGACTATGCCTTCCCACCAGAGTGATCTCCAAGAGCTAGCTGGTTTGCTCCCTGTTCTCCTGCAGTCTCTGGGACATCAAAGACTGCTCACCACTCTCCTGGTGCTGCTGGACTCTGCCCTATATGATTCTCATGCTTGCCTGGGGGGCTCCCTCCAAGCTCTGGGCATCAGAAGAGTCTTCTGCAGCTGAGTTCTACAAAAACCAAAGCATTGCATCTCTAACAATGACACAGTGGCTTCCAGCCGACAGCAGAGTTACAGCCTCTGCAGCTCACCGACAAAAATGTGCGCGGCCTAACATCGGTAAGTCGCATTTACCTCAATGGAGCTCACAGACGATGCAGTGACCCGACTGCATGGAAAATATTAACGCATTGCTCCACAAAGGTACTGTTGCAGTGGGCCCTGCGTGGGTTTTGTAGCTGACCTACCGTCTAGCGCAGTCAGCCTGGATTTTTTTTCTCCAATTAGCCTTTTGACTGTTAGTGACTTCTAAGCACTGTTTTCACATTTAGGGCTACACGTACAAACATCATATTGTGTGACTTGCAAATTGTGAGATTTGGAGACTTGCAGTTTGCGAGTAATATGACCTGATGTACAACAGTGTCTTTCAAATGGGTGTCAAGGGACCTGCCTCATTAATGAGACAGATCGTAATTTGTGACCCATTTGGTAATGGCCGCACTCACAGGGATGGTGGCCTGCTAGGGTCAGCAGACCACAATGTTTGTGGCGGCTTTTTAAACAATACAGTGTTTTTTTTTAAATGCAGCCCCTTTTCTTTAAAGGAAAACTGGATGCATTGCAAAGAAAATTGAAAAGTTTCCTTTTCATTTTCTCAGAGAACCACTGCCTGCCCTGAAAAAACATTGGAGCCCCCAATAATAAAGGGGAAGGGGTCCTCTAAGGACCCCTTCCCATTTGCACATGGGTTACCCACAATTTGAAATTTGTGGTAATTGCGATTGTTTTGCGACCACATTTCTGGTCGCAAAGCAATCCTACATCGCCCTGCTAGTCGCTATTTGGAAAGGACTCCCCTGGCACGGCCCCTTCCTAATAGTGAGTCACAAACCCATTTTGCAATTTGGTAATAGGCTACCGAATTGCAAAATAGGGTTTTGTACATTTAAAAATGCTTTTTTTGGTCGCAAACGGCTCGATTCCATGAATTGGGCCATTTGTGACCAAAAAAAAGCTACCTACATGTGGCCCTTAATCTTTAAAAATTCATATCTCGACTTCCACTGGATGGATGTTTGTTGTTTTGGTCTTGTTTTATTCTGATACATATTCTGTATTTTTCTAACCTGGTGTGGGGTCTTTTTATAGTGTTCTCACTGTGTTTCTGTATGAGTTATTGCACACATACTTCACAAGTTGCCTTCTAAGTTAAGCCTGCCTGCTCTGTGCCAAGCTACCAGAGGCTGAGCACAGAATAATTTAGGTTGTGCTTTGTCTTACCAGAACTAGAATTGTGGTCCCTACTTGAACAGGGTTGCATACTTCTGCCACCTAGAGACCCAATTTCTAACAGGTATACAACATTTTTGTCTTAATCGATATCTTTCTTATCCCTTCACCTATAGGAGTCTATCTGATTTAGTCACACATATAACAGAAAACCTTGTATTAAAATTTCAGCTCCCTTCCTATTCTTTCTACTGTACTAGTAGGTCCCCCATTCATACAGTTTGTTTACCAAATGGGAGCAGCCACGGTGCAGCTTCTATGTAGTTAGGATTCACTCATACTGTCCATTGAAAAGACATTCATTTGCCTATAACTTTTGACCTCGTGGACAGATTCCCACCAGGTTTGGCAATCATTTCACACCATCACCTGAGGTGCAGTAAGCCACTTTTCATACAGATCTTTCAAGGAAAATAAATGGTAATGGGGGGGTGAAAAAATATGGCCCTCATTACGACCGTGGCGGACGGCGGTATTATGGAGAAAAGTACTGCCAACAGGCTGGCGGTACTTTTCCCCACAATATGACATTGGCGGTTTGGCTCAAACCAAACTGCCAATGTACCACTCAGTCCGCCATGGCGGTAGCAGCCGCCGGGCTGGATACTTCAGTTTTCGTCCAGGCTACCGTCACGAGCCCGTCCGCGGGATCATGACCCCCTCCTTACCATCACGAAAACCAAGGTGGTAGGCACTATCAGTGACAGGGAAGGACTTCCCTGTCACTGATAGGGGTTTTGTCCCATCTCCCTCCCCCTACCCAGATTTCCCACCACCCCTCTCCCTCCCCAGACCCACCCCCCAACATACATGCACCTTCACGCACCATCACGCACACTCATACCCACATGCATGCATACATCTATTCACACACACATCCAAACACACTGACATACATACAAGCACACATGCATTCACACAACACACAATACATGCATTCACACATCCACACATGCACACACATGCCACACGCAATGCACACCCACATTCACACACCCCCACACACAACACCCCACTCCCCTGTCGGAGCACCCCCCAACTTACCTGATTTCAGGGGCTCCTCCAGCAGGAGACAGGACGGGCGCTGCTGCCAGCAGCAACGTCTGCCAGCAGCAGACCGCCAGGCCGTATCATGGGTCATGATGGGGTCTGCGGCGGACTACTGGCGTAGCGCTGCTGCTGGCTTACTGCTATCTTCCGCCTTGACCACAGCTGGAATTCCACCATCCCTCTGGCGGAATTCCAGCTACAGTCATAATATGGCAGACGGCGGGTAGCCGCGGCGACGGTCTTTTGGAAGCTGTCGCGCGGCGGTAGGCGGTTTTTACCAGCGCTGTCATAATAAGGGCCTATGTGTTTTGCCATTTTAGATACTCAAGAGAAAAATTTCCCTTGTGGTGGCCATTTCAGTAAGTGCAACAGGGTCCCCGTGTCCAAACAAAAATTTATAAAAAATGTGTAAAGGGCGGATTGAGTACACCCTAGTGGGCATAACATCAAAGAGGCCCACCTTTGGTAAAGTAGAAAAAAAAAAAAGAAATAATAAAATGAGCCAGAGGGTTTGTGGTACCTTTAGAGGATTATTTGACACGTAAAATGTACTGCGATACTTCTCTTAGCACTGTGGACCCTGGCCATCATTTTAGGGGTTGGAGATCCACAAATTCTTTAGTAGTGCACTGGATCCAGGGCCAGCTATCTAGCCCATGCTTTGCCTTTCACAGCTTTGCAGATTAGGATCTTGAATCATAAACCCATAAAAGCAGCAACAAGGGTAAAAGAAGCTTGCCTTTGGCTCGAAGTACCCAGGCATGATGTTTGCCATAGATTTACAGTTCCAAAATAGAATCCTCAAATTAAATAAATGTAAAATCAAATATAAATAAGGCCAGGCCAAAGGCCAACTTCTGTGTACCAACCCAACCCAATCCATGGCAGGTTAGCCACTGGGTTTACCCACAGGCAAGCCTTTGTGACCCAAACACCAGCCTCTTGTGACAGGTTGGGAAAAGTCTAAGACCTGCTGCCAAGCTCTGATATACAAGGCCAAAGACAGTGTTGGCTGCTGTTTTAGGTTGGGTATGGGGTCTTGCCAGAAGCCTGGTCTACAGTTAGCCCCCATCGTCAATGGCCAGAAGCTATGCCCATTGGGGGGTTGACTGCCAGTGCAATGAAGAGAACAACATTCTTGGAAAATGTGTATTGTTTGCATGTTTCAGGTGAGGATAGCCCTTTTCATGATATGAGGCCATCTTGTTTACAGTGCTATTTCCAATGCTTACTATTGCTACAGAAATATACGAAATACTTATGATCTTTCACATTTCTTCAATTAGTTTTGAAAGACTGCCCTTATTTTCCATAGTCGCATATTGTAAATCAGCCAATTGTATGCATTAAATTGATATGAAAGAGAAACAATTTCTTCTTCATCTACATCTCTTATCTTCAAAATGTATATAATAATGCAGTATTTTTTCTTTAACATGTCTGGCTCCATAAGAATGAGGATGGAAATGATGAGGCAGAGTCTGAAGATGACTTTGAGGAGATGAACATGTGCCTCCTCTCAGCCCGAAACTTTCCCCGAAAAGCCAGCCAGACCAGCATCTTTCTGCAGGAGTGGGACATCCCCTTTGAGCAGTTGGAAATTGGTGAAATGATTGGCAAGGGGCGCTTTGGCCTGGTCTACCATGGCCGCTGGCACGGTGAGGTGGCCATTCGCCTCATTGACATTGAGCGTGACAATGAGGACCAGCTTAAAGCCTTCAAACGGGAAGTGATGGCTTATCGGCAGACACGACATGAGAATGTGGTGCTGTTTATGGGAGCCTGCATGAGCCCTCCACACCTAGCAATCATAACCAGGTATGTTTTCCAGCGATCAAAGTTAAGTTATGTGTATCTGTAAATCACACTATCACGTATAAGGGTATTTTGGCACTGAGCATGTGCATGTGCCTAGTCTTGCCTGTGGTCGGTTTGTTAATTGTGAAGCCAGGTCTTCAACTTCATGCAGAATTCAAGAAGAGAGGAGGAGTCTCTGATGTTAGGTGGGAGGTCGTTTCACACTTCAGGAGCGAGCTAAGAGAATACCCTTCTTTTGGACCTGGTTCCGGGTGTGCATGGGATGTGTGCGAGTAGGAGTCCTGCAGAACGGAGATGTCTGAGTGGATGGTGAAAGGAGATGTGACTGTCCAGGGCAGATGGAGCCTGAGTTAAGCAGTCCCTTGATCATGTATGCACCTTGAAGTAGTCTCATGGGTTCTAACATGATAATATCACATAAGAAGGGAAAATACTATTAATTAATATTAATATTAACTGTATTTTAGCAAATATTTGAGAATCTATATATGGTTCCATGGAGCAAGAGATCTTGTCATACTTTGTATCTTATGTATACTTCAGGGCATTCCACAGTGTATAAAACTAGTGTATTTGATATATCACAGAGAGTTTCTCTGGGATCCCATAAAGCAGGAGAGCACTTATTCAAAGAGATACTCTTTTTGGAGCTGAATATGCGATCCTCATGTTGGATATATTGTACAACTTCTGCATATCCCATTGCTAGTTTGTGAAAGGATTATGAAACGGAATACCAATTTGATTTACTAGTTTGTACTTGAGATTTATGCTACATGGTAATTTAGTGTGAATAATTTGAAACAGTTTGAGACGTTGCCTGAAAACGGTAACTTGGTGGTTCTGATAGGGCCTTGCCCTTCAGTTCTCAATACCGTGCTCAGCATTTCTACTTAGGCCCTGATTATGAGTCAGGCAGAGTTGAATTACCTTATAGAATGTTGCAGTGCCTTATTCTGAGTGGGCTGTTGTTTCTTAACCTGATTTTCCCAGGTGTGAAAACACTAGACACTAGACTAGATTATGCTAGTCTATTTTACCACACAGTAATTCTGCCCAGAAAAGCTCACATGAGACTTTGGCTGCAGCAGCAGGCAAGCCTGTTTCCTCCCTTTTGTGGTATTTGGAGCATACAGTCCTCCTCACTTACAGTACATAGATTTCCCTTTCCACTCCTGCTCGCCACATCCTCTCCCTTCACCCTCACCCCATTCACAGAGGTTACAGCATGAATTTACCACCTACTCAGAGCTGGTGGAAAACGTGCCTTAAACACCACAGAATTGTGAATTCCAGTGGGTGTTTTTGACTGCTGTATCAGGTTCCATGCAATCATTCTCCATTACATAGTGTTAACTCATTATTACACAGTCCTGATGCCCTTTTACTGTACAATAATGTAAATTACATAAGTAGAGCTTGCACCACCCTTACCGGGTACTGTGCAACTTGTAATTAGGGCCTTAATTGTTAGACAAGACCTTTAAGTTTACATCCGCATTGAAAGACAGTTCATCTAATCTAAAGTTTTAGATATGTATCATAATTTATGCAATAAAGTGTTTAGCATTGCTTTTTGTGTATTATAAGCTGCATATGAGAGATATGCCTCTCACTTGCGGTAGCATTAATGCTGAGTCTGCCCGATAGTCTATCAGATAAAGAACTGAAAGCACAAATCTAGGATCACTGGAGCCATGGTGCTGTCCGCGCCTTATCGGAACTGCAGCCTGGTTATACTCTAAGGCTCTTAGGCGGCACTGACAGTAATTCCAGAAACAAAGTTTTCCAGGCAGAATTATTGCAGATATAAATAGTCCTTCCATTGAAACCTTTGAAGTAACTGTGGTTGGAAGTAGAATACTGTCTTGAAGTAGCCGACCAAAAGAGCAACCTTGATGTAGGCCATAGTTGTATTGTATAGTTGGTTGCTAGTGAGGTACTGCCACCTCACGATGTCTGCCAGGAACCATGTTATCACAGACAGAGGGGGTCATTCCGAGTCTGGCAAGTTTGGCGGGCAGCCTCCGTCTCCCGCCAAACTCGGAATGACCCCCAGAGTCTTGAGCTGGGTCTTAGATCTTGTACACTCTAATGCAACCTCAGCCTATGGTATCAAAGCCAACCTTACCACGGGCATAGCCACTGACTGTCTGTCCGCTCTGGAACACTGTATTTTGTTGCTGCTAGGCTTTGGTGTCTGATTGGGTATCTGACACATCCTACATGCTGCCAAGCCTGCTTCACAGCTCCAGACGTGGGATGGCCTGATTCAAGCACTCTTCAGTTTGTGTTACACTCAACACCAAACTTTCCCCGTGTGACCCTAAGATCTAAGACTTGGCTTTTCACAGAAATTCCCTGGCCGTTTCTGTTTAGTGATTGCACCCCATCTGATCACAATTAAAGTCTCGTTGCGTTTCAGAACTTGAACATTAAGATGCATGACCTCAACTTTTTTCTCAGATCTGGCACTTTAATGCATAATGCTTCAGCATGTCTCTTAGACAATATGTAAACTGCGACCTTTTTACAGGATTTTTTTCTTAGTGGCAGTACTTAATTTGGAAAAGAAAGAGGTTCGGATCTCTGAGCACTGCCCAGAAGCCCGCCGTCGGTGCAATTAATTGTTGACACTACTAATACCAATGCTAGTAGTCCTAAATCTATCTCATGCCTCTTTAATCCTCTACCAGATGTTCCCTGTCCCCTTATGTCATTCCTGTAGTTCCCTGCTTGCTCCATTTGTGACGGTTTTGCTGTCTTCCTCATGCTCCGTCTTCCTGATCAGTGTGTTTTCCCCTGGTTCAGAAAAATAAGTGCCACTTCCGAAAATAAGTGCCAGCTCCGAAAAAATAAGTGCTGGTTAACCCCCAACAGCAACCTGTGGCTCAAATTAAGCACTGCTTATAGACATTCAGGGATGTGGCCAGGTGGGTTTTCTGTGGCTTTTTCTTGATTGTGTGTGCTGCCTTCCAGACAAAACCTACTTGACTCAACCTTCTGTTGTCTTTCAGCACCTGCACAATGTCATAAATGAGTCGACGCTCTCTGCCCCTGCCCATTAAACTATATGGATGAGCCTCTTACTCTAACCCTTACAAAGTGACCACTGAGCAAGGGGTAAAAAGATCCTTTATTTTTTTTTATTACGGGATGGTGAACAACTCGATACCTCATGCCACGCCAGGACCTAGCATCTTCTCTCCAGACCTCCTCTTTTCTACTGGCCTAGCTCCTTTGTCCAATGTTCTGTATTCATGGTTGCATCTTCTGCCAAATGCCACCTAGTCCATGTTCAGTCTTGAACCTTAGCTGTCACTCAGACTTTGCACATTTACACATACATGAAAAAGCTGTCTGCTAGGTCTTGCATAATCACTTCAAATGATTGCAGGCTGATACCCAGTCCTAGAACCTTCACATGCACGTCAGAACACTGTGGATCTCTCATAGCACCCTCTCGGGCACAGTATCTGTCTCTTACTTTTTAAGTTCATATAAATAATCTCTTGGTGTTTGGTCAAATATTGCATGTCATAAAACACAGACCAACACAAACATCTTGCATATTCCCAAGTCTTCAAACTTAAATGGAGTTTTGCACATTGAAGAAGCACTATGGACCTGATTACAACTTTGGAGGACAGTGTTAATCCCTCCCAAATGTGACGGATACACCACCTACCGCATTACGAGTTCCATAGGATATAATGGACTCGTAATATGGTAGGTGGTATATCCGTCACATTTGGGATGGATTAACACCGTCCTCCAAAGTTGTAATCAGGCCCTATGTAATGAGTGGATTGTCTAGCATTTTAAAACTGAATATTTATTGAATGCGTCAATATTCTTGGATTCCTGTTAACTTTGCACTTTATATTAAATTTAAAATGTTTACTACAAAATCATGCTGCTGTGAACTATTACAGAAATGTGGATACTGTATGTACAAGCACTGTCATGGATACCAGAGTACTGAATTTATTCAATGCTACTGCTTGCTTCAAATATGATATTATTATAAAATAGATGGGTGGAATTATATGTATTGAGTATGTACAAATGTCATGTTCTAGTACTATAATGCATAGAGAATCCTGACTGCTATGTTTTCCATGATATGCCAAAAGAATCTCTGAGTAACCAAGAACATACATGTAGCGCTTACGCAAACTGGGAGGGGACAAATGTCAGTCATGGCATCCACTGATTGGGAGGTGGATGCTATTACTATTGTTTTATACATTGTGTATGTGTGCATTTTTATGGTTATTCTAACAGAATAAATAGTACAATTCTAAAATGTAAACTCAGACTGTATTTCAGGTGTTGCACTTTGTCACACTTGATTTGTCTAGACCCAACACTTCCACGAACACCTCTACAGACTCATGCGCAGATGTTACTTTCCTCAGGGTTTTGTTTTTGGTTTGGTTGGGGGAGGGGTGTAGGGGGGTTGAACCACCCAGAAAACGAATTGGACCAAACAATGTTTTTATATTTTCATTTCGTAGTTGTCTAAAATGAACATTTGATTTGTTATATGATACAACCTGTTTCCGCTTAGTTCTCATTGGTACTTTTCTATACATTCACATTAAATAACAGCACACAGTAGAAAACAATATTGCCCAGCACAGTGAGAGCTCACTGGGTGAGAGACATCTTGTGACAAAGAGAAATTAAGCCACCAACAAGTTACACATACCTTTTCAGACAATACTGCTGTGCGTAGCACGGTAGCAGTCTTTGCTTAAGATTGGGTGGGAATGGTTAAGATTTTCTATTATTATATTATTGACTTGAATGTGGCAGTCTATGTGTAAACTAGATTTAAGACACAAGCCCTGATTTAGAGTTTGGCAGACGAGAATTTACCATCAGAAATGTGTCGGATATCCCATCCGTGAATTACATGTAATGCGCTTGTGATACAGCAACAAACATATCCGCCACATTTATGATGGAGTGAACAGTCTTCCAAAGTATACATCAAGCCCTCAGTACTTTTGCAAGCTGATAATCATGCAACTATATTCCGGCCTTTTGCCTAAAATACAAAGGCTGCTTAAACTTAAAAAAGAAATGTTTAATTATTTTAGGATATGTGGGTTTTTTGCTTAAAGACTTACAATAAATGATTGCATTAAGTGAGTGTTGGAAAATGGGTTATTGGTAGGGCAAGTAGGTACCTACACCTAGCAACAAGCCACAAACCTCCACATAAGTACAGTTAGGTCTCAATAAATTAATCCCAGCTCTACCCTTGGTAGCTTGGCATCGAGCGTCAAGGCTTAATTTTGGAGACAAAGTGTAAAGCATTCAAATATCACAAAACAGTAATTAAATAAAACACAGGAAACAGTTTAAAAATCCAAAACCAATTTATAAAAATAGCTTATATTTTTATCTTTGAAATGACACAAAAACGATTAAAATCGGTTCAGGGGAACCGGAGATATGAATTTTTAAAGTATTATTATTTTCTAGCGCTTAGAAACAAAAAGCGCCAATCGGGTCATCTGGTTGCACCAGGACCGGGGCCCTGCTCGGCTACAAGTCGCGGGAGGCCTCGGTTAAAAAGTTACCTTCTGACTTAGTCTCTTTTTTGATGTTTTTCTTCCCCGGGACGAACCTGCCAGTTGGATCCGACCTCCTGGAGCCCTTGTCCGGATACGCGAAGTCGGTTTCCTCGGTGGTGATTTTTACCTTCGGACTTAGTCGTTTTTTTCGAGATGAAAATCCTTCGACCGGGGTAAACCTGGATCTTGATCCGACGTCCGTGGAGCCCTTCTCGGATACGATGGCTGGAAGGTCCCGGTCAACTTTTTACGTTCGGACTTAGTCTCTTTTTTGGATGTTTTTCTTTACCGGGACGAACCACGAAGTCAGGCCGGGTCGCGGTTGAGGCAAGCCGGCTAGAATTTCCGCGTCGGGTCGGTCACTTTATGGAGCTTTTTTTCAAAAATTCTCCAATCTTTTCCAAACTTCTGGGGCTTCACCCAGATGTTCTTTTAAGGTTCTTTTGGGGTCCACAGCTCACCCCAAGGGTCCAGAAGTTCTGTGATGGTCCTTGGGAAGTGCGGACTTCAACTCCCAGAATGCACCTGGCGCAAACTCCTTTTTGGCCACTGGACAGTGGTCAGCTGGTCACTTTTTCAGGAGTTGGTGCAGGGGACTCTGGATAGCAATTTTTCACCTGTAGCAAACAGGGAGTCCCTCCTTGAACCAGTGGAAGCCAGGCAAAGTCCTTCTTGTGGTGAAGCCCAAGTGTGCAGCTGGTGCAGTCTTTCTGAGTGCAGGGTCCAGGTGCAGGCCAAGGGTCCAGCAGGGTAGTTCCTTCTTCTTGAAATTTGGTGGGGATCTGAGGCGTGGGTGCAGGTCTGCCAGTTTTATCCTTGCTCCTGGGTGAAAAGCAGGGGGGCCCTGGTTCTCCAATCAGGAACAGGGTCGTCCCCCTGTGATGACCACTTCCTGGGAAGTGTGGCAAAAATCCATCCCAGAAGGCAACAGTCTCTAAAAATCCAAAATGGATGAATCTGATTTTTGGAGGAGAGATCTGGCTGAGCCCACCCACTGGTGTGGCTAAAAATCATAAACACACCCCTCTCCTGCCCTCTCCTAATCTAATCAAGGGGGCACCTAGCTGTCTGGGGTTGCAGGATGTGGGGGTGTTGCTGGGTGCTCCAGATGTCCTTCTCTGCCTTTGAAGACCAGTTTGGCAGCCCTCCCCCTTCCTGCCTCACCATCTGCTGAGGGGAGATTCTCTCCCCCAAGCACATTCCTTTGTGTGAAGCCAGGCCACTTCACACCTCATTAAAGTAGCCTGGCAGAAGCTGCTGCAAGCTGGCCAATCAGAGCACAGCAGCAAAAACAATGCAGAGCTGAAATTGGCAACTTTTTAGGTAAAGTCTAAACTTTTTACCTGGACAAGTTATATTAAATCCAACTTATTACAACAATCAATTTGATACAAATTCTTGGTATGTAACATTTAAGGAGACTTTAAAATTTAAAATAAAGTCTGCCCATTCTAGCCTATGAAGGCCATTTACTTCCATGAGGGAAAAACGAATTTGGCTGTTTTTACCTCACCAGGGCTTATAAATCTATTTTTATAAAGTCCCTGCTTATAGTTACATGGCACCCAGCCCTAGGGGCACATAGGGCACACCTTAGGGGTGACTGATATGTAAAAATAAGGTAGTTTAAGACTTTGGAAGTACCTTTAATTCCAAAGTCGAATTTGCATATAACTTTAATTTAAAAGCAGCCAGCAAGGCAGGCTTGCTTTTAAAATGACACTGGGCACCTCAGCAATGCACCTAGGTGTGCACCACCTATGCTGTGGTCCCTAAACCTACATGCCCTACCATATACTAGGGACTTATAGGTAGGTTAACTTAGCCAATTATAATTAGCCTAATTTGCATAACCATTTTACACAGAGCACTGGCCCTGGGACTGGTAAGCAGTACCCAGGGCACAGCCAAGAGTCAGTAACCACCAGTACCTATCCAGAAAGAGTGGGGTGATCAGGCAAAAAAAAAGGACTTTCCTACAGTGAGTTATTAAAATTCATAGTTTTCAAACACAAAAATGTAGACACTTTTAAAAAAGACTGTCTGGACAACTTTGCCATACATTATGAATGGAACAGTTAAATTTGTGGTGCGTATTATAAAATTGATCGATAGTGCAATTAATATACAGTGTAATTTGGTTCTCTGTTAAACTATATACAAGACTAAACTGTCATTTTATTCACTCCCAAATTTTACAGTGAAGGACAATCAGGCACAGTGGCGAAAAGCTACTTTCCCAGGATTACACAATTTACCCTTGTGTGGAAGTATAGATTTCAGACAATGTTTTCCATCCAGAGCGTCACTAAATAAGCCTTCTTCTCCTTTTTATAGGAAACAACAGTGCTTGCCCATAGTTGTATTTCTTGGACTAAACTAGTATAATGTGTTTAATATGTCCAATCAAACAGCCTTGCAAAGTTTATAATTTATATCATAAATCAAGCTTATACTAAGACATCTTTCTAGAACAGTGTATCCCAAACTGGTGGGTGGATCGTGAGAATCCAAGCAATAAATAAATATGCCTTTAAATTCTGTAATGATCTTGTTATATATGCAGGGCTTTAAAGACAGAGTTTCAATGTCAGGTGCACCTCTGTAAATGAACTGTGCACATTCATCAGTTAGGAAAGCAAGAAGAAGCAAATTTTTGTAATTCGGAAGTGTGATGGAAACAAAGATTGTAATTAGACCAGAACAGCTGAAGAGACTTTATTCAGTGATCCACCAATAATAAATATTCACTGGAACCCCAATTCCACACATTATGGTTTGTGTGCAGTATAGTTTTATGAGTAAAACTGTATTCCTGTGCAAATTCAGTGACCGTTTCAGTGGAAAAATATGCTGTCTGTAAATGACAATGCACTACTGTTTGACTTTTTTGCTTATGCATGGTCATCTCCAATCTTTTTATCTCCTGCCTTCTATTTTTTTCTGACCTGTTGCTGTTGGCTTTTGAACTCTGAGCATTTTACCACTGCTAACCAGTGCTAAAGTGCATAGGCCCTCTGTGTAAATTGTATGTGATTGGTTTATCCATGATTGGCATATTTGATTTACTAATAAGTCCCTAGTAAAGTGCACTAGAGGTGCCAGGGCCTGTAAATCAAATGCTACTAGTGGGCCTGCAGCACTGGTTGTGCCACCCACATGAGTAGATTTGTAATCATATCTCAGACCTGCCACTGCAGTGTCTGTGTGTGCAGTTTTAACTGTAAATTCGATTTGCCAAGTGTACCCACTTGCCAGGCCCAAACCTTCCCTTTTCTTACATGTAAGGCACCCCTAAAGTAGGCCCAAGGTAGCCCCAAGGGCAGGGTGTAGTGTATGGTTAAGGTAGGACATATAGTAATGTGTTTTATATGTCCTGACAGTGAAATATTGCTAAATTTGCTTTTCACTGTTGCAAGGCCTGTCCCTCTAATAGGTTAACATGGGGGCTACCTTTGCATCTGATTAAAGTGTAGATTCCCTTTGGGAGCGGATGTACATGTGGAGTTTGGGAGCTCACAATTTAAAAATACATCTTTTAGTAAAGTTGATTTTAAGATTGTGTGTTTGAAAATGCCACTTTTAGAAAGTGAGCATTTTCTTGCTTATACCATTTCTGTGACTCTGCCTGTTTGTGGATTCCCTGTCTGGGTCAGTTTGACAGTTGGGCTGGTTGCACCTCACACTAGACAGTGACACAAAGCGAGCTGGGGTGTAGTCTGCATTTCCTGATGAGCCATCTGTGCTAGGAGTGAGGGGAGGAGTGGTCACTTACACCTGAAAGGGCTGTGCCTGTCCTCACACAGTGCAGTCTCCGACCCCCTGGTGAGTGTCTGGTGCCTGGCCTGGGCAAGGCAAGATTTCACATTCAAAAGAGACTTTACTTTGAAGTAGGCCTACTTCAAAGGAGAAATTGGGTATAAGAAGGGCACCCAAAACCACAGACTTTAGAACACTTCTGGAAACAAGAGGAACCTCTGCCTGGAGAAGAGCTGAATAGCTGAGGAGACGTGCTGCCCTGCCTGTGACTGTGCTTTGTGGAGCTATCCTGCAGTTGCTGCTTCTGCCAGAGTAAGAGGGCAAAGACTGGACTTTGTGTGCCTTCCATCTTGTGAAGAAATCTCCAAGGGCTTGATCTAGAGCTTGCCTCCTGTTGTTTGAAGTCTCAGGGACAGCAAAGACTTCTCTCTGCCAGCACCTGGAGTCTCTGGAGAGACTCCTGCTCTGACAAGTGGTGCCCTATCCAGTCCCTGGGCCCTTGAAAGGAAAGTTGGTGGAAATCCAAGGAAATCGACTTCGGACAACTTCGGACCCACACCGCTGCTGAATCCAGTGACGCCGCCTGCAACCGACTCCGTGATCTGCGCAGTTTCTCTTACTAAAAAGTGGGTCGTGATTTTAAAATGTTTGGGAAACACTTTTCTAGAAACAAGTTGTATAAGCACAATATAGGTAAATGCACAACAAAATAGCTGCAATATTTATATTAAGAAATCCAGCAAATCCCAGTAGCAAGGCCTCTTCTCTAGCTGAGAGTGGTAGTGGATATCCTTTGTTACCTGGGGGGAAGTGACTTTTGGTGGTGGGGTCTGAGATTTCCTAGCTACTTCCATGCAAGACTGGAATTGGGAAAGAACCTTTAGCAGTTAGGGGTGTCTGAATCATAAATTGTTATATTTTGAAGAGTAACCAACATTCTTGAAGCTCTTCAAATCCAGTAGGTCATTGTAGGTTGTATAGGAAGAGCCTGATGATAGCCAGCAGAAGATTGTCATGTAGTCACATGCTACGTAAACTGTCATCTGCTGCAAACTGTGTCACCTGTACTTTACCGGTTCCCAGCATAAGTAGAACGTTCACAAGTTTTAGTTTCTGCTGAAGTGATCTCTTTGTAACAACTTTCAGGTTACATGCTTCAGTGCTGGAAAATAGCTAGTGAGCAAATTTATGAACTGCACAATGTGTGTGTGTGTGTACATGTATGTTTGCAATGAAAAGATATAGAATTGCAGCAACATCAGGGAACCTGTAGGTAGTTACCATGCTACCTGCCCTAGCACACATGCACATTACCAATAGAGCCTGAATGTCATGATTGCCTTGATGAAAACATAGACAGCTGGAACGTATGAACAGATATATTGGGGGGAGCTCTGGAGGTTATTTGTAGTTTGGTGGATATGGTTCTCTACCACAAAGAGAGTAACCTGTCAAACAAACTGTCAGTCTGCCCACTCTGTTAAAATTGGGCAGACTGCCCTGGTTCCACTGGCGAGTCCCCGCTGGCTCTGCTGGTGAAATTGGCCAGCTCTGTAGACATTATTACCTCAGACCGGGATGAATGTTCTGACGTACTTCCTGTTTGGCTCCTCAAGGAAAAACCTGGTCTCGCGTTTGCTCACGTTAGAACTATTAGCGTTATAAACTCCAAACTGGACTTTTCTTTCCACATAAACTAATAATGAAAACTAAAAAGTTTCACATATGCGAGCTGATGGTCGCCATGAGCGTGAAGGAGACACAGAAAAGGAAACAGAAGTTTGCTCGCAGGGAAACTTATTGCCAAAAGTGCAATTATCCATGTTACCGGCAAAAGTGCAATTATCCATGTAACATGGTTGATGTCATGCAAGTGCTCGACATCTGCCCAGCGAGATCGCGCTGTGCAGGAATTAAAAGATAAAGTAGTCCAGAAACCAATTGAAGATAAAGGAGCCTCATATGTTTTCAGTAGTTTACCGGTGCGCTCGAGGAGGGATAAACACCAGAAAAGGCAGGACATATGCATGCCTTTCACAAATAGAATCAATCTATTTTTAAAAGGCAAGCCCACGAACTAAATAAAGTGAAGGGCGTGACATGGGCATAGTTAGAAGCCCACATAGAGATTTAAACATGGTTCAGAGCGCTTGCGCGCGCTCGCCCCTAAAAATGAAAATAATCCCAAACCATGGGAGAAAAGTCCAAGCATGTCAGGGCCTTTAGTTTTTGTTTTTCAAACACAAACTCCTAATGGGAATTTGTATTTCAAAAACAAAAACGTTTGCTAAGCAGCCGCATGAAACATAATAGCATTCAGCAAACCTGGAGTGCCTTCAGAGGAGCTGACTCATTGGCAAAGACATCACTGTCATGTAAGCGGAGATCTCTGAATATGGCAGGCTGTAGGTTCCTTGGCAGCGGAACATATGCCTTGGAGTACAGTCTGCCATTCCTTAAATAAACCCCTACATCTTACTATTTCCCTTCTTTTTAAAACATAAAAGTGATGCGTGTTTTTGTTCTGCTCTTCCACACCCATAACCCCCTTCCAAAAACAGAAAATGGAAGGGGTGACAAAGAAAGAGCCATTAGTTGTTTTGGCATTTCCTTTAAATCACCAATTACCTTAATAAAATTAAATAAGTCAAAACTTCTCGTCAGGATGAAAGGATGTGAGGCATAGTTTTATATATAAAAGGGCTCTTTACATCAAAATATTTAGAGTCCGTAGATTTGACCTCGGCATAATAATTGCCTTGTTTATCCTTGCCATATAGTATTGTAGAGGGGTGAGGAGGGATGATCTAAAGGAGTAATTTGTTGCTAAATTGGAGATCGCTTGTGCCATGAATGATTAACAGACATGGGAAACACTACATGGACACTGCCAAAACATATCATTGCCCCTGAACCCACGACGAAGTTAATTATGGTTAATCTTTGACTTTATGGAAACATGAACTTCGCTATAGCTGCGTTGTAAGCAACCACTTTCCCTCATTGTGAATACTATTCAAATATTTTTTGTGATACATACAGTATATTGAAGTGTAAAAGCGATGTATTGTTATCATGACCTACTGCAGAATGGGCCTAATCCAAAAAGAAAGTAGAACATTTACTCTGGTGAGCTTATGCTTATGGTTGTAGTGCATTTCCAACTTTTATTTGGAATACACCTGATGTTATGAGCACAAGGAAACTGTGGCGCAGTTCTGGAGCTGTTTTGTGAATTTTGATTTTTCTCACATGTGAAAGCATTTAGATATACATAGGTGTAACAAGTTTGAGTATATATATGCGAAACGTTTTTGATAAAGGGTATTCAAGTGGTGATTTACTCATGAATAAGGACACTATTTATAAATGGCGAAAATGTTTCCCATGCAGAAATGACTTTTCCATATCCCTGCAACAGGTTGAAGTAAGGCTGTCTTGGATAGTAGTAAACCTCCAGCCATACTCATGGTGAGTTTGTTTCGTGGAAAGGTTTGGGATCTGGTGTTCACCTACTTTCTAAGCAATCCTGAAATGGAATCCCCGCTCCAAACCTAATTAAATTTCTAAATGAGTCTTGTCATCAATTTTCTAACTTCAGTGTCTGGGTCTTTCCCTCCATCTTCAGGAATGTCAGCAATGCACTTACACTTAGTGTCTGTGAAACAACATCATCTCCATCTTGTGCATAGAAACTGACTTAAAGTCCTCTAAAATGGAATTTACAGGAATTAATTACACTGGTTCACTCATATACACAGTGAATCTACCACCCATGTATAACACACACTTGGGATGTTAGGGCTAGGATCTGGGTTAGCACTAGAAGCAAGCGTAGGCCAGTAAACCTCCACTTCATTGACACAGATAAGGTCTTGTCACAATTACTGATTCACAAAACATGGTATGCTTGTCCTTTTGCTGAGAGAAGCTGCTGGTTAGATTAGAATGTCAATTTCTGACAGGGTGTACTCTTCTTGTGCAGTTTCCTTCCATCACGCAGAACAGAAGCGGTCTTGCACACTGATGCATGCTCCCACTGATTTTCCATACTACATTTGCCTCTTTTGTTGAGCTGTGAGTTATGTTCCGTGTTATGTTTTACGTGATATGGATCTCAATGCTGCCATATTACACAGTAAAATGCTGGAACTGAGTTCTTGTGTCCAATACAGCATTCTGTACTGTGCATAAAGACGTGCAAAGCCGATTTCCACCTGATTAATAATGAGGTGACTGGCCACGTAGTGAACGAGGTTCTTGAAATATTCACTCTGATTCTGTGAAAATAACAGCTGGATGCCTACGAAATTGTTGAGGAGGCGTTCTGCTTTGTGATGAACTCCAGTGCTGATTACCATGTAGTGTGTAAGACTACACCACTGTGCAATGATGATGCAAACTCCAGGCGGCTGATTGAAACCACAAACATTCTGGCAGTGCTGCGGCTTTGAATGTGCGGACTATCAGTGCAAAACAGCATCATATAAATGATATTACATTGAAGGGTCAATCCCAAGGAGAAAATCCACTAGATGTGATAATAGATACTTCTCACCTAATGAGCACCCTGCGCAGTTTGCATTTATCTTAATTAGATGTTAGCAGGGAAGAGAGGCAGATTCAACTCCCCAGAGCTGCAAGGGCTGCTTAAAGGGACCGCGTGAGAGGCGAAGGAGAGAAAACTGTCACTATACTCCAAATGTTATTTGACCCAGACGAATGGAGAGGTTGCCATTATGTAGTCAGTGAAATTACAGTTTAAATCGCGGAGAACTATACTTTTCTGAAGGAGGACCCCACAACAAAGTGATTTTTACAGTAATTGGCCCTAGAATCTGTCCTCATCATATCTTTAAGACTTCTCTTACGCATTCGATGCAGCAGAGTTTTGATGGGAGATTGGCTGGCTTCTGCGCACACTGGCATGCTGTAGAGTTTCTAAAAGCCATCAGGTACATATGTGTATTGAAATGTGTATAACCCAAACTTGGCTATAGAGCTGAACAAGAGGGGTGAGCTTTGGTTTGACTAGGGTAGAGCACGGGGAGTAAGGAAGAAGAGGAGGAAATGAGTTAGGTAGTGCTGGTTGAAGAATAAGGAGAGTGTGGGGCGGAAAGTTGTTCTTGAGTGGATAGCAGTTTCTGCAGGACAATTCTAATGCAGATTTCTGCCAGACCCTCTGCTTGGTAATACCGATTGCTGACAGTTCTTGGTGTATACATTAGTGCAGATGATAGTAAACTATTTGACCTTATACAACAGTGAATTTAGTGTCCATATTGTGAAAAATAAATCCTCTCCAGTGTATTTCAACTGTAAATCTAGGATTTAGTTATGCAGATGTAACATCACAACTGCCCGATTGCATTAGAATTACACAGGGATGTCACAGTTCATGCAACAGGTACACCACCTAAAAACCACATCTGCATTACCAAAACTACATTTGGCACACCTTACAGTTGTAATCTCATTTTCCTCTTCCTCTTTACCCTTGATTACCTTTATTGTTGGTGCAGCTCCCCCTCTCCCCCAACCGCGCACCGCCCACCTTAAGGTAGCACATTCTGACTGTTTCCAATGTTGGTGAAGATTCTAGCTAGTCAGTGAAGAGATAGGAGACTGCTGAATAAACATTGGTTAACCTATACCCCAATTATTCTTCCATTATTTCACTTCTCTTTTTCAGACAACATTGCGGCACCAGCTAGGTTTCATAACTGCTCAACCAGACTTTCCAGAACATTCCTGTGCTCTTAAAACATATCAGCTACCCTAGCATATCCAGGTTCTCCCCTCGGTCTGCCATCCTCCAGTCTGAAAATCAGTAACCAAAGTTCACATTAGCCCCCAGAAAGCGGTCTTTTTAAAAATACAGGCGTCCTATGAGGACATGACAAAAACTCTATTTGAAGAGCTGGAGGTCATTCGTGTTCAAAAACCTTAATACATGCCATGGGTATTCTCTTTGCAGCGGGCACCAAAAAATCTGTCAAGTATCTTTATCTCACCCTTGGATGCTATGGACTGTGTTCAGGACTTATTTTGAGTGTTTTACTGAAATATGCAGTATAGATACACGAATAAAACATGTAAGAACAAAATAAGTCTAGGAAAACGGAAACAATTATTAATTAACTATTATAAACACCTGAAGAAAATTGAAAATGTATACATGGAAAAAAGAAATGTAACCTTCTGAATCAAAGGCAGTATGGGCAACTAATAAGAAGGAAAACATGATTTTTAATTGGGCTTTGTTGAAAAATCAGGATGTTTATTCAAAGTTACTAGAGGACTCTTTAGGGGGACAAGGGTAAATGTTAGACTGTTTCACATGCTCCTGCAGTAAATTCCAGGTTAAAGATTTGCCTTGATAAAAAAGTTGCCTTTATACTTCATTATTTTGAATGAAACCCAAAGTTCACCAGTACAGAGAACTTAGAACGTTTTTTGAAGAGAATCTTTGAGGTGTGATAAACTGGTGGAGAGAGTCACATAAACCACAGGCGAAGGAAGGTGTCTATCAACGCTAGATGCTGAAAACAAAGCTGTTGCATATCCTGGTTTTGTTGAGCTGCTGAGGTTTTTGACTTTACATTCATGAGGGGCTCATTTGGTTCATGATCTTGCGATTAGAAAATTGTTATAGGGTTGAGTAGATGAGTTTCCACAAGTCCGCATACCATAGTTTCTTGCTTTTTTACTTAACAGTGGTTCTACATCATGGTTAAAGGAAGTTATGTTTATGAAGGTGGTGGCCGAGACGGACAAGCTGTGAATAACTCCACATCGGCCACTCACCCTCGTTCATCCTGTAAACCTAAGAAGACCCCGCGGGTAGCAAGCGGCCTGACTTCTCTCCCTGTAGCCCCCAAAAGAGCTGTGGGTTGACACGTGGGGCAGATGGAGGACAAGGCAACTGTAGTTAGGCAGCGTCCTGAGAGGAGCCGAGATTGCGGACCAGAGAACACCTAAAGCAGGGGCCCAATGTAGGAGGAGACACAACAGTCCAGAGAGCAATTCTGACAACCATTGACAAAGGCAGTAGTCCTAGCAGTCCTAGTAGTGCTGCAGGTGTAATGTTACTTGTATCATCTATCTGGATGCAATGACAGAAAGAAGCAGCAAAATGTCAGTCGGGGGCACACTATCATAAGCACAGATTTTTAGCTTTTGTTTTTAAGCCACGTCCTTAATTACATCAGACATGCCCCTTTGAGAGCAACCTGACCCCCCCCCCCCCCAAGTTTTTTCATCCCACTTAAAGCCCTGGATGTATCATTTTTATAACATTACTCTGCGCCACCTGAGTTGGCAGCTGGGATGGTGGAACCAAAGGGGGAGTGAGGATGTTGTTGGGGTGTGGTTGCTGTACCGGTCTGAGGTGGCATACCAGAAGATGAATGTGAATTGTATTTTTTTAAATACCTTTTTGCCTCTGCTTCCCAGGTTGTTGTGTGCTGGACTCTGTTTTTGCTGTTTTTGTTACTCTGGGCACTTTACCACTGCTAACCAGTGCTAAAGTGTAAGTGCTCCTATACAAAATGTGTATGTAATTGGTTTATCCATGATTAGCATATTTGATTTACTAGTAAGTCCCTAATAAAGTGCACTAGAGGTGCCCAGGGCCTGTAAATCAAAAGCTACTAGTGGGCCTGCAGCACTGGTTGTGCCACCCACATAAGTAGCTCTGTAATGTCTCAGACCTGCCACTGCAGTGTCTGTGTGTGCAGTTTTTAACTGTAAATTCGACTTGGCAAGTGTACCCACTTGCCGGGCCTAAATCTTCAATTTTCTTACATGTCAGACACCCCTAAGGTAGGTCCTAGGTAGCCCCAAGAGCAGGGTGCAGTGTATGGTTAAGGTAGGACATATAGTAAGGTGTTTTATATGTCCTAACAGTGAAATACCGCTAAATTTGTTTTTTCACTGTTGCAAGTACTGTCCCTCTCATAGGTTAACATGGGGGCTACCTTTAAATCTGATTAAAGTGTAGATTCCCATTAGGAGCAGATGGACATGTGGAGTTTGGGGTCTCTGAGCTCGCAATTTAAAAATACCTCTTTTAGTAAAGTTGATTTTAAGATTGTGTGTTTGAAAATGCCACTTTTAGAAAGTGAGCATTTTCTTGCTTGAACCATTTCTGTGACTCTGCCTGTTTGTGGATTCCCTGTCTGGGTTAGTTTGACAGTTGGGCTGGTTGCACCTCTCACTAGACAGTGACACAAAGGGAGCTGGGGTGTAGTCTGCATTTCCTGATGAGCCATCTGTGCTAGGAGGGAGGGAAAGAGTGGTCACTCACACCTGAAAGGGCTGTGCCTACCCTCACACAATGCAGTCTCCAACCCCCTGGTGTGTGTCTGGGGCCTGGCCAGGGCAAGGCAGGATTTCACAAACAAGAAAGACTTTACTTTGAAGTAAGCACGCCTTCAAAGGGCAAAATGGGTATAAGAAGGGCACCCAAAACCACAGACTTTAGAACACTTCTGGAAACCAAGAGGAACCTCTGCCTGGAGAAGAGCTGAAGTGCTGAGGAAGAAGAGATGCCCTGCCTGTGACTGTGCATTGTTCAGCCTTCCTGCAGTTACTGCTTCTGTCTGTGCTAGAGGACAAAGACTGGACTTTGTGTTGCCTTACTTCCTGTGAAGAACTCTCCAAGGGCTTGATTTAGAGCTTGCCTCCTGTTGTTTGAAGTCTCATGGACAGCAAAGACTTCTCTCTGCCAGCACCTGGAGTCTCTGGAGAGACTCCTACTCTGCCAAGTGGTGCCATCCAGTTCCTGGGTCTCTGAAAGGAGAAGCTGGCAGCCCAAGAGTAAGAAATCCACGCACCAACCGCTGTGCGGGCAAAAGATCGATGCAACTTTGATCTGCGGCTGAAAAATTTACACGCTGCCAGCTTCGCGTCAGAAAATCTACGCTCACCTGTAACGTGACCGGAATATCGATGCCTGGAGCTGGGTAAACGACGTGCAGCATCGCTGACGGAGGCTGGTGAGATAGCAACCTGCGCTGCGTGGTTTTCGGACCATCGTGCGGCTGCATTTCTGACGCAAACACCACTGGGTGTGTAAAAGCAAGGCCTGCCCGGACCCGAGAGTGCTGACCAGATGGACGCATCGCTCTCCTGCGGAGAGAAGAAACGACGCACGTTGACCTGACTAAAGGAGAAACGATGCAAGGTCTCGCTCGTGAGTGAAATCGATGCATCGCAAGCCCTTTTTGATGCACAGTCGCCTGTGTGGGGTTATTTTTGATGCACCCAAGGTACATTTTCACACTAACAGTGTTAGCGTTGTGTCTAAAATTACATGAAGACTCTTTTTGCATTTTTATTGATAACTTGACTTGCAATGTGGATTTTTATTGTTTTGGTCTTGTTTTGTTTAGATAAATATTTTCTGTTTTTCTAAACCGGTGTTGTGTCATTTTGTAGTGTTTTCATTAAGTTACTGTGTGTGTTGGCACAAATACTTTACACCTAGCACTTTGAAGTTAAGCCTGTCTGCTTGTGCCAAACTACCAAGGGGATGAGTGGGGGTTAGCTGAGGGTGATTCTCTTTTACCCTGACTAGAGTGAGGGTCCTTTCTTGGACAGGGGATAACCTGACTGCCAACCAAAGACCCCATTTCTAACAGTGTTTATAAATAAAAGTGAAGGACAACTACAGATAGTGGCAAAAACTGCTTGTATCCCACATCCTGGCTTTCAGTGCATGGCAAGCCATCTACTGTGTAAAACCTCGATGAATACATTTGGCTGGAATCTTACTTTATTAATCAGCTCAGTGGCCTATTCCTTTTTATTTGATCTTTTGTTCTCGTCTTGGCAAAAATATAAACGTTTATCTCCTCGTCAGTGTACTTTGTACAGCACCAGTATTTAAGCTAGACTGCACTATGCCAATACACATTATCTGGGCTGCTTTGTTTTTTTAAATCAAAAGATTTAAGTTATTAAATACCTCTTGCTGAGGTTTGCTACACATGAAGAAGGTCAAATCTGAGAAGTAAGTTTAGCAGACATCTGCACTTGCTTCCTGTCGCGAATTGCTTTAAATTCAAATTTCTCTGCTTGGAATATGATGTGTGTGTTTGCAGTACGGTTTTCTTGCTTGGGGTTCAAATATCTTTTCATGGTTCCAAAAATGATATGGAACCAGTTGCTCAGTCTCAATATTGGCTCCGATAAAATTAAACTGCCTGCGTCTGTTAATCTGGCCAAGCATGGACCATCTTCCCTTTATAAAGCCTGTGAAAACCGATGTAATCTGCTGTGTCATGTGAGCTTTGAGCTGTGCCTTTTGTGCGGCATTCTACGTGAATATGTAACAATATATTTAATGCAGACCTAAAAGTGGCCAAAATATCAACTTCCACAATATTGTGAAGGTAAGTATGCATAGATAAGATGTGTATTATAATAGTGATAAAAATCATATTTAATTATACATTAATTGTTTTAATATTTTAAACATTAATAAAAATACTCAATTCAATAAAAATACTCAATACATTTAATCCAATCTAACAATTAAATTAAGCATTTAAACGTGTATTAAACATTAAAAAAAAAAGTAAATTAATTAAACGCATAATTTTTAACAACATTTACCAAACTTGAAACAAAAACAAAAATGTTAGTGTTAGAAATGGGGTCTTTGGTTGGCAGTTAGGTTACCCCCTGTCCAAGCTAGGACCCTCACTCTAGACAGGGTAAGTCACACACAATCCAAATTATCCTGTGCCCACCCTCTGATAGCATGGCACTGAGCAGTCAGGCTTAACTTAGAAGGCAATGTGTAAAGTATTTGTGCAATAAATCATACAATAACACTATATTGCACTACAAAAATACACCACACAATGTTTAGAAAAATATATAATATTTATCTGGATATTTGCAGGTCAAAACGATAAAAGATGCAATAAGAAAATGTAAGGAAATCACTGGAAAGAATTCCGCCCTCCATAATACCGCTCCGCGGTCAGAAGACCGCGGAGGGTATTATGAGTTTTTCCCTGGGCTGGCGGGCGGTCTCCAAAAGACCGCCCGCCAGCCCAGGGAAAAACTCCCTTCCCACGAGGATGCCGGCTCGTAATAGAAGTGGGAATTGGCGGAGTGGGAAGGTGCGACGGGTGCAGTTGCACCCGTCGCGTATTTCACTGTCTGCAAGGCAGACAGTGAAATACATTTTGGGGCCCTCTTACGGGGGCCCCTGCAGTGCCCATGCCGTTGGCATGGGCACTGCAGGGGCCCCCAGGGGCCCCGTGACTCCCCCTACCGCCATCCGGTTCCCGGCGGGAGAACCGCCAGGAACTGGATGGCGGGAGGGGGAGTCGGAATCCCCAAGCCGGCGCAGCAAGCTGCGCCGGCTTGGAGGATTCCTTGGGGGCAGCGGGAAACCGGCGGAAGACCGCCGGTTTCCCTTCTCTGACCGCGGCTAAGCCGCCGCGGTCAGAATGCCCCGCGGGGCACCGCCGGCCTGTCGGGGGTGCCACCACGTCCCGCGGCCCTGGCGGACGTAATCCGCCAGGGTCGTAATGACCACCAAAGTGTCTTAAGTCTTTTTAAAAGTAAACTAAGACCCTCATTCTGACCCTGGCGGTCGGCTGAGAGACGGCGGTCGGACCGCGAACAGACCGGCGGTATTAAAAATGGCATTCTGACCGCGGCGGTCCCCGCCGCGACCGACCGCCACTTCTCCACTCCGACCGCCACGGCGGTCATGACCGCCGGGCTGGAGTTTGCGCACTCCGGCCCGGCGGTCGTCCCAAGACCGCCAAGGGTATTATGACCCTGCCTACCGCCGCGGTTTCTTGCGGGCGGGAACCGCCGTGCGAACCATGGCGGTAAGCACTATCGGGGCCAGGGAATTCCTTCCCTGGCACTGATAGGGGTCTCCCCCACCCCCCACTACCCACCCGAGTCCTCCCCCCACACCCTCCACCCCCCTGCCACCCCCCAGAGGTGGTACGAACCCCCTCCCCACCCCCAGCCCGACATGCACATACATGCACCCCGACATGCACACACCCCCAACATGCACATATACACACCCCCTACACACACATACACAACGGGGACACATACCCGCACACATACATGCAGACATGCGCACCTGCCGAACAGCACACATTACCCATAGACACAGCAGCACCCCCCGCCCGCATACACGCACTCACACACCCCCTCTACACACTCACACGCACACCCCCATGCACGCCCACATCACACAACACCCCCCCACCCCCTCCCCTCACGGACGATCAACTTACCTTGTGCGTTGGTCCTCCGGGAGGCGACGGGAGCCATGGGGAGGTGACCGCCAACAGAAGACCGCCAACAGAAGACCGCCACACAGAAATGTGGGTCGTAATTCTGTGGGCGGTGTTCTGCTGGCGTGGCGGTGGAGGTTGACCAGTCTCCACTTTCCCGCCGACCGCCAGTGTGGCTGCTGGCGGTTTTCCGGCGGAACGCTCCCAGCGGTCAGAATGCGCACAGCGGCATACCGCCGCGGTCGGCGGTCTTCACCGCAGCGGTAACTCGGCGGTCTTGCGAAAAGACCGCCAGGGTCAGAATGAGGGCCTAAGTCTCTTTCAAGCACAAAGTACCTGGTTGGAGTGAAAAATCTCCACAAAGGGCCGCAGAGGAAGAGATGCGTGGAAAAAAGGTGTGTGCGTTGGTTTTGCCCCTTCACACACGGACTTGCGTCGTTATTTTCCACGCGGGGAAGACGTTGCGTTGATTTCCGGCGCGTGGACGGGTCTCCTCTTCGGGTTGCGGGGTTTTCAGATGCCCCGGGGTCTGTGCGTGGAATCCTGGGCCTGTTGACCGGCTGCGCGTCGTTCCGGTGGGCGATGTGTGGAATTTTCTTCCTCACGGCAGGCACTGCATCGATTTCCTCTCTGGAAGTCGGGCAGCATTGTCCAGGCGGGCCGTGTGTCGAAGTTCCGGTCGCACCGCAGGCGCGCGTCGATCTTTTCCTCGCAAAGTCGAGAAGTGTCTTTCCGGTCCGGCCTGTGGTGAATTTTTCACTGTGGAACAAGCTGTGCGTCGAATTTTTCGCCCCACAAGGAGTCCAGTTGCAAGAGAGAAGTCTTTTTGGTCCTGATACTTCAGGGTACAGGAGGCAAGCTCTATCCAAGCCCTTTGAGAGCACTTCTGCAGCAAAGCAAGAGAGCAGCAAGACAGCAGGGCAACAGCAAGGCAGCAGTCCTTTGTAGAAAGCACTCAGTTGAGTCCACCCAATGTGCCTTTGAAGTGGGGGAAACTTCAAAGAGTGGCTTAGAAGTGCACCAGGTCCCCTTTCAGTTCAAACCTGTCTGCCAGGGTCCCAGTCGGGGGTGTGGCAGTCCTTTGTGTGAGAGCAGGCCCTCCACCCTCCCAACCCAGGAAGACCCATTCAAAATGCAGATGTATGCAAGTGAGGCGGAGTACCCTGTGTTTGGGGTGTGTCTGAGTGAATGCACAAGGAGCTGTCAACTAAACCCAGCCAGACGTGGATTGTAGGGCACAGAAAGATTTAAGTGCAGAGAAAAGCTCACTTTCTAAAAGTGGCATCTCTAAAATAGTTATATTAAATCCAACTTCACAAGTCAGCAGGGTTTTGTATTACCATTCTGGGCATACTAAATATGACCTTCCTAATCCTTTCAGATCAGCAGCTACCACTCCAATCATGTATGAGGGCAGCCCCAATGTTAACCTATGAAGGGAGCAGGCCTCACAGTGGTGTAAAAACGAATTTAGGAGTTTTACACCACCAGGACATGTAAACTACACAGGTACATGTCCTGCCTTTTACTTACACAGCACCCTGCCCTAGGGGTTACCTATGGCACACCTTAGGGGTGTCTTATATGTAGAAAAAGGGGAGTTTTAGGCTTGGCAAGTACTTTTAAATGCCAAGTCGAAGTGGCAGTGAAAACTGCACACACAGGCCTTGCAATGGCAGGCCTGAGACAAGGTTAAGGGGCTACTTAAGTGGGTGGCACAACCAGTGCTGCAGGCCCACTAGTAGCATTTAATCTACAGGCCCTGGGCACATACAGTGCACATTACTAGGGACTTATAAGTAAATTAAATAGTCCAATTGGGTATGATCCAAAGTTACCATGTTTAAAGGGAGAGAGCATATGCACTTTAGCACTGGTTAGCAGTGGTAAAGTGCGCAGAGTCTAAAAACCAGCAAAAACAGTGTCCAAAAAGTGGAGGGAGGCAGGCAAAAAGTTAGGGGTGACCACCCTAAGGCTGTCAGGTCTAACAGTTAGTAAAAGGGTATTTTTAAAGTATTTCTTGATTGTTATTTATAAATGAAAATAATATATTTAAATTAATTTAATATTTGATAAACATTTAATTGGATGAGTTAATCTGCTGTAACACTTTATTTTTTAAATGTTAGCTTAATGAAGATTTTAATTTAATTTACGTGTATTGATTAAAATAATGAAAATAAATATTTTAATATTGTTTTTCAAAATATTAAACGTTAATAATTTTCTGTATACGTCCTATATGAAATTATTCACCTCTCCCCCAACATGTGAAAAGTTACTAATAGTAACTTCACCCTCTTAAATTCTATTATTTGAGACTCCACTCGGTGACTGAAGGTTGAAGACCTGTGAGTCTACACCTAAGGGTAAGTCGCCGCAAACATATGGTATCTAGCAAACAAGTGGACACTTATGTGTCTATTTACCCTTGTGAATAGGGTCCAGTGTTTCAAACTAAAAGCTTGAGTGGACTGGCTGCCAGGGACATGGTCTCCAATGAGTGGTTCTATGATTGAAAGCCTCAAACTGGAAATGGCACTGGATAACATTTGCAGCACTCTCTGAAGTATTACATGGATGTACAGTTTTACTTGACATTGCCATAAAACAGTCATCACTGCTCTAGCCAATGACACCCTAGTCCCACTATACAGTATATGTTCGGGTGAAGTTTTTGCGTAGCATCAGATTAAAAGTTGTCTATTGCAAGTATTCATTACTCAAGCACTATCTTGTGTAAAGCTTGATTATTGAGCTTTGCATATTTTGCATGATTTCTGTATTTCAACACTTATATAGTTTCCATTATTTTTGCTCATGCAGTTCTTGGTTCATACAGTTAATATCTTGAAGGATCTGTGAAACAGGAAAGGTACTCCAGCCTCCTACTATGCTACTAACATTCAGGGGCGGCTCATTCGCTATGACGAAGGAGCATCACCCCCATGGCCAAGAGCCAGGAGATTAAAAATTAAACAATAGTTGCACCATTGTTTTATTTTTTAGCAGTACAGGGAGGGGCAGGGCACGGCAACCAGGAGTGGGAGGGAGGAGGAGGAGAGTGTGCATGTGTGTTTTGCCAGCTGCCTGAGGCCGGCCAAACACACATGCACACTTAGGTTTCTACAGCCCGGGCAGTTTTTAACAGCCAAGCTGGACACACTGCACAAACCCCAGTGCACTGTCTGAACAGCACTCACTGCTACTCAGACCAATCCTGACACTGCTTTCAAGCTATGCTTGGCATGAAATGAGCGCGAGGATTGCTGGGCAGCCTGTGCTGGTGTCTACGAATGCTGGGACACCACATGGAGGAAAGGGGAGAGTGAGGCGGCAGGAGATGGAGACAGTGGTAAGGTAAGTCTATTTTATTTTATTTTTTATTTTCCCCCCTCCATCTCCATCCCCACCGCCCCTTCCCTTGAGATTTACAGCAGCTGCCGCTGTTAACATTTACTGTTTCATGTGGGAAACTGTATGAACAATACATTTATCTGTTAAATCTGGTGCCTTTTTTACATGACAGCGTACCTCACTTACAGTTTCAATCAGAAGAACCCGCCAAATGATATCTGGTAAATACCCATACTTCTCATAAAAATTGTGTATAACACATATGGGGCAGATCTTTTAATTTCACCCACCCCTAAATATAAGCTGAATTTTTTCACCACCAGCAGAACTGGAGTTTCTTCATTTTCTTTCTGGTCTATGATCATTTTTAAGTTTCGAATCAGACTCAGTGGAATAGGCTGGGCCCCCATGACTGCCTCCTTAAGCTAAGGGAATTGTTGTGGAATGTTGTAAGATATATTTTCTACACCAACCTTTCAGTTTTACCCCAGTAATAGCTAACTTCGTCCCCACATTCATCGATTGCAGTAGGCTCGGAGTGCAGAATCTTATTGAACTTCCATCCTCACACCATGGCGCAAGCCACCTGAGTGTCATCCACAGGTATTAAGAAATCACATTTGAGTGAGACCTTAAAATGGAGTTTGGTAGTCTCCTCAGTAAGGAAAGACTCACGTGTTTCGCCTATTGCTTTATGTATACTTTAAAGTAGATAAAGGAGATTGTAGCTTTATTTGCACTTTTATCAGTTATGATATCATAGCTGATAAAAGTGCAAATCAGTTATGATATCCAGTATGACACATTGCCTTAAATGGAGCATTATACTGATATCAAGACTCTCCAATCACCTGCACTTGAGCAATTTCGCTTTAACCTTATTCCAGGAGGTGCACTTTGAATTTTGGAATACAGTGTGCCACGGGGATAAACATGCAACAAGACCTTAGTACAGATTCATTTTTTAAGGAGAATGAAGTTTAGCATAGCATGAGAGAAGAAAGCACAATTTTTCCCTTTTGCACTTTAAAGTGAGTTCATTCAACGATGTACTAGATATAGTTTCGAGTTACATTAAACAGCTCTATAAAATGTGAAGTCTGGAATGATAGGTGGAAGACTCATGATTGAAACTGCTGCAGGGGAGGCGAAAATCTGTCGACTTCTCGTGAACCAGTTTCCAGACCCTGAAGGAAAACTTCAATGTGCATCTGAGAAGTTAATTGATAAAACATTACATACTCTCGCCTCTCTCTTCCAGCCATCATCTGTTCAAACACACCAACTGCCTCAAGGGAAACATTTGGACTGCTAAAGTGAATAAATAGCTTGCGTGACAATGGCGCAGGACCTACATTGTTTTGCTTTCTCCACTCCTAGTTACGACCCTCTACTCGGGTGAATCGTGGATACGCTTCTTCCACTTTTTGATCTGATCCTAACTAGATACTATGCTTAACAGCAACTCAGATATTGAGGATTCAGTGGACAAACAGGAAGTTCGTTCTGTTTCTTCGTCGCCCTACCCACTCCTGTTCCTGACATGCGAATGGTTTTTTTCCTTATTTTTTGTTGCAAAAGAGAAAATACCGTGTGCTAAAAACGCACCAAGAAGAGGTGCTGCATTGTACAGTTTAAATAAGCCTTAGCAGAGCCACTTGTTAAAAGTCATCCAGTCCTATGACACACTATTATCCCCTCGCTCCAAGACTCAGAGGACACACCTATAGGCAGAGTGTATGTGCACAGTAAATAGCCAGGTAGTGGCATTGGAAACATCTTGTTTATTTCAAGCTGGTCAAGGCATCCATGCAAAAGAAAAAATGCATAAGAGCGGCCTTCCTCTTATCAGCGCAAATATAAACAACCAGTGCATGAAGACGCGCCCTCACAAAACACACCATTTTGTTGCCATCAGGTAGTCTAAAGGAGCCCTCATCCTGACCGACGGTGTAAACGATAGCAACCTATAATTGTGTAGACCCACACAGTTCAAGATGTTTAAGGCAGTAGATGGAAATGTTGCCACCAATAAGCGGACTTGAACAAAGGAATTTGACTTCAAAGACTTGCCATTACAGAGTAATGCTTCACTGACACCAAAACATGTAAACAAAACATTTTTAAAAAATCACACAAAAAATCAAAATGTATTCCACCAAACACATGCAGTTGAAACTAGTTCTTGTCTTCTGCAAGAATAGGGCCACGAGCAAAGATTGGCTTTTAAAACATAAAACAGTTGGGTGAACATACCATGATCAAGACAAAAGTAAGCATACCTTTGTGGTACTGCTCAAAGTTTCTAAGCTTCAACAACAAAGTGTATAAGGTGAAATCATAGTATGTGTTGCAAATGGGTTCTGGCCATTTAGTCCACCAGGATATGTGGGTTTTGATCACCTGGGTTTTAGACCCATACTAAGGGTAAGTCTCACTACCTGAGTCTCACTCGTTGCAATTTCCTGGTAATTTAACTGAACATGTTTGCCACAAGTGTCTGCCTTTTAGAGTAAGGCCATTGAAGAGCAGCTAGGGTAGGGGCAGTGGGAAGCCTATGGGTTACACATGGACATGCCTGATAGCTGCACACACTTGTAACTTGCTTGTGGCAGTTTTAAACTGCAAATTTTGCATGGCAAAATAATGCCTTTTGACAGGCCTAAACTTTCCTTTTAAATATTAATAAGTCACCCCTATGCAGACCTTATTTCTCTTAAAGACAGGGTGCTTGATATTTAAAGGTAGGACATGCAAAAGTTAATGTTGAACATGTTCTTACAGTGGAATATCCCCAAAAGCTATTTTCACTGTAGCAAGTCTGGCTGCTTCCAAAGGAAAACACTGGGCTGCATCGCTACATTTATTAAATGCTAAATTTGGATTGGTAACTGCTAGAGAAATATTTCAAGAACTCATTTTTATAGTTCTTCAAAATCCAATTTAATAGCAAAATTAATTTGTGTGTACCTAGAGAACAAAAGGCACTTTTAAAAAGTTACACTTTTTATGCCTAAAGGTTGTAAGTATTCAGCTGTCACTTCATAGCTGAATGGCCCCCTCCGTCTCTTCCAGACAGAGGAATAAGGGCTTGGTTGTGAGCAGGTGCTTGCCTTCCCTTGGCACAATGGCCTGGAGGCTGTGACCAAGGATTATTTACACTTCAAAAGGGTCCACCCTGTCACAAACAAATGAACCTGACACCAGGTCTGCCCCTTCCTTTGCTGCTGTAATCCATTTGGATCCAAAGCCAGTGGGAGGGAAATCAACCTCAGAACACTGCTTGCCCATATTCTGATATCTCTTCTTCAGACAGAACTTATTAGGCGTTCCGAGAGGAAAGGGAGTCAAAATCATCACTTTTAAAAATTTTACAGTGTAACCTATTTAGTCACACATTTATTCTCGTAGTCGGAGATTAGAGATTAAAGGTCCATTAAAACTTTAAGGCCAAACATTTGTAAATGAGTCTCAAGAACATGCTATATGAATACAAAATCACCAAAGGTGAATTAAAACATTGAATCAGATTAAATTGTACAAGCATAAGACATACAAGAATATCAGTGGCAACAATACAAAAGATGAGAAACAGAATCTGATAGTCAGTATATAAATCACGGTCCTCTTGTTTAATCATTTGGAAACTAATTTAATCTGAATATCCTAACTAAATTATGGGGAAATCCTAATTATCTCTCAGGAATATAGGAAAGAAATGGAAATAATTGGAAGGTGTCAGTATAACAGAAACCTCAGTAGACGTTCTGATAGAGAGATGTATGTAGCATAAAGCCACTCATCCAGATTAAGAACAGAGAGGTCTATATATCTCTGAGTCTCAGAGGAATCTGCTTTAGTAAAAGGGTAAAGCAGTCTTCTTGTGTCTAATTGAATACCAAATCAAACCTTGTATAACCTTTGAGAATCCACGTCACACCAGTAGTTTTGCATCTTCCGTGCTCAATTGGAATTTCCAACTCCCATTAGACTATTATTCCATGAAACAAGCATCGAGATGACCTTGGGTGTCTCCCAGATCCTGGTGCACATAGGAATCTTTCTTTTCCAGTTTGTTAGCACTCCTTGTCCTTGCCAACATATCCTCGTTACCCCACTATCTCAAATACACAACATGCCTTTAATCAACTGTAGATTTGTGCAGACGCATCTGCAAATAAAGTAAAATACAGCACTAACTAAACTCCATATTGAAGGTTAAGCATAGGAAAACAACATAGTGGGCCTTCAACTGAGCTAACTTAGAAAACGATTCAATGCACATTTGACATACATAGTTGTACATGTGTTTCCCTTCGTAGATGTAACTTCATTGTGAATAACTGTGATTATGCATCTTTCAATTAAAATATCATAATCCAGATACGTTAATATAAATGCATACACTTTATATTTCAACTGATTAAAAGGTATTATTAAAACACAAATATAACATAATTACCTTTCTACGTGTGAGTGCGCCCTGAATAATTTGATTTCAATGCACCAATTGACACTAGTACCTTTAAAACACACTTTGATGTATATTCTCAACCCCATTATTGGTTTGGAGTGACCACAAGGGAGGGATTACTCATTATCATAGCCACACCTCTGGGTGGTCTACAGAGCTCTGACCAGAGGAAGAAGGGTTCTGCCATATTGGATTGTATCAGAATACCATGCAAGATGGTTGGGTGGTGTGGAGGAATGATATGATATCCTAAAATTGGCCAGGGGTGCCTGGCATCTAGACCTTTCCACCCACACTATATAAACCCCTGCAAAAAGGAGAGACCAAGAGCAGGACCTTTTACCAGAACGACAACGGCACCCGATTATTGAGAGCTGGAAGGAGAGGCTATCTAATGCCCCTGATGGACTAAGCACTTTGCCTGCAACTGACCCCAGAACTAGATGGGTACCTCAACCTTATGCCCCCTAGGGTCCGGTTGAGGGAAGATCTGGACTGCGCTGCCACCCTGGGTGTGATGCAAGACAGCCAGGAGGCACTGGGGCAGGGGTGTGCAGGAAGGATGGTTCTCTGCTGGCTGGTAGTGAGGGGGCTGTGCAAGATAGCCCCACCAATGGGGGAGGAGCCAAGGGAGAAGATTAGTGTACGAAGCCACTAAAACTAGATTCCTACAAAGTGTGCTATTTGGAGGCCAGCATGCCAGTTGGAAAGGCTCCTGCTGGCTAAAGTCTGACACCAGGAATGCAATGAGCGAAAGCTCACAGATATTAACCCAGTGTGGAAAGACATATGGCTATTTGAAGATTTTTACTTTTGACCCCTGAAGAAAACAGAGCATGTGGGGCTCAAGCGCACCTATAAAGAATTATTCCCGGGTTGGGCCAGGGCCTGAGGTGAAGTACAAGGGAGGGGGGAGGGCAGGGAGCCCCCCTTGTCTTTACCCATTTCGGCCCTGGGATCCCACCCCTTTGGGCCAAAGCAAGACCAAGGCCACACAGTACTGGAGGGTCCCGGGACCCTATCGCATAGCCCACCACAGTGGAGGCCCAGCAACACAGGATCAGAGTAGACAAGCTGTTCCTGAAATGGGAACAGCAAATGAAGTGGTGGCTCCCCCGCCCCACACCCACATGTGTGCACGAATCAAAGCAGGTGGGGCAGGAGGAGCAGGATGTGTGCTTCCCTATAAGAACCACCTACACCTGAGTCCCTAGTAGGCACTCAGGTTTTTTAAAGTTAAAAAGAAAAACCAATGTGCTTGCAGTAGGAGACTCTCATAAAATTTGCACACACTCGGCCAAGGAGTGTTCCCTACTACCTTTCAAGGTCTTTTCGTTATTTTTGGATTCTTGTTGGTTCCCCAATGAGGTGCAGAGAAAGCACTAATGGAAAAAAGGAGTGTTGTAGGGGGCTACAGGAGTTACAGCACCCAGGAGTGTGAGGACCCTTAGATCGTAAGGTATGATTGTTGTTCTTAAAGTTTGGTGACCTCTTTGCAAAGCCAATAGACTGGCTTTATACCTTGATATAATGACCCCTTGACAAAGCCAAAAGGCTTTTATAATGCTGATGTAGTTACCTCTGATAAAGTCAATAGGACTGTTTTATTTAAAATGACATCCCCTTATATGGTAATGTTTCATCTGCTATGGGGGACTGTATTATGATTATGGGTTCAAATGTGATTTCAGAAACTCACCAAAGATATTGCATCTGTCTGATATTTATATATATATATTTATATATACATTATTATAGAATATTATGTGTAATGTACTTTTCATTTTTCAATGAAAAAGAAATGTATTGGCATTGAAATATTGAGTGTTGTTCCTGCATGTCTGCAGATGACAATGCTGATGCTGAGTAGGCCTTGAACTAGTCTGCTTTGCTACCCTGAGAGAGTCAAGTGCTACAGTGGCGATATTCACATATTTTCCTATACAGAATACCGTATATGTGGAATCTGTTGAAATTCAGCTGCAGCCTTCATATTTTACTTGTCCGATGCCATTACAACCTATCATATTTAAAACATCAGGCAATTGTGACATAGGACGCAGCAGCAGAAGCCCTTCTGTTAAGTTGCAAAATTTGTGAGTGGGGGCATGGCCACAGTGAAGACCCAACAAGATGTATCTTTTCTGAGCACTGCTTGCATGCATAGGTTCCAGCATATTCCTGCAGGGATCCATTGATTAAGTGACGGAGATATAAGGACGATGTAATAAAGATATCAATTCAGACTGGAGGTGAGTTGGTTGGAAGCTTTTCCATAAGGACAATCCTCCATTCTTTAAAGGTCCACCAACACCCTTGTTAGTCTAACCATACTTTTCTGGCCAAAGACTTGATAATTGTTTTTTCCCACTATTTCAGTGAAATGCAAGGCTGTGGCCTTGAACAGTGTTTACGAGTTAAAACAAGTTAGGTATTGTTTAGTGTTCTGGATGGTACCTACAAAAAAATAATGGTTATCTAATTGCTATTCCTACATATGTCTTCCTATCTTTTTCGCTATTCCTGGATTGCATTTCAGCCCACTTCGTGCCAACACCTTGTGGTGTCAGCTGTGGTATCAGTGAGGTTAAAAGCACTGTATCTATTAAAGATGCGTTGACCTCATAGAAAGTGGATAAGCAAGGAGGTCAGGTGACCACACCACTGACACACTTTGCCAATGAAGATCGTCCTGACACTTCTGATATATAGACATCCTCTGTGAAAGGGCACAGCCATTGGACTTGAATTAATACTTACAGAAGGCTGAATTACTAATTGAGACAAGTTGGTTGAGCAGGTGCATGAAGATGAGAAGCTGCTTTCCACAGATGACACTTTAGAAGTGACAAAGTGAAATGTTGGGTAGAGTAAGGATGAAAAATTATCTTGCTGGAGCAATATTTGGATCCACATAATAAGCACTGATATTGTCAACACTAAGTTTGAAGGTCATATATAAACTCTTTTTTGATGTTGATTCAGACACCTAATGACAGCAAGATCATTTTGGATTACAGTCATCCTGCATTCTCCACATTTGAGATACGTAAAAAGCTTATCCCAGATGTCCAGACCGGATTTAATTTTTTCAAAAGATAGTAAGAAATATTTGAATAGCAAAAACAAACAAGAAAATATCCAGTTCAAAGGTGACGATATCACCATCTTCTATGGCATGATTCCAACTGCACTATCCAAAGACAGGGATTTCAAGGAAATTGTCTTTCTGCACCAGGAAACAGTCCCCAACAACTGGGACTCCCATTCAATTGAGCTGCTAAGTGAGGCAAAAAACATCATGAACATCACAGGTCTGAAAGCAAAGAAAATGCTGGTGCTCCTTAAGAAAAGTAAGAATAATGTAGCAAATAGAAGACACAGTGCACCAGCTGGGAGCAGAGGGAGTCTAGGTGCTTGAGGTGGGTTCAGGAGGACACTTTTACGCATTGTCAGGTAAGGGTCTCCCCACTGATGCTGACGGAGTTAGCAATAATAAAATAATAAAATTTTTGTAAAGCCCATTTGGCTACAAAATATAAAACAGGAATTGGTGATTGAAGTAAAAAAATTGTAATGCCAATAAATAGGAAGTCCAATAAACAAACATCTCAGGAGAATATTAAAAAGATGCAAGGTTACCCCTGGCAAGCTGAAATATCACAATTGGTTCAATCTCAATGAATTAAGATACAAGGCAATAAAAGGCACTGCAATACAGAAACTGAGAATTAGGAATAGGTGTTCCATAAAGAAACTCCCGTTCTGTCTCTTAAACATGAAATTATTTTAAAATCATCTAATCAGAGTTCTAAATGAGGAATGAGGATGGTTTGAATGAAGTTTTAAGGAAATTTGGAAATGTGAGACGGTGTCAGCATAGTGAAGGCTTCAGTAGATGTCTTCCAGAAAAAGGAATGAGTGGTTAGTATAAAGCATCACACTTGCATGAATAAAGGAAGCAGAGAGGTTTGTACCACTCAAGGAATAAGGGAATGTGCTCTAGCTTCTGACGGAGTGAACATTAATTAAAACAACAGAACCTTCAGTAAAAATTATATCCCCCCCACCCCGGCACCAAGAACCAATAATTTCTCTTCGCCAGGTGTACATTTGCAGCATTCTCTGAATTTCCCATCCCACAGAACTTGGACAGTTACTGCAACCCTGGCCATCCCCTGTTCCTGATACGTGATGAATGGAAGGCTTCCATTTTCTCATTAGGTCTTCACCTTTCTTGCTAAGATTTCTCTTTTCAGGCCTTGCTATCTATAAACGTATACATTGCAACAATACTCCTTCCCCTAACTAATGAAGCCTTGAGAAAGCACCTGCAAAAGAAAGAACACACTAATCAAGCAAAAGTCATTTTAAAATTAAACCTTTAGTCAGGCTAACTTTAACTAAACAAGTAATGTGCATTTTGAATATATGATTATACATGCACATATATAATTTTCAAAATTAATGCAGAACATGCAGGGTCAGCTCCTCCATTAGGGTGGAAGAGCGTCACCCCCCCCTGCACCCACACACACCATCAGCGACAGCTGCAAAACCTTTACCAGAATACAACAATAAACTGAGTTTAATATTATTTTCTGGTAAAAGGGTGGGGCCGCGGGGGTCACTGCGCATGTATGTGTGGCTGGCCGTCTTGGACCGGCCGAACACACAAGAGCAGTAGGATTTCTCCAGCCCAGCAACACAGTCTGCCTGGAAGCGCCCTGGCTGGGCACTCCCTGCCAATCCTGATGCTGCTTTCACAGCGTCAGGATTGGCACCAGGGCAGGCTGGAGCCTGTGCCTGCAGCAACAAGGCAGCAAAGACAGAGGAGCGGAGCACCGTGCAACATTCACATACATAAAAAAAAAAAAAAAAATTAATGTTTATCCCCCCTTCGCATGCCGCCCCACCCCTTCCGTTCCCCGCAAGCTGCGACTGAGAACATAAGCAAAAGAAATGCATGTTACTTCTGCAAATACAATTTACTATGAACATGAATTATGAATACATGAAAACAATCTAAATGAACATTAGTGTGCATGCTTATAAAGCTTCAGTTTTTCAGTGGCTACTTTCACTAATGCGTTTAAATGTTCACAAACGTTAATATTATTGAAGGCACACAGTAAGTATAATGTCAAAAATGAATGTGAAGTTGCATAATGATAACATATGAAGGATGGAGTATAAATGAATCGACTCCAATCCCCCCTCTGATGGTGATGTTAGCCATCACAATAACACACATGTGAATCCTTATCAGGTGAGATCAAGTCAAAGCCTTAAAGTTTTCCACAACTTTCATCTTGCATTTTCCAGTTGCTTCATATCATTATAAAATCTAAGCTGATTCTCCTTTACTTCCATATCCCTTCTAGTTCTTTTCAATCTCTCCCATGTTGTCATTCCTTCCTTGTTTTAATACTCTTGTATCCTTTAAAGCTAATTGTAAGGAAATGCCTCCTTGGCATGGTTACCCCCTGACTTTTTTGCCTTTGCTGATGCCAAGTTATGATTTGAAAGTGTGTTGAGGCCTGCTAATCAGGCCCCAGCACCAGTGTTCTTTCCCTAACCTGTACCTTTGTTTCCACAATTGGCACACCCTGGCATCCAGGTAAGTCCCTTGTAACTGGTACCCCTGGTACCAAGGGCCCTGATGCCTGGAAAGGTCTCTAAGGGCTGCAGCATGTCTTATGCCACCCTGGGGACCCTTCACTCAGCACAGACACACTGCTTGCCAGCTTGTGTGTGCTAGTGGGGATAAAACAACTAAGTCGACATGACACTCCCCTCAGGGTGCCATGCCAACCTCACACAGCCTACAGGTATAGATAAGTCACCCCTCTAGCAGGCCTTACAGCCCTAAGGCAGGGTGCATGATACCATAGGTGAGGGCATAAGTGCATGAGCACTATGCCCCTACAGTGTCTAAGCAAAACCTTAGACATTGTAAGTGCAGGGTAGCCATAAGAGTATATGGTCTGGGAGTCTGTCATGCACGAACTCCACAGCACCATAATGGCTACACTGAAAACTGTGAAGTTTGGTATCAAACATCTCAGCACAATAAATGCACACTGATGCCAGTGTACATTTTATTGTAACATACACCCCAGAGGGCACCTTAGAGGTGCCCCCTGAAACCTTAACCGACTACCCGTGTAGGCTGACTGGTTTTAGCAGCCTGCCGCACACCAGACATGTTGCTGGCCACATGGGGAGAGTGCCTTTGTCACTCTGTGGCTAGTAACAAAGCCTGTACTGGGTGGAGGTGCTTCTCACCTCCCCCTGCAGGAACCGTAACACCTGGCTGTGAGCCTCAAAGGCTCACCCCCTTTGTTACAGCACCCCAGGGCACTCCAGCTAGTGGAGTTGCCTGCCCCCTCCGGCCACAGCCCCACTTTTGGCGGCAAAGCCAGAGGAGATAATGAGAAAAACAAGGAGGAGTCACTGGCCAGTCAGGACAGCCCCTAAGGTGTCCTGAGCTGAGGTGACTCTGACTTTTAGAAATCCTCCATCTTGCAGATGGAGGATTCCCCCAATAGGGATAGGAATGTGCCCCCCTCCCCTCAGGGAGGAGGCACAAAGAGGGTGTAGCCACCCTCAGGGCTAGTAGCCATTGGCTACTAACCCCCCAGACCTAAACACACCCCTAAAATCAGTATTTAGGGGCTCCCCAGAACCTAGGAACAGAGATTCCTGCAACCTAAGAAGAAGAGGACTGCTGAACTGAAAAACCTGCAGAGAAGACGGAGACACCAACTGCTTTGGCCCCAGCTCTACCGGCCTGTCTCCCCCTTCTAAAGACACTGCTCCAGCAACGCGTTCCCAGGGTCCAGCAACCTCTGTCACCTTAGAGGACTACCCTGCATCTAGAAGGACCAAGAACTCCTGAGGACAGCGGCTCTGTTCCCCAAAGACTGCAACTTTGCAACAAAGAAGCAACTTTGAAACAACACACGTTTCCCGCTGGAAGCGTGAGACTTTGCACTCTGCACCGACGCCCCCAGCTCGACTTGTGGAGAACAAACACCACAGGGAGGACTCCCCGGTGACTACGAGACCGTGAGTAGCCAGAGTTGACCCCCCTGAGCCCCCACAGCGACGCCTGCAGAGGGAATCCCGAGGCTCCCCCTGCCTGGTTCAAAGACCCAACGCCTGGTAAAGACTCTGCATCCGCAGCCCCCAGGACCTGAAGGATCCGACCTCCAGTGCAGGAGTGACACCCAGGTGGTCCTCTCCCTTGCCCAGGTGGTAGCTACCCAGAGGAGCCCCCCCCTTGCCTGCCTGCATCGCTGAAGAGAACCCTTTGTCTCCCATTGATTTCTATTGCGAACCCGACGCTTGTTTGCACACTGCACCCGGCCGCCCCTGTGCCGCTGAGGGTGTACTTTCTGTGCTGACTTCTGTCCCCCCCAGTGCCCTACAAAACCCCCCTGGTCTGCCCTCCGAAGATGCGGGTACTTACCTGCTGGCAGACTGGAACCGGGGCACCCCCTTCTCCATTGAAGCCTATGCGTTTTGGGCACCACTTTGACCTCTGCACCTGACCGGCCCTGAGCTGCTGGTGTGGTAACTTTGGGGTTGCTCTGAACCCGCAACGGTAGGCTACCTTGGACCTAAACTTGAACCCCATAGGTGGTTTACTTACCTGCAAAAACTAACAAACACTTACCTCCCCCAGGAACTGTTGAAAATTGCACTGTGTCTAGTTTTAAAATAGCTATATGTCATTTATGTGAAAACTGTATATGCTATTTTGCTAATTCAAAGTTCCTAAGTGAAATACCTTTCATTTAAAGTATGACTTGTAAATCTTGAACCTGTGGTTCTTAAAATAAACTAAGAAAATATATTTTTCTATACAAAAATCTATTGGCCTGGAATTGTCTCTGAGTGTGTGTTCCTCATTTATTGCCTGTGTGTGTACAACAAATGCTTAACACTACCCTCTGATAAGCCTACTGCTCGACCACACTACCACAAAATAGAGCATTAGAATTATCTCTTTTTGCCACTATCTTACCTCTAAGGGGAACTCTTGGACTCTGTGCATACTATTCCTTACTTTGAAATAGTGCATACAGAGCCAACTTCCTACACTAATGAACAGACATATTGCAGAGATGGTGATAACAATAAGAGGTCCCAAGATATAGCTGATTACTCCAATTCCTAGTTTTCTATACCATTTGCCAAACATAGAAAACCCATCTCCAATTGCTTCCCAGACATCTGTAGCTTCCAATTCCTTCAAAACTCTTTTCAGATCAGTAATGTTTTTAATGTATTTCTTTATGTCATCACTTTTGTTAAGGATATAGGTACAGCATTGCTGGACATTTAACATTTTGAAGAATCTTCCCTCTTTTGCGAGAAGGATGTCTAATGCAAGACGATTTAGCAAAACCATAGATCTTGCAACTATCATTTCACTATCTACAGCCAGTAAGCAACTTGTTGTACTTGTGGACAATTTCTCCACTATGGTGGACAATTTTCTAATCTTGAGGTCATTCAAGATTACACCTACAGATGGAATCACTGCACCAGAAATGTCTCTCACAATGTCAGCACCACTACTACCTAGTTTAATTCTAATTTTTATTTCCCACACAGGATCATTCAGATGTTCAACATGAGAAATCTTTGGGAAAACTCCACCTATATAACGTGTACCATACCATTATTTGGGCAATTTATAGTATGCACGCTCCCCCAAACATAATAAACTCCGGGAACAATGGGATCATGTCCTCTCAAGAATGCCACGTTCCTACATATTCAAAAATGTGGTTACAATCACTTCTACCAATATACTTGGTGTTAAGGGAAAATGTATCCCTACTCACACACAATTTCCTCTTGATTTGCCAATCTAGAATTAGTTCAGGCATAACTCCTAAATCTCAATGTTTCACTTCTTTCTCTTCCCACTGCCCTTTATATCTCTGATCCCATCCTGTTTTCCCCCTTCCTCTATTTTTCTCTATTACTGTCTTCTATTGAATTCCCAAAATTTCTTCTCAACCTCAGTTAGAAAACATGACAGTTTTTTTTAGGAGGATAAGATGTGTCCAGGGTCATATGTGGTCTAAAGAAAGAGTTAACTGTATCCCTAGTCTTAGCATGAAAATGATGATTTGAATACTTGAACAAAGGAACTTCAGAACGTACCAAATCATAATTTGGGTAATATAAATGGAAATGTCCCTTTTAATAAATTAGACTTAACAGAAGGCTACAAGTAGCACCATGCATAAGAGGAATATGGTGACAGGTAATTCCCTCTGTTTGTGACGCGGGTAACTGTGTACAGGCATATCAGTCCCTTGCATTCATAGTGTCATCGTATTCCTGAAGTAATTTAAAATAGGCATTTGAAGAATAATATCATCTAGATATATCTGCATGTGAAGATTTATAACATAGGCCCTCATTACGACCTCGGCGGGTGGCTTCAGCCACCGCCGCGGCCATTTGGAGCTCCCCGCTGGGCTGGCAGGCGGAAACCTAGTTTCCGCCCGCCAGCCCAGCGGGGATCCCGGCCGCAACACAGGAGCCATCTCCAAATGGAGCCGGCGGTGTTGCGGCCGTGCGACGGGTGCAGTTGCACCCGTCGCGCTTTTCACTGTCTGCTATGCAGACAATGAAAAGCTGCACGGGCCCTGTCAGGGGGCCCCTGCACTGCCCATGCATGGGCAGTGCAGGGGCCCCGCGACTCCCCGTACCGCCAGCCTTTTCCTGGCGGTTCAAACCACCAGGAAAAGGCTGGCGGTAGGGGGACTCATAATCCCCTGGGCAGCGCTGCTAGCAGCACTGCCCTGGTGGATTACTAGCGCCGGGGCCATTGTGGTGGGAAACCGCCGGCCCCGGCGGTGCGACCGCGGCGCTTCCGCTGCGGTCGTAATGACCTGGGAAGCACCGCCAGCCTGTTGGCGGTGCTTCTGTCATTACAGCCCTGGCGGTCTTGTACCGCCAGAGTTGTAATGACCCCCTCTGCTTGTGCAAACTATTATCTGTAGGACTTGGGGTATTAGAGGTAACAATAGGCTGAAGCTTGACTACTGTGAAAAATGTAGGTGAAGATAATCCTAAAAGAAGAACAATTAGTATTGCAATAGTAACAAACACCCCTACTAATATATAGCTATGTCTATTTGTAATATCAGTTTACAAGAATTCGCTAGAATCAGACCCTCGAGTCGAAATTAGCAGCAACAGGATTTTCTCTGTTTGCCTCCACTTGTGCAAATGGCAAAAGAAAATTCGAATGGTTTGCAATAAAATTATTATCTTCATGAGATTTCCCTAGCCCTACTCAGTCTTCTTCTAAATGGCACCCATACGCTCCTGCTACCTCGGGCCTGGGTAATTTTCTTAATTCCTTCTCTACAATGTCCTTTTTATTATTTACAAATCATAGTTTTGTTCAGATGATCATGTCTATAATATTTTAGGTCATTTCATTCAGTGAGAGTGCAAGTTCACAGGTTGCAACTCTAGTTCATGAGGCTCAACTGGGATCTCACTCTTGTCCTGCAAACACAGATTTCCCCTTTACAATCAATATTAGCAAAATATGTCCATTCAGGGGATGAGTACCTCCGACATCGCACTCTAGCTCTTTTTGAACTCCTGAGTACAGGTTGTTTAATTTCACTATCACTCAGGTCAGAATCCCCACAATCCCCCAGGACAGTACTTAATCCTTGTTCTGTAGGCAATCTTAATTTCTCTCTTTTTTGTCTTTTCAGCCAACGGTCATCAGTCTCCTCAGCATGACACAGCACTTGGCCCGTTTTCAGGGTCTGAGTCTGGCTAAGGTAGCGGTTCAGGCCAGGACTCTTCAACTGTCTGTTCATCAAGATCCCCCTGAGCCTGTGAAAGTGCTGTCACAGGCTCTTGCTGAGTCTCAGTACTCTGTGCATCCCCATCGTGCTTTCTCTCAGTTGTAGATTGCACTTCAGGAAGATATACTGTCACATCATTAGGAGGTCACTCCACTCTGAGTGTGGGCTGCATGAATCCAGTTGGGAAGACACTTAACAGCAGTATTTGTCACTATGATGACTTGGTATGATCCATCCCATCTAGGTTCCATATACATTTTTCAAAAATGTTTCTTCACTTAGACACAGTTGCCAGGACTAGGATCATGGCACTGCTCCAGACATGTAGAAGCAGCAACAACCTAAGCCTGGTGGGACACATAATCAACCTCATCAGCTAGTATCTTGCTATAGTCAACAACCGTGTTATCCATAATGTTCACAACTGCAGGTATCCTCATTGCTCTCCTCATGAGAGGATAATCCTGTTTTTCTGTCAGAAATGCTATGAAGAGTCATCAGCACAAGAGGCAAAGTGTTTGGCCAATTCAGAGATGTTGATGCACACACTTTGGCTGATCTGTCTTTCAACGTTCCATTCACCTGCTCTACGATGCCAGAAGCCTCTGGCCAATAACTACCATGCAGTCTCTCCTCCACTTTCAATGCTGCACATAATATTTTCAGGCCCTCATTATTGAAATGAGTCCCTCGGTCTGACTCCAGTGAAGTCAAAAAACCAAACCTGGGTATCAACTCTCTCAGCAACAGCTTGACTACTGTGAGACTGTCATTTCTCCTACTCAGGTAGGCCCCCTTACAACACGAGAAGATGCACACAGTGACTTGGCATATCTCAGCCCATTGCCCACAGGCATTTCAATAAAGTCCACCTGGATTCTGTTGAATGGCCCTCCTGCCTGATCTTCCTATGTGACTCAATGCCACTGGAGCTCTTTTTCCTATATATATCTCATGGCACACAACAGATCTGTAGCACAATTCTTTAGCCACCTATCTAAATCGTGGGTTAAACCAATGTTGTTTGAATAACCGGACCATGTCATCCCTCCCAAAATTTGCTGGTCCATGGAAAGTCTTGCCATTGAGGACATAATGCTGTTTGGCAACACTGGTCTGCCATTTACAGAAACGTATATATCATCATCTCTTCACACATCCTGCTCTGATCCACCCTGCTGTTCTGCCTCTAACACTTCCTCCAGCATCCTCTTTACGTCCTCGTAGGTATCAGTTGTTGAATTTTTTTTTTATAGTTGCTCTCACCTACAGATTCATTTATATATTCACCATTACATTTTCATGACCCACGAGCACAGTATCGTTCAACTTCATCAGCATAACAGTTGCCCACTGTCACATAATCATCACCACGGTGAGCAGGACACGTCACAGCTTTCAATTTGTGCAGGCAGCTATAGTTCTTCAAGCAACCTCATACATGTCCCTCGTGAATCAGGGATCCAGATGATGTCATAAATCCTCTTTGTGACCACAAGTGCCCAAAGTCATCAACGACTTTAAAGTCATACTGACTATCTGTAAATATAGTCACTGTCAGCTGTTCGGAGACGCAGTAAGCTCTACTTAGAGCTATCAATTCAGCTAGTGCAGAGAACAGCCCTTGAAGCCAGGAGGCTTTGACTACCCCTGAGACTGTACAGAGTGGGTAAGCAGCTCTCAGGTTTCCTTCATTGTCTCTTAAACATGACCCTTCCACTAACATTATGTAATCATATTGCACTAGTGGCTCATCTTGTATATCTGGTCTTGGTTTGGTGCATTGTTCTGTCACATCTAGACAATCATCCCCATCATTATTTTCATTCTCAGGGTGAAGCATCAAAGGAGCAGAATTCAAAGTAGCACATCTGTTAAGGGTCACATTTTCTGTAACCAGAATAATTTGTTTATATTTTGTCAACAGGCTATTTGTCAAATTCTGTGTGCAGGCACGTATCAACAAAATCTCATCTGAATATGTCCCAAGAACAGTTAGAGGATGTCCCATCACAATACTTTCACACTGTTCTATGCTGACATCAACTGCTGCCACAGCTGTAAGGCATCCAGGCAATCCTGCAGCAACAGGATCAAGAGTAGCAGAAAAGTAAGCCACAGGTCGTCTTGCATTTCCATGCATTTGTGTAAGCATTGAGAGAGCACAGCCCTCCTTCTCACTGCAGAAAAGAGTAGAAACTTTATTGTAAGCAGGCATTCCTATTGCTGGGGCACAACAGAGACTTTCTTTCACTTTAGGAAGGCAATCAGGAAGTCATTATCCCATGTTATCGGATCAGACACATCCTTGTGTGTCAGCCTCTTTAAAGGCTTGGCCACTAGGCAGGGTTGGGTATCCACTGGCGACAGTAGCCCACTATTCCCCAGAACGTCCAGACTACTCTCTGGGTGGTTGGTGGATTAATTTTAAGAATCACCAAAATTATGTGACACCTTCCTTGCTCCTTTCTTGGTGTGAAGCCTGAGATACAAAACTTCCCTATCACAAATATGCAACTTATTCGGCAACACTTTGTCCATTCACAGCCAAGCAGTTCAACAATGCAATGGTATCTCATGTGCAAGCTTCCTGAGTATCAGACAACACTAACAGGTCATCAATATACTGATCTAGGACAGAGTAACAGGGCATGATTAGTGTCTCAAGATTCATTTTGAGGATCTGATTAAAAATTGAGAGACTCTCTGTATACCCTTGTGGGACTCTGCACCATGCCAAAACACAGTTCTTGAACTGAAAAAAGAAGAGGTACTGGCTGTCCTCATGTAAAGGAACAGAGAAAAATGCCTCACGTGAATCAATAGCAATGAGCCATTTGACCTCACATGGAATTTGAAACCAAATCACAGCTGGATTCAATACCACGAGACAACAGGGAACAACAATACTGTTAATAATCCTCAGGTCCTATACTATGCTGTATTTACTGCTAGGTTTCTGCAAGGCCATAATGGGTGAACTATATGGACTCCCCATTACCGACTTCAAAATGCCTTCTTGTGTCATTGATTCAGTCACAGGAGTTTTCCCCGCAATTGTTTCAAGGATCAGCTTGCACTGTAGGGTTCTTAGGTACTCATCATTGGGTTTTACTTTTATGCGAACAGGCTCATGTCCCTTTATGAAACCAATTTAATTTCCTGAAATAGTCCCAGACCTCAGGCTTTATCTTTAAGGCCATATCTTTAAGATTCAGTGCTAAATCCTCAGATGTCATTACAGGGTACAACCCAATCTCTGCCCCTTAACTCATCAGTATAAAAGTCTACATCTTCATCATAGGTCTGGAGCTCTCCTCGTTTTGGGGTTTAATAGATAGTGCAGTTTAATTTGCACAATAGATCACTTCATAGTAAACTCACAGGACTCAAATCACACACCCCAAACTGCTGATTATTGTTAGAAATGGGGTCTCTAGTTGGCAGTGCCCTGTACCCTGTCCAAGTAGGGACCCTTACTCTAGTCAGGGTAAGGGAGTCACACGGCTAAGATAACCCCTGCTCACCCCCTTATTAGCTTGGTACAAGCAGTCTGGCTTGGAGTATTTCTACAGGCACATAGTAACACAGTGAAAACCACAAACTGACTCCACACCAGTTTAGAAAAATAGCCAATATTTCTATGAGTAATACAATATGAAAATGACTCGAATACAACATATGCAAGTAAAGATAGGAATTTTCAAAGAGAAAATCTTAATAATGCACTTAGAAACACAATAATTCCAACAGGGGCTATCACAGCATCTTGACGGAGTCATTCCCAACAGTCCAACGCTACATGCAAGGGAGTGCGGGTTGGTCATGGAGTCGCATGGACCTCAGGTACAGTACCTTGGAAAACGATGTGACAGAAGAGGTGAGGTGTCGATTTGTTATGGTTGCAGGGGAGGTGATACAGTTGTGCGGCGTCGGTTCCTTACGACAATGCGGAGGTTGATGAATCTAGTAGGTCAAGATGGGAAGCATCGACTTTGCTGTGATGCAATCACACCACAAGACAACAGGTGCTGTGGCGGAGTTGGAGTTAGGTGTCCTGAATGTTGGGACACAGCACTCGGGACTCACGCTGTGAGGGGACTTAAGAGGTGCAGTGGAGACGTCAGGCCTGGGTTGCAGTCCATGGTTGTTGCACTCAGCAGGGACCACAGCTCTGGTCCAGGCAGCAGCACAGAGTCAGTGAGAAGTGCCAGTCCCGAAGTCACTCTGGAGTCGATGTGCTCAGTGTCTTCTTGGTTACACCAGAGCTCACTTCCAAAGACCAGTGAACTGGATTTGGCACCACTTGGCACTGTCAGCAAGAGAGCCCAGGCACTGGCATTTAAAGTCTTTGATGGCCTTGAGACTTCTTAACAATAGGCAAGCTCAGTTTAAGGTCTTGGAGCACCTTGGAAAACAGGATGTACAAAAGCAAGGTCCAGTCCTTTCACTCCTAGGACAGAAGCAGCAAGCAGCAGGCCAGCACAACAAAGCAACAGGCAGAATGGCAGTCCCTTCTACAGCATCCAGCTCTTCTTTCTGGCAGAACGGGGAAGCAGCCTTAACCACGACGCCTGAACAACGAAGTTGTGGACAACGAAAGCCGAACAACGCTTTTGTTAACCATGACTTCCTTGTTCGGTGCCTTAACCACACATGTGCTGAACCACTCACATGCGTGATTAAGGTACAGAAGAAGGAAGTCAGCTGAGGAGGACGGTGTGATCAGGTAAGTGGAGCTGGGGGTAGGGGGTCTGGGTATTTTTTTGTTTTAGGGGGTGGTTTAGGTTTAGAGGCGGGGAGGGGGGTCAGGGTATTTTTAGTTTTAGGGTGTGGGGGTCAGGGTGGTTTATGTTTAGGGGAGGAGGAGTAAGGGCATTTTTAGTTTTAGGGTGGGGGTCGGGGTATTTGTAGTTTTAGAGGGTTGGGGGCCGGGTGGTTTAGGTCTAGGGGCGGGGGAGGGGCAGTTTTAGTTTTAGGGGCAAGGGTGGGGGTCAGGGTATTTTTAGTTTTAGGGACGGGGTGGCGGGTCCAGGGTATTTTTAGTTTTTGGGGGTGGGGGGCTGGGGTGGTTTTAGGGGCGGGGTTGCAGTAATTTTAGGGGTGGGGTGCGGGGTTGGTGTGGTTTTAGGGATGGGGTGGTTTTAGGGGCAGGGTGGGGGGTTGTGGTAGTTTAGGTTTGGGGTCGCATTAATTTTAGGGGCGGGGTGTAGGGTTAGGGTGGTTTTAGGTTTTAGGGGCGGGTGGGGGGGTCGCCGTAATGTTTAGGGGCGGGGATGGAGGGTCAGGGGGGTCACATGCTGGAACCATGCATGCCGTTCACTAATGCCTTTACCAGGAATGCCTTTACAATGAAAAATCGTTGTTAAGGCATTCGTGGTAAAGGCATTAGTGGTAACAATGCGGTCGTTGTTCCGACTGTGTTCAAGCATGCGTGGTTCCAGCATGCGTTGTTCCAACATACATTTGGCAGAACGTCCTCAGTCCAAAAGTATTCTCACTATGTGGTGTCAGAAGTCCAGTACCTATACCAATTTCTGTCTTTGAAGTAGGCAAACTTCAAAGAGGAGTCTTTGTAGTGCATAAAACTCTACCTTTCCCTGCCCTGACCCCATAAACACTCCAGAGGGTTGGAGACTGCTTTGTGTGAGGACAGGCACAGCCCTATTCAGGTGCAAGTGTCAGCTCCTCCCACCACTCAAGCTCAGCCTGGTGTTGGGCCATCAGAATATGCAAGGCACACCTCAACTCCCTTTGTGTGACTGTCTAGAGTGAATATACAATACCCCAGCTCTCATCCTGATGCAGACATGTATTCAGGAGACAGGGAGAGGCACAGAATGGTTAAGCAAGAAAATGCCCATTTTCTAAAACTGGCTTTTCCAAACTTACAATTCAAAAAACAACTTCACCAAAAGACATATTTTTAAATTGTGAGTTTAGAGACCCCCAAACTCTCTATCTGCTTCCAGTGGGAAATTACACTTTAAACCTCTTTCAAGGCAATTCGCATGTTACCCTATGGGAGATATAGGTCTTGCAATAGTGAAAAACTAATTTAGCAGTATTTAACTATCAGGACATGTAAAACATGCTAGTCGTACATGTCCTATCTTTTCAGTACACTACACCCTGCCCAGGGGGCTGCCTTGGGGCTACTTTAGGGATGACTTACATATAGTAAAATATATTTTTGCGAGGTCGACAGAGCAGCGTAAAACTGCACACACAGGCACTGCAGTCGCAGGCCTGAGACATATTTGCAGGGCTACTCATGTGGATGGCACAATCAGTACTCCAGGCTCCCTAGCAGCATTTGATTTACATATCCTGGGCACACCTGGTGCACTATACTAGGGATTTACCCGTAACTCATATGTGCCAATCAAGGATAAACCAATCACCAATACATTTTAGACAATGAGAACCTATGTACCATATCAGTGGTTAGCAGTAGTAAAGGCCAAAAGTGCTAAAGCCAACAAAAACAGGTCAGGAAAGAAAAATAGAAAAATAGGAGGAAGAAGGAAAAATGTTTGGGGATAACCCTGCGGAAAGGGCCAGGTCCAACAATTCTTCTCAGAAGACCCTATTTTAACAGGTGCTTCTTCTGTTACATTGTTTGTCATCTGCCTATTGGCGACTCCTACAACTTGGAGTCTTTTTCACGAGAGAGGTAAGTTTGAAACATACACAGCAAACAAATGGACCACTCTGGTTTACCTCTAAGTCTGCACGAAGTATGGAATCTTCCTTCCCCCCTCAGGCACCGTCATTTACTGATTAAAGTCATAGCTCCCATGTGCATCAAGCATAGGAAATTGCTCAAAGTGATTCTGATTTTGAAAGGAATTTTTATTTAAATTTGGGACTTGATTTCAATTAATTCAGGGACCATTTGCATTTAGTTGCGGCTTCTGGGCTTATGGAACCTGCCTCACTGGAGCTTGGGGCACGTTAGAACTTTGCATTCTCGGTCTCGATACATTTTGTGGCTATAAGGGTTATTACTCTGGGGCTGTGTAAATCCTGAGGGGATGTGTAAAGCCTGAATTCATACCCTGGTTTTCATTCATCACTCTGCTGGCATTAAGATGGCATTCCTGCTTCCAATGCCCATACTTATTACAATAATGACAAGCATTCATTCTCTTCAAAATTGCCACATCAAACCCTGTTCCTGTCTCAGTTGAAACACCACGACCTCTACCTTAGAACTAACATCCTCTACAAAAGGTTGATTCTGACTTCCTCTCTGTGCTGCTTTCATCTGTGCCACCATAATTTTCTCCTCCGGAAACTTCTGCTTCATTTCCAATTCATCACTACAATATTTTGCATATCATAAAATCTCATCAACCGATTTATTCTGCCAACATATCAAATGCTGTTGAATCATCATGATAATCTCAGGTCTCAATCATGTCACAAACCGGCACACAGCATTTCCAATGTCTGTAGCTTCAAGAGTCTCCATTCCACTGTGCTGCTTAAATACCTGCAACAATCTCTCATAAAAGGCAGGAACTGACTCCCTGGGTTTGTGAGTAATCCTGTCAGCCTTAACTCAATAAATTACTTTGGCTGGTATTTTCCCTTTCAAAAAAGTTATAATGGGTTGATACTTTTTCACCACCAGCTGTGATGGGGCATTTGATAATGGAATTCTCTGAGGTCCCTTCTCCGGCCACTCTACAGCCACTTTACATTCTGCATACAATTCATTCGGTACCACAGTGTCGAAGTAGGTATTCAAATCCAGCCATAAGACTTTTGAAATCTTCACAAATAACTCAACCTGTGTATACCATTTGTTGGAGGCAGCAAGTTCTGGTTGGCTGGGGCAAGACCTTAGCCAGGCAGAACCCAACACTGGCATATAAGGTGCATACTGTATAACTTGTGCACACCCTTGGGTATCTTGTCACAGAGCAATTAGGCTTATCACAGAGGCAATGTATAAAGCAAAAAACATAGCATTGTCTCACCACAACCACGTTGCGCAGCACAAAATAAACTTCACACAGTGTATATATAAAGCTTTTGTATTCAGCACACACCTTGTCAAAGCAGTATGGCTATATTGTAATTCTGGGCCTATACCCTGATTTGCAATAGAAGCCTTGATATGAGGTCCAGCTGTGTTAAACACTACTGCAGTATGTACACATGAGGAAAATGGTACATTCCCTCACTGCACCCACTTAAGGTACCAAACGTTGTCAGCACAGGACCCACCTTAGAATTCCCCACAATCAGCTTAACACATAAATTCAGGGTGCACTCCAGTTCCCAGCGTTAGCAGCAAAATACACATACAAGGTTTATAACACTTTCGCGTAGCACTGTAGCCAAAGCCGCACTAGTAAGATGTAATGCCAACTGTAAGAACTCCCTGACAGGATAAACATGACCAGCAGCAGCACAGTACTGCCTTTGCATTCACCCACACTCAATCCCGACATCCACTCTGCACTATGCGATGCACGGGTATTAGCTGGTGCATGCACACACTCACATGTACGCACTTACTCCCAGCACCCTAATGCAGTGCCCTGATATCTGGATAGTGGATGCCACTGTGTTTGCAAGCACCCTGGGTCCCAAACCACCCCTCACCCATGAACCAGCTTCAGCTATCCTGCCCCCCTCGAACCAAAGATTGCATCAACCTTTCCCTGGTACTGGGCTGCTCGCGGCTAAGTCACAAGTCTCGGTGGTCTGGGATCAAGGCGGGGAAAGGAAAGACAACAGCCAGTAAACAATTAGGGAGGATTCGTTTGGGCTTCCCACAGGAGGTTCACTCAGAGGTCTGAAAAACATAGGTGGAGGGTCAGTGGAGGCTGTGGTTAGACACAGAGGCTCCCAGCTAGACAGTTCAATGTTGCCAAATAGTTACCAATTTCAGTACCTCCAGAACAGAGAGGCACTGTCGGGGCTTTTTGACGTGAGTTGGCCTCGACACTCCCAGTTGCACACATTAAGTTACTAGGCCCACACCTCCTGTACCAGGAGATACCACGTCTGGCCACGAAGACTTCGAGTGACCCCAGATGATCTTGATTCCATGTGAAAAGTGCTCAGTGCTGTACCTCCACAAAAAGGAGGCACAACATCAGGAGTCCGCTGATCAGAGTCGCCCTGACCGCATGATCATTCACAAGCCAATTCCCAAGATGGTACCTCCTCAGACAGAGGCACCCGTCTGGTGCGTGATGCCTTGAACTTCACCAGAACCTACCAGATCTTCCCACAAAGGATGCAAATCCTGCACCACTCTAGGAGGCACAACTTCTAGCACACAATGACTTGAGTTGCACTAGACCATCCGATCACATTCTGAACTTCCATTCTTCTGTGGAATGAGGTACACAATGCTTGTAGTCACACCAGACTCCTCGGTCACACACTTTGACGCAAGTTCAGTCATGCCATACAGACCAAGTACAGCACAACTCAGGTTGCACCCGCACCTATGAGGGTAGCAATCACTGAACAGGGCACTGCACACAATGAGCATGGAGACAAGGCTACCATGAGAGAAATGCAACACACTCATCAGTAGCGGGCCTGTGGAGTCCCGCACAGAGTTCACGCCAACAGGACATTTCGGCGTGTAATGTTCCCCATGATGAAGGGCCACTCACCTGATGTGTGGGGAGTCCTTGGCAAGCTCTACACCAAGCAATTCCGGTCTCCAGACACAATACTTCAGCCATGCTAACGCCACTGCTGCCAGATGAAGTCCAGCATAGGATGTACATAAAGCAGAGGGCACCGCTCTCCAGATAATACTGGCGGTCAATGTAAGTCCCTCTCAGGAGGTCTTTAATGTCCCTGAGACCTCCTCGGAAAACAGGGGGCAAGCCAACCTGCCCTTCGGGATGCTAGACAGTAGCAGGCAATAAGCCGCAGGCCAGTCTAAGCAGGAAGGGGAGGGCAGATCCCCTCCTTGGACAGTAATGCTCCTGGGCACAACAGATTCCTGTGGCAGTGTTCCCACACAGTCCAGCAGCACCAGTCCTGCATCACTGTAAAGGTTACTCTGCCTTGCAGATGTTGAGTACCTCCAGATGGTTCCTTTGAGGTTAGGGGTGGTTCAAAAGGTTGTCCTTTGAACCACAGATATCTCCCCTAAAGTTCTTCCCATCCGCCCTGAGGCACTGGAATGCAGATCTTTATCTCTAATGGGGCAGTACTCTGGCTACAAAGCCAGGTGTCGAAAACCTCTCCCCAAATCTATCTTTCCAGTCCCCAAATAGCAGGGATCTGTAATCCTGAATGCCCAAGTTTTATAGCGGTCGCTTGGGGGAATGCACAGATGTGCTCCACTCCCGTGACCCGTAGAATGAAGCCAAATTTATAAGACACTCGAACCACTTCAGAACGTAGAAATGCCCACTTCCCTCAAGTGGCATTTCTAGGGCATTGATGACAACCCCCACCTTTACTATAAGAACAGGTTTGTCATCCTGATTCCAACACTAGTATACATCATGAGGCCGCTCCCCTGAATTCCACTATTGCAGTCAGACTTAATAAGACTCATTCTCCCATGTTACCTTATGGGTTAGCAGCACTCAGAGGTTGTTTGGCACTCCCTGGGCACTTATGCCATGGCACACATCCATGCCTGCTGGGGCATCTGGGGCACTTTCCTCAAAGCCACTGCAAAGGTGAACACCCTGGGAAGTGATGCCAGCTTCCATACCTACATAGGAAAACCACCAGGGTAAAAGTTGCACACCCAGGTGAGTGATACTAGTCACCACTCACACATGGCAACACCTGTGTGCAAGTATGCACACTGGCAAGTTGTGCTAGTCTCATTTAAGTGTATGATGCCCTGGTGCAAGTAGGCACTTCGAGGCCAGCTATGCCAAGCTTCCCATGCACATGGGCACAGAGAGGCCCCCTGGGCCTGGCTCACTGTAGGATCCGATGCCTATTGACAAGGGTGCCCCTATTGGCAAGCTGTGCCAGGCGCAACAAACATGAAATCCCCCTCTCTCTCCTCAACATGAAATCATTTCAAAATCATCTAATCGGAGTTCTAAATAAGGAATGATAACAGTTTGAATGTAGTCTTAAGGTAATATGGAAATGGTAAAAGGTGTCAGCATAGTAAAGGCTTCAGGAGAAGTTGTCCAGAAAAAGCAATAGGTGTTTAACTTAAAGCTTCACACTGGCAGGAATAAAGGAAGCATATAGGTCTGTGCCCCTCAACATCTGAGGGAATCTGCTCAGTCTGATGGAGTGAACATTAATTTAAACAAACAGAAACAAACAGAACCTTCAGTAATGATAGTCTCTTCCCTCCCCACCAAGAACCAATTGTTTCTCTTCTCCTGGTATACATTTACAACATCCCCTGAATTTCCCATCCCACAGAACGTGGACAGTTACTGCATCTTTGACCATCCCCTGTTCCTGATCAGCTATGAATAGAAGGCTTCCATCTATCTGCTCATTAGGTCTTCACATTTCTTGCCAAGGTTTCTAATATATTGCAACAATACCCCTTTCTCTAACTAATGAAACCTTGAGAACGCACCTGCAAAAGAAAAAACCCTCTAACCAAGCAAAATATATTTAAAAATTGAGGCCTTATAGTCAGGCTAACTCCATCTAAACAGGCAATGTGCCTTTCCAATATATGATTATACATGCACACCTTTAACTTTCAAAATAAATGCAGAACGTGAGCAAAAGAAACATGTTACTTCCGCAAACACAACTTAAAGTGTAAATATGAACATGAATAATCAATACATGAAAGCAGTATACAAGAACATTAGTGTGCACTTTTATAAAGCTTCGGTTTCTCAGCTGTTACATTGCATTAATGCACTTAAATGTTCACACATGTTAATATTATTTAAGGATATTATTTAACAGCTTGGGTGCCCAGGATGAGCTGGTCTCGCCCTTCGCCACAGCGCTCCGATGCCGAGGGCGAAACCAGCTCGTCCTGCTATGGCCCCCCAGGGTGCTCCCCCCCCCATGGCCAAGCCCCCCCACCCTTAGCAGGGATGGAAGGAGAATTGCTTCCCCTTCCTTCTGCGCCCCCCCAGACTCCATGTGGCATCTGATGACGGCAGCGCACAATCGTGCGCTGACATCATTACAGGCTTCCCCACCGCTCTGGAAGCTGAGCTTCCAGCGCCGATCGGAGGAGAAATGCAGAAGCATTTCTCCTCTGATCACGTGGAGGGGGTGAGTTAGGCATGAAAGGAAAGGCCTTTCCTTTCCTTTCATGTCTCTCGCTGCAATTCTGCTGCCCGATTACTATGCGATCGGGCAGCAGAAATGCCCACTAGACACCAGAGAATTTTCAGGGGAGCGACCCCTTGGGCAAGGGCCACTCCCCAGGGGGCCAATTAATTCTAAAGCCATTTCTGCTCCCCAACCGGGGCAGAAAACCCTAGACACCAGGGATCTTTTTTTGTTGTTTATTTTATTTTTTTATATGTGGGAAGCGACCCCTTAGGCAGGGGTCACTCCCCTGGGGGGCAATTAATTCTAAAGGCATTTCTGCCCCCCCATCTCCGGGGGCAGATCGGCCTATTATAATTAGGCCAATCTGCCCCCGGGGGGGGCAGAAAACCCTAGACACCAGGGATCTTTTTGTTGTTGTTTATTTTATTGTTTTATATGTGGGGAGTGACCCTTTAGGCAAGGGTCGCTCCCCTGAAGGGCCAATTGTCTTTAGGCCATTTCTGCCCCCGTGGGGGTGGGGGGGCAGAAACCTCTAGGCTCCACGGATTCTTTTTTGTTTTATTTTTTTATATGTGGGGAGCAACCCCTTAAGCAAGGGTCACTCCCATTGGGGCAAAATTATCTTTAGGCCATTACTGCCCCCTTTGGGGGCAGATCGGCCTATTTTTATTAGGCCAATCAAACCACTAGACACCAGTGATTTATTTTTTTTAGGTCAGATTCACATGAGAGGAGCGACCCCTTAGGCAAGGGTCACTCCCCTGGAGGGGCAAATTTGTTTTAGACCATTTCTGCCTCCCTTGAGCGCAGATCAGCCTACTGTAATTGGGCCGTTCTGGGCAGGGGGGGCAGAAACCTGTAGGCACCAGGGATTTTTTTTTTTTATATATATGTGGGGTGCGACCCCTTTAGCAAGGGTCGCTCCCATGGGGGCAAAATTATCTTTAGGTCATTACTGCCCCCCCTTGGGGGCAGATCGGCCTATTTTTTTAGGCCAATCTGCCCCCCAGGGGGGCAAAAACCACTAGACCCCAGGGATTTTTATTTTTTGAGTCAATTTCACGCAAGGGGAGCGACCCCATAAGCAAGGTTTGCTCCCCTGGGTGGCAAATTATCTTTAGGCCATTACTGCTCCCCTTGGGGGCAGATCGGCCTATTTCTATTAGACCGATTGGCCCCGGGGGGGGGCAGAAACCACTTAGACACCAGGGATTGGTGTGTGTCTATGTGTGTTTTGTTTGGGGGGGCAGCCCCTTGTCCAAAGGTTGTTCCTCATGGGGGCACATTACTGTTGGCCATATCTGCCTCCCTTGGAACAGATCAGCCTATTTTTGGAAGGCCCATCTGCCCCCAAGGGGGACGGAAAGCCCACCAGAGACTAGGGAAGATTTTCTTTAAAAAAAAAGAGGGTGGGGGTATGGCCATACCCCCACCACAAATAAATGGGGCCAAAGTTGTTCTGCCCACCAGTGGGAAGATGTGGCATTTATCCCAGATCCACTCCCCAGGGGGGTAGAAAGCCTACTAGATGCTAGGGAATAAAAAATAAAATAGAGGGGTGGTGGCTACCAACCAGTATGGGCATGCTTATGCTCCCTATGCCCCCAGCCCAACTGAAGGGGGTAACAGTCATTCAGCACTTCCCCGCACACTAAAACATCTTATTCCACAGCAAGCAAGAGGGCATTTGATTATTTTGGGGTTTGGTTTTACATTTGGGCAATGAGAGCTTGTCTAACTCTCAAAATCGTCCCACTTGGAATGGTGAGAGCTGCACTTTTTGGACTTTGGGACGCTGCCATGTAGAAAAATCCACAAGACCTAGATACATCTGGAAACTAAACATCTGGGTGAGCCAAGGGTGGTGTGCTTCACATGAACCCTGCACCGTTTTCTTACCCAAAATGCCCTGCTAACCTCCAACTTTGCTGGGAATCACACATTTTTCCCACGTGTTTGTGATGAAACCTTCCGTAATCTGCAGGAATCCAAAAAATGTGTACCACCCAGCGTTGTTCCATCTATACCAACAATAATTCTGCTCCACTTGTTGGCCTAAATGTTCTTTTTCAAACTGCCCTTTTGGACCTGCTTTGGTTCCCCTGAATTTTGACATGTTTTTGCCTCTTCCTTGTCACAGACATTTGGCCCACCTAAACAAGTGAGGTATAATTTTTATCGGGAGACTGAGGGGAATGTGGGGAGGTAGGAAATTTGTCCTGGTGCGGTGATTCCACACACAAATGTGGGAAAAATGTGATTTTCTTTAGCTAAATTTGAGGTTTGCTGAGGATTCTGGGTAAGAAAACACTGGGGGATCCATGCAAGTCACACCTCCCTTGACTCCCTTGGGTGTCTAGTTTTCAGAAATGTTTGAGTTTGGTATGTTTCCCTATGTGGCTGTAGAGTCCAGGAACAGAAACGCAGGTCCCCACCCCCCACTAAAACAGGTAGTTTTGTATTTGATAATTTTGGATGTGTCCACATGTGTTTTGGGGCATTTTCTTTCGAGGGCACTAGGCCAACCCACACAAGTGAGGTACCATTTTTAATGGGACACTTGGGGGAATGCTTGGTGGAAGGAAATGTGTGGCTCCTCTTAGGTTCCAGAACTTTCTATCACCGAAATGTGAGGAAAAAGTGTTTTGTTTGCTGAATTTTGAGGTTTGCAAAGGATTCTGGGTAACAGAACCTGGTAAGAGCCCAACAAGTCACCCCATCCTGGATTCCCCTAGGCGTCTAGTTTAAAAAAATGCAGAGGTTTGATAGGTTTCCCTAGGTGCCGGCTGAGCTAGAGGCCAAAATCCACAGCTAGGCACTTTGCAAAAAACAGCTCTGTTTTCTTTGGGAAAATGTGATGTGTTAACGTTGCGTTTTGGGACATTTCCTGCCACGGGCACTAGGTCTACCCACTCAAGTGAGGTTCCATTTTTATTGAGAGACTTGGGGGAAAGTTGGGTGGAAGGAAATTTGAGGCCCTTCTCAGATTCCAGAAATTTCTGTCACCGAAATGTGAGGGAAAAGAGTTTTTTTGGCCAAATTCTGAGATTTGCAAACGATCCTGTGTAACAGAACCTGGTGAGAGCCCCACAATTCACCCCATCCTGGATTCCCCTAGGTGTCTAGTTTTTTAAAATGCACAGGTTTGGTAGGTTTCCCTAGGTGCCGACTGAGCTAGAGGCCAAAATCCACAGCTAGGCACTTTGCAAAAAACAGCTCTGTTTTCTTTGGGAAAATGTGATGTGTCCACGTTGTGTTTTGGGGATTTCCTGTCGTGGGCACTAACTTTACCCACACAAGTGAGGTACCATTTTTATCAGGAGACTTGGGGAAACGCTGGGTGGAAGGAAATTTGTGGCTCCTCGCATTCCAGATCTTTCTGTCACAGAAATGTGTGGAAAAAGTGGTTTTTGGGCCACATTTTGGGGTTTGCAAAGGATTCTGGGTAACAGAACCTGATGAAAGCCCCACAAGTCACCCCATTCTGAATTCCTCTAGGTGTCTAGTTTTAAAAAATGTATAGGTTTGCTAAGTTTCCCTAGGTGCCGGTTGAACTGAAGGCCAAAATCCACAGCTACGCACTTTCTAAATAACAGGTCAGTTTCAATGTAAAAATGAGATGTGTCCATGTTGCATTTCCTTTCGCGGGCATTAGGCCTACCCACACAAGGGAGGTGCCATTTTTATTGGGAGACGTGGGGGAGCACAGAATAGCAGAACAAGTGTTATTGCCCCTTGTCTTTCTCTACATTTTCTCCTTCCGAATGTAAGACAGTGTGTAAAAAAGATGACTATATGAGAAATGCCCTGTAATTCACATGCTAGCATGGGGACCCCGGAATTCAGAGATGTGCAGATAACCACTGCTTCTCAACACCTTATCTTGTGCCCATTTTGGAAATACAAAGGTTTCCTTGATACCTATTTTTCACTCTTTATATTTCACCAAATGAATGGGTGTATACCAGACATACAAGGAAAACCCATTGCAAGGTGCAGCTCATTTATTGGCTCTGGGAACCTAGGGTTCTTGATGAACCTACAGGCCCAATACATCCCTGCAACCAAAAGATTCCAGCAGACGTAATTGTATATTACTTTTGAAAATCTGACATTGCAGGAAAACGTTACAGAGTAAAACGTTGAGAAAATTTGCTTTTTTTATTCACCTCAATTTCAATATTTTTTCATTTCAGCTGTTATATTCTGTAGGAAAACCTTGTAGGATCTACACAAATGAATTCAGAATTTTGTCTGCTTTTCAGACGGAAATGTTTAGCTTTCCGGGATCCAGCATTGGTTTCACACCCATTTCTGTCACTAACTGGGAGGCAGCTAAAAGCACAACAAATAGTAAAAATGGGGTATGTCCCAGTAAGATGACAAAATTGTGTTGAAAAATGGGTTTCCTGATTCAAGTCTGCCTGTTGCTGTAAGGTGGGAAGATGATGATTTTAGCACTTTAATGCCTTTGTTGATGCCATTTTCAGGGAAAAAAATCACAAACCTTTTCTGCAGCCCTTTTTTCCATTTTTAAAAAAATGACACATTTGCTGTAGTTTGGCTGATTTCTTGGTCTCCTTCAGGGAAACCCACAAACTCTAGGTACCTCTAGAATCCCTAGGAAGTAGGAAAAAAAGGATGCAAATTTGGCGTGGGTAGCTGATGTGGGCAAAACGTTATGAGGGCCTAAGCGCGAACTGCCCCAAATAGCCAGAAAAAGGCCTGTCATCTGAGGGGGAAAAGGCCTGGCAGTGAAGGAGTTAAGGCATACTGTAATGTAATGTTAAAAATAAATGTGTAGTTGCTTAATTATAAAATATAAAGGATGTAGTTTAAATTGCGCTACTCCAGATGTCTGGTTGACTTTATTTTCTTTGGGGGTAGGAGACAGTGTGGGAGCTCATAAAATTTCCCAGTTGCTACTCAGTTGCTACCCAATTTGAATGCATAGTACGTCTAAATTCTTAGCTTTTGGCCTTTTTTTTCCATTTGGAGTTGTTAACTTACATGAAGTTTGCATTTACTGAGCCTTCACCAACAACACTTGGAAATACTAATAAACCTGCATCACATCTTTCACGCAAAAAGAGTGTTGTCCTTCTCCAAAATGCCACAAGCAAGAGTCAGTGAATCGAATCAGATGTCATGCTAGCAGGCCCAGAAGAAAAGCAGGATGAAGAGATGTACACTATATTTGTTCCTGAGCCTGAGATGAAATCGTTTTATTACATTGCCACTCGATTGAGAGCAATTCCAGTACTTGATTTTCAAATATGAGGTTTTATCATAAGTAATGTTGGTTTTACACTTCAGAATAGAGGGATCAAAAATCATTGATTCTGTCAAACACTAGATAGTTTTCACATTTAAAGAAACTTTAACTTAACACACTTTGCTCCTCTTGGACTAATTCCCACTTGTCCCTGCATCCAGTGAGAAGTCAATTAAAAACACAAGTCATACCCTAGCTGTATATTCGTAGTGATAGCCAAACACATCAAACAAGGTAGCATCAATGGTAGCATGGGAGACAGTGATTACCTAAAACAATATAATTTGGAATAAAGCATTTAAAAAGCAGACTGTGTGGAAAAAGGATGTAAAGAAAACAAAAAATGTCTGACTAAAAAGTAAGACCAGTTCCTCATTTCATTAGCTCAGTATGTTGTAATGGTGATGGAGGAAGTGTGTAATTCATATTTTCATCAGTTACATTTCCCTTACAGAAAGAAAAGACCAATATCATGACTCTAAGTGTTTCAACTTTGCTTCTGTGTCTTAGACAGGCTTTTTCATTTGAAGAAAGAGGGCATGATTTAGATCTTGGTGAAGGGGAATACTATGGGCCTCATTCTGACTTTGGCGGGCGGCGGAGGCCGCCCGCCAAAGTACCGCCGTCAGAATACCGCTGCGCGGTCAAAAGACCGCCGCGGTAATTCTGAGTTTCCCGCTGGGCTGGCGGGCGACCACCAGAAGGCCGCCCGCCAGCCCAGCGGGAAACCCCCTTCCATAAGGATGCCGGCTCCGAATGGAGCCGGCGGAGTGGAAGGGGTGCGACGGGTGCAGTTGCACCCGTCGCGATTTTCAGTGTCTGCTTGGCAGACACTGAAAATCTTGATGGGGCCCTGTTAGGGGGCCCCTGCAGTGCCCATGCCAGTGGCATGGGCACTGCAGGGGCCCCGCGACACCCGTTACCGCCAGCCAGGTTCTGGCGGTCAAAACCGCCAGAGCCAGGCTGGCGGTAAGGGGGTCGGAATCCCCATGGCGGCGCTGCCTGCAGCGCCGCCATGGAGGATTACCCGCCGCGGTCAGAATGCCCATGGATGCACCGCCAGCCTGTTGGCGGTGCATCCGCGGTCGTTGGCCTGGCGGTAGTCTACCGCCAGGGTCAGAATGACCCCCTTTGTCACAAAAGTGACGGATATCCCGTCTGCCTTATTACGATCCCATTATATCCTATAGAGAGCGTAATACGGCAGATGGGATATCCGCTATGTTTGTGGCGGAGTATTCCATCCGTCAAAGTCTAAATCAGGTCCATAGTTTTCCCTGCTGACAGTGCCACTGCTAAATGAAATTTAGATTTGGTCAAAAGTTTTTAGGTAATACCTTGTCTGAACACACTAACAAGGCTGTGAGTTGGCTTTCCTATTTGTAACCAAGAGGCCTGTGAGTTGATCAAAATATATTTGCTTGTCCTCTCCACAGTATTTTATGTGAGAGCGTTTGTATCCTGGACGCCTAGCCATCATTTTATTTTTTTCAAAGTTGTGTTTATTAAAGTTAATAATACACTAGTCTTTCAAAACATTTAAATATATGCAGATACAACTACAACCAAGTAACAAAATACATTATACATTATCGTAATCTGACATAAAAAAATGACCTAATTTAACTACTACATCAAATACTGTCATTTGACTAAAAGATACAAAGCATCAGAATTATTAAATATGTTAGATTTTTTAATTAATTGACATAAAAATATTTGACTAGTACAATGGAAAAACATTAAGCAATTGAATAGCACATGACATAAGCATGCTTTAACTATCAGATTTCAAAGACAATAATACCTATGGAATACGTATTGACAATCATGGAATTTGCCAAATTGGATTAAGTCCTACTACAACATCAATGAACTTTGCACGCATAGCTTTTGTCTGAGAGTTCTTTTTTGGTAGGGAAACATATTTTTACTATGTGCCAGTCCACAAACATATATAACGTATCCTAGGATATACAAAGCAGATGTGTCAAAAGTTGCATTTATCTCATCAAGGTTAATAAACGTGTGGCATTATTTTGGCTACAGGAAGAATGATCAGCCAACAAGTCATCTAACAGCCTCTTAAATTAGAGAGGGAAGACTGCAAATCCTTCCACCAGAGCCATTCAACAAACATATGAGGTTTTACTTGACAATGCGAATAAAAGAAAATGGGGCAGCTGGTTTTGGCCACCAAATCCTAAAGCGTTGGGCCCAATCCATTCTGATTGACAGTGACATCATTAGAAGTCTTTTCAAACAAACATCCTTTAAAAGTTGTTAATTAATTCTAGGATCAAACGATAATGACACAGCATGGTACAATGTCTGAGGAATAACCTCCGTAAAAGCTTAGAGGGCTGAATCTAATGGAAAGCTCCCACAGCAGCTCTCAAACTAAAGAAGTTAATTTACTGTACACAAAGAACGTATTTTACTAGATTGTTCATCCACTTGAAACTGAAATAAAATAAGAGGACTAAGTAGCAATAGGGAGGCACCTGCTCCCACTGAGACCCAGCTAGCTATTATAAATGTTCCTTAGTTCCGATAATGTTCTTCAAGTAATAATTTATTGGCAAGATGAATTAACAACAGCCTCCAGCCACATCCGGTAGCAAGCATTTCTCCTCACGGCTGTCAACTGTCACAGCAACGGTTATAGAATGCTGGTAGGAACCAACTGGGAAGACAAGGGGAAAATGAGGAGGAATGGAGTGGTACACTTGGATCCATACAGGCAGGTGGGTACACAATGAAAGGAAGGGGGAAATAGAGAATGTACATTTTATACAAAACATTACTTATGATAAATTACAACACTAGCTATCAAGGGGATTTCTAAAGCCAGGAAGAAAATATTAATGGCTTTGTTTATCATGTTAATAACGAACGCATTCTCAACACAAGTTTTTTCATGAGCGTAGAATAAATGCTGTGATCCCGGAAGTGTAAAGTCCATTACTATCAGGTCATCCATATCATCTTTGGTTTCATGTCAATCACTCTTCTAGTATTGGTATGCTGCACATATTTGGACAAGATTAGCCATCAGATTTTGAAGTCTTCCTTTTTTTTTTCCAACCTATTGGAAAACATGGTTTATATGTCCTTTTATGGGCGAGCGCAAAGCGCTCCCTCCCATTCTGTAATCTCTCTTTGGGCTTCCAACCACGCCCATGTCACGTCAGTCACTTTAATTGGTTCGTGGGCTTGCCTTTTAAAATCCGCTTGCCTTAATTTGTGAAAGGCATGCATACATCATGCCTTTTCCGGTGTTTAGCCCACCTGCACAGCACCGGTAAACTACTAAAAACATACGAGGCTCGATGTTTTCAGCATGGTGTCCGGACTAATTTCTCTGTTTATTTTCCATGCAGCGCGATCGTGCTGCATTTTACATAGTGTGATCGTGCTGTGGTTTTTTTTCTTTACAGCGTTAATAGCTCTAACTCGAGCAAGTGCGAGACCCATTGCATTGAAAATGCTTGTTTTTCTCAGTGATCTTGAAGGTAAGAGACTGAGCCATATTTTGCATTGTGATTGATGCAAAACTTGTTATCTCTGCTGTCAAACCAAAAAGTTGCCTGCCCCAGTTCTCGTTCTAAAGCTACCTCCATTTGTATACATTGCAGATACAAAGTTGTTTTTAATGTATTCTGCCCTTCTTTAATTATATCACCTTTTCCCCTAATAAGTCTCCACTATAGCCAAAAGGACACCTGCACTGCATGGAAAAAACAGGTGTGGCCTAATCACTGGTCTTTTGCTTCTGAGCAAATATGGAGTTCCATGTTCTAGTAACACTAAAAATCCTTTAATTCATTCTATATCAACCATTTGATATTAACAACGGATTTCATTCGAACTAAATATATTTTATATACTAACTCGCTCAATCTGTATACACAACGTTGTCACACAACGGATTTCATTCGAACTAAATATATTTTATATACTAACTCGCTCAATCTGTATACACAACGTTGTCACCTTTTTAGACCTCTATTTAGTACAAATTGAGCAATTTAGTAGTAATCAAGACGCCTCTGTTTTTACCTGCAGGTAGTCAGTCTCTTCAAGAAGCACCCCTCCTCTACAGATCAATAAAAAAGCTTGCATTCCTGTCTGGCCGTGTGCTCTCTGTGGAATAGTCCGCTATTTGAGCTGCAGTGCTCCCTTGTTCCTGTCGTAGATGGTAAAATGTGTTTATAACAATACCTACAGCGAGGCTTCCAGCGTGAGCAACCTGCGCAAGATCACACTTGCTCCCAAACAACTGACCTGCTGCTTACAAATACCATTATAGGGTCTCAGTGAGAACGCAGACCACGTAAAAAGCCCCTCCATATGCAAGTCCCTATTCCTAATGGGAATAAAAAAAATTCTATTGCATCAAGAATTTTCATCTCTTTTAAGGACACGGAGTCGAGGATTATGCTTTCTCTTTCTTTACTGAGAAAATACAGCAGCCAATCAAAATTAACCACCACGAACAACTACATATCCCAACAATCCTTGTAGTCCATAGTGCCCAATCCCAGGCCTGCACTCCATATAAATGTCTCTGTCCCTTTAGTCCTTCCTCTTTCTTTGCAAAATAAGCAGATCAAAACAACCTGATCTCCAACTGGATTTTCCAAGGTCCAATGAAAACAAACAGCTGTAGCCACTGTCCAAACTGACACGATCATCTAGTCCTCCACGAAACTCTGAAGAATCGATGCAGCTTTATTATCTGATCCTAATACAAAAGAAAATATACCAATAATCTAGCAATGATTCAAGAAAACTTACGGGAGGGAACAAAAGTATGTCAGAAATACATTATGCATATAATAAATCACAACAGATAGATCCTATTTATACAAAATTGAGGTAAATATCACAAAATCATCATACTAACAATAAGGGTAGGATAATCCTCGCCTCCGTGTCCTTAATAGAATTGAAAATTCTTGACGCGATAGCTAGAACTTTTTTTTATTCTATGTCAGGACCGGAGGCTTCGGATTATGCTAGTTCAAAGCTGATCCACCACTGTAGATGCCACATCCACAATAGGTTTATGATAGAAAACCTTAAACGTTGTGTCGGAAGACCAATCCGCAGCTGCCATGATATCCTCTAATCGAGAACCTGCCCCAAAGGACTTGGATGCCATGGCGGCACGCATCTGGGAGGAATCTATATGACCTTCCCCCAAAAGCCATTTAACCCATCTGCCCAAAGTGCCTGATGAGACTGGTGCAAAGGGACTTTGTATAGATATAAGCAACTGCCCTTGAGCATCCCTGCGAATCTCCCTTGTGCAATCCTCATATGCCTTCAAACATTTTACCACACATAGGGGGTCATTAGGGCCAAATCGACGGGAGCACCGCCAACAGGCTGGCGGTGCCTCCCGGCGTATTTGGACCTCGGCGGTAGCACCGCCGGGGCCGGCGGTATACCGCCATTTTAGCCCCCGCGGTGATAATCCGCCAGGGCAGCGCAGCCCTGGGGATTATGACTCCCCTACCACCAGCCTGTTTCTGGCGGTAAGGGGACTCAGGGTGCCCCTGTGGGCCCCTGCACTGCCCATGCACTTGGCATGGGCAGTGCAGGGGCCCCCAGGCAGAACCCCGTCGCGCATTTCACTGCCCGAATTTCGGGCAGTGAAATGCGCGACGGGTGCTACTGCACCTGCTGCACATCAGCATTGCCGCCGGCTCAATTACGAGCCGGCGGCAATGTTGATGTGACTTTTCCGCTGGGCCAGCGGACGGTAACTCTGTTACCATCCGCTGGCTCAGCGGAAATGTCAAAATAGGGAGCCAGCCATACCGCCAGCAATGGCAGTATTCTGGCGCCGCAACCTCGGCGGTCTGCCATGCAGACCGCCGAGGTTGTAATGACCCCCATAGTTTTGGATTATGGGTAAGAGCTGGATAAGAAATACACTTAGTTGCTGTTTTTGTACATCGAGAAATAGAAAAAGAAACTCCTGAAGGAGTAAATACTCGACCTGCCAAATCAAGTGCACAAACATCAGATACGTGTTGACATGATATTAAACACAAGAGTTTGGCAGATAGCTCCTTATGCGAAAGATCCTCGTTACATGGCCAGTTTCTGAGAAAACGCGGAACAATATCAACGTCCCACAACGAAGAATATCTAGGTTGAGGAGGTCTAACCAAACAGATGCCTCGTAAGAGTTTACAAACCAAAGGATGTTCTCCAACTGGTCTACCCTCAATATGAGGGTGCCCAGCTGAAATAGCAGATCTAAAATAATTAATGGTCCTATAAGCAAGACCAAGAGAAGCTAGATCCGAAAGGAAATTAATGATCACACTGATGTGAGCCCCCAAGGGATCCACACTCCGCTCACTGCACCATCGCTTCCAGGAGGTCTCATAGTGCTTTTGGGTGGAAGGAGCCCAAGATTGGGATAAGAAAAACATTGCATCTTTCAAAATTACTGACATCTGCCAACGTTTCCTGAAAGTCTCCATGCCGTGATGGACAATATTCCCTGAAGTAATAATGGGTGTGGGGAACCCGCTGGATCTAGAAGCAAGAATGGGAACAATGGAATTAGAACCTGGGAGGTGCAAGAGAGCACTATCGCTACTGAAAACCACGGCTGAGCTCTCCAGAGCAGTGTCACCAGAATGAGCTCCACCCTCTGTCTCTTCACATGAGACAGTACTCTCTAAATCATGAAGAATGTAAAGAAGGCATACAGAAGACCCCTGGTCCAATCCTGGAGCAAAGCAGCTGACCCCAGAGGGTCCAGTCTCCAACTGTAAAACCGAGGGAGCTGATTATTGAGCAGGGACGCAAAAAGGTCCGTCGAGCACTCGCCCCACCGATTGATCAGAGTTTGAAACACTGACTGATGAAGCATCCAGTGGCTGCAGTCCCTCAAAAAATGTGAGTTCCAGTTCGCTATCACATTGGAGTTACCCTGAATGTACTCCACCGTCACCAAGATTTGGTGTTGCAGACAAAAATGACAAAATTGTTTGCCAGTCTCCAAGAGGACCCGAGATTTGGTCTCACCCAGACGGTTTATGTACCAACCGGCCGATACGTTGTCCATGCGCAAGAGTATGCAACAACTGGCTCTGGGGGGAGACTGGGATCGAATCGCAAATGCTCCCGCCAGAAGCTCCAAGCAATTGATGTGAAGTGTCAGTTCCTCCAGAGACCATCTGCCCCCCTTCTGCACTGTTCCGCACCAAGTACCCCAGGCCCATTGGCTGGCATCCAATTCTATGATAATCTCCGAAGAGGATGCAAAAATGGCTTTGCCGTTCCACGCATCAATATGGTCCTACTACCAAACTATTTCCGTCCTGGCCTCTTCCGAAAACAGAATCTGCTCCGAGTTAGATAACCCTTTGCACAGAAGCAATATTTTTAGACGTTGAAGGGCCCGGTAATGAAGTGGACCCGGAAAAATCGCTTGGCTAGAAGAAGCTAGAAGCCCTACTAGGTGAGCCAGGGTTCTCAAGGATGTAGTCAGAGAGGCAAGGACTCTCGTAACTCTCTCTTGATTGAGGCTCTTTTCGCTAGCGGTAATTTCAACTGTGCTTTGATAGAATCCAAGAATTCCATACATTGAAATGGAGTCATTATCGATTTGTCAGAGTTTATGAAAAACCCCAGATCCTGCAGAAGCTGAACCGTCCACGAAAGATGCTTTAAAATCAGGTCTTTGGTTTGGGCCATAATTAAGATGTCATTGAGATAAATGATAAGGCGAATGCCTCTTTCTCAAAGAAATTGCACCACTGGTCTTAAAAGTTTGGTGAAGCACAAAGGGGCCGAGGACAGTCCGAAAGGAAGGACTGTGAACTCGCACCAATGGTTTTGCCAACAAAATTTAAGAAAATGACGATGGAGAGGGTAAATCAGCACCGTTAGACAGGTATCTTTGAGATCTAGCCGAACCAGCCAATCTTTTTCCTGTAACAGGTCTCTTAGAAGATGGACACCCTCCATCTAGAAATGGCGGTACACTATCCAAGAATTTAATGTCTTTAGATTTAGAACTAGACGATAACCCCCACCTTTTTTCTGCACCAAAAAGATTGTGCTGACGAAACCAGATGGGTGGGGAACCTTCCTGACTACCGCTTGCTTGTGAAACAGAGATTGTACTTCCGTGTCTATGAAATTGCTCTCTGACTGGGAAAAATGTAGCGGAAGAGGGGCAACATCTTGCCAGGGAGGGTAGTAAAACTCCATCCTGTAACTTTGAACAGTTTGCAAAACCCATGGATCCTGTGATATACTTTCCCAGGCGGCTAAATGCCATTGTATCCTCCCCCCAGAACAAGTTCTGAAAAGGGGATTACTCTTACCTGATGCTTTGACATCTGTGTAACTGAAATCACCTCTCCCACTGCCTCTATGGGAGGGGCCACGGCCTCTCCGGTTTCACACCGGGTAGAATCCTGAGTTGGCTTGATAAGAACTGCGTCCTCTATGGGAGTAACTTGTGCTCAGCCTCTATAGCATCCGGTCCTAGTAAAAAGGCCCCCGCTAAACATATTTTTCATGGAGTTCTGGGCTTTTTCAAGCGTGGAGAAGGTAGAAAAGTACTTGGCCAAGTCCTTCACGAATTTGTCCCCAAAAATCAGACCATTTGCCCGGGTTCCAGGCTCGGAAAGGAGCCAACTCGGCCAATTTAGGGTCTATTCTCATCAGATAGGACTTTCTCCGTTCCGTAGATATGGCACAGTTTGCATTCCCTAAAGGCATATAGCCCTCTATGTCCACTCCAGAGTGGCCTCCGGGTCCATCAGAGTACCGGTTTCCTTGGCCTGCACCGCCAGTTCCAGGATCTCCTTGAGGGGCCCGAGTTATTGAGGAGCTTGTCCTGGCGAAACCTCCAAGCTCTTTCCAGACCGTTCTTGGGATCTTTCGCATATTTCTTAAGGAACATGGCCATACTAGAGTCCAGTTCCGGGGTGTCAGCCACTTTGCCCAGCAATGATGGCTGAGGATGTTCTGAACATAAGGTATTACGCATGTCCTTGTCAAAGCTCTTGCGTAAACGTTCTTGCACATAATGTGCTACCTCAAACGAGGGAACCCATTCCGTAGATCTCAGGTGAATTATATTTTCTGGAGTAAAAAAACAGGTTCTTTTGGATTACAGTGTCAGGTGCGGTATGATGAGTTTTACGCTTGCGTTTACTAGACAGTTTGGCATCGCTCAACTTTTGGTCTGAGTCCGAAGACTGCAAAGCAGAGGAGTGAGAAACCTCTGTGCACAGAGGAGCAGAAGCCAAACAGGGGCCAGGAGGGTTGGAAGAAACTCCAGAGCCGTATTCATGATACTTGAGGACCGAAGAAGCCATCTGAGAAAAAAGTCTGCAGACAAAAAAGTCCCCACTGAGGCTCTTGGGGCAAAGCCCACATCAGAAATCTGACTTTCTCTAGTCAGCGTCTCAGAGGGGGGACGCCCCATTAATTCTCTTTGTCCAAACCTCCTCAGAGGTTGAGTAAAAGGCTTTAAAGCCTTAATCAAGGCCTAGTTAACGGAATCTTGCACATGGTGACCCAAGGCCTGAACCAACCTCTCCTCCATTTGGTGTACGTAGGGCACTTCTGCCTCATCCTGAAAATATTCTTTCTCTTCACCGTAGTACGCCATGTCAGCAGACAAGAGGAGATGAAGGAGTTCAAGCAGGGGGAGAAATGACCCCAGCAGGTCCAAAAAACAGGAGAAACTTGATAACTGTGAGAGTTAACTCTCACAATGGCCCAAATTAGTGTGGAGGGAGCACCTGCTCAATATTCCCTAGGGCAAAGCCCTGCATCATTTATGAGCCCCATCTGGCGTTCAAAAAGGGGAAGCACAAAGTTCCATGAGTCGCGTTGCTCATGAGGGAATCTCCGACCTGAACGAAGTCGGAGAAAACCTTGCAGGCATGCGCAAACATGGGAATAGAAAGAGGACAAAAGTCATCTAATGGCAGCGCTTGTCTGACCTCCACCGGAGGACAGCAACACACATGCAAAGCAGAGGAGGAAGAAATGGAGTGCCCAGCACAGACGCTCTGCTTTCTTCTGACTATAAAATAAGAGTTATGATTGTCATTCGACACGGCCGGTCCGGGTTATTTTTGGAAATGGAAGCCGGCCGACGTGCCAGTGCGAAAGCGTGTGGAGAAGAGAGTGGAAATCCCCAAACGAGCACCACTCACTCCCCCTCCACAGCCGATTTTTTTTTTAATCAATAGTAATAACACGTTAAGAGATGAAGGAGTACTTAGCTTATGGCTGCAGGTAGCAAAGAAAGAGGACGGACTAAAGGGACAGAGACATTTATATGGAGTGCAGGCCTGGGATTGGGCACTATAGACTACCAGGATTGTTGGGATATGTACCTTTTTGTGTTGGTTAATTTTGATTAGCTGCTGTATTTCCCAGTAAAGAAAGAGAAAGCATAATCTGAAGCCTCCGGTCCTGACATAGAATTCAACCATCCCATATAACTCAAAATACCTAACATCACCGTCTATCAGGATTTACACAACAAACAGAAAAGAAACATTGCAGAATACATGAACATATCATTACAAATTAAGGCCCATATTTATACTCGGTTTGCGCTGAATTAGTGTCATTTTTTAAGATAATTCAGCGCAAACCTAATTCCAAATTTATACTTTGGAACTAGACATGTCTAGCACCAAAGTAATGGAGTTAACCTCATTTTATGGATGTGAAAATCTACCTTGCGTCAATGGGATGCAAGGTAGGTGTTCCCGTGCAGAAAACTACAATATGGCCTTAGTGCCCACCGTGCTAAAATCTAGCACGGGGGAATGGGGGCCTTAAATAATGGCGCTAAGCTTGCTTATTTAACTCCTGGGTATGGGCAGGCCTTAGGGGACCTGTGAGCCTTTTTTCATGGTCTTCCCAGGCCCAAGGGACACCCTCACCCACACCAGAGGGACACCACAGGATGGGGGACCCATCCCAGGTAGGTTCCGGTAAGTATTTTTTTTTTTTTTCATGCTCTGGGGCCCTTCCTTGGGGCTTCCTGCATGGCACTGGCCCCAATGACCATGCCCAGTGGACATTCGTCCCCTGGGCATGGCCATTGAGGTGGTGGTCATGGCTCCTGTCTTTACCAAGACAGGAGCCATGTCCATGGGGGTTGTGCACCAGGAAATGGTGTTACACTGCTTAGAGACATTTTTTTGCCTCTAAACCGTGAAACACCTTTATTTGGCACACAAGCTCCGGTTCCCCCTATGCCTCCCCCACCCTGTTAGCATCCTTCAAAAGGCATCACAAACACTGAAGCAGGAATAAGGAGAAAGAGGCAGATGCAGGAAATGTACAGGGATAAAGACAGTCCAAGGAGTAGGAGAAGAGTCGAAATATACAGGAAAGGATACTAAAGCCACACAAGCACTGAAGCAGCATGCATTAAAAACAAGCATTTACAATGCAAAGGGTTTCGCATTTGCTCGAGTTAGAGCTATTAGCGTTGTAAACTCCTGAGGCCCCTCTCCCTGGAGACCTTTAGTACCTTTAAACAAGGTTGGGGTGGGGACAGGGATGGGGGAAATTTACAAATAAATAATACATTAAAAAAGAGCTCAATTGCGCTGTGTAAAAACTTGAATTTGCCAAGAAGCGCTAGGCTAAACAATAGAATTAAACTGGTAGTCATGCAAAGCGCTCGACTACTGCCCAGCGAGATCGTGCTACCTAAGAAATAAAAAGAAAAAGTAGTCCAGAAACCATGCTGCAAACATGGAGCCTCATATGTTTTCAGTAGTTGGCCAATGCGCAAGACAAGGGCTAAACACTGGAAAGGGCATGATCTAGGCATGCCTTCCACAAATGAAACAAAGCAAATTTTAAAAGGCAAACCCACGAACCAACAAAACTGATGGGCGTGACATGGGCATGGCTAAAAGCCCACTGAGAGATTACAATAGGGACAGAGCGCTTGCGCGATCGACCCTAAAAACTTGGAAATAACATGTGCCTGCTATCTGCACCTTACTACCTCTGAGGCACTCTTTTGCATAGGCAATAACCATCAGCTACAAGTTGGTCATAACTGTCCTTAAAAACACGGGAGCAAGAAAAATTAGCACCCATCACCTAATGCGCACTAGTGTGGAAACAGGAGCTCAGGTTTAAATGTCTGGCTAATCTAAAGGTAAAACACCTACTGCGTTTTAGCACCATGTTTCTCACTACCCTACAAATTAATTCAAAAGTGTTGATGCAAGATCTTTTTTCCAACTTGGAACCAATAGAGGTATTTTATGAAAGAAGCAGTGAGGCCCTTGTGAAGTTAGAGATTGATGTAAGCACTGCAAATGTCTTCAGGTTAATCTTTAAAAAGTGTTTTATGTAACCTCGAATTCACTCCATTAAAAAGTATTTGATTGACAGAATTGAACAAGTTGTTGTAGTAATGAATAGCCTTTCTCCATACAAGATATAAAAGGAATAGCTAACAATGGGGACATAAAGTAGCATTTTTTTTATTTGAAAAATCTGACCTATAGTCATTTACTTGGTAGTAGGTCATTACTTTAACCTGGCACATGCCCAGGCGCCCAGTCTAAAGTGGGAAAAGTGTAAGCAAGCGCTAAGGAAGTGTGAAGAAAGGGCAAAAATGGAACTGGTCCTAATGAATTCAGCAAAGAATAGCACTGCCGCTCGACATCCACCAATGTAAATGTCCCCACAGGGGCAGAAGAGATAAGCGCACTGCTGGTATTTTCTCAACATAACTTCTAATCTTGCTTGTGGGAGTGAATACACATACAGATAATATATGTGTGTGTATTCTACCCTCCAAATGTCATTCACTGACAAGGCACTATTTTGACTCCATTAAAAGAGGGCTGTCACATTCCAGAATAGTCTTTTGTTTGTTTCTACTCGAAGGTTCCATCACAATGATGCTGAAAAGTGAGCATTCCACTATCTGTCTACCATGTGAGTGTCAACCCCGAATCAGTCATTGCCATGTGTCCAGGTCTACTCTTAACTCACCGAGTCTGTTTCTGGCCAGATACTTGTTTTGCCGAACTAGCTTGCATGCACGTGGATTTTATTGAGACGTGCATACTGATTACTACATCCCCTTAACAACATGCATTTTGCTGGACTACCCTGTTTCTCCTAATGAATTACTTTCGATTTTGTCCTACATCACACAGGTCGCACCTCTAACCTCTACACTTATAAGACTGCGATACCAGCAGGCCTTCTCATACCCACTGCACTTCCCTCCACAGCATGATTGTAAATGATCTGTGTCTTGCATGCCAGCGCCCGCCAATGCAAATCCTTCTGGGCTGCCTTGACAAACATATTCCTTGATTTCACCTACCTGCACAACTTCTGGGTTTGCATGACATCTGCATTCCGTTTTTTCAGACCCCTGATACCTGAGAGTGCCTGACGTTCTTCCTGCTTTGTCTCTAGCAGTTTTTGGTTCGCCTTAGACTTTTATACAACCATACCTATTTTCCCAGCAGCTGCCAATCTAGCATGTCCGCTCCTGGGATCAGCGTCATGACAACCGTCCGTATATGCTCCATAATTTGAGACCAATTGAGGATTCAGTCTTGCATGCTGCAGTTCTCCCACCACGTGGAACAATGATCAGATTTGTTACCCACCCCTACCTCACTAATACCTACAAGTTCACCTGGGACCACATTTGCTCACTAATCGTCTCTAACCCCTTCATGCATGCAGCATGAAGGCCCTGATTTTTAAGCAACAATCACTATTTAGTTAAGACTCTAAGGGCCTCATTCTGAGGCCGGCGGGCGGCGGTCGCCGCCCGCCTGGCGGGAACCGCCATATGGCCGCTCCGCGGTCAAGAGACCGCGGAGGCCATTCTGGCTTTCCCGCTGGGCTGGCGGGCGACCGCCAGAAGGCCGCCCGCCAGCCCAGCGGGAAACCCCTTCCCACGAGGAAGCCGGCTCCGAATGGAGCCGGCGGAGTGGGAAGGGTGCGACGGGTGCAGTAGCACCCGTCGCGATTTTCAGTGTCTGCTAAGCAGACACGGAAATTCAAAGTGGGGCCCTCTTACGGAGGCCCCTGCAGTGCCCATGCCATTGGCATGGGCACTGCAGGGGCCCCCAGGGGCCCCACGACACCCCTCACCGCCATCCTGTTCCTGGCGGTCGGAACCGCCAGGAACAGGATGGCGGTGAGGGGGTCGGAATCCCGCTGCGCCGCCATGGGGGATTCCTCAGGGCAGCGGAAAACCGGCGGGACACCGCCGGTTTTCCTGTTCTGACCGCGGCCATACCGCCGCGGTCAGAATGCCCTGCGGAGCACCGCCAGCCTGTTGGCGGTGCTCCCGCCGACCCAAGGACCGCCGGGGTCGGAATGACCCCCTAAGTGTGTATGCTTCCTTCTGACCATAATCTTAATCGTTCTTCTTCTTGCTAAATCACCCCCAGCACAGACCCTCAATTCCACTTCTTTTCCCAGGGTTGCTGTGTTGTTTTTCTCTCCTGTGAGAAATTAGCTTTTATCTAATTCACTTTCTTCCTCGGGTACCATCATGCTACTCTCCCCTAGACTGCCTTGTTTGGAGGATCCACTGAGCGTCTGATGATTGAAGTCATGCACACCAACCTGGAATTTCCTTCACTGCTGGCCGTTCATCTTCATTTGTTTTTAAATTTATGTTCGAGGGTTTGTAAAGCAACAAAGTGTTGCTGCCCTCCCGAAACTTTGTGGTGCTCAGAATGTAAGGTGGTGCGGACTGAGGCCTTGTCTTTCAGTAAAGTATTCCAAGGATTGCCAACCAACATGAGGCAACTAGTCAGCCATGACCATACCTCTGGTCATTCATGATTGTGAGGTTCTCAATAATTTTTTGATGGGGCCTTGAAGTGGAGTGATCCCCAAGGAGTTTTCATCAGAGTCCAATGCTTAGTTGAGAAGTTGTATATTCAAAGTCTACTTGTAAACTATTGCCGTGGCTAAGATCCTTAGAAAGAGGTTGGGACTGTCTTAGAGCCTTGGAGTGAACACTTTGAGACCTTTCTAAGTTTTCCTTACAGTTGATGTTTACTTCAGCCACTCATTGTGGTTACTAGATCTAGCCATTGAGATAGTGGAGGCAAGCTTCTGAAAGTATTCCAGTACCGTTACAGGATAGGAGACTACTTCAAAATACAAACAAATCATTTGCGTTCTTACTGAAGAATTCCTCTATATATGCAGAGCCAGGCCAGTGAAACAAAGTCATAATCTTGCACATCAGAATATTTAAGGTAAATGGCACATTTTCTTGCCTTTCATCGATACATTTATGATATGTAGGTTGAATTTAGCATCAACGTTCTCCTGGGTGCTGTTTTAGATCAAGGCAAAGCAGTAACATCTGTTCTGATGGATACAACTACCTGTGGATTCCTCACCTTATGAATTCGTCCTTGCGCCAGCATCCGACGGAAAGTCTTCTTCCTAGCTGTCCACGTCGACGAGGACGTCATAATGGCACGGCTCCACGTGACTCTGTCTGCCGTCACCGTGCCAATAAGAGGTCCTCGACGGCGTGCTGACGTCAGTTTCCTTTTTTCCGTGCCTTCAACGTTAACGTTTTTTCTTTCCTGGCTCGTTGATTACTGTTGCGTTTTGGTGATTACAATGTCTCCCCCAAAGAAATCAGGTTTTCAGCCCTGTAAAGAATATGGAGGTCGGATGTCTGTAACCGATCCACATTTGGATTGTATCTGGTGTCTTAGCTCGGAGCACGATGTCAAGGGGTGTAGGTCATGCCAGTTCATGCCAGAGCATGAACCCTAAGGCTCTAAAAGAACGAGAGGCTAAGTTTTTCATATCGAAAGCCAAGAAGAAGGGCCATAAGAGGGTTTCGTCCCATGCTTCGCCAAAAAAGCATAAGAAGCGGCGTCACCATGATTCACGACGCCGTCATGACTCTCGGCGCCGGTCGGAGCGGAGCCGATCGAGGTCGAGGTCTCCTTCTACTCGACGCCAAAGTACATGGGAGGTGAGCCCTACTGTGATGCCTCAGCCCAGGAGTCCGGAGATATCTTGACTCCTCATAGCCTTCAGTTTTCACCAGCGCCGCAGGAGCCTGATGTGCAGCAGGCTCAAGAACAGCAATATCCTGCTTTCCTGGCACCAGGAGCGGATCCGGCAGCATTTTTAAATGCAATGTATGCCGTTTTCCAGTCCATGGCTCCTGCTGGTGCACCGGCGGGTCCCACGGGGCCATTGGCGTTTGACTTGGGCTCCCCGGCGCCGTTTAAGGCAGCTCCGTTTATGCCGTTTTGCCCAGCTGAAGGTGTCGGTTCGGCACCGAGGATGTCTCCTCGTGAAAGATCTTCACCAGCTGGGTCTGTGGCTCCATCATTGCGTCAGCCGATGCCATCGCCACATCATTCGACGTCTATGTTGTCTCCTTCCCAGCCGGCCCCATCACCTTCATGCCAGCTTACTCCGCGGAAGACATCATTGGAGTCCATGTCGGCACCGACCCCGGCGCCGGGTGATGCTAGGAGTCAGCCATCTCTTCCTGTGCCCTACCGGGATTCGAAGTCTTCGACGTTGGTAAATTCATTATCAACGCCGACATTGGAATCACGCCTTAGGTCCCGGAGAAAGGTGTTACGACTCCTGGAGGAGGAAGAGTACAGGCAGTTAGAGAAAGGTGAGATTGGGCCTTTGGATGAGTACCAAGGCTTGGGGTCTGCAAGCGGCCTGGATACTTCCCCGGAATGGGACATTGCATCTCCGGGTGAGTTTACAGAGGCGGCAGCATCTGTTCATACAGTGATCAGAAAAGCAGCAAAGTTTTTAGACTTGCCTTTGTCTGTGGCGGAGGTGAAAACCAACCTGTTGACTGAGGTGTTGCATCCCTCTTCGTCCACTGCCGATCCTTTACTGCCCTTCAACGAGGTGTTGACGGAGCCCATTCTGGACCTCTGGAGGAAGCCGTTTATGACTCCGGCGGTGAACAGGGCAGTAGCGAGGAGACATAGGGGCGCACCCGGGGATCCAGGTTTCCTGTCACGCCATCCAACTCCTGAAAGCTTGGTAGTCCAGGCGTCTTGCTCCGCGAAGTCTGCTCCTGGAACATTCCCTGTGGTCCCAACTGATAGGGAGTCCAAAAAGATGGAGCAGTCTTCAAAGAAGATATTTTCATCGTGCAGCATGGCGCTCAAGGCTGCAAAGGCTACCTGTGTGCTGGGCAGGTATGTCCACGCCCTTATGGACTCTGCTAAGGAGATGGTCAGGGATCTACCGCAGGATGTACAGAGGCCCTTTGGATCTCTTTTTTTGGATGCGCATGCGGCTGCGCAGCAGATTATACAGTCTGGCCTGGACACGACGGATTCGGTAGCCAGGGCCATGGGGACATCTGTGGCTACTAGGAGGCACGCCTGGTTGAGGTCCTCCGGGTTTTCCTCAGACGTTCAAACCACCTTGTTGGATCTACCATTCGATGGAGAGAAGTTGTTTGGAGAAAAGGCGGATTCTGCCCTTGAGAGGTTTAAAGACAGTCGGGCTACAGCTAAGTTTTTAGGCTTACAGACTACCATTGCTACTCCTTATAGATCTTTTCTCAGGTTCAGGGGGTTTGCACGTGGTTCTGCCTTTCGGATGCCCCAGTACTCGGCCCAACAACCTGCCAATCCACCCTATCGTTCCTTTAGAGGGCGGGGTAGGGGTAGAGCTAGAGGGGCAGTCCAGCAGCCTTCATCATCATCCTCTTCCTCTGGTGGACAACAGCAGAAGCAGCCCTAGTTTTCCCCACTTTATCGTTCATACCTCTCCTGTAGGGGGAAGGCTGAGTCTTTTTCTCCGCAAGTGGGAGTCGATAACAACGGACTCTTGGGTGTTAAAGGTTGTGGAAAAAGGATATGCTCTCCCCTTTCAGGAGTCCCCTCCTTCCTTTCCCCCCGTCCTTCATTTTGTTCAGAAGACCATCTTCTGTTGCTACAACAGGAAGTTCAGGCCATGTTATCAAAGGGCGCAATAGAGTTGGTGCCGGTGCAGGAAAGGGGTCAGGGTTGTTATTCAAGATATTTCCTGATCTCCAAAAACGACGGTCGTCTAAAACCGATCCTGGACTTGAGAATTTTGAATTTGTTCCTCAAACAGGAGAAATTCAAGATGCTGACCCTAGCGCAGGTGCTATTGGCGTTGAACGAAGGAGACTGGATGGTGTCTGTCTACTTGCAGGATGCGTACTTTCATATTCCGATACTCAAGTCGCACAGGAAGTATCTCCGGTTTGTGGTGGGGTCGCAACACTATCAGTTTGCGGTCCTTCCGTTTGGGCTTACTTCAGCACCTCGAGTTTTTACGAAGGTGATGGCAGTGGTTGCAGCACATCTCAGAAGGAAGGGGATAGCGGTATTCCCCTACCTGGACGATTGGTTAATCAAAGCCAAGTCTCCAGAGCTTGTGCTGTCTCATCTGCGGATGACAACCCAGTTGTTGTTCGATCTGGGTTTTTCGATAAACGTACCCAAATCTCACCTGGAGCCCTCTTAACGCCTCCTGTTCATAGGGGCAGTACTGGACACAACATTGTTTCGGGCCTACCCCCCGCCTCAGCGGATTAGGGACATTCAGGCACTGATTCCAATGTTTCAGAATGGAGCGGCTGTTCCAGTCCTCAAAGTCTTACGCCTGCTCTGTCTGTTTGCTTCTTGCATTCTGTTGGTCACTCATGCACGCTGGCATATGAGGGCTCTTCAGTGGTGCCTCCGCAGGCAGTGGTTCCAGCACAAAGGAGATCTCGGGGATTCGATAAGGATCTCCAGGGACACTGCAGCGGATCTTCATTGGTGGACGGTGGACGGCAACCTTTCCCAAGGAAAACCGTTTTCGCTACCACCGCCAGTGGCCACAGTGGTATCGGATGCTTCCACTCTAGGGTGGGGAGCTCATCTGGGGGACCTGGAGATCAAGGGTCATTGATCTCAAGCGGGACAGATGTTGCATATCAATCTGTTGGAATTGCAGGCAATACGTTTGGCACTCAAGGCCTTCCTCCCTTCCCTTTGCGGTCAGTGAGTTCAGGTCCTGACGGACAACACTACCGCGATGTGGTACATAAACAAGCAGGGAGGGGTAGAGGTCGTACCTTCTTTGCAGAGAGGCTCTGCGACTCTGGTCCTGGGCTCAGGACCATCAGATTTGCTTAATAGCAAATCATTTGGCCGGAATTCTGAATGTACGTGCGGACGGTCTCTGTTGTCACTACTCAGTAGATCACAAGTGGCGTCTCCATCCAGACCTGGTCCTCTACATCTTCGGGATGTGGGGTTCGCCTCAGGTGGATCTATTCGCCACTCGGGAGAACACGCACTGTCCGTTGTTCTGCAGCCTCCAGTATCCGATGCAAGGAGCGTTGGGGGACGCGTTTCAGATGTCCTGGAGTGGCCAGTTGCTTTACGCGTTTCCCCCATACCCTTGATTCCTCAGGTTCTGAGGAAGGTTCGCCAAGACCAGGCCCAAGTCATCTTGGTGGCACCGGACTGGCCGAGAAGGGTGTGGTACACAGACCTTCTTCAACTCTCTCAGTGCCCTCCGCTCCGTCTCCCACTCAGGGCAGACCTCCTCTCACAGTCGCAGGGGCAGGTTCTACAACCCCACCTCCAGAGCCTGCACCTTCATGCCTGGAGATTGAACGGGGCAACCTGAGTTCCTTTTCTCTCCCACCGGATGTAGTGGATGTTATTCTATCGTCCAGGCGACACTCCACTAAATCCATTTATGCCGGTAGGTGGGCAAAATTTGTGGTTTGGTGCGAAGAGAATCAAAAAGATCCCTTAAAGGCCCACCTTTCAGATGTTCTTTTGTTTGCTCTTGATTTAGCAAAGAAAGGCTGTGCGGTAGCTACAGTTAAGGGCTATTTAGTGGCTCTGTCGGCTTTTCTTTGCCTTCCGACCAGCCTTCTCTATTCAAATCTCCGATTGTAAATAGGTTCATTAAGGGCTTAGTTAATAAGTTTCCTCCCACGCCCTTTCACATGCCTCAGTGGGATTTAAATCTGGTTTTGACATTTCTGATGGGTTCGCCTTTCGAACCCATGCATTCATGCCCGTTAAGATATTTAGTCCTTAAGACTGTTTTCTTGATTGCAATCACCTCTGCTAGAAGGGTTGGAGAGCTTCAAGCCCTTTCCATTAAACCTCCCTTTACCATGTTTTTCCCTGATAAAGTGGTGCTGAAAACCAGGGCAGCTTTCCTGCCAAAAGTTGTCACTCCTTTTCATATGGGACAGACTATCACCCTTCCCTCTTTCTACCCTCCTCCACACCCCTCTAAAGATGAAGCGAGACTCCATCGGTTGGACCCTAAAAGGGCTCCTAGTTTCTACTTGGAGAGAACAAAAGACTTTCGTCTGGAGGATCAGCTGTTCGTGGGGTATGTTGGACAGCGGAAGGGCAGAGCGGTCCAGAAGCGAACTATCTCCAGGTGGGTCATCCTTTGTATAAAAGTTTGCTACTCACTGGCGAAGAAAGTTCCCCCTGAGGATATCAGGACCCATTCCACCAGAGCGAAGTCGGCCACTTCGGCACTGGCAAGAGGGGTTCCAATAGTGGACATTTGCAAGGCGGCAACTTGGGCGTCCCTCCATACCTTCGCAAAACATTACTGTTTGGATTCTGAGGTGAGGAGGGACGGCCATTTTGCACGCTCGGTATTGCAGGATTTCTTGGTGTAATCAGGCGGGCACCCACCACCGAGTGCAGTACTGCTTTGGGACTCTATTCATAAGGTGAGGAATCCACAGGTAGTTGTATCCATCAGAAGAACAAGTTACTTACCTTCGGTAACACTTTTTCTGGTGGATACACTAGCTACCTGTGGATTCCTCACAGTCCCTCCCGCCTCCCCGTTGCCTGCCTGATTGCACAAATATAGTTGCAAAGGTTTATATATATATATGTATATATGTGTATAATTTGATATTTATATTTCATGTGAATATATGCAATTATGGGAAGTGTTCTTGTGTATATGTATTATTTTTTTTAAAGTTTTTTATGGGTCGGTTCTCACCTGTTCGCCTCAAAGGCATGTAAAAAAATGGGGTGAAACTGACGTCAGGACGCCGACGAGGACCTCTTATTAGCACGGTAACATCAGACGGAGTCACGTGGAGCCATTCCATTATGACGTCCACGTCGACGTGGACAGCTAGGAAGAAGACTTTCTGTCGGATGCTGGCGCAAGGACGAATTCATAAGGTGAGGAATCCACAGGTAGGTAGTGTATCCACCAGAAAAAGCGTTACCGAAGGTAAGTAACTTGTTCTTTAATAATAAAGAAAAAATATGATTTTTACAATCTCCAAAATCAGTTTCTTTTGACATCCAGTACTCTGCCCCAGCTTTATTCAGCAGAATTACCTATTCCCTATACTGGTTTGGTAGATATTAGTTTGATAAGAAAGGGGACCCAGTTCTTTTACAGTTAAACAGTCAGAGGCTGCCAGTTAGGTTTGCTGGCCACTTCCCTTACATAGCTGCCTAAAAATGTCATTGTTTGGTGCATAGCACTAGCGCTGAAGAAGATCTCATCAGAGCTGTGGATCATTCATCCCATGTCCCATTTACAAGGAACATCCATAAATGACTTCCTAGCTAAGTTGAGTGCTTTGTTGCTTGCTTATTGGAGTTGACAGAACTCTCACAGCTTGATCTAAGGGTGTGGATGGCAAAAGATGACAACAATTTGTCTCTTTTCAATTTTGTCATGGTCCACCTGGGGAATTACTATCTCTTGAGATCCTGCCTGAATACTGCATTTTACTGTTGTCATCGTTTTGAGTGGTGCAGTTTCTTAGGTTTCTTTCATGGTGTTCAGCACACCGATTTAATAATCCGTGAGAGGAAAGACTTGGTTGCCTGGTGTACCATAGCTCCTGTGTGGCCTATTCCTCTTGGGCCCAGCACTCACTTTTGGATTTGAAATGGTTACTCTATACCATGACATGCCCCTAACAAAGGACAATTTTAAAGTCCATTGCTTCAGAATGGTGATTAAGGGCACAGTTATTTATGTCAATTGATTTGGAACTGCTGGGGAACAATTTAAATGTTTTTTCAGTGGATGGCACACTTGTACACCACAAAAGATATTTACCCTGGGCCAGCTCTAGTACTCACATTTTCAATCATTTGTCTTCAAATGAATTGTGTGTTGTTGCATCACGTGACCTTAGAAACAGTAGAACTAAATATCAGTACAGCAAGACTAAGGGGATTGTTATGAGTTTGGCGGTCTTTTGGGAATACTGCTGCGAAGGTGGCCACCCGAAGACCAGCATGTTGGCGATAATCGTACCACCATATTAGGAGTCACACTGTGAAGTTTGCCAAAAAACATCCACATTTCTGAAACCACCAGGGCACTGGAGGACGCCAGCCTGACAAAATTCCAACCATCAGATTACAATCCACTATTCACAACAGAGGTTCTTCCATGGCGGAAAACCATTGGCTGTGCAAACCGCATTGGTCCAAACTCACATCACTCTGAACACACCACCACATTGGATGGTTTGAATACCCCACACCTGAAGCACATCCACACACCTGACACACCTACACACGCCACTATATAACACACCCATACATAACCCACAATTCTTTTCAAACAGAATGCCACACAGCTATAGACAAGCAAAATCTTTCTCAGATATAGCAAAAGCCAACATTAGGCATCCATATACATTTCACACGCATACATCCCACACCTACACAACATACACAACACACATTTTACTACCACACAAAATCCACAACAACCGTCACCCACTCACATCACAGCACCTACACCTCAGCATTTACGTTTCTCTGCAGCCTTTTTCTTTGAACACTACCACACCATCTTCACCACCTCTACCATGGCCCCAGAAAACACCTACATTTCACGGATGATGAGTCGAGGGTGATGGTGGACAAAACTGTCAAGATAGATCCGTACCTGTCCGGAGCACAGGTCCAGCAAACATCAATTGCCAGGAAAATGGAGTTGTGGCAAAGAAAAGTCATCAGGGTCAATTCTGTAGGCAGCTATCCACGCACAAAGGAAGACATCCGGATGAGGTGGAATGACCTCAATGGGAAGGTGTGGTCCATGGCATCCAGGTACCAGCTGGAGGTAATGAAGACTGGCGGTGGGCCCCCACCTCCTCCTCCCACTTTCATATCTTGGTAGGAGAGAGTCTTGGACATACTGCATCCTGAGGTCCTGACAGGAATGCCTGGGGTAGTGAAATCTGGTAAATCTCCACAAAATCCATGTCACCCATTTGTCATGTCCGCATGCTCCATCACCTTAGCCCACCCCAATTAACCTACCACCCACTACACCTCTGTCCAAATGTCCTAATACCCATCTCTGACATGACACATGTCCACTAAACTCATCTTGCTTCACAGCCCTTGGAAATGGCAGGTGAAGTACTGGCAACTCATAGCACTACTACTCCCAGAATGCAATAATTCATCATTGTGAAAACCTGAACAGTGCACCAAATGTGAGATGTCATGCATGTGAAACTAACTACCAATCTAACCATCTTGAATCTGCAAGTGTAAAACAGTTAATGCCAATGAAACCATCAGGAAGTCATGCAGCAGTGGCTGATGGACATCACCACTACCCTGAGTAGGTCTGCCACACAACATCAGGCCTCCTCCATTAGTAATGAGTCATCAGGCCCTTCAGCAACTGTGGCTACTGGTAGAACTGAGGCCCTGCCAGGGGAAGGACATGCCTCTGATACCCCATCCTCTGTAGCAGAGGACACCTCTCCCAAACATGGACTTCCACCCAGGCATCAGGAGGAGCAGATGCCAAGACCAAGCCCCCTGCCAGGAAGTGAACCATTCCTGACTGGTTCCCCTTGTGTGCCACAGGTACACTCTGTTGACTGTTCTAAAACCTATCTCCATTTTCCTATGGTGCAAGGACACTGGACTTGTGTTACCTAATGGTGTAGCAGCTACCCTGATGATTTCAGCCATCATGACTGAACCCTTCACTGTTTACTTTGTGTTTTTTAGTTACTAATGACACATATTATTTTACTGTCCACAATAAATTACACTTAATAACAGCTCCTGTGTAAGTGTCATTTATCAACCATGTAGAATTGTAATGCGTGCCAACTCTAGTATCAATATGTCCCTCTGTATTGTACAACCCATGTTATGGACATCACATGTGAACTCTGTCAGCAGGAGACTCAATACATTGGGATTGTAACATGGACAGATTCCACAAAAGGTGTATAGTACATCTACACACATTTATTGCTAGATATGCAAACAGCACATAGAATATAACTGATATCAGGATGTTTGCTAAGGTGTCATACTCGACTAAACCACAGTATACAGAAGTTAGGGAGATGTCAGTCTCCTTACAAGCCAGGAGGCATACAGATTGGTCCTTTGTATCACTTGGTAAAGCCTTATCACCTACCCATACCCTAGCTTCCTGATAATTATACCCCATGGTACAGACAGATCAGCACTGAGGTCCCCATACCAGGGATCTTTCACTTACATTGGTCATGTACCTGTAGGCTTGCCACTCATGTATGTCAGTCCACAGAGACATGCACATTGGTCTGTATAGTAGGAAGACACTGACACCTATGTACAAGGTCGATTACATATTACAGACACCACTGTGATGGCAGGGACTATGGTTCTACATTTGCACATGTGTCAGACACATAAGGACATACAAATGACACAATTTGACCACCTCTAGTACCCTACAGGTCATCTTGATGAGAAGACACAATTCCACCCCAGTGTCCTGACAGTCTGACCATGTTAGTTACACTCCACATACTCATGGTAATTAGTACCTGGTTTCAGCCATGTCTACTTCTCATGTCTGCCTGAAATCCTTATCTGCTTCTGACACTGTCTGTGACTTGCCAAGGATGAAGATCCAAACTGGAATTGAGAAAATCTGTGATTGACAGAGATAAGGGATAGGACATAGCTGAAAACACTCATCAATTCAGACAATTCATGTTCATAAGTTTGACTTTGCATGTGCATTAACAAATCATGACACTGTAGACCACTCTGCTCTGTACACAATACCAAAATACAATCTGTGTGCACAACTCACTCATTGGCATTGGAGCTACCTAAAACCTCAAAGATGATGGTTAAAGAGGAGGTGACATGCTACCCATCAACTCTAGGTTACAAAATGAAATAACAGCATTAAGAAGACATCACATACCTTGAGTCAGTTGAAGTATTGATTGATGAGATCTGCCCTGAAGTCTCCAGCTTCATCTGGCTCATCATCACTTGGCAAATCTGCATTCCCAACCACAGGTTCTGCCGCCTCCTCCTCTTCTGGTAGGAATGGTATCTGACATCTCAGGGCAAGATTGTAGAGCATGAAGGAGGCAACAATTATTTGACATACCTTGTTGGGTGAGTAGAGGAGGGCTCCTCCTGATATGTCCAGCCAGCTTAATCTTGACTTCAGGAGCCCAAAAGTCTGCTCCTCGACACACATTGTCCTCTGTGGACTTCGGTGTTGCGGACTTCCCCTGGCATGGTTGGGTACCTCACTGGTGTCAACAACCAAGAACAGTTTGGATAGCCAGAGTCCCCTGTAAGGACATAGGTAGAACAACACAAAGATATATCAAGGACATGCACAATTATGATAGCAGGTGATACATTTTGCAAACACACATGTCAAATCTGACTTACCAACCGTAATCAGCATTGGGATATTGCTGTTCTGCATGATTAAGAAATCATAGACTGATCCTGGATATTTTGAACTGACTTGTGAAATGTACTGGTCTTCCAAACACACCACTTGAACGTTGATGGAGTGGTATTTTTTCCTGTTCCTATATACCTGTTCATTGATACTTCGGGGAACCAAGGCTACATGGGTGCCATCTATGGCTGCAACCACATGTGGAATGTATCCCATGGCATAAAACTCTGCCCTCACATGGGCCAAATCCACACGTTTATGGAAACCTTTTGTAGCTGTCCAAGTGTTTCAACAATGCACACAGTGCATCCCTCAAAACTAGACTGAACATGGGCTGGTGTGGTAGTGGGTGGTACACTGAAGGTTGTCTTCCTCTCCTCATGCCACGGTAACTATGTGGTAACATAAAAATATTGTATCTGACATGAACAATGCACACATAATGAATATGGCCATATACAAGTCACACATATCTGCAGTCGAGGTCATTTACAACATCTGAGATCTACAGTACAGCATATTGCTATGCATCCTGTGACACTCCCGTTGATGCACATTTCCTGAATTATCTAATGTACTATACATGCATATTTAACTGTGACTGCCAGTGTTTGATAGTCCAACTGAGTTTACATGTGAAACACATTTTGTATCACCTATTCTACATTACCAACGCACATAGGATGTTGAGAATAGGCGTACATTTCTATCATGACAAATCCTTCTGTTACACAGCTTTCACTAATCACATGCACAAATAAATTACTAAACCTGAAGGCAGTACTTACTGATATTTAGCACAGTATAGGGAATCGTTAATGATGCAGATTTCAAAACGTTTCCATAAATGAAATGTGCTCAAAATGGAAGCCGCCTGACCTACTGTACTGGACATGTGGAAGTGACCTAACTCCGCCGGCAGATGTTGTAATGGCGGTAGGCAGTCACAACTGTGGTGGAAATTGCCATTGGAACACATTGCTGCCTTTGGCAGGCTTGGGCCACTGGTGATGTCCGTCTGTGGTGACGGTCCAGCACGTGACGGACGTGACCACCATCTTCTGCAGTATTGCTCGCTTGACTCCTGACACTGCCGGCAGCAAGACCTCCTCTACCTGAGCTGCTGTGTGCTGCCTCTGGTAGCTATTGTGCGACGTCCTGCAGCTGATAGGGCCTAAGCTTTCACCCCAGAAGAGCTGGACAAGCTTGTGGAGGAGGTCCTACCCCTGTATGAACAGCTACATGGTGTACCAGAGGAGCAGGTGAGTCCAGTTGTATACCAATGTATGATAGGTGTGAGTGTATTACGGTGAACCTGAAATGTAAAGTAGTGAAGGTTTTGCTGCCTGCAGATGCTAAATTGTTCATGAGTGTGAACTGAGAGGATAGGAATGTTTGCATATGTGGTATAAATGAAGTGTTCTGTCCACTTGTGTTGGTATGGTGCATGGGGACATAACTTTTTCCTTTGGTCTGTGTCATCCATGCAGGTCAACGCTTATCAAAAAAAGGGAATCTAGTGTGCCATCGCCAAACAAGTGAGGACCCTGGAGGTCCACAGCCGGCAGAGCACCCACTGTAGGAAGTGGTGGGAGGACCTTAGACGCTGGGCCCGGAAGGACCTAGAGGCCCAACTGGTGGATGTTCTCCCAAAGAGGGCAGGGTGCACATCGGACCTTAAACCTCCCCTGATGGCCTACATTTTGGCAGTGGCCTACCCTGAGTTGGATGGGCGTTTGAGGGCAGCACAGCAGGCACAAGGGGGTAAGTACTGACTACACACATGTACATGCCTCCAACAGTTAAATAAATTATGTCTAAGTACCTCAGCTGTGACAATGTAGTAAGTGCTACAGGAAAAGGGTCTCCTAGGAAGACATAATACTACAGTTGCCAACATTGATTCACAGATGTGGACATTGTATTGTGTATAGAGACATTTTACTCACCTATGTTAACCAAATTGTCTAACAGCATGTGGTGATGCACGTGTGACTGTGTCATATGTGGACCACTACATTGCTATATTATATGCGTTTATAAATGAAAACGCTATCTCCCATAAAAAACAACATGTCAACGCGTGTCGGCAAACCGCCTTCAACCGGACATATTTCCCCCACACACATTTCCTCATTTTAAAGGTACCGCCTGTGCACCATCAACTATTTCCATTATACCTTCCTATTTCTAAAAACAGCTGCCATCTTTAAAAGGGATATCTCGCAAAATCAGAGCTATATAGTTTTACCCGAACATATAAATATGTAACTATCCTTGAAACTATGTAACAGACTCACATGCAGTTCTGATTTATGAAACAGAATGATTCTAAAACCCAAGTATTCTACTGTTATACAATAGAATATTTTCATATGACAAATGCTCATTTTAAACACTTCTCTTCTCAAAGCGTGATTTCATAACATTTTACATATATAGACATAATATAATCTCTAAAACATTCTATATAAACAATTGCATATGAAGATTAATTATGCCTCTGCATAAAATATCAATATAAATTTGTATAAAATCATTCCGTATAATATCATTTCAGAAACCTGCAATAAACAGAACAGATTAATTAACAATAAGAGTGGGTGTCTCAATTGTTCATCACCGCTCAATTTGTATCCAAATGATCTAATTATAATAAACTGAATCACCCCAAAATATTTCCTACATCTATTCTGTACGATGATGGCCGGTCTAGAATTCTAAATGGATACATGGGCCTGTACCCTAAGTGCAAAAATGCTATTAAAGTGCTGTGTGTAATGAATAAAGTCACTAGTGCAAAAAAGTGCAAGAGAGTGCAAAAAAGTGCATTCACAGAGACAATTATTATATGCACCTTAAATCATGTGTCATTGTAGTTAAAAACTAAATTAACTAAATTAGTGGCCTATATCATCCGATTGTAAATATTAAAACTTGTATAGATGTAATGGTGATCCTAAGATGAAAAACAGCAGAGATCAAAATCAAAAATCAAGATCAAGAATAAGTTGATAAATTATGAGCAATCATAGATGTACATGGAGTTCAGCATCCAAGTTATGGCCCCATGGATTCTCAGAGCCTAATAAAAGGATCATCCTAGATTATGTTTGTCTTAGTTCCGATAATCTATTACCTGCTCTTGGGCCCAATTTGATCGATTTAATGCCATAAACACTTTGGGGGTCATTACGACCCTGGCGGCCGGCGGTATGTTGGCAGTAACACCGCCAACAGGCTGGCAGTGTTCCGCCAGCAATTATGACCGTGGCGGAATTGCCACGGTCATACCGCCGGCCCCTCCACTTTCCCGCCAGGATTCCGTCTGGCGGTCATAATCCCCAGGGCAGCGGTGCCAGCACCGCTGCCCGGGGGATTATGAGTCCCCGACCGCCGGCCTGTCCATGGCGGTACACACCGCCATGGAAAGGCCGGCGGTAAGGGGGCTTGGGGTGCCCCTGGGGGCCCCTGCACTGCCCATGCACTTGGCATGGGCAGGGCAGTGCAGGGGCCCCCAGGCATAGCCCCGTCGCGAATTTCACTGCCCGAATTTCGGGCAGTGAAATGCGCAACGGGTGCTACTGCACCCGCTGCACATCAGCATTGCCTCCGGCTCTATTACGAGCCGGCTGCAATGTTGATGTGACATTTCCGCTGGGCCAACGGACGGTAACACTGTTACCGTCCGCTGGCCCAGCGGAAATGTCATAATAGGGAGACAGAAATACTGCAGGCAATGGCGGTATTCTGTCTCCCGCGGCGGTCTTTTGAAAAGACCGCCGAGGTCGTAATGACCCCCTTAGTGTACTACAATCCCCTCCATGTGCATCCCAAAAATGTTTAGCCAGCGGATATGTTCTGTCTTGATTCTTGATGGCTCTCAAATGTTGAAGGAATTTTATTTTAAGTTTATGGATGGTACTGCCAACATATTTCTTATTACAACCACATTCAATGACATATACAACATATTGGGTATCACATGTGATTCTTCCGTTAATGTCACATTTTCTACCATCAAATGTTGAATAGTTGTATGTATTATGTGCAAAATTACAGGCCTTGCAAAAAAACGTAGACTTTTCTTAGACAACCATGACCTATTGTCGTTTTAAACAAAAATACTTTTTGTTAAGTGATCTCTCAAAGAATTGGTTTTATGAAAAGTGATCTGGGGATGTTGACCAATCTTGTTCTTTATCTCTGGATCTTGTTGTAAAATGTGCCAAATACGTTGTAAAATACCTCTTAAGATGTTATGTTGTCCATTAAATTCTAGAAACAATCTGTTTCAGAGCTATCAATTTGAGCTTTATTCTTAAAAAGTAACTCATCTCTACTTTTACTTCTAGCCCTATTGCAGGCGTCTGTGAGGATTTTGTGGGGATAACCTCTTCATAAAAATCTCTGGAACATATCCTCCAAAACTATTTCAAAACCCTCATCATCAGAACATATCCTGTGAGCCCGGAAGAATTGTCTATAGGGTATGCTCCACTTAAGAGCTTTTGGGTGGCCGCTATTGCCATGCAGTATGGAATTGCAGGCTGTGGATTTGCGATAAACCGTAGTCATCAATGTATAATGTTTGATAAATAGTTGCATATCCAAAAACTCAATGGACTCTCTACTCTAGACTGCCTCAAGATGAATATTCAGCTGGTTGTTATTAAGCAAATGAATATATTGTAGTAGCAATTCTTCTTCACCATCCCAAATCAAAAACAGGCCGTCAATATAACATACCCATAATATTACCTTGTCCATAAACCTATTGTATGCCTCTTACCATGCTATCTCCTTCTCCCACCATCCCATATAGAGATTAGCGTATGTGGGAGCAAAGGAAGCACCAATGGCTGTGCCCTGTTTTTGGAGATAGAATTCGTTATTAAATACAAAAACATTATGTATCAGGCAAAATGATAACATGGATATCAATATCTCATTATGCTGTAAAAATTCTAGGTGACGTGTTTTAAGAAAATATCTGCAAGCCTCAATACCAAACTCAGGCTTTTTCGATGTGTACAACGAGGCAACATCCATCGTGACCATTAGATAACTGTTCTGCCACGGAATATGCTATACATATGTGTAACCTGCTGTGTCATCCTTCCCACCTACTGGTCCACAGTCCATTTACACATTTGGTAAGTTGTCCAGCTCTTGGGTCTCTGATCATTCCTATTCCAGTGGATCTAGCTCTTTGTGCAACATAGAGTCTGACAGATGAGTAACGGGGCTAAATATTCCTGTGTTCTGAAATAGATGGAAACTTCATGTGAGGGTGTTATCGCAATCAGGAATTTGACATGGCATACGTACTACACTCCCTTTGAGGTGTGAGGAGGTGTCCTTATTGTTATGTCTAAACTATACAATGGCAAATTTGATGTTTGATCAGGATGGACATCCTACATGATGGAAAGCATGATAGTAATGATACATAAACAGTACAGGACACATTGACATGTGTGTTCAGACAATTTGTACCATTTACATAGTATTGAGAAAGTGAGTGGCTAGCCTGCTGATCTCCTAGGCCATGTATTTTGTCCATGCTACATAGGGCAGGACTGTACCTATATGGGTGCATTGTACACAGTTGTTTTCCTTCATATGTCAATTGGTACTTCGTGCCTTTTTTATGTTGAGGACTCTACTTTGCCATGCTTACCTTTGTTAATCTGAGGCTGGTTTGACACATTTTGTAATGGTTCAGCTCATTTCAGCCTGACTTAATAGTGTAGCAGATGTTCTAGTTGACATTCACATGTTGGTTTCATGGGATATGTTGTCAGTCAAGTTGCTGGACTCTAGGTGTAGGTATCAAACATGGTTACATTAGAAGTGGCTTATGTCAGTGTTTCTTTAGTCCTAAGATGTTAGGTTACACATGTCTGAACAGTTGGTAGTGATATAGGTATTTTGATGTTGTCATGTAGAGGGTTCTACTCAGCATGAAAGTAGAACAGTATGTGGCCTTTCTGCACATGACTAGTGTCCATTGTACTGAAGGTATTGGTATGCTCCCTGTGGTTGTTGGTGGGTGTTAGAAATGGGGTCTTTGGTTGACAGTCAGGTTACCCCCTGTTCAAGCAAGGACCCTCACTGTAGTCAGGGTAAAAGAGAATCACCCTCAGCTAACCCTTGCTTACCCCCGTGGTAGCTTGGCAGAGCAGTAGGCTTAACTTTAGAGTGCTAGGTGTAAAGTATTTGTACCAACACACACAGTAACTTAATGAAAACACTACAAAATGACACAACACAGGTTTAGAAAAATAGGAAATATTTATCTAAACAAAACAAGACCAAAACGACAAAAATCCACCATACACAAGTCAAGTTATCAATTAAAAATCAAAAAGAGTCTTTAAGTAGTTTTAAACACACACTAGCGCTGCTAGAGTGAAAATTTACCTGGTGCGCGTCAAACAATGCACGTTGATCCGAAAGTCCCGCAGCGCAGGTTGTGACCTCCCAGCCTCCGTCAGCGATGCTGCACGTCATTTCTCCTGCTCCGTGCGTCGATTCTTCGGTTGCTTTTCCTGCGAGCGTTGTTTCTCAGCTGCGGAGCCGGCGGCGCCTCATTTTTTCAGCCGCAGATCGGATTCGCGTCAATCTTTTCCCCGCACGGCGCTCTGTGCGTGGATTTTCTTGTCTTTAGGCTGCCAGCTTCTCCTTTCAGGGTCCCAGGAACTGGATGGGCACCACAGGGCAGAGTAGGAGTCTCTCCGGAGACTCCAGGTGCTGGCAGAGAAGTCTTTGCTGTCCCTAAGACTTCAAACAACAGGAGGCAAGCTCTAGATCAAGCCCTTGGAGATTTCTTCTCAAGATGGAAGGCACACAAAGTCCAGTCTTTGCCCTCTTTCTCTGGGAGAAGCAGCAACTGCAGGATAGCTCCACAAAGCACAGTCACAGGCAGGGCAGCTCTTCTTCCTCAGCTATTCAGCTCTTCTCCAGGCAGAGGTTCCTCTTGGTTCCAGAAGTGTTTCTAAAGTCTGTGGTTTTGGGTGCCATTCTTATACCCAATTTCTCCTTTGAAGTAGGCCTATTTCAAAGTAAAGTCTCTTTGGAATGTGAAATCCTGCCTTGCCCAGGCCAGGTCCCAGACACTCACCAGGGGGTTGGAGACTGCATTGTGTGAGGGCAGGCACAGCCCTTTCACGTGTGAATGACCACTCGTCCCCTCCCTCCTAGCACAGATGGCTCATCAGGATATGCAGGCTACACCCCAGCTCCCTTTGTGTCACTGTCTAGTGTGAGGTGCAACCAGCCCAACTGTCAAACTGGCCCAGACAGGGAATCCACAAACAGGCAGAGTCACAGAAATGGTATAAGCAAGAAAATGCTCACTTTCCAAAATTGGCATTTTCAAACACACAATCTTAAAATCAACTTTACTAAAAGATGTATTTTTAAATTGTGAGCTCAGAGACCCCAAACTCCACATGTCCAGCCGCTCCGAAAGGGAATCTACACTTTATTCAGATTTAAAGGTAGCCCCCATGTTAACCTATGAGAGGGACAGGCCTTGCAACAGTGAAAAACAAATTTAGCAATGTTTCACTGTCAGGACATATAAAACACATTACTATGGTGGTCATTCTGACCTCGGCGGTAAAAGGCGCCTACCGCCGGTCAGAAATCCTCCATAATTCCGCCGCGGTAACCCGCCACGGTCATTCTGACCCGCAGCAGCCAAACCTCTGAAAATCCGACAGCCACAACAGACCGCCAGACCAGCGGTCGGCGGAAAAGTGGAGGTGACCAAACCTCCACCGTCACACCAACAGAAATACGCCCATGCCATTACGACCCACGAATCCACGCGGCGGTCTTTCAAACGCGGTTTTCCATTGGCGGTACACACCGCCGCGGTCAGAATACACACAAACGAACAAAACTCAGCCACATTGGCCGATTTGAATTCCACACACCTGATACACATACACACACCACTCCCACACACACAATACAATATAAAACACACACCCACATCACCCACAAACCCCTACGACCAAAAATTCAGAAAGAAGCACTGAGAGACACATCAGCGATCACAGAATACCATCACACAGAGGCACACTACACCATCACCCACACAATATCCACACACAAAACAACACACACCACCACACTCAACACACTTAACTACACATACTCCACCCCACACATCATACACACCACTCCATGGCACCCCAAAGACACCCCGCTTCTCAGACGAAGAACTCAGGGTCATGGTGGAGGAAATCGTTCGGGTAGAGCCCCAGCTCTTCGGCACACAGGTCCAATACACCAGCATTGCCCGGAAGACGGAGCTATGGCAGAGGATTGTCGACAGGGTCAACGCTGTGGGACAGCACCCCAGAAATCGGGAAGACATCAGGAAGCGATGGAACGACCTACGGGGGAAGGTGCGTTCCATGGTATCCAGGCACAACATCGCCGTGCAGAAGACTGGCGGAGGACCCCCACCTCAACCCCCACAATTTACAACATGGGAGGAGGAAGTCTTGAACATCCTGCATCCTGACGGCCTCGCAGGAGTCGGCGGAGGAATGGATACTGGTAAGTTGAAGCTTCACTACTGCTTCCCCCCCACCTGCATGCCAAATCATACCCCAACCCTCACCCCCATCCTCGAACCCCACCCTCACCCCCACCCCCATCCTCACCCCCACCCTCACCCCCACCACCATCCTCACCCCCACCACCATCCTCACCCCCACCCCCAGCACACCTATTCCCTGCCAATGTCTCACCATCACAACCCACACATCCCAAAACCTAGGCCTGCATGCGTCCACTAAGCATGGACACCCATCACCAAAGCATGCCCAATGCATATACACATCCCCCCCACAAGCCACCCTCACCAAAGCCCCCACACACGAATGCCAGCACTTGGGGACACGGGAACCCACAGATACACCCATATGCCACACATTGAAACTATAACCATACCTCTATACCCCTGCAGGACCCGACCGTCAACACACCGCCACGGAGGGCCCAGAATTCTCCACACCCCCCACCCAAGAGGCCGTCAGCGATGACAGCAGCTCTGTCGACCTGGACACTGATGACCAGCCCGGACCATCGGGGACCTCTGGACAGTCGGTTCCCCTCACACAGGCACAGGCCACTACAGACCCAAACCCCTCTGGGAACACCAGCACAGCTCCCACCCAGCGGGCCCATACCTCTGTCTCCAGGGCGCGTCAATCTGCGGTGTGTCTACCACTACAGGGCACCCAGGATAACCCACCACCCCAACAACAACAGGGACCTGGGGGCAGTGGTAGTGGGCACACCGGCCAGGGGGCAGAGGCCCAGGGAAACAGGGCAACTTGGAGGGCAGCTGTGCGAAAGGGGGGGGACGGGCCCAGGGAACCCACTCTCCACGAGGCCCTCACCTCCATCATGGGAGCATACAACCGCTCCCAGGAGACGATGGCGACGGTACTGGCCCGGTTCCAGGAGATCCAGGTACTGCAGGAGGAACACTATCGGGGGTACAGGGAGGACATCACAGCCCTCACCTCCACCCTGGTTACCATGGTAGGGATGCTGCAGGACCTCATCAACACCAGGACGGACACTCAACAACAACAAAGGGCCCCTGCCACTAGCCTGGACCAAGAACAGCCAACCACCTCCGCCAGCGCTAGTGGACAGGAGGCCCCCGCACAACAGCAGCCCACCAGACCCCCACCTCCTGCAGGAGAAGAACCACCCCGCAAGAGGGCCCTGAGATCTCGCAAGAAGACAGAGTAGGATGTCAAGACCCCCGCCAGCAAAGGATACCACCTGATGTCATCCCACTGTCCCACATTGTCACCCTGTCCATGCTTGAACTGCCCATGCTCCATCTCTCCACAGGCCTCTGGACAATGCACCTGTGTGACTGTTACTCTGGACTCTGCCATGGACATTCCTTCACCATAGCCCCCACCCACTTGAAACCACCCATCCCATTTTGAGCACTGAAATAAACACCTATTTTGCACAAAACTATCTGGAGTCTGGCTGTGATTTCAAAATATTGTAATTGACATGACAGTGCAAATATGTCCTTGTACATAGTGAAGTCAACAAACAGCTGCCACAAAGCTGTAGTCCATGGGGAAACGAAGCACAGGACTCGTAGTGGGGACCCCAGATCTGAAATAGGGAGGGAAAAGCCACAACTCAGTCATCATACACTGGGGCAAATAGACAGGCAGCAGAGATGCAGGAGAGTAGTTCACATTTACTAAATTATGTTTGAATTGTTACCTGTGTCCTATTGGAAGTACTGTTCAATGATTCTGTCCCTGTTGTCTGTTTCAGCCCCGTCGTCTTCCTCCTCGTCACTCTCCACAGGTTCCACAGCTGCCACAACACCACCGTCTCGACCATCCTCCTGCAGGAAAGGCACCTGGCGGCGCAAAGCCAGGTTGTGAAGCATGCAGCAGGCCACGATGATGTGACACACCTTCTTAGGTGAGTACATTAGGGATCCACCTGTCATATGCAGGCACCTAAACCTGGCCTTTAGGAGGCCAAAGGTGCGTTTGCCTCCTAGTACGCCCATGGGCCTCATTGTACCGTTCCTCTGCCCTGGTCCGGGGATTCCTTACTGGGGTCAGTAGCCACGACAGGTTGGGGTACCCAGAGTCCCCCAATAGCCATACACGGTGTCTCTCTAGCTGTTCCATCACGTAAGGGATGCTGCTATTCCTCAGGATGTAGGCGTCATGCACTGACCCTGGGAATTTGGCATTTACATGCGAGATGTACTGGTCAGCCAAACACACCACCTGGATGTTCATGGAATGGTAACTTTTTCTGTTCCTGTACACCTGCTCCCTGTCTCTTGGGGGAACCAAAGCCACATGGGTCCCATCAATGGCACCAATGACGTTGGGAATATGTCCAAGGGCGTAGAAATCACCCTTCACTGTAGCCAATTTGCCCACCTCAGGGAAAATGATGTAGCTCCTCACGTATTTCATCAGGGCAGACAACACTCTGGATAACACCTTCGAAAACATGGGCTGAGACATCCCAGAAGCAATTCCCACTGTTGTCTGAAATGACCCACTTGCCAAGAAATGGAGTACTGACAAGACCTGCACCAGAGGGGGAATCCCTGTGGGTTGGCGGATGGGGGACATCAGGTCGGGCTCCAGCTGGGCACACAGTTCATGTATAGTGGCACGGTCAAGCCGGTAGGTCAGGATAATGTGGCGTTCTTCCATTGTCGACAGGTCCACCAGCGGTCGGTACACGCGAGGATTCATCCGTCTCCTCGCCAAACCCAGCGGACGGTGCCTAGGAAGGACAACATGGAGCACAGAGTCAAGCAACCCACAGGTACGTACTCACAGCTTGCACAGTAAACGATTCTCTATGCAGTGAATGGCGTGTCTGAGTGGCTATGCAAGGCCTAGGCCTGTGTGACGCAGTTGAAATTGAGCCATGTGGACCCTCGAAATGGCGGCTGCCTGACCTGTGAAGTGTGACAATGGGATGTGAGGTCAATGCGCTGGCGTGGCACACCGCGGCGGTCGGCGGTCGAAGACCGCAGCGCGAAGCCGCATTGGTTAACATTGAAGCCTATGGGTTTCAGGAGCCAATGGCGAAGGGCGCCGGCGGTGGCGGTACGCACCGCCGCGGACGTGACCGCCATTTTCTATCTACTTATCCACTTGCGACTTGAACTTTCACAGGAGAGGACCTATACTGCAAGTGTTGCTGTGACCTCGGTCTGGAAGGGACAATGGCTGCTGCGACTGGGGAAAGGGCCCCTGCCTTCACTGGAGAGGAGTTGGAGAAACTTGTGGATGGGGTCCTCCCCCAGTATGCGCTACTCTACGGTCCTCCAGACCAACAAGTGAGTTTAATTCAATATGGATTTGGGGCCACTGGCTGGCTTGGGGGCCTGGCGGGGGGCCTGGCGGGGATGGGGGGCATGTTGGGGCTGGCGGGGGGCCTGGCGGGGGGCCTGGCGGGGATGGGGGGCATGTTGGGGCTGGCGGGGGGCCTGGCGGGGGGCCTGGCGGGGATGGGGGGCATGTTGGGCCTGGCGGGGGGCCTGGCGGGGGGCCTGGCGGGGATGGGGGGCATGTTGGGCCTGGCGGGTGGCCTGGCGGGGATGGGGGGCATGTTGGGCCTGGCGGGGGGCCTGGCGGGGATGGGGGGCATGTTGGGCCTGGCGGGGGGCCTGGCGGGGATGGGGGGCATGTTGGGCCTGGCGGGGGGCCTGGCGGGGATGGGGGGCGTTGGGCCACTGGCAACGAAAATGCAGACAAACTTGAACGTGGTATTTCTCCCTCCCTGTACGTGTCACATAGGTCCGCGCCCATGAGAAGATCGGGATTTGGCGTGCCATCGCCAAGGAAGTCCGGACCCTGGGGGTCCACCATCGACGGGGCACCCACTGCCGCAAGAGGTGGGAGGACATCCGCCGCGGGACCAAGAAGACCGCCGAGTCTCTGCTGGGGATGGCCTCCCAACGTAGGCGGGGTGCCTGCCGTCAACTGACCCCCCTGATGTTCCGGATCCTGGCGGTGGCCTACCCTGATTTGGATGGGCGCGTGAGGGCAGCACAGCAGACACAAGGGGGTGAGTACAAGCATTATCTACTCTGTTGTCGCGCAGTGGAGGTGTCTGGGTGGGGGAGGAGGGCTGTGGGTCCCCCTAGGCCAGGGCGATATCTGTAGGCTGGGCACCCCCGTAAGCCCCTGTGTCCCCAGCCACCACCCTCAGTAGTGTGTCAGTACAGCCATCCCTGGGCCGTGTCATCCATGGGTGCAGTTGTCAACTCTAGGCGTGTAGGGCATGTTCCACGGAATGCGTAGGGGACCCCAAGTGCGCAACTTAGTGCAGGGGGCATCTGTGTCTGTCATGTCCGCTAACTGTACCGGTGATCCATGTACTCAAAATCTCTTTATTTCTCTCTCCCCCCCCTTTTTGTTTGTCTTTCTGTGCTTGTGTGCATCAGCATCATCAGGCGGAGGAGAAGTGGCATCGGGGCAGGAGGGAGCTGCATCTCACATGGCCCAGGAGGGCCATGCCACAGAGTCTGACTGGACCAGTGAGACGGAGGGCGAGGGGAGCTCCACAATGGGGACGACTGGACCCTGCAGCGACACGGACACGTCCTCGGAAGGGAGCTCCCTTGCGGGGGTGGCACCATCCGTGCCCCCCGCCATTACAGGTACAGCCGCCACCCAGCGCACCATCTCCGCCCTCCCAGCAGCCCCTCAGCGTTCGCCCCGTGCCCGCTCTGCCAGGAAGCCGGGCATCTCCTTCGCCCCAGGCACCTCAGGCCCTGCCCCTGTTACCCCCGCTGCCCTCAGTGAGGAGGTCATTGACCTCCTCCGAACGCTCATTGTTGGGCAGACTACCCTTTTGAATGCCATCCAGGGGGTGGAGAGGGAGGTTCATCGCAGCAATGCGTACCTGGAGGGCATTCATTCGGGTCAGGCTGCCCATCAGCGATCGTTCCAGGCTCTGGCCTCAGCACTGACGGCAGCCATTGTCCCTGTCTCCTGCCTCCCTCTACTAACTCCCTCCTCCCAGTCTCCTGTTCCTCTGCCTGTCCCACCCACACCATCAGACCAGCCTGCACACACCTCAACACCCAAGAGCAGCTCATCCAAACATAAGCACCACAGATCACGCAGACATTCACACAAGCAACATTCCGATGCAGACATGCCAACAGTCACTACCACCTCTGTGACCCCCACCTCCTCGTCTCCCTCCTCCCTCCCTGTGACGTCTACACTCACACCTTCATTCACCTCACCATCAGCCAGTGTTTCCATCACCAGTATACCCTCCACTACAGTCCGCACACGTGCAGTCACCACCCCCACTGCCATTTACACGTCCCCTGTGTCCTCTCCCACTGTGTCTGTCACCCCCTCTTCCACACCACACAAACGCAGCCACCCACCCACCCAACAGCCATCCACCTCACGACAGCCTCCCGCTCCTGCACCTGCACCCAAAGACAGCAAACTTGTCTCGCCTACAACCACATCCTCTCCCTCCACTCCCATACCCACTGTACCTACCACTCTCCATTGTCCCAAGAAAATCTATCTCCCTACTGCTACCTTCTCTCCTGACCCTGAGCCCCCCCCTCCTTCTCGTCAGGGTAAAAAGAGCACCTCAGCCACCACCAGCCCTGCAGCCCCCTTGACAAGGGTGCAGGGGTATTGGAGCCCACCAGCCCGCAGGTCTGGATCTTCGCCCAGCAGCAAGGGGACAGCCAGCCCACCCCCTGGGAAGAGGAGCAGAAGGCGGAAGGGCCGCCGCCAGAGCCCGGATTCGATATCCCCCCAGGACACTAGCCAGCCACCGTCAACAGCCACAGCTCCAAAGGGAGGAAAGGGCCACAGACTCCCGACTAAGGAGGGCAAGGGCAGCAAGGCGGAGAAGTCAGGCAGCAGGCCTGCTGCCCATGGAGGACCCGTCACAGCTGCCCAGGAGGAGCCCGCAACCCCCATAGCCGCTGCCCCGGGAGGAACCGGCACAGCTGCCCCGGGAGAGCCCACCACCCCCATAGCCGCTGCCCAGGGAGGACCCAGCCCAGCTGGCCAGGAGGGCCCCACCACCCACAGCCCAGGTGGGCATTGAAGGAGCACCATCCCCGCTGCCCAGGAGGGCACCACCATGCAATGAGCAGTTGGCCATAAAATGGCTGCCGTCTCCAGCACCGCTCCGCTGGGGACCGCCGTCTCAAGAACCGCTGAACTGGGCCCTTCAAGGCAAGAACCGCTGAACTGGGCCCTTCAAGGCAAGAACCGCTGAACTGGGCCCCGCCGTCTCCAGCACCGCTCCGCTGGGGACCGCCGTCTCAAGAACCGCTGAACTGGGCCCTTCAAGGCAAGAACCGCTGAACTGGGCCCTTCCAGGCAGGAACCGCTGGCCCTTTGGCAGACGTGGCAGGGCAGGATCTGTCTCGGGCAGGGCTGCAGGATGTCCTCTGGCCAACATGCCTCCTCCAGTGGCAGTGGAGTCTGTTATGGACTGTTTGGACTGTGGCTTTGCTCTCCCCAGGGTGGCCCAGTGGGCAGGCCACCCACTGTATGGACTGTTTGGACTGTGGCTTTGCTCTCCCCAGGATGGCCCAGTGGGCAGGCCACCCACTGTATGGACTGTTTGGACTGTGGCTTTGCTCTCCCCAGGATGGCCCAGTGGGCAGGCCACCCACTGTATGGACTGTTTGGACTGTGGCTTTGCTCTCCCCAGGATGGGCCAGTGGTCATGCAGTCCCCTCGTGGATCTGGCGTCGTGTACTCAAGTGGCTGAGGTGCCCCCCCTTCCCTTCCCCCTGAGGTGCCTGTCCTTTTTTCTTTCTGATGGCCCTGCAGTGTTCTCTCCGTGGAGTTCTTGTCGTGGGACTGGGCCTTGCCCCTTTGCTCAGGACCCCTGTGGTCCATGGACAGTGGTTGGACTACATTTAGTAGCTGTATATATTTTGTACATAGTTTATTTATTTATTTGGATTACTACTGTCCATTTTTCAATATATCTGCCCGTTTGAGATCTCTTCTTTTGGTCTTTGCATTATTTCGGAAGGGGGGGGTTTGTGGGTTGTGACAGTGATCTGTGGGAATGCATTGATGTGTGTGTTGTAGTGGGTGTGGGTGGGTGGGTGTGTGCTGGTAATCTTTTCCCTCCCCTGTGTCGTAGGTGCAGTACTCACCGATGTCTTCCGCGCCGCCGGGCGTGCTCCTGGTACAGGAGCAGGTATAGGAGTGCGGGGATGACCTGCAACTCGGGTTCCATACTGCCGGAATCTCGCGTGGAGTATGTGGAGGTGAGCGTTTTCCCGTTCGTAGTCTGTTTCCGCCGTGTTTTTATCGGCGGTGCTCCCGCCCCGGAAAAGGTGGCGGACTGGTGGGTCGTGATAGGGTGGGCGGTACATTGTCTGCCGCCTGGCTGTTGGCGGGGACCGCCGCGCTGTTTGTTTGTTCCGCCGTGGCGGGCGGAGTGTTAATGCGGCGGGCGGGTCAGAATTGCATATTTTGGACCGCCGGCCTGTTGGCGGGTTGGCCGCCGCTTTATCACCGACCGCCAGGGTCAGAATGAGGGCCTATATGTCCTACCTTAACCACACACTGCACCCAGCTCTTGGGGCTACCTAGGGCCTACCTTAGGGGTGTCTTACATGTAAGAAAAGTGAAGGTTTAGGCCTGGCAAGTGGGTACACTTGCCAAGTCAAATTTACAGTTAAAACTGCACACATGATTACAGAGCTACTTATGTGGGTGGCACAACCAGTGCTGCAGGCCCACTAGTAGCATTTGATTTACAGGCCCTGGGCACCTTTAGTGCACTGTACTAGGGACTTACTAATAAGTCAAATATGCCAATCATGGATAAACCAATTACATGCACATTTTGTAAAGGAGCACTTGCACTTTAGCACTGGTTAGCAGTGGTAAAGTGCCCAGAGTAACAAAAACAGTAAAATCGGAATCCAGCACACATCAACAACCTGGGGAACAGAGGCAAAAAGTTAAGGGAGACCACGCCAAGGATGAAAAGTCTAACAGTGGGTGTATCCTGTATGCTAAGTAGGCCCCTATTGCTGAACACAAACTTTGTTGTCTATGTGTCAACAAGTAAGATAAGTGGGTCCAGAAACTCTGTCTAAACCTTTACTAAACACATTTGATAGCTGTTGTTCTGACATGGCATGCAACTTTGAGTCTCACAATTTGGGGATGCCACATATGCAGTGATTTCATCTGAGGTATTTGACATTGTGAATGTTATGGACAGTCACATGTTAGGTATGTAATTGCAAAGCAACAGGTTGTGTTGTAGTTGAAGTGAGATGAGTTTACTTTCATGGAACATGACTACTGGTGATGGACTGGGCAAGTGTGGATTAGGGGTAGACATGATATGGTGATGTCAGTTAACAGTATTTGCTAATGATGGTTTGTTGATACACAGTGATGATCTGTATAGGGAGAGACATTTGATGTTGCCAAATCATCTTGTTACAGCTGAATTGATGGGATGGTGATGTAGTGACCAGATGGCTGGCTTATGTTGTGGGTGAGACTGTTGTCAAGTAGGATTGTTGGAAGTATGTAGTTGTGACCTGATGTAGGCTCTAAATGGGGCTTTCTTACACATAGATGTGATGTTACTGTTGTGTATGGTGTAATGTATGTGTATGTTAAGAATGTGATGACCCTACATCTCTCTATGTTTCCCTGCATCAGCATCGGCAGGCAAAGGAGATGGGTCACAGCCGATTGGGGAAGCTGCGGGCCACGGGACCCAGAGTGCTGATACCCCCGACACCGAGGGACCCAGTGGCCCGGAGGGTGAGGGGAGTGCCACAGGGGAGACAGGATCCATGTCTTCATCTTCGGAATCCTACTCCAGTGGACAATCCCTGGTGGTGGCCGGCCCATTTGGGACCACCCCAGCACCATCTCTGCCCGCCACCCTCCTTTCTATCACCGCCCTTCCTGTAACTCCCCACCCAGTTGGCCGTGCCCACTCACCCAAGATGATGGGCGTCTCCTTTGCCGCAGGCACCTCTGCTCCTCCCAGCCCTGCCGACCTCAGTGAGTAGGCTATTGACCTCCTGAGGTCCATGTCAGTGGGTCAGTCGACCATCGTGAATGCCATCCATGGACTTGCAACTCAAATCCAACAGAGTAGTGTGTTACTGGAGGGCATTCACGGTGCACTGGCTGACATACAGAGATCCTTTCAGGCTCTGGCCTCCACACTGACAACAGCCAGTCATCCTTTGTCTGTCGTCGTCCCTCCACCATTCTCTTCCCAATCCCAAACCCCTCTTCCCCGACCCAGCCAAAGCACACAGACAGACAAGCAATCATCCACCTCAACATCCAAGGGTAGCTAAGACAAGCATAAGCCCCACAAGACAAACCACTGGCATGCACACAAGCAACATACACCTGCACACACAGCAATAGTCTCAACCTGCCCTGATACTCCCACCACCCCAGAATCACTGACAGCACACTTGACACACTTGCAGACACCACACTACCACACCACACCAACATTCACAGATCCAGCCACTACTCCTATCCTACTCACAGAGAGCACAATAGCAGACCCTCAGACATCCACCCCAGTCACCACACCTGTAGACACCACAGACACACCTTCATGCAGCACATCCACCAAACCTGTAGTCACCACCCCAACAGACAGTCACCCAACCACCACGGCATCCCCCAGCACCTCCACCCCCCTCTGCCAAGACACATAAGCGCCCTCACTCACCGACCGAACAAACATCCACCACCCACAGTTAAACCTCGCACAAACATGCAACCAAGACATACACACCAACACCTTAGACACTCACTCCCTCTCCCTCCACACCCAGACCCTTTTGCTATGACCGTGTCCGTGTGTGTATGAAAGCTATCTTTCAGAGTTTGCCCTTTACCCTACTCCTCTCCCACCCTGTGATACACCTAAACGGTCTGTGTCCATCCCCAAGTCCAGCCCTTCCACCTCCAAGACCTCCTCTGCCCCCTGCAAGTCCCCATACCCCTTCCCCTGCCAAGAAGACCACCCCCCCACAAAAAAGCCAACCCTCCCCAAACCTATAACCAAGCCCTAACTCCCCCAAGCCAGATCCCAAAGGGCTCCCTCCCAAACCTAAACCCAAACACCTCCTTCACCCCCTCACCTGATAAACCTTGAGGTGCCTGCCTGCCCCAGAGATGCCCCTACCTGTGGAGGTTACATGGCAGTCAAGAGTCAAGTTCGGGGCACACATCTGTGCACTGAGTGCATATAGACTATGACATTACCGACTGGTCAATGGCCTTTGCTGTTGACAATGTTTTTAAAAAAATAATAATTTAAACCAACATGTAGTTGGTTTCCTGGTTACATTTTTGTCATGCATTTCTTTCACTAGTATGGAGTTGTTCCTGGCTGATATTAGTTTTGTGCCTGTATGTGTGTTCTTCTTGGGCTACATGTGTTGTTTAGGCAGTATGTGAGGTTGTGTGCAGTGCTTTTGTTGAAATGTGGTAGGGTGTGTGTTGTGTGATGGACATTTGTGTGTTCAAGAGTTTATGTTGTGTTGGTATTGTGTGTTGTTTGTGTTGAGATGTTTGGTGTGTTTTGTGGCTTTGTGTGCTTTGAATGTGTGTGTGTTATGTGCATGAAATGTTAGATATGATCTTCTGTGTAAGTAGTATGATTGTGTATTTGGTTGTATTTTTTGCCTTTCGGTGTTAATTTGTGATGTATATGTGATGTATCCCTGGGTAGTGTCCCCTGTGGGTCTCTGACAAGAGACTGGATATGGTATGGTTGTGTTGTGACATGTTGTGGTGTTGTGTGGTACTGTGTGAGTGTAGGCCTGTGCAGTGTTTCTCTGCGTACCTGTGTGTGTTTGTGATGTGTGTATGTGTGTGTGTGTGGTGGCCGTAGCATGTTTGTTGTGTATATGGGAGTGTATGTGTGGCTGTCTGTGAGTGTGCGTGTTAGTGTGCTGTTATGTGTGAGTGACGCCCTTGCACCCTCTTCCCGAATGTATGTTGTGTGAGTGTACAAAAATTGACCATCTACAGCAGAAACAGGTAAGTGTGTGTACCTACGGTCAAAGATTCCGAAGTCGTTTGGCAAGCAGGAGCTGCTGGAAGATGTCTAGTTCAGGTTCCATGGCCGCTACGGACAAGTATGGCTTCCTGAAGGTAGGTGTCTCCATTTATGCAGTTGGTTTCCGCTTGGGTTTCTGTGGTGGTGGAACCACGGCAGAAACCTTGGCAGTGTGCAATCTCATATTATGTCCTGCGGAAATATGGTGTCTGCTGGCCTGCAGGTTGCTACCGTCATCTGTTGCGGCCAGACCGCAGTGGCGCTGCCGGTGGTGTTTTGGCTGTATTTCGTTTTGAATACTGCCATGGTCATAATTTGGCAGTCTTCTCCGCCAGCCTGTTGGCAGTACAACCGCCACCGCCAACATAGCGGTCCTGAGACCGCCAAAGTCGTAATGAGGCCCTAAATAATTAGAGAAAATCATTATATTAGACTTGGGTATTCAGAACCATTTGCCGAGTCACTTCAGTGGTGTATGCATCTGGTTTGCTCATATGAGAATATGTATTTTTCGTAATCTTCACAGTAGTGCTGGAGAGCTATTAGTTAGAGTCAGTACTGGATATTCTCTGGTGTGCCTTGCCATAACCTGTTTAATGGTGAAAATCATGGCAAAAATAAATGAATTAATAAATTGTTAACTTCGTGAAACTTTTGCCCATCCTAGTGGCATTGCCGGTTTAAAGCTCCCTTTTTTATCATAAAACAAAATAACTTGAGCCAGCACAATACCTGACATCTACACGCTCAGCCAGCGATTGACAGTTGGTAACAATGTTATCATTAACATTTCTACCTAAGTATGTCTTTATAGAAGTAAACAGATGAGTGGGGGTGAAAATAGTTCTCTACTGTATTAGATCAGGTCAGGTGGTCCACCTTGATCTTAGGAAAATAGGTGACTAGGGGCCAGATGTAGGTAGGTAAAAAATTGCGACTCGCAAATTGCGATTCTTTGCGACTCGCAATTTCCGACTCGCTAACTGCAATGCAGGTAGAAAGTGCAAGGACAATTTGCGACTCGCACACTGAGTCGCACCGCAGATAGCAAGTCCGCTGTTTGCGAGGTTGCTTTTTGCGACCGCGCAAAAAATGGACTCGCAATTTGCAAGTGGGTGTCGCAAATAGTGACTGTGCTGAAAATTGAATGCAGGTGCTGCAGAACACTCAGGAAAACACTTCCTGGCACATGATGAGGACATCACAGCCAGGAAGTTTACAAATACACCTGGGAGGAAGGAGGACCACACCCATTTCAACTTCAGCACAGCTAACAAACAGAGCTCCTGCAACCATGGCTGACAATCCTAGGAAAAGGAAGCTAAAGTTTGCTGAAAAGGAGTTGGAGGTGCTGACTGATGAGTGCTGTCAGCACCATGACGAGCTGTTTGGCAGGGCAGCCCTCACCGTGCCAGACACAGAGAAGAAAAGGATTTGGCAGGAGATCCAGGACAAGGTCAACTCCCTGGGGGTCAGCCACCGGAGTGTGGAAGAACTGAAGAAAAGGTGGTATGACCTGCGCTTCCGGACCAAGGAGAGGGTGGCAGAGCGGCTCCAGGAGATGAGAGGCACAGGAGGGGGACCATCGACGGTACCACCACCCACACCCCTGGAGGAAAGGGTAGAAGAGACCCTAGAGCCTGAGGCTGTAAGCGGGATGGGAGATCTGGACACCTCTGAGCCAGGACCATCAACCGGTGAGTACCATGTGACATGCATGTACCCTCATCAATGCCATACCCCCACCCACCTTGTACACAGGGGCATGCACAACCAAGATAGCTCCATTTCAGAGTAGCAAACACCATACTGATGCATTATGGGCAATGTAGTCAAGTAGGCAGTTCATAGGCAATAGTTTATTAGGAAGTTGATAACAGATAGTAGACACTGATAGTGTGTTCCCTATGTCCCACAGCTCTCCCACAAGACACCCCCACCAGCCCAAGCAGCCAGGGGCCAATGGTCAGCCAGCACACACAGGAGACAACAGGACCAGCTACCACTGCTACCTGCACCACCGACACCATGCCCTCTCAGGAAACACCTGTTGCAACAGTGGTGTGTGAGCCTGCACCAGGTACGAGCCAGAGTGCCACGGCAGACAATACAGGGCCTTCACCGCTTCGCAGGCGACGTAGAATATCAACAGCAGAGCGGCAGGCAGAGTCAGGGCATGCCTCCACATCACCAACCGAGGCCCAACTGCTACGGGGTCAGCGCCTGCAAAACCAACAATTAAGTAGGATTAGTGGGGTATTGCGGCCCTTTGATCGCAATCATGCCATCAGTATTCAGCAGGTACATTCGGAGTTGCAGGTGATCGGTACCAACACGGGTGACCTTGCACTGTCTATGCGCCAACTAGTGGCAGGACTGCTAACGCAGAGTGACAGTGCACAGCGCAGGGACCGCCAGCTGCTGCAACGCCTGGACAGGATGGCCTCCTCTATAGTTAGGCTGGCTGTCAACACAACAGGGCTGTCTAGGCGCACAGTCAGCCTCCAGGTGGACATGGGCCACTTTGCTGGTGATGTGGCACGGGGACTGGGCCGTCTCAGCCATGCAATGGACCTCATGGAGGCACTGCAGGTGGCCAGGGGCACAGGCGACACACCACAGGACAGTGAGGAGGGCTCCACTGTCAGCAGTATCTCTGCCGGTGACACCAGGGTGCTATGTAGTGGAAGCACAAGGCAGAGCACTGTTGACCCCCCTAGTACCAGCCAGGCTGGCCAAGCCCGCCGTAGGGTGTGAGCTCCACACTGTCCTTGGGTTTGGGGCACATGATGTCAATGTGTCCCATGCCAGGTGGACTATTGAAGCCCCTGAACTGTTCCTATTGTACATAGTTTGGTTATTTGCACTTATTAAATCACTTGTTCTTTCCACTTAACACATGGACTCTTGGTGTGTTACATTGGTGAGTATGGTAAAAGTTGGCACGTACCTTCCAAAGTATTGGTTTTCAATGTGTTCCCGTCTCAGTCTGCCTTGATTTGCGATGCTCCTATCCCCATGATGGCGATGTGGTTGCTCTTGCTCTTCATCCTCAGAATCTGGGTCTTCAGGGGTGAGAGGTAGCCCACGTTGGGTGGCAATGTTGTGCAGTATAGCGCATGCAACAACTATTTTGAAAGCTGTTATTGGGGTATACTGGAGGGCACCACCACTTCGGTGGAGGCATCTGAACCTTGCTTTCAGCAGTCCAAAGGTACGTTCTATCATGTTCCTGGACCTCTTATGTGCACTGTTGGATCGCCTCTCGCAATAATTGCTGGGTGTTAAGTATGGAGTTAGTATCCATGGACGTAGTGCATATGCACTGTCACCTGTTTGGCACAAAACGTACAATGTTAACAAGGCATGGGTGGTTTGCACATTGACCTGTGTGCATGTCTTCAAGGTGTATTCAGCTCTACCTAGGAGGTATCCGTCTCCAAACTCCCCACGTTCCAGGCGTTGGTGTATCCCACTGTGCCTAAAAATGTAGGAGTCATGAGTACTGCCTGGAAATTTGGCTACCATGTCAGTGATGATATAATGGGTGTCACATACCACCTGAATATTGAGTGAGTGGGTACACTTCCTATTGCGGAACAGATATTCCAGGTTTGCAGGAGGGCATATTTGTATATGTGTCCCGTCTACACACCCTATGACATGGGGGAAGTTGGCAATCCTGTAAAATTCCAACTTGGTGCTGTTGATTTCTGCCTCATTCCTGGGTAGGTATATGTATCGGGACATGTGTGTGAGTAAGGCGTCTAGGAATGCCCTAAAGAACCGTGATAGTGCACTTTGGGATACCCCACCTGCCACAGCAACGACCCCCTGATAGCTACCCGAGGCCAAGAGGTGCAGTGAACATAGCACTTGCACATGCGTAGGGATGGCGCAGCCGCGCACAGTCTGGCGTTCTAGCTGTGGTTTGAGTAATTCTATTAAATCTAGTACAGCTGCGCTGCTAAGTCTATATTTATCATAAATTTCCTCCTCAGTTTGCTGGAAGAGTGTCTGCCTTGTTCTGTATATCTTCTCCTGTCTCTGGCTCCTCCTCCTCCTCTGCTGGGCGGCGTGGGCTCTCCTCCTCACTGCTATCAGGTATATCTCCGCCATCTTGAGTAACCCAGATGCCTTCTGGGTCTCCTTTTATACTTTGATAATGGTTACCACCTGCTCTGAGTTAGTGGTAAATTGGAAGTGCAAAATGGGCTTTTTGCGACTAGTCGCAATTTGCGAGTTGCTATTGCATATGGTTTGCGACTCGCAAATTGTGACTTCCTATTTGCGGGTCGCAAAATGGGGTCGCAAATTTTGCGAGTCGGTAACGGCTTGCATCGCATTTTGCGAGTCGGAAATGGGATTTTTGCATCCCATTTCCGATTTTGCAGGGTCGCAAATTGCGATTTGGGCCATTTGCGACTCGCAAAAGTTTGCTATATCTGGCCCTTAGAATATACTTCATGTCAAAATGACGCCTATGTACTGTATTCACAAATGTATCCATTGTGAGGCATGTTGGATGTAGTATGGGGGTGTTCCTATCAAACGGAAATAGGATCACAGTAGAATTCCTCATTTGATCACTCCAGTTTCAAAAGGGTAGGCAATGTGCCAGAGTTATTTTGCTCATGAAATTATTTGTCAAAAGGGTGATAACAGATAGAGGATACAACAAGAATTTGAAATTGATGATTGTTTCTGGGAGTGTATTTCCAGGTCTCCTAATGTTTTGCCACATATGCTTAATGGTTCAAAATTGACTACTCAGTCATGAAAGGTGTACAATTTCACTGTCATGTTTTTTGAGGCCCACAAAAGTGAGAACAATCTATCAGTGATATTTCTAACGGTGCTGCTTCGTCTAGATTCCAAATTGCTAGAGAAACCAAACAGGTAAAACCAAGTGTATTTTGATAACTTTGTATGATTCACCTAAGAATGTACCTGGTCCAGGAAAGGTACTTGCTAATCTAGACATTCCAACAGTGAAATGTTAAGGATTTTTGTGACCCAGTGTTTGTAACACTCTCTAATTTATTATTCATTTTCATATATTTGAAGCCATTTGGAGGCCAAACATTATTACATTATATATTAAACCTTCAGAAGCTGTTCTGTGCTAGCCGAATATTACCTTGAGAAAGCTTTTATAACCATGGATAAAGCCATTACTTTTTGAGGTTGAATCTAAATTCTTTTATATTTAAAATAACATTTTATGTGGAACCAGCTTGGCTAAGCTGATAATTTCCTTCATTTTATCTTCCCCTGCCGTGCCCCTCATCTTCTCTTTACATATGTGCCCTTGTCTGGCTAGACAGTTACCTCCAACTCTACTGAGCAAGAGAAGTGAAAGGTTTAAGATACAGGGGAAGGAGAAAGTAATAAAGTGAACTGTATAGTGAGAGGTGTAAATTAGAAAAGGAATGGGTGTACACACAGAAATGAGTTAAAGAAAGATAGTTGAGGTAGGCAGAGGGGGAAGGGAAAAAGAGAAAGGTGAGGTGGACACAAGGAACGATTCAGGTATGTCCAAAGAGGAATAGGTTGGTACAGAAAGAGAGGTAGAAAGATAGGTAATGTTTTGGACTTAGGTTTGGAAAGGTAGAGAGATGCAGAGTTGGGCACACTGAGGTGTGAGGTAGAGAGAAAGGTTGTGTAGAAATATCGGTCAGTTAGATTAGGGTAAATGCAGAGACAGGTAAAAAGGTAAGTTGTAAAGTAGAGATAGAGAAGGTGAGGCGGAGACGTATAAAGAGAGAGATAGAGGAGGCAGACAAGATGAGTTGAAATGGAGAATGAGGTGCACAGAGAGAGAGATGTGTGCGAGAAAAAAAATATATTTAATGATGGAGAATAAGAGATAGAGGTAAAGAACTAAGGTAGGCAGAAAGGAGTAAGATAGCGAAAAAGGTGAAGTATTGGTAACAGAGGTAGAAAGAGAGAAGGGATGTGGAAAGATGAGAGAGCAATATAATTTGAAATAAATTGAAAGGATAAGTAGCGTGAGAGAAAGTGGTCGGGTAACAAAGATGCGATAGTGAGTGAAATGTAAGAGAGAGAAATAAGAAAGTAATAGAGACGTGAGACAAGGTTGAGAGCGAGAAGGATAGTACATGGAAAAGAGATACACAGAGGTCAGATGGAAAAAGAGCAGTGATTCTCAGAGAGATTAAAAGGGATGGGGTAGGAAGAACCCCCACCTCCTCCCCCACAACTAACAATATGGGAGGAGCAGGTCATGGCTATACTGCATCCTGAGGGCCTCGCAGGAGTAGCTGGAGGAATGGACTCTGGTAAGTCAAATCTTAACTACTTCATCCCCCACCCTACCTGCATGCTATCACATACCCCCACACTCGCCCTCACCTCCATCACTCCAACTCCTCACATATGTCCCACTATCACAAACCACACATCCCAACACCAAGCCCTGCATGCAACAACAAAGCATGGACACCCATCACCAATGCATGTCCACTACACATACCCACACAGACCCATAAACAATTAGCACACAAGGTCCTACACAGGAATGCAAGCACTGGGGTACAGGGTCACCCACCCATTGCACACCATGGCACACACAGATGAAATAATCATGCCTTTATACCCCTGCAAGACCCCTACCCAACGTCACCGGACAGGAGGTTCCAGACATGTCCACTCCACCCACAGAAGAGGCCCACAGTGATGACAGCAGCTCTGTCCAACTAGATCTAGATGACCAGCCCGGCCCATCTGGGACCTCGGGACTGTCGGTTCCCCTTACACTGGCACAAGCCACAACAGAGCCTCCCCCCTCTGGAAACACCAGCACAGCACCCACCCAGGGGGCCCATGCATCTGTCCCCAGGACACGTCAAGCAGCAGTGTGTCCACCACTATAGGGAACCCAGGCTAACCTACCACCCCAAGAACAGCAGGGACCTGGGGGCAGTGGTAGTGGGCACACGGTTCAGGGGACAGAGGCCCAGGAACACAGGGGAACTGGGAGGGCTGCTGTGTGACAGGGGGAGGACAGGCCCAGGGAACCCACTCTCCAAGAGGCCCTCTCCAACATCATGGGAGCCTACCACCATTCCCAGAAGACGATGGCAACGGTACTGGCCAAGTTTCAGGAGACCCAGCGGCTGCAGGAGGAACAGTATTTGGGGTTCAGGGAGGAACTCAAATCCATCAATACCACCCTGGGCACCATTGTAGGGGTGCTGAAGGAACTCGTGAACACCAGGAGGGACACTGTGACACAACAAGGGGCCCCTGACACTAGCCTGGACGATGAACTGCCCACCACCTCCGCCAGCGCTAGTGGACAGGAGGCACCGCCACACGACCACGACACCAGCACCCCACCCCCTGCAGATGGAGAACCACCCAGCAAGTGGTCCCTGAGATCCAGGACAAAGACAGAGAATAATGCCAAGACCCCCGCCAAGAAATGAGACCCCCCTGATTGTCATCCTTTTGTCCCACTTTGTCACCCTGTCAACTGCCCCAACTCCACTTCCTATGCCCCTTTGGACAATGCACCTGTGAGACAAATAGAATGGACTCTGCCATGGACATTCCTCCACCATCACCCCTGACCATTTTACAACCCCCTCCACTATTTAGCACTTAAATAAACACCCTTAAATCACAAAACTATCTGGAGTCAGTCTGTGCTTTCGAAAATGTGTATTTGCAATAACTGAGGAAAAATGCAATATCCATTGTATTGTCAACATACCTATGTCACACAGCTCTAGTCCATGAGGAAACAAAACAGATGTCACACAGTGGGACCCACATCTGTGAAATTGAAAGGGAAAGTGACAACTCAGGGTCCATACACTGGGTGAAAGTGACAGACAGATGAGAGGTAGAACAAGTGTATCAGATGTAGCAGGCAGTGATGTCTTCTTACCTGTGTCTCACTGGAAGTATTGATGAATCACCGTGTTTCTGTTGTCGATATCCTCTTCTTCTGCTTCCTCGTCTTCACTGTCCACATGCTCCACAGCTGCCACAAGACCTCCATCTGGACCACCCTCCTGCAGAAAAGGCACCTGTAGTCGCAAAGCCAAGTTGTGAAGCATACAGCAGGCCACGATGATCTGGCACACATTCTTTGGTGAGTAGAATAGGGAACCACCTGTCATATGGAGGCACCCGGAACCTGGCCTTCAGGAGGCCGAAGGTCCTCTCTATAACCCTCCTAGTTGGCCTATGGGCCTCATTGTAGCGTTCCTCTGCCCTTGTCCTGGAATTTCTCACTGGGGTCAGTAGCCATGACAGGTTAGGGTTCCCAGAGTCACCTGCAAATGTCGAGGGACAACTGTTAGACACACACTAACTCTTAGGGACAACCCCTGACCTAGTCACACTGTATAGGGTCCATGTCCTCGCTTAAAAAGCCACACACAGTGCCTCTGGAGTTGCCCCATCACATAACGGATGCTGCTATTCCTCAGAATGTAAGCGTCATGCACTGAGCCAGGAAACTTGGCATTCACATGGGTGATGTACTGGTCAGCCAAACACACCATCTGCACATTCATTGAATGGTAACTCTTCCGGTTTCTGTACACCTGTTCACTCCTGCGGGGGGACCAAGGCCAAATGTGTCCCATCAATGGCACCAATGATGTTGGGGATATGTCCCAGGGCATAGAAGTCACCTTTCACTATAGGCAAATCCTCCACCTGAGGGAAAACTATGTAGCTGCCCATGTGTTTCAGCAGGGCAGACAACACTCTGGACAACACGTTGGAGAACATAGGCTGGGACATCCCTGATGCTATGGCCACTGTTGTCTGAAAAGACCCACTTACCAGGAAATGTAATACAGACAGCACCTGCACTAGAGGGGGGATACCTGTGGGATGGCAGATAGCTGACATCAGGTCCGGCTCCAACTGGGCACACAGTTCCTGGATTGTGGCACGGTCCAGTCTGTAGGTGACAATTACATGTCGCTCTTCCATTGTCGACAGGTCCACCAGCGGTCAGTACACCGGAGGATGCCGCCATCTCCTCACCTGCCCCAGCGGACGTGCTCTATGGAGGAGAACAGCGAGCAGAAGGTCAGCCAACACTGAGGTACGAAAACACCACTTTATTGCACACATTATTCAATCCACTATGTCCCTGTCTTAATGTGTAAGCAAGGCCTAGATATGTGTGATGCACCGCAGCGGACGTCACCGCCATTTTCTCTCTGTTCACTCACTTGATACCTGATCTTCGACAGGAGAGGACCTACACTGCAAGTGCTGCTGTGACCTCAGTCTGGAAGAGACAATGGCTCATGTGTCTAGGGAAAGGGCCCCTGCCTTCACCACGGAGGAGTTGGAGAAACTAGTGGATGGGGTCCTCCCCCAGTACACGCTACTCTACTGTCCTCCGGACAAACAGGTAAGTACACTGTGAGCATGATGGATGGGCAATGCCTGTGTGGAGTGGTGCGGATGGAAGATGGGGGGGAGAATGAGGCATGCATGAAACGACGGTGAGTGGATGTGCGTCATGGCAAGGGTAGGAACGCGGGCCAATGACTGTGACGGTCCAGACGGTTATATCTTCTCCTTTTCCCCTGTACTATTCCTGTAGGTCAGCACCCACCAGAAGAAGGATATTTGGTGTGCCATCGCCAAGGAAGTCCGGACCCTGTGGGTTCACCACAGACGGAGCACCCACTGCCGGAAAAGATGGGAGGACATTCGCTGCTGGAGCAAGAAGACAGCGGAGGCCCAGCTGGGGATGGCCTCCCAACGTGGGAGGGGTGCTCGTCGCACCATGACCCCCCTGATGTTCCGGATCCTGGCGGTGGCGTATCCAGAGTTGGATGGGCGCTTGAGAGCATTGCAGCAGCCACAAGGGGGTGAGTAAACCCTCATTCAGCTGAATCAGCGTGCATTACGAGGTGCCTGGGTGGGGGAGGTGGGCTTTGGGTTCCCCTAGGCTAGGGCGAGTTTAGTAGGCAAGGTCCCTTCATAAGGCAGGCCATGTGGCACCCCACCAGTGTGACTTCCATGTGTGCAGCAATCGGGCATATGCCTTGTACCCCATGTCCCTGGGATTAATTAGGGAACTCAAAGTGCACAGCGTAGTGCAGAGGGCTTCTGTGTCTGTAGTGTCCGCCAACGGTAGCGGTATTGCATGCACTCAACATGTCTTTCTTCTGTCTCCCCCCCCCTTTTTGTGGTCTCTCTGTTTTTGTGTGCAATAGCATCATCAGGCGGAGGAGCAGTGGCACCGGAGCAGGAGGGAGCTGCATCCCACATGGCCCTGGAGGTCAAGACAACAGAGCCTCAAGGCACCAGTGGACGGAGGGCGAGGGGAGCTCCACAGCGGGGACAGGAGCTGAGACCAGTGACACAGACTCCTCCTCTGATGGGAGCTCCCTTGCAGTGGCGGGCCCCTCTGTGCCCCCCGCATCTACAGGTACAGCCGCCACCCCCCCTACCAGCACCGCCCTCCCAGCAGCCCCTCAGCGTGTGCCCCGTGGCCGCTCACCCAAGAGGGTGGGCATCTCCTTCGCCTCAGGCACCTCAGCCCCTGTCCCTGTCAGCCCTGCTGCCCTCAGTGAGGAGGCCATTGACCTCCTCAGATCCCTCACTGTTGGGCAGTCTACCATTCTGAATGCCATCCAGGGTGTAGAGAGGCAGTTGCAACAGACCAATGCATACCCGGAGGACATTCATTCTGGTCAGGCAGCCCAACAGCAAGCTTTTCAGACTCTGGCCTCAGCACTGATGGCAGCCATTGTCCCTGTGTCCAGCCTCCCACCTCCAACTTCCTCCACCCAGACCCAAACCCCTCTACCTCAGCCTACCCCAAGCACAGGGTACACAAACGCAGTCACACACCCACCCAACAGCCATCAACCTCACGACAGCCTCCAGCCCATGCACCTTCACCCAAAGTCAGCAAACGTACACCTCCTACAACCACTACCTCTTCCTCCACTCCAAAACCCCCTCCATCTACCCGTCCCAGTGTGTCTAAAAAACTTTTCCTGTCCAACCTTGACCTCTTCCCCTCACCTCCCCCACCCCTTCAGTCCCCTAGGGCACGCCTTTCCAGGTCTCAACCCAGCACCTCAGCCACCACATCAGCGGGAACAGTGGTGCCAGCAGTAACCGGCTTCTGGAGTGCGCCAAGCAGCAGGGCAGCCAGTGTGCCAAGGAGCCAGACCATGGACAATCCCCCACCTCAGAAGCATAGGAAGTTGGCCACTGCCTGGAGGGAGAAGGGCAAAACACCTGCCACCAAGGGCTCTCCCAGGACTAAAGTTGGGAGTGGGAAGACAGCTGCGCCACCATCCAAGGTGGGGAAGGGGCACAGAAAGAAAGGGAAGTCGCCGCCAACCTGCACGGCGGACAACACCGCCACCAGCACCGCTGCCAAGGACACCGCCGCCAGTAGCCCCGCTTCCCAGGACACTGCCGCCACCAGCACCGCTGCCAAGGACACCGCTGCCAGCAGCCCCGCTGCCAAGGACACTGCCGCCAGCAGCCCCGCTGCCAAGGACACTGCCGCCACCAGCATCGCCGCCACCAGCACCGCTGCCAAGGACACCGCCGCCACCAGCACTGCTTCCAAGGACACCGCCGCCAGCAGCCCCACTGCCAAGGACACCGCAGCCACCAGCACCGCTGCCAAGGACACCAGCACCACTGCCAAGGACACCACCGCCACCAGCACCGCTGCCCAGGACACCGCCGCCACCAGCACACTCAATGAGACACCCACCAGCACCGCAGGGCAATGAGCGCCGCAAGCACCGCCGCTACTGAGGCCGCCACGAGCAGGATGAAGCACTTTGGGCACCAAGCCCCCTCCAGAACCAGTGGAGAAAGGCATCCACTACCTCAGTCCTTGGCAGGATGAAGCACTCTGGGAACAAAGCCCCCTCCAGAACTAGTGGAGAAAGGCATCCACTACCTCAGTCCTTGGCAGGATGAAGCACTCTGGGCACAAAGCCCCCTCCAGAACCAGTGGAGAAAGGCATCCACTACCTCAGTCCTTGGCAGGATGAAGCACTCTGGGCACCAAGCCCCCTCCAGAACCAGTGGAGACTGTTATCCACTTGAGAGACTGTGGCTTTGCACTCCCCAGGATAGAGCAGTGGGCAGGCAACCCACCCACTGGAGAGACTTGAGAGACTGTGGCTTTGCACTCCCCAGGATACAGCAGTGGGCAACCCACCCACTGGAGAGACTTGAGAGACTGTGGCTTTGCACTCCCCAGGATACAGCAGTGGGCCAACCACCCACTGGAGAGACTTGAGAGACTGTGGCTTTGCACTCACCAGGATAGAGCAGTGGGCAACCCACCCACTGGAGAGACTTGAGAGACTGTGGCTTTGCACTCCCCAGGATAGAGCAGTGGGCAAACCACCCACTGGAGAGACTTGAGAGACTGTGGCTTTGCACTCCCCAGGATACAGCAGTGGGCATGGAGCCCCCTCGTGGATCTGGCGTTGTGCACTCATCCGGCTGAGGTGCCCCCCCTTCACTTCCCCCTGAGGTGCCTGTTGTATTTCTATCTGATGCCCCTGCAGTGTTCTTCCCGTTTTGATTGGGTATCTTGTGTGGGCTTCGCCCATGCATTTTGGGCCCAGTGGTCCACGGACTATAAATGGTGCAGTACCTGGACTTGTATTCTTGGTGTATATATTTGTTAATAGTGTATATATATATATATTTTTGAGTACTGGATTTTAATTGATTACAATCATTACAATCATTTCCTTTTGTCTTTGCATTCTTCCGGGAGGGTTGGGGGGTGTAACTGTAATGTATCATCATGTATTAGTGTGTGTGTTGTAATGTGTGGGGGTTTTGCATGTTGCGTCTGCGTGTCACTCTCTTTTCCCTCCCCCCTCCCCTGTGTCGGAGGTGCAGTACTCACCGTGGTCTTCGCCGCCGGCGTTCTTGCTCCTGGTAGAGAAGCAGGAAGACAAAGGCAGGGAGTATCTGGAGTTCTGGCTCCATGGTGTCCTGGTTCCTCGTGGGGTGTGTAGAGGTGAGCGTTTTCCCTCCCAAGTCCTGTTTCCTCCGTGTTTTTATTCGCAGTGAATCCGCTCCGGAAAAGGTGGCGGATTGGCCTGTTGTAATACTGTGGCTGGTACATTGTCTTCCGCCTGTCTGTTGGCGGTTACTGCCGCAGTGTGTGTTTGTACCGCCGTGGCGGTCGAAGTGTTAAAGTGGCTGTCTATGTTGGTGGTTTCCGCCATGGTCGTGATTCAATTTTTTTGTCCGCCGGCCTGTTGGTGGTTTTACCGCCGCTTTAACACCGACCGCCAGGGTTGTAATGAGGGCCTAAATGCCCTTTCACCCACTATGATCATCATTATAAATGTCCCTGATTTGTCGCTGTTAAGTCATGCACTTACCACGCTCCCCCTCCTGCCCCCCGGACTACTAATACTGAGGTTACCAGTAACTTCAGAATCCAGAGTTCACAAGAAGTACAAAGTGAAATTTGTGATTGGCATGAGAAATTAGGAATTACAGGGTGAATTAGTAATTCTGAGCCTGAATAGCCTCATGAATTCTCATTTTTCCCCAGAGATTCACCCTAGGCTTTTGGCTATTTTCAGCAGCCCAGTTAAATTCCCAGGTGAAACATATTATCAGGCTTTCTGTAAATCTGTGTGTCTTGTATTTCTAACATGATAGCCTCGTCGGTCCCATTGGAATTAACACTATACTCAAAATGGAGGCCCTGTATGACCTTTGCAACTCTAGTGTTGTGCTTTACAAATGTTTTGATTGCCTCCTGCATTACAATCACTGCATTACAATCACTGCTAGAGTTGGAAACATTTACTCCAGAATTTCATAAATCGGGGGTTAAGGGCTGGCAGCGGAGGGGGTGGAGACACAAGAGGTGGAGTCACTAGGTGCGGTGTCTGAAAGTCAACTTATATATTTATTTGTTAAAAACTAGGCCACAAACAAATTGCCAAGTAAATCAGTTCTGACTTACTTAGTTGGTCACAAAGAGGTTGTATTTTAAAGTGTTTATGGGATTAAGGGGCCTAATGCAGAGATCTCTGTGTGCCTAGCAGTTTTCATGGGTAGTAATAATGGGGAGACACTTTTGGTGGTTAATGTACTTGCTGGATAGATCTGTGATTTGACTAGTCAGCGTTTTGACTCACAGAGCAGAGTAAGAGGGTAAATGTGCCTGCTGCAAAATATATTGTGTAAAATGCAGATCACAGATTTGTATTTAATGTAGCCAGGAGTGTGGGTTACTGCTCTAAAGACAGAGATAATTTTATTTTTTTCCCGGTTTATAAGCTGCAGCCATCGCAAATAACATAGTAGATCAGCATCAAGAAGCTGACATTATTCTAAGGTTGCTAAAAATGGTTCCTTTGAGTAGTATTAGTACACATAACCCCAACCACTGCATTACGCTTAAAAAATCTGTTGGTTTCTCACCGACATGCATTCTTAAGCCATAATGCCTACCAATAAAGATGACATGTGACTCCTACGCATTGTAACCCTCATTGTCTTATGTAATATTTCCTGTACATTGATTTGCACACTTGTATGATATATTATTTCTGTATAATATGTGTGTGTATGATGTAATAAACTCTGACACCCTACATTGGGTAGAGTGGCACTATAAAAAATAAATCATTAGGCGCTAGTTTTACAAAGCAGTTTTTTGGTCACTAATGCTCTGATTCCGAGTTTGCACCCAAAAAAACTGTGTTTAGCAATGTAATAAACACATATAAATCAGTAACTTTTTCTGACTTGTAAAGTGGGTTTAGAACTGCATAAGGAATTGGTATTTGAAATGCGCATGTTGTGGAGGTCCCTTCCAAATGCAATTCCTGGCCCTATATTTTATGTTTATAATGTGTTGTTTACTTGAGATCATAGCCTAATGAAAAAGCGCAAAATTCATATTACATTACATGTTTGATAAAATCAACATAACATTTTCAAATCTTTTACAGCCATAAAAATCTTTCCACAGCACAGGTTACATTCAGAAATTGCATAGCAAATAAAAATCTTATTGCATACATATAATTCATTAATCTATTTTTAATTAAAACAGGTTTTAAAAATGACACCTTGAAACAATCTAACAATATGTGTAAACGTGTACATTGCTCCCCCAAATCACATCTACATATGCCGTCACCTTGCAGGAAAATGTAGATCCTCATATAAAGTGGATATGGGCTTCTTTAAAATTTTAATATTTCATTCACATTGCTGGATGTGGTAGTTCTGTTACATACCGATAAACTGATGAGGTGTTCATTCCATATAATGATTCCTATCCATATGTGTCAATGGTTTCTAAATTAAATAGCAGTCATAAACCATTAAAAAGTTAACGACCTCCAAGTGGGGGTGATAACCCATTTGCAAAAGAGAAGGGCTGACTTGGGGACCCCGTCCTATTTGTGAATGTTAGAAAAAGGTGTATTTAGGAGTTGGTAGTGGTTATTGGGACCAATATAAACGCGACGGATATCCCGTCTGCTGTATTAAAGTCTCATAGGGTATAATAGAACTTGTAATATGGCGGACGGGAGGATATGCGTCACTTTTGTGACGGAGTATGCCATCTGCCAAGATAATAATCAGGCCCAGAGTCCAGTTTTATGTAAGGAAAATGGTTTGCATTAAAAAAAAAAAAAGTTACTTCATTGAAAGGATGTTACGCACATGGTGCTGTGCTTCTGCTACAGGCCACCATCACTGCGATGGCCTCCATACGTAGAGAGTCGCAATTTGCAACCTACCTCATAAGTATTCATCATGTGCTTCGGATTGTGACCCACTATAATTCAGAATTGTAATGACCAAACTATTAGTACATAGGTTGGTTTCTAACATTTTTACTGGTCACTAAAATACTGGTCGTGAATTGCACCTAGTGTTTAGCAACCTGTCAATGATACATTTGACCTTCAGTGCTATTTTAATTGCTGTTTGTATAATTACTCAGACAGATAATCTGACATTCCTACAGTGCATGCTTATCTTTTACATACAGTGGTTGAATTAAGTAAAAAACCTGCATCCAAAAAATAACTCCTGTAAGTACTTGTGAAGCAATAGCAACCTCTTTGCCTTTGTTCCCGTCCATTGTACTGGTATGCAGGTGATAGGCTTCAGATAGCTCTCAGCCATGGTAATACGTGAACCAAAGGAGGGCTGATATTCCTTTAATCAGCCATTTGTTTTTGACCCAGCCGGAAGTGAATGTAATGAAACTCTCCTTTACTGCCTGCACGTTGGTGTTCGAAACAGAAGCAATGTGTGTGTGTTCCTGAAAGTGTCCTGGTGTCAGCAAATTACGGGAGGACAAATTCAGCATATTTTATTGGTGTCATCCCAGATCCAGGATCTGGTTCAATATTAGCTGCCCTATGGATTCCCCTAATTTTCTGCACTGATTACGATCAATGTCACACTGTTATCTGCCAGAATTACATGTCAGAATATTGGACACAAATTTCGTCTCACATAAATATTGTGTCACAGATATTGTTTACACAAATATTGAGAAATTGGTTGTAAAGTTTATATTATTAACTCCAAATCAGCAATATTTTTGTAAATATTATTTTTTTACTAATATCATGTCGGATTCATAAGCAAATATCACCTTGAAAAGGGCCTTTGTTAAGAGAAATAGCTTTGTGCATATGTTGGTTAAGAACAGTTTATGGGAGTTTTTTTTAAATTAAATGTATGTATATGGCCTGAGCAAACCTGTTAAACTTACATTCTAAAACTAATTTCTGGTAAGGAAAACACAGTTATGTTGAAAATAGTGGGAGTTATTGCCATTTTCAATGTTGTTAACAGTTTGCACAGTGCTGACTAGCATGTCAGTGTGCAGTACCAAGAGTAGCTGGGTTTTGTTACCCTTTCAAAATGATCTACTGCTATAAACTTCATTTCGCATATCCCATAAAAGGGATCGATTGTTGCTGACTGTCCTCTTGAATAACATGAAGTAAGTCTACATGTCCTGTTTTTAATAGTTTGTTGAGTTACCCGGTCTCCATCCACCATTCGACAATTACTCCCACCTTATTGGCAATCCACCCATTCCATACATGTTTTCATTCATCCATCCACCTGCTTTCTTTTTCTGACCATTTCTTAATACTATTTGAAATAACCGCCATCTATCATTTGATAAACTGGTGCTGGAGCTCGTGTCAGACACATTACCACGATTGATTGACCCCTGAATGCAATGTCTTCCTCAATCAATATTTATCCACGAGGGCATATAAATCCTGATAATGACAGTCAACGTAAAAGTCAATAATGTTATTAATATCTATACATTAAGTGAAGAATTTCCTTCTGAGAGATAACCGTTCATTATTGGCAGAAGATGAGAGCGAGGCAGTGAGTGAGCAGATTTCCTGGAATCTCACACCTCTGTAAATCAGCAGCTGCATCAGGTGACGTGAAGATATCAAATCTATAACAACAAACTAAAGTAGGAGAACACATTTAATTTGGCACTGTGATTTCTGTTTTTTATTTTTTATTTTATTTCTGCTGCACCCATATGATTTGAACTATAATTACTACCCAAATACGAGTGTGTTTCCTATGTAAACCCACTTGCATATTTAAACAATTCTGACTTTTTGGATCTATTAACGATCTACTTCATTCCTGCTGTTTTGCATTTCTTTGGAAATACAGATTGATTATAATTATTTACTGTCATTCATTCACAGTGTTTGCTTCAAAGACTTCTTTTAACACTAAGCAATCAATTTATTATTTTGTAGTGCATTTATTAAATATCCCTTGTTTTAGGTAGCGTGTGCTCTAAACATAAATATGATATAATTTTATATTTGTAACTCTATATTCCACACTTGTCAGTCTGTAATGTCGCTCTGAGCAATTATTGCCTCTTTTTTGACTTTTAGGCAAGAAGTGCTGCTAAAAAGCCACAGAATCACTAGATCAAGAGCTTACCTCCGTCTCACTAATCGTAGCCAAAAAAGAGATACCTTTAATCGTTCAGAAGATCCAAATAAATTATGCTGGTCATACATACTGGGAGATATTGTATTCAAACTGTCATTGGATAGGCATTGGAGGGCCTAAATAGAGCGAGATTTGATGATTGTGATGAGAGGGCTGATGGCAGTCATGCAAGAAGGTCTGTGTGTATATTTTGTACATAGTACATTTCTCTCTTGCCATCTCTATACCCTCAGTTGTTGTCTAAGACCATATAGCTCCTTGTCGCTCTTCTTCATCATAATTCATCCTAATAAGGAGTATACTCCCTACTGACTGGATCTCTCACTCCTCATGACTTTTAAAACCAAACTTTATAGGCAGGGACACTTCAAGGATTTTGGGTGCCCTGGGCTAAATTGATTTTGGGGACCACTGTTCAGAACTACTTTGACTTTATGATCCATTTTCTTTGGCCAAGTCACTGACAGTGGCCAGGCACACTCGTCCAAATTCTAAATCTACTATTCAGACATGGCTTTGAGTGGCCTCATAAATCTTGTGAGGGAACACAGTGCAAATCAAAGCATCACCTTACTCTGCGCAAGGGAGGCTTTCCATTGGCATTGCGTTGAGTGTTCCCATGCAACTCCCACGTGTTTTGACGCATTCCCAGATTTACAAGGACTTGTAAACCCTTGGATAGATCAAAATCTAATGCCTCCCCAGGGGAGGAGTAATGAGGAGAAATATCTTCGTCTCCTTGTTTTTCCTCACGCAGAATGCAGCACACCCCGCCCTTTCCCGGTAGCATAGAGCAGCACAGCAAGATACCTTGCTGCATTGCCCTGCACCACATTTCCAGTAAATATTTCTGAACAATTTTCTGCAAAAGTCTGTAGTAGACTCTTGTACATCACCCACCTTCAAAATAAATTAAAGCAAAACGGTTTTAATACAATTTGTTAAAAAAATATTGAAGGATATTGGGGCAAGGCTCTCTGCAGAACAGTGCTGGCTCTGTCAGGGGGCTTCCTGAAAAGCTAGGGTCCTGGGCCAGAGCCCACTTTGCCCATGCCTTAAAACGTCTCTTTTCATAGGTATCAGCCTCTTCCAATACACCCAGTTCATTAACTGTTCTGGCAGGGGATAATATCATAGTTTCCTGCTTGGATCTGACATTGCAAGATGGAAGAGTTAAGGAAAAAAAGAAGGCAAACGCTCAGCGGCCTGCAGGTGAGGATGACTAGAGATATATTACCTTTATGTACCAACGCTAGGCAGTCCAGTCTCTGTGAAACCTCCAGCTAACAGTCTAACCAGCAGTCATTGTGCAGCTTGGCAATTGGAGAGAAAATGAAACTCACATGTGTGTCATTTCAGTGGTGTTGCGTGTGGTCCTCACTCATGGGCCTTTTGCATATTAAGGGGACCACAATTGGGTAATGTTCTAATATTCACATCACTATGGATAAACCTGAAGAAAAGCTCATGCTTTGAAAAGAGGAGGCATCCTTTTCAGAATCATCTTTCAATCAAACTCACAAAGATGCAGTAAGATCATAAAATGCATTACTTTGAGGAAGAGTCTGTCAAAGTGTATGGTCAAACAAGAAGAAATGCAAGAGATCTTGACAAAACTGGGGAAAGGACACCTGCACTGGTTGTCACCTCACCTGTGGCATAAAATGCCATTTCCATCTGAGAGAATAGACAATGAATGTTGATCAATGAAACTTAGCTTTAAAATGTTGCACAGTGTATTTAAGGAATGCAAGCTTATTACCTCTGTGAACAGCAGATCACTGCTGACATCCAGATAATAAAATCATACCTTTTTTGGAGGCCATTTAGTCAGTAGTTATTTGCCTCAGGGTGTCTCTCGTAGATGGAAACGTGGTTACACCTGAGACCACAACACTGTCCCAAGTCACGGCCATCCTTTTTGTGGATGGTAAGATTCTATTGGGAGAGCTTTGGAGAGGTATAGCAGTTGTATGTCTCAGATTAATGGTCATTCAGGTCATCCAGCATGGTTAGGAGATGAAGGGGGTCATTCCGACCCCGGCGGTCAAGGACCGCCGGGGCCGGGGATGCGGGAGCACCGCCAACAGGCTGGCGGTGCCCCGCAGGGCATTCTGACCGCAGCGGTTTGGCCGCGGTCAGACCAGGAAAACCGGCGGTCTCCCGCCGGCTTTCCGCTGCCCTGGGAATCCCCCATGGCGGCGCAGCTTGCTGCGCCGCCATGGGGGATTCCGACCCCCTCACCGCCATCCTGTTCCTGGCGGTTCCGACCTCCAGGAACAGGATGGCGGTGAGGGATGTCGTGGGGCCCCTGGGGGCCACTGCAGTGCCCATGCCAATGGCATGGGCACTGCAGGGGCCCCCGTAAGAGGGCCCCACTTTGTATTTCAGTGTCTGCTTTGCAGACACTGAAATACGCGACGGGTGCCACTGCACCCGTCGCACATACCCACTCCGCCGGCTCCATTCGGAGCTGGCTTCCTCGTGGGGAGGGGTTTCCCGCTGGGCTGGCGGGTGGCCCTCTGGCGGTCGCCCGCCAGCCCAGCGGGAAAGCCAGAATGGCCTCCGCGGTCTTTCGACCGCAGAGCGGCCATTTGGCGGCTCCCGCCGCCCGCCGGGCTCAGAATGAGCCCCAAAATGTCCATGTTTTCCAGCAGGCATGAGGGGTACTCACACACATTTTTTTTTAAAGGGGATTGGAACTTAATTGGGAAGGTCTTTGTGGGAAAGATAGCACCAAGCAACTAGCTCTTCAGATACATTTACCTCACAAGGCTTCAACTCTACAAAGCTATTAAAAACAATGAGATGATTTTAACTGTTGATTGTGGAGCAAGAGACAACTAATCAGTTTCTTTGTTGTTCTCAGAATTCTTTAGTTCTTACTAAGGGGTTGGCATGTTCAACATGGAGGGCCTAACCTAGTGGGTGACTCTCACAGCCTTTTGGAATCCTTGGTGTTACTGTTGATAAGTAAGCTCTGGTGGAAGGTTGTTACTCTGCTCTTTGATTGTATGACTATCAGTGCTTTCGGTTTTCTCAGCATCGGAATTTCCTCTGAACAATCTGCAATCTCACTTATTTGAACCAGTAGAGAGTACTGATTGAAAAATGTTGTCAATTAAAATGTGTTGTCTGGTGGGAGACTAGGGGTGATGCTGTGAATAGACTTCTTCTCTATTCTTCATGGAACACTGGTTTTGAGGACACATTATTCAATTCTCTCTCATTTTGTCTCAGCCTTCCTCTCTGGAAGTAATATCTCTGACCATGAGTAACATTTGCATTTTTTCTATGAAACCTGATAATTCTAACCTATTCGGGCAGGTCTAGTGCCTTTTTTTTACATTTGTTACATTAAGTACTTCACGCCAGGGCATGAAGACATACCTGCCCTATAAACCTCACCCTAACAGAGGTAGATCAGATCCATCATTGTGTTATGTATTTTGGCACATATACCAATGCTAGCAAGATTTAGGGAAGATTGGCAAAGTACAATGGCACTTTCTGGGAATAGGTGAAAAGGTTCATCTGGCACAAGTTTATTGGGTGGCCTAATGGTAGATTCACTACCTTTTTCAGCATTATGGTGGTCATTACAACCCTGGCTGACGGTGTTAAAGCTGTGGAAATACCGCAAACAGGCCGGCGGACCAAAAAAGGGAATTATGACCCTGGCAGAAACCGCCAACAAAGACAGCCACTTTAACACACCGCCCGCCACGGCGGTGCAAACAAGCAGCGCGGCGGTCACCGCCAACAGACAGGCGGTAGACAATGTACCGCCCACAGTATTACAACCCGCCAATCCGCCACCTTTTCCGGGGCGGATTCTCCGTGGATAAAAACACGGCGGAAACAGCTTTTGCTATGGGAAAACGCTCACCTGAACACATCCCACGAGGAAAGAGGACTCAATGGAGCCGGAACTACAAATACTACCTGCCCTTGTGTTTCTGCTCCTCTACGACCAACAGCTACGTAGGCGCAGAAGACAACGGTGAGTACTGCACCTACGACAGAGGGGAGGGGGGAGGCAAAAGTTAGGGGGACACTCACCAAACACCCCCACCCTCGCATATTAAAGCATACACATCAATGCATTCACACAAATCACAGTAACAACCCACAATCCCCCCGGAAGAATGAAAAGACAATGCGAAATTCGGTCAAACATTGTAATGTGGCAATATACATGTCATACAAAAATATACAGATATATATTTGAAAATCAGTCATAATTATATACAATACGAGAAGTAGTGCAGATATGTACACAACAATGTCTGTGCACCAACAGTCCAAAAATGCATGGGCGAGGCCCACAAAGGATACCTGACCACAATCGGAGAGAACACTGCCGGGACATCAGATAGAAATACTACAGGCACCTCAGGGGGAAGGGAAGGGGGGGCACCTCAGCCGGATGACTGCAAAGCCAGATCCACGACGGGGCTCCATGCCCATTGATGTATCCTGGGGAGTGCAAAGCCACAGTCTCAAGTCTCTACAGTGGGTGGGGTGCCCACTGTGCCATCCTGTGGAGTGCCAAGCCACAGTCTCTCAAGTCTCTACAGTGGGTGGGGTGCCCACTGTGCCATCCTGGGGAGTGCAAAGCCACAGTCACTCAAGTAGATGCAGGTCTCTAGTGGTACTGGGGGGGGACTGGTGCCCAGACTGGATGAGTCTCCCCGTGAAAGTTCCTGTGCTGTCACTGTCCCAGCTGCACATGGGATAAGGATGCCTGATGTGGCGGCCCATTCATACCTACCCGGTGCTTGCCCTGTTCAGCGGTGCTTTGACATGGCGGTCTTTGCCCTGTTCAACGGTGCTTTGCCATGGCGGTCTTTGCCCTGTTCAGCGATGCTTTGCCATGGCGGTCTTTGCCCTGTTCAGCGGTACTTTGACATGGCGGTCTTTGCCCTGTTCAGGGGTGCTTTGCCATGGCGGACTTTGCCCTGTTCAGCGGTGCTTTGCCATGGCAGTCTTTGCCCTGTTCAGCGGTGCTTTGACATGGCGGTCTTTGCCCTGTTCAGCGGTGCTTTGACATGGCGGTCTTTGCCCTGTTCAGCGGTGCTTTGCCATGGCGGTCTTTGCCCTGTGCTGTGGCTCCGGCGGTGGTCTCTTGACCAGTGACGATACTTGTGCCCTCCTGGGCTGTGACTCCGGCGGTGGTCTCCTGACCAGTGACGATACTTGGGCCCTCCTGGGCTGTGACTCTGGCGGTGGTCTCTGGACCAGTGACGATACTTGGGCCCTCCTGGGCTGTGACTCCGGCGGTGGTCTCCTGACCAGTGACGATACTTGTGCCCTCCTGGGCTGTGACTCTGGCGGTGGTCTCTGGACCAGTGACGATACTTGGGCCCTCCTGGGCTGTGACTCCGGCGGTGGTCTCCTGACCAGTGACGATACTTGGGCCCTCATCGGCTGTGACTCTGGCGGTGGTCTCTGGACCAGTGACGATATTTGGCCCTCCTGGGCTGTGACTCTGGCGGTGGTCTCCTGACCAGTGACGACGGTGCTGGCGGTTGTGTGTCGACCGCCGGAAATGATGGCGCACTTCTCCGCCGTGACACTCACAACAGGCTGGGCAGACTTCCTCTGGCCCTTCCCCACCTTTGGTGGAGTCACAGCTGACTCTCCAATCCCCTTGGAACCCATGTCAGTTGTTTTCCCACCAGGAGTCTTAACACGGTCCCGTCGTCCACTCTCCAATTTTAGAGCCTTTACAGGGGGTGGGCTGCCAGTGCCTTGGCTCCGAGTCCTACTGCCTGCCCTGGTGGCCGGTGCACTCCACAAACCTTGAACAGGCACCACTGGTATTGGAGGCTTTTTGGCTGAGGTGCTACGACGGGACTGATAAATTGGAGGGGGTGGGGTGGGGGCAAAAAGGTCAACTTTACAGACGGTCAGTTTCTGACGAACACTGGGATGGGTAGTTGGAGGGGGTCTGGGAGTGGAGGAAGAGGAGGTGGTTGTCGGTGGTATCACTTTAGGTGTTTTGGGTGCAGGTGCAGGTATTGGAGGCTGTCGTGAGGTGGATGGATGTTGGGTGAGTGATTGCCGGCGTTTGTGTACTTTGGGAGGGGGCGTCACAGACACACTGGGAGAGAACACAGGGGATGTGTAAATGGCAGTGGAGGTGGTGAGTGCAGGTGAGCGGCTTGTGGTGCTGGGTGTCCTTGTGCGATTCATGGTGCCTGTAGATGTGGTGCATGCAGGTGTGTGTGTAGACGAGACTGGGAGGGAGGAGGGAGAAGAGGAGGAGGGGGACACAGTGGAGGCAGTGGATGTTGCTGTGTTTGTACGTGGGTGAGGCTTGCGTGAGTGCCTGTGGTGTGTGTGGTGCCTATGTTTGCTTGAGCTACTTGGGTGTGTTGACTTGTGTGCATGCTGGTCTGTAGGTGTGCTTGGGATGGGCTGAGGTACAGGAGATTGGGTCTGGGTGGAGGAAGTTGGAGGGGGGAGGCTAGAGACAGGGACAATGGCTGCCATCAGTGCTGAGGCCAGAGATTGCAGGGTTCGCTGAAGGACAGCCTGACCAGAATGAATGCCCTCCAGGAATGCATTACCGTGTTGCAACTCTCGTTCTACACCCTGGATGGTATTCACAATGGTAGACTGCCCAACAGTGAGTGACCTGAGGAGGTCAATGGCCTCCTCACTGAGGGCAGCAGGGGTGACTGGGGCAGGGCCTGAGGTGCCTGGGGCGAAGGTGATGCCCACCCTACTGGGTGAGCGGGCACGGGGCAAACGCTGAGGGGCTGCTGGGAGGGTGGGGCTTGTAGGGGAGGTGGCGGCTGTACCTGTAGAGGTGGGGGGCACAGATGGTGCCGCCACCACAAGGGAGCCCCCATCGGCGGACGAGTCCGTGTCGCTGCTTTGTGATCCGGTGGCCGACGTGAAGCTCCCCACGGCCTCCGTCCCACTGGTGCATTCAGAGTCTGGTGTGGCCCTCCATGGCCATGTGGGATGCAGCTCCCTCGTGCTCCGGTGCCACTGTACCTCCGCCTGTTGATGCTGATGTACAAAAGGACAGGGAAAGCAGAAAAAGGGGGGGAGACAGAAGAAAGAGAGTTTTAGTGCATGGATTACCGCTACCGTTGGCGGACAAGACAGACGCAGCAGCCCCCTCCATTACGCCGTGCTCCTGCCCTCTGCACATGCAATTTCTGGGATATGGCCTACATGGCAATGGTGGACATCTGCGCACATGTATGCCACAGGGACAACTGTACCTTGACTTGGCACTCTGCTGAGGTGGGGTAGAGTGCCACATGGCCTACATTACGGAGGGGCCTTGCCTACCTAACTCGCCCTGGTCTAGGGACACCCACAGCCCACCTCCCCCACCCAGACCCCTCCACTACGCGCAAAGTCAGCAGAATGAGGTTGTATTCACCCTCTTGTGTCTGCTGTGATGCCCTCTAGCGCCCATCCAACTCCGGGTAGGCCACTGCCAGGATCCGGAACATCAGGTGGGTCATGGTGCGACGGGGACCCCTCCCACGTTGGGAGGCCATCCCCAGCTGAGCCTCCGCCGTCTTCTTGCTGCAGCGGCGAATGTCCTCCCATCTCTTACGGCAGTGGGTGCCCCGTCTCTGGTGGGCCCCTAGGTTCCGGACCTCCTTGGCGATGGCCCGCCAAATGTCCCTCTTCTGGTGGGTGCTGACTAACATGACATGCACAAGGGAAGAAGAGAAGCCATTACCAACTGCACCGTAGATGTAAGTGTCCCCCCTCCCTACCCTTGCCATTTGGCACATGCATTAATGTTCCCTGAACTCTGCCCCCTTCCCTCTTCCAACCAGCCCTCTCCACCGAGGCCTAGCCCATACAACGTGCTCCCTGTGTACTAACCTGTTGGTCTGGAGGACGGTAGAGTAGCGTGTACTGGGGGAGGACCCCGTCTACCAGTTTCTCCAACTCCTGTGCAGTGAAGGCAGGGGCCCTTTCCCCAGACGCAGCAGCCATCGTCGCTTCCAGACCGAGGTCACAGTAGCACTTGCAGTGGAGGTCCTCTCCTGTCGAAGGTCAGGTATCTAGTGAATGAACAAATAGAAAATGGCGGTGACGTCCGCGGCGGGGCGCATCATCACCGCCGGCGCACCTGTTCATTGGCTCCTGGGACCCATAGGGTCCAATGTTAACCAATGCAGCATTGCGCCGCGGTCTACGACCGCCTACCGCGACGGTGTGCAACGCCAGCGCTGTTACCCCACAATCCAATTGTCCCAGTTTAGAGGTCAGGCAGCCGCCATTTCAGGGGCCCACATGGCTTCATTTACCTGTGCGTCACACATAGCTAGGCCTACACTCAACACAAATACAGGAAGGGTTTTGTGAGTGGTGTAGTCTTGTGTGTAACTGTGGGTACATACCTGGAGGAATAATGACTGGTTCGTCGCTGTTGTCCTTCGTAGGCACCGTCAGCTGGGACATATGAGAAGATGGCGGAATCCTCCGGTGTACCGACCGCTGGTGGACCTGTTGACAATGGAAGAGAGACATGTCATCGTTACCTACCGGTTTGACCGTGCCACAATCCAGGAACTATGTACCCAGTTGGAGCCAGACCTGATGTCACCAATCCGCCATCCAACTGGAATCCCCCCTGACGTGCAGGTGCTGTCAGTGCTCCATTTCCTTGCAAGTGGGTCATTTCAAACAACAGTGGCCATGGCATCAGGGATGTCCCAGCCTATGTTTTCCAACGTGTTGTCCAGAGTGTTGTCTGCCCTGCTGAAACACGTAAGGAGATACATCATTTTCCCTCAGGTGGAGGATTTGCCTACAGTGAAAGGTGACTTCTATGCCCTTGGACATATCCCCAACGTCATTGGTGCCATTGATGGGACCCATGTAGCTCTGGTCCCCCCCACAGGAGTGAACAGGTGTACAGGAACAGAAAGAGTTATCATTCCATGAATGTCCAGATGGTCTGTTTGGCAGACCAGTACATCTTGCAGGTAAATGCTATGCTCCCTGGCTCAGTGCATGACACCTACATCCTGCGGAATAACAGCATCCCTGATATGATGGGTCAACTCCACAGGCACATGTATGGCTATTGGGGGACTCTGGTTACCCCAACCTGTCCTGGCTATTGACCCCAGTGAGGAATCACAGGACCAGGGCAGAGGAACGGTACAATGAGGCCCATGGGCGGACTAGGAGGGTGATCGAACGCACCTTCGGCCTCCTGAAGGCGTTCTGCAGGAGGATGATCCAGATGATGGTGTTGTAGCAGCTGTGGAGTCTGTGGAGCCTGTGGACAGTGATGAGGATGATGCTGAGGAAGAAGACAACGACAACAGGGAGTCAGTCATACAGCAATATTTCCAGTGAGACACAGGTGAGAACATTTTCATTTTTACCATTACATTAACTTTCACACGTCTACCTCTATCCTGTTTCTCGATTTCAATCACTATTTGGAAACTGAGTTGTACCCTTCCATTACGGTTTCACAGGTGTGGTTACCTACGTGTCAACTGCTTGCATCCTTCAAGTGCTTGTGATGTGTGACATAGGTATGTTAGCCTTACAATGGTAAACCCATTATGACACTGTCATTGATAATACATATTTAGTAAATCACAGACTGACTCCAGATTGTTTTGTGTTTCAAGGGTGTTTATTGAAGTGCTCTGAAATGTGAGGGGTTTGTAAAATGAGGATGGGTGATGGCGGAGGAATGTCCATGGCAGAGTCCAGTCTATTAGTCTCACAGGTGCACTGCCCATCTGGGCATAGGAAGTGGAGCTGGTGCAGTTTAAGTATGGACACGGTAGCAAAGTGGGACAGTGGGGTGACAATCAGGGTGGTCTCATTTCCTGGTGGGGGTCTTGCCATCTTGCTCTGTCCTGTTCCTGGATCTCAGGGCCCGCTTGCGTGGTGGTTGTCCGTCTGCAGGGGGTGGGGTGCTGGCGTGTTGGTCCTGTGGCGGGGCGTCCTGTCCACTAGCGCCGGCGGAGGTGGTGGGCAGTTCATCGTCCTGGCTAGTGTCAGGGGCCCCTTGGAGTGCCACAGTGTCCCTCAAGGTCTGCTGTATGTCCTTCAGCACCCCTACGATGGTGGCCAGGGCGGAGCTGATGGTCCTGAGCTCCTCCCTGAACCCCAAATACAGTTTGTCTTGCAGGCGCAGGGTCTCCTGCAACTTGTCCAGGACCGTGGCCATCGTCTCCTGGGAGTGGTGGTATGCTCCCATGATGGAGGATAGGGCCTCGTGGAGAGTGGGTTCCCTAGGCCTGTCCGCCTCCTGTCGCACAGCAGCCCTCCCAGTTCCCCTGTGTTCCAGTGCCTCCGTCCCCTGGACCGTGTGCCCACTACACTGCCCCCAGGTCCCTGTTGTTGTTGGGGTGGCGGGTTATCCTGGGTTCCCTGTAGTGGTGGACACACCGCTGATTGACCTGTCCTGGGTAGGGAGGTTTGGGCCCGCTGGGTGGGTGCTGTGCTGGTGTTACCAGAGGGTGGAAGGTCGGTGTTGGGCTGTGCCTGTGCAAGGGGAACCGACTGTCCCGAGGCCCACGATGGTCCGGGCTGGTCATCAGGATCCAGTAGGGCAGAGCTGCTCTCGTCACTGTGGGCCTCTTCTGGGGGTGGAGTGGTGTTGTCTGGACCCTCTGGTGTGGTGACGGTCCTTTGGGTTCCTGCAGGGGCATAAGAGCATGATTATTGCATCTGTGTGTGTAATGGTGTGCAATGGGTGGGTGTTTGTGTACCCCAGTGCAAGCATTCCTGTGTGTGGGTTTGTGTGATGATGGTTGAAGGTGTGTTCTGAGTATGTGCAGTGGGCATGCTTTAGTGAGGGTGTCCATGCTTAGTTGTGTCATGCAGGGCTTGGTGTTGGGATGGGTGGTTTGTGTTATGGGTAGATTAGTGAGGATTTGGAGTGATAGGGGAGGGGGTGAGGGTGGGGGTGTGTGATATCATGCAGGTAGGGTGGGGGATATGATAGTTAAGATTTGACTTACCAGTGTCCCATCCTCCACCGACTCCTCCGATTCCCTTTGGATGCATGATGGTCAAGACTTGCTCCTCGCATGTTGTTAGTTGTGGGGGAGGAGGTGGGGGTCCGCCGCCAGTCCGCTGTACCGCGATGTTGTGCCTGGAGACAGTTGAACGCACTTTCCCCCATAGGTCGTTTCACCTCTTCCTGATGTCCTCCCTATTTCTTGTGTGCTGTCCCACGGCTTTCACCCTGTCCACTATTCTGCGCCATAACTCCATCTTCCTGGCTATTGATGTGTGCTGTACCTGTGAGACAAATAGCTGTGGCTCTACCCTGACCCTGAGCTCCTCCTCGGAGAAGCGGGGGTGTCTTTGGCGTGACATGGGGTGGTGTGTGTGATGTGTGGGGTGGTGTATGTGGTGATGAGTGTGGTGAGTGTAGTGGTGTGTGGTGTTCTGTGCGTGGATGTTGTGTGGGTGATGGTGTTGTGTGCCTCTGTGTGATGGGGTTGTCTATTCTGTGCTCTCTCTGTTGCCTTCGTTCGTGATTTTTTGGTCGTAGGGGTTTGTGGGTGATGTGGGTGTGTGTTTTATACTGTGTTGGGTGTGTGGGAGTGGTGTTTGTATGTGTATCAGGTGTGTGTATTTGGAATTGTCCAATGTGGCGGTGTTTTGGAGATGTGTGTGTATTTTGAGCGCGGCGGTGTGTACCGCCAATGGAATACCGCGGTTGAAAGACCGCCGCGTGGATTCGTGGGTCGTAATAGCATGGGCGTGTTTCTGTTGGCGTGGAGGTGGAGGATTTGTTTCCGCCAGTTTATCACTGACCTTTGGTGTGGCGGTGTTGTGTGGGTGCCTGAATTTCGGCGGATTCTGGGATGTGTGTCATAATAGCTGTGTCAGAATACCGCCGCAGCGGCGGTGTATTGGCGGTCTTCTGCACGGCGGTAAGCGCCTTTTACCGCCAATGTTGTAATGACCCCCCATATGTTAATGATGGAGGATACTGAATCTCTGCATTCAAAATTTCTTTCAGGACTTGGCCATATGGGTAAGCCTTTTATCAGCTTCCTCGTTCCACTTTTCCTTTTTTTTTTCTCACCCTAAGAGCAAATAGAGAGTGACCTATGCTGATCTCCAAAAAAGCCCAATAAAGGCAGGCAATAATCAAACCTAAAACACAAGATTACAAAGCAACCCACATGCAGCATAAGCGTCCCACTAATGCTTCAATCTTCAACGTCAGGTGCACATAAGAATACAGCACCTTTTATAAACAACCTTTTACAGCGCCTTTTATAAACAAAGTTACCTCTCCCCAAAACAAGTGATGTGAAAAAGAGATACAAGTTCCACTGTGGTATAATCATATAGTAAATGTCAGCAGTAAGAAGTATGAGAAGCTTGGTTTTGGTCCATTTACTTCTGACTTCTATATGATTTTCATGTTTTGCCATTGCTTGGATGATCTGTTCAGCATATGGAATTTCGTAGACAAACTCTATCTAACAGACTTCAAAGTGATTCTGCTTTACTGTAAGAGTAGAAATGGATCCCAAAATCAACGGAAACACTATGGGCCGGATTACGACCCTGGTGGTCTATTGACCGCCAGGGTCGCAGTGGTGGTCTGACCACCGCCAAAGGGGTGGTCAGACCGCTTTGGCGGCGCTCTGACTGCCACATTATGACTGCGGCAGTCGTCCCACAGTCGGACCACCAGCACCACCAGTTTTCCTCCACAGGAGGGTCTGGCGATGCTGGCAGTCCTAATCCACAAGGGCAGCGCTGCAAGCAGTGCCGCCCTAGGGATTATGACCCCCTTCTCCGCCAGCCTTTACATGGCAGTAGCACTGCCATGTAAAGGCTGGCAGAGATGGGGTACAGGGTGCCCCAGGGGGGCCCCAGCACTGCCCATGCACTTGGCATGGGCAGTGCATGGGTCCCCCTGGCCAGCCCTGTCACAAAGTTCACTGTCTCCTTTGCAGACAGTGAAGTTTGCGATGGGTGCTGGTGCACCCTAGGCACTACAGCATTGTCACTGGCTCAATTACTAGCCGGAGACAATGCTTTAGGCCGTTTCCTGCAGGGCCAGAGTTTCCGCCCGCTAACCCAGCGGAAAACTCAGAATGGGGCCCGCGGGGAGGCGGCTGTAGTGGCGGCCACCTGCCCGTTGGGACTTCGGTGAACAGTGTAAACCATTTGCCGAAGTCCTAATGACCCATATGTGTGAATATAAAGAGAGAGAGAGCACATGACAGAGTACATATCACAAAATGAAAATATGAATGAATTCGTATGATCATAATATTGGAAAAAAGCATTGAAAGACTAAATGAAGCTGTGAAACAATACTGATGTTGTCCTTTAAGCCATTCATTGTCTCCATGTAACTATTGTTTAAATTGAATATTTTTCATATATCCACCACCTTCACCATTTAAGATAGAATGTATTGTCGAAATTTAGTTTTTTTCGTAAAATCGATGAAACATAGCTTTCAGTGAAGTATTCTCTATTTCTTGATATAAGTAAGGGAAAAATATAAAGACGCCCATTAGAAGCATTAGCTCAGTGTAAATCAGCACCTTGGTATCCATAAATCCTCTTCCTTCTTTACAAGGGCTCACCTTGTATAATTTTTATGTCATTAAAGAAAAATGACTTTTTGGCGTGCTGTTTAATTAATTGCCTCACCGAGATACAAAATAACATTGGGATACTAATCTATCCATACTCTATACAGCGTGGAGTGCATTTTAAAGATGATTTGGGTTAATTTTATTAGTTGTAGCTGGAAAAACAAATTGAGGAGAAATACAGTTAGACGATCATTTAAATGTTCATTTATAAAAAAAAAGGTGCACTCAACCCTAGTAATTCTACTGACAGAACTGGATATAGCTGTTACCTAGAATACTGTTATGCTTTTGCGAACTCACTTGGGAAAAGAACAATTAACATTTAAAATATATGCCTTCAGTAAGAAACTTTGAAAGTGGATGAAAGGTTTGTTTTTTTGCATTAACTTGAAAGGCTGTCGTTTGAAATTGTACCTCTTTCTTCAGCATACATATTTTTTTACAATCTTTTTGATTTATTTTCAATGGCGAAATAAACTTTTGACACAGCAGGTCAAAAGCATTTTACAAGACAAGACATAAAGGGGGTCATTCTGACCCTGGCGGCCGGTGACCGCCAGGCTCACCGACCACGGGAGCACCGCCAACAGGCTGGCGGTGCTCCCGAGGGCATTCTGACCGCGGCGGTTCAGCCGCCGCCAGAAAGGGTAAACCAGCGGTCTCCCGCCGGTTTACCACTGCCCTTGTGAATCCTCCATGGCTGCGGAGCGCGCTCCGCAGTCATGGGGATTCTGACACCCCCTACCGCCATCCTGTTCCTGGCGGGTCTCCCGCCAGGAACAGGATGGCGTTAGGGGGTGCCGCGGGGCCCCCGTAAGAGGGCCCCGCAAAGTATTTCAGTGTCTGCTAAGCAGACACTGAAATACGCGACGGGTGCAACTGCACCCGTCGCACCCCTGCAACTACGCCGGCTCAATTCTGAGCCGGCGTCCTCGTTGCAGGGGCATTTCCTCTGGGCCGGCGGGTGCTCTTTTGGAGAGCGCCCGCCGGCCCAGAGGAAATGTCTGAATGGCCGCCGCGGTCTTTTGACCGCGGTGCGGTCATTCAGCGGCGGTACCTTGGCGGACGGCCTCCGCCGTCCGCCAAGGTCAAAATGACCCCCAAAGTGTACAGTACATAACGTTTCAATTATGGTTGTTTTTAACACATCCACGCATGCCAGAACTACGCATGCCTTAGCAACACGGTTGGAACCACAACAGTGTCTTTTCCACGTATGTTTTTTCCACACATGCCAGGGTTGCCGTTCCTCTTAACCTAAAACCTTCCCCAATGCTCCAAACCCACCCTGAGGCCCAAAACTGCCCCACCCCTAAAAACCTCTCCCCCCAAAAATCATGGCCCCTGTTTACATTAAAAAAAAAAAATACCCCAACCAGCCACCCGCCCTGAGCCCTAAAACCGCCTGCAAACCTAAAAACTAAACTATCCTGACACCCCACCCACCCTAAGCCCTAAAAAATAAACTACCCCGACCCCCCAACCCCTGCCCCTAACAAATAAACTACCCTGCTTCCCCCACCCACCCTAAGCCCTAAATCCACCCCACTGCTAAAAACTAATCCCCAAACTACCCCGACCCGCCCAGAGCCATAAAACCTTCCCCACCCCTAATACGTAAACTACCCTGACTCCCCCACCCTGAGCCCTAAAAAATAAACTACCCTGAAAGCCTTAAATTCACCCCACAGCTAAAGACTAACCCCCAAACCACCCCCACCTGCCCTGAGCCCTAAAAACGTCCCTACCCCTAATAAGTAAACTACCCGACCCCCCACACGCCCTAAGCCCTAAAAAAATAAAGTACCCCACCCCACTCCTAAACAATAAACTACCCCAACAAAGCCCTAAAAAGTAAACTTCCCCATCCCTTTCCCCTTCCCTAAAAAATAAACTTCCCTAATCTCTACCCCATTCCCCTAAAAATAAACTACCCTGAAACCCCCACCCACCCTAAGCTCTAAATCCACCCCACCCCTAAAAACTACCCCAAACCCTGCCCAGCCCCACTTACCTCACTGCATCCTCTCCCGATCCTTCCTCCTCTCCTCCCTCCTCCCGCCCTTTCTTAAACCTTCCCCACCCCTAAAAAAATAAACTACCCTGCCCCCCACCCTTCCCCTAAAAAAATAAGCTACCCCGACCCGGCATCCAACCTAAGCACTAAAAAATAAACTTCCCCAACCCCCCACCTCTAAAAAAATAAACTACCCACCCCTCCACCCACCCTAAGCCCTAAATCTACCCTTCACCCCTAAAAACTAGCCCCACACCCAGACCCACTTACCTCCCTGCAACCTCTCCTGATCCACTAGACCGTTCTTTGCCTTTTCTCTGCCTGAACCACGCGTGCATGGTCCAGGCAGAGAAAAAGGCAGTCATTGTTTAGCCATGCGTTGCTCCACTTGCGTGGGAAACGTCCACATTGTTTATGACGTTTCCCTTCAATTATGTATGATATTTGGGTGACCACGTTCAAAATTCCGCAAAGTTAGCAAAAAACTTTGTGACATTCTAAGTAGTAGTTTGTGTGTGGTGGAAAGCCTACCACCCTACCACCCCGGCCTGAATGCACCCGATCTCAGAAGCACTAAGCAGGTTCGGGCCTGGTTAGTAGCTCTAACCAGACCCGACCCTGCTTAGCGCTTCCGAGATTGGGCGCATTCAGGCCAGGGTGGTATTATGTAGTAGGCAGCAAAACCTGCCGTTTCAGGCCTCTTGTCCTGACACAGCCCACGGGCCTGGAGCCTGCTGCTCTCAAAAACACCTGCACACTTCCCTTCACCAACTGCCCTCTTTCACAAACTTGCTATGGAGGGCCAAGCACACCCCCTGTCTTGCACCAGCCTTGCAATAGCCTCCTCTGCCATTACACACAGACTCAAACCACCCTTTCTTTAGGGCCCAGCACTAGCAGCCTGGTATTTTCATAAAGTGCCTAGCCTTTCTTGCCACTGGGCTCTAAAGCACTCTCTCAGGCCAAACACATCTCTATCTGGTGGGGGCTGTTGGACTGCCACTCAGCAGCTGATGCTCCCCCAGTTTCCAGCTCTCCCTGCTGGCCTCGGCACCGTACCCCATAACACCACTACCTTTCCCAGGGACACTGGGCAGACAGGATTTTTTAAGTGGAGATCTGATTTGAAGTTTCCTTTTTTCCAAGCACAGACCCCCCTCATATATAACTCCTGTCCATGCCCAGCACACATAGAATATAATGCAAAATGAGGGTCCGTCTGACCCAGCTGCCTAGCTCTTTGTCTTCCTCTGCCCCCTGCTCCTGGGCTGCTGAGGACAGTGAAAGGAGGAAGGTCTGGATCCGGAGCTGGTGCAGGTGCAGTCCCTAAGCAGCAGCTTGCAGAAGCTCCATGCCGCCGTCCAGCAGAAAGCAAAGCCTTAGCTTCGTGTCTCCTTCTCTGTCGTAGGGCAAATGTTGTCTTAATTTTGGGCCGAGTGTACAGTACACCCCACACAGCGCAAGTGCAGTGTGCATGCTGGTGAGCTCCGCTCTGCTGCTGGGCTAGCGGATTGTTTGGCTGAACTCCACGCTCCAAGCAGAGTGCGGAGTGCCAAAAATTCTGTTAACGCCACCAGCAGAGCAGAACCCACCATTCATCCTTATCTCTAACCACTGCCATGTGAATGTCCCCTCAAGCAATTCCGAGAAGAAATCTGGAGTGCAAAATGTGTGCATTCTTTGCATACAATAAGTAATGCATCTATGAGTATGGCTGCATAAATCACAGATAAGCATTGGATTCTGGACTCTGTAAAAGGGGTAGCAAAAATGTAACTTCACTGACTGATATTGCAGCTTGTGAAAGAAGCTCTCCATTTATTATTTTAATGAAATTCCCCTTCAGGTTGTTGGTAAACCGCAGTTGTATTCCTGAAGGTTCACTGTTGAAGCACCAGCAGAATTAAAAATATTACTCCTAAATATTACTCCTAAATGTCTCTGTCTCACTCCCTCTGCCTTACCTTTTCTCTTCATATTTGCAGTTCTGTTGATTTGTCCACCAGCACCTAATATACGTCTGGGAACGGCAAAATTCTGTTGGTGATTTATTTAAGTTTTTTGTTGTTTTGCTTGTTTCGGGATTTTCTCCAGCAAATACTTTTCTTGAACAATCCTCTGAATATCCCCCAATCTTTTAGTTGCCATTTACTGTTTAAACCACCTTTTTAGCAGTATCACTCTATCAGTCAGACTCCATCTTTTTCATCATACAAGTCTGTATTTAATTGTTCGACTCATCATTGCCCAGATTTTCCACAATCCCTTTGACACTCTGTTAGCTCCCCATTCCCGGCTCTAGGAATAGGACTGTAGCACATATTACTGGCATTTGCCATTCTGTGGGCTTTCATGTATATGTGTCTGTTTGTCACTGGTTATATGGACAATGCAGGAAACTGGGTTACAGGTCGAGGGGGATTGAAACCCTACTCAAACACAACCACACTTCTTGTCAGTGCAGAACACAAGCACACCTCAAAATATCCTGTATTGAATCCTCGGTTAGCTTGGAACGAAAGCAACCACTCTTAACTTAGAGGCAGTGTTTAAAGTATTTATTCTGCACACAAACAGTAATAAACTGAAAAAACAACAAAATAAAAAGCCAACAACAATTTAGAAGAGTAGAACTTGAAGTTGATTAAAGTATCTGATATCAAAACAACATACATCTTATTAGTAGAAGTGGAGATTTGCAATTTTAAAGATTTAGGTAAATATAGAGCTGTGGTCCTCTAATCACGCTGGACTGGAACAAAATCACCTGTCAAGGACAATCACGCTGGTGTACACGCTGGATACAGGGACTAAGTTAGCCCCTTTGAGAAATGTGCCTTAAAACCTAGTTATGGAGCACTGCACCGCCCAGCAGCAGTTCTCAGAAGTGATATAATGCGATGTCTGCATCGTAGTTGTGTCATGCAGCGATGGTTCCAATGAACTACGAAGGTTGTGATGCAGGCTTGCATTGAGGCTGCAGTTTTACACAGTAGGGCAACCCAATAATCCCACAGGAGACTGACATGAATATATATAGCACATAATGCCTCCTGATTGAGTAACCTCAGACTGTTTTTGGGAATGCTGTAGAAATATCCGTTCTACACCACTCAATGCAGTGAGTAACAAAAACAACAATAAAAAATGTATATAGTACAAAATAATAAAAGCAGGCATACTTCTCTGTACAATAACAACATGTTACAAATGATTTAATACACAATGCATTAAAGTCATGAAGACCGGGTCAAAGAAATCACACTGTCCCACTGCCAATTAAGCATCACAAACATATTGTTGTACACCCAAAAGTGATTTGAAGCAGACACAGGACCACCCAATCCTTTTGTCCTCCTTGTAGGTTTTCTTCAGGAGAAGGTTATGACTCCTTATAGTTGGTAATTGTGGTGGTCAAAATCCGCCGAAGTTTCATTCTCCAGTCGTCTAACATGCACATGAGACCATTAGGCCAAAGTGTTGAGCCTATTATTTGTGTAGAAGACTCTTTGAATACAAATGAAACCTAAAAATAGAATACAGTGACGTATACAAATAAAACTGAGCCAAGTAGGCAGATGGGAAGAAGTATGCCACTTGTGAATCCAAGATGAATACACCGGAGCCATAAATGTAATTTCTTTTAGCAGCAGTGTAGATCTGTGGAGGCTCCCATCAAAAATACTGGAGGTCTCATAATTTTTAATAAAGTATTCCCTAGGATTGGCAAGGGCTGGTGCAAGTGGCACATTCTTCATTTAAAGGGAGGTTGTGTGCAGCCTTCCTCCACAAGCCGTTGTGAGTTACTATCACCCAGGTCCACAACTAATAAAATAGGGAGGGGTGCACGGACCCTCTTCCCTTGCCTCTCAGATGCCCTGGGTCACCCGTCCCCTGAAGCCTAAATATTATAAATAAGGGGAAGGGGTTGTGTGCCTCTCCTTAGCCAAGCCTTCAATAGGCTGCGGGAGCAAAGAAATCTAAGAAGGGGAGAGGGTGTGTGGGGGGCACCCCCCGTCCAAGCCAATGATTGGCTCCTGGGAACTAATTCTCCAGGTACAGATCTTAGCAGTGTCCAAGGTAGAGTGCGGGCATACCCTGCCCACACTTTCCAATGCGGAAAAAAACTTTTCTCTCACTCATCGGGAGCCGTAAAAAATGCTGTTCCTGCCAGTCAAGGACAAAGGAATGGTGCCGGCTCCTGCCAGCACCCAGTATGGTACTTGCCAGGGAGCTGGCTGGGGCTGCACATGCCTTGGGGCTCCCCCAACAGCCCCCAACAAAGCAACAATCGTGGTTGCTCTGGGTGGGCTCCCACCAAAAGTTGAAGTGGCTGGCTCCCACATGGAGAACCAGATGAGGCCTCGGGGCCCTGTGACACCCCTGTGACTCCCAACACAACCACAAAAATGAAGATGTGTGCACCCCAGATGGTCACCGGGGCACCTACTTAAATTAAACATGCCAGCACCTACGATGGGTGCTGGCTGGGAAGCCAGTGGGGTGCCAGGGCTCCCCCTCAAACCATTAGGAGGTGGGCACTGGGACCCCTACATTTTAATTAAAAAACAGCAACAATAATAATTGAGCAGAAGAAACCACTCATTTATTATTCACTGTTCCAACAAAGGGCACCACATAATGCCATAGGGCATTTTTAAATGATTTATTTTGTTGCTGGTGGTGTCCCTAGAAAGAGCAGGGGTGCCATCAAACATGTTGTGGGGGCTTCTGGGAGTGCCAGTTATAGATTGCGGTGCTAAACATAATTTCTGTGGTTTCTAGGTTTTTATTTGAGATCATAATGTAAATGTCACTGTGTTTTTAAGTGAATATCTATATTGATGCCATGGCAGTGAAAGTAAATGTGCCTATATAGCACATATTAATTAGAGCTATTGCACTAATAAACAGCAATCCATGCATGTATTACTACAGTGCCAAAGTGAGTTTCCAGTTTATTACCACAGTACAACAGAACTGACACAAGAAAACCTTTTCTACTGCCTTGCAGATTTTATGTAACAATTACTTTACACAGCAAGCAACTCTCCTGATAATCAAGATTATGTTTCATTGCTGCTCAAACTTAAGCCCTTGTATCCTGGTTTTGGTTACCTACATTTGTTAAAACAAATGCACATGAAAAAGTCCTAAAATAGTAACCATAATTGCAGATGCACAGAGTAAAATATGCCATTTATTCCGATTGTTGTCTGAAGGGCATCATGACTCACTCAAGTCTTTGGTGCTCATTTTGACTTCAGTGGTCTTTTGCCAAGACCGCTGTTGAAGTGAGTGCCAAAAGACTGCCAATGTTGGCGGTCTGAAGACCACTGTATTACGACTCACCAATGGATTTCCACCCATAAACAGGCAAAAATCTGACACTATCGGCCTGACCGATGGCTGGTGAGAGGAGACGGTTCCACTGCTAGCACCGTCACGTTGCAAGTTCCCCACCTGCCATATTAAGAGAAGTAATTTGGCATGGTGGTCCTTGCACGGCGGTGTGGCATTGGCAGTGGAAACGCCAACATCCACCCTGTCCCGGATGACCACCTCTACATGGGCTACTGTGTGGCCAAGACATGTAGGTGGACTGATCGAAAAGGGAGGGTGGGGGCGTGGTAGGTACATGTGTGTGGTGTGTGTGTGTATGTGTGCGAGCGTGTGTGTCAGAATGGGTGTGCGTACGTGTGTATATCTGTATGCATGTGCGGGGGTGTCTGTGCATGTATGCGGAGGAGGTGTGTATGTATGAATGCATAGGGGTTGCGTGTCTGGATGCCTGTAGGTGGGTGGGGGTGTTTGTATGCATGGGGTGAGGTGGAGTGGTTTGTATGTATGTGTACGGTCAGGTGGGGGGGTGTCAGGAAGTGTGTGGGTGAGTGGTGGTGTGTGTCTGAAAGTGTGTGAAGGAACGTGTGCCGGTGACAGGAATGAGGATTCCTGTCACTGGGTGCGTTACTGCCAGGGTTTTTGTGGTGGGGCCACCACCACAAAAAGCCTGGCGGTTTGCTGCCTCGTAATATGGCTAACGGTCTTAGGTATGCTCCTGGCTTGGAGGTGCTTACTATCGGCCATGGCAGTCCGACTGCACTGGTGGGACTAGCAGCATTGTGGCAGTTTGGCTTCAGCCAAACCACCAAACTTGTAATGCAGCAGTCTTTGCTCCATGAGCATTTCATTTGGAGTTCAAGTTATGGCTTGCACTGGGCGTCCAACCAGGTTGCATCACCTAGCTGTTTATTCTCAACACAATGGATTAGTTGTGTACTTTGGTCAAGAGGAGTGGCTCAGGAACATTATTGTTCCTGGATCTCTGTGCAGAATTCACCAGCATCAGCCATAACATTCGCTTTCATGCCTTTACTCTCTACGAGCAAGCCCTCAAAAAGACTGCCTACTTTCTTGCAGACTGGGTTCAAATCAACCAATGAAGCACTTTAGCTTCTCGTGAGCTGTGGTCTCCCACATGGTTCATTGTTCTCCCCTCTTCTTTTGTTCAAGCCTTATATGGTATTATTTTTACAAAACTCCTCACTCACCCCAAAGCTATGCTTTACCTTTGTGTGGCAGACACCCAGCTCCTCAGTGACTTTCAAGTTGATCCCAACAACCAGGCCACAGGTGGCCAGTACGTTATGAACTTCATTGTTTTTTGATTGAGGGCCAATTATCTAAATTAACACTGTTGAATTTGAAATTCTCCCTCTCTTTCATTGTCTCAATATTTGGGACAACTGGTTATGGTCACAGAATGTGGGGCAATGATCCTCCCCATCTCCAAAGTTAGTATTTTAGGCATTCTCTTAGAACATAAACTAGGTCGTAATGCCCAGATCTCTGATGTCACAGTCTTGTCTGTACCAGATAAGGTTTCTCTGGAAAATGTGCCTTACTGATAGTTCAGTAGTGCTAGTTGTACATGCCGACCCCAGGGAGAGCGACACCCTGCTGCCGCTCCCAAAGATCCAATCTTCTGAAAGTTTCCAACAGTCTGCTCTAGCTCACATGCAGGCAAGGAGTCACATAGACACTGTACGACCAGACTATCAGTCTTATGCTCTCCATGCTACAACAGAATGTCTTTGTAAATTCTAAATGTGAATATGGCTACTCGTGGCCTTTTTTCTGAAAAGTTTCTTAAAGGTACATTACAAAACTTTCAAAAAATGGCAATGTGCACAGCAGGTGGTTGCCTGCCTATATGGGGGGTTGTGTGCAGGGCTCTGGTCAGAGACCAGCCACTGAGGTCAACCCTCCACTATGTAGCGCCAAAGGCTGCATGCAGCAAGGGAGTTGGGCTAAAATGATTAAAAAAGAAAACAGAAATTCACTGAAAAAAACAAAAGTTATATTGATATCATTAAGTAAGGTTCCTTATGTTAACAAAAAACAGAAATTCACTGAAAAACTAAAGGTTGAAGTGACATTATAGTTAGATGTTGAAGTAGGATGAAAACTAATGCCAATCATGTTGTTTTAGATGTCATGAGTAATGTCTTTATGTAATTTAACATGTTAAGTGATGTAATAGCTGCAGTCATAAGCAATGTATGGTGGGGGCACACGTTATAGTTAACTCAGTATGGTGTAGCTTTCACATTTCAGAATTTTCTATAATGACACTTTAACTTCTGTGTTTTCTCAGTGAATTTCCACATCTGATTTCCCTCCCTAGCTAAAGTGTCTCTTTAAGCTTTGTTTTTTCAGTGCTTATATATTCATATATACTGTCTACAAAGGGGAGAGGTTTCCTCACCCACCTGAACCTTCTCATTGAATCATGACTCCTCCCCAGTTTCTCCACTTATCACTGTTGTTTGCACATGAGGCAAGGGTTGACCCATGAGTGCTGAGGAAGCAATTTGCTTGGTGGCTTACACAAAGGCAAATGGAAAGAAGATATAGTACTTGCAAACACACACCTTCTTACTTTGTGCCTATGTATATATGTGTTTTTCCTCTAGAGTGTTTTTGTGACCTTGTGTCATGTAACTGGTACTCATGTAAAGCGTTCAAATACCTTCATGTCAAGTCTGCACCATATAAAAAGCTAAAAAATCGGAATGAGGGCATGGAACAAGCGAAAGCTTATAAAAAAAATACTAAAAATTGCTGGACAAATGGGGCATCCAGAATATTTGGACATAATAAAAAGTACTAATAGTAGAAAACAGCTACAAAGAAACCACTTGTGATTAGTTCTTCTGACTGTAAATGTCCTCTTCTAGAAAAAAGAATAAGTGAAGATTATGGGGAAGCAAGGCGTGACGGCTCGACCTATACGGGATCGTTCCCGCCGTACCTCTGGGGCACCAGTGCAGCCGGCCTCCCTGACCCAGATGCAGACATGCCAGGAGCCTATCCGCAACGACATCCGGGTGACGAGGGGATTTATAAATCCCTTCTCTACGTAACCCAGGAAGAGATGGAAAAGACGAGAGAGGTGGAAGAGAAGGGAGAAACAGCGGCAGAGTGAAAGACGGCAGCAGCACCCATAGCAGCGGCGGCGGCAAAACGGGAGGCAGTGGCAACACAGGAGGCAGCGACAGTACCAGACGCAGGAACAACAGCAATCCCAGGAGGAGCGGTCCGAGAAGGAACACCCAGAGAATGTGGGCGAACCGTCCGGGTTCAACCCTGTTCAGCAGACGGCGAGGCCAGCAAACAGTGCCCAACGGTGGTGGTTTCCTCACCACTTCAGCAATCGAAGGGCCAGGAGGCAGGAAACCCGGGATCCGGCAACGCTCTGGGGAGAGCGTGGCATCGGCAGGTTCAAAGACCAAGGTCTAATTCTATTCCTACCGTACGAGTGGGAGGCGGGAGGGGAACAGGTTACTTACCTACAGTATTGTAAGAAAACTCGGGGATATTTAGATTTCTTGTTTTGGTTTTGTCATTTGTTCGTACTTCTTTGTTTGATTAGGGAACAGAGATTTGATTTTCATACCAAAATGGCATAATAGACTGCTATTCTAACAAAACAAACCAACATAAAAAAAAAGGAAAAGACAAAAGAGTGTCCATAGTTTAGTTCTTAGTATAGGTAGAAACCTCAGAGATAAATAAAAGAGGAAAAACAGAGAGAAATGAGACAGTCACTGAAGAATAGAAAAGAGAGAGAGAAAGAGCAGAAGCCGAAGAACATAAAAGGAGAGACAAAAAAGATATAGAACAGGGAAAACAGAGTAGAACAAAAAAAAAAAGAAAACCTGAAAGAAACTTACCAGACCAGTCATCGTTGTCTGTATCTGCTTCTTTCCCACATGTGCCTCCTGAGACCCCATCTGGAAGAAAGAAGCAGAAGAAGAAGATGAACACCCTGTGAACCCAGAAGGCAGAACCAAGAAAACAAAATAAACCATAAAAACTACAAACTTAGTTCCACTCAATACAGACAAACTTTTCACAGTATACCGCTGGCTGCAAGTCGTCATTACGGTATCCCCTGTTACAGTGGTGTCAGAAGTGGGATTTCTTCTTAGGAAGACCCCACCGACAAGGGACCATAATGGAAGACAAACCATCCCTCGTCGATATGATAGCCCAGTTGGCAGAAGGACAGAGGCATCTCCAATTGGTCTGGGAGGAGCAATTGAAAGAGGCGAAGGAAGAAAGAGAAGCGCTGCAGACCACTTTAAAAAGCCAGGCTACAATTATTGCAAATAACCAACTGGTGCATGAAACCACTCTGGGAAAACTGACAGAAACCATAGTCAATACTAGGGTACACCCCAATGTTCCGAGCAGTGTTTTTAAAAAATATCAGGACAATGAGGACCCAGATTCGTTCTTTACTAACTTCAAGAGGGTCGCAAGTTCAGCCAGTTGGCCTACTGAGAAATGGGGCCAATATATTGCCCCATTATTAACAGGCCATCTACAGGCGGCATATCAGGCTGTCAACCTGAGAGGAGTAACCCCATACAGCGAAATCAAGAAAGCAGTTCTTGAAAGGATTGGGCTGGACCAGGAAAGCTATTGTGTTCGGTTCTGCCAAACAAAATGGATACCACAGAAAAATCCCTGTAATCTTTATTATAGGGTATTCCATGCGAGAGGGAAGTGGCTAAATCCAACTGAGACTTCTAAAGGTGCGATGTTTGACACCATTATTTTGGAACATTACCTTGATGTCCTGCCACCCACCACTAGAAATTGGATCAGACAACATCCTGACCTCAGTAATCGTACTGCAATGGATCTCGCCTGTGCCTTTCATCGAGCCCCTGAATTTAGAGGTGCCCATCCTAAAAGCACTCCCACAACCCCACGAGTCCCTAACCCTAAGCCCCTCTATACCAAAGCGATAGCGAGTTCTAGTAGTGACAGAGCAAGTGTCCCTCATCCAACCCCTTCTAGAGAAGTCATGACAGGTCCTCAATGCTTTCATTGCGCAGAGTGGGGCCATATTGCCAGGCACTGCCCAATAAAAAAAAAACTGAAGAGCCAATGGAGATAGGCATGACGAAGGGTCGTGTCTTGTGGTTAGGAACCAACATGGTGAAATACACCACCTCTATGTGGATCAATAATGAAAAGAGGAATGTTCTTATTGACTCTGGGTGCAGCCAAAGTGCGGTAAAACAGATCTATGTATGACCAGAACAGTGGGTCCCAAATACCCAAGTGTTAATCACATGTGTCCATGGAGACAGGAAGACGTACCCGGTGGCCATTATTACGATTAATTGGAGAGGGCAACAGGAGTACCTTTCCATAGGCGTATTTCCAGAATTAGGAGAAGATCTGATTATAGGAACTGATTATGACGCTTTTTCCCAGCTACTGAACACAGAAAATCAGGACCATATAGCAGACTCATGGTGGAAGATAGCCCCTTTCGTATCCTCCAATATAGAGGGGAATAGTCCCAGAAGGAAACTCAGTAAAAAACGAAAACGCGAACAAAAGCTGGTTTATCAGAAGGAGATTGTTTCTACCACAACCCCTGTCTCTACCTTCCCAAAGGCTATAATGTCCATAGCAGGAAGATTCCGGCAGGCCCAAAGAGAAGATCCTACCCTGAAGAATGCTTGGCAAATTGAATTAGCACCTGATGATTCATCAGTAGGTCCTACTTCTACACTCACCAATGAGTTATTGTATAGGAGATGTCCAGAAGTCCCTGGGAAAAAAACCCAGCTGGTGGTGCCCCAAACCTATCGAGACCAAGTCCTCCACCTAGCGCACGGGTATAATGGGGAAGGTCACTTAGGGAGGGAAAAAATAGAGGAAGCTATTCTAAAACGGTTCTATTGGCCAGGGGTCTATGGGGATATTAGAAAACATTGCCAGGTATGCCCAAAATGCCAGCTAATAAACCCGTCCCACGATCAAACTGTTCCCCTACAACCCAGACCTATAATAGATGTTCCCTTTACCAGGGTAGGAATGGATTTAGTGGGACCACTAACACCGTCTGTAAAGGGACACCAGTATTTGTTAGTTATAGTAGACTATGCTACAAGGTATCCTGAGGCCATTCCGCTAGCCAGCATAAACACTAAAACCATAGCCCAGGCCATGATTGAGTATTTTGCATGCGTAGGGTTTCCCAAAGAGATCCTTACAGATCAGGGTTCTCCCTTCATGTCGAGACTAATGTCTGAAGTATGTCAAACTCTCGGGGTGAAACGAATTTGGACCTCAGTTTACCACTCTCAAACAGACGGTCTAGTAGAACGCTATAAGACTATTAAAACACTGTTGAGGCAAGTCATAAGTGACTCTGGAAGGGATTGGGAAAATAAATTACCTCTAGTCCTATACGCGCTACAAACCCATATACAGTCCTCTACCAGACACAGTCCCTTTGAGCTTTTGTTTGGTAGTCAGCTGCGTACTTTATTAGAAATGCTGGCTGAGCAATGGGAGGAGTCCGAGGATGATCTAAAGGACATCCTAACTTATACAAAAGACCTCAGAGAAAACTTACATACAATATGGGAAGAAGCTCATAAAACTTTGAGAGAAGCCCAAGAGAAACAAAAAGCTCATTATGATGCACACTGTAGCCCATGTAGCCTGACAGTAGGACGCAAGGTGTTGGTACTCTTACCTTCTGCCGAAAATAAACTACTGGCACGGTGGCAGGGACCATACACAGTCCTGGAACAAGTCACACCTACAACATATAAGATTGAAATACCCTATGGGTCTGGGAGGGAACAAATTTATCATATTAATCCACTTAAAACATGGTATGAGAATAATGAGTCCAATACAGATTTGTATATAACCACTGAAGTGAGGGTGAAATTCCAGTATATCCCACGGAAGTAATCACACAAACTGAGATAAAAATGCCTCAACTGAGTGAGAAGCTCTCGGTAGAACAAAGGACCCAACTAAAAGAAATAGTCCAAGCTAGCTTAGATGTCTTTTCTAAAACACCAGGTAGAGCACACATGATTCAGCACCATATACGTACAATCGGGGATAGAGTAGCCCGACAACGACCATATAGAATACCAGAAGCTAAACGACAGGTGGTGGAGCAGGAAGTTAGAGATATGCTTGACGCTGGTATTATCGAACCCTCCTCTATCCCTTGGCGTTCCCCCATAGTCCTAGTGCCGAAGCCAGATGGGACCACCAGATTTTGCATTGATTTCAGACAAGTGAATGCACTGTCCCACTTTGATTCTTATCCAGTGCCCCAGACTGATGAATTATTGGAACGTTTAGGACAAGCTAAATATATGACAACCCTGGATTTAACTAAGGGTTACTGGCAAATTCCCCTAAAGAAAGAAGATAGAGAAAAAACAGCCTTCGCCACCCCCTCAGGTCTTTATCAGTTCACTGTCTTACCGTTTGGTCTCCACGGGCACCAGCCACTTTTCAATGCCTCATAGATATGGTCTTACGTCCCTTTCATGCATATGCGGCCGCTTATTTGGATGATATAGTCATCTATAGTCCTACCTGGGGGGAACAAATCTTCCATTTAAAACAAGTATTGCAAGCTCTTTGCACAGCCAAACTCACGGCCAATTCTGAGAAATGTAAGTTAGGCCACAATTCCATTAAGTACCTCGGGTACATTATAGGAGAAGGGAGAGTACGGCCCCAAGTTGAGAAAGTATAAGCCATCACACACCTTCCCCTTCCGCATCAGAAAAAAGACATCAGGGCTTTCCTTGGAATGGTTGGATATTGCAGGCGATTTACACCCCATTTCTCTGAGATTGCTGCCCCTCTCACGGATTTGTTGGGAAAAACAAACCCAACCATATTTCCTCCCTCTCTGACGTTGAGAAATGCAGTTTTGAGCAGCTAAAGACTGTTTTGACCCCCGAACCAGTACTTTGTTGTCCTCATTTCTGTAACCCATTCCAGGTACAAACTGATGCCTCAGATCTGGGGCTGGGTGTGGTAGTATCGCAGACCGATGAGGATGGCTTTTATCATCCCATTGTCTATTTAAGCCGAAAACTGTTACCCCGCGAGCGCTATTATCCTACTCTTGAAAAAGAGTGTCTGGCAATCAAGTGGGCTGTCGGGTCCCTACGATATTATTTGGCTGGGTGCCCCTTCACCTTGCTTACTGATCACACTCCCTTGGCCTGGTTGGCTCATCATAAGGATACTAACGCCCATGTCCTCCAGTGGTTTTTGTCACTACAATCTTTCTCCTTTCAGGTTCTCCATTTTCCTGGCTCTCGGCAGACTAATGCTGATTACCTGTCACGGTATCCTTCGGCTGTGTGGCTCTGTCAGCCACAGGCTAGGGGAGGTGAATGTGACTGGTCGACCGAGACGGGGTCAATCCCGCCGTACCCCTGGGGCACCAGTGCAGCCAGCCTCCCCCACCCGGATGCAGACATGCCAGGAGCCTATCCGCAACGACATCCGGGTGACGAGGGGATTTGTAAATCCCTGCTCGACGTAACCCAGGAAGAGACGGAAAAGACGAGAGAGGCGGAAGAGACGGGAGAAACAGCGGCAGAGCGAAAGACGGCGGCAGCACCCGTAACGGTGGTGGCAGCAAAACGGGAGGCGGCGGCAACACAGGAGGCAGTGCCAGTACCGGACGCAGGAACAACGGCACCCCCAGGAGGAGCGGTCCGAGAAGGAACACCCAGAGAAGGTGGGCGAACCCTCCGGGTTTAACCCTGTTCAGCAGACGCCAAGGCCAGCAAACAGTGCCCAACGGCAGTGGTTTCCTCACCGCTTCAGCAATCGAAGGGCCAGGAGGCAGGAAACCCAGGATCCGGCCACACTTTGGTAAGAGCGTAGCCTCTGCAGGTACGAACACCAAGGTCTAATTCTATTCCTACCATACGAATGGGAGGCGGGAGGGGAACAGGCCACTTACCTACATTATTGAAGGAAAACTCAGGGATATTTTGATTTCCTGTTTTGGTTTTGTCATTTGTTCGTACTTCTTTGTTTGATTAGGGAACAGGGATTTGTTTTTCATACCAAAGTGGCATAATAGACTGCTATTCTAACAAAACAAACCACCATAAAAAAAAGGAAAAAACAAAAGAGTGTCCATAGTTTAGTTCTTACTATAGGTAGAAACCTCAGAGACACATAAAAGAGGGAAAAGAGAGACAAACGAGACAGTCACTGAAGAATAGAAAAGAGAGAGAGAAAGAGCAGAAGCCGAAGAACAGAGAAGGAGAGACAAAAAAGATATAGAACAGGGAAAACAGAGTAGAAAAAAAAGAAAACCATAAAGAAACTTACCAGACCAGTCATGGTTGTCTGTATCTGCTTCTTTCCCACATGTGCCTCCTGAAACCCCATCCGGAAAAAAGAAGCAGAAGAAGAAGATGAACACCCTATGAACCCAGAAGGCAGAACCAAGAAAACAAAAGAAACTATAAAAACGACAAACTTAGTTCCACTCGATAAAGACAGAATTTTCACAGTATACCGCTGGCTGCGAGTCGTCATTACGGTATCCCCTGTTATACAAGGGTAAATATAATTTTGGCATCTCTAGATGAGGTAGGACAAATGTTGTAGATTAGTTTATGCCTATGTCGGGTAAAATGATATCACCTGGCATGGAATCTAAATCAGAGCACAAGCCTCTTAAGCTGGAGTGTGTCTTTCTGCAAGGAAAATCTATGCACAGAATATATGTCAAACTACAGATAAGAAGTGATATGCACTTTTCAGATGCCTATTAAACATGGAGTCATTGGTAAAGCTCTACTCAGGTTTTCACACCTTTTCCAGACGTCCTGCACTGGTTACAGTTCTTGATGTCAGCTCCTAAAATCCATGGCAGTGTTTAGTAAGCCCAAGTGAAATTTCTAATACGCTGACATAATTCACGTAAATTCAGTAATTTCACCTTCTGTGAACTTCTTGAAAGTATGCTATTGGGCCAAGTTGCAAAATGATGTGCCAATTGGTGGCAAATATTTAGCATAAGGGAACAGCACAGAGACCACATCGTAAATAATTGGTGTTTGTGCCGCTTGTGTTTTTTCACTATCATTTTGCACCTTATTACACAAATGAAAATTATGTGAATTTCGCACACACCTTAGTGTTTGTTAGTGTTAATTATGTGACTGAAAGCAAGGGCTTGCTTTAAGCATGAAAGACGTGGGCTACCGTTACAATGGCAGCATCCTTGCCATTTATAGGGTCAAGCCTGCGAGAGCATGTGCTAGAGAATGCGTCTCTCTTGTGAGACTCTGTTGTTAACTAAAAAGGGCTTGGAGCCCACCCGTTGTTAACCATTTGTTTTCTTGCCTGGCACTGGTCTTTATAAATTCGCAAATGGTCATTGCAGGCCTATCATCATTTCCGTTTCTGTCTGAGGAGCAGGGACCAAGCACTGATTGATTCAACTTAATCAGTGCCGTCCACTGCTCCTGACGTAATAAAGGTACTACTTTTTTAACTTCTCAGGCCCTGCAAACAGAAGGCATGTGACTGGCAAAAATGCACCCAGCAGGACAAACAAAATATAACAAAATTGCAAAGTTATATTTTTATATACTTCTCTCTCCTTTTGTTATGGCAAGTCTTCTTTTCTGACTTTGTGTTCATGTTTTGTGTTGCGTTTGCTTGTGGGCGCTGTTTTCAAAAGATGACTATTATCTTGTTCTAAATATTGCAAAGGAACATTGTTTTTCTTATGGGTATATTCTGAAATTATGCTTTAACACATATTCGTGCAGTACACACCAATCCTCCCCACTCCAATCTGCCCAACTTTGATCTCAAACAAGCTGCCCCACCACAGTCTGCCCCACACCAATCAAAATCAATCTACCCTAATCCAATCAAAATTAACATGCCCCACTCCATTCTACCCTATTCAAATGTAAAACAGTTTTCCCACTCTAACCCGAAACAGTCTGTCCCATTTCAATCTGCTCCACTGCAATCCAAAATAATCTGCCTCACTCCAACCTGCCCCACTCCAATCCATATCAATCTGCCTCACACCAATCCTAACCAATCTACCTCACTTCAATCTGACCCATTCCAGTCCACAGTAATCTGCCCCGCTCCCAACCAAAACAATCTACCACCCTCCAATTTGCCCCACTCCAGTATAAAACAATCTGCACTGCTCCAGTCTGCCTCACAACAATCTGCCCCACTCCAGTCCAAAATAGTGTTCCTCACCTAGTCCAATCTGCCTCGTGCAATCCCAAACAATCTGCACCACACCAATCCAAAACAATATGCTCCACTCCTATCTACAACAATTTGCCCCAACTCAATCTAAACAAATCTGCCTCACTCCAATCTGACCCACTGCAATCCAAAACAATCTGCCCCACTCTAATCCAAACCAATCTAGCACACTCCGGTCTGCCCTAATCCAATCCAGAACAGTCCGCCCCACTCCACCCCATCTAATCCACCCCACCCAGTCCAGTTCACCGCACTCCAATGCAATCCACCTACCTCAATGCAATCCACTCCACTACAGTCCACCCCACTACAATCCACCTACTCCAATTCACCCACTGTGAATCTAATCCACTCCAGTCCTCCCCACCCTATTTCAATCCATCCCACTCCAATCCAGTACATCCCATCTAATCCAATCCACACCACTCTAATCCACCCCACTCCACTCCAACCTGCTCCATTCAACTCCACTCCACCCCACTCCAGTCCACTGCACTATATCACAGGTTAATCCACACCCTTCCAGTCAATGCAGCTCACCCCACTCCAATCCACTCAACCCCACTCTAGTCCATTCCACCTCACTCCAGTCCACCCTGATCCAGTCCACCCCACCCCAATCCATTCCACCCCAAACCAGTTCAATATAATCCACCCCAGGCCAATCCAGTATAATATACCCCGCTGCACTTTACCCCACTTCAATTCATCCCAATCCAAACCACCCAGTTCCAATCCAATCCACCCTACACCAATCCAGTCCAATCCACCCCAATCCAATCTAGCCCAGTCCTATCACTCCAGTTGAATCCTCCCACCCCAATCCAATGCAATCTACCCCACTCCATGTCACCCCTCCAATCCACCCACTCCAATTCACCCCACTCAACCCCACTCCAATCCACTCACACTACCCCAATCCAGTCATCCCACTGAACACCAATCCAATCCACCAGACTACTTCAATCCACTGCAGCACACTCTGCCCTATTCCACCACTCTCCACTCCAGTCTACACTACTCCATTCTACGACATTGCACTCTGGCACTCTATGCCACTGAATCACTGATCTCTTCTCAACTCTGCAACACTCTACTCCACCTGCTCCACTCTGCGACACTCTACTCCATCAAATCCTTTCTACGCTGCTCCCCCACTCCACTCCATGACACTCTACACCACAAACTTTTAGCCATGCTGACCAGCAGCCACAGCAGTATACAACATGGTAAAAACGCATTGCCACTCCAATAACTCTAATAAAGGCAAGACCTATTGGCTTTGCCAATACTTGTTTCCTTCATTCCCTAGAGGTTTAACTTCATGTTTCCTTATTTAGCTGAATATCTGAGACACCTAATGCCAAACCTGTTGTACCATAATACATGGCAGAACTTAAATTGGTTCCTGCTATGTTTTCAAGTAGGAGTTATCGATCTCTCTAATCCTGTGCCAGGAACTGGCTGTTGGTAGCATTATATTGTTTATGGGGTGTAGAAGATGAATATGAGTTGAAATCTTTAAGTACTTTTGCATCCAGAAACCTATGATGAATTAAACCTCTTGATGTGTTTGTTTTTTAAGAATGTAAATGTTTGGAAGCATGCAGATTGTTTATCATTTATGAATGAAAGCATTGGACAATGCACAGAAGAAAGACTCATCTGGATCACTTTTGGTACACCTTTCATTAGGGTTATCCTAGATGATAATAAAGATCTTTTATTATGAATCGTGAGCATTAAATAGAGAATGACAGCTGCCCGCAAGGCCGTCTCCACGCGTTCTTACTTTGTGGCTAGATGCATGTTTTTTCTACCTTCCTTGTTCTCTGGGTTTATGTGAAGGCAATGTGTTTGGACCGGCGTGGAATTCAAAAAGGATTCGAGGACTTCTCCCGGGAATCTGCAACTGTCACGAATTCCCAGGAATAGTGAATTGGCTGTTACTGCCATGTGTAACCATTTCCACTTTTAGTAAATGTAGCCAGTGTGCGTTTGCAACTATCCAGATGTGCTTTACCAATTAGTTAGCACTTTTGAATTTGTTTTATTGTTTTCCAGAGTGAAAATACTTTTCCATGTGGGTAAGACTCTCCCTATAGCTCCGGAGTAATTTTTGGGGTGTTCTCTGCCCCTTTCCCTCCTAGTTTACTGATGTCCTTTGGGGAAACAAATCAACAAATCTGCTGCCATTATTAGGCCGGGAAATAGGATGCAAAAGTTTGAATATACCAAAAATGGATGAATGTTAAGGGTGTACAAACATCTCTTTTGCCTTTACCGGCATTTTGAAACGCGCTCAGACTGCCCCTGGAAGCAGACTCGCTCATGTTGGATTAACTTTAAATGCAGGGAAATCCTTCTGAGAGACAAATTACCATTTATTCTCAAATATGAATTTGCACTCTTAAATTGTTATTTGTGCACCTTAGTCAGACTTAGGTGTGCAGATATGTGCAGAGCAGCAACCTGCTCACACCTTCAAGCAACATTGCTGCTTAGACACAGAAGTTCTTAAAGATGCTTCAGTAGGACAAGCGGTTCTAAGGCTTATTATACAATGAAATGGAGCCATATCTTTTTACCCGCCATCCGCCTACCTATTAAACACGTTTTGTATTCTATTTTTGTGAACCAGTACCCTGGTGAAGTACTTTTCTTATTTTTGGGCAAATCATAGATGGCAGATCCTATTTCGAGGGCTCCGCTCTCTGTCTCCGTCTGCGCTGTACATAACAAAGATTGACTGAAATTGAAGAACAATAATTGGATAATATTGTGCTTCGGACAGAGACATATGTGCCTTCTTTTTTTAAGTACTCTGTCCGGTTCCGTACTCTCCTAATACCATGTTTCTGGCATATTTATACGCTGTTTCCCTAAACTGGATTATCTAAAAACGCTCACACTGTGCAACAGAAATCCTTCGCTGAATCGGACAGTAGACGCTGAAGAGAAATCGAACCTTGCATCATGTAGTACGCATATACTCTCATTTTCAAATACTGTGCAGTCACGAAACAGTCCGTCCTCTGCACCAAAGAAACAATGTAAATGTTTGTGCACTATTACAGAGGACTATAGAATGATGAAGTAATCGGCCTGGGAAGCTAGAATTTTAAGATCCCCTTCCAGTTGATGCAGGCAATACTTTAAACTCTCCCGAATTGGTGTTTCCCAATCAAAATCAACATGGCACAAATGTATTGCCCTAAAAAATACGTACTTTGTATTGTCCAACCATAACAAGTTTTTACGACTTTTTATCAAAAATCCATAACCATGTCATGCTTTATTAGAAAATATGATCCAGTATGCCACATGAATTACATTTTTAGGTCTGGCGTTAGCCAAGATCTTTTGATTTCACTAAAATCATCTTTTGATTTTTACTGAACTTATATGTATGATCTAGTTACCTAAAGGGCTTTCAGCCCTCCACCTCGCTATATCCAGTGGTCTATTGTGTCATTCACATTCTGTTACAACATAAAGCATGGAGCAATGTGCCAACCTACTTCATCCACTATTTAACTTCAGTGTGAGTGACTGCATTTTGCTCTTTCACAAAAACACATTTGCACACAAGGTAGTTCCCTTTAGACCTAGTGTTTTGTTTTTACTTTATAATTACTTAATTGCTTTAGTGTTGCCTTTGTATTTGGAGCCTGAGGTGAAAGCAGGACCTTTCCAGATGTAAGCATAGACCACATACCACATTTTATTAATTCTTGTCTCCTTCCAATTCCTTTTGAAGTGTCCTTTGTCTGTCTGATTGATGGTATTTTACAGCATAACAATTGGTATCCATTTGAAACTGTTCTGGGTTAAGTTATCCTCTTTTTGCTATGCATGCAGTACACAAACCAAATACTTCAATATTATAATATGAAATCATAAGCCAACAATTCTTCAGAACACATTTATTATGGGCTCAATTTCACCATTGGTTCTTTCATATACTTTGACACAGTAAGAAAATCATCCTTTATCATGTTTAATTTGCTCAACTTGTAGCAATTTTTAGGGTCGAGCGCGCAAATCGCTCTGTCCCTGTTGTTCTCTCTCTAAGGGCTTGTAACCATGCCCATCAGTTTGGTTGGTTCTTGGGCTTGCCTTTTAAAATTCGCTTGATTTGATTAGTGAAAGTCATGCATACATCATGCCTTTTCCGGTGTTTAGCCCTCCTCGAGCGCACCGGCCAACTACTGAAAACATACGAGGCTCCATGTTTTTCGTATGGTTTCTGGACAACGTTTTCTCTTTGTTTTGTAGGTAGCGCGATCTCGCTTGGCAGTAGTCGAGCAATTTGCATGACATCGATCCTGTTACATAGGTAATTGCACTTTTGCCGGTTACATGGATAACTGCACTTTTGCAGGTAACATTGATAATTGCACTTTTGCCGATATGTTTCACTGCAAGCTAACTTCTGGGTTTTTTAGGCATTTGCTGCGCAGCCATGGGCTTGCTTATGTGAAACTGTTTATATTTTTATTTTCAGTTTATGTGGCAAAAAAAGTCCGGTTAGGAGTTTACAACGCTAATAGCTCCAACTCGAGCAAACGCAAAGCCCATTGCATTGCAAATGCTTGTTTAACTTTATTTCCTTCGTTCCTCCTTTATTTATTTTCTTCTTCCTTTGTTTCTTTGTTTTTCTGTCCCTTTTTCTTGCTTTGTTTCTCTCTTGCATTCTTTTTTTTCTTCCTCCTATTCACCCTCTTTCTTTCTTGCTTTCCACTATTTGTCCTTTCTTGCTTTCTACTTTAATTCATTCTTTACTTCTGTCTTTTGTTCTTCAGTTACAATATTTTTCTTTCTTTCCTTCTTTTGTATTTTCTTTCATTCTTTCTTATTTACTTACTTTCTTTTTGTCTTTCTTTTTCTTTAATTCTTTCCTCACTTCTTTCCTTCAATCTTTCTTTCCCACTGCTGTGCAGCGGGTTGACTGGCTGCAGGAAGTTGACTATGGTAATAAGATCTTACTTTACATTAAAAACCCTTGAAATTCAGTGAAAAAAAACAAAAGTTAAAGTGACTTTATAGTTAGCTATAGTAATAATATCTTACTTTACATTACCAACAACTTCAGAAATTCACTGGAAAAAGCAAAGGTTAAAGCTACTATATAGCTAGTTGAAAATGTTGGTTAATATGTAACATTTTAAACTAAAAACAAACACTGAAATTCACCACCAATAGTTTACTGAACTAACTGGAACTCGTGTCCCCGCCATGCTCTCCTTATTAACTCACAGATTGCACCACTAATGACATGTTCCTTGACATCATGGATCACATCACTATAAAATCTCAGATGATATCATCTAGCCAATTACATTATGTAAAATTTTCAAAATGCGTATAACAGGCTTTACTTGCAAGCTTAAACAGCATTGTTATACATAAATAGCACTTTATATCTCACCCTGCACATTTTTAAATGTGTAAGTTACTGATTGGATATACAACAAATAACAAAAAACACGCTTTCTGAGTAAACTTCGGCTGTCATGCCAAACCTGGTTTAAACTGTTTTTGTTTTATCTTTCAGCTAAATTTCCTATGGGAGCTAAAATATTTGTCCATCCCCACCAGCATTTTTCCTGTGGACAGATCTTCAAACATCTATGCTGAAAGTTAGCAGACTGAGGGCCTTATTTAGATTTCAGCAGAGTGGTTGCTCTGTCACAACAGTGACGGATATCCTGTTCGCCGAAATCTAAATCCCAAATGAATTCTGCAGCACACATAGAAAGAGGAAAACTTCTCAGTGGATTGTTTCTGTGCAGGAAGGTACTCCTTCCTGCACAAAACCAATCTTGCATGCAATGGAGGCACCCTTGCACCATGGTGCAAGGGTCCTGTGTTGGTATTAGGCAGCCCAAACGGGACCAACACAGAGGAAAAGGACAGGAATGCACAAAATTAAACAAATACAGTGCATTCCTGCCCTTTCCCTGTGACACACCACTTTTCCTTTAAATATACCACAACAATTCTCTGCAAAATGTCTGTAGTAGACTCTCACATATCACCCACATTAAAAATAAATTAAATGAAAACTGTATTTAAAACAATTTGTTTATGAACTATTGAAGGACATCAGGGCAATACTCTCTACAGAACAGAGTTGTCTGTATCATGGGGCCCCCCTGATAGACTAGGGCCCTGGGCCATAGCCTACTTTGCTTGTGTCTTAAAACATCTCTGGGCTTCTACAGCTGCTGAAAAAACAGTTGCACCTAATTTGGATAGTGCTTTAAAAGAACTTTATGAGTGGCAAACAATATAACTGCATTTTAAACAGAAACCAAAGTAAATCATAGAGTAGTAACTGGAAACATTTACCTTCTGCTGACTAATTACTAAAGGCAAACAATAGGTTTAACCTAAGTCTAGCATATATGTGAGAACCAGAACTAGATGGGACAGAACAGGATTTGAAATCTAGTAACTACGATGGTTATAATGAATTAAGAAAAATGCAGTCTGTCAATCAATACATTTAGGTAATCAAATAACATTGCCTGATTAGGTGGGAAGACCTGCTGAGAAGCAAAGCCAGGAATGTGCCTTGATGATTGATAAGTGTTAGAAATGGGGTCTCTAGTTGGCAGTCAGTTTGCACCCTGTCCAAGTAGGGACCCACACTCTAGTCAGGGTAAGGGGGTCACACTCCTAAGATAACCCCTGCTCACCCTTTGGTAGCTTAGCTCAAGCAGTCAGGCTTATCACAGAGGCAATGCTTTCTGAATATGTACCCACCCACAGTAACACAGTGAAAACACTACAAATGAACACCATACCAGTTTAGAAAAATACCCAACATTTATCTAAGTAAAACAAGATCAAAATGACAAACATTCAACAGACACCAGCAAAGATACACATTTTTAAAGGTTAAATCTCAATAAAATGCTTAGAAACATAATAGGCCCAGCTGATGCTATCACAGCGTTGTGACGGAGTCGTTAACAACAGTTCGACACCACTCGCGAGGGAGTGCGGTGCCAGTCATGGAGTTGCACGGATCCCAGGTACAGTACCTTAGAAACGAGGCAGAGTCAAAGACATGACACAGAGTTGTGGAGGTGAGCCGTCACTGGAGCCGGTGCGTCGTAGGTCCCGTACTGCTGCGCAGGTGGTGAGGCTTTGTTTCTATACTGCTATTCAGGGGAGGTGGGGCATTGGTTCCCGACAGAGGCAGTGGTGGTGAGGTGGCATCGGCGGAGAGGCGGCGGTTCCTTACGATCCAATGGGGTTGATGGGTCCAGTGGATCAAGACACAATGTGGCGATTTCTCTGAGTAGTGGTTACACAATGGGGCCACGGTTTCATGGGCGTCAGTGGCATGGCACTTGGGACTCATGATGTTGTGGGACTTCAGAGGCACTGTGGTGGCATCAGGCCTGCAGTGTCAGTCGTCACACTTCAGTGGTTGCAGGTGCAGGCAGCAGCATGAAGTCCGTTCTGGAGTCGTCTGGAGTCGATGTGCCTGTCTCTTCTTTGTTTTATGCCAGATTTCACTCACAAGGGTCCAGGAACTGGAGTGGGCATCTCTTGGCAATTCAGGGTCCTCAGAAAGAGTACCCAGGGGCTGGCAGGTGAAGTCGTTGATGTCCCAGAGACTTCTTAATTGGAGGCAAGCTCAGTCCAAGCCCTTGAAGAAATTTCAAAAGCAGGATGCACAGAGAAGTCCACTCTTTGTCCTCTCCAAAGCAGAAGCAGCAACTGCAAGCCAACCCAGCAAAGCACAGATAGCAAAGGGACAGTATTCTTCCTCACATCTCTTCAGCTCTTCTCCTTGGCAGAGTTTTCTCTTGATCCAGAAGTGTTCTAAAGGTCTGGGGCTTTGGGTCCAGCACTTACACTAATTTCTACCTTTGAAGTAGGAAAACTTCAAAGGATAGTCTTTGTAGTGCACAAGACCCTGATTTTCCTGCCATGGTCCCAGACACACTGTAGGAGTTTGGAGACTGCATAGTGTAAGGACAGGCACGCCCCTATTGAGGTGCGGGAGTCAGCTCCTCCCACTGCTCTAGCACAGGAAGACTCATCAGGATATGCAGGGCACACCTCAGCTTCCTTTGTGTGTTTGTCTAGAGAGAATTCACAACCAGCCCAACTGTCATCCTGACCCAGACGTGTATTCCACAGCCAGGTAGAGGCTCAGAATGGCTTAGCAAGAACATGCACACTTTCTAAAAGTTGGATTTTCAAACACGCAATTTAAAAACCACCTTCTTTAAAAGTTGTATTTTTAAATTGTGAGTTCAGTGACTCCAAACTCCACATCTCTATCAGCTCCCAATGGTATATTATGATAAAGAGATATTTCAAGGCAATCCCCGTGTTAACCTATGCAAGAGATGTGCTTTGTAATAGGGAACATCAAATTTGACAGTGTTTCACTACCAGGACATGTAAAACACACCAATACTTGTCCTACCTTTTAAATACACCGTACCCTGCCCTTGGGGCTTCCTAGGGCCTGCCTTATGGGTGCCTTACATGTACTAAAAGGGAAGGTTTGGGCCTGGCAAGTGGGTGCACTTACTAGGTCAACATGGCAGCTTAAAACTGCCCACACAGACACTGCAGTGGCAGGTCTGAGACATGTTTACAGGGCTACTCATGTGGGGGCAGAGTCAGCGCTGCAGGCCCACTACTAGCATTTGAGGTTCCAGGCCCTGGGCACACATGATGCACTATACTAGGGACTTACTAGTAAATCAAATATGCCAATCATGGATAACCAATCATAATCACAATGTACACAGGGAGCACTTGCAAATTTGCACAGGGAGCACTTGCACTTTAGCACTGTTCAGCAGTGGTAGTGTCCAGAGTACTAAGACCATCAAAAGCGAAATCCAGCACACAGTCAAAAATACAGGACCAAGCCAAGGATGTAAGGACTGACAATAAGGCACTACGTAAGAAATGGTGCATCACACTGAAGATGCACACTTCATTACTGAAAACTCTGCTGATATGAGTGAGTCAATGCAAAGGTCTTGTAAACTACTTCTTCCAATCCACCCCCTTTCTGTACAGTCTGTCTAAATTGCACCTAAGCCAGGCAGAACCCACCCACTCTAGTCAGGGCGAGGGAGTTACACACTCAAGATAACCCCTGCTCATCACCTTGGTAGCTTGGCACGAGCAGTCAGGCCTATCCCAGAGGCAATGTGTAAAGTGTTTGCACAACACACACAACACACGTGATGCACTATCCCCACCACAAAGGAAACACAACACCAAGTTATATAAAAATAAACTGTATTGTGCACAGCATCATTAGACCAAACATAACATGTCAGTAGTACCCTACTACCCAAGCAGGTGTCAGAACATTACACAGCAAGTTTACTCTGCAAAAATCAGCAGTAGTCACATATAACACAGGTTACTCATTATTATGCAATTTAAGCAGTAGTCCGGACAAACATTACTACAATAATGCACATGTCACAAGTTCCTCATAAATTCCCATACAAGGAACATTAGGAAACACATATTAGCATAACATACCCATAACAGGAACATAAGAAAACATATGGCAAGTCATAGGAAACACCACATTAAGAATGCCCATGAAAAGGAACCTCAAAAAGTACCTGGCCCGAGCAGGAAAATGTCACGGCCCATGGCCGCATCCCTCTATAGTCCATTCAGGGCGAAGGGGGCCCCCAGCACTCTTCAGCGCAAAACGGGGGCAGCATAGTTAAAGGGAGGGGGGTGGCACACACTCTCTCCATGCCTACGGAGGGGCCCCTATTGGGCCCTGCATCCGAACTGGGGTGCTCCCTGGCTTTGTAGGCTCCCCTGGACCACGACTGGCCTTCCCGGGGGACCTAAGAACTAAAAGAAAGGAGCCCAGCGGTGCGGGTAGCCTCCGATGAAGCTTCTGCCTCACCCATGACTCCTGCACAACTATGGGTGGCCCGGTGGGGCGGGGAGCCTCTGCCCCACCTGTCCTCACCATGACTTTCCTCACGCCCCGGTAGAGCGGGGGTCCTCCGATGAGGTCTCTTTCCCTCCCAGATGGCACCCGATGCGATGGGCGAGCCAGATGGCAGCCTGCCCAGGCCACAGCGGTGGAGCTAAGCACAAGTTGGAGCCGGTTGGTGCCCCAGAGGCACTCTCTGTAGCGTGCTTCGCTCCGGGAGTACCGCTAGGAGTGCACTCACTGCAGGCTTCGCTTCTTCATGCCCTGGGGGCACCAGGTGCAGCGCGCTTCAGATGCGCTTCGGAACAATGTATGCCCGGGTCGTGGCAGTCATTCTCCCCGACAACAGCGCTCACAAGGCGCTACAACACAAAACAAAAAGTGCTCTCCAGGCAATGCAGCCGATAAAGAAAAGCGCTCACCGGGCACTTTGGGAATAAATAAAGCGCTCTCACAGTGCTAAGCAGTTAGTAGAAAAGACGCTCTAACAGCGCGACCTGGGCATCCTGCAGAGCTCCACATCATGCACTCCAGAGGAGGAAAGAAAGCGCTCCTCACGCTTAGCAATGAAGTTTAAAGGTTGCAGAGGGCAGGGGCCACTGCACTCAGCCTCTGGGGACACCAAGGTAGAGCACTGGGTGGCAAAGATGGGGTGAGGAGGTTCCAACCAGTTATAACTGGTTCCACGAGTGGCCTCTCTCTCCTCCAGCACAGTCTCCAGACATCAGTTGGGAGTAAACAAGACCTTTATATAAGGGCCAGGGCATAGCCTTTGTAGATGCAAGTGTGCCCCGCCTCCCCTTCTCTCAGCCCAGGAAGACCATTCAAAATGCAGATTCACCTCTGTGACACCTCCACACTTCCTGTGTACAGGCTATCTGAAAAGTGTGCACAAAGCCCAACTGTCACTCTGCTCAGAAGTGGATTGGAGTCAAGCTGCAAAACACCAGAGTCATAAGCACAGACCAATGCTCGCTTTCTAGAAGTGCATTTCTATAATGGTAATAAAAAATCCACCTACACAGTAAGAAGCATTTCTCAGTACCATTAGAACCATACCAAACATGCCTACGCTACCCCTCATACAACCGGACAATACTCCCTAATCACAAGGCAGGGCATTTCCAATAATATCCTATGAGAAGGCAGCACTCACAGCAGTGAGAAACCAAATAGGCTGTTTGTCACTACCAGAACAGGCCATGCAACCAGGCACATGGCCTGCCCATAGAGCTAGCTAGGACCTACTTTAGGGATGACTTAAGAGTAGTAAAAGGGGGGTTCTGGGCCTAGCAAGTAAATTTAGATGCCAGGTCCCAGTGGCAGTAAACTGTACATGCAGGCCCTGCGCTAGGAGGCCTGACACAGGTTTGGAGAAAGCAGCACTGCAGGCCCACTAGTTACATTTAATTTACAGGCCCTGGGTATAGGGATACCACTGTACAAGGGACTTACAGGTAAATTAAATGTGCCAATTAGGTGTAAGCCAATCATACCAACTTTAGAAGGGAGAGCACCAGCAGTTTAGCACTTATCAGCAGTGATAAAGTGCTCAGAGTTCTAGAGCCAACAGCAAGAGGTCAGAAAAAAAATGAGGAAGGAGGCAAAAAGAATGGGGATGAACCTGCAAAAAGGGCCCGGTCCAAGAGGAAGCAAATGGCTCAGAGACTCTCTTCAGTCTGCTTTGATTACCGGAAGGTATTGTGGTGGCTTATTGGTACTTAACATATATCTATAAGATGTGTTGCCAGTATGTTGGCGTCTACCTTTACCAGCTTTTGGGGCACAGAGGTGGATGCACGGGGCCATATGGAAGTTGGTGTAGCTTCTGAAAAACAAGGACAAATCCGTTCAGGGTCCTCACAGAGAAATGTGAGAAGAGAATAAAGAACTACTTGACTGATATATTTCTTTTTCGCCTCCTAGGATAGTATAGTCTCAGCTACAGTTGAAAATACACCCTGGTCACCCTAATGCAAGTTTATTTCAGAGATTTGCTTCCAGTTCTTCGCACTGTCAGTCATTCAGTTTCATTTTTAACTGTAACGTGAAATAAGCAAACTTGACTTTACTTAAATCAATAAATAAAATACAACCTTGCCTTGCAGGATTTAATCAAAAGGTCTGTCTTTTCTGCTTCTTCAAAAGAGATTTCCTTTTCCTTGCCTAAAGTTCAAAAGACTGTGAGTTGGAAGCATAGAATATTTCAGTATCTTCAAAGGCAATGGGGTCAGTCCTAGCTTGTAGTCCCCAGTGGGATACTGGGGTTCCAATACCCTCCCAAACCAATTATGAGCACATCCTTTCAAAGGAGCAGAGGCGTGTCAGATTCTGGGAGGAATGTTTTTGCCCTTTTCTTCTTCTTTCAACTAATGTTTACATATACTATTTTGAATGCTCTTCGCAACTTCACTTTCTTGCGCCTGTCCATTTGCTGGCATGATTGTGAAGGCTTTTGTTGCCTCGTGACAGCACCTTAAGAAGAGAGATGGAATTTAAAATTCACACTCACGTTCTTTTTCTTTTTTGAATAGCCTATATACAGACCTCAGCGCGGATGGCTCTAAATCTCGCTTGCCCTCAGTTCTCACCCCATCGATAATACTGAATATCAGACACCTCTGGTTATCTTCTGCTGCAGCTGTTGAAGATGTCTACTAAGTTTCTTCTAGGGCATGAATTGCTCCTCAATGATTACTGTCAGAAATTGGCTTATGTAAGTGATAGTCGTTCAGGTGGAGGAAATTAAGTGATAGGACCTTGGTTCCTTCTTTTCAGTTTCAGTAAGCACTTTACAGCAGACCATGCTGTACAAAACCGCTTTGCACTCCAACAGGGCCGGTCGAGAAGTTAAAAGCCATATTCATAAAGGGTTTAGTAGAGTCCTGTATTTTGCTCAACAAGCTATACCATCTTCTTAGAAGTTTTGTGAATAGTGGGTAAGGGGAGTAATCCACCAAGTGTTTTTGTTTTCTTTTTTTAAAAGAGGTCCAGCAGGTTAACTTCACATAACAGTTTTCCATATGTATTTCTATGCTGAAAACGATAGACTGTGCTGGAAATGAAACATTTCACAATCATATTTTAGGAGTAGGCAGTGGTCCTATCGACCTTGGGGCTCCCTTCGGGTTAGCTAATCATTGCCACTTCCTTTGAAGTTTAATATTTTATGACCAGATTTCGATCACAAAACATTAATACATAACTTAAGGAATTGGTATTTGGAAGGAATACCATTTACCTGCCACTTTCATATTTAATTGCAAACCCAAATTGCGATTTAACTTGTTCCTGAATCACAGTTTGTGTTTCATAGGTTCAAACATGCCATTTTGAAGCCGCAAATGCTCAGATTTGACCATTTCGACCTTAAAACTGCTTTGTACATGAAGAGCCACAATGTTTTATTTTTATAGGCAGAGAATCCGGACCAACCTCTGACATTGAAAAGATTGTCTATTCTTGATTAATGTTTTACCCTTTCACCCTCTTAAATTCAGAGATTACTTTGAGAAACAGATATGGAGTTTGGCAGACGCTGTCAGTACTGCCGCCATGGCAGAGTACTCTACTTCCACCGTTACGAGGGTACTCTGTACACCAAATTTAGAGATGTCTGGTGGCCCAAGGGACATCTCTTGCATTTATAGCAACCACAGTCACAACGGTTCCTGTAAATGCAATGAAAGTGAGCTGTGCGGCGCCGCACTACATGCTTTCATTTAGTTTTTTTTTTTCAAAAACAACATTCGAAAAACACAGTGATGCTCTGCCCATGGGAATTTTCTCCCATGGCCGAGGGCTCATTTAAAAGATATTACTTTTACATACTGCCACATTTTGGGAGCGATTTGTACAAGTAAAAACTGGCCATGTGACCGACATGCTAAATCAAGTCGATGGCACTTACTCTCCCAGGTTGGTGGAGCGGTATATGGGCAGCACAGATGAAGTTGTGTCTGCAGTTTACATACTGAAGGTCTGCCCATCTGTAAATCTGGCACGCAGAACATCAGTGTGGAGGAGTGGGCATTTAGGCCCTCATTACAACTCTGGCGGTCGGTGATAAAGCGGCGGTAATACCGCCAACAGGCCGTCGGTAAAAAAAATGGAATTATGACCAGGGCGGAAACCGCCAACACTGACAACCACTTTAACACTCTGACCGCCACGGCGGTAGCAACAAGCACCTTGGCGGTAACCGCCAACAGCCAGTCGGAAGGCAATGTACTGCCCACCATATCACAACAGGCCAATCCGCCAGCTTTTCCGGGGCGGTACCAATGCCAACAAAAGCACAGCGGAAACAGTACACTGAAGGGAAATGACTCACCTCTCGACACTCAAGGAAGAACCACGACGCCATGGAGCCCGAGCTGCACATTTTTCCAATGCTGGTGTACCTCCTCATGCACCAGGAACACGAACGCCAGCAAAGACGGCCACAGTGAGTACTGCACCTAGCACACATGGGAGGGGGAGGAAAAAAAGAGAGTGACACACACACACAACACCCCCACCTCACCTCCAACACCATACACACAAACAGATGCAGCAGCATTACATATACACCCGGTAACCCTCAGGAATAATGCAAGAACAAAAGGAATGGATTAAAATGAGTGTAATAGTACAATTTTAGATAAAAACGTCCTTAAATCAATAAACAGTATGTACAATATATACAAAAGGAGGGACAATGCCCACTCCAAAATGTCCATGGCCCACGGTGCCATAACACATAGGCCAAGGCCACACTTGACTCCTGCCTCAATACAGAGAGAACAGTGTAGGGGCATCAGGTTGAAAACACACAGGCACCTCAGGGGGGTGGGGAATGGGAGGACACCTCAGCCGGAAGATGGTACAACGCCACTACTCCTGGAGGGGGTTACATGCCCACTGCTTGGTCCTGGGGAGTGAAAAGCCACAGTCTCTCAAGTGGGTGGTTTGCACAATGCTTGGTCCTGGGGAGTGCAAAGCCACAGTCTCTTGAGTGGATGCCTTCTTCCACTGGTTCTGGAGGGGGCTTTGTGCCCAGTGTGCTTCATCCTTCCAAGGAGGGGGTGAGTGGATGCATTCTTCCACTGGTTCTGGAAAGGGCTTTGTGCCCAGTGTGCTTCATCCTGACAAGGAGGGGGTGAGTGGACTGAGTGAATGCCTTCTTCCACTGGTTCTGGAGGGGGCTTTGTGCCCAGTGTACTTCATCCTGCCAAGGAGGGGGTGAGTGGATGGCTTCTTCCACTGGTTCTGGAGGGGGCTTTGTACCCAGTGTGCTTCATCCTGAATGGTGCAAGGTCACAGTTTCTCACCTGGGTGTCAAACCTACAGGTGTTGCAGGGGCCAGGACGCACTGCAGCCCATTTAGTCACGACTACACACTGCTTGCCGGTGGTGATGGCTGCTCAGTGGATGGCAGTTGCGGTGCAGGTGGCGGTGCTGTCAGTGGTGGGGGGAGGCTCTAGCCCTTCCCCTGCAGCCTTGTACGGCTGCCCACTGGGGTTGCTGCTGCTGGCAGTGGTGCTGCTGGCGGTGCAGGTGGCAGTGCTGGAGGCGGTGCAGGTGGCGGTGCTGGCCACGGTGCAGGTGGCGGTGCTGGCTGCGGTGCAGGTAAGGCTCCAGCCCTTCCCCTGCAGCCTTGGACAGATGCAGTGCCCTGACTGGTGTTGTGTGCCCCTTCCTGCCCTTGGCAGATGGTGGTGACTCCTTGCTTCTGCCAGATGGTGTTCCTTTCCTGCCCTTGCTGGCTGGTGGTGCCTCCTTCCCCTTGCTGGCTGGTGGTGCCTCCTTCCCCTTGCTGGCTGGTGTCCCCTTCTTGCCCTTGCTAGGTGGCGGCCCCTTCTTGCCCTTGGCAGGTGGTGCAGGCACACTGGCTCTGCTGACGGGTGCCTCCTTGGAGCCTCTCACACCTGCAGTAGCTGCAGAAACCACAGTGGCCATGGACTGGGTGGCTGAGGTGCTGGGCTGGGTTCTGGCCACCCTGGCCAAAGTGAACGACAGGGGAGGGGTAGGGAATGGGTCAAGGGTGGCGAGGAAAAGCTTCTTAGGGACACTGAGGGGAAGAGGGTGAAGGTTTGGGAGTGGAGGAAGAGGGAGTGGTTGTAGGAGGTGTCTGTCTGCTGTGTTTGGGTGCAGGTGCATGGGCTGGATGCTGTTGTGCGGTGGATGGCTATTGGATGTCTGAGTGCTTGCGTTTGGGTACTTTCGGAGGAGGGGGCACAGACACAGTGGGAGAGGACACAGGGGACGTGTGCATGGATGTGGGGGTGGTGACTGCCAGTGAGGGGCGTGTAGTGATAGGTGTGCTGGTGATGGAGGTAGTGGATGAGGATGTAGTGCATGCAGGTGTGAGTGGAGACGCTACTAGGAGGGAGGTGGACAATGAGGAGGAGGGGGACACAGTGGAGGCAGTGGATGTTGGTGTGTCTGCATCTGGATGGTGCTTGTGTGAGTGCCTGTGGGGTGAAGTGTGGTGCTTGTGTTTGCCTGAGCCACTTCTGTGTGTTGATTTGGGTGAATGCAGGTCTGAAGGTGTGCTTGGGATAGGCTGGGGTTGAGGGGATTGGGACTGGGTAGAGGAAGTTGGAGGGGAGAGACTGGAGACAGGGACAATGGCTGCGCTGCCATCAGTGAGTTGGCCAGAGCCTGGAATGCTCTCTGTTGGGCCGCCACATCAGAGTGAATGCCCTTCAGGTATGCATTTGTTTATTGCAAATGCCCTGCTAGACCCTGGATGGCATTCAGTATGCTTGACTGCCCAACAGAGAGGGATCTCAGGAGATCAATAGCCTCCTCACTGAGGGCAGCAGGGCTGACTGGGGCAGGGCCTGAGGTGCCTAGGGCAAAGGAGATGCCCACCCCTCCTGGGTGAGCTAGCATGCAAAACATGCTGAGGGGCTGCTGGGAGGGCGGTGCTGGTACAGGGTTGGCGGCTGTACCTGTGGTTGGGGTGGCCACAGATGTGTCCGCCACCACCAGGGAGCTTCCATCGGAGGAGGAGTCGGTGTCGGTACTGTCCCCTCCTGTCTCTGTCGTGGTGCTCCCCTTGCCCTCCGTCCCCCTGGGGCCCTCACCGTTGGTCAATTCGAACTCCATGCCCATGTGGGATGCAGCTCCCTCCTTCGCCGGTGCCTCTGCTCCTCCACCAGATGATGCTGATGCACACAAGGACAGGGTGACAAAACAAAAGAGGGGGGGGAGAGACAGAGGATACACTTGGTCAGTGCCAGCAACAACACTACTGTTGGCGTACACAACTCACAGGGAACATCCCTATGCACTAGGCCATGCACTACCAGTTACAATGCTATTCACCAGCCCATGGGGTACAATGCCTAACGCCATTAGCTGCACAACTGAAACCCACAGGACCCTGCCCATTAGTAGATGCCCACTAACATTATTTAGGTTGGAGTGCATATGAGCTTGCCCATGATGGAGCTTACCCTGCCATGTTCGACCTGGCCTAGGGGCCCCCACAGCTCACATCCCCCACCCAGGTAACACCTTAACACGCGCAAAGTCATGAATCTGAATCTGTACTGACCCCCTTGTGGCTGCTGTGATGCCTTCAAGCGCCAATCCAACTCCGGATAGGCAACCGCCAAGATGCGGAACATCAGCGGGGTCAGGATACGATGGGCACCACTTCCTCGTTGGGAGGCCAGCCCCAGCTGGGCCTCAGCCGTCTTCCTTGCCCAGCAGTGCAGGTCCTCCCACTATCTGCATCAGTGGGTGCTCCACCTGTCAAAGACCCCCAGGGTCCGCACCTCCTTGGCGATAGCACGCCAGATACCCTTTTTCTGATGGGCGCTGACCTGCAGAAAAAAATACAGCAGAAAAGGTATTATTCATACCGTCTGGACTGTCATACTCATGGCCCAACATATTCCACCCATCCCCTTACGCACATACATTGACCACCATACATGCAGCACTCTGCCCAGGACCCCTCAGCCCCCCCACACGAGGCTTACACACACAGCACTCCATACATTCATGCCCCACGCATCATGCTCACAGTGTACTCACCTGTTGTTCTGGAGGACCATAAAGTAAATGGTACTGGGGTAGGACCCCATCCACCAGTCTCTCCAACTCCTTCGGAGTGAAGGCAGGGGCCTTTTCCCCAGACACTCGAGCCATGGTCGCTGCCAGACACAGGTCACAGCAGCACTTGCAATGTAGGTCCTCTCCTGTTGAAGGTCAGGTAGCAAGTGAGTGAACAGATAGAAAATGGCAGTCACGTCCGCGGCATTGCGTACCATCACCGCCGGCATACATCACCATTGGCTCCTGGAACCCGTAGGCCCCAATGATAACCAATGCGGTGTTGCACAGTGGTTGTCGACCGCCACCCGCAACGGCGCACAACAACAGCGAAATTACCTCATTTCCACTTGTCTCTCCTCACAGGTCATGCGGTCGCCATTTCAGGGGGGCACAGGCCATGGCACCTAACTGCGTCACACCAGACATAGGCACATTAAGTGACTTACAAGTTCACATACTGTTTCTGTAAAACAAAAATAGCATATTAATCTGAGTATATGTTTGAATATGACCTTCTGCTCACCATTTTTCACCCTAAAGTTCAACCGCTGAGGATGAATAGGAGATGGAGACATACCCCGTGTACAGACCCCTGGTGGACTTGGCAACAATCGAGGACAGGCACATTACCCTAACCTACAGACTTGATAGGGCCACAATTCAAGAGCTGCGTGTCCAATTGGAGCCAGACCTAATTTCAGCTATCCGACACCCCATAGGTATCCCCCCTCTAGTGCAGGTCCTGTCAGTGCTCCATTTCTTGGCAAGTGGTTGCTTCCAAGCGACAGTGGCAATGGCATCAGGGATGTCACAGCCTATGTTCTCAAAAGTGCTGACCAGAGTGTTGTCTGCCCTGATGAAACACATGCGCAGCTACATCGTATTCCCCCAGGTGGATGATTTGGCCACAGTGAAGGCTGACTTCTATGCAATGGGACATATCCCCAACATCATTCGTGTCACTGATGGTACACACATATTGCTTTTGTCCCACCCCGGAGAAATGAACAGGTGTTCAGAAATCAAAAGAGCTTTCACTCTCTAAATGTGCAGATGGTGTGTTTGGTGGACCATTACATCTCCCATGTCAGTGCAAAGTATCCTGGCTCTGTGCAGGATGCCTTTATCTTGAGGAATAGCAGCATCCCAAATGTGATGTCTCAACTCCAGAGGCACAGGATGTGGCTAATAGATGAGCCTATGGTCCCCACCCAGTTGATGTAGGTATATGGGTGTGGGGTTGGCCCTAAGGGTTAGTGTGTGGCTAACAGGAATCCCTTGATATTTACAGGTGACTCTGGTTACCCCAACCTCTCTTGGCTAGTGAACCCAGTGAGGAATGCCAGGACAAAGGCAGAGGAACGTTACAATGAGGCACATGGACGAGCAAGAAGGATCATTGAGCGCACCTTTGGCCTCCTGAAGGCCAGATTCCGGTGCCTGCATCTGACAGGTGGATCCTTGTACTACTCACCCAAGAAGGAGTGCCAGATCATCATTGCATGTGTTGCATGTTGCACAACCTGGCCTTGAGACGCCATGTGCCTTTTCTGCAGGAGGATGAGCCTGGAGATGGTCGTGTGGCAGTGGTGGAGCCTGTGGTCAGTGACAGAGAGGAGGCAGAGGAAGAGGATGTGGACAACGCAAATACTATAATTCAACAGTAACTTTACCTTCCATTGCAGTTTTGTGTTGGACATTGTACATGGCAGACTGATTTTCCAAAATCAAAACTGTACCTTTTGGCATCTCTATTTTCAGATATCTGTGCCCCACTCTGGCTCCCGGTGTGTTTAGTGCTGCCCACTACAGGTCATACCTATGTAAAAATAACTGTACATTTGAATTTTAATGTTTACAGCTTGTTCAACTAATACATATTTCAAACAATTGACAGACTCCATACTTGTATTAGTTCCAAGGGTGTTTATTTCTGTGATAATAAGTGTAGGGAGTATTGCAATGGGCTGGGTTGATGGTGGAGAAATGTTCAGGCTAGAGTCCAGTCTATTGGTATCACAGATGCATTGTCCAAGGGGGCATAGGACATGGAGCAATGTCAGTTCAAGGTGACAGGGTGACAGAGCGGGGCACAAGGGTGACATTCAGGGGAGTCTTATTTCCTGGCGGGGTCTTGGCAATTTACTCTGGCTTCTGCCTGGATCGCAGGGACCTTTTGTGTGGTGGTTCTCCTTCTGTAGGGGGGGGTGCTGGTGGCCTGTTGTTCCTGTGGCGGGGCTTCCTGTCCACTGGCGTTGGCGGAAGTGGAGGGCTGTTCATCGGTGTGGCTAGTGTCAGGGGCCCGTTGGTGTGCCACTGCCTCCCTCATGGTGTTGGCCATGTCTGCCAGTGTCAGGGAGACCAGATCCTCGGGTTCTGCGCACGTTCCCAACATGTCCTCCACTAGACAGCTCCAAGACTCCGATATTTAAAATCACAGAGCCTGAGAGAGTCCAAGCGGGGGAAAAAGGGATTAGGATGGGAATAGCAGGGAAGGAGACCTGTAGGAGGCAAAAAGGTTAAACCACACAATATCAAGATTATATCACATTGATTTTCACTAGGCTGTGATTCTAAGCATTGTCATACTGTAACCATGGATAACTTAAGAAAGGACTAATAACTAGGCCTCAAGACGTCTGGGTACCTGGGAAAGAATCAAGAATGATTAATACAACTTCCCAATGAAACTTTTCATGAAATGTTACACATTGTCTAGGATTATAAGAACCTTCTAGAATTATGTTTTCAGAACAAACATGGTCTTTTTACATGAGGACAAAAAGTTATCTGAACATTTCCTGGATCACAATAGGAATTGCATTAAGGACTTAATATGCACATATAATGTAACATCTTAAATTTTAACACCTAGTTTTAAATGTGGGAAATGAATCGCACACACTGCCAATTTCAACAAGGATATGTAAATGACATGAAAGGATCGTGCACTCTGCAAGCGATCTAAAACATCAGTTTTAAATGCACGGAATGAATCGCGCGTCTTGCCGATTCGAATGCCACCATGTAAATGCCAAGAAATGGTAGCGCACTATGAGTCCAGTCCTCCTGCTACTCCTGTCAGGCCCTCAGGACGCATGATTGCCAATACTTGCTCCTCCCATGTTGTTAGTTGTGGGGGAGGAGGTGGAGGTCCACCGCCAGTCCTCTGTACAACCAGTTGGTGTCTTGCTACCACGGAACACACCTTCCCCCATAGGTTGTTCCACCTCTTCCTGATGTCATCCCTTGTTCTGGGGTGCTGCCCCACGGCATTGACCCTGTCCACGACTCTCCACCATAGCTCCATCTTCTTAGCAATGGACGTCTGCTGCACCTGTGATCCGAATAGCTGTGGCTCTACCCAGATGATCTCCTCCACCATGACCCTTAGCTCCTCCCTCCTCTGAGAACCTGGGGTGTCTTTGTGGTGCCATGGGTGTAGTGTGTGTGGTGTGTGTGAGGGTTTGTGGGGTGATGTGATGGGGTGTGTGCTGTGAGGTGCTTGGATGGTGTATGGGTGATGGTGTTTTGTGGCTCTGATTCAGTGGGTGCTCCTGGCTTGTCGCTCTCTCAGTTGTCAAATTCTTTGGGTCGTAAAGGGTTGTGGGTAGTCTGGGTGTGTGTTTTATATTGGTGTGGGTGTGTGAGTGTGGTGTTTGTATGAGTGTCAGGTGTGTGTAGTTTGAATTGTCCAATGTGGTGGTGTTTTGTTAGTGTATGTGCATTATGAGTGCGGCAGTCTGTACCGCCAATGGTTTACCATGGTTGAATGTCCGGCCGCAGTGATTCGTGGGTCATGATGCTGTGGGCGTATTTCTGTTGGCGTAACGGTGTGGGTTTCTATGTGTGTGCCATAATACGCGTAGCTGTATACCGCCGCGGTATGCTGACAGCAATCAGCATGCCGGTAAGCGGCACTTACCGCCAATGTCATAATGAGGGCCTTAGTCACCTTTTGCAATGTAGTACTCTCTCTGCCAAACTCTGAATCAGGCCCTGTAAATTTAAGCTGGTTCAAGAGCCAGGTTTAAGGAAACATTATGTCCTTACCCCTATGGATATAGCTGCACATCTGCTCCTTAGGTTTTTTAGCTACTAACTCGATAAAAAGTTCAGGGACGAGACAGTGCATGTCTACTCTGTGCCACGAGTGAAATATATCTTATCTCAAGTTTTCTTTACCCAATAAATGCTGACAATTGTCTTTGTGAGTTGTGCAGTGAAGCATTATTTGAAAAGATTAACAGAAATCCTATCTCATCAACATATATCAAGCAGGATTAATCCTGTGAATCCTTGTGCCCAGCTGTGAATGCAAAGATGCAAGCCTTCAAGTAACATCAAACCTGCATCACTGATTCACTTTTTGCGAAGATCGGCATTGTAGTCACATCTCTCATAGAGGATGGGGTGCAACTCTAAAAGGAAAAAACAAAGATACACAAAATGGAAATCTGGGTGAGCATCCAGCGGTCCATCGGACAACTACCTCGTAAACAACACCTTTATTTCCTGAAGGCTCCTTCTATCCACATGGTAAAAGCTGCTCATCATTGACAGATTCACTTTGTGTATGGTTACCCGCTGACAAGGCCAGTGGGTAAGCGTTCCCTGCCTTGCAAACTCATGAATGTTTACAAAATATTAGTTCTTATCCTTGCAAGGAGCAAGCAAAAAGGTAATTCCAACTTGTAACTTACAGTTAGTATGCGATCATGATGTTTGCACTGAGAGTCACAATGATTTGCTGTGTTTTTTAGTCGTTTGCACATTGTAGGTTTTTTTTGCAAAACCTGCTACTCTGTCTAGCACAAGCTCTGATACTGAGGGCCTCTAAAGATTATGCTACACTAATTATTTTTATAAAGCGACTACAGAGCAGCCAAAGGCCTTGCACGATAGTTAGCCTCAGAAAGCCCCAACACTCCTGTTTTCCACGCTGCATGTGGTTGCTTCCCAGACAGAGCAGTCAAAGCTCTCCGTGTGAAATTACCGAATAACCTTTGCTCTGTCATCTGTAAGTAATAAGGTGTTCACATACATTATGGATGCACTCTCTGAACATGTAGTCGTTGTGAGGCCATTATGCATAGGCTCAGTCATCAAAGTTTAAAAGCATATTGCTTTCCAGGAATTGAGGGGCAGACAGTTCTCTGCTGAAGATCACCATGTTTATCCTATCACGAAGCAACCCATTTACACGTGCAAAGAAAGTGAGCTGCAGGGCTTTAAATTCGAGGCTGCTTCTTATGGTAATCTTAGTTTAGTAAAGTCCCAATCCCCCAAATTCACCCTCATCAACATAGCTGTCAGTGATGACTTCTCTTAACTCTTCACTAATCCTTGGAGCCAACTACAAAATAAGCAGGCAATAATTAGTACATAGAATCTGAACCTGTAGACATGTGTAGTTAATTTACAGCCGTCGACCGTCTATTTTTCTATATACTTTGGAATGTTTATATTTTTGTAATATGTTAACAGTGACAACACTACAAAAGTAATTGTTCAGTAATATTGATGACCTAACTCAAATTAATCATCTCATTCTGGATTTACAATACAATTCTCTGTTAAGCCATAACATTTGAATCATAACCAGTAACGGCCAACATAGTAAGAAAATTCCAAAGTGAGAGGTCCATATTTCGAGAAAGCAGCAGCTAATTGCAGTTTGCGAATTAAACTTTATCTCCATGGATGTCAACATAGTAGATATTATTTCTCTGACTTGCTAGTTGCTACCACGGCCCTGTCCTTGCTGCCCTTGGTTTCAGGAGTCATGAAAGCAGCAGTAGAAAGAAGAACAAAATGTAAACAAAGCTCTACAAGCACTCGGTATTTTCCTTCTTTCTCCTATTTGCCTTTCCCCTAGACTATGTCCAGTGAATTGGATACTGTTGAGGACCTAAGAATGGGACAAGGGATGAACCCTTCAGTTATTTCCACTGTCCAGCCCATGGCATTTTGGAGAATCAATGGCTATGATTTCCCTTTTTTTAGATACTGTGAAATGTCAATACCTGTGGCAAATGACAGCAATAATGGTGCATAACAAGGGGTGGTTGGTTCAGTGTATAAGAGACTGCAATTAAGGTTGTGATGCACATGAACACATGGAAGCATCTCTGTGATGAGATTGGTACTATCCTTCAGGGTCTGGTTTAAAGATAATTCGCTGACGTATAACATGAATGCATGGGGATGTATTCCTGCAGATATGTTGAACCCTTCCAAGGCAGTAATGTGAAGGTAAGAGTGGCTTTCAGAATGAATGCATGAAACATCTGATGTGCACTTTTTCTGGACCGTGCAAAGCAGTGGGTTGTAGCAGCTGCAAAGGTCCCTGAGGGAAATGCATTCCTATAGGGCTACTCTCAGCAATATTTACAGTCTTCTAGCTTCAGATGGCATAATCATAAGGTTTCATACGCACTCCATGCCTATCTAACTGCCTAGGAGGCCCCATCGGAATTTACCATCTATTACATTCATCATTGTTACTTGAATATGGAGATGTTGGTTTCACCTGTGCTGAGTAGTTCTTAAGTGGTTTATCATGTGGCTTGAAGAACTCACCGATATGTCATGGTATGTTGAGTGAAACTCACTTTCCTTTTCCACCATCTGGAATTATTTCAGTAGTGGGTGCAGTTTTCCATCCCGAGGGGCATTGGGCCTCACAATCTTTGAGCAAGCGCAATGTGAGCGATGCTCTTTCTTCTCATAGCAGAGGCAGAATTTATGTTCATACTTAAATACAAAACCTTGGAGCTTGCTTGGTCTACCTGTTCATTGGGAAAATGAAGGCTATCAATGCACAGACTGTAAAACAGGTTGGTTTCTTCCTGGTTAGGAGAAATGATTTTTAGTTAGGGCTCAGTACCACTCCTAAACTTTGTGGTCTTCCCTTGGAGTTTTTTTCTGTGGACTTGAATTCCAGTTAGAATTTGTATGTGCCTGTTTCTTCCTCGATTAGGACTCAGTGCTTGGGCAATCTACCTCCCAGAACCTAACTGTACTGTGCTGCAGTAATGTCCTTCAAGAACGTTGTTTTCTTATGAGCTTGTATCTTTCCGAACCTATACTGATATGTAGGTGTTCATGGGAAAAATCATTAATGGGATTAAGTAAACAAGACTGCGAGGTTTTATAGTATTGAAGTTTCATTTATATAGTGTTTCATACACTGACAAGGTGCTGAATTGCAGTTGTGGATCGGTAGCCTACTATTATGTGGGAGTGCTTGGACTGGAGAGTGTCTATATGTTATGTGTCTTTTTGTGGGTTGTATTTCAGTGTCATGTGTGAGGACCAGTATTCTACTTATACCATGTTTTTTTTCCACTGCAATTTGACTTTTATTGACGTGAATAGTAGAAAGAGATATGACCCTTAAGCACTGGATGTTAGCTCCTAGATAGACTAAGAGTGATTGTGGCCTGTGTGGGGGTTGTTTTAGTGTTGCACGTTTATAGCTATGCTGCTCATGGGGTGGGCAGTAAATATATAGCTGCATAGCAGTACATCTGTACTGGATGGTACAAAGTGCTTCTATTCACATTGGGTTTCTGGGCAATCTTTTCACAGTTCGCATCACACTGTTTAAATAAAATTGATAATGGAACAGCGAAAACTACGCAAAGGTGAAGGGCATCCTTGTTTCAATTGCTGTGCTCCGTGGAGTCTGCCCATGATCAGCAGACAAATTACTCATCAGCTTACAACAACCCACAAAGATATATGCTATGAGGAATCCAAATAATAGAGGTAGAGGGTGAAACCATAGGATAAGAATAGAGAACATGTTGCACAGGACCCACTGTCCCTGCAGCATTATTTCTTCAGTCGGGACATGCATGATATTTGACTCCTCATGAGGGCCAACAGCCTATTCATGTACATCAACTCATATGTTCAAATGCATATTTTCCTTGAGCATGGTTCCAGGGACTTACTGGGTCCATACATTCCATTGTTCCCTATATATATATATTTTAATGTTCATGGGCAGTTTCTGCAGAAACTAAGCAAATGATGTGTTCCTGCTTGTGATTTATTTGACAAACTGCCCTGGCGAGCTATATATTGCAGGTCCTTCAGTGTGTTTCCTGATGAAGTCTACTGAGTCTAAATTGTGCCGAAATGCATCAACAGTCCCATACAAATCACCCAGCTGATTGATGAAAAATTGGGAATTACACTGTGGTCCGCCAAAAATATGGAATAAATCATCCCTTTTTCTTGTGTTAAGAGGCTTGGCTTCTCCATTTCAATATCCCTCAAATTAAAAGCATGGACTTAAGGATTTTTGACACAAGTACTTAAGCACTTACAAAGCGTATTTTAAACCTTGGAGTCTGTAATTCCCCATTTTTCTTTTGTATCAGTAAAATGTATAAATGTGATGACACATTTGCATACATGAACTGGTATTTAAAATAATTAATTAATTTAGTTTTGGGATATAGGTAATAATTCACTTCTTTGCTGTAATGTGTAATTTTTCTTTTTGAGTGTACTTTTTTAAAAAAATCCCAAAGGAATGGGCATTGAACAACCTGCTCTACCATATGTTCTGAGGTTTCCACCTTTAGAGTGGCGGGCTGCAACCAATAAGAATGCACATTATTCAGCCATACATAACTTATGCTCCGATTGGACTACTCAGAAGTGTCAGGCAACAAATGGGAATGGGCAGTACACAGCCAACTATGATATATGATTATGGAGAGCATCACTTAGAAGAGTGGGGTTTTAAAACTGTCCAAGGTTAATAGTCTGAGGAGTCCTCTGAAGAAGACAGAGGTGCAACCCTTCATGCGTTTCTGGTGCTGCTAGGAGTATCTGATAGAGACATCTAGCTACAGATTCCTTACCTTTGAATCCTCCCCAGGCGCGAGCCTGGATCCAGAAACTTCTTCCCATAGCACGTCTGTGCGTCGGAAGAGGGTGTTGCATGACTCCATATCGACATCGTCCACCGGACGGGTCATCAGCGAAGTCCATATAACCCCCTCGCCAACGCGCCAATATCAGTTCCTTGTTTTCCTCGCTTGCAACGCAGATCCGGTAATGGTTAGTCGGGCCGTTTGCGGCCTACTTCAAAGTTTGGAACATTGTGCTTTTTCCTTGTCTTCAGGGTTCAAACTCTGTGGATCTTGTGGATGACAAATGTCAGCTACAGACCCCCACTCAATTTTTATGTGGTGCCTGGGCGAGCACCATGACACCGAACAATGTGACTCCTGTCGTCAACTTAGGCCTAAGGCTCTGCATGAGTGTCGTATGAAGCTTCTGGCGGCATGAATGTCGGAGCCACCCTGGTCTTCCCGTCAACCAAGGTCTCCTTCTCGTAATGACATCTGTTTGCAGGCCCATTCATGGAGTTGTCATTGTGGACGCCATTCTCCATCGATGTCAAGAGGTAAGTCTTGACGCAAGCGGTTCCCCCCGGCTTCCTTTAGGCCTTCAACATCAGTTGAAGAAGTCATTATGGCACCAGTGCACAGCCCTTCAGTGTCCCACCTTCTGAGCCGGTATCCAATCAGATGATTTTGCTGACTCCGTTGGCGGCTGTAAGTCAAATCCCTCTCTCCATCTGAAGTCGATATCAACGTGGAAGAATCGCCTTCTCAACACATCGGGAACGTCGCCAGTCATGCCTATTATTCCTGCTCTTCCTCCACAAGAGTCCCCTCTTGTTTATCCTGCTATGGGAGATGGTGGAGAGTCGGTAGAGGAATTTGATATTCATCAGCCTCATGGAGAGGATAGCTGGCTAACTGACCTCGCTGGCTTGGATTCTTCTCCAGCCTCAGGCCTACTTTGCCTCCCTGGACTTGCTACAGAGGCGAGCTCCTCTTTTGTAGACATGCAGACAAGGGTTGCTCTAGTGTTGGATCTGACACTTCCTTCAGTGAAATTAACTTCAGATCCACTAATTGATGTCCTCCATCAAGGCCAAAAAGGGGTTTAACCAGTGATTTTTTAAGCAAAGCCCTACATTATGTTTTGGTATGGGCTTGGGCTAAGCCTAATACAGGGAACCTTGTTGACCGGGCTATATCCCTGAGGCACCAGACTGCCCCTGGTGATCCGGCTTGTCTAATAAGACGTTCTACTCCTCAAAGTTAGGTGGCACAGCCCGCTTTGGCCTCCCATGATATTGACTCTCTCCCACATGTCCCATCTGATAGGGAGTCCAGACGTCTGTGGTAGTCATATTTTTTCCTCCACAAGTTCTGCTCTATGAGCACAACTTGAGTTTATGGACATTTCTCTCATTCTTTATGGGACTCATTGGCGAACATCTTGCCTGCGCTTCCGGAAGATATCGGGAGCACTCTTATCTATGATTCAAGATGGCCAGCAAGGAGCTAAACCAGTCATTCGCTGTGGTATGGATACTACTAACTGGTTTCATGCCTGACGTTCAAGGCTACTTTGATTTTCATCATTACTTGTTGTAAAGTGATGACTTTCCACTTCATGTTTGTCAATAACAGCCTCTTAGAGGGTTATCACTTTTTAATACACCTGGGGGGTTATTAAAACTTTGGAGGAGGTGTTAATCCGTCCCAAAAGTGACGGTAAAGTGACGGATATACCACCAGCCGTATTACGAGTCCATTATATCCTATGGAACTCGTAATACGGCTGGTGGTATATCCGTCACATTTGGGATGGATTAACACCTCCTCCAAAGTTGTAATAACCCCCCTGATGTGAAGGTGATATTGCTTACTTTGCTCAGAAAAAAAGCGTGTGCTTAAGAGTTCTAGCTGCAGATTCCTTAATGACCTGCCCGTCCTCCCGCTCTGTGAGTCCTTTGTGGTCTCAGAAGATTTTGTTATGGAAATCAGCACCTTGAATTAAAAAATCAGTGATTATTTAACACAGGGGTGTCTTTTGTGCTAGTACACTGTTTCAAAAGGCAGCTTTTGTATGCAGCTTCATGTTTAGAGCGAGGAAAATAGTCATGTAAGAACCTGACGTTGGCCCATTGGCAAGGGGGTTATATGGAACTCCGCTGACGTCACATCCAGTGCACAACGGTGATAAGGAATCGCGTGATGCCCTCTTCCAACATGCTGATGTGCTATGGTAAATAGTTACAGGATCCTGGCTCATGCCTTGGGAGGATTCTAAAGTAAGAAATCTACAGCTAGATTCTGTCCAGATAATGCGTTACCTAAGGTATGTAAAATGATCATTAGTGTCAATTTGAAGAAGAAAGCTGAGGAGGGACATAGTAAGTTTGCGTTGGATGAGGAGAATGAAACTTGGGTAAGAGAATGGTTAAAGATATGAAATGGGCCATTGGTTTTACCCAGAAGCCTTGGCGGTGGGATCGAATGGATTAGGGATAGTGACTAGTCTTGTGGAAGAGGGTGGTTAGATTAGGAAGTCGAAAACAATGACAAGGAGGGCATCTAAGACGTTATAAACGGAGATGGGCAAGAGTACTGGCCCAAAGACATTTTGTGTCCTTAGAATCCCAATGGTGGGCACCAGTTCTGGAAGTCAGCTTTAACCTCTCTGCCCTTTACAGAGACACTGTGATAGGTGAAGTTGAGAAATTCCCACAATGCACAATTACCTTAGTTACAGTGGGCAGGTCCGGGTCACCTGAGGCAGTGAGCTCAGCAGGCTAGGACAGAGCCAGTTGCTGGTGTCTGGTACTTTATGCTATCTGTCCAAGTTCCAAACTGCAAAGCCTGCAGTAACATCCACTATGTAAAAAGATAAATAATATAGCATTATCACCCACACCTGCAGGCAATAATGGCTATTACACTGCCTGCCATTATGAACCTGTGCCATAGGTAAGGAGTCAAAACAGACAGGTAATTAACATCCGTTATCAAGTTGAAAGGAAGGTCAGTAAAGCTATTAGCATCACCACCGTCTCCACCCAAAATGCTGCTGTGGCCGGAGTTCCTGTTCTTCCATGGCACTTTCTCCACCTGTTCTGAAGCCGTTCTCCCGGCTCCTCCCCTTCTTTTTGCAGACAGAATCCCAGTCAGCCAGGGAAAAATAATATTGTTCTACTTTTTTTGGCTATTTGTGCTTTCCTCTCGGTAAAAACCTTTTCACAAGCGCTTGTCCACAGCACACCTTAGGGACATTGGATGCTTGCAGCCACAGATGCTCCCTTCGCAGGCTTTTAAAGGTACATCTAGATAGCAAATAGGCTTTCTGACTGCTAGTGTTCAACTATGAGTGCTAATATTAATTGTTAATTTGAGAATAAGAAAGGGGCTGCTTCTCCCATGTTCGCAGTAACAAAAGTACAAGTTGAATAGTAGAAAGAATTACAAAGTTTACATCCACAGCAAAAGTGTACAACAGTTCAATACCACCATGTGTGGATCCGGTGCATGACCAAGCGTGAATGTAAAACTCCAAAAAATGCCATAAAAGACATGCAAGTCACATCTATTTCAATGAGTCAGCCACCAAAGATAGGACGCTGATACTCTTTTGACCATAACTGTCTTCTGCCCAAATGTAAAAAAAAAAAAAAAACTGGGAAATGGTGATGGCTAAATTGTCTTGAAAGGTAAGTGTCTCCTGTGTTTCCCTACATACTGTCCACTTTCTTCAAGGAACCTGCCACTGTGTTTCATGCTAATTGGACCCTGTTTGAGTGGCACCCATCTAAAGGAATGTGTGCAAGGGACTTCCTTTTTTGTTTTGTGAGAGGCAGTGGTGAAGTTCATCAATGCTGAAAAACTGCCATTTTCTAGGTAAATGCAGTTCTGGCCTTTTGTATTTTGATATACGGCACTAGCCTAAAGTTTACTCACACTGAGATGATCATCTATATTATGATGTACTGTTATGTGGAAATCACTGCTTTATATTTTTTAATCCAACTTGTACAGCTGATTCAAACCAGTACTACTTCTCTATTTAGTTGATGAAACATCAAGGCTGTAAATAGTGTTTTAGTGACCTTGAGGAAGGCCAGTAACTAAACTAGGCATCAGCAGCAAGAACTCTCTTCCATAAAGGAAGAAACTCCTAGGCTGCAAGAGATAAAGACATTTCCCAACTGTTGGACCTGGCCCTTTTTGAAAGGTTATAACCAAACATTTTGCTTTCTTCCTCCTAATTTTGCTGACTGTTTTTGTCAGCTTTAGGGCTTTGGGCACTTTATCACTGTTAACTTGTGCTAAAGTGCATATGCTGTCTGCCTATAATGTATGATCCCTGACCGGTTTTGGCCAGGTACACACTCCCCCGCATGCACAGCACCACCGAGCCGTGCCCGTGTCTCCCCCACCTCGCCCTCGCTGCTACTAGGGATCGAGGCTCTCCTGGACCCGATCCTCCCTGGTGTCTAGTGGTAAGCGCCAGTGTGTCTTTTATTCTTTTTTCTCTCTTCCTTGTATTGTCTGTTTTTTTCTAATCTGTAATCTCTTTTTGCACTTTTTGCCTGTTTTTTATTCATTGCGCCTTCCATCCCGTTTTCCCACTCTGCTCTCCCGCTGCTGCGTCCCTGCGGCCCGCCCACCTCACGCCCCCATTCGCCCACGCCTCCCTGCTGCTCCTCCTTCCCCTTCTTAATGGCGGTCACTGCGCGACTGTGTGACTGTGTGACTGTGTGACTGTGTGACTGTGTGACTGCGCGACTGCGGGCAGCAGGCGTGCCGCTGGCACGCCGTAGGCATGCCAGAGGCAAGCCCGTCTGCGCCCGTCCGTGCCTGGACCGCGCCCAGTGCCAGAACCCCTGGACCCCACAACAGCCACACCGCCAGACTTCGCTACGACGCCAGCTCCCTCCTCGCACTCAACACCGTTCGAGGTACCACCTGCTTCCAGGCCACTCCGAAACACACACAGACCCTTTACCTGCCGCACCTGTAGCTTCACGTGCGACAGAGCCTTAAAACCTCCCAGGACCGAATTCAACCACCTCCACTGCATACTTATCAACACCCGCTCCGCTAGCAAGCACGCCATCGAGCTCTGGGACCTGCTCGACACAACCACCCCTGACATAGCCTTCCTGACCGAAACCTGGTGGAATGACTCCTCTACGCCTGACATCACCATAGCTATTGCGGACGGGTACAAGATCTCCCGCAGGGCCCGCATTAACGGAATCGGCGGAGGCATAGCCATCGTCCACAAGGCCACCCTCGATGTTCACACCCACTTGGACGACACCCTCAAGTCTGCCGAACTCCTGCACTTCCAAATCCACACCAACCCCAACACCACCCTCAGAGGCACACTCGTCTACAGGCCCCCTGGACCCAGGGCTCTGTTCAGCAACGCCATTGCCGACCTCGCCAGCACCCACGCACTCGCCTCCACAGATTACATCCTCCTTGGGGACCTAAACTTCCACCTCGATAACAATAACGACGTTAACTCCACCACCCTGATCGACAACCTCGCCAACCTTGGTCTCAGACAACTCGTCAACACACCCACCCACGCCGCCGGCCACACTCTAGACCCCATCTTCTCCACTAGCGACCACATCACTTTCAACCACACCACCGAACTCTACTGGACCGACCACCACTGCATCCACTTCACCTTCAAGAAACAAACCACACCGAGCGACCACCCTGTCGATGCTGGAGCAAAGTCACCGAAGACCAGCTGACCAACGCCCTAGCCCAGAGACCGCCCACAGCCCCTACCGACCCTGACGACGACTCCCACAACCTCAGGCAATGGATCATCAACTGCGCCAACCACCTCGCACCACTCAAAAAGCCCACCAACAACCAAACCAGCAAGAAAGCCACCTGGTTCACCAACGACCTCCAAGCCTCCAAGCGCAACTGCCGTAATCTCAAGAAGAAAGGGCTCCACTAACGCACACCCGACAGCCACACAGCACTCAAGGACGCCACACGCAGACATCACCAATTCCTCAAGCTAACCAAGAGATCCTCCTTCAAAACCCACCTGGAAAACAACGCTCACGACAGCAAAGAACTCTTCAACATCGTGAAGGAACTCTCCAACCCCGGCGCCACCGTCAATTACATCCCACCCTCCCAAGAACTGTGCGACGCACTAGCCACCGCTTTCCACCGGAAGATCGCTGACATCCACGACAGCTTCAACACCCCAACCACCTCAACCACGCCAATCTCCCCCTCCACGAACTCCACCCGCACCAACCGCCTGACCTCATGGACCAATGTCAACGACGATGAGACACGCAAGACCATGAATTCCATCCACTCAGGATCACCATCAGACCCGTGCCCACACCACTTATACAACAAAGCAGATACAGCCATCGCCCCCCACCTACGGAAGGTCATCAACACCTCCTTTGAAACAGCAAAATTCCCAGAAAGCTGGAAGCACGCCGAAATCAACACCCTTCTCAAAAAACTAAAGGTGGACCCCAAGGACCTAAAAAAATTCCGGCCCGTCTCCCTGCTCCCATTTCCGGCGAAGGTGATCGAGAAAATCGTCAACACACAACTGACCCGCTACCTCGAAAACAACAACATCCTCGACCCCTCCCTGTCCGGATTCAGACAGAACCACAGCACCGAGACCGCCCTCCTCGCTGCCACAGACGACATCAGAAGCCAACTCGATAATGCAGAAACATCAGCCCTCATCCTCCTTGACCTGTCGGCCGCCTTCGACACAGTCTGCCACCACACTCTGAAAAGCTGCCTCCACGAAGCAGGGATCCAAGAGAAAGCCCTCGACTGGACCACATCCTTCCTCTCCGGCAGAACCCAGAGAGTCCTCCTCCCCCCCTTCCAATCCGAAGCCACCAAATTCATCTGCAGCGTACCCCAAGGTTCATCCCTCAGCCCGACGCTGTTCAATATCTACATGGCCCCCCTCGCTCAAGTGGCGCGCCAACACAATCTCAACATCATTTCATGCGCCGACGACACCCAGCTCATCATCTCCCTCACCAAGGACCCACACACCGCCAAAACCAACCTACACGAGGGCATGAAGGCCGTCGCCAACTGGATGAGAGACAGCCGCCTGAAACTGAACACAGACAAGACAGAGGTCCTCATCCTTGGGCCCACCCCCTCCGCCTGAGACGACTCGTGGTGGCCAACCTCGCTGGGGACCCCACCAGCACCAACTGACCATGCACGCAACCTTGGCTTCATCCTCGACTCATCCCTCTCCATGTCAAAACTGGTCAACGCCATCTCCTCCTCCTGCTACAACACCTTCCGCATGCTCCGCAGGATCTACAAGTGGATCCCAACCAAAACAAGAAAAACAGTAACACAGGCCCTCATCAGCAGCAGGCTCGACTACGGCAACATACTCTACACAGGTACCCCGTCTAAGCACCTGCAACGCCTCCAACGCATCCAAAACTCCTCCGCCCGATTTATCCTCGACATACCCCGCCGCAGCCACATCACCCCCCACCCGAAAGATTTGCACTGGCTCCCCGTCAACAAGAGGATCACCTTCAAGCTCCTCACCCACGCACACAAAGCACTCCACAACACCGGGCCAGCCTACCTGAACAACAGACTCAGCTTCTACACCCCCACCCGACAGCTCCGCTCTTCCGACCTCGCCCTCGCCTCAATCCCCCGCATCCAACGAAAAACCTCGGGCGGCAGATCCTTCTCCTACCTCGCCACCAAGACCTGGAACACCCTCCCGACCGACCTAAGGAAGATCCAAGACCTGCTCACCTTCAGAAGACACCTCAAGACCTGGCTCTTCGAGCAGTAGCAGCAAACCCCCTTCCACCTCTTACCCAGTGCCTTGAGACCCTCGCGGGTATGTAGTGCGCTTTACAAGTTTAATGATTGATTCATTGATTGGTTTATCCATGATTGGCATACCTCATTTACTAGTAAGTCCCTAGTATAGTGCACCAGGTGTGCCCAGGGCCTGCAAATCAAATGCTACTAGTGGGCCTGCAGCACTGATTGTGCCACCCAGATGAGTAGCCCTGCAAATGTGTCCCAGGACTTCAATTGCACTGTCTGTGTGTACAGTTGTAAACTGTCATTTCGACCTGGCAAGTGCACCCACTTGCCATGCCCAAACCTTCTCTTTTACTACATATAAGACACCCCTATGTTGGCCCAGGGCAGCCCCATGGACAGGGTGCAGTATATTTTAAAAGTAGGACTGGTGTGTTTCACATGTCCTGATATACTGCTAAATTCTGTTTTCACTATTGCAAGGCTTTTCTGTCCCAAAGGGTAACATGGGGCATGCCTTGAAATATCTTTTAAATGTAATTTCCCATTGGGAGCAGATAGAGATTGGGGACTCTGAATTAACAATTTAAAAATGCAACTTTTGGTGAAGATGGGTTTTGAATTGTAGGTTTGAAAATGCAATTTTTAGAAAGTGGGCATTTTCTTGCTTAACCATTCAGTGCCTTTTCTTGCTGCTGAATACACATCGGGGTCAGGATGACAGTTGGGCTGCTTGTGTATTCCCTCTAGACAGTCCCACAAAAGGAGCTGAGGTGTGCCCTTAATATCCTGATGGCCCATCACCAGGCTGATGGGTCTTCCTGAGCTAGAGTGGTGGAAGGAAATGACACTTGCACCTAAATAGGGCTGTGCCTGTCCTTACACAACGCAGTATCCAAGCCCCTGGAGTGTATCTGCAGCCATGGCACGGAAAGGCAGATTCTTGTGCACTACAAAGACTTCCCTTTGAAGTTTGCCTACTTCATAGACAGAAATGGGTATGAGTACTGGACCTATGAGTGTGAACCACAGATCACAGATTTATCTAAAAATTATCTATCCAAATATTAATTTCACCTGATTCATCCAGACATTGATTGTCAGTAGACAGGGGTAACATTTTAGAACACCATGAGGAATTGCTAGTCATCCATATCCATGTAAGAAGATGATCCAGGTGACAGGATCAGTGAGGTTTAGGGCTACAAGCAAAGATTTGAATGGCGCTGAAAAGAAATGGAGAGAGTGCTGTAATGTAGAAATAATACATCAGAAAGGACACATTACAGTTCACTGAACCTTTCATCAGAGGAGGAGCCCAATAAGGAGTGGAAATCAAAAACTGCTTTTGGTGCCATTGTCAGATCAGCAGTAGAGCAATGAATTAGAACCTTATTAATGAGCTTGAGAGATACTATCTGATTTAAAGAGCCAGCCTAATACAGATCACTAAACAATGTAATTGATCCAGTTCTGTGAACTGTAGAAATAGAATACTAATAAAGAGCAGTGTATAGAAGTATTGTTAGAAATTGGGTTGTTGGTTGACTGGGGCGTGAGCCCTGGCCTGGCAGCAACCACAATCCTAGTCAGGCACAAACAAGCCCTAAATTAACCTGTGCTCAACCCTCTGATAGTTTGGCACACAGTAGTAAGCTTAACATAGAGGCAATGTGTAAAGTATTTGTGCAACATTTCAAACAGTAAAACAGTGAAACACCACACATGAAGGATGAGACACCAGATTAGAAAAATAGATCTTATTTTAATAAATAAAACAATACCAAAATAATACAAAATCCAAGGGGCAGAACTTGAGTTATTTATTTTTAAAGATTAAACTGTAAAATAGCACTTAGAAGCAAGACGTGCCATCCGGGGAAATTGGTTTCACCAAACTGGCACACAGTCAAGAGTATTGGCTGACTGCGATGGAGCATGGGCTGGGGACAGGGACCCAGGTGGGCCCGCTGAACCGAAGTATCTTAACTCTGAGTTGCAGAGCAATGTGTTGGTTCCAAAACATGCAGCAGAGAGCTTGTGTAGCTTTTTTCCACGCAACAGTGGCAATGTGTTCACTTTGAGATGCAGTGAGGCTGCAGTGTGAGTTCCCAATACATCGACATCGAGAATGTGTTGGACAATCAAGGCAATGCATCAGTTCTGATGAGCACAGGGATAGTGTGGCATCATTGTCAAGGCTGCCATCGACGGGGATGCGAGGACCTTGTGCTGAGAAAAACGTTGCAGTGTTGTTTCAGAAGGTGGTGTGCTGCTTTCGGAATGTGAGGTACATTGGTGATGCGATTCTGGTTTCGCTGGTTCTGACCCATGCAGTTTTCCCCACCACCAGTGGTGATGCGTCGGCTCTGCTCCCGCGGCAGAATATGCATAGGTTCCACTAAAGCAAGGCACCTCAGTCCCACTTCCAATGATCCAGGACTGAAGGTGAATCACTTGGAAGGGCAGTCTCACAGTGAGCATCGTGGTTGGAAGTTGTTTCTGTCCCTGAGACTTCAGATCAGGAGGCCAGCCAACTAACCCTTGGAGTACTCTGGTATGAAGAGTCCTGTCCTTCTCACTCCCAGGCAAGAGGGTAGAAGGAACAGGTCAGCTCAGCAAAGCAGGAGTCCAGCAATACAGCAGTCCAGTAAAGTGGCAAGTCTTCAACAGCACAGCAATCCTGACACAGTATCCACCAGACCAGACATGTACGCAAGTGGTGGTGTCTGAGGTTCAATATTTATACTTTTATCACCCTGGTTCTGAAAGGTTGGAGAAGCTTCTAGACAGTGGCTTTGAAGTGCAAGGTATCCCCTTCTTCCCCTACTTTGGCTCCAATCAGGCTGGAGTAAAAATACAGGGTCATTAAGCCTTTCGTTTGTGGACATGAGACAGCCAATTCAGGTGTAAGTGAGGCTGTGTCCAGCTCCTCCCTCCCATCAAGCCAAGGATGACCTATTAAGTCTCACTGACGCTCCCAATGTGTGTGGCCATCAAGAAGGAATATGCAAAGCCCCGATTCCACCTACACCCAGTCATGTGACCAGAGCCAGGCACTAAATGGCTAAGGTAGGAAAATGCCAACTTTCTAAAAATAAGACTTTCAGAATTGCAATTTAGATCTGACTTCACCATAAGTTAGGATTAAAAATTGTGATTCCAGAGACACCAAACATGAGAGGGTCATCTCTACCTGTTTGGAAGCTACACTTATAAGAGGTAATAAGGCAACTCCACTGTTATCCTATTGGTGCGACAGGCCTTGCAGTAGTGGCAAAATTCATTTAATAGTTTTTCACTACCAGGAAGCGTAAAACTAAAATTACATGTCCTAATCTTTAAATACATTGCATCCTGCCCTCTGGGTTGTCCAAGACCTACCCTAGGTGTAACTTATATGTATTAAAGAGGAAGGTATGGGGCTGGCAAAAGATTTATTCTGCTGACTCTACATGGCAGTTTAAGCTGCACACTCAGGATCTGCAATGGCATGCCTGAGACATGTGTAAAGGGCTACTTAAGTGGATGGCACAATCAGTTTTGTAGGCCCACTAGAAACATTTAACTTACAGGCCCTGGGCACATGTAGTGCACTTTACTAGGGACATATGAGTACATTAAATATGCCAATTAGATATATGCCAGGGTTATCATGTTTAGATGGTTGAGCACATGCACTTTAGCACTGGTTAGCAGTGGTAAAGTGCTCAGAGTCCTAAGGCCAACAGAAACAAACTCAGCATACATAGGTGGAAAGCAAAAATGTAGGCAATGACCCTGCAGAAAGGACCATTTCCAACAAGTATTATCATTTTAATCCACACCTGGTGTGAAGTCAGGCTCAGTAGAGCTACATCACCTACCCCAAGAACACTGGATTTCGAATCAAATGTAGACAGTTCAAGACTATGGGGGTCATTCCGACTTTGGCGGGCGGCAGAGGCCGCCCGCCAAAGTAACCCCGTCGGCAGACCGCTTCGCAGTCAAAAGACCGCGAGGGTCATTCCGACTTTCCCGCTGGGCCGGCGGGCGACTGCCAAAAGGGCACCCGCCGGCCCAGCGGGAAAGACCCTGCAACAAGGAAGCCGGCTCCGAATGGAGCCGGCGGAGTTGCAGGGGTGCGACGGGTGCAGTGGCACCCGTCGCGATTTTCACTGTCTGCAAAGCAGACAGTGAAAATCTTTATGGGGCCCTGTTAGGGGGCCCCACAACACCCGTTCCCGCCATCCTGTTTCTGGCGGTGAAAACCGCCAGAAACAGGGTGGCGGGAAGGGGGTCGGAATCCCCATGGCATGGAGGATTCCCTGGGCCAGGGGAAAACCGGCGGGAAACCGCCGGTTCCGCTTTTCTGACCGCGGCTTTACCGCCGCGGTCAGAATGGCCCTGGAAGCACCGCCAGCCTGTTGGCGGTGCTTCTGTGGTCCCCGGCCCTGGCGGTCATGGACCGCCAGGGTTGGAATGACCCCCAATATACTAATGATTGGCCTTAGGAAAATCTACAGTGTATAATTGGTGTCTTAAGTAAAGAACTAATCTTTCGCACAAACTAGTTGTACGTATGCACTTCATAATCATGCTCATTTTACAGCACTTCAGAAAATAACTAGCCAAAAATGCCCACCTGGTGTGGTTAAGGTAAATTATTGGACGAGTGTTGGGAGGGACAAGCTCATACAAAACACACACCCACATAGCAGTAAGACAGTTGCAATTAACAAAATACACATTTAAATCTACTACACTTGTAGTACGTTGGGCACCACACACGGCCAGTAACTGGTTGCAGCTACAAATAGGGAAAACTTAAAATAAAATAAAGTAAATAACATTTGAAATAAAACTTTGTTTAAATTAAAGAGGCAGTGAGAATGAAAGAGCAGGGGATGCGCTGCTGAAGGAGACTCTGGGCTGCTTTTGCTGGGGAAGGGACCACATCCCCCAGCAGCCCTTGCAAACCCTTGGTGTTTATAGGGGGGCTTGAGACGCGCAGCGCGGGACGCGCTGCTGAAGGAGACTCTGGGCTGCCCTTGCTGGGGAAGGGACCACATCCCCCAGCAGTCCTTGCAAACCCCTGGTGCTTATAGGGGGGCTCGAGACACGCAGCGCGGGACGCGCTGCTGAAGGAGGCTCTGGGCTGCTCTTGCTGGGGAAGCGACCACATCCCCCAGCAGTCCTTGCAAACCCCTGGTGCTTATAGGGGGGCTTGAGACGCGCAGCACGGGACGCGCTGCTGAAGGAGACTCTGGGCTGCTCTTGCTGGGAAAGGGACCTCATCCCCCAGCAGTCCCTGCAAACCCCTGGTGCTTATACGGGGGCTCGAGATGCGCAGCGCCTGGGCTAGGCACCCCCTTTGGCCCTGGGCAGCAAGTTCATCTGGTAAGGCAGCTGTTGATTTTTTATCTTGATCCTAACATTAGTCTGACCAGGCATGGGGAAACGGAAGGCAGTGGAACCACCTGCGCCTTCAATTAACACTAAGAAACCCAAAAAACGGTTGAATGTAAAAATGAGCGGCCAGCCCAATAAAGGTAGCAATCCGCTAGAAGAAATAGACACTTTATTTGAAGAGGTGGAAGCCATTTTGAGGAGCAATCAAATTCAATCTCCCATTTGTCGAGGTACTATGCCCTCCAAAAAGATTACAGATATCTTTAGGAAAAGGCCCCAATTGGGAGCAAAACATATGCCTTCAAGTTAAAAACAAATCTTTAAACCTGTTGCAGTGATATACTTAATTTTATCTGAAGCAGTAGAGAGGTCCGCAAAATAGAGATAACGTTTTCAACAATTACACATCTGCAATCAACTCTGAAGTGACTTTGGGAGTGGTAAAACCCCGACAATGGAGAAAGCACATCTGTAGCAGTTGTGCGGAGAAGGAGATCTAAGTGTTGAAAGAAAGACATTTGACTAAGGTTAAAACTCTGCAATGCAAAGTGGACTATTCTAATTAGGAAATCTAACTCAAATCTAAGAACCTGGGAGGGAACTTTCAAAGAAAAAGTGTCTTTCACATTACTGGGGTGACACTAGGAACACATCTGCAATGTTCACTCTTCTGCAATTTAGCTAAATTAGTGTGGAACTTAAAAAGAGCTTATAACTTGAGAAGAGGACAGGATTGCTAAAAGGGCCTTCAGAGAAACTCATGTTCTGCCCAGCGGAACTGCAGCTCCAAAGACCCCATGCCACCTGGCTGATTGAACCACAAGTGCATGTTGCTCGACAGAATCGCAACCCTTGCGACTCCACCCATGATGAAGTCCCCTGGCTGTTTGAATCTCTAATGCTTTAGTAACGAATGGTGCAAATCTTTTGCATGACATCATTGAGACATTTTTTAAGCCCACAAGATGGAAAATCTTCCATAAGAACCACCCCCAGACTGAGTTCAAGTAATAGGAATACCTTGTCCATGTAGTGATGGAACCACAAACCCACTGGAGTGGAAAATCATTAACTGCCAATGCAAAGGAAGAAGGGGACCTGAACACTTGACCAGGTGGGACTAAGAAGAGGACCCAACCATATCTAGAGGTTGCCCCATCTTTTACCAATGGTCCTGTCTATTACACCATTTTTGAACATCTGGAAACATAACTGAATAGTTTGCTCTTTCATATGTAGAAATGCTTATGTACTGATGCTCCGCCATAGATTGTCTCCACCTGAAAACCACTTTTGAGCACTTTAATATCACAGGTGGCACTTTTGTCACAATCGCAGAGTATTTCGCTATCTGGGGGGTTATTACAACTTTAGAGGAGGTGTTAATCCGTCCCAAAAGTGACGGTAAAGTGACAGATATACCACCAGCCGTATTACGAGTCCATTATATCCTATGGAACTCGTAATACGGCTGGTGGTAAATCCGCACTTTACCGTCACTTTTGGGACGGATTAACACCTCCTCCAAAGTTGTAATAACCCCCTAAATGTTTACTGTCCCTCTCGTGTAACACTTGAACATTTCATGAAAATGCATTGTGAAAGTAATACAATGTGGGATAATACAAAAAATCCTTGGACATCTGCAGATTTTGTTCTTGTCAACTAAGTATTAAAGCAGGCTTGGGAACATGCATTTTTTTGTTATTTTATTTTGAGACATGGAGAAGCCACCTCCAGTATTAGAAATCCTGCATTAGCGGTGGATGCCAAAAGTGTCGTTCAACAAAACTTTATCGAGAATGACCGCAATGTATCTACAACCTTTTTCTGTAAAACGCCTTATAATGTTAATTCGCAATTCACTGCACATTTAATTGATTAGCAAGTGCTAAAGCTTTTCGAAAGAAATTATTCGAAAAGTCTTTGCTCTCACTATTTAATTGCTTTCAATTTTAAGTTCTAATCAGAATAAAGTAGGTAGATGAGGTTTATGACCTGAAAAGCGTTTTATGGAAGTACAAGGGTGGCAACAACCATTGTTCATTTCTGACAGTGATTTAGAAGACTGTCTAAAACTGGGAAATTTCGAATTGATGTGGAATTCATCTCATCTTTGTTGTTTGTGTGCTGTAAAGAATTTTCTCGTTTGTATTATCATCACTGTCAATTTAAATCAAGGGTGAGAAATACTGCTCAGTATTGTGAATTATGGAGGATATGATCTTTATTAATGATTTAGGATGCAAACCTCGTTTCTCTTGCTGTTGTTCTCAAAGTGTTGCCTGTACATAAACAAAGACCCACTCATTTTAACACATTCTCATTCGTCATCAAAACAAATAATTTTTAGAGGAAATAATTATACCTTTATGATACAGACCGCTATCCCTGTTATTGGGATTCATTATTAAATGTGTTTTTCAGAAACATTTGAAGGGATGTCCGTCCTAGATAGGGCAGCGGCGATGTCTAACGGACAAACTCATAAAAGATATTATCCAGTATGTAAATAATGAGTAACTTACTTACTTGAAAATGCAGTTCACCAACTTCTGGCCAGGGATCTCTGTCTCTCCTATCTTTTCTGTAGAATGATTTCTGTCCCAGTGGCAGAAATCTGTGAATATGAAAGTATAGCATTTAGTAGTACATTTGGTAGGGAAAAGGGGGAGTGATGGGAAAATGGGGAATAATTATTATCAGATTGGTGTGGTTAAGGTAAATTATTGGACGAGTGTTGGGAGGGACAAGCTCATACAAAACACACACCCACATAGCAGTAAGACAGTTGCAATTAACAAAATACACAGTTAAATCTACTACACTTGTAGTACGTTGGGCACCACACACGGCCAGTAACTGGTTGCAGCTACAAATAGGGAAAACTTAAAATAAAATAAAGTAAATAACATTTTAAATAAAACTTTGTTTAAATTAAAGAGGCAGTGAGAATGAAAGAGCAGGGGATGCGCTGCTGAAGGAGACTCTGGGCTGCTTTTGCTGGGGAAGGGACCACATCCCCCAGCAGCCCTTGCAAACCCTTGGTGTTTATAGGGGGGCTTGAGACACGCAGCGCGGGACGCGCTGCTGAAGGAGACTCTGGGCTGCCCTTGCTGGGGAACAGACCACATCCCCCAGCAGTCCTTGCAAACCCCTGGTGCTTATAGGGGGGCTCAAGACACGCAGCGCGGGACGCGCTGCTGAAGGAGGCTCTGGGCTGCTCTTGCTGGGGAAGGGACCACATCCCCCAGCAGTCCTTGCAAACCCCTGGTGCTTATAGGGGGGCTTGAGACGCGCAGCACGGGACGCGCTGCTGAAGGAGACTCTGGGCTGCTCTTGCTGGGAAAGGGACCTCATCCCCCAGCAGTCCCTGCAAACCCCTGGTGCTTATACGGGGGCTCGAGATGCGCAGCGCCTGGGCTAGGCACCCCCTTTGGCCCTGGGCAGCAAGTTCATCTGGTAAGGCAGCTGTTGATTTTTTATCTTGCTCCTAACATTAGTCTGACCAGGCATGGGGAAACGGAAGGCAGTGGAACCACCTGCGCCTTCAATTAACACTAAGAAACCCAAAAAACGGTTGAATGTAAAAATGAGCGGCCAGCCCAATAAAGGTAGCAATCCGCTAGAAGAAAAAGACACTTTATTTGAAGAGGTGGAAGCCATTTTGAGGAGCAATCACATTCAATCTCCCATATGTCGAGGTACTATGCCCTCCAAAAAGATTCCAGATATCTTTAGGAAAAGGCCCCAATTGTCTCAATCATCTAACCTGCCAACAAAGGTCGAACCACTCATGACCCCTCCGATTCTGGAATCTACATCACCCCTCATGACAAGTATTCCCCCCACACGGCAGGATTGTTGAGTATCCTATAAATGAGGGAAAGGTATCTTCTATTCCTTTAAGCCCAGAGGTTGTTGTGTTTTCAGATATTTTATGCTCCAATCGTTATGACGTTTTGACTGAATCTAGAACACCACTAGCTTGTGATTTACACCCACTACCTGAAGTTTGCCAAGGAGGGAATCCCATACCCCACTCATCTCAGACTCAGGGTGGACAAGTGCGATCAAGTGGGGAATTTGATTTGGCCTTTATCTCCCAGACGTTGGATGATCTAAAGAGTCTGGTGCTATTAGTACTGAACAAATTAGAGGGTGAACAGGCACAGAGGAATGAATGTAACTGTCAAAAGGTTAGTGGGGGTGAGTTTATGCTTGCCCCAGGAGGGGTGACCCCTGTTCCCCCTGAAATAGAAATTCACGCTCAAAAAGATAAGTCTCCTTTGGGGTTGGTTTCTTCTGCACCTTTTGTTAGCACGTCTGCTAATTGTATAGATATTTGTCCGACTGTGTCAACAACAATTGTCCAGAAGTATACTTCGGGTCCCAAGGATGGGAATACCTGTGGTTTAGGGAAACGGCACACAGTTCAATCGACTCTTCCTGCTAATGGTTCTTGGGGAGTAACAGGTATTCAGGCGTATGCTGGACTTCAGACTGGTTCTTCTAAGATATCTGATGAGGGTTCATATTGTGCTGGGGCGTGTCGATTTGTTGTTGAGAATAGGGGTCGAGGCCTAACGAGAAAAGGTGGTATTATTTACATGGTTGGGGTACCCAAGTTGCCCACCGGCTTTAGAGAAACTCAGGATTCTCTTATTATTATGGTCACCTATTGGTTACGAATGCAGAGTAATTGCCTTTCTGTCATTCAGGCTGATACACTGGAGGTGGGTAGACATAGTCAATCAGGATCAGATTCTGACTTTATTCCTATTCATCTTGTAGATAAATTGTTGGTGGATAATCTTATTGATTTTGAATCACGCACTTTTAAGCTAAGGAGCGGGGTGGGTGTTAGACTTCAACTTCATCCGCCTTCGGGCAGCCCTTTAAGTTTTCCACTCCTAGGTGACGGAACGGTGGATGAGGTCCATGTCTTTGGCAGTAGTTGTGCTTCGACTTTGTTAGTTAACCCTCCTCATACATCCTTGGAAGTGGAATGACTACCCATTGATTCCCTTTTAATCACTCCTGTTGTAGTTTCTGGGGTAAGTTCTGAAGATGGGCTCAATAACTCTGAGGATGCTCCTGGGGCTTGGATATCCTGCCCAGAACTTTTAATTATTTCTTGAAACTTGGCAGGGATATATAAGAAGTTGGGAGATCCCGAGTGGCTGAATTTTATTAGTAAGCATGACATTTGTCTATTTCAAGAAACTTGGGCTGTTGGCCCGATATTTCTGGATGGGTTTGTGACATATTTTGTAATGGCCCAACCAGAATCGGGGGGTTTTGGTCGTGCCTAGGGGGGACTTATGATTTTGGTAAATGGAAATTTGCAGTGCGATCATTTAGTTTTACACGTTAACTCCCCCGACTTATTGGGCAACCAACTTTCATTTAAACCAGGTTTTAAAATGACCATAATCAACATATATGCCAGGTCTGTTCCCCGGGGATCTGAGTCCCAGACACTTGTTCAGTTATTTCAATATATGGATAACCTGCCTCTGTCAACTAAATTAGTTGTTGCATGGGACATGAACTGTACTTTTGAATCCGATTGCCTTAACAGTAATCTGACGGTTGAGGAGGATGAACTTTGGGGTATCCCCCAATTGAAGGGAAATGTCCAGTGTACTAGTTCCCATGTTGCTTCTCAGTTGAATTCCCTTTGTTTTAGATTTCGACTAAGAGCATGCAATGGACGAACTAGTTCTGACTTGAACATTGCACCTACTTTCAAGAGAGGGCTGCTCTCTAGTGTTATTGATTACTTTTTAGTGGACGTCAGGCTTTGGGCCCTTCCTTTAGATATGAAGGTAGTCAACCGTTATGAAAGTGATCATAATCCTTTACTCCTCACTCTACACAGTAATGTGTTTAAGAGACTGCGGAATAGCCGGACCCCCGAGGTTCCTGGCCCTCTTCTGAACCATAGGCATACTCGGGTCAGTTTGCCAAAGGTAATGTCTAATTCTTATCTGATCAAGAAAATCTATTCATCCTTTTCAGATATCATGTCCGGTTATGAGGAGTATGAGGTTAGTAATATTCCGATTCTGAATATTCATGAAGAAATGGTGAGGTATCTGAAGGACATTTTTTTATAGGAAGACTACTATCAGGCAATCTTTTGATAATATTAAAGTCAGGGATTGGTTCAACAAGGATTGCTCTAATGCTAAATCAGCCTTAAAATCAGCTATTATGACTCATTCACAGGGGGCGATTAGAACTGCTAGGTCTATGTATAATAAAACCTTGCAACTGGCAAAGAGAAAGTGGGAAGACCTTACTTGGCAGAAACTGTTGGACGCCACCAAACTTCGAGATAATAGGACTTTTGGGGAATTACTGGTGAATAGACATAGAGGGGGTATGGCACCATCCGTACACATATTCGGCCTGAAAGATGGGTGGAACATTTTTCTCAGCTTTATGATTTACCTATGATACAGGACTCTTCCTCATCGTCGCAGGCTGAATTGTGTCTTGAGATTGTTGATCAAGGAATGTCTGTGGATAGTCCTGCAGATTGCATTGTTTTCTCAATAACGGAAACTATAGTTGCCATTAACTCCCTAAAATCGGCCAAGGATCCAGGCCCTGATAAGAAACCGGGGATCTTTATAAATCTGAGCCAGTTATTTGGTCCAGGTATATTAATACACTATCTAATGCTATAGCCGCAGGAGGCCCTATTCCCAACACCTGGAAAGGGGCTGAATTAATTCCTATCCACAAGAAGGGTGATGTGGGTTCCTTGTTAATTACAGACCAATTAGCCTCATTGATAATCTCCAAAAAGGTTTTGCTAAGCAGCTTTTGGATAGGCTTTTGGACTGGGTCCATGTTCATCAGGTATTGTCTCCACTTCAGGTGGGTTTTCGCCCCAAAATCAGTACGGTGGTTCAGGTTTTTAGGCTGAACCTTCTACATTGGAAATATGTAATCCTGGCAAAAAAAAATTGTATGTTGCTTTTGTGGACCTTCGGTCTGCTTTTGATTTGGTCCCTAGAGATAAGTTATGGGAAGTTCCATATAGAATAGGCATTCCTGGTAATATTGTACACTTATTACAAAGGCTGGATGAGAACAAATATGCCCAGGTGAGATGGGATAGTCAGGGAGAGTTAACCGATCTCACAGCCATTCGGTGAGGGGTTCGCCAGGGCTGTGTCCTTGCACCAATCCTTTTTACCTCGTTTATTAACTAGGTGGTGCATGTTGTGTCTTCTTGCCAAAATGATGCCCCCTCTCTGAATGCGCAAAAAATCCCTATTTTGCTATTTGCAGATGACTCTCTCCTGATCTCTAAAACCCCCATGGGTCTGCAGATTTTGCTTGACAGGTTCAACGCTTTTTGTGCAGACCATGGTTTGGAACTTAATGCCAGCAAAACCAAATTAATGGTATTAAGTACGGGCCCTGCTAGGAGATGTACTATTACCTTAGATGGAGCTCCCTGAAGTAAGGTATGTTCTATAGATTACCTAGGAGTAAGAATTACAAACAATATGCAGTGGGAGGATCAGATTGGTAAGAGTGTTTCACTTCTTCAGCGTAGGTCAGGTGCCATTCTGCGCTTTTATAATACCACTATTGCAAAAGCTGTAATACCACTATTGCGAAAACTGTTTCTCCGGCTATTAAAATTTATTTAGCAAAGGCACAGGGTGCAGAGATTTATGGTGCTGAGGTATGGGGTCCTTCTACCACCAACAAACTGACCGCGGGCGAGAATAAGTTTGCAAGAGCTCTTCTTGCATGTCCTCGCAGTACATCATTGATCCCGGTCTTTTTGTACCTTGGACTTCATCGCATTTCTGATTTGATAGCCTTAAGGCCCTTACTATTCTGGGTACGAATTTGGACCACCCCTGAGCTCACCGTTTACAGGGACTCCCTTCAAGATATCTTAGATAGATCTAATGCTGTCTCTATTCCTTGGCTCAAGCATGTTTCCAAGTGGTTTTACATGTTGGGACTTGGGTATTTTTGGGAGAACCTACACAATTTGGGGAGGGCCCAGAAACAACTTTTGAAATCTGTTTACTGGTCTCACGTCAAGAATGATTATCTTTTATGTACATCTTATGGTCGGTTGACAACACAGTTTTTTGCTTTTAAATGACATCCCCAGTTTGAATCTTATTTGGACTTAATTCCTGACTTACTAGGTAAGAGCTTGTATGCTCGTTTTAGATTTGGGTGTCTACCGTTAAAGTTCTTTACATGTAGCTGGCAATCATCATTAACACTTGATTTGTGTCCTAGCTGTAATTGTGTAACTGAATCTGTAGTACATTTTATGTTTTTTTGTCCAGCTTATGCCTCTGTTCGGCAAAAATTGATACGACCTGTCTGTAGGAGTATGGGCATAAGACAATGTAAAGCTGCCTTAAGGATATTGCTGAGCGATATCTCCCTTATCTTAATTTGTGCGGTTAGCAAGTTCCTTGTAGCCGCATGGCATATACGATCTCATTTTTTTAAAACGCATTTTATTAGTGATACTTGTTCTTAAATTTTTATATCTTTGTATTTATTATGGGCGTATATTTAGGATTGTTGTGATTTTATGCTTTGATGGTTATCTTTTTGACCGAATAAAGCTTATGTGATTATGTTTAAATTAAATGTTTTTTTATTATTATTTCTTTAAAATAAAAAATAAATCAGTGTTATTTTTCAATATACATAACATCATTTTAATAAAATATTTTTTGTAAACAAGAATTTATATTTAAACAACTTTATCTCAAATGAAGAACACATAACTTGCATCCAAGATTGTGACATATTCAACACAAATGATACTGTAAGAGGTGCATGAGGGAAAAATAAACATTAAAACATAGTAATATATTTAAAATGTGTTAATATGGTATTTTTTAATGCAGGTGTGTTGACTCTGATATTGTTATAGACCTATGTGAATAAGAGTTAGGGAAATGTGTTTTTCATTAAAACATAATATTTATTTTGTTTACTTTAATATCATGTTTCTTAAAATACCCTTTTGGTGTCTCTGCTCCGGTGGCAGAGATCTCAAAAACAAGCAGAAAGCTACTAATAGTAAATTCAGTCTTAGGTGTCTCTGCTCCCTCACTTGAAGGGGTAGAGACTCATAAGGATACATCTAGGTTTAAGTCTAGACGTGGAACTGGTGAATTCCATGCAGGAAGAAATGTACACCTACACATAGGTGCAGATCGGCATGGGAGTAGATCTACTTTTCAAACGTACCTTTGTGAATAGAGTCATCTGTGTTTAAGTTGTCAGTAGTGAAACTGAAAGGTGTGGGATCTAATACTAGAATGTACATTTGAATTACTTGTGTAGCACAGAGCAAATTGATTTCATTCTGATATTTAGAAAAAGGGTTTAATGCACATTTCCATGGGCATAATTTAAAGAACAAAGAGCATTTGTAATACATTCCTTCTCAAACAGGGGCAATGGTGTTACCGTATAAAAGACATGCCTATGTTCCTAACCTTGAATTAGCATATGTTATGCATTATGCATAACATGTTGGATATTTTGGAATAGAAAATTTGGCACATTTTTAGTTTAACACTTAAAATACGTTTTCTTTTCAGTAAATTCATTTTACTTACATTCCTCTTCCTCTTGCTCCCCATGTGAAAACTGAAGTAACTAGAGTCCTTTCTTTCATTTTCAATGACTTTTCCATCTGGATCTTTCTGGATAATTTTACGGTGTGAGTTAATGTCATCAGAAAAAGTAAATTTAAGTCTTAGGCTTTGCTTTTATAGATCATTGTTTTCAGGTGTGACAGTTCAATAGGTTCCACCGAACTAAACCAAAACTACAAGTTGCATAATGTGATAGAGGGGTAAAAGAAAGCCCAGAATAAGAAATTAACTGCCTTGTGAAATGAAGCCCTAGTCATCACCTAAGACTAATGGGCTGCAAACTGTTACTGGAGTAATCCACTTCTTGTTTTCGATATGAAACACATTAAGCAGCAGAATGAGAATAAATGCCTTTCTGACTTTGAAAAGAAAAGGCATGTTTGCGCAGAAAGCTAAATGGAAATTGGATGATTAGTAGAGAGGAGTGAGAACCATACAGAAGTATTAAATGCAATTCTTGATAGGGTGAATCACAAAATGCTATACACCTCTACTTAATCTGCTGATGGTGTGGCACAAAAGCAGTCAGGCTTAACTCTGAGGCAATGTGCTGGGAACTTGGTTCTCTTCTGACCTCAGACAATCAGTTGCTCTCAATGAACAAAAAACTGTCCTCAAAATCAAAGATCTTCTCTCCAAATGGTCCCCCAAAAATATCATATGGTCGGGTTGTGTGAGTACAGTAAAAATGATGGTAGCACCTCAGATTAATTTCATCTCTAGCATGCTTCCAGTGTCATTATCCTCCTCCTTTTTCCAGGCAGTCGATACTGCCATATCTGACTTTATTTGGAAAAAGAAAAAACAAGAATTTCCATGAAATCACTGAAGAATAATAACTGTACCGGTGGTATAAATATTCCAGATTACCCTCTCTATCAAAGCACATTCCTGATTTCCCAAGGCTCCTGGTGGTTGAGACCCCATGAACCAAACACACCTCCATGGCTCAACATTGAGACTGGTCATACCGCACCCCCTACACCTTAGCTCCATTCTCACCATTCAGACCTGTGGAAGTTCCCATTAGAATGTAGTGTGGTCAGTTTTATGTATCCTTTGCGCGTTAACTTCAGGCTTTAGGCCTTTGTGCACTTTGCCCTGGATGTATTTTATTCCTTTGCTCGCAGCTTAGAGCCTCTGTGCACTTTGCTCTAAATGCTTTTTATTCGGCTTTGTACTGTTATTTTTCAAATAACCAGTTCTACGGTCTTGTTTTATTTTTTATATCACACTGTTTTGCCTACTTCAGCACTGGAGTTCTCAATAACACATTCTTGTTCACTCTGTGCTTCAGTCAAGGATACAGTCTGGTACATTGCCGATAGACGTGGTAGGAGTTTGGTCTTTGGCATTCTTGCGTAGGGACATTTTGTGATCACACTGACATATTAGTTATAAAAACACTTCCTTGCCCCAATACACGCAAGAGGGAGATTCCGACCAGGGAACCACAACTAGATGCTGACTGCCTTGTTGCAGATGCTGAACCAGATCACAGGCCTTTGCTCAGGTATGAGGGTTGATGGCTTCCCAGGGAATCTGAAAGGCAAGTTAGAAGCTTAACAATGCTGTGCTCGAAATAGAACTAGCTGAGAGAGAGTAGAAATTGTTAACACCATGATAGCGTTATTCTTATGTTTCACTCTCCTCGTGACTATTTCAATCCTACTGTGTTGTATGGTTCTGGTTATTGCGGCTCACGCCTTAATATCTAAAATACAGTCGTTTTATTAAAACAATATATAAAACTTAAAACTGCCTTTGTCATTTGTATATGAGATCATACTGTAAATGAGAGAGCTGGTTTGGATCTGAGTGACCACGACTTCCCTGAGAAGTACCAAAGATGTCATGCGCTCGGCTGCCCAATCATCCCTTCCCCTTGGGAGAGATGAGGCACTGCTAGTTAGCCAGAGCAAACCCGGATTTAGGGTGACAGAGGTCCTTACAAGTGGGTCAGACTCAGTCCCCCACACTGTGAACGATCCTGCTACCTAGAAATCCAGTAGTCTCATTTAGGATAATGAGAGCCAACGCAACAAGAACACTCCAGAATGATCATAATGGACTCAACGTCTTCACTTCTCCTACTCAATAAACACCAAACAAACCAATTACAGGGCTCGACCATTGCCTCCTTGTGGTTTAACCGTAAGATAGACGTGATGGGAAGACCCTGTTCTGGACCACCTGGGCAAACAAATGAATAAACACTATACATAATCTAAGTTCACAAACCAATCCTACCCCCTTCTCCACTCTACAAACTTCAACCTACCTAATATTCACTTCTACATATGTCTCAAAGGTATACTAAGTGAACTGAAACCCCCTCATGAACTTCACCTCTTGACCCTCTTAAATACCCTCAAAAAGAGTGGCCATACTGCCACTTTCCTGTATAAACTCCTTGATACATACAATGGACAACCCTTGAGATCATTTATTAAAAAATGGGACGCATTCACTTACCCAACAACTTACACCTTAATATAACAGCTTGGCAAAATATCTGGCAATCCCCTTTTGACTCCCAAATCACTCCCACCATAGCACAAGGCAGGTTCTGGTCTATTCATAAAACTTACTGGACCCCAGCTAAACTACACAAACTCGGACTAAGGGACTCTCCCTCATGCTGGCGGTGTAGGGAAGACACAGGGGATCTTCCTTACATGCTTTTCATGTGCAAGGTGACACGCTCTTTTTGGAGGGAAATCCAGGATCTACTGTTTCAACTTACAAAGATTCCAATAGAAATTGACTTCCTCACAACTGCCCTAGGTTTCCATGCAAAACCTCATGCGCCAACCTAACACTTACATTCCTCATCCTTGGCGGACCTCCTCCTATCCCTAGGCACAAAAACAGTTCTCTCTGATTGGAAATCAACATCCATCACCCACCACCTTTGATAAGTGGTAAAATCTATTTTGCTCGATCAAAAGTGCTGAAAACACACTATGGGCCTGATTACAACTTTGGAGGAAGCTGTTAATCCGTCCCAAATGTGACGGATATACCACCAGCCGTAATACGAGTCCATTAAATCCTATGGAACTCGTAATACGGCTGGTGGTATATCCGTCACATTTGGGACGGATTAACACCTGCTCCAAAGTTGTAATCAGGCCCTATATTCTAACTTCCACTGCTCCCTAAACTCAAGGCATCTTTGGGATGCACTTGATAAATTCTTGCCGGAAAACAAAACCCCTTGAAACACTCCACTCCACCCCACCAACTGGGGCTTGGCACTGTGATTCACCATGTAGATAGACTATGTTAACCCAGTGTAGCCATCCTTTCCTTTCTTCTCTCTCGCCCTCCCTTTTCCCTATTTCTATTTATCTCAATCATTAATTCTTTTTTTTTTTTGGACCAATGATCTCGACCCTGCAGAGCACTCTGTTTGGATGTATGGCTATGTCATGTCTATGGCAGTATTTATGTTCTTTTGTTGTGCATAAAAATAAATAAAACTACCTGAACATAAAAAAAACTTTGAGGAAATGTATAAAGTATTTATGCAGCACTCAAACAGTAAAAAAGTGAAAAGACAAGACAAATCCCAACCCAATTTAGAGAAATCGAGTAAATTGTAATTCATGAAATGACACCAAAATGGCAAAAATCCAATCATTTGGACCAGAGTTATGATTTTTGTAAGTTTTAGGTAATACCCTGAAAGGGGCAAAGCACAAACTCGGAATATCTGGTTACACCAGACCAAGACAAAGTCCCAAGTTCAGGCCAACCATGATACTGCGCTGCCCGGATATAGGGCCAAGTTGAGTACACTGGAGGTTTTAGCTTCTGAGTTTGAGGCAGGGTTGGCGCTGCATAGCTCATAGATCATCTGATGATGCTTTTAGCTTTGTGGCGAGGCTCTGCGGTGGTTTGAGTCACCTTGTTTCGAGTCTGGTAAAGCTTCCAGTCACTATCAGCACAGCACAACTCTGAGGGGCTTTGCATTTTTTGGCGTCAGGTCTGATAAAGCCCTTGATTAGAACCTGCAAGGCTCTGTGGGGCTTTGTGTTGTTCCGCGTCAGATACGGTGAAACCTTCTGTTATGCAAGGACAAGTATACTGACTCAAGCAAAGGGTCCAAGACCTTCAGATCAACAATTGGGGATTGGGTCAGGACTCACTCCCACAGAGACCAGCAGAGGGGATCAGGTCAGGCCCAGATGCTACCGGTCAGCTAGAAAGCAAGAAAGGCCTTTAGAAGCTTGTTGTCCCTGTAGCCCAAACAAGAGGTCTGTCAACTGACAGTTGAACAGTTCTTCTCTTTCCCTTGGTGTGGCTCCAGTCTGTCTAGGGAAAAAAGGGTAGGCTGGCTCAGGTGTGGGCTGCATTTACAAGTAACAGGACAGGAGGGTCACTGTTCAGCCTTCAAGCTACTCTTTAGAAGCTTTGGAATGCTGAAAACAACCCTAGGCCATCCAGCTCAGATGAGGAACACTGTTCGCCAAAGCCAAGGTCCTCTCCCCTGTCTGGAAGAGATACACATCATTCAACGGAAGAGCCATTAATTGTCATGTGACCCTGAACAATGGCAGAAAGACACATTTGGTTTAGGCATAAAAATGCCTATTTTCTAAAATTGGCATTTCCGGAATAGTAATATAAAGTCCAACTGTACCTTTTAAAGAAGGCTTTAAGTTATTATTCAAATGAGTGGAGAAGTATTTTTCTTGCTTTTGTCAAACTGAAGTTACTGCTTATCAAATGTAAAAAGGTAACCCATTGTTAGTATTGTTAGTCTATAGGAGACCTTGTGTTGCTGCAGTGAAAAACAACTTTGGTGGTTTTCACTTCCAGGACATGAACATTTTGAGTACACGTCCTACTGTTTCAAATTTGATGAACTATGCCCTATGACCCTTTTGGGTTTTAGGGCCTGTCCTACGGGTGACGTATAAGTATTTAAGAGGAAGGTTTGGGACTAGCAAAAGGTTCATTTTGCCAGGTTGAAATGGCAGTTTTAAAACTGCACTACAAGCTACATTGGAAGGCTAGAGACATGTTTTACAGTGCTACTTTGGTGAGTGGCACAATGAGTGCTGCAGACCACTTGTAGCATTTAATTTACAGGTCCAGGGTACATGTAGAACCATTTGCTAGGGACTTGTAAGCAAACCTAATTTGACAATTAGGGGTATACAAGTTTTACAATGTTTGGAAGGGAGAGCACAATCACATTATCACTGGTTAGCAGGAGTAAAGTATGCAGAGTCCTAATGCCAAATGAATGGGTTCAGCAAATGTCAGGTAATGAAGGCAACAATATGAGGGAATACCATGCAAAAGATGGTAATTTCCAACGTCTAGTCACTTGATTATTTTGAAATGAGATAGGCTTAAGCTTCGAGTGTACATGTGGTTATGTTTTGTTAAGGGCACTGTGCAAAGTATTTTGCTTTTAGGGTCCATTCCATTCAAAATAATGGTTTTGCCTGTTTGCATTGGTGACATACAAGAACTCTGAGGTGCAGCCTAAAACTAAAACTAAAACTATTAGAATTGTTTCCTGCATATATTTACTGCTGCCGTTTTCATGGGAATTATTGCAAATATGGATGTTATCTGTTTATCCTGACATTTAATTTTCAGTGTATTTTATATAGTGCTTGCTGCCCTAATATCATAGCATTGTTAGCAAGGATAACATATGTTGCAAAGGATAGAAATCTGTGTAGTGCGTGCTACACAGATTTTGTTGTTTTTGAGGTTTTGTGCCTGTTGTTAGTTGTCTAGCTACCAAGCCACAATTGCATGTTCCCATCCTCAAGCCTACTCTCCCCCAGACATGAGATGGGACAAGATACCTCACTCCTCACACCCCATACTCAAGGCTCCTGTTATTGACATGAACCTGCAGAAGTACATTTGAGTCAGAACTTAGTAGTAGCTCCTGGACTGCATGGGGACTTGGCCTAGGGACTGCAAACTAGTCCACGTCCTCGACCCAGACTGCACTATTATGGCTTGAGGTTGTGCCCAGAGGGTTTCAGAGACTGAGGGACAGGGCATAAAGACATAGTCATGGGCTGGTCAAATAATAGGACTAATGTCCAGAAAGTTCTGTGGGCAGGGGCCAAATTGTATCACAACAAAACCAAATAAATTCCTTAAAATAGCTTTCATTAAGGGGGAATTAATATTATTTACTAACAGTTAAAGATAGATTATGGTTATGATGCATGCCCTCAAAATGGCTTACTTTGACAGTTTTGATGAGCCACACAACCATAACTCCCCCAAAGCATCATCTGTGATGTTACTGGTTGTTAGAAATGGGGTCTTTGGTTGACAGTCAGGTTACCGCCTGTTCAAGAAAGGACCCTCACTCTAGTCAGGGTAAAAGAGAATCACCCTCAGCTAACCCCTTCTTGCCCCCTGGGTAGCATGCAGAGCAGTAGGCTCAATTTCAGAGTGCTAGGTGTAAAGTATTTGTACCAAAACACTCACAGTAACTCCATAAAAACATTACAAAATGACACAACACAGGTTTAGAAACATAGGAAATATTTATCTGACCAAAACAAGTCCAAATTGACAAAAATCCAAAATACACAAGTCAAGTTATCAATAAAAAATCAAAAAGAGTCTTTAAGTAGTTTTAAACACACGCTAGTGCTGCTAGAGTAAAAATGTACCTGGTGTGCATCAAAAATAACCCCGCACGGGTGGGTGTTTGTCAAAAAGGGATTGTGATGCATGGATATCACTCACTCACAAGACCTTGCGTTGTTTCCCCCTTCTGTCGAGTCGGCGTGCGTCAGTTCTTCTCTCTGCAGGAGAGCGATGCATCGATTCGGTCCGCACACGGGTCCAGGTAGGTCTTGCATTGTTTTTGCACGCACAACGATGGTTCGCGGCAGAAATCTAGCCGCACGATGACCCGAAAACCACACAGCGTGGGTTGTGATCTCCCAGCCTCCATCAGCGATGCTGCGCGTCGTTTCTCCTGCTCCGTGCGTCGATTCTTCGGTCGCGTTTCTGGCAAGCGTCGATTCTCAGCAACGGAGCCGGCGGCGCATCGTTTCTTCAGCCGCAGATCAGAGTCGTGTTGATCTTTTCCCCTCCCTCCTAGCACAGATGGTTCATCTGGCTATACAGGCTACACCCCAGCTCCCTTTGTGTCACTATCTAGTGTGAGTTTCAACCAGCCCAACTGTCAAACTGACCTAGACAGGGAATCCACAAACAGGCAGAGTCACAGAAATGGTATAAGCAAGAAAATGCTCACTTTCTAAAAAAAAGTGCCATTTTCAAACACACTATCTTAAAATCAACTTTACTAAAAGATGTATTTTTAAATTGTGAGCTCAGAGACCACAAACTCCACATGTCCATCCGCTCCCAAAGGGAATCTACACTTTAATCAGATTTAAAGGTAGCCCCCATGTTAACCAATGAGAGGGACAGGCCTTGCATCAGTGAAAAACGAATTTAGCAATATTTCGCTGTCAGGACATATAAACCACATTACTATATGCCCTACCTTAACCATACACTGCACCCTGCCCTGGGGGCTACCTAGGGCCTACCTTAGGGGTGTCTGACATGTAAGAAAAGGGAAGGTTTAAGCCTGGCAAGTGGGTACACTTGCCAAGTCGAATTTACAGTTACAACTGCACACACAGACACTGCAGTGGCAGGTGTGAGACATGATTACAGAGCTACTTATGTGGGTGGCACAACCAGTGCTGCAGGCTAACTTGTAGCATTTGATTTACAGGCCCTGGCACCTCCAGTGTACTTTACTAGGGACTCAGTAGTAAATCAAATATGCCAATCATGGATAAGCCAATTACATACACATGTTGTAATGGTGCACTTGCACTTTAGCACTGGTTAGCAGTGGTAAAGTGCCCAGAGTAACAAAAACAGTAAAATCAGAGTCCAGCACACATCAACAACCTGGGGAACAGAGGCAAAAAGTTAAGGGAGACCACGCCAAGGATGAAAAGTTTAACACTGGTGAACTCATATATGACACAACCACTGAGATTACCAATAATGTTCAAATGATTGGTCTTTGCTTGTATAATTAATGTGGAAATCAAGGCCTTTCAATATGCAATTAAATGTGGGGCCTCTCTATGGTGAAAAGAGGACTACCAACTTCTAAATCTAGCTGCTGTAACGGACTCTGAAAGTGAGAATGTTGAATGCATGCTTTGGCCTAATGTCAGTCTTAAACCCCAAACCTGCTGCGCAGTGCAGGTGTCTGAGCCGAGTGGATCCTTCTTTCCAGAGTCATTGAGAATCTTTAGTTATAGATATGTGATGTTGCTAGTGATTTCATTGATAAAGTCATATGTGGTTTCATTTTGTACATCATGTCTAAGGTCAGCAAGACCAAGAGGGAAAAAGCAGGTCCACTTGTAAGGGCAATATTTTTTGTTATTGGAAGGGATTGGGTATCAGGTGCATAGGATTGTTTTCAGGTGCATATATGTTTCCTATTTCCTTCCATAAGAAGGTATTTGTTCCAGTTGTGGAGATTTGCAGAGGTTCTTCAAAGTGTGCGGAGGTCTCCGCCTTGAGTGCAGAGGTACAGAAAAGTCAGTAGAACATAAAATACGGTTGTAAATTTACTTAGAGTAACTTTGCTGTCATAAGTTATGTGTTCTCAGACTCGAAACCCTAAATTGAGGTGTTGGAGATATAGTAAATTTACATTTGGAAATAGTAATGAACCTAATTTCATACATTTACTACAGAGTATAACAGTAAACTTACACATGTAGATTTACTCATGTGTAAGTTTACCTTTGAGAATAGCCCCCTACGAGTGTAATATGTCTGAAGGTAAATTTGTTTTATTTGTACTGATCCAGATCTCTTGTGAAAGACAGAGGGTCCTGATTCAAAATTAAATTCAGACACTCATGTTGTATGATCATTAATTATGACTGGGTGTTTATTTCCTACCTTACCACACTCAACATATATATACAATCATTTCTAACGTTTGCCAATTCGTGTTCACACACATACACACACAAAACACACAAAAACACACACACAGACGCAAACCTGTAAGAAGTTGTGTCACTTGCTGAGGGGGCTGAAAACCCTACTTAAGCAGCAACCACAATTCTTGTCTGGGTGAAATCACAAGCAAACCCCAAAAATAACCGGTGCTTAATGCTCTGGTAGCTTGGCACAAAAGCAGTTAAGCTTAACTTAAAGGCATTGTGTAAAGTATTTATGCAGCACTTTAAAGAGTAATAAAGTGAAATACAACACAAGAAAAATCCCACACCAGTTTAAACAAATAGAATACAATTCAATAAATCATTTAGAACCAAAATGACAAACATCTAATCAGTAGAACCAAAGATATCTAATTTTAAAGTTTTAAGTGTAAATAGCACTAGAAAGCACAAAGCACCAATTGTGGTAATCTAGCCGCATTGAACCAGGGCAAGCTGACAAGTTCAGGCCGACTGTAATGGAGCACGGGCCAGCTGCAGGGACCAAGTTAGGCCTACTGAACAAGAGTACCTTAAATCCTAAATGTGGAGTGTTGCGAGGTTCCGTATTGAGGATTCATTGTGCAGCAGAGGCGATGTGAGATCCTAGAAAGGAGATGTGCTGCTCAGCAACGTTTCCAGGATTCTCCGAGGCTGTGATGCACATTCCTGCATATTCATCGAGGATGCCATCAATGAGGGTCTTGCAATGCAAAGTGCTGCGTTAAAGATGCGCCGCACACCGGCTGCTTCCAAAGAAGCTTTGGGGCTTGCGATGTGAAGTCCTGCTTCATCATCATGGATGCCGTTGATGGGAGGTTTGCGATGTGAAGACCTGCTTTGATAATGCGTCACACAGCAACGATTCCAAGGATGTTGCAGGCTGCAATGCAAGGTCCTGCATAAGGGACATGTCACACAACAGTTCCAGTGTGGAGTTTCTGGGAGACAGTGCTGGCTCCACAGTTGAGCTGACAGACCACCTTTAGCCCCACTTTCAAGGGTCCTGATTTGGGGTGGCTCCAGTTAGGAAGGCAGGACTCACAGCTGGCATAGTCCAGGTGCTGGGGTCAAGATGTTAGAAGCCTGTTCTGTCCCAGGCATCTGATCAGGAAGTCAGCCAACTAGCCCTTGGAGTCACTCTGGTGGTCCTGGGTTCAAGATGCATGTCCAGTCATTCTCACTCAGGTAGGAGGGTTGCAGGGCTGCAGGGCAGCATATAAGGGAAGGAGAGGGTCAGTCCTTCTTGCAGCACAGCAGCCCTTCCTCTGAGTCTTCCACAGGTCCAGATATGTATTAAAGAGTTGAGGTCTGAGCTCCAATATTTATACCTGATGCCCTCTTTGAAGTAGGTGAAGGTTCTAGAGGCTTTCACCCCCCTGAGATATCAGGCATCCCCTTCCTCCTGCTCTGGCCCCAGGCTGTCTAGGGACACAAAAGACTAGTGACAAACCTTTTGTGAGTGTATTAAGGCAGGGCCTTTACGATGTGCAAGTGTGGGACGGACAGCTCCACCCTCTCGTTAAGTCAGAGTGACCCGTTCTCCAACACCCAGCTTCCCTTTGTCTCACTATCTAGGAACAATACACAAATCCCAACTGCCAGCTACACCTAGTCATGTGACCCAGGAACAGGCTGCAGGTACCAAATCATTAGGACAAGAAAATACCAACTTTCTAAAAGTAAATTGCCCCTCATTAGCCATGGATACATTAGTTAATTTTTCACAACATGAACACAAATCGTGTGTGCCAGTAACTTTTTCGAAACCTCAGTCTTATTTAATTATATGCTTTTCTGTGTAGCACTCACAAAGTAATCATTTTATACAAAGACAGAAAAGCACATTAAATCATATACATCCAAAGTACTGATTACATATCACATAATATACATATACACCCTTAATTGTCAGGTACATTCAACATGCATAACAACAACAGGTATACACATTTGAAACATACATTTCACATATTGAATAAATGTGTCAATTTGTCCACAATAATAAAACACAAGATGCGGAGCGTATCACAATGTAATTATACATACATAGTAGAATTTCTACTTTATTCCTCCCTTGTGGTTCCACAAGCAGCCAATGCCAGAGATGAAACCTACATCTCGTTAAGAGAAGACGATGATAGGGGATTGTGACCACGGCTCTGCTGAAGGGCAGGATTTTAAGAGAATGTACTGAGGGTTTACAGAGCTCTCCGTCTTCTCTCTCAGAATACGCAAGAGAGGAAATGTTTCATAACCCGGCCCAACTCTTCCCTTGTGATCCTTTCTGGGAGATCCTTTCTGGGAACCCGTATATCTCAGGACCACCCAACTTCCCTGCTATAGACCTGGCGTAATTGAGCCAGTGGATTCTGTTGCCCGTCTCCAGAAACAAACAACATTTTAGAATAATCTACTTCAGTTCCAGTTCAGGATGAATCCAGGTCCTGATCCACCCTAGCAGCGCGGAAAGTGTGAGCAAGTCTCAGATGTACCCAACCCCAGACTCTTCGTGGACCACAAAAAAGAAGCCGCGGGTTGTGCTGCTCGCAACAGCTTTCTCGTAAATGTATCTTCAGCTATCTGTAAATCCAGAGAACCCCTGTAACCCCAAATATCACTCCCTTAGCTGGCAACACACATTCGCTTGATAAATTTCACAAGCGCATGTACAGGCTTCGTTCCCAGTCTACTTGCAAAATCGAATACTGCCTGCTATAGCTCTGGACAATAAATTCCTTTTAAGCCCTCCTTAATGGGTCCCAGGAACATTTCACTCATTACCCTTCAAGAAGAAATTAGAAAAAATACCACCCAAACAGACCTAGCTCATGTTCCAAATAATATGAAACTCTGCACAAAAACACCTGCCCACCTGCAGGCCTTGGCAAGTCTGAAATACCCTCGACTTACTTTTAGTTTAGCCACTGTCCGTTTACTCCTCATCATGTTTGATTCATCGTTAAATGCTCACTGTAAAGCGCCCAGACGCTTCTCGCTTGGGTAGGATTACACAAAAGCACTATGTTGAGAGGGAAGATGTGAGTTGTGTGCCAGGCGAAAGGTGCCAGCTTCTCAATCTACTTTGAAGGATGCACCAACCCACCGTGGCGAGTGAGTTGGGAGCACAGACTGTGGCACTATTCAACGATTTGTGTTTCTGCCCGCGACAGTGCCTAGAAGGTGGTATGCAGTCCGTGCAACAAAGGAACTAAAAAAAATAGAACGCATGGGAAGAGACATACACCAGCAGAAAAGAGTGTGGGGGAGAGGAGGGGAGTGAGAAGATTTTTAAAATTCAAAATCAGAAATAAAATCGCCTCTGGGCCCTGCTGCGCTCAACTGAAAACATTATTATCTAGCTAGAAAGAAAATAGCGGTGGACATAGAGTTTGTTTCCACAAGCGCAGATTTTGGCAGCCAAAGAAGCTGAAGCAACCGGACGGAGATAATCTGCTCTCTCCAAGATCGCACCGTTCTAGCAGGTGGGGAAGCCGGGATTTAAAGTTGTGTCTCCTCGTGGAAGTTGGGCACAGCACGAGTGCATCCGTACATTGCACCCGAGATCAGTGCTTAATTTATAAATAAAAACGTGCCGGTGCCCAAAATCCTCATCTTAAACATGCGGCTGCTGCAATTAAACGCTTGAACACGGAATATTGATGCAGTGTATTCCTGAAGTCATCTCGGGCCTCTTCAATCCATACAATATAAAGCCGCTCCCTGCCCCTTCAGGTCATTCTAGCAGCTTTCTTCTTTCTCACTTTGTGACGCTTTTCCGTTTTTCTCTTCATCTGTCTTTCCCATATGTGTCTTTTGCTTGCAGAAAATGCTTGAGGCAGAAGAATAAGCCCCGGCCTTCAAAAATAAGTGCCGCTGCTTCGCACCGGAAACAAGCACAAATTAAGCACTGCCTGAGATCCGACCTCAGGTTTTAAGTACGTGGGGGTGGATATTTGGACGGAGCGTAGATTTTTAAAAAGTTCGCCAGCTGCATCATGAACAGTTGGCGACAGAGTAAAAGGCATCTAAAAAATGGGCACAAATTCCCTGTTATTCTGCAGTTATTCTCTTTGGTGCAGGCATGTTTTGAATGGAGATCTACCCGCCTTGTCATTTCCTTCTCGTTGGGGTGTTTGAGTTTTTGGTACACCACCTACATATACGTAGGACTACAAGCCCCACAGAGCACTACATGAGGGGAGGTTTGGGGAAATTCTGGTTGAAAACAGTCTCCACAAGCATTTGCAATGCAAAGGGTCTCCCGTTTGCTCGAGTTAGAGCTATTAGCACTGTAAACTCCTAATCGGACTTTTCTTGCCACATAAACTGAAAAGTAAAACAGCTTCACATAAGCGAGCCCACGGCCACCATGAAGCGAGACGGAGACACACAAAAGAAAACAGAAGTTCGCTTGCAGTGAAACGTATCAGCAAAAGTGCAATTATCCATGTAACCCGCAAAAGTACAATTAGCCATGTAACCTGCAAAAGTGCAACTAGCCATGTATCAAGGTCAATGTCATGCAAAGCGCTCAACTACTGCCCAGCCAGTTCGTGCTGCCTATGAAATAAAGAGGAAAAAGTAGTCCAGAAACCATATGGAAAACATGGAGCCTCATATGTTTTCAGTAGTTGGCGGGTGCGCTCGAGGAGGGCTAAACACCAGAAAAGGCTTTGCGCTCAACCCTAAAAAGGGCACAGCAATTACCCAAACTCTACCATATATTCTATTTCATCCCGACAAACAGCAACAAAGAATAGCGGCATGTTCCTTCAAATGGGCCATAGAGTCCCAGCACCTAGACAGCGTTTTTAAAGTGTCCATAATCAATTCAGTCCTTTGTTTCTTTTTACATAAAATAACAACTAGAGTGCAAGTCTTGTTCGAAAATGTCACCACAAAAAAAATCATTTGTGAAAAAGGATAAAACAATGTGGTCAAATTCTTTCTAGACTTCTCAACATTCCAGTAATTTTCATAAAGATAATAACTGTGTAGTACATTTTTTAATGAGGCGGAAAAACTTTTTCAACACTTGAAATGCGAAATGACACTAAATATAATGGCAGACTGCAGTGCTGATTCTAGATCTGATAATATAATCCCCTGAGTGTAATTCCACAGAATATGGGAATGTACCCAAATCTTTACAGACAATATACTAAAACACATGGAATATTTCTCACAAGCCAAAACGTGTTGTATGCTAATCAATAAATATTGCACAATCCCAGTATATTGCACAATCCCAGTATATTACATAATTTTCATATTAAAATGTGTCATCACTGCAAGGAAAGTGCAATAGTGTGATGTATAAAAAGTGTTTGTATTTCTTGTATTCAACCCCTTCAATTAATAGTTTATGACAATAAAAGAGCATTGGTATAATAAGGGGGCTCAAGCAAATATGAAGCAGGGAAGGAGAAGACCAGGTAGAAAGTGCTAAGAACAAGATAGAATTTTAATGTGCACAAGTTTAAATATAGGTCCAATCATATGATTACCTTCTAAACAATTCTTCAATATGCTGGAAAATACAGAAGTTTCAAAATGTATGAAAAATATATCAGTTATTTGTATGTTATAGTGTAAAGTACTAGTTCTCCACAACAGAAACCCCAGCCTCAATAAGCATATGAGCCCACTCATCATCAGAAATCATTTGAAACAAAGTGTACTGTGCATATAGTCTGTTTGATAAAAAATCCAACCATCTATAAAAGCAAAAAATAAATAAATTATCCAAAAAACGAATAACTCAAGTCTTTCCAGGTGTAAGGACAATCAATTAATCTCTACCACATAATTCTCATCTAGATTGTCCATGACTTTTCAGCACATAAGAATTCGTCAACTTTTCACCATTTGAACATTCATATTTAGTCTCTGAAGATGTGCATGTAGCTCTGCATCAGAAGTATGTCCCATTGGTATTTCTGTCCCCAATGAGATAATAATTCTGGATTCTATTCTCTCTAATGTCAATTCCCGATTTTCGCCTCTTTCACTTGGTCTGATGTGTCTAATTCCATAATATTTAAGACCACTTATGTCACCTCCATGATATTCCTAAAACATTTTAGCTATTGGATATGAGAAATCTTGATTTTTGATGGCTTGTAAGTGCTGTAGGATCCTAAATTTGGTTTTGTTGACTGCTTTTCCAGCGCATAATATATCACAAGGACACTCTAAAACATAAACAACAAACTTAGTTTCACAGTTAATATGTTTTTACTTTCTTCAGTTTGCCATTATACAGTTGGTGGGTTTTCTGGACACCAATTATACAAGCTTTTCATTTTGTACATCTCCAGAAGCCTGGTTGACTAAGCCAATTAGTTTTTGTTGTCTTTGCTTCCTCAGGTGTAAAGTGACTTTGTGTAAGGAGGTGACTGAATGATGCAATACATATAGGTTTAATCTAAGTAATCCAGGACAGCTCGTTCAATACACAATGTAGGAATGTAGGTGGAATGTGGACAGAATAAGTATGCCCTGGGATAAACAGATATTGCAAGTTCCCACATTGAACTGCATAATTCCCCCCTCTTACCTTAGGATTTGGAACATATTAGTCACGTGTACATTTTTGAACAGTTTCGCACTCAGATTCTGCTGATAGTAGTGATTACACACAATAAATATGTTTTTTTTAAAAAGGAGTAGACCCTTTCTTTACATATAGGAAAGTATGGCTTTTAATATTAGGAACAGGTTTCTGTGGCTTTCTGTGGATGAGATAAAACCTCAAACATGTTTGCAGTACTTATAGACTAGAACAGGGACATGATGTGCAAAGCCCAGTTCTACATCAGTTTTTTATTTGCTCAGCGACTGTTTTGTGACCTCAGCGTGCCTTTGTAATGCAACAGATTTACAATTCAATGATATCACAAAATATTAATTTAGAGGCAATCGCAAAAAATCATGTAATTTTAATATGTGTTAGGCAAGAGGCATTTTGCAACCCCTGCTAATGGCTGTGAATGGAGAAATGGCACCCTGAGAGCGACAGTCACACCACACTCTAGGAGGCCACAGTTAGAATGGGGCTATGTGGCTGTGGTTTGGTAATGGCAGAATAACTTAACATAAGACATATACAGCATGGGAGCATAACATTGCATACGATAAGCAAACATATATGCAGCAGGAAACACATGTACACATGCATAAATGCAAGCATGTGTCCACACGCGAACACATACACCTCCCCTCCGTGCACTAACATCTCATTTTGTTACTCTCTTGATAGCAAATTCATTGGTTTTGAGATACGAACTGTTCTCCCAACAGTTGGTTTACTTTTAAAGCAGAGTCAAATTTTAAAAGTGTGATGTGAAAAACTCTCACGAGAGATGAAAGTAATAATAAAAAACGATTTTAATGAACGGGTGTTTTCAGTAGGAAAAAAAGTCTACCAAAATTGACAGTGCTAGGAATGAAATAGGGGTGCAAATAATAGCGAGTTAGAAGGTAGGTAAGTATTTTAGTGGGAGAGATGTAGAGACATGGAGCGGGGTTATGGGAAGAGATTTAAATATGATGGGAGGAGTGGGGAGCAAGCAGTGGAGTGAGAGACAGAAGAAAAGTGACGGGAGGGAGGGCGAGATGAGAAAAGCAGAGTATTAAAAGATGGAGTGTCCAACACCAGACAAGGAAAGTACAAGGCTCGTGAAAAAGACCGAGAAAAGATGCTGACCAGTGCTTAATTTGAGCCAGTGGTTTCCTGTGTGGGGCACCGTTTTTTTTTTTTTTGAGGGCCGGTACTTAGTTTTTTTGCATCAGGCATTTACTGCAAGCAAAAGACACTATTGGGAAATGTGAAGGAAGAGAAAGACGGAAAAGCATAACAAAGGGAGAAAACAGAAAGCTGCCACAGTGAGCTGAAAGTGCAGGGAGTGTTTGAAAATGAATTAAAGAGACTCGCAATGGCTTTTTGATTACGCTGCCTCAGTATTCAGTGCTCGCACATTTAATTGCAGCAGCTGTGTGTTTCAGATGAAAGCTTTGGGCACCAGCACGTTTTTATTTACAAAGTAACTACTAATGTTGACTCTAGTAGTGGGTGGGTAAGAAACTTGTGTGAGCTAGAGAGATCTCTTAAATTCAAGGAGTTGGAGGTTATACATAGATTTGTGAGTGATGAGCAACAGTTGAGGCATTGACAGGAGTGAGAGAAAAAAAAAGATAAAGTGAAACTGGAGGAAGTAAAATGAAAAATACTGAGGGGAAAGTAAGTCACTTTCATATCTCAAACTGATTAAGGGAGAAGCCCAGTTTACAAGGGTAACATGATGCGTCAAAGAACAGAAACCACTTTTAGGAATTTGATTCCATTAATATCTGCATAATAAAAGAAAAAGGCGAGCATGGAATTCCTGGAAGTGTTAGCCACTGGCAATTTGCTGAGGCCACCCTCCACTCAAAGTTTTTTTGCCCCATTCATCACTCTGGACAGGGAGCAATAAAATGCAAATCATACTTTTTCCTGCTCCAACAGAAAGGAATCCAGTATGGGGTTGCATGTGTGTCTGTTTGTCTGGCACTTTGCAGTTTGTGTTGGACTGCTCCTATTGGATGAAGACTAAGACAGTGCGTATTCCGAGGGTGCTGTTGTTCAGCGGCATTGGTCTCGGCTTCCTTAAGGGAGCTGAGGCCCAAGCCGTGGCACTGTATCTGCCAGGCTGACCAGTGGAAATGTCGCAATACTATGTTACAACCAGTCAGCCTGGTGGAAACAGAGACAGCTGAGGACCATGGAGTGACTGGAGCTCAGGGTAGTTGAATAAATCAGAGAGAGAAGTGGGTAAGTAAAGGGATTAGCATGGAGATCCTCGTTTAACAGCAATGCAGCTTGCTGCTACAATAGGTGAGACCACAGCAGGTGATTAGAAGTGACTGGTGGGGTGGGGGATTGTTCTGTGAAGTCCATGAGCCACTAAAATAAAGCAAAAATTTAAGGAAGAGAGAAGCAAGACAGATGAATGGCCTGTGAGGAGACTGAAATATGAGAAAACTTAAAGAGGTGTCTGTCTGAGGGAAAATTAGAAAAAGGACAGTGAAAGAAGCAGGAGAGAGGTTACCTTCCTGCTTGTATCTTAAGCGAGAGTGAAAGGAGAAAGAAGCAAGAGAGAGGACTGTGTTGGCAAAATGATAAATGATGGGAGCGTGGAGTGTTAGGCAAACATTAAAAATCAACGGGTTGAAAAAATGTTTGGTGGGAGGAGCGGAACGAGAGAGGCAAGCGAGATGAATGGACTAGGAGAAAGGTTATGAAGGAGCGGAGTGAGAGAGAAAAAACGTGACGAATAGGCTGTGAGAAATGTGTGTAAACGAGGGTGGAGTGAGCGTGTTTGCTTACCACTGACGGTCTCCCAGTAACACTAGACTATATGTAGCCCGTGGGGCAACCATTAAAAAATTACTTGCCTACAGTTCAATCTGAACAATACAAATGGTTTTGTGGTGTATTTGTCGGCTGCTGCTTCAAACCCTTTGTACCAGGTACCAGTTACCCTTCACGCAGATATCATTAAGGGATCATTATACCGTATATACCTGTAATGTGGCTGTGCTCGGGGCCTCGCTGGTCGAACTGACTTCCTCCTGCTTTGGAGGTCAAACGTTCCAAGGGGATGATTCCCTGGCGTACTAGCGCTGGCCAGGTAATTGTCCTCGCTGGAAGTTTCTGCTCAAGTTTTCATTCCTCTCATATTTCACCGGCTCCTTTCTTTCTCTCAGCGTGCTGCGAGCTGCAGTTAATCTTTATTATGACACCAGGATGTTCTTTGCTGTCATGACAGCCAAACTAATGGGTCACTTGAAATGGTGAAGGAACCCATGAAATGACTGGCAGTGCATTATACACCACAGTGACGAGGCGCTGCCTCCTACCCTCCACCTTTCTTGTTCTCTCCCTTCTGTTACATTTTCTCCTTGATTCCACGTTCCACTCTCCTTGAGTCGTTTCCTCGTTCTTTAAATTGTGTGTTTTTTTCCAAAAGAATGTCCCAAAGGTGGATGTATCACACACCATTTAAGAAATCATATCCCCAAGCTGTACATGAAACACTGTCACTGGTCACCAAATTTTTCTGATAATTCAGACTTTACGAGAATTGTTTTTCCAGACTGACTAATAATTATTAATGACTCAAAACCTACTCTCTAAAAATAATTCTTGAAAAGTGTTGAATAGGAAGAAGTGTTTGTACGTAAGTGGGGGGAGGGGTATACATACCCATGCGTTGCTCAACAAAGGTAAGGAGTTCCCAAACATAAAAGTTCTGTTTTGTTGCCAGCAACATGTACTTCTAGTTACCTGGGAGAGGGCTACTTGAAGAGATGTGTTTTTAGTTTCTTACTGAATTGCAGGAGAGATGGTTTTATTCTGATGGCAATAGGGTCACTCTTCCAGCCTGGGTGTGCAGATGCAAAAAAGGTTTTCAGTTTTTTGCATCTTTTTGCCTTCTATTGAAATGCACTCTCAGAGGTGGTTAATTTCTTAGCTAAACTAGCCTTGGGTGTGGGTTGGTTTCTGACGATTATGTGGATAATACTGACTAGGTAGGACAGAGAGGGCAGTTCCTTATTTTTTTTAAAACATATTTGAGACAAGCCGCTGCATAAATGATGACTTTCACGGGAATCAAAGTGATATCTGGATGACTATTGAGCCAAGATTTTCCACCGTCTAGATGGGAGGGGGTTGAGGCATGTCAATTCTAAAGTTGGCTTCTGAAAGAAAGTGTTTTGATCACCTGATCCACCCTGGAAAGGTCCTTGAGACCCTGCAAAAGGCAGGTCTCACTATCAAGGCAAGTAAGTGCCAGATAGAGCAGAGAAAGGTTGTATACTTGGGCCACCTGGTAAGTGGAGGCTAGGTTCAGCCACTACAGCCCAAGATTCAGACCATTCTGGCTTGGGAAGCTCCAACCACCCAGACTCAAATCAGGGCATTACTTGGCTTGACTGGGTACTACAGGAGGTTTGTGTAGGATTATGGTACCAATATGGCCCCCCACACCGAATTTACCTCCAAGAAAATTACCAAAAAGATCAACTGACAGTGAATTGTCAAAAGGCTTTTGACACTCTGAAGGGTGCAATATGCTCTGTTCGAGTCCTGAAAGCTTCAGATTACTCTAGGCAGTTTACTGTCTAAACAGAAATGTAAGAAGCTGGCTCTTTAGTTAGTGTACAAAAATGACGTGCACTGTGCAGAGTCCAAGCAACCCCACCTTGGTATCCAGAGGTAACAAGCAGTCCACCTAATGCTTTGTTATTGTGGTAGTCTGGGTGAGCAGTTAGGCTTTTCTTGGAGATGTGCTAAGCATTTGTTGTACTCACAGTATCAGCAAATGTGGGCACACACTAGGAAGAATAACTTGAGACCAATTTACAAAAATACTTAAGATTTTTATAAAACTTAAGACCAAGATCATCAATTTACAGTAAGTACTTTTTAGTTATGGTTTTTTAAATTTTAGAAAATGTTCAGTTTCTGTGCGTAATTGCGCACCATAGGAATCAATGGGAAAAACTTTAAAAATACATATAGAATCAGGCAATGTTCTCACAAGTGTCACCTTCTAATTTGAGGTCAAGGTCGTTGAGATGTCCCGTGGGCCAGCTGGAGAAGTTCAGGCAGTCCCCAGTTCAAGCAAGAGCAGCAAATGAAAGTCTCAGACCTGGTGCACAACAGAGAAGGAGACCACTTGGAAACACACTGTACAGAGGGATTTAAAGGTAGGTCTGGTGGGTCTCCTTGGAGGGTAGAGTATGCAAGGGGTAGGGAACCCCTAAAGCACCGCTGCTTTGTTGATGCAAGGTCCGGGGGGCCGGTTGCAGCGCAGATAGGTCAGTCAAGGATTTTGCGCCTTGGGGCCTTGGAACCAGGAGAACGTCACTTTGAGGGTGGTTTTCAGGTCAGCATGGCCACTCTGGGGTGTGGTTAATGGATGTCCTGAAGTCCCTCGTCTGGGGCTTGCTTCTGGTGTTTTTGGAGTTTGGAGTGGACTTTGCTTCTGGGTGTCCAACATTGAGGGTCCAGTATCCCGGGTATTGGTACTTCTCAGGCCTTGAAGGTTCTAGTGCCAGCAAACTTGGCACACTGGTAGGTTTTGTCCCTTGAGTCTGTCTCGTGGATATGATCTGGCTGCACCGTCCAGTTCATTGGTCAGCCACTGGGCAGTGAACTAAATTTCAATGGTTCCATGCCTGCAGGGTGCAGGAGAGTGATACCTTCACTCTGAGGGAGATGTTTGGTGATTTTAAGAACGCTGGAGGTCCTCTAGGGGCTGGTAGAGTTTTTCCAATTTCCAGGCAACATCTCAGTGGTGATTGTCGAGCCCTACGAGCAGCAGGCTGGGTTTGGCATCTTTTACTTGTTGCAGCAGGACTTCTGTTCTCGTGCTTTAGGTATTCTTTGTTCCTGGTCTTGTTGTGTCCATCAAATCTGATCTGTTGGTCTAGGGATACCCACTATATACAGCATTTAGTGGGCCTTACGGTGAGTAAATGGTAGTGGTCAAAGGGTCACCTACCTTAGGGTGGCTACACCCACTAAGTGACCACTTCCTGTGGGAAGGGGACACATCCTTAACCCTGTTTGGCTATTTTCCTGCCATCCAAGATGGAGGATAATTAAATGGAGTGGTCACTTCGCCTGCTACACCTGAGGGGTGGTGCAGGCTGAGGGAGTGGGGGGGATATTCCTCCTACTCTGGCCAAGTTTTCCCACTGGTTTTCCCACTCAAAGTGGGGGAAAAACCATAGGGCAGTCATCTGCTGCTAGCAGCAGAGGTGGGGTCAGATTTCAAAGGTGGTGAGGCCTTTGAAGCTGACTGCTGGTGCAGGGTGTTTGCCTGGGGGTGAAGGTGTAACACCTCTATCCAGGAAAGGCTTTGTGGTCTGCCTCCTGAGAGCAGAGGCTTTCATCTCCGTAGTCCAGACTTCTGTCTGGTAGTGGCAGGCTGGCTAAGACCAGTCAGCAACCATGCCAGGGCTGTTAGGGTTTGCAGGGGACATATCTAAGGTGCCTTCTGGGTACATTTTATAATACATCCAACACTGGCATCAATGTGGGTTTATTATTCTAAGTTGTTTGATACCAAACAACCCTTTATTCAGCGAGACCATCATGTAACTGGGGAACTTGTCATTAAACACACCAGATACCAAAACTCTGCACCTTTCCCCACCAAAAGAAGTGTTCGTAGTCCATATGTAGAAATCACCATGGCTCAGGACAAGCAACTGCTACATCTGTCCGACGACTTAAAAATAGCTCCAATTAGTTTCAACCACTTCAAAAGTGCAGATGCAGGTCGAAACACAGCCCTGTTTAGTTTCCTCCACCTCACACTTGAAGATGCGTGTCATACCGCTAAGCACTTCCCAATCATGTCGTCGGCAGTCACATTTTGCGTTTAAGCTTCCCAACTGTGACTATAACCATATGTGCCTTTAGCCTTAGGTGTGTACCATACACATGTTTAAGTGTGCTGCAAACTTTTAAAAAACACCTTCCATACATGCGCACATTCTAAACTTGTGATCGCCGTGCCACACCAGCCCCTAGATGTGGTTCAACACAGTCTACCAGCACGTCTCTGCGGTCTTCAATCCAGCTGCACATGACCACCGTGCCAACCTGCTGTCTCAGAATGTCATGCAAATGCACCATAGCGCGCCACTGCCAGCTAGTTTTCCAGAATACATCACAAGTGCAGCTTAACATGAAGCAATGTGAGCTTTATGCACAAGGTTGTATCACAAAAGCTTCTTGGTGTGCATACACACGGGTGGCTATAGACAGTTCATGTCAGCCTTGTGGTTAATTCAAACTGCTGCACAAGTAAATGCTCACTCTTCCAACTGTCACTGATATGCAAGTAAATGCTTGCGTGTTGGAAATGGCCCTTTTTACAGGGTCATCCCCAGTCTTTTTGCCTCCTGCCTCCTATTTGTTCTGTCCTGTTGCTGTTGGCTTTTGAACTCTGAGCACTTTACCACTGCTAACCAGTGCTAAAGTGCATATGTTCTCTGTGTAAATTGTATGTAATTGGTTTATCCATGATTGGCATATTTGGTTTACTGGTGAGTCCCTAGTAAAGTGCACTAGAGGTGCCAGGGTCTGTAAATCAAATGCAACTAGTGGGCCTGCAGCACTGGTTGTGCTACCCACACAAGTAGCTCTGTAATCATGTCTCAGACCTGCCATTGCAGTGTCTGTGTGTGCAGTTTTACCTGTAAATTCGACTTGGCAAGTGTACCCACTTGCCAGGCCTAAACGTTCCCTTTTCTTACATGTAAGGCACCCCTAAGGTAAGCCCTAGGTAGTCCCAATGGCAGGGTGCAGTGTATGGTTAAGGTAGGACATATAGTAATGTGTTTTATATGTCCTGACACTGAAATATTGCTAAATTCGTTTTTCACTGTTGCAAGGCCTATCCCTCTCATAGGTTAACATGGGGGCTACCTTTAAATCTGATTAAAGTGTAGATTCCCTTTGGGAGCGGATGGACATGTGGAGTTTGGGGTCTCTGAGCTCACAATTTAAAAATACATCTTTTTAGTAAAGTTGATTTTAAGATTGTGTGTTTGAAAATGCCACTTTTAGAAAGTGAGCATTTTCTTGCTTATACCATTTCTGTGACTCTGCCTGTTTGTGGATTCCCTATCCGGGTCAGTTTGACAGTCGGGCTGGTTGCACCTCACACTAGACAGTGACACAAAGGGAGCTGGGGTGTAGCCTGCATATCCTGATGAGCCATCTGTGCTAGGAGGGAGGGGAGGGGTGGTCACTCACACCTGAAAGGGCTGTGCCTACCCTCACACAATGCAGTCTCCAACCCCCTGTTGAGTGCCTGGGGCCTGTCCTGGGCAAGGCAGGATTTCACATTCAAAGGAGACTTTACTTTGAAGTAGGCCTACTTCAAAGGAGAAATTGGGTATAAGAAGGGCACCCAAAGCCACAGACTTGAGAAACACTTCTGGAACCATGAGGAACCTCTGCCTGGAGAAGAGCTGAATAGCTGAGGAAGCAGAGCTGCCCTGCCTGTGCTTTGTGGAGTTATCCTGCAGTTGCTGCTTCTGCCAGAGTAAGAGGGCAAAGACTGGACTTTGTGTGCCTTCCATCTTGAGAAGAAATCTCCAAGGGCTTGATTTAGAGCTTGCCTCCTGTTGTTTGAAGTCTCAGGGACAGCAAAGACTTCTCTCTGCCAGCACCTGGAGTCTCTGGAGAGACTCCTACTCTGCCCTGTGGTGCCCATCCAGTTCCTGGGACCCTGAAAGGAGAAGCTGGCAGCCTAAAGACAAGGAAATCCACACACAGAGCGCAGTGCGGGGAAAAGATTGACGCATCTCCGATCTGCGGCTGAAAAAACGACGCACCGCTGGCTCCGCAGCTGAGAAAGCGACACTCGCAGGAAACGCGACTGAAGAATCGACCCACGGAGCAGGAGAAATGACGCGCAGCTTCGCTGACGGAGGCTGGGAGATCACAACCTGCGCTGCGGAGATTTCGGTTCATAGTGCGGCTGGATTTCTGACTCACGTACCACCGTGCAGAGTTATTTTTGACGCACACTAGCCCGTGCGGGGTTATTTTTGACACGCACCAGGTACATTTTCAATCTAGCAGCGCTAGTGTGTGTTTAAAACTACTTAAAGACTCTTTTTGCATTTTTATTGATAACTTGACTTGTGTATGGTGGATTTTTGTTGTTTTGGTCTTGTTTTGTTTAGATAAGTATCTCCTTTTTCTTCTAAAGGGGTGTTTTCATTTTGTAGTGTTTTTATTAAGTTACTGTGTGTGCTGGTACAAATACTTTACACCTAGCACTATGAAGTTAAGCTTACTGCTCTGCCAAGCTACCAAGGGGGTAAGCAGGGGTTAGCTGAGGGTGATTCACTTTTAACCTGACTAGAGTGAGGGTCCTTGCTTGAACAGGGGGTAACCTGACTGTCAACCAAAGACCCCATTTCTAACATTGCGCTTCCAACTGTCACTGCACAATAGACTCACTGTGCATATTCCAATTAAATCCGCATTTGGCACAGTCCCCACCAGGCACAGCAAACCTGGCTCAAAAACAGTAACTTCTTGTCAGCGCTCTCCAGTCTAGTGATCATCCTTATTCACCTGTGTACAGTTCAGTAGACCACACTCTTGAACTTTAAGTTTATTGGTTCATTGTCTGCATGCTGCCTGATGGAAAAGACACTGGTGGGGCTCTGGCATCTACCTTTTCGCTTCTTACGTCTCTCTTCTCCTTTTGCACCTTAAATGTTCCTTCACTTCTTTGTTACATAAGTTCCCTTACACATTGGTTGGCTACCAGGTCGTCCCCAGTGTTGTAATGGAGGATTCTTCCTTAAGGAAGCGGAGTGAGGTAGCCAGTTCTCATAGGATAGCAACTTGTAGATTTATTCAAGGGGTCACAGGTTAGGTTACAAGTAGCTTAAAGGGAAAACCCCACCAGGAGTAGCATTCTCTCTGCTCAACCCACTCTCTAACTGCCCACTCATTCAATCACTCACCAACATTCTATGACTTCATACATTGGCTGAGCAAGGCAGGGAACAGGGAAGCTATGCACAGAATGCTTATTAACAATTTCAAGTTAATACAACTTGTACAGATTATATTGTATTAGTTTTATATTATTTTTAGTGTCTTTGTTTAATCTGGTAATATATTTAAGGTTCTTTTGGCTGGTTGCTGGGTTCGTAGGAGAAAAGGATGGGAAGTTTTTCAAATATTTATTTGGAATTAATTAAATTAAAAAAATATATATTTTACGGCACTCGCCGCACCAACTTATGGTGAAAAACTTTCAAAACTTTATTCAAATTTGTGCTAATGACTGCATTTACCATGATGCCTTGGGGTCACAAATGCTGGAATGGAAGACAGGGTGCTCCCCATTTTGACTGTTGTAATTAAGGCTCCCGTGAGCCTCTGAGCTGACGAGCTCAGGTGAAGCACCTGTGCGCCTTCTTGAGTGGTACTTAAACCTGTGAATACTTTCAAGGCGGCATTTCAAGCAACCCTGCTAGCTACACGTTGTATAAAAAAAAATACGGCACTCGCCGCACCAACTTATGGTGAAAAACTTTCAAAACTTTATTCAAATTTGTGCTAATGACTGCATTTACCATGATGCCTTGGGGTCACAAATGCTGGAATGGAAGACAGGGTGCTCCCCATTTTGACTGTTAAAAAAATATATACATTGTAATTTGTTAATTAGATGAGTAATTGGTAATTTTACAGTATGATTATTTTGTATTTGTTAATTAGCAAATTAAATAATTGTGTTAATTTAGTTATTTTTCTATTTTGTATATTCATTATACGATTAATGTTTTTTTGTATAGTAATTGTATAGTGTTTTTTTTTTTTAGAATAATGTGTATTGTGATTTTTGTTCAGTTATTTATTGAAGATATTTTTGTGGTTGCTGGATTTTTGGGTAATAGGGTAGGAAGTTTTTGAAATCTATTTTCATTTTTTTAAAAATGTATATATTTTATTAATAGAGCATGTATAGTTTATATTATTTCATATTTTTAGCTTTTGATTTATATACATTGTACAATGGTAACAATATATTGATATGATTATGTAAATGTATTTCATATTAATATAACTCTGTACATGTATAATTTATTTTGTAGTAATTTAGGGTAGGGGAAATTAAATCTGAGCCTTCTAGAGCTTAACATTTTCCCTAATGTTGCATATGCTTGAGTGGTGATCCCCCTCCAAAATCCAGCACTTTTCCTGCAGTTGCTTATGTTACAGTGAAAATAGTAAGTCTAACTACTTCTAAGTTCAGCATGGTTCCTACAGTTATTTGTGTTGCAGTGACTCTCCCCATACTACCTTCAGAGTCTAACACTTCCCCTAGTTGCTTGCATCATAGTAGGAATAATAATACAACCACTCCAAAACCCAACACTTTCCTTATTTTTGGTCAGGGTGGAGTGAGAGTAGTTAATTTGACACCTCTAAAACTATCTTTTTTTAATCTGATTTTTTTTAAATTGTTACATTTTTTGCTTTAATGTTATATTTTAGTTTAATTGAAATTATTTGTATTTATTCTTGCAGTATTTTTTTACATCTAGTGTTTGTAATTATAAAATAATGTTTATAAATTTTATATTATGTTTAAACAATATGTATTTTTTATATATTAATTATTTTAAAGCATAGCTTGTTAATTTGTTTGAGTGTTATACTTGTTATATGTTTATATTAAGTGTTTTTAATATTTTTAAAGTTAATGTATCCTTGAAGGTTAATATAGTGTATAATAGAGTTTGAAATACCTATTTTTGATGATATTGTGGTTTTGTATATTTTTGTTGTCAACATTTTTGACTTTACATACAAAGTATGTAAACATTGATTTATTTGGCGATTTTTTTGTCATCGATATTTCATCATTCAGCCATCTCTGCTGGAAGTTGCTTTCCCAAGAGTTTTCACATGATGATGCTCTGAATTGTCTCAAGAGTACGTACAGAGCTATTTTACGTTTGTACTAGTTTTGCCTTTGTGCTAGACGCTTCCATGGAACTAACCCCTCGACCTCCTTGGAGGGACCGTTCCACTGAAGACTGCAATTGAAAGCACTGTCTTCATTCAAGAAAAAATTGTGCTACGAAGTGGTTCGATCACAAACTCACTCTTTGCAAACCTTTAATGAAATACATAAATGAATGCTTTTCTTAATATTTCATAGTGTTAACTTATGTTCTGCTATTCTCACCAACACTTCCCTTTCTTTGTCTGTAGTCTGGTCCTTCGTTTTTTTCCACTGTCTTTTATTTTTTATCTCGTATTAGTGTAGTTTGTCATTTATTTTACCTCGTACCTTCTTTTGCTCTTCTAACCTCTTAATTTCCTCCTTCCTTCATTTTTTCTAACATGTATTGCTACTAGTGTCATCACAAGTACAATAAAATGGTGTTCACAGAGATGGTGCGGTTACTTTTGTTCCCACAGACAGCGTAATGCATTTTGAGATCATAAATATCTCTGGGTAAAGAACATAGACCACAGTAGTGTATGCGAGGCTCAGGGCAAGGGCCCGAAAATATACCTGGTAAAGGAAACAGTTGGCTTCTGAGGACTTTGTCCTGTAGTTAATACAGCTATGCCCGCCGTAACTCCACTTAAAGAAATTCCACCTGACTATAAAAAAAAGTAATACGTTGTAGCTTGTTTCCTGTGGTGCCTGCTGCACTACCGCAGAGCGCAGTTTACTTTACAACCTACAGCGCATGAACAATTTTGCACATGCATCATAGAAGAAATGGCATGATTTCACAGAGTCCATGTCCTCTTTACCACTGCCCTACATAGGAGCACCATAGCTCCAGTCAAGCGAGAGAGTCCCTGTTTCATAAATACATCTCAAGGGCTATGTGTGTAGGATGAAAAATTGTATCACAATATCGAGGTTATGTAGTTACATTTACAGCACTTCACAGCACTGTGAAGCATCAGAGTGCATTAGTGGACTGTTAGTATGTCACTCCATAAGTTGTGTTTCGTTGGACAGATGTTGGTTGGTAGTGTGACCTATGCAGGAAGAGGTTTAGTGCCATTCAGATTGGGTAGAGTGGGGCCATAACCCTATTGTATGTTTCTACACTTATGTCTACGATGGAGCAAAGAAGACTGAGGGATAAAATCTTTAAGCTTTATATTAACTCTGTGTCTGGATGGAAGGGCTAGGTTGAGAGCGTAGCCTCTGCTTGGAGTGTTTTGATGTTATGCAAGATGAATTACTGCGTTTGTTTAGCTACATTTATTCCTGAAGTGCAGTGAAGTAGAGTGAAAGACAGGCGCATGTGTGATAGAACCTTCGATCCCTCTGGGCCAATAGATTACGATTCTTGGATGTGTGTGAAGACAACCTCACGAACCAAGGACTCAAACAACTGGTCACCGCACCCACTCACTCAGCAGGACACACGCTGGACGCAATCTTCACCTCCAGCAACCACATCACATTCACACACACCACCGAACTCCACTGGACCGACCACCCCTGCATCCACTTCTCCTTCACGAAACCCACCACCAACAACACACCACACCCTACCGAATGTGGGACAACATCCCCATAGAACACCTGAACGCCAAGCTCACAAAAACTCCACCCCCCTTCACCAACGACCCCAACATCGCAGCTCACAACCTCACGCACTGGCTAAATACCTGCGCAGACTCCCTCACCCCACTGAAAAGTAACAACACCACCCACAACATCAAGACCGCCCCCTGGTTCACCACTGAACTCCAAGCCTCGAAGCGTGAATTCCACAAAACTGAAAAAGCATGGCACCAAGAGCCCTCCATGAACAACATCTCCACCCTCAAAACTACCATACGCCAACACCATCAACTCATCTGGACCACCAAATAGACTTAGTACAAAGAATGCATAGATAGTAACTCACATAACAGCAAGGAACTCTTCACCATCATCAAAGAGCTCACCAAACCCAAATCCTGTGCCATCGACTCCCATCACACACAAAACCTCTGCAACTCCCTCTACAACTACTTCCACCTCAAAATCTTAGACATACACAACAGTTTCACACCACCCGCACCCACCATCACCACCACTGACACCACCGACATGGCCAACAACACAACCCCACCCCACCCCAACCAACTGCATACCTGGACCCCTATCAACGAAGAAGAAACCAAAAAAACATGAACCTCATCCACTCAGGCTACCCCACAGACCCCTGCCCCCACCACATCTTCAACAAGGCCAGCCCAATCATCGCTCCCCAGCTCCACACCGTAATCAACAGCTCCTTCGACGCCACTACCTTCCCAGACACCTGGAAGCACTCCGAAGTCACCGCACTCCTCAAAAAAGCCAAAGCAGATCCGGAAGACCTCACCAACTACCGCCCAATCTCACTTCTGCCCTTCCCCGCCAAGGTCGCTGAGAAGATAGTGAAGGCCCAACTGTCTCACTTCCTATAGGAAAACAGCGCACTCGACGCCTCCCAGTCTGGATTTCGCAAGAACCACAGCACTGAGACCACCCTCATCGCCTGCACTGACGACATCAGGACCAGAGTCGACAAGGGCGAGACCGTCGCACTCATCCTCCTGGACCTCTCCGGAGCCTTCAACACTGTTTGCCACCAAACCCTCTGTGCATTCCTTTTCGACGCAGACATCCGGCACAAGGCCCTAGAATAGCTCACCTCCTTCCTCGCCGAAAGAACCCAGAAAGTCCACCTCCCTCCCTTCCAGTCCCCAGCAACCAAGATCATCTGCGGGGTCCCCCAAGGGTCCTCCCTCAGCCGTACCTGTTCAAAATTTACATGGCCCCGCTCGCCATCATCCTCCGCCCAATGGAATCACCATCACCTTGTACGCAGACGACACCCAGCTCGTCATCCCCTTCACCAGGAACCCTTCCACCGCCAAGACAAACCTCCACGCTGGACTCCTCGACACCGCCAAATGGATGACTACAAGCCACCTCAAACTCAACTCCAACAAAACAGAAATCATCATCTTCGGCCCCAACAAGACAGTATGGGACGACTCCTGGTGGCCCACCATCCTCAGACCACCCCCAACACTCTCCACCCATGCACGCAACCTCAGCATCATCTTAGACTCATCTCTCTCCATGGCCCAGCAAATCAACACCATATCATCCTCCTGTTTCAACACCCTTTGCATGCTACGGAAGACCTTCAAATGGATTCCCGAAAAAAACAGAAAAAACATCACCCATGCACTCATCAGCAGCAGATTAGACTACGGAAACGCCCTCTACGCTGGTACCACAGCCAAGCTTCAGCAGAAACTCCAGTATATCCAGAACGCAGCCGCACGCCTCATCCTCAACCTCCCACGCCACGAACACATCCCTGCTCACCTCAGAACCCTTCACTGGCTGCCCATCAGAAAAAGGATCGTCTTCAAAATCCTCATCCATGGCCCCCAGTCCCTCCACAACACTGAACCAGCCTACCTCAATGAAAGTGTGAACTTCCATGCACCCACTCGACTCCTCCGCGCTGCTCACCTTGCCCTCGCCACAGTCGCCCACATGCAACGCACCACCTCCTGAGGCAAATCCTTCTCCTACCTCGCCCCCAAGACCTGGAACTCCCTCCCCAACAAGCTAAGCAAGACCCAGGACCTCCCGACTTTCAGAAAGCACCTAAAGACATGGCTTTTTAAACAGTAAAATAGCATCCCCTCCCCGCTCCCCCCCCCCTCTCCAGGGCACCTTGAGACCCTTTCTGGTGAGTAGCACGCTTAATACATTTTTTGATTGACTTATTGATTGATTGATCTGATGCTCATACCTTCCTTGAATAGGATACTGGTTCCGGTTATTGGTTATTGCAGGGAAGAGCCAGGACTTTAACTCCTACCTGAATACCAAGTGATATTTCTTGTGTTTACCAGGTGAATCATTCCATCATTTTGATGATAATTCTAAGAAGAGTGTTCCCCAAATTATTTAATTTCTATAGTGTGAATGAACAACCGAAGTGCCAATCTTGAAAGCTTCATTCACAATGTAAAGCAGCTACAGTGTGGGCTGAAGGTGAGATTCTATCTGAGGAAGCATCTTACTCTGCAGTTTTCTTGGTCTCATCAGGGCCCCTCCACTATTTAAACCTTGCCGACTAACTGCTCTAGCAAATCAAAGGCTTAAGCAGTTTTCAACTACGCCATTCAGTGAATTAAGACAATGCATGTTATTACAAGTCAGCCCTATCTCAAAGATGGATTTAAGCAGCAACCGTACAGGTACTAATCTCCCTGACACAAGCGGTCTAAAAGATAAAAAAGGAAAAGGAATAATATGGCTTTGACACACTTAATTATCAATGAACTTCTATCAATAGGCTATAGAATTAATGATAACAGAGAGGTAGCAGAAAACATCTTTCTCAAATTTCAAAGACCTGGATGCGTAATATACAGTTAATGCAAATAGCCCTTTAATCATAACAGTGATTGGCAGGCAACAAGGCTCTGACCCTGAATTCCTGAACTAGATTCTCAAGGTGGCACTATAAATGTAGGTCATAGCCCAGAGGATAATATGGTCATAGGTGGCTTCAGCCTGTGGTTTGACATATTGATCAATAATAAGACTTGGCTTTTGGCTTTTACTGAGAGACAAAACCGGTACAGAAAACCACCACTCGAGCTTGTGCTTTTGTGTGAATTCCCAAGTGCTAACCCCATGGTGCAGCCACATATCTGGTTGATTCATTCATCAGTCATCCTCCACTTCTCAAATCTACTGTACAACCTAGGAAGGACGTTTCAAAACCCTTTACATCTAATTAAGGAAGAGTATGATATGGTTCCGAAATCATTCCGGTTAATCACATGCCACAGTTCAGATTATTGAACTTTTCTGAATGTTCCTCGCCATAGCTTCTACAGGACACTGGACAAATTCACGCCAACTAAAACCAGAAAAACAAGTTGGGATTTAATGCAACCATCAAATAACATAAAACAGAGGTATACCCGCTAAGAAAGATGCACAGAAGGGGCTAACACATAATCGAGAAAGAATTAAAATAAAAATCCTTACCAAACACAATCTCAGCTACTTGATTTGCTTTAAGAAGATAGTCATAATAATGTCTATTGCATGGAAATATTCAACCTAGAGCCTATATAAATGACACTGTACATTTTGTGACTGGAATCTGACAGATTATTGAGCAAAAAGCAGCGTGACAACGAGCAAGGTCAAAGAAAGATTAAACATATCTATCTAATCAACAGACTGGACTGAAAGTTTTACATAACATATACTCCACGGGGGAGAGATGGGATGAATTCTGAAAAGAGGTGTGGACTGAGATAAGAAGAACATTGGGCACAACAAAGGGAAATCCTAGTCAGTCAGTCCAATGAGCTGCTGTATTTTTCCATACTTTCAAAGAAGAATTGAAATGTCTTAGTGGATGAACAGCAATGTATTTTAACTGACACAGATAGCTCCAAACAATTCACTTTAAATTGACATCAGAGACAGCTTCCTTCGGAATGTTGCCAGACAGGTTGTGGAACTATAAGTCTGTTGGTCTATGTATCTCACTTTGGGATTTTTCACTGTACTACTGACCGTTTTCTCACCTTACAACATTTTATTTAGAAGTCCGATTGGCATCTCAATGATCACCACTTCAGACACTCTTAATTCCATAGGAGATTGTTCTATAGTACTGCTGCCATATGCAGGACCTAGTCCGGATTTCTCTACATAGCAGTTCCTCAATGAATTTGACTTCCATTTCTCTGATTCTACCTTCCCAGCCTCCTCTTCTTAATTTTGTCCTCTTCTCACATGTACTATTTTCCTGACCATTTCTTGAGAAAGCTTCGTATATCAGCTGCCCCACCTTGCAAGTCTTGCTCAAACTCATGGTGTATAAAGTTGCTCAGATATTTAATAGTTTGCAATGCGTATGCTGATTTCATGTTGTTTGTACCTTTGTAATTACCTTTCTTCACAACATAAATTTTGGACTTGTCATTCTAGAGTTCTCTAGTGCCCATGGGCTATGTTTGTTCTATATGAACCTGCATAAATAAATAATGAGTTGGAGTACCCCTTTGCAAGTGTACTCCAGAGGTGCAAGTTATAACCCCAAGTGCAGATTGCATGAGGGCAGTACCAACCAGGCTCCAGGATAGTGGCTCTCTTGTGAGATACCTCAATTGGACCCAAAACAATGGTCATCACCCACCTCAAGGTTTGGAGCAGTTTGGAGACCAAGGGTTAATGTTAGACTTTTAGCCGTGGGTGCGGTCTCCCTTAATGTTTTGCCTCTGTTTCCCAGGTTGTTGATGTGTGCTGGACTCTAATTTTGCTGTTTTTGTTACTCTGGGCACTTTACCTGCTAACCAGTGCTGAAGTGCAAGTGCACCTTTACAAAATGTGTATGTAATTGGCTTATCCATAAATGGCATATTTGATTTATTAGTAAGTCCCTAATACAGTGCACCAGAGGTGCCCAGGGCCTGTAAATCAAATGCTACTAGTGGGCTTGCAGCACTGGTTGTGCCACCCACATAAGTAGCTCTGTAATCATGTCTCAGACCTGCCATTGCAGTGTCTGTGTGTGCAGTTTTAACTATAAATTCGACGTTGCAAGTGTACCCACTTGCCAAGCCTAAACCTTCCCTTTTCATGCATGTAAGACACCCATAAGGTAGGCCCTAGGTAGCCTCCAGGGCAGGGTGCATTGTATGGTTAAGGTAGGACATATAGTAGTGTGTTTTATATGTCCTGACAGTGAAATATTGCTAAATTCGTTTTTCACTGTTGCATGGCCTTTCCCTCTCATAGATTAACATGGGCGCTACTTTTAAATCTGATTAAAGTGTAGATTTCCTTTGGGAGCGGATGGACATGTGGAGTTTGGGGTCTCTGAGCTCACAGTTTAAAAATACATCTTTTAGTAAAGTTGATTTTAAGATTGTGTGTTTGAAAATGCCACTTTTAGAAAGTGAGTATTTTCTTGCTTATATCATTTCTGTGACTCTGCCTGTTTGTGGATTCCCTCTCTAGGTCAGTTAACAGTTGGGCTGGTTGAACCTCACACTAGATAGTGACACAAAGGGAGCTGGGGTGTAGCCTGCATATCCTGATGAACCATCTGTGCCAGGAGGGAGGGGAGGTGTGATCACCCACACCTGAAAGGGCTGTGCCTGCCCTCACACAGTGCAGTCTCAACCCCCTGGTGAGTGTCTGGGGCCTGGCCTGGGCAAGACAGGATTTCACATTCAAGAGAGACTTTGCTTTGAAGTAGGCCTACTTCAAAGGAGAAAATGGGTATAAGAAGGGCACCCAAAACCACAGACTTTAGAACAATTCTGGAAACCAAGAGGAACCACTGCCTGGAGAAGAGCTGAAGAGCCTAGGAAGAAGAGCTGCCCTGCCTGTGACTGTGCTTTGTGGAGCTATCCTGCAGTTGCTGCTTCTGCCAGAGTAAGAGGGCAAAGACTGGACTTTGTGTTGCCTTCCTTCTTGTGAAGGTCTCCAAGGGCTTGATTTAGAGCTTGCCTCTTGTTGTTTGAAGTCTCAGGGACAGCAAAGACTTCTCTCTGCCAGCACCTGGAGTCTCTGGAGAGACTCCTACTCTGCCCTGTGGTGCCCATCCAGTTCCTGGGTCCCTGAAAGGATAAACTGGCAGCCTAAGAGGAAGAAATCCACGCACAGAATGCTGTGCGGGGAAAAGATTGATGCGACTCCGATCTGCAGCTGGGAAATCGACGCGCCGCCGGCTTTGCGGCTGAAAATCGACGATCGCCTGTAATGTGACCGAAGAATCGATGCACGGAGATGGTGAAACAATGCGCAGTATCGTTGACGTAGGCTGGTGAGATCGCAACCTGTGCTGCGTGGTTTTTGGATCATCGTGCGGCTGGATTTCTGACGCAAACACCGCTGGGTGTGTAAAAACGACCAAGGCCTGCCCTAACCCGAGAGTGCTGACTGGATCGATGCATCGCTCTCCTGCGGAGAGAAGAAACAACGCGCCCGACCCGACGGAACGAGAAACGGTGCAAGGTCTCGCTTGCGAGTGAAATCGACACATCGCAAGACCTTTTTGACGCTCACTCGCCGGTGCAGGTTTTTTGGGGATGCACCCAAGGTACATTTTCACGCTAACAGTGTTAGTCTGTGTTTAAAACTACACGAAGACTCTTTTTGCTTTTTAATTGATAACTTGACTTGTGTATTGTAGATTTTTGTTTGTTGTTTTGGTCGTGTTTTGTTTACATAAATATTTTCTATTTTTCTAAACCTGTGCTGTGTCATTTTGTAGTGTTTTCATTAGGTTACTGTGTGTGTTGGTACAAATACTTCACACCTAGCACTCTGAAGTTAAGCCTACTGCTTGTGCCAAGCTACTAAGAGGGTAAGCAGGGGTTAGCTGAGGGTGATTCTCTTTTACCCTGACTAGAGTGAGGGTCCTTGGACAGGGGGTAACCAGACTGCCAACCAAAGACCCCATTTCTAACAGTTAAAATATGGGAACTCAAACCCCTAACACAGTACTGATATTGCTCACCTGGACCCACCGCTGCAACTGTATGTAGCCTTTTTTTCCTTCTCGAATCCAGCTCAGTAAGTGGACCAGTATGGCACCACCATCTATCTCGTCCTATGTGCTGAACTGTGGCATGAAGCAGCACTCTCCAAGATTCGGGGAAGATCACAGGGCCAGACTGTAGAGATTGTACCAACCTAGACCTGCATAAGTAAGACCTGCATGAGACAAAGTCCAACACCCTGTCAGGGGACCCACCAGGGGACTGCCGTCCTTACCGGGAACATGGTTCCCGACGGGTCAATGGCAGCCGGATTTGTAACCAGCCATGGCTGCGCTGAACAACCCCACTTTCTGTCAGCCTTTCCATGGCAGGAATCCTGCCATGGAATGGCTAGCGGAAAGCTAGTGCAGGGGGTCACAGGGACCCCTCTTTTCAGCACCATCAGTGCACATTCTAATGGTGCTGGGGTGCTACTGTATTGGCCTCAGCTCCCTACAGGGAGCCGAGGCCAATACCGTAGCACTGTTCCCCTGGTCAGAACGTGTAATACAATGTTCCTGCTGGTCAGCCCCGCAGAAACATTGTTGTACGCTCAGAGGGGACGCCACTACCATGGCAGTGACGCACTCCCCATGGTTTTGGCAGTCCGATGGTGGGATCCCCAAAGTTGTAATCACGCCCTTAGATTCTAGCGGTTTTAGTTGGGGCTGAAATCACTAGGTTTTGAATGCCCCCTCCTTCCAGCCCGAGGACACTCTCACCCACATCATAAAAACATGGAGTGGAAATAACAATCGAAATACTGCTGGCTGTGCACTGGAAATCACCCAGTTCCCTTCAGACTGACTATTTAATCCACCAACCGAAAGGGTTGTGATGCATGTCTGGACAGCTGAATTGTAGTTCTCTAAGCTCCCACATTACAACTGGCAATCTCTATGAACAACAAGAGGAGGCCAGGAGGCCAGGAGGCCATGATGTTTTAATGAGATTTAAAAAAAAAAAAAAGCAAATTCACTATGTGGTTTGGTATCCCCCACAAAGCAAAGTAGGAAATTGATCAAATGTCATGTAGAATTTTTATTTTCCCATGGTCGTTACCAACAAGAAACATTAAAAGACAAAAACAGTGAAATCAGTTTCTTAATTGTTACTCATGACACACCATTCACCAACAACCACCATTTTAAGACAATCGTGATCATCGTAGCATGGTGGTAGCTCATGAGTTGAATTCTACGCCTCTCAAACCTCCCAACAACCTCCCAAAATAATGCATATTTGGAGGCAGCCGGACACCCAAGGCTGCACACATCTCAAAATGCGCTGTACTAATAAAATCAAATGTGCACAGGGACGACCCATGCGGACTGAATAGGCCAACATTTTCTACAGGCACCAAGTATAGAATTGTTTCCAATTCGCAGCCTGTGCATGTGCACCTATTATAAAAAGTCATATTTATAAAACATATACAAAATAAATAAGTAAAAGGCATATTATAAATAACAAATTATGCCGCAACAAACATTAATTAAAACTTTGCAAAGTACATTCTAAAATCCCGGGAGGTTAAAAAACAAACTAACTATGCCACTGCAATCTTACCAATGCTTTAATTGCCAGTAAAAAATAAAATAAATTACTAGCAGATAAACAATCATATCCTTATAACATATGTTAACCAACGGCATTAAAACGAGAAACACCAACGAAAACACATTTAATCTATTAGATAGGAAAAGGGCTAAAAAAAATAACCGGATATATGTGACAACTTTACGAAAAAAAACCTGCATCAAACACTGAACAAAACATAGAACATAATATAGCAACGTGGTGAGTTAAATTTGGATTAATACTTTAACACGAACTAGCCTTTGTATTTTACTTCATATTATTTAATAATAGTGATTATAGACTCAACTTACCAAACAAGATTTTTTACTGAGTGACGGGTTTGTGTGTTACATGCAAATGTATCTCTGTGGATATTTACACTGAAGCAAGAGAACACCTGCACGCACAACACGCATACATATGGGCGTAAACATATGCGCTAATAAATACGTTAGTAGTGTTTTCTACATCTACGATGCAAATTTCGCCAAGGTTTTTTATTTTATTTGTAGAGACTTGACTGTTCTTTCGAAAACTGTGAGCATCTATCTCTAATGGGCCACGCTCGTATCGCTCGCAGCTAAGCACTCTCATTGTCTCTTGAGGCAAAAAGAAAAAATACTTTCGCGTTTTACCATTCTCAAAGAAAACATATTTTGCGTTTAAGAAGCACTAAGGTTTCCTCAAGAAAGAGGGTTATAGATATTGGTGTACGTACAGAGTTTTACACTTCCCCGTGTGTTTTACCTCCATGGTCCTAGTTCATAACATATTGTTAGTTCTCATTTCCTTTCTCTTTCCAGCGCTTCTTCACTAGATCATGTTCATTTTATGAGCGTCGGGAAACCTTCTTTTAACACAGAAAATGTCATTCATTTTTCTTGTTCTTTGAAGGAAAGGCATAGTGGAGGGACTACATCTCAAATCTCGGTGTGTGCCCTTATTTATGTATTAATTTGTTTTTGTAGGGCTCTAATCCTATATCTCGGAAGAGTGCCTGTTACAAATAGCCAAAAGTAATCAGACACTGAGGTTCCGGAGACAATTGGGCGAGAAGAGTAGAACAGAGTGGAAATTGGGAGATGTTCCGGGTACTTTTTAACGTTTCTTTATTAAGTTTTCACTCAAACATTCTGTTACAGAAATTATTCGTCCAATATACATAGCACACATTTTCTCATAGGTTGCCACTATACATTGCATAGACAATAGCGTCTGACAACTCGTTTCATTGTACAGTATTGAAGTCAGCGGTATGATAAGGGCTTATACAATAACTGTCTAACTTCAGACCAACAAACTTAAGAAAAGCATTTGCAGTGCAATACGTCTCGCATTTGTGAGAGTTAGAGCTTTTGTCTTTGTGGATGACAATGTCTTTTAAATGTCTGTGTGTTTTGGTTTGGAATGTAGTGGATGTATGCTAGGTGGCACAGCAGCCATCCCAGGTCTGTCGCTGCAGGGGAGAGGACACAACAAGGCTGCCATCTTGGGAGTGTTTTTGCCTCATTCCTACAGACTGGCTATGATATTATATACACGAGTCCAGAGAGTGATGGGGAAGTGCTTTGTGCCTGGGACAGCGACTGTCGGGGGGTATTCGATGTGGGGTCTCTTCAAACAGGCAGCAGTGCTATTCGAGCGCTGTTTTAGACAGTGCTTAGGGAAGTGCTATCTTCAAGGTCCCAGTAACTGTGAGGGGACTGTCAAAGCCATGACAGTCATAAATTCTGAGAGGAGGAAGTGATGGAGTTTGCTCCACTCTTGTGCCCTGTGATACGCTGCTCCTCTCACTGTGGCACCCTTCTGTTAGCTTCTTTGCGCTACAGGGTAAGGGAAATGGCTGCCTTTACTAACTGAACTCTGTTTGAAGAGGTCCAATTTACATCTAAAGACTAGATTTTTTTTGCTATCAAGCCTGAGGCCGTGAACTGCTTGGGTCTGGAGTCATGACTCTTTTTCCACCATTTTGGAGACTGCACCTCTCACCATCTTCTTGCTTAGAGCTAACATATGTGCTTGGTTGGTGACCCTCCAGAGGTTATCAAGATCACGTGCGATCGCCTAATGTTAAGCTCTACTCAAGTCAGTTGGTTAATACACCCTGTGCAGAGGTCTTGATAGAATGAGAATGTCACAGATTACAATCCTGACATAGCTTTGTGACCTCTTCATCCCTGCAAGGTCGATGCAAATGAATTATAGTGATTTTGATAAGAATGTCACCTGCTTTGCAGCCCTATGAAATGGCTGAACCTGTAGTACCAAATGCTATATAAAAAAACAAGTTATTCAAAGACAGGCCCAGCACACTCCAGACAAAGAACCCTAGGGGAGAGGATGTGGCGTAAGGGCCAGAGTTGCTGACTTTGGAGCTCGGTAACACGGTTTGAGTCTCAGTGCTGGCTCAAAATCCTGTGATTCTAGGTAAACCACTTAATCTCCCCTTGCTACCAAAAATTAATGTATTCTTGTGTAATGTAACTGGTGCTCATGTAAAGTGCTGCAATACCTTTATATCGAGTTTGCACTATCTTAACTCTATTTGAAGAAGCCCAATGTACATCCAAAGGGTATATGTTTTTTGCTATCAGACTTGAGGCCGTGATGTGCTTTGATATGGAGTCACAACTCCTTTTCCACCCTTTTGGAGACAACACCTTTTGCCATCTTATTGCCTAGAACTAACCCATGTGTTTGGTTGGTGACCCTCTGGAGGTTATCAAGAGCACGTGCTATCGCCTAGTGTTAAGCTCTACTCAAGTCAGTTGGGTAATGCGTCCATTTTCTTACGATAATGGCATTACTCCTAGTCCTACTCCCTCGCCTTCCTTTAAACCAATGAGGCTTCCTGCCTCCCACTAGACCCTACCTTCCCCTTTTAAACCCCCCCCCACCCCTACCCCCTCCTGTACAAAAACCAAGCCCAAGTAGCAACTCAGACAGTCCGTACCGGGAGGGCGGGAGGGAACGGAAAGGAAGGCGAGGGAGTAGGACTAGGAGTAATGCCATTATCGTAAGAAAATGGACGCATTACCTCCCGTCCCTCCCTCACCTTCCTTTAAACCAATGAGACATAGCAAGAAACACACAGGAGACGGACACTGAGTTGCAAGAAGTTTATTATCATGCACAAAAGTCACCAATACCCCACCCTTATTACCTAATAGAGAATAAGACTCGGTGACCCAATACCGACTCCAAACCACCCAAGTCCGACACCCTATAATGCCGAACAAACGTCGAAGGAGAGGCCCAAGTGACGGCCCTGCAAATTTCCACCACTGAAGTCCCCTGAAGCTCAGCCACCGTAGCCGCCATACCCCTGGTAGAACAACCCTGAATCCCCTGTGGAGGAACCACCCCTTTCAAGGAATAAGCTAACAGAATCAATGATCTCATCTACTGACTCAAGGAAGCCGTGGAAGGCTTCTCCCCTTTACGGGCTGGACCGAAATTCACAAAAAGCAAATCACCCTTACGGAAAGGAGCCACCACACACAGATACTCCAACAAAGCCCTGCGCACATCTAACGAATGTAAACGAACCTCCTCCACCGAGGAGGGATTCGGACAAAAGGAAAGGATGACCTCCTGGCGAGCATGGAAAGACGAATTAACTTTCGGGATAAAAGAAGGCACCGGAACAAGAATCACCCGATCCTGAAAAACTTTACAAAAAGGAAAAGAACAGGCCAAGGCCCCCAATTCCCCTAAACGGCAGGCCGAAGTAATGGCCACCAAAAACGTCTTCAAGGAAAGATGGCGTAAATCACAGTCCCCCAGTGGTTCAAAAGGAGCAGCCGTTAAAGCATCCAAAACCAAAGAAAGATCCCATGAAGGAAAGGAACGTACAGGGTGAGGAAACAAATTAAGAAGCCCCTGAAAAAATCTAGGCATCAAACGACCCTCACCTGGAAGATTACGCCACGGACCTCTAAACGCCTAGCCGCCCACTGCACCCGCAGAGACGCCACTGACAACCCCAATTGTGCACCCTCCTGCAAGAACTGCATCACATCAAAGATAGACGCGCAGGTAGGATCCAATTCATGCCGTAAGCACCAAGAAGAAAAAACCTTCCACTGCCTACCATATGAAAGCAAAGTGGAACGCCGCCTGGAAGCCAGTAAAGTAGCACTCAAAGCCACTGGTACCCCCAGACCTGTCAAACCCCGGTGTTCAACTTCCAGGCCGTCAAGTGTAACCTCCTCAATTACCCCATCGAGAGGCAGGGAAACTCCAGGGGCGACGGACAAAGAGGAAGAGGCCACATCCGGCCGGATGCCATCAGCTGCAGCAATGGGAACCAATTCGCCCTTGGCCAATGGGGCGCAATCAGGATAACCCTGGCCCCCAGATGTCTCACCCTCAACAGAAAAGACCTGATCAGCTGAAACGGCGGGAAAGCATATAAAAGGCCCCTCGGCCAAGGACACGACATCCCGTCCACCTCCCAAGCCTGAGGACACCGAAACCGGGAGCAGAAGCGACAAGCTTTGCATTTTCCACGGACGCAAACACATCCAGCACTGGAAGACCCCAGAGACGAACCAGATGAAGAAACAGTGACTTCCGTAGGGAGAAAAGTTGAGAGGAAGGAATCACCCTGCTCAGCAGATCCGCCCGAACATTGACCACCCCCGAATGTACATAGCCCTGAGAGAAGGAACCCACACCTGAGCCCACAAAAAAATCCGCCTGGCCAGACTGAACAAAGCCCTTGACCGTGTCCCCCCCTGTCGGTTGACATAAGCCTTGGCTACTAAGTTGTCCGTCCGAACAAGAACCGCAGCTCCCTTCAGGGACACCTGGAAATGTATCAGAGCCAACAATACAGCCCTCAACTCGCGCCAATTCGACGACCGATTGGCCTCCAGCAGGGACCAGAACCCCCGAACCTGTGCCGACCCCATCCAAGCACCCCATCCGGAGAGACTGGCATCCGTAGTCACCACCACCGGGCTCAGAGGAGACAAAGACACCCCTAACCGAAGATGATCGGAATCCAACCACCATCTCAACTCTCTGCGAATCAACCCTGACCCCGGAATCCTGGTAATCAGAGAACCGGACCCTGGCGCCCACCTTCTCAGGAACCAGGTCATCAAGCAAAGCAGATGGAAACGCGCCCAACGGACCAGAAATATCACTGACGCCAAATGACCTTGCAGACGCAACCATAGAAGAGCACGGGGGCAGTTCGTAACACCACCTCCCTCACCATGGACTGGAGCACACCTAACCTCTTTTCCGACACTGTCACCAAACCTAGAAGAGTCCGAAACCGAGCCCCTAGAAAAACCAGATCCTGGGATGGGACTAAATCTGATTTCCCCCAGTTGATTAAAAACCTGTGGTTTTGCAGGAGCACCAGAACTCGGGCCACCTGCCTCTGCAACAGGTCCCGCTAGGGTGCATGAATCAGGATGTCGTCCAGATATGGATGAATAAACACCCCTTCTGAATGCAGCAAAGCCACCAGGGGGGCCAGCACCTTTGTAAAAATCAGAGGAGAAGACTTGAGGCCGAAAGGTAGTACACAAAACTGATAGTGCTCCTGATCCACAGCAAACCTCAGGAACCTCTGAGACGTCTTTGCCACAGGCACATGCAGGTAAGCATCCTGCAGATCCAGAGACACCAGAATGTCCCCTCGACTGACCAATGGAAAGATAGTCTGAATTGACAGCATGCAGAAATGTACCGTCTTGATCCAAGCATTCACCTCCTTCAGATTGAGCACAGGCCGAAACCCCCCTGAAACTTTCTGAACTAGAAACAAGACAGAATAAGTGCCCTAACTTCTTTCTTCCAGGGGAACGCAGGAAATGGCCCCTTTGAACAGTAACTCCCGTACTCCGTCCAACAATGCCTCTCTCCGCGCCCCTCCTATAGGAAGAGGAGTGGGACGTACCCCCGAATCTGGAGGCACCACAACAAAATCGATGACGTAACCATTGGCCACAATGTCCAGCACCCAATGATCGCTGACACTCTCCTTCCAAGTTGAAAGAAAGTGCCTCAGCCTTCCCCCAACCTGCCCTATGCCAGGCCCACAGTGATTGTCAGGACCCCTTCTTGAACCCACCCCGGTTCGAAGGAGCCGCTTTCTTAGGGGAAAAATGAGGCTGAAAACGACTTTTCCTAAAAGAAAAAGATTTGGCATCCCTCCTGGGAGAAGAACTGGAATGTTTCTTCCACCCTTTTACAGAAGCAGATCCCCCTTTATAAGGTAAGGCATGCTTCCTTTCCTTAAACGCCTTAGAAAGCATGGAAGGCAATTGATCCCCAAACAAGCTACGACCCTCAAAAGGCAGTCGCAGTAAGGCAGACTTCTCCCCAGGGTCGGCCTTCCAGGATCGCAACCAGAGGGACCTACGGGCCCCAATCAAAGCTCCAGACGCCAGAGCCGAAGTACGGACCACATCCGACGACACATCTGCCAACAACCTGGCCTGCTGCTCCATACCAGCCAGGAGCTCTGAACACTCCGCCCCTTCTTGAACAGCTACCGCCAGCTTATCAAAGTCCTGCACCAACGACTGGGCCGCATAAGCAGAACATATACCTGCTCTTAGTGCCAGATTTTCAGCTGCAAAAGCCCTGTTGAGCCCTGAATCCACCTTACGGTCCTTGGCATCAGTAGGCACACAATCCTCCGGATTGACTGCCGTTTTGCCAATCAGGGTAGCCAAAATTGAATCCAGGCGGACCGAGGGAGGTAATACCTCCTCACCCTCAAGTAAATAAAGTTTCTGAAGGAATCGTGGAACCTGAGCCCTATCCACATCCTTCCATTCCCGAAACACCATATCCTTCACAGGTCCCTGAAAAGGCATGGCAAACTTAGAAGGCGTCTGATATTGCGGAAATAAGTGAGAGTCCGAGTTTGTAGGCTGAAACACTGGAAACCCTAGATTGTCCCATACATGTGCCATCACATCCCACATCTCCTCCCTGGAGACATATTAACCCCCAGAGGACGTAGATGGAGCCTCCCCTTCTTCACTCTCTGAGGAGGACTTCCCTGCAGACGCAGGTGTATGGGTAGCCTTAGACCGACTAGGCCTGGCCATCCCCGCTTGAAGAGCTCTGGAAACAGCCACTTTGATCATCTCTTGCACCTCTTTCCCTGGACATGAGAGGCGCAGTACCACCACCTGGAACCTGAGGGCCCCCCGGGTTCGAAATGCCAGCAGCACCCTCCTCCTCTGCGGAGGAGGAAGAAACAATCCTCCGTCTCTTAGCAGGCACCTTAGGCATGGCAGAATCAAAACATATTACCATCTTCCCTAAAACACCCCCCAAATATACAGGGCCCAGGACCTCCCACAACACAACCATTAACCAATCCTCAAAAAGGTCAAATTCCAAGAATGCAGTCAAATATGCGGGCAGAATGCCCGTCCTACCGGTTCAGGAACTCAAAAAATGCTCCTCGGCACCTCTACGCGGCTCCGCGGTGGAGAAAACCGGAACTTGACGCCCCAGCCTCAAAGAGCCGGCTGACCCCGTCAGCCAACTCCTAGGACACGTCTTACGAGCAGCCCCGCCTGCTCCGAAAAGACGAGCCCGGCCGAAGCACACCTCGCGGAGCTCCGCGCCCCGAGGAGTGCAGAAAACGATGTCCTTCAGGCCCGCCGTGGAAGCAAGAGAAAAGGTAAGTCTAGCGTGGGCTAGACAAAAAGAACAGGAGGGGGTAGGGGTGGGGGTGGGTTTAAAAAGGGAAGGGAGGGTCTAGTGGGAGGCAGGAAGCCTCATTGGTTTAAAGGAAGGCGAGGGAGGGACGGGAGGTAATGCACCCACTGCGGAGGTCTTGATAGAATGAGAATGTCACAGATTACAATCCTGACATAGCTTTATCACCTCTTCATCTCTACAAGGTTGATGTAAATGAATTATAGTGATTTTGTTTTGTCTGCAGTGCTATGAAATGGCAGAACTTGTATCACAAGAGCTATATAAAAAAAACAAGTTAATCCCAGAGGGTTCCAACATGCACTAGACAAAGAAACCTAACGGAGAGGATGTGGCGTAAGGGCCAGAGTTGTCGACTTTAGAGCTGGGGAACATGGTTCGAGTCTCTGCACCGGCTCAACATCTTGTGATTCTGGGCAAATCACTTACTCTCCTTTCGACCAAAAACGTATGTGTTCCTGTGTAATGTAACCAGTGCTCATGTAAAGCGCTGTAATACCTTTGTATCGATTTTGCGTTATATAAAACTGCAGAAAAAAAGTAAAAAATAAAGCGATCCAATACCTTCATGTTGCATTCTCGCTACACAAAACTGCAAAAAATAGAAATAAATAATCGCGATATAGCTTTTTCACCTCTTCATCTCTGCAAGGTTGATGCAAATAAATTATAGCGATTTTGTTAAGAATAGCACCTGCTTTGCAGCAGTATGAAACGGCAGAACCTGTATTACCAAACGCTATACAAAAAAAAGTATTATTCCCAGACTGCCCCAACATGCACCAGAGGACAAACCCCAGAGAAGAGGATGTGGCATAAGGGCCAGATCTTCTAACTTTGGAGCTGGAGAACACCGTTCGAGTCTTGACATCAGCTCAACAGCCTGTCATTCTGGGCAAATCACTTAATTTCCCCCTGCTATCAAAAATGAATGTATTCTTGTATAATGTAACCTATGCTCATGTAAAGCACTGTAGTACCTTTGTATCAAGTTTGTGCTATATAAAACTGCAAAAAACATTAAAAAAGAAAAAAAAGCCCCTTCAGGCTGCCAGAGGCCCGAAACCAAGGAAGACAAAGAAACAACATACCACCATGAGTGAAATGGCAAAGCAAACGAAAAAATAGTGCATCACACTAATGTACCTCCCCGATCGTGCAATAATCCATGTAACAGGTTCAGCCTCCAAGGCAGTAAGAAAACAACCTCAAGGTAGGACAAACGTAGAGCATTTACCAACAACATCAAAGATTTTTTGAAAGACAGGAACCAATGAAAGTGATGGGCATGAGATGGGCATGATTAAAGCCCAGTACCTTCATGTCGAGTTCAAGCTACATAAAACTGCAAAAAAATAAATGAATAAATAAAAAAGTCCCTGCAGACATCACAAAGAAACAGCAAGATGCCCGAAACCAAGGAAGACAAAGAAACAACATACCACCATGAGCGAAATGGCAAGGCAAACGAAAAAATAGTGCGTCACACTAATGTACCTCCCCGATCGTACAATAATCCATGTAACAGGGTCAGTCTCCAAGGAGATAAGAAAACAACCTCAAGGTGGGACAAACGTAGAACATTTACCAACAACATCTAAAAAAATTTAAAGGCAGAAACCAATGAAAGTGATGGGCATGAGATGGCCATGAATAAAGCCCTCAGAATGGAGCGCTTGCGGATGGCTAGACTCGACCTAATAACAGACAGCTATACTCGGGAACCACCTGGCTCTGGGGATCGTCAGAGAGGACGATACCATTTTTTGTGTCTCAACATGTTGTATGAAGCATGGGATTAAAGCTCTCAGGTTAATATTGAAACCTCTAGATGATATTGGGCCCTCCCCTTTGTATACCACTGATCGTAAATGTGAGGACAAGCTTATTTGTTACGTTCTCGGTATCCATTTCATGAGGGCCACTCATCTGATATGGGTTCTAATTTCCCCAGATAATTATCCTACTTCAGCATATTTCTTCCCACGGGAATCACTATATCTGTTACTCGAGAGGGCAACTACTTCTGTATACAACCATTTTGTTAAGTCATTGCGGCAACCTGGTACAAGGGGAGCAAAGAGAGATTTCCACACCTTGGTAATATGGCACTTCGCCAATATCAAAGGTAAAGTCACAAAAAGACATTTGTGTTTTTTTGTTGTTGTTGGTGGGACAAACATCTAACAAGCAAAAAAGTGGGTCCTGGAGAAGGATGGCGCCTGTCACACACATTACACATTCCAATACCTCCCTCCAAAATCCAGATATGATAGGTCATAGCAACACCATGTTATAGAAAATTGCTACCTTTCTATACATCGAGGGTATTTACCAGATGCCATCAGAGAAATGGCACCTGTACGTTTCTGGGTTAAGTACATATAAGGTAAGAAATTTGACTGTGTTAATGTTAGGCGTTAAAGTTCAGTTTCACTGAACATAGACTTCTTTTTTCTATATCCATAGACATTTCCTGTCATAGTCTGGTTTCCGACCATTCTTTAAGTGTCTCTAACTTGAAGGCATTATGTTGTAATAGTTCCTGCTACAACAATGTTATCGCCTTCATATACTGATCATGTGACAGCATAACAATCAACACAGGTATAGTAGTAGGCATATCTTTTACCGCATCCAACATCTGGCACATCAGAAGAGCTAATGCTGTTTAGAGTCAGAATGGCTATGGTCCTAAACCATCTTCAGCTGAATCTCCCCAGACCTTAGTTCTGCCTCCAACCACGTGTCCATATAATATAAAGACTTAAGATCTCTATATTTAGGTGGTACCATATGAGTAATCCAGGTGCATAAGGTACCAAGCCTGAACCCTTATGTCTATATGATTGGTGGTGCTTTAAGGAAAGAAGTTAAGTTCAGCTACTGAAAAAATAATAAGCAGAACAAGCATTAAGAAGATGGGAAGGAAAAGTTAGCGGCTGAAATGATAGCTAAATAACAATGTTAATTTTTCTGGTGAAACACACAATGGGGGTCATTCCAACCCTGGCGGTCGGTGTTAAAGCGGCGGCTAACCCGCCAACAGGCTGGCGGTTAAAAAAATGGAATTCTGACCCTGGCGGAAACTGCCTACAGAGACCGCCACATTAACACTCCGACCGCCACGGCGGGACAAACAAACAGCGCGGCGGTCACCGCCAACAGACAGGCGGGAGTCAATGTACCGCCCACCCTATCACAACCCGCCAATCCGCCACCTTTTCCGGGGCGGTAGCCCCGCCGATAAAAACACGGTGGAAACAGACATTTCAAATGGAAAACGCTCACCTCCATACACCCCACGAGGAATCTGGACAGCATGGAACCCGAACTACACATCCTACCAGCTATTGTATTCCTGCTCCTTTACCAGGAGCACGAATGCCGGCGCAGAAGACTACGGTGAGTACTGCACCTACAACACAGGGGAGGGGGGAGGAGAAAATATTACGGGCACACATACGCTACACACCCACCACCACCCTCACCCACTACAACACACACATCAATGCATAGCAATACATCACTGTTACAACCCCTTAACCCCCAGGAAGAATGCAAAGACAAAATGAAATTATCATAAACAGTCGAATATATTGTATTATTGGCATATAAAAATATCACACATTTAAAACTTATATATACATAAATATTAAAAGTCCGATACTTTTAGCAGTCATTGTCCGTGGACCACTGGGCCCAAATCACATGGGCAAGGCCCACACAGAATACCTGACACCAACGAAGAGAACACTGCAGGGGCATCAGATAGAAAAACTACAGGCACCTCAGGGGGAAGGGAATGGGGGGCACCTCAGCCACATGAGTACACAACGCCAGATCCACGAGGGGCCTCCATGGCCACTGTCCCATCCTGGGGAGTGCAAAGCCACAGTCTCTCAAGTCCATACAGTGGGTGGCTTGCCCACTGTACCATCCTGGGGAGTGCAAAGCCACAGTCTCTCAAGTGGATGACAGTGTCCACTGGTTCTGGAGGGGGACTGGTGCCCAGAGTGCTTCGTGCAGCCCTGCCCGACACAGATGCAGCACTGCCCCTTCCGCCAATGGGCCAGGGGTGCTTGAGATGAAGGGCCCTGTTCAGCGGTGCTTGAGACGGCGGTGCCCTGTTCAGCGGTGCTTGAGATGAAGGGCCCTGTTCAGCGGTGCTTGAGACGGTGGCGCCCTGTTCAGCGGTGCTTGAGATGAAGGGCCCAGTTCAGCGGTGCTTGAGACGGCGGTGCCCAGCGAAGCGGTGCTTGAGATGAAGGGCCCTGTTCAGCAGTGCTTGAGACGGCGGTGCCCAGCGGAGCGGTGCTTGAGATGAAGGGCCCTGTTCAGCGGTGCTTGAGACGGCGGTGCCCTGTTCAGCGGTGCTTGAGATGAAGGGCCCAGTTCAGCGGGGCTTGAGACGGCGGTGCCCAGCGGAGCGGTGCTTGAGATGAAGGGCCCTGTTCAGCGGTGCTTGAGACGGCGGTGCCCTGTTCAGCGGTGCTTGAGATTAAGGGCCCAGTTCAGCGGGGCTTGAGACGGCGGTGCCCAGCGGAGCGGTACTTGAGATGAAGGGCCCAGTGCAGCGGTGCTTGAGACGAAGGGCCCTGTTCAGCGGTCCTTGAGACGGCGGTGCCCTGTTCAGCGGTGCTTGAGATGAAGGGCCCAGTTCAGCGGTGCTTGAGACGGCGGTGCCCAGCGGAGCGGTGCTTGAGATGAAGGGCCCAGTGCAGCGGTGCTTGAGATGAAGGGCCCAGTGCAGCGGTGCTTGAGATGAAGGGCCCAGTTCAGAGGTGCTTGAGACGGCGGTGCCCTGTTCAGCGGTGCTTGAGATGAAGGGCCCTGTTCAGCGGTGCTTGAGACGGCGGTGCCCAGCGGAGCGGTGCTTGAGATGAAGGGCCCAGTGCAGCGGTGCTTGAGATGAAGGGCCCAGTTCAGCGGTGCTTGAGATGGCGGTGCCCTGTTCAGGGGTGCTTGAGACGGCGGAGGCCTGTTCAGCGGTGCTTGAGATGAAGGGCCCAGTTCAGCGGTGCTTGAGACGGCGGTGCCCAGCGGAGCGGTGCTTGAGATGAAGGGCCCAGTTCAGCGGTGCTTGAGACGGCGGTGCCCTGTTCAGCGGTGCTTGAGACAGTGGTGCCCAGCGGAGCGGTGCTTGAGATGAAGGGCCCAGTTCAGCGGTGCTTAAGACGGCGGTGCCCAGCGGAGCGGTGCTTGAGATGAAGGGCCCAGTTCAGCGGTGCTTGAGACGGCGGTGCCCTGTTCAGCGGTGCTTGAGACGGCGGTGCCCAGCGGAGCAGTGCTTGAGATGAAGGGCCCAGTTCAGCGGTGCTTGAGACGGCGGTGCCCAGCGGAGCGGTGCTTGAGTGAAAGGGCCCAGTTCAGCGGTGCTTGAGATGAGTGTCCAGTGCAGCGGTTCCAGCCCAGGCATGGATGTCACTCGCCACCTGACATGTGGCTGGTGGGGCCTTCCTGCTCATCTGTCTGTTGGCTTGCGGGGCCCTCATGGCCTGCCGTACCGGGCCTCTGGGTGTCCTCCTGCACACCTGGGATGGGGCTGGTCGGACCCTCCTGGGCAGCTGGCCTGCTGCCGGACTTGTCGGGCGTGCTGCCCTTCCCACCCTTCCCTGGTCGTCTGTGGCCCTTTCCCACCTTTGGTGGTGTGCCAGGTGGCACCCCACTTCCAGCCGGAGCCAGGGTAGGGATTTTGGTCCCTGGTGTCCTTGGCCTCTCGCGCCGGGCACTGGTAATCTTTGGGTGTTTTTCCAGGGGTGGGCTGGCCGTGCCTTGGCTCCTAGCAGAACTAGTTGCCCTTGAGGGTGGGGGACTCCACAGTCCTTGGACAACAGTCTTGATAGGTCCTGGTTTGGTGGTGGCTGAGGTGCTGATTGCAGTCTTATGAGATGGACGGGGTGGGGGAGTTGTTGGAAAGAGGTCAAGTTTGGAAAGGAAAATCAATTTGGAAAGAGAGGGACGGCTAGGTGTAGTGGGTATGGGAGTGGAGGAAGAGGATGTGGTTGTAGGAGTGTGAAGTCTGGTGTCTTTGGGTGCAGGTGCTTGGGCTGGAGGCTGTCGTGAGGTGGATGGCTGTTGGGTGGGTGGCTGCCTGGGTTTGTGTGGTTTGGAAGAGGGGGTGACAGACACACTGGGAGAGGACACAGGGGACGTGTAAATGGTAGTGGGGGTGGTGACTGCACGTGTGCGGAGTGTTCTGGTGGGTGTGCTGGTGATGGACGTAGTGGCTGAAGATGTTGTTCATGCAAGTGGGAGTGGAGACGTCACAGGGAGGGAGGAGGGAGACGAGGAGGAGGGGGACACAGTGGAGGCAGTGGGTGTTGGTGTGTCTGCATGTGGATGTTGCTTGTGTGAATGCTTGTGTGATGTGTGGTGCTTATGTCTGGATGAGCTTCCCTTGGAAGTTGAGGTGTGTGCAGGCTGGTCTGTAGGTGTGTCTGGGATAGGCAGAGGTACAGGGGATTGGGTCTGGGTGGAGGAAGTTGGAGGGGGAGGCTAGAGACAGGGACAGTTGCTGCCGTCAGTGCTGAGGCCAGAGCGTTGAACGATCGCTGATGGGCAGCCTGACCCGAATGAATGGCCTCCAGGTATGCATTACTCCGGTGCACCTCCCTTTCTACACCCTGGATGGCATTCAAAAGGGTAGAATGGCCAACAATGATGGTCCTCAGGAGGTCAATGACCTCCTCACTGAGGGCAGCAGGGGTGACAGGGGCAGGGCCTGAGGTGCCTGGGGCGAAGGAGATGCCCCCCTTCCTGGGTGAGCGGGCACGGGGCAAACGCTGAGGGGCTGCTGAGAGGGCAGTGCTGGTGCGCTGGGTGGCGGCTGTACCTGTTGTTGCGGGGTGCACGGATGTTGCCGCCACCACAAAGGAGCTCCCTTCAGAGGACGAGTCGCTGCCACTGACATCAGCACGAGTCCCCGCTGTGGAGCTCCCCTCGCCCTCCGTCCCACTGGTGTACTCAGAGTCCGTTGCATGGCCCTCCAGGGCCATGTGGGATGCAGCTCCCTCATGCTCCGATGCCACTTCTCCTCCGCCTGATGATGCTAATGCACACATGAACAGGAAGACCACAAAAAAGGGGGGGGGGAGAAAGAAAGACATGTTGAGTGCATGCATAGGCGACACCGTTGGCGGAGAGGACAGACACAGAAGCCCCCTGCACTACCCTGCGCACTTGGGGTCCACTACTCAATCAGTGGGACATGGCCTACAAGCCTATGGACGACAACTGCACAGATAGATGACACAGGGCCATGAATAGCTGTACTTGGCACCCTACAGAGGTGAGGGGCGGGGGCATAGGGCCATGCCTTACGGAGGGGCCTAGCCTACAGAAATTGCCCTGGCCTAGGGATACCCACAGCCCACCTCCCCCACCCAGACACCTCCACTGCGCTCAAAGTCACCAGAATGAGAGTGTACTCACCCTCTTGTGTCTGCTGTGATGTCCTCACGCGCCCATCCAAATCGGGGAAGGCCACCGCCAGGATCCGGGACATCAGGGGGGTCAAAGTACAACTGGCACCCCTCCTACGTTGGGAGGCCATCCCCAGCTGAGCCTCCGCCGTCTTCCTGCTCCAGCGTCGGATGTCCTCCCACCTCTTCCGGCAGTGGGTGCCCCGTCTGTTGTGGACCCTCAGGGTCCGGACGTCCTTGGCGATGGCACGCCAAATAGCGACTTTCTGGTGGGCGCTGACCTATGTGACATGTACAGGGGGAGAAAAAAAATCATCACCTTCTGCATGCTTGATGTGAGTGGCCCCCCATCCCCACCCTTGCCATGTGGCCAATGCTCTCATCTGTCGTCTGATGCATGCCTCAATCGCTCCCCTCCCCACCATCTTTCATCCACCCGACTCAACCCAGGCATTGCCCACAAAGCATGGTCCCAGTGTACTTACCTGTTGGTCTGGAGGACCGAAGAGTAGCGCATACTGGGGGAGGACCCCATCCACGAGTTTCTCCAATTCTTCAGAAGTGAAGGCAGGGGCCCTTTCCCCAGTCACAGCAGCCATTGTCTTTTCCAGACCGAGGTCACAGCAGCACTTGCAGTGTAGGTCCTCTCCTCACCTCAGGTATCGAGTGATTAAGTAGATAGAAAATGGCGGTCACGCCCGTGGCGGTGCGTACCGCGACCGCCGGCGCACATCGTCATTGGCTCGTGAAACCCATAGGGTTCAATGTTAACCAATGCGGCTTTGCGCCGCGGTCTTCGACCGCCTACCGCCACGGTGTGCCACACCAGCGCATTGACCTCACATCCCATTGTCACACTTCACAGGTCAGGCAGCCGCCATTTCAAGGGCCCACATGGCTTAATTTCTACTGCGTCACACATACCTAGGCCTTTCCTCAACACTCATACAAACCACTCAATGCATAGTGAATCGTGTTGTGTGCAAGCTGTGGGAACGTACCTGTGGGTTGATTGACTCTGTGCTCGCTGTTGCCTTCCTAGGCACCGTCCGCTGGGCAATGCAAGGAGATGGAGGAATCTTCCTGTGTACAGACCGCTGGTGGACCTGTCGACAATGGAGGAACGACATGTCATTCTGACATACAGGTTTGACCGAGCCACTATACATGAACTGTGTGCCCAGCTGGAGGCAGACCTGATGTCACCCATCCGCCAACCCACAGGGATCCCCCCTCTAGTGCAGGTGCTGTCAGTACTCCATTTCTTAGCAAGTGGGTCATTTCAAACAACAGTGGCAATATCATCAGGGATGTCTCAACCTATGTTTTCCAAGGTGTTGTCCAGAGTGTTGTCTGCCCTGCTCAAACACATGCGGAGCTACATCGTTTTCCCTGAGGTGGGGGATTTGCCTACAGTGAAGGGTGATTTCTATGCCCTTGGACATATCCCCAACATCATAGGTGCCATTGATGGGACACATGTGGCTTTGGTACCCCCCAGCAGGAGTGAACAGGTGTACAGGAACAGAAAAAGTTATCATTCGATGAATGTACAGATGGTCTGTTTGGCAGACCAGTACATCTCCCATGTTAATGCCAAGTTCCCTGGCTCAGTGCATGACGCCTACATCCTGCGGAATAGCAGCATCCCGTATGTGATGGGTCAACTCCAGAGGCACCGGGTGTGGCTATTAGGGGACTCTGGTTACCCCAACCTGTCCTGGCTACTGACACCAGTGAGGAATCCCAGGACCAGGGCAGAGGAACACTACAATGAGGCCCATGGGCGGACTAGGAGGGTGATCGAACGCACCTTTGGCCTCCTGAAGGCCAGGTTCAGGTGCCTCCATATGACAGGTGGATCACTAATGTACTCACCAAAGAAGGTGTGCCAGATTATCGTGGCCTGCTGTATGCTTCACAACCTGGCTTTGCGCCGTCAGGTGCCTTTTCTGCAGGAGGATGGTCCAGATGGTGGTGTTGTAGCAGCTGTGGAGCCTGTGGAGAGTGAAGAAGAGGAAGCCGAAGAGGACGACATAGACAACAGTAACACAGTAATAGAGCAATATTTTCAGTGACACACAGGTAAGAGTACACACCGGCATATTACATTTACTTAAAGACTCCTACCTCTCTACTGTCTGACTTTTTCCCCCAGTGTATGGTAACTGTGTTGTGACTTTCCCTTCCGTTTTCAGAGATGTGGGCCCCACTGCGTGACATCTGCTTTGTTTCCCCATGGACTACAGCTGTGTGACAGCGGTTTGTTGGCATCACAATGTGAATACAAATTTTGGCACTGTCATGTCTAATACATTTGTTAAAATCACAGACAGACTCCAGATTGTTTATGTGCAATAAGTGTGTTTATTCAAGTGCTCTAATTTGGATGGGTGGTTGCAAATCGGTGAGGGGTGATGGTGGAGGATTGTCCATGGCAGAGTCCAGACTATCAGGTTCACAGGTGCATTGTCCAAATGCCTGTGGGAAGTGGAGCAGGGGCAGTTTAAGGTTGGACAGGGTGACAATGTGGGACAGTAGGATGACAATCAGGGCGGTATCCTTTGCTGGCGGGGGTCTTGACATGTTACTCTGTCTTCTTCCTGGATCTCAGGGTCCGCTTGCGGGGTGGTTCTCCTTCTGCAGGGGGTGGGGTTCTGGTGGCCTGTTGGTCTTGTGTCGGGGCCTTCTGTCCACTAGCGCTGGCGGAGGTGGTAGCCAGTTCTTGGTCCATGCTAGTGACAGGGGCCCTTTGAGGTGCCACAGTGTTCCGCAATGTGGTGATTAACTCATTCAGGGCCACTACGATGGTACCCATGGCGGAACTGATGTTTCTTAGTTCCTCCCTGAACCCCATATACTGTTGCTCCTGCAGAAGCTGGATCTCCTGAAACCTGGCCAGGACCGTCGCCATCGTCTCCTGGGAGCGGTGGTATGCTCCCATAATGGAGGAGAGGGCCTCGTGGAGAGTGGGTTCCCTTGGCCTGTCCCCCCCCTGTCGCACAGCAGCCCTCCCAATTCCCCTGTTTCCCTGGGCCTTTGTCCCCTGGACCGTGTGCCCACTACCACTGCCCCCAGGTCCCTGTTGTTGTTGGGGTTGTGGGTTAGCCTGGGTTCCCTGTAGTGGTGGACACACCGCTGATTGACGTGTCCTGGGGACAGAGGTATGGGCCCGCTGGGTGGGTGCTGTGCTGGTGTTCCCAGAGGGGGGAAGGTCTGCTGTGGCCTGTGACTGTCTGAGGGGAACCGACTGTCCCGAGGTCCCCGATGGACCGGGCTGGTCATCTAGATCCAGGGAGACAGAGCTGCTGTCATCACTGTGGGCCTCTTCTGGGGGTGGAGTGGACATTTGTGGACCCTCCTGCGCGGTGACCTGGCGTTCGGGTCCTGCAGGGGTATAAAAGTATGGTTATTGCTTCTGTGTGTGCCAATGGCGTGCAATGGGTGGGTGCCCGTGTACCCCAGTGCTGGCATTCCTTTGTGGGGGCTGTTGTGACGGTGTTTTTGGGTAGGGGGTGATGGGAATGTGCATTGGGCATGCTTTGGTGATGGGTGTCCATGCTTTGGGGTCGCATGCAGGGCTAAGTTTTGGGATGGGTGGGTTGTGATGGTGAGACATTTGCAAGGGGTAGTTGTGATGGGGGTGGGGGTGAGGGTGGGGGTATGAGTTGGCATGCAGGTGGGGTGGTGGGGATGAAGTAGTGAAGATGAGACTTACCAGAGTCCATTCCTCCGCCTACTCCTGCGAGGCCCTCAGGATGCAGGATGTTCAAGACCTGCTCCTCCCATGTTGTAAATTGTGGGGGAGTAGGTGGGGGTCCCCCGCCAGTCCGCTGCACCGCGATGTTGTGCCTTGATACCATGGAACGCACCTTCCCCCGTAGGTCGTTCCACCTCTTCCTGATGTCGTCCCGATTTCTTGGGTGCTGTCCCACAGCATTGACCCTGTCGACTATTCTGCTCCATAGCTCCATCTTCCTGGCAATGGTGGTGTGCTGCACCTGTGTCCCGAACCGCTGTGGCTCTACTCGTACAATTTCCTCCACCATGACCCTGAGTTCATCATCTGAGAACCTGGGGTGTCTTTGAGGTGCCATGGGGTGGTGTGGGTGGTGTGTGGGATGGATTGTGTGGTGCTAAGTGTGGTGATGTGTATTGTTGTGTTGTGTGAAGTGCGTGCTAATATTGCAGGGTGACAGTGAATTGGGCGTCTGGGTGCTCGGATGTCTTTTCTTGGTGCGTGTTCACGAATCTCTAGGAGTGGAAGTTTGTGGGTGATGTGGGTGTGTTTTTTATATTATATTGGGTGTGTGGGAGTGGTGTGTGTATGTGTATCAGGTGTGGGTATTTCGAATTGTCCAATGTGGTAGTGTTTTGTACGAGTATGTGTATTTCGACTGCGGCGGTGTGTACCGCCAATAGAATACCGCGTTGAAAGACCGCTGCATGGATTCGTGGGTCGTGATAGTGTGGGCGTATTTCTGTTGGCGTGACGGTGGAGGTTTGGTCATCGCCAGTTTAACGCTGACCTTTGGTGTGGCGGACTTTTGTGGATGTCGGTATTTTGGCGGTTTGCCTGTTGTGGGTCAGAATGACCGTGGCGGTTTACCGCGACCGCGGCGGTGTTATGGCGGTCTTCTCTCTGGCGGTAAGCGCCTTTTACCGCCGAGGTTGGAATGACCACCAATATCTTATTGACATTTGTAGCTTTCAGTTCAAGATTTTCATAGGGGGGAGCTGAAACAGAAAAGGGTTTAGTCACAGCTCTAATAATTCAAGACACAATCATAACTCCTGTGGAATTCCATATCACGTACCTCTCCTGGCTATGCACTGGCCTATATAATTCTGCTACTACCCATTCCCACCCACTTCCTTTTTCTATCATCTGACGTCATCTTCCAATCCAACCCAGAGGACTCTTACAATGCCTTAGCTCTGGCATCCTGCAAGAAGGCCGTAGCTGCAAAGCAGGCTACTTGCATCAATATGTCATACGATTTACCTTCAGAAGATGCCACCTTTTAGGCACCTCTGCGCCTAGGGTGTGCTCTCAAGAGCTTGTACCTCTCACAGCTCTAGTAAGGCCCTAGGGAACGTTCAATGGAACACCTCTACGTCCCCAGTCTTTAATTTCCATGCTGGTGTACTCTGTTCTGTATCACTCTTCTAGGAGATTCCCACTCAAGGCTGTGCGACCACCGGTGGTCCATCATCTTTGTTTATCCTATGTCCCAAGAGGATTCATCTTACCATGCTGTTATGAGGTATTTCAGTTGTTTCTTTCTCCTTCAAACGTAATCGATCTCTATTTGCCGTAGTTCTCACCACCTCAAACAAATCTTAGAATTGCTAGTTCGGCTTCCTTGAACTTGGTTTCGGAATCACACACAGAGCTCTACAGAAATGCAGCCATATTGGATTGAGTAGTTTCTTTCATGCGTTTTTTCAGTATTTACATAATTGACTACAATAATTTTGTTTAAATATAAGTACACATTCACAATTACATTAGTACAATTATAACAATACAAATAATCCCACTTCCTAAAACAATCTAAGTTTGAAATGTTATTAGACATATTTACACAATAATATATTAAGACAGTTGCAACACAGGCCTGATGGTCATCCGCAAATGTACTTCTCTTTATGTCTCACTAGAGGATAATCTGTTTACACAACCGTAGTATCTGTTCTTCACCGATTTACTGTGCTAAAATTGTCAGGAAAGACTTAAGGACACAAGAAAACATGAAACCACTGTAAACCTGGTACACAGATATATAATTGAGAAAATACTGTAGATTAATCGCTCACATGGGTCATCTCTGTTAACACCCACGTCAAGTCCTGCTGCCAGTAGAATGTCAAGCAGTCTTAACTCCAAAAAGCCACAATCAGAAACTGGAGTGCTCCTCGATTAATCATAGTGTATCAATATACAGATTAAGTTCATTTCTTTTTTACTCAGAAACTGTTTATTTGATTTTCAACATACAGTACAAGAACTTGGCATGAAATTGCATAGCATCAGTGTTGGTGGATAGGTAAGCCTGAGTCATACATTCGCAGTACAAAAATTACAGTCATTACATAGAGTGAGATTAACAGACCAAGCAGGTGTCGATCAGAGATTAGACTTTCAACAAACAGTTCGCAGTGAAAGAGGTTCAATCTTTAATTAGAGTGCGACTTAACAGGCTAAGCAGGTGTAGGCCATAAATGCCAAAGGGGAAGGAAACACTGTTGGAGGAGACGGTAAGGGACATCCTGAAGAGTACATGCAAAGGTATGCGGAAATGTCCCTTTGTCTGTGTTAACCAACGTGGGAGTATGAGGGCTGGGCCCACTAGGCAGTGTATTCCTCACCCAAGGGGCAATATACGAGAACCATGAGAAGTTAACAAAGAAAACTAAACCTACAGGGAAGAGGGAAGTAAAACCTCCTGCAAAGCAGGGGAAAGTGCAGTCTATAGACGGTAGAACAGTTGTAGGGGATAGGTGGGTCAGAGGAGGGGGGAGAATCCCCCCACCAAATTCCCATTCACGGCAAAGGCCCCATCCAATCTCCAGGTGAAGCCAATTAGTCAAATAAGTGAAGGGGTCAGAGTCTGGCTGGTCAGTCACAAAGGTATTGCATTGGGGACATATAATCAATCAGAGGCTGCCAAAGGTGAGTGTTACACCTGACAGCCTTAGAGTGGTCACCCCTAACCTTTTTGCCTGCCTCCCTCCACTTTTTGGACACTGTTTTTGCTGGTTTTTAGACTCTGCGCACTTTACCACTGCTAACCAGTGCTAAAGTGCATATGCTCTCTCCCTTTAAACATAGTAACCTGGGATCACCCCAAATTGGACTTTTTAATTTACTTATAAGTCCCTAGTAGAGTGCACTACATGTGCCCAGGGCCTGTAGATTAAATGCTACTAGTGGGCCTGCAGCACTGGTTGTGCCACCCACTTAAGTAGCCCCTCAACCTTGTCTCAGGCCTGCCATTGCAAGGCCTGTGTGTGCAGTTTCACTGTCACTTCGACTTGGCATTTAAAAGTACTTGCCAAGCCGAAAACTCCCCTTTTTCTACATATGTATCCCCTAAGGTGTGCCCTAGGTAACCCCTAGAGCAGGGTGCTGTGTGGGTAAAAGGCAGGACATGTACCTGTGCAGTCTATGGGGGTGATTTTAACCTTGGCGGACGGCGGAGGCCGTCCGCCAAGGTACCGCCGTGAAATGACCGCACTGCGGTCAAAAGACCGCAGCGGCCATTTAGACATTTCCACTGGGCCGGCAGGCGCTCTCCGAAAGAGCGCCCGCCGGCCCAGCGGAAATGCCCCTGCAACGAGGACGCCGGCTCAGAATTGAGCCGGCGTAGTTGCAGGGGTGCGACGGGTGCAGTTGCACCCGTCGCGTATTTCAGTGTCTGCTTTGCAGACACTGAAATACTTTGCGGGGCCCTCTTACGGGGGCCCCGCGGCACCCCTTACCGCCATCCTGTTCCTGGTGGGAGACCCGCCAGGAACAGGATGGCAGTAGGGGGTGTCAGAATCCCCATGGCTGCGGAGCGCGCTCTGCAGCCATGGAGGATTCTGTAGGGCAGTGGTAAACCGTCGGGAGACCGCCGGTTTACCCTTTCTGACCGCGGCTGAACCGCCGCGGTCAGAATGCCCTCGGGAGCACCGCCAGCCTGTTGGCGGTGCTCCCGTGGTCGGTGACCCTGGCGGTCACCGGCCGCCAGGGTCAGAATGACCCCCTATGTGTCCTGGTAGTGTAAAACTCCTAAATTCGTTTTTACACTACTGTAAGGCCTGCTCCCTTCATAGGCTAGTATTGGGGCTGCCCTCATTGTTGAAGTGGTAGCTGCTGATCTGGAAGGTGTAGGAAGGTCATATTTAGTATGGCCAGAATGGTAATACAAAATCCTGCTACTGGTGAAGTTGGATATAATATTACTATTTTAGAAATGCCACTTTTAGAAAGTGAGCATTTCTCTGCACTTAAATCTTTCTGTGTCTCTCAATCCATGTCTGGCTGGGTTTAGTTGACAGCTACTTGTGCATTCACTCAGACACACCCCAAACACAGGGTACTCAGCCTCACTTGCATACATCTGCATTTTGAATGGGTCTTCCTGGGCTGGGAGGGTGGAGGGCCTGCTCTCACACAAAGGACTGCCACACCCCCTACTGGGACCCTGGCAGACAGGATTGAACTGAAAGGGGACCTGGTGCACTTTTAAGCCACTCTTTGAAGTCTCCCCCACTTCAAAGGCACATTTGGGTATAAAAATAGGGCCTCTGCCCTACCACCTCAGACACTTCCTGGAGAAGAAACCTGAACCAGAACCTGCACCCTGACAAGAAGAACTGCCTGGCTGCCTAAAGGACTCACCTGACTGCTTTCTGAAGAGGACTGATGCCTTGCTGTTGCCCTGCTGTCCTGCTGCTCTCTTGCTTTGCTGCAGAAGTGCTCTCCAAGGGCTTGGATAGAGCTTGCCCCCTGTTCCCTGGAGTCTCAGGACCAAAAAGACTTCTCTCTTGCAACTGGACTCCTTGTGCGGCGAAAATTTGACGCACAGCTTGCTAAAAACGAAGCACAGCCTGTTCCGCGGTGAAAAATTCACGCACGCGGATCAGGGACGACGACGCTCGACTTCGCAAAGAAAAGATCAACGCGGCGCCTGGGGTGCGACCGGAACTTCGACGCACGGCCCACCGGATCGACGCACAGCGACCTGGGACGACGACGCCCGACTTCCAGAGGGGAAATCGACGCAGCGCCTGCCGTGAGGGAGAAATTCCCCCACACCACCCACCGGAATGACGCAGAGCTTGTCAAAAAGCCCAGGATTCCACGCACAGACCCTGGGGCGTCTGAAAACCCCGCAACCCGAAGAAGAGGCCCGTCCGCGCGCTGGAAATCGACGCAGCATCTTCCGTACGTGGAAAATAACGACGCAGGTCCGTGTGCAGAGGGGCGAAACCGACGCACACTCACCGTTTTCCAAGCATCTCCTCCTCTGCGGCCCTTTGCGGAGATTTTTCACTCAAACCAGGTACTTTGTGCTTGAAAGAGACTTTGTTTGCTTCTAAAAGACTTATGACACTTTATATCACTTCTCAGTGATATCTTTACATTTTCTTATTGCATCTTTGATCGTTTTTGACCTGCAAATATCCAGATAAATATTATATATTTTTCTAAACACTGTGTGGTGTATTTTTGTGGTGCTATATTGTGTTCTTGTATGATTTATTGCACAAATACTTTACACATTGCCTTCTAAGTTAAGCCTGACTGCTCAGTGCCTATCTACCAGATGGTGGGCACAGGATAATTTGGATTGTGTGTGACTTACCCTGACTAGAGTGAGGGTCCTTGCTTGGACAGGGGGTAACGTGACTGCCAACCAAAGACCCCATTTCTAACAGTGAGCAAGTTTCTTTTCTGAGAATGTGATCTTATGTGATTTATAGAAAGGTAGCAATTTTCTATAACATGGTATTGCTATGTCCTATCATATCTGGATTTTGGAGGGAGTATTGGAATGTGTAATGTGTGTGACATTTGTTCCAAAGCCAGGGTGTGCCAAAGCCGAGTGAACCAGGCCACCACTGAATGGTGGTCTTCCTGGCCAGTGCTATCAGTTGCTTGGCCTCTCCAGTCATGTGACGGACAAGATACCAGTCCTCATGGGTTGCTGCCTCAAGTGTAACTGGGTGGATCTCTAGGATAATTGTGCAGTAATCTTCTGGTATGGGAAACCCCAATGCGCTCTTAATATGTCCAAGGATTTCCTTCCAACATATAGTGATAGAAGGTCTCAATCGCCATATATACTGGAAGTCACCTGTCTGCACACCATACCTCCGAGAGGTAACATCTGTCGTAGGGGAATATGGTGTGCAGGTGGGCAGGGGTATAATACTGTTGTAACATTAATGTGTACACCAACTCCTGCTCTGAAATACTCCGATGGGTCTTGGGGATCTCACGCCACTAGAGCTCCCACTGCTTCTGAGAGCTGCCCAGGGAACTATCTTGCTCCTATTTAGATGGACAAGGATGACAGGTAAGGAAGTGGGACTGCTGTAGAGCACTATATGTTTTGGCAATGAGACCCCTAGAGCCTTCAAAAACCCACATTAAAGCTTCGAATGGGATGAGGGACCAAGTAGCACCTGCCATGGAAGGGGGGAATAAGGTCTGGGGTGAAGCTGAAGGTACTGGTGGCAAAGTCTACCAGGAATGTTGAATTTGAGTTTATACTTATGAACTGGCTTGATGGTTAACTCGTAAAAGAGATACGCCAAAGTCCTACATTCACCCTTTTCCCAAACTGGGAAGGAGCCTGGGAAGAGAGCTGGTGTAAAGTTGGGGTTGCAGGCTATCGGAGTGTTCGGAGAGGGAAAGGAGTTGAGGCCTCTCCCAGTCGCCAGTCTGTCCCATATTTCAAGAACCATGCAGATTGGGTCGCCAAGTATGCACTTCGGAGTGATTGCCAGGTCCCACAGACTATCGCCGATCCATATGTAGCCAGTGCTTATCACTTTCCTTGACCACGCACTTGGAGATGTTGTGCAGGTGAGCAACCCAACAGTAGTCTAGAAGGTTGGGGCAGGCAAGGGCTTCGCGGTTCCTGGGTAGCATCAGTAAGTGGGTCCAGAAGAGGGGTTGCTTTCCTTTCCAGATAATGGATAGAAAGTCCCTTTGCATATTTTTAATATCGTCGGCAGGGATAAGTGAAGGGAATGACTGGAGGAGATACAACAGCTGCAGAAGAAGATTCATCTTCACTATGTTTGTGTGACTCAGCCAGGAAATATGGAGAGGTTTCCATCTCAGAAGATCCTCCAGGATGGCCCTGCCAGTTAGATCGGGACCAAGCCTGAAGCAATGTATAGAGCAAGCTGCCCACTAGAAAGAAGCTAGGCTTGTCAGACATGGGACGTGTTGCTGTAGGATGATCAAGTTAAGTATTTGGGATTTAGTTGTGTTTTCTTTATAGCCAAAGACCACTATAAAGTTGCACAAACACTGGATCACTGAAGGGAGAGAGGATTATGTCTCTGTCAGTGCCAACATTAGATCAGAAGCAAAAAGCAAGGCCTTGTGCTGGTGCGCCTCAAAGGTGATCCGACATGGCCCGATCTTGCCTTTTACAACTGGCCAAGGGTTCCACCATAAGGATGAAAAGCAGGGGGACAAAGGACACCCCTGTTGGGTGCACCTGTGGAGAGTGAAATATTGAGTGACCTGACTCTTTACTCTTATTATGGCAATGGGTGCTGCATACGGGGCCATGATCTTAGTAATCATATTGGGGCCCCAACTGATCTTGTGAAGGACTGCACGCAGGAAAGCCCAACTGACCCAGTCAAATGCTTTCTCTGTGTCAAGTAAGAGAAGACAAGCTGGAATATCCTGGATCCAGACCTTCTCAATCAAGTGGGCTAGATTCCTGATATTATCAGTACCCTGTCTGATGAAGCCGACTTGATCGTGGTCTATCAGCCCCAGCAGTAGCGACTACAGTCGGTTTGCCAACATTTTGATATAGATCTTGACAATCATGTCCAGCAATGCAACTGGCCGATAAGAAGTGCAAACAGTTGGGTCCTTGCCCGGCTTGGGAGTAAGTGTTATCTCAGCTGCAGACATCGTCAGCAAGAGGCCGTGACGTGTGTAAAGGAATTATATAGCTGAGCATGTTCTGCTTCAGGTGAGGGAGGAAAAGCTTGTAAAAATTGATTGGTAAGCCATCTGTACTCTGCGTTTTCCCAACTGGGAGCCCCTTAAGGGCACAGCTCAGCTCCACCGCAGTAAAAGGGGCTTCAAGATCTTGGGTAATTTGGGGATCCAATGGGGACCAGGGGCAGTCACACAGATAGGAATTGATGGAAGCTAGTTTGTCCCCTTGTTAGACTTTTCATCCTTGGCGTGGTCTCCCTTAACTTTTTGCCTCTGTTCCCCAGGTTGTTGATGTGTCCTGGACTCAGATTTTTGCTGTTTTTGTTGCTCTGGGCACTTTAACGCTGCTAACCAGTGCTAAAGTGCAAGTGCTCCTGTACAAAATGTCTATGTAATTGGCTTTTCCATGATTGCCATATTTGATTCACTAGTAAGTCCCTAGTAAAGTGCACTAGAGGTACCAGGGCCTGTAAATCAAATGCTACTAGTGGGCCAGCAGCACTGGTTGTGCCACCCACATAAGTAGCTCTGTAATCATGTCTCAGACCTGCCACTGTAGTGTCTGTGTGTGTAGTTTTAACTGTAAATTCGACTTGGCAAGTGAACCCACTTTGCAGGCCTAAACCTTCCCTTTTCTTACATGTCAGACACCCCTAAGGTAGGCCCTAGGTAGCCCCAAGGGCAGGGTGCAGTGTAGGGTTAAGGTAGAACATATAGTAATGTGTTTTATATGTCCTGACAGTGAAATATTGCTAAATTCGTTTTTCACTGTTGCAAGGCCTGTCCGTCTCATAGGTTAACATCGGGGCTACCTTTAAATCTCATTAAAGTGTAGATTCCCTTTGGGAGCGGATGGACATGTGGAGTTTGGGGTCTCTGAGCTCACAATTAAAAAATAAATCTTTTAGTCAAGTTGATTTTAAGATTGTGTGTTTGAAAATGCCACTTTTAGAAAGTGAGCATTTTCTTGCTTATACCATTTCTGTGACTCTGCCTGTTTGTGGATTCCCTGACTGGGTCAGTGTGACAGTTGTGCTGGTTGCACCAAACACTAGACAGAGACACAAAGGGAGCTGGGGTGTAGCCTGCATATCCTGATGAGCCATCTGTGCTAGGAGGGAGGGGAGGAGTGGTCACTCACACCTGAAAGGGCTGTGCCTGCCCTCACACAATGCAGTCTCCAACCCCCTGGTGAGTTTCTGGGGCCTGGCCTGGGCAAGGCAGGATTTCACATTTAAAAGAGACTTTACTTTGAAATTGGGTATAAGAAGGGCACAAAAAACCACAGACTTTAGAACACTTCTGGAAACAAGAGGAACCTCTGCCTGGAGAGGAGCTGAAGAGCTGAGGAAGAAGAGCTGTCCTGTCTGTGACTGGACTTTGTGTGCCTTCCATCTTGAGAAGATCTCCAACGGCTTTATTTAGAGCTTGCCTCCTGTTGTTTGAAGTCTCAGGGACAGCAAAGACTTCTCTCTGCCAGCACCTGGAGTCTCTGGAGAGACTCCTACTCTGCCCTGTGGTACACATCTAGTTCCTGGGACCCTGAAATGAGAAGTTGGCAGCCTAAGAGGAGGAAATCCACACACAAAGCGCTATGCGGGGAAAAGATCGGCGCGACTCCGATCTGCGGCTGAAGAAATGATGCTCGCCAGAAATGCGACCAAAGAATTGACGCAACAGAGCAGGAGAAACAACACGCAGCATCGCTGACGGAGGCGGGGAGATCGCAACCCGCGCTACCTGGTTTTCAGATCATCGTGCGGCTTGATTTCCAACGCAAGTACCGCTGGGCTTGTAAAAACAACACAAGGCACGACCGTACTCGAGAGTGCTGACCGGTTCGACGCATCGCTGTCCTGCGGAGAGAAGGAACAATGCGCCCGACCCGACGAAAGGAGAAACGACGCTAGGTCCCTCTCGTGAGTGGAATCAACGCATCGCAAGCCTTTTTTGATGCACGCTCGCCCGTGCGGGGTTATTTTTGATGCACCCAAGGTACATTTTCACGCTCACAGTGTTAGTGTGTGTTTTGAAACTACTTAAAGACTCTTTTTGATTTTTAATTGATAACTTGACTTGTGTATTGTGGATGTTTGTTGTTGTTGTTTTGGTCTTGTTTTGTTTAGATAAATATTTCCTATTTTTCTAAACCTGTGTTGTGCCATTTTGTAGTGTTTTTCATTAAGTTACTGTGCTTGTTGGTACACATACTTTACACCTAGCACTCTGAAGTTAAGCCTATTGCTCTGCCAAGCTACCAAGGGGGTAAGCAGGGGTTAGCTGAGGGTGATTCTCTTTTACCCCGACTAGAGTGAGGGTCCTTGCTTGAACAGGGGGTAACCTGACTGTCAACCAAAGACCCGTTTTCTAACACCCCTCACTGGAACAGAGACATTGATAAAGGTCTGAAGGACCTCCTGCTTATCTGGCTCCCCAGTGGCCCAGGTTCTCGGCCTACAGCTTAGCGATGTGTGAGTGGGCATATTGCTTTTGGAGCCCACAGGCCAGGAGGGTGCTGACTTCATCACCCCGGTTGTAGTATTTTAATTTGATTGCCAATAGAGACCTTTCTCCCTTGTTGACTCAATGTGCCGACAGCTGACCTCTAAGCACCACCAACTGCCCTTCAGCACACACCAAGGGGTGCTGCTTCTCCGAGCACTCCAAAGTGTGGATTTCCTCCATGAGGTTGGCTCCAAAGAAGCAGGCCTCACACACTCTAGCTATAGAAATTGAGGATGTGACACCCCAGAGAGCTGCCTTGAAGTTACCCCAGAGCATATGGGTGGAAGTATAGGGCACGGCATTAAGGTTGAAGTATTTGGTTATTGCATCCTTAAGACAGGCCACATCTACTAGATCGCACAAGAGCTGGGGATGCAGGTGCCATTGTGGAGGACCCCGTTTACAAGCTTCACACAAAGTCCATGTGAGTTCAACATGGGCATGGTCTGAGATAGAAATATCTGAAACCTGAACCAAATCAAGGCCCCTGAGAAAGGAGTGTGTCAGGAATATGTAATTGATACAGGAGTATGAGAAGTGGTCATGTGAACGGAAAGAGAAATCCCTCACGTCTGGTGGAGGTATCACCATGTGCCAACCATGTCTGCGTCTGTAAGCTCCCTTTGGAGCAGCCCAGACATGTCTCCCGTGCGATGGAGGTGGGACATGTTTCAGTCTAATTTGGGTCCCGTACTAGATTAAAGTCTCCTCCCACCATGATATCTCCTCTGGCTGAGCCTAAATGGTCGTTAGCACCCTGAGGAGGAAAGTGTATTTTGCGTGATTCGGGACATATAAGGTGAGAGTCAAGACAGACGCCCCCCTCTCAAACATCAAGGTCAAATACAGCCTTCCGGGTCACTAGAAATCTTTAACATTGTTTTAAAAAGGATAGCAACTCCCGCAGTTTGAGTCAGTGTGTGCCCAGTACTAGCAAGTATAACAGGGATGGGGCATAGGGTGACTGTCTTACCTAAGTAGGTGCGTGTCCTGCAGAAAGATAATATCAGGTTCCTGCTGGAGAAAGTAGCGCCAAATTTGTTTCTGCTTGCTCGGGGGAAGTGAGTTCTCTGACATTTAGGGATAAAATCTTAATGTTGGTGAAGAACCTCATGACCTACCAAAGAGGAGTGGTGCAGTATGGTAGCAGTGCAAACTCCTACAGCTCTCTGCCTCAGGACATAGTGTACAACCCCCCTCCCAGATTGGAGCAGGCCTACAGCTAGGAGGAGGAAGAAGGATATGGCTAAACCAGGGTAAAAGAAGCAGGCCAACAGGGCCCAATGTTGTGGACTTATCCATCAGTAGGTGGGTACCGGATCTCATCTGTCACTAAAAAGGCATCACCCTCGATGCAGCAGAGTTCGGTAGAGATGGAGGAGATGGTGACCTGGCCAATGACTAAGCGTCCAATACCTATGTAAACGGGAGTAGTACTTTAGGTCAATAAAATGCAACAATAACACACATAATGATGCAGCAAGAAGGAGGGGCCATCCAGGTCCGAGTCTGTGGACCTTGCAATGAATAAGAGAGAAAAACTAGTAAGCTGTAACATCCTGTGGCTACACCATTGCACAAGGAAGGGGAGCCCAGTAATCAGTTTATAACCGCACTGGAGGCCTGTGCGTGGTCTTATTTCATATTGTGCAGATGGGAGATAATGTCCTTTTTGGCAGCAAGGAGGGCTTTTCCTTTGGAGTTGCGATCTGTACCGTGGCCGCGGACAGTGTGCCAGACAAGGCACCAACCACCCGGTCTCTCAATGGGGGGCTCGGTTGGAAAATGGCCCGCCCTGAAGGGTCACCCCCATACCTTTTGCCTTTAACCCTCCACTTTCTGCTGAATTTGTTTTTGTTGGCTTTAGGACTCTGGGCACTTTACCACTGCTAAACAGTGCTAAAGTGCATGTTCTCTCTGCTTAAAACATGGTAAGATTGGAGTAGCCATCTGTACTTCCATTGTAAAATGGTATACTATACCCAGGGCCTATAAATTAAATGCTGCTAGGGGGCCTATAGCACTCATTGTGCCACCAACTGAAGTAGCCCTTTAAACATGTCTCAGGCCTGCCACTGCAGAGCCCATGTGTGTAGTCTTAATGCCACCCGACTTAACATTTAAAACTCACTGCCAAGCCTTAAACTCCTCTTTTATATACATAAGTCACCCCTAAAGTAAGTCATAGGTAGACCATAGGGCAGGGTGCTGTGTAAGTAAAAGGTAGGACACGTACTTTGAAGTTATACATGTCCTGGTAGTGAAAAACACCTGCATTTATTTTTCACTACTGTGAGGCCTACTACTCTCTTAGGTTAACATTGGGAAGTCCTTAATACACCTTCAAGCTGTAATTACTGATTAAAAAGGAGTAGCTTTGTCATGATTCATATCTTTGGAATGGTAATGATAAATCCTCTTTACTTGTGAAGTCGGATTTAACATTAGTAATTTAGAAATGCTACTTTTAGAAAGTGGGCATTTCTCTGCTCTTACAACTCAGCGTGCCTGTAGCTTCCCTCCAGTACACATCTGGGATTGGGTGACAACTTCACTTTGTGCATTCCCTCTAGACAGCCCCAAGTACAGAAGGTTAAGTGTGCCTGAGTACTCATCTGCATTCTGATGGCTCTTCCTGGGCAGGAAGAGCAGAAGGGGATGACACTTTCACCGGAATAGGCAGTGCTTGTTCCCCAAAGGGGTGAATGCTCCCTACTGAAAGTGTAGAGCCAGAGCCTAGGAAGAAAGGATGCTTGTGCTCTTCAAAGAACCTTCTTTGAAGTCACCCTCACTTCAAAGGGACATTTGAGTATAACTACTGGGTCATTAACCCACCAAAGCAGACAATTCTGAACCCACAACTGGTCTCTCTGCTGGACTGTTGACCTGGAAGGAATGCTTTTCTGCTGTGCTGGCCTGCTGCCTGCTGCTCTCTGACCTTACTTAGGGAGAGCTGGACTCTGCCTTGCACCCCAAAGTGATCTCCAAGGGCTTGTTGACTTGCCTCCTGTTCCTAGAGACTCAAGAATATAGACATCTCTACCCCTGCTCCTGTGCCTGGTTCACTGGAAGTGGACCCAGTTACTTGCACCAGCAAAATTAACAAACCCCTTGCTTGCTGAAAGCGCCAACCAACGCATCAACCCTATTGCAGGAGTAGAACTGGTGCATTGCATTTGAAATCATCGATTTACCACTGCTTCATCAGAACCGCTGAATCGCCGCCACTGCTGAAGGAGGATTGGTGCATCCTTCACTGCATGCAGAAATTCTGTGCATCTCTTTTGGAACCAACACATCGCCATCGCATTGAAACCACTGCATTGCCACCACTCCTGATGGAAGATTGATGCATCCCTTCACTGCATGGAGAAACCCAGTGCATCGGCTTCAGAACCAATGCATCACAGCACCAGTACTTCACCTTTGGAACAGATGTCTCACCACCACAGTGTGATGAAAATCGACATTGTGACCTGGATTAAGGTACTTTGCTTAGCTGGCCCTGTGTGGGTCCTGCAGCCAGCCTCGCTCCATCGCTGGGGGCTTGAACTCTTGACTTTGTACCGGCCAAGGGCGACTTCAAGAAACTCCTAAAAAGCTATTTGCTTCTAAGTGCTAAAACTCTTTTTATTGTTTAAAAATTCATTACTCAACTTCTCCTTATTGGATTTTTGTCATTTTGGTCTGTTTTATTTATAAAATGATTTTTTTTTTTTCTAAACCTATGTGGAGTCTTTTTGTAGTGTTTTCATTATGTTACTGTGTGTGTGTGTATTGCACATATACTTTACATATTGCCTCTTTATACAAGCCTGACTGATCTGTGCCAAAGTACAAGAGGGTTAGCAAAGGTTATCTTTTAGTGGGTATCTGACTTACCCTGACTAGAGTGGTGATCCCTACTTGGACTGGGTGCATGCCCGTGTCAAAAAGACACTTCATTTCTAAAAGGGGGAGAGGACTTTTGGCTGGGCAGTCCATTTGGTAGACCTAGCAGACATTTAGCCTCAGTCAGCGATCTCACTAGTCTCTGCCTGCCATTCCATTGGAAAATGAGTCCAAAGGGGTCAGCCCACTCATACCATACCTTAGCCTCTGGGGGCATAGTTTCTCAGTGTCTGACTTGAAATCTCTCCTCTTCTTGAGTGTCAGTGTAGAGAGGCCCTGGAAGATTTGCATGGTATGGCCTCTAAAGAAAATATCTGCCTTCTCCCATTTAACTTGCAGGATGGCCTCCTTGACCTTGAAGAAGTGAATCTTGGCAACGATGTTGGGTGCCCCCCTCCGAGTGGCAGATCAGAGCTGTGACATGGTTTACCCTGTCCAGGACAAGTGGTTGGTCCTCTTGCCCCCTGTGGGTAGCCCAAAGCAAGTCTCTATTGGATGTCATGATGTCCTCCCCTTCTGCCCTTCTGCACCTCGAGTGAGCCCCCGTATGTGGTTATTGTAACAACGGTTGTGGTTCTCAAGATTCTCCTGTTTTGCTACAGTTCAATCTAGCGCTCTTCCAGAGTGACCATGTGACGCCAAAACAGCTCCTGGTCCTCCATACGTAAATCCATTGCTCGCTCAAAATCGTACACTCTCACGTCCACGGAGGTGATGTCTTTGCGAAGGTCCTGAATGTAGCTTTAAAAAAACATTTTGAGGAAGCTAATTTCCAGCTGGATGTCTGCAAGGAATTTTTCCATGTAGTCTTGTGTGATGAGGAGAGCAGTGGGCTGCCAAGGGGGCTCTTGGGAGAGCTCTTCCCTGCCACTCATGTTCGTAACTGAAGACTTTGCCCAGTGGAAGGCAACAGAATTGTTCTTGACAGCTTTGCGCTTGGGCATAGCTATGGCAGAGGGCAATGAGGCCAACCAAGTAGTTAGTCCTAAAAGTGGGCAGGCAGCTGTTGGTTACCCCCAGAGCAGTTAAATGCTATTGATTGAAATAAAAGGTTCAGGGGTCTTGGGCCTAGTTCAAGTGTGTGTCCGGAGGTTGGGGGGAAAGGCCCAAGGTGAAGCAAGTACAAAGGGGTGTTGACTCTCTAACCTAGGTTGCCAATCCTGAGCTGACAGGGGGGACACGTATAGTTGGGCACCCTCACAACAGGTGCTGGCAGTATTACTGCGAGGTCACCCTGGGGCGGTTAGCCAGGATTGGAGGTGGATTCCATCCAGATCTCTAGGCACAAACTGCAGGGCATCAGACTGAGCTCCCGCTCAGCGCAGAGCAGACCCTCCATGCAGATCAGGTTATATACTTTCTCACACCCTACCTGCTCAGTCCACTCTCAGTAGACATTTTCGTCACTTCATAGGTGGAGAGGCCGTCAAAAGTCTGGGCAGCCCTGTGACACTGCTTTGCTGGGGCCCCCCTCTGTGCCTGTCACCAAAGATAGGGACACCCATCAAGAAGAGCAAGACGGCCCCCAGTGCTCCCGACCACCACTCGGGGCCCACAGTGGCAAATGCCTCGTCTGCCCGGGGGACCCTCCACAGCACTCCCTCTTGTTGATGAGTGTCTCAGGGCACCCCTCAGGCCCTCCTGCTGGCTATCTTGCAACTGCATCCCACATGTGCTTGGTCACATAGTCACTGGCCACGGGGAGAGTCTGGCAGTGCCTCATCCTCCTACTTTCACTTGTGTGGCCTCTCTAAACCAGTGAGGAGGGAGGTCCACTTTCCACCAATCGAGCCCCACTGGCCACATGCATTCCAGGCCTGGGCACCAAGATGGCAGCCAGGCCCACCGTCTGTCAGTTCAGGGCTTTGTCACTGAGTGGGGGAATCTCCTCGCAGGGTCGCAGCTGACACGCATAAGACAAGCTATAAGGCCCATGAGGATACGGAGCTTAGATGGACTGCGTCTCACTCCATCCCTGGTCAGGCCATGCCCCTCCATCTCTAGTCAGGCATGCCCCCCCCATCTCTAGTCAGGCACGCCCCCCCAAATAGGTCCATTTCTATACTATAAATTGCATTTGTATAGTGTGGATTGCAAAAATTAAATCAAGAAATCTTTTAAATACATATGCATTAACCTAATGGACCTAGTGTGATGGGCCAAAATTAATTGAACACTTCAAAGGCAGAGGGGAAATACCGGCACAATGCCGAGAAAAAAATAATTATTGAACACAAACAAGAAAATAACAAAATGAGGAGAGCTGCTTCACCATGTGTTTTTATGTATCATATAAAAGCACGATTACACTTTAATTATCCCAAGTATTCTTAGTCATTGATGTTTGGTTCAAAATTAGATGGGCCTAATTACTGTCTATTGTAAACATTTTAATTACTGCTTTAAAATGTAATGCGAAACACAGATATATTCGATATGGTGTATGAAATAATACATTTCTGAAACGTTATGGGTAAGCTTGAAAATGTTATGACTTAAAATGGAAAATAAATTCTACTTAAAATACTTGGCTCGGCAACCCATGAATTGTGTGCGTAACTAGGGTTTGTGTTCATAATGTCTCCGTTTTCCTCCTCTCCAGGACACTTAATTACACGCATGTACTCATTTTTATAAGATTGAAGGGGTACGGTGTACCTTTTTCTTATTTGTGAAACATCTCGATGGTGATAGTGCGTCTTACAAACCTACACAGCACATGGCGTAAACAGGTTAGACGATATACAGTACAGTATTTGTATTACCTCTCAAAAACATCGAAGTATTTGATCATGTAAAGTCACTGAATAATTAAACTGGAAATAGTAAAATTTCTCAACCATAAGCTTGATTTTTAAGTACTTGAGAGCATCAAGATGAGATTACCACTATGACATGTTTCCCAAGATATCTATTGATAACACAGTCCAAGTTAACAGGGCGCATATTGATTTAACTTAATCATTATAAAAATAAATAAACATTAACATTTGATTTGATGTGATTGCTTGGCATATCCTAACTCACAACAATAAAAGCGGGCTACCTTTCTCCACTGAATTCAATTTGTAATAGGTTTTTGCCATTTTGAATGCGCTGATACAGCCAGTCCGTTTATTGGATTCAACCCCCATAATTCTAATGAAAAAAGTAAAGGATGTCGAAAGGGTGATGGAATATGTAAATATATGTACATTTTTCAGAAAAGCACCAGTAATGAAACATAAACAATGAAAATGCATAACAAGCCCTACGGAATTTCAAAACAGTAAGCCCCTCTGAAAACGATACTCAAAAAAATTGGGATAGTTGTAAAGTATTCTTAAGTGTTACAAAGCATCTCCATTTCACTGTTAAGTAAGTCAGGAACACACTGATTAGAAGTGCCCCACAGGAAAGGTCTCACACCACCAAGGGCCATATGTACGAACACATTTTCCCATAAGGACAGAATGGGTAAAACCCTTTATACATTTGGCCCCATTGTCAACATTCTCTTACATTCTACTTTACTTAGGAGGACCAAACCAAGGAATGGAAATGAAGAGGGAAGGGGAGTCAAGGAAAGAAGGAAAAGAGACAAGGGTAAAATGGGAAACGTTAAACAGGGAAACATTTTCAAAAGAAGGGATCTTTACAGGTCATACCAAAGTGTAAGATCTATTAGCTGTGAAAATGAATGAAGTGTTATGCTTTCAATTAAGAACACAGTTCAACACAACCAAACTAATACAATTTGTGAAAGATAGACTTTGGCTATAAGTCATATTTATATGCAAAGTATTTGCAACACAGACGTTTTAAATGTACTATGATCTGCAACATCAGAAGACCATTTGAACAATTATATATGATGGTGGATTGACTATGGCCACAAACCCGCTAAACAGACATGGAAACAATCAATTGAACTAATGCACATGCCTTTTTCTGCAACCAACTATTTAAACGTGTTTAAATACTTAATCAATTTTGTGACACCCCAGCACATCTAAATTAATTCAAAAAGTACTATTATTATTGTTATTATTATTATTATTTCTACCATTTTCACTATTTTATTTCTGTGGCATTCTAGCACAAACTGGTTTTGTAATGCTGTAACTGATCGGAATAAAATGCAGTAATCCAAATAATGATTTTCCTGTTTGAAAGAGATTTGGTTGTTGAGTAGATGGATGAAGGAATAGGCACTCATGCAATCTCTCTTTACACAGTGTATAATGAACAAAATCTGGTGCTCTGGTCATCAGGTTCTGGTAGATGTACGTTGTAGTAGTACTCAACTAATTTCAGACGTTTCAAATCTGGAAAAGACCTCCTAGGCTAGGGAGAGTGACTTGTGCTGAATATTGTCCTTGTCTAGCAGTTAGTTATGTTAACAGCAAGCCTCCAATATGTGATTAAACCTGTGCAAATCACAGATGATCAGTACTGCTATTTTCTGGATATGTTACAATTTCAACAAAAAAGGGGTTGGACAGCCCTAAGTATAGGCTGATAAACCAGTCCAATCTGGGTAGAATATAGACAGACATAATGGTAGATTGTTGTGTAGCAGTTATAAATTAGAAGACCGTCCTTATGTTCCTTACTGCAGAGAAGCAGGAGGAAATAACTACACTCAAGTGTGCTTTCAGAGAAGACTCCTGATCTATTGGAGCATGTAGAACCTTGGCTTTTGGGTTAACAGTAGGCAACGGGTCGTTGCACAACTTCATTGACCATAATGTGCCATCCCAATGAAAACCCAGTTGCCAAGGATCCAGGACATTCATTAACATTTATAAAAATCATTAACATTTATAAAGCGCGCTACTCACCCGTGCGGGTCTCAAGGTGCTAGGGGAAAAAGGGGGGTTATCGCTGCTCGAACAGCCAGGTCTTTAGGAGTCTCCGGAAAGCGGAGTGGTCCTGGGTGGTCCTGAGGCTGGTGGGGAGGGAGTTGCAGGTCTTGGCCGCCAGGAAGGAGAAAGATCTCCCACCCGCCGTGGAGCGGCGGATGCGAGGGACAGCAGCGAGTGCGAGGCCAGAGGAGCGGAGGAGGCGGGTGGGGACGTAGAAGCTGAGGCGTCTGTTGAGGTATTCCGGTCCCTTGTCGTGGAGGGCTTTGTGTGCGTGGGTGAGAAGTCGGAAGGTGATCCTTTTGCTGACTGGGAGCCAATGCAGGTGTCTCAGGTGTGCGGAGATGTGGCTGCTGCGGGGTATGTCGAGGATGAGGCGGGCCGAGGCGTTTTGAATGCGTTGCAGGCGATTTTGGAGTTTAGCTGTGGTCCCGGCGTAGAGGGTGTTGCCGTAGTCCAGGCGGCTCGTGACGAGGGCGCGGGTCACGGTTTTTCTGGTGTCGGCGGGGATCCAGCGGAAGATCTTGCGGAGCATGCGGAGGGTGAGGAAGCAGGCGGAGGACACGGCGTTGACTTGCTTGGTCATGGTGAGAAGAGGGTCCAAGATGAAGGCGAGGTTGCGGGCGTGGTCTGTGGGGGTCGGTGCGGTGCCGAGGGCCGTGGGCCACCAGGAGTCGTCCCAGGCGGACGGAGTTTTGCCGAGGATGAGGACTTCCGTTTTTTCAGAGTTCAGCTTTAGGCGGCTGAGCCTCATCCAATCTGCGACGTCCTTCACACCCTCTTGTAGGTTGGTCTTGGCGCTGGCGGGGTCCTTGGTGAGGGAGAGTATAAGTTGGGTGTCGTCGGCGTAGGAGGTGATGATGATGTCGTGCTTGCGTACGATGTTGGCGAGGGGGCTCATGTAGACATTGAAGAGTGTCGGGCTGAGTGATGGGCCTTGGGGTACGCCGCAGATGATCTCGGTGGGTTCTGAGCGAAACGGAGGGAGGTAAACTCTTTGGGAACGGTTTGAGAGGAAGGAGGCGATCCAGTCCAGGGCCTGGCCTTGGATCCCGGTGGAGCGGAGGCGGGTGATTAGGGTGCGGTGACAGACGGTGTCAAAGGCAGCCGAGAGGTCGAGCAGAATGAGGGCGACTGTTTCACCGTTGTCCATCAGGGTTCTGATGTCGTCAGTGACTGAGATGAGGGCGGTTTCAGTGCTGTGGTTGGTTCGGAATCCGGTTTGTGAGGGGTCGAGCAGGTTGTTGTCTTCCAGGAAGGTGGTCAGCTGTTGGTTGATGGTCTTCTCTATTACTTTGGCTGGGAAAGGCAGAAGAGAGATGGGGCGGAAGTTTTTCAGGTCGCTCGGGTCAGCCGTAGGTTTCTTTAGTAGGGCGTTGACTTCGCCGTGTTTCCAGCATTCGGGAAAGGTAGCAGAAGAAAAAGAAGAGTTGATGACGGTCTGGAGGTGCGGGGCGATGATGTCGTCGGCTTTGTTAAAGATGAAGTGCGGGCAGGGGTCCGAAGGGGCGCCAGAGTGGATAGAGTTCATGATGGATTTGGTTTCTTCCGTGTTGATGTGGGACCAGTTGTTGAGGGTGATGGCCGTGGATGCCGGTTCGGTGGTGTTTGGTTGGGTCTGGTGTCCGAAGCTGTCGTGGAGGTCGCTAATCTTGCGATGGAAGAAAGTGGCGAGGGATTCTCACAGATCCTGTGAGGGCGTGACGGCGTTGGCGTTGGCGCTGGGGTTGGAGAACTCCTTGACGATGCTGAAGAGTTCTCCGCTGTTGTGTCTGTTTTTGTCCAGTCTGTCGGTGAAAAAGTTCCTTTTGGCAGCGCGGATCAGGTGGTGGTGTTCGCGGGTAGCGTTCTTGAGGGCGGTCATGTTGTCAGCGGTGCGGTCCTTGCGCCAGGCTTTCTCAAGGGCGCGACAAGTTTTCTTTGATTCTTTGAGGGTGTCAGAGAACCAGAGAGGTTTTTTGGTGTTGGTCTATCGATGCGTGCGTTTGAGGGGAGCAAGGATGTCTGCGCAGTTGGAGATCCAGTTTGTGAGGTTGAGGGCTGCATCGTTGGGGTCGGTGGTGAGGGTGGGTTGGTTGGCGGCGAGTGCGGAGAAGAGTTGCTCTTCGGGGATCTTGTTCCACTGTCGACGAGGGATGGGTTGGGTGCGGAGGTGGTGGGTCTCGCGTCGGAATGTGAAGTGGACGCAGCTGTGGTCGGTCCAGTGTAGGGCGGAGGCGTAGCTGAAGAAGACGTGTTTGCTGGCGGAGAAGATGGGGTCAAGCGTGTGTCCGGCGATGTGGGTGGCGGTGTTCACCAGTTGTTTGAGGCCGAGGTTGGCGAGGTTGTCGAGCAGGGTGGTGGTGTTGGGGTCGTTGTTTTGTTCCAGATGGAAGTTGAGGTCACCTAGGAGGATGTAGTCTGGCGAGGCGAGGGCGAGCGGGGAGATGAAGTCGGCGATGGCGTTGCTGAAAGGGGTGCGTGGCCCAGGAGGACGGTAGATGAGGGATCCTCTGAGGGTGGTCCTCGGATCGGTGCGAATCTGAAAATGCAGGTGTTCAGCGGCGAGAGGGGTGTCTTCGGTGGAGGTGGTGACGCTGATGGAGTCTTTGAAGACGATGGCGATACCTCCTCCTACCTGGTTGGTGCGGTCTTTTCTGGAGATCTTGTAGCCTTCGGGGATGGCAGTGGCGATGTCAGGGGCCGAGGAGGCGTTCATCCAGGTCTCCGTGATGAAGGCGACGTCCGGTGCTATGGAGTCCAGGAGGTCCCAGAGTTCAACGGCGTGTTTGTGGACGGAGCGAGCGCTGACTAGGATGCACTTGAGGTGGTTGATGGCGCGTGGGCTAGTGGTCGTGGTTGTTGCGTGGTGGAAGGTGCGTTTGCAGGAGTTGCAGGCGAAGGGTCCATGGGTGCGTTTGGGGTGAGCTTGGAAGCAAGTGTTGGAGCGTCCTGGGTTGAGGGCGTGGAGGGTGGTGGGGTCGTAGCGGGTCAGCGGGGCTTGGGAGAGCTGGGGACCAGGGGTCGTGGCGCTGGGCGCGGGACAGGCGCGGACGGGCGCAGACAGGCTTGCCTCTGGCGTGCCTCCGGCGCGCCAGCGGCGCGGTCGCGCAGCGGCCGCCATATGAGGTAGGAGGGGGGGAGGGGTCAGGTGGGGGCGAATGGGAGCTGGGGGCGGGGGCGTGCAGGAGGTCGCGGCGGGAAAGCGCGAGGGAGGGGAAGGACAGGTAGAGTGAGAAGAGCTGGGGGAGGGGGGTTTAAGGGTGGAGGGGGGTGAGTGTTAGGAGGTTTAGGAGATAAGGGAGAAAGATAGGAGTAGGGTTGAGAAGATAGGGGAGGGGGGTTGTAGAGGTGGGTGAGGGTGAGAGGTAGAGTGAGAGGATAGGATGATAGGTAATAGAGGGGGTGAGGGAGGGAGGGAGAGATAGAGAAATAGATAGAGAAAATGGATAGATAGGGAAATCGATAGATAGGGAAATAGATAGAGAGATAGGAAGATAGGAGGAGGTGGAGAGTGAGGGAGTTAGATAGTGGGATAGAGAGATAGAGAGATAGGTAGATAGGAGGAGTGAGGGAGGTAGATAGTGAACGGGTTAGATAGGAGAGATAGAGAGGGGGATGCGAGTGGGGGAGGGGGATGAGGCAGGAGCAGGAGGGCAGGCGCGGGGAGAAGAGGACGGAGGGGGCAGAAGAGCCGAAGGCAGAAGACAAGAAGAACAGAAGAACAGAAGACAAGAAGAACAGAAGAACAGAAGACCGGAAGGAGAGAAGAAAGGAAGATCAGAAGACCGGAAGGAGAGAGGAAAGGAAGACCGGAAGAACACAGAAGAACACAGAAGAACACAGAAGAAGATACAGAAAACGAAGAACAGAGGGCAGAAGACCACAGAAGAAGATGAGGAAGAAGAGAAGAAGAGTGAAGACGGGGGAAAGAAGAGTACAGAAGAAGATGGGCTCTTCTTGAAAAGTAGAAAGCTGAGAAGCTACAATATTTTTCAGCTTTTTTTACAGGGTTAGCAGTAGTGTAAAAGGTAGGTAATTGACAGACTCTTCAGGGTCAATATTTCTCATTTTACGACAAGGCACCTATTTCTTCCAAAACAAATGTTTTTAACTTAAACCATTCTAGTTGAATTTTGACAGAAAATGCCTACCTATGCATTTGTGCCCATCATATTATCACAGAACAGTAGATGAAATGCTGAAAATTTGCATTCTAAATTAAATATACGGTAAAGATACCACAGTTGGACTTAACTTAAAAACTCCTGTCCAGCATTTCAAAAACTGGAAAAGGAACTCGAAACTAGAGCAATGAGTGGGACTGGAGGTAAGAAGGGGAAAAACTGAAAACCTGGAGCATGAATCTGTGTGCCGCATGCAGTTAGCAAAATTAGACTTTATTAGCAAAAGCACCTACTCTAAATATGAAGGGCACTTGATCATGACCAATAACATTAGACTGTGCTTGTGTGACAAAGGTAGAGCATATCTAGGTACCTTGCAAAAAAATGATAAGTATATGCACTGTCTCTAGTGGGATGAACAATAAAGCATCCTTGAGGCTTTATATAATTATCCTATTAATGGGCTTCACTGACAAACATCATCTTCTGTCTTAAGCATCACAAGTGCCTTGCAAGAATCCCGTGATCAGCGGGAAAGTTGGATCAAGGTAGAATCTCAGAAATTCTAATTAGGGCAAATCTCTCATAGTCACTCTATTTGACCCTGCATTTTTTTCAGCACGAAAAATATAAATATCTGCCCTTTCTTATTTTATTTACACTTTCATGAGTGTGTGTTTGACAGCGCAACTGTACCTTTTTTTGTGATGCTGCAAAATCGGTTTCTATGACTAGAGACCTAATATTTTTTAACTATCAGGTTTATTATACAGTTCTCCTGTTATAATATATGTTGAATGTGGGTTACCGCCCAGGTCTTTCTTATTATGCTTTTAAAATTGCAGTTTAGTATTTTTTTAGCTGTCGTAAGTGTCCTTAATAGAGATCAGAATTGTCTTTGAACCAAAGGCTTTCCCGTGCTGCCCAGTACGCATGTTTTACTTCTAGTGTTTGAAGCATTGTCTTCTTCGCTACTCCACCTTTTTAATGGTTTACAGTCCTTAGTTTTAGGTGGAACTGCCTTAGGTATTTGTAGTTGTGTAGTCCTTCTACCCTTGCACTCAGGGGAGGATTACAAGAAGGAAGGTGAAAAACAATAGACTCTGTCAGACCTATCATTTTGATGATAAGAACAGTCTTCCTTCTAGTCGGGTGAATGATGCCAATGCTTTTGACTGCAAAAGCAGAGTAGGTTTGGCATCACCCTACAATCATCTTGCTTAGCTTCAGACTAATATGCAAGGTCAAAATAAATTTGTGTAAGTAACTGGGCAGTTGGAAAATGCCTGATATGATTTACCTTGATCCTAGCCTCCATTATACTTTGATAGTCTCTGCCAGTATGAATATCCAAGCTGTTTACTTTCCTAGTGCAATTCCTTATGGGCCCACATGTTACAAAGAAGGAGCACTAGAAGGCAGAAAACCAAGACCCTATTGGGATCATAAACAGGTAAGTCAATCAAATGTCAGTTTTGCCTTTTGAAATCAATTTGCTCCATTCCAATTGCTTATGTCTTTTTGAAGTGCATCCAACTGCATTAGTGGGCTTTCTGCACATTTACTTTACCCCCATGAGAATGCAAGGATGGGATCTGGACCCTTCACTATGAGTAGCCTTCTAGGCACACTCTAATCCCTAAAAGTCAGATTTCTACTTCAAAGGTAGGAGAAAGCCTTCAAACCTTGGTTTCTGACTTTTTGAAAGTGACATTGTAAGTCATACTTAAGATTCTTATCTTATTTCTCCTCAAATTATAATAAAAGCAGATAGCCCTACTTATATCTCATATACGTAATCCTAGTTTTTGATGAGGAGATTGTTGATACTTGTTTACATCTAATTAGTGGTAGGAAATGGATTGTTTTTAGATGATAACTTGCCTTATGTCGCGCCATGGTGGACCGCGGTGCAAGCCGAGCATTCGACTCGGGGCGTGGCCACGGTTCCTGGCGGCCGGGCGTGCCACACCCCTTCTGTTCTTTACTTTCTCCCACAAGCCCCCAAAGTGTGCATGGGGCATCGGCGAGTCTTGGGCGTGGCGCGCCCTCAATATTAACTGTGGGCACCTTCCCCTCTACCCTTCACTTACCAGGTGAGCCTGTCATTTTCTTCTTTTCTCTCTTTTTTCTTCTTTTCCTCTTGTTTTTATGTTCACATTTAGCAGCCATGTTCTTTCTTTCTCCCAGCATGCCTTTTTTTTCCCTGCATGCCTTAGGACCCTTTTTCAAAATGGTGTCCTTTCTCTATATGTTCCTATGATTCTTTCCCAAACCAATATGGTGACTTTCTTCTTCCTGTTGGTCATTTCCTGTTCTAGGGTATATAAGGTGAGTGATTCTTGTTCTCCTTGCGCTGCAACACTTCCTTTGGTGTTGATCTTCGCTCCTGCTATTTTTTCTCCAGTTATTTACCTCACTTGTTCCAGCTTCTTCCAGTATTGTTTTTTTTCCTGTTGGAAGACTCACCTTTTTGCTTCTTTTTGTTCCAGGGAGTTCCTGCTTTAGTGGTTTTTTCCCTCTGGGTTTTTTTTCCTCTGGGACTCCTCCTGGAGGGCACGGACTGCTTTTTGGCGTTCCTTCATCGGCAGCACCATGGCTACCAGAAAGGGCTGCCCTTACCTTGGTCAAGGCAGAACCTCCAAGAATTAAGACCCTTCGTAGTTCCAGTGGGCCAAAGACATAAACGTTGAGTAGCCTGTGGCAGATTGCAGTGCCAAATGAACCAGACTTCGTCAAGCAGAATGGGGAATACCGCAACAGCTGCTGCAGAACCCAACCAGTCGCTACTCAACCATTCAACAGCAAGCCCAGGAACTGCAACAATTATGAAATGAAAATGCATTTTTACGACAAGCCCTGGTATCCCGAATCACAGATGTTCCCACTGTCTCTGCTACCATGCCACATTTCTCAGGAGATCCAAATAAGCTACGAGAATTCCTTGACGCTCTGACTGTCTATTTTGCCTTTCGACCAACACAATTTGCCCAAGATAAAGCAAAAGTGGGTTACCTCATCAGTGCCTTGTCTGGTCCTGCCTTGGACTGGGTGACTCTATTAGTAGCCTCCAATGACTCTCTGCTGTCTGACTATTCAGCTTCTGTCACTGCATTTAAACAAATGTTTGAACGCCCAGGATTGGAAGCCTCGGCAGAGGAAGCTTTATGTGACATTCAGCAAGGTACCCAAGATGTTCTCCAATATATAACACGCTTTAGACAGCTATCAGCTGAGACAACATGGGTAGAACGTACTCTGGTGACTCTTTTTTCGTAGAGGTCTATGAGACGAAATAAAAGACGAACTAGTACATTCCACTAGAGTGGAAGATTTACGAGGATTGATGGATTTAGCGCTTTCCATAGAATATCGTCTACAAGAACGTTGTCTAGAAAAGAGAAAGAATTGTGCACTTTCTCATGCAGGAAACCCACGTACAATCGTCCATCGTTCTGAAGAGCCTCGACCTGAATAAAGAGAGGCAACAGAAGGGGAACCAATGCAAATAGACACCACCCGTGGTCCTGTCTCTACCAGTGAGCACGTAAATAGACAGAGAAAAGGATTATGTCTATATTGTGGAGCTACCGGCCACTTGCTCCGTACTTGCCCAGTCTGTCCGGTGAAGTCCTCGGGAAAGGCAAATTCCCGTCCTCTGTGAGAAGGAAGGGGACAGGATTTTCTGCGATACCTTCAATCAGTTCTTCCAAAGAAGATGCAACTGTCCTGTTTTCGTTACCTGTTACCCTGCAGTTACCTGACGTTTGGGAAGAAAGAGTTTTGGCATTATTAGACTGTGGAGCCAGTGAAATTTATATGGATGAGACCTGGTCCAAGAAACAACAAATTCCACTACTACCGAAGGACGCTCCAGAACAAGTGCATAATATAGATGGATCCCTATTAGTATGCGGTCCTGTCATCAGTAACACTCCTACTTTATGTCTACACTTTGGAAAGCATCAGAAACATGTCTCTTTTGATTTAATCTCCTCTCCTAATCATACAATAACCTTAGGACTACCCTGGTTTATGCAACACAATCCATATATCAATTGGGAAACCAGAACAATTTCTCTGTCTTCCAAATTCTGTCTAGGCCATTGCTATGTAGCTGAAACCTATTGGTCCCCATAGAAGATGTTATCCACAGAACCTGAATAAGGGTGTTCCATAAACTCTATTCAAGGGGTATCTAGTCACTATCTGGATTATATAGACGTGTTTCAAAAACCCTAAAAACCAGTACTACCTCCACATACGATTGTACCATTCTCCTGGAACCTGGAGTGGTTGTTCCCTTTGGTAACGTATTCTCTTACGGAACCTGTTAGAAATGGGGTCTTTGATTGACAGTCAGGTTACCCCCTGTTCAAGCAAGGACCCTCACTCTAGTCAGGGTAAAAGAGAATCACCCTCAGCTAACCCCTGCTTACCCCCTTGGTAGTTTGGCAGAGCAGGAGGCTTAAATTCAGAGTGCTAGGTGTAGAGTATTTGTACCAACACACACAGTAACCTAATGAAAACACACCAAAATTACACAACACAGGTTTAGAAATATAGGAAATATTTATCCAAACAAAACAAGTCCAAAACAACAAACATCAACAATACACAAGTCAAGTTATCATTTAAAAAGCGAAACGAGTCTTTATGTAGTTTAAGACACACACTGACACTGTTAGCGTGAAACTGTACCTTAGGTGCGTCAAAAATAACCCCCCACGAGCGAGTGTGCATCAAAAAGGGTTTGCGATGCGTCAATTTCACTCACGAACAAGACCTTGCGTAATTTCTCCTTTCGTCGGGTCGGCGCACATCGTTTCTTCTCTCCGCAGGAGAGTGATGCGTCCATCCGGTCAGCACTCTCGGGTCCGGGCAGGCCTTGCGAAGCTTTTACCTGCCCAGCGGTACTTGCATCGGAAATCCAGCCGCACGATGATCCGAAAACCACACAGTGCGAGTTGTGATCTCCCAGCCTCCGTCAGCGATGCTGCAGGTCGTTTCTCCAGCCCGTGCGTTGATTCTTCGGTCCCGTTTCCGGCAAGTGTTGATTTTCAGCCACAAAGCCGGCAGCACTTCTTTTCTTCAGCCGCAGATTGGAATTGCGTTGATATTTTCCCCGCACAGCGCTCTGTGCGTGGATTTCTTCCTCTTAGGCTGCCAGCTTTTCCTTTCAGAGTCCCAGGAACTGGATGGACACCACAGGGCAGAGTAGGAGTCTCTCCAGAGAGAAGTCTTTGCTGTCCCTGAGACTTCAAACAACAGGAGGCAAGCTGCAAATCAAGCCCTTGGAGAGTTCTTCTCAAGATGGAAGGCACACAAATACCAGTCCTTGCCCTCTTACTCTGGCAGAAGCAGCAACTGCAGGATAGCTCCACAAAGCACAGTCACCGGAAGGGCAGCTCTTCTTCCTCAGCTCTTCAGCTCTTCTCCAGGCAGAGGTTCCTCTTGTTTCCAGAAGTGTTCTAAAGTCTGTGGTTTTGGGTAGCCTTCATATACCCAATTTCTCCTTTGAAGTAGGCCTACTTCAAAGTAAAGTCTCTTTTGAATGTGAAATCCTGCCTTGCCCAGGCCAGGCCCCAGACACTCACCAGGGGGTTGGAGACTGCATTGTGTGAGGGCAGTCACCGCCCTTTCAGGTGTGAGCGACCACTCCCTCCTAGCACAGATGGCTCATCGGGAAATGCAGTCTACACCCCAGCTCTCTTTGTGTCACTGTCAAGTGTGAGGTGCAACCAGCCCAACTGTCAAACTGACCCAGACAGGGAATCCACAAACAGTCAGAGTCACAGAAATGGTATAAGCAAGAAAATGCTCACTTTCTAAAAGTGGCATTTTCAAACACACAATCTTAAAATCAACTTTACTAAAAGATGTATTTTTAATTTGTGAGCTCAGAGACCCCAAACTCCACATGTCCATCCGCTCTCAAAGGGAATCTACACTTTAATCAGATTTAAAGGTAGCCCCCATGTAAACATGTGAGAGGGACAGGCCTTGCAACAGTGAAAAACAAATTTAGCAATATTTCACTGTTAGGACATAGAAAACACATTACCATAAGTTCTACCTTAACCATACACTGCACCCTGCCCTTGGGGCTACCTAGGGCCTACTTTAGAGGTATCTTACATGTAAGAAAAAGGAAGGTTTAGGCCTGGCAAGTGGGTACACCTGCCAAGTTGAATTTACAGTTAAAACTGCAGACACAGACACTGCAATGGCAGGTCTGAGACATGATTATAGAGCTACTTATGTGGGTGGCACAACCAGTGCTGCAGGCCCACTAGTAGCATTTGATTTACATGCTGTGGCACCTCTAGTACACTTTACTAGGGACTTATTAGTAAATCGAATATGCCAATCATGGATAAGCCAATTGCATACACATTTTGTAAAGGAGCACTTGCACTTTAGCACTGGTAAAGTTCCCAGAGTAACAAAAACAGTAAAATCAGAGTCCAGCACACGTCAACAACCTGGGGAACAGGGGCAAAAAGTTAAGGAAGACCATGCCAAGGATAAAAATTCGAACAGAACCTGAAAAGCAGATACTCAAGGACTATCTGCAAGAACATCTACAGAGTGGTCTTATTGCACCATCTTCTTCTACTGCTGGGGCTCCCCTCTTCTTCGTGCCCAAGAAGAAGAAGGAAGTACGTCCCTGTATAGTCTTTCATGGAATAAATAAATTATCACTCTAAAAGACCGATATCTACTACCTGTCATCAAAGACATATTGGAGGCAGTTAGGGGTACACAGATCTTTACAAAATCAGACCTTCAGGGACAATACCTTCTCTTAAGAATTAAGGAAGGTGATGAGTGGAAGACTGCCTTTCGTATACCTTTTGGTCATTACGAATATAGGGTAATGCCTTTTGGTTTAACAAATGCCCCCTCTGTTTTTCAAAGATTCATGGATTCGGTATTTTCTGACCTGTTAAATCACACTGTAGTGATTTATTTAGATGATATCCTTATGTATTCCAGACACCCTGAATTCCACACTGAACATGTAAAGCAAGTATTAGACAGACTTAGGCAACATCAGCTCTACTGTAAACCTGAGAAATGTGAATTTGATAAGACAGAGGTAAAATATTTAGGATATCTCATTAGTCAGATCGGTATCTGCATGAATCCGGAGAAGGTTCAGGCCATTCTAGATTGGCCATCCCCCTCGTCAATCAAGAACCTCAGTGTTTCTTAGGCCTTTCCAACTTTTATCGCCAATTAATTACAGACTTTGCTCAACATACTAGTCAAATCACACACACTCTTAATAAAGAGAGTTTGCGAAACGGTTTAATCTGGACAGACGTGGCTGAAAATGCTTTCCAAAACCTAAAACAAGCCTTCACCCAAGCACCTATACTACGGCATCCGGACACCAACAAACAATTCATAGTTGTTACTGATGCTTCAGAAAGAGCTGTTGGGGCAGCATTATTACGAAGACAGGATGACGACGAATTAGAACATCCGATATTTTATCTGTCGCATGTACGCTCTGATTCTGACCCAAATTATTCGGTATTGGGAAGAGAAATCCTAACTCTAAAGACAGCTTCTCAAGAGTGGAGACAATTCCTCAATTTACAGTGCCTACGAAACTTTCAGTGCCGGAACAGTTGTCAAGCCTGTGACCGGGTATTCCCGTTCACGCCGGCACAAAGACCTACAGGTGACGTATCGGAATCCTCCGATACGTCACTTCCGCGTTGCCGGGGAAACGCGACCAGAGCGAGGCTGGCGTGAAGCCGTTGCCGAGGAAACCAATGAGGATTTCCGGGAGGGCAGAGTGAAGAGCCGGGGCGCGCCGCCGAAGAAGGAGACCGGGGAGAGGAGAGGAGCGTCGAGAACACAGAGGAGACACCCGAGGAGGAGGAATCATACAGAGAAGGCCAGACGAGGACTGGAGGTAGAGGAGATCCCGTGCACAACGAAGTACTGGGACCGGATAACCCTGCCGAGAGAGATCGACAGACGGACCGCCCTAACGCCAGCCACGACCCTGGAGGGTCGTGGCTGAACAAGGTACGGTCCTTGTGGACTCATAGAGGGGGCACTAATCTAAAGGGGACTGGGGAGGAGACCTAGAGAAGGGGAAGGGTGGAAAGGGAGGAATTTAAGGGGCACAGGGACAACCACGTGTGAGACACCTTTTGCCACCAACCCTAGACAGTGGTCACGTCGTTCCCACAACTCCTCACTGGCACAATCCCCACCCTTTTCTTACCTTTTTCCCCAGTCGGTAATAGAACAGAGGGAGAATAGACGTATTAGACCACTGCCCTTACTGTAGCGTTTTCTGTCCTTCTGTTTCCGGTATCACACCCTGGAACCATCCGAGAGACCAGCAGAGCCACCACCTGAAAGAGAAAACAAGAGAAACAGGAAACCACCAGTCAAGGAAGAAGACGAACAAGACCTTAATTCGGAGAACCAATCCTACCTAAATTATAAACATTTTTTCCATTTAATTTGAATAAACCACTTACCTGAGCAACACCAACGCCTCTCCGTTGCCTTTATACTGTTCGATCTGTCACAGTCGTGTCAGAAGTGGGATAATAGGAACCCTTCCAGACAACCGAACAGTATAAACAATGAGTGAAAGCCCCTCGTTGGAGGATGTGATAAAACAACTGGCAGAAGGCCAGCAACATCTGCAGTTGGTGTGGGAGGCACATCAACGAGAAGCAAAAGAGGACAGGGAAGCCTTACAGTCGGCTTTGAAAAGCCAGGCGACAATCCTCGCAAACAATCAACTGGTCCACGAAACGGCCATGAAGAAATTAACCGAGACCATTGCCGTCAGTAAGGTCCACCCCAATGTCCCAAGTTCAGTGTTTCAGAAATATCAAGAAGGCGAAGACCCAGAATCTTTTTTCACTAACTTTGAGAGAGTGGCTTCGTCAGCCCAATGGCCTGAGGACCGATGGGGTCAGTATGTCGCACCCTTACTGACCGGGGTATTACAAGCAGCATATCAAGCAGCAAATCCGGGGGGAACCACACCATACAAAGAGATAAAGATCAGTATCTTGGAACGGGTGGGACATGACACCGAATATTATAGGGTCAAATTCCGGAAAATCAAATGGGGACCGAATGAGGACCCCCGTACTTTTTATTATTGTGTAAAGGATTTGGCTTTGAAATGGTTGGGTTCTTCCGGTAACAGCCGAGAGGAGGTGATACAAACGATCGTTCTCGAACAATACTTAGATGCCTTACCTACTTCTACCAAAAACTGGATCCGCCAACATCCAAAAGTGAATACCGACATGGCGATCGATTTAGCGTGTGCATATCATCGCTCGGTGGATGTAAGGAGTGTGAACCCCAGACCCAGCATAAAACCGGGTGTACCCAGCCCCAAGATCGCTCCCAGAGTTCTTCCCGACGAGCCAATTCCCCGTAAACTAACCGAAAGTCCACCGGTACCAGGACCCCAATGTTATAACTGTGGGGAATGGGGACACATAGCCCGAATGTGTCCGAGGAAACTTAATAGTAGTGAGCCGATGGAGATCGGAGTAACTCGGCAAAGGGTACTGTGTACCGGAAGAGGTAACATGAAGTTTAAACAGACCATGAGCATCAATGGACGGTAGGTATGTGCTCTCATTGATTCAGGGTGCAGCCAATCTGTAGTTAGGAAAGACCTAATAAACCTAGCAGACAGGGAAGTGGAGCAGTGGGTGAATATTTGCTGTATTCACGGAGACAAAGAGCAATACCCTTTGCATAGACTAACAGTAGAGTGGGGAAAGTACCGGGATGTCCTGCCTATGGGCATAATGACAGAGCTGATTGAGGAATGTATCATCGGGACTGATTATGAACATTTTCAAGAGCTCCTGGATCATGTTAGAAACCCCAAGCTGATACAGGACTGGTGGAGGGAAGCTCCCTTTTCTGACAGTGCTATTGAATGCCCTATAACTCGTAGGAAATTATCACGTCGAGAAAAACGGGCAGGAAAAGAGTATTACCGGGGTCAGGAGGCGCCAAGACAAGCCCAAGGCCTTATAGCAGAAACCCATGAGGCACCTGTCAGTTTTCATCAGCAGCAGAGAGAAGATCCTTCTCTCGCTCAGGCTTGGAAGTCCGCAAAATCAGAAGAGACCGAGGAGGTGGGTCCTTACTTCCTAATTAAGAAAAACCTCTTATACAGGATAACCACTACTCGTACGGGGGAACATAAACAACAACTATTGGTACCAGAACATTATAGAGATCACGTCCTAACTCTGGCTCATAATCAACCAGGTGGGGGTCATTATGGGAGGGAAAAAACAGAAGAGTACCTCCTCAGGCGGTTTTATTGGCCAGGTGTTTTTGCACACATAAGAAAATATTGTTCTCAGTGTCCCAGGTGCCAGCTTACGGAACCGGGTAGACCTAAGAAAGCACCTCTAATGCCCCTACCCATCATAGACATCCCCTTTAGCAGGATAGGGATGGATCTGATTGGACCTGTAGTACCCTCAACGAAAGGTCACACATATATCCTAGTTATGGTTGATTATGCCACCCGGTACCCCGAGGCTATTCCCCTGACCAGTATGACTACCAAGACAGTAGCCCAAGCAATGATAAACGTCTTCTCTCGAATTGGGTTTCCTCATGAAATACTCATCGACCAGGGGACCCCCTTTATGTCTACTCTCATGAAACAGGTGTGTAAGACATTAGGTATTTCTCAAATCAGAACTTCGGTGTACCATCCACAGACGGATGGATTGGTAGAACGGTACAACCTAACGATAAAAACGCTCCTGAGAAAATTAGTGCAGGACTCAGGGAGAGACTGCGACCAGAAATTACCACTAGTGTTATACGCTATCCGAACCCATGAACAGACCTCAACAGGCCATAACCCCTTTGAGTTGGTGTTCGGACGGCAACTCCGTTCCCTTCTAGACATGGCCATTGAAACATGGGAAGAGGAGGCGGAAGAGGGAGGAAGGCCATTATTAGAATATGTCCACAACTTACGGTCTCAACTACAAAGGTTATGGGAAGAGGTTAGAGTAAATATGGAACAAGCCCAAAAAAAACCAAAACAGTATTATGACAGAGGGAGTAAGTTGAGGGTTTTACAACCAGGAGACCAGGTACTAATAATGCGTCCCACTGCCAAACAAAAACTGCTTGCAAGATGGCAGGGTCCATATAGGGTACTTCGAGCAGTTTCTCCTGTCACTTATCTGCTTGAAATCTCGGTCAATCCTAAAAAAAAACAGATTTATCATATAAATCTCTTAAAAAAATGGGAAGAACCAGACAACTCCGACGTTTCCGGAGGACTGGGTCGATTCCTATGTCCTAGTAAAAACTTGAATATTGAGTTTTGTCCCACCGGACACAACGATGGGAAAGGGCTACCCGCAATAAATGAAGCCTCGACGACTCTAGAAAAGGGGCAGGTATATAGCTTACTAAAGCACTTCCGAAATTTCTTTTCAGTCACGCCGGGTAAAACCGCCTTGATATACCATAAAATACGGACAACACCAGGTAAAATTGTTAGGTTACGTCCGTATCGTATCCCCGAGGCAAGGAAACAGATTATGGAGGACGAAATACAGAAAATGCTAGAACTAGGGGTGGTGGAACCTTCGACTAGTCCCTGGTGCTCCCCAGTCGTCCTGGTGCCGAAACCTGAGGGTACTATCAGATTCTGTATCGACTTCAGGAAGCTTAACGAAAGTTCAATGTTTGACACGTATCCAATCCCTAGAGTAGATGACGTCCTAGAAAAGCTTGGAAAGGCAAAGTATATGTCCACAATAGATTTGACTAAAGGGTATTGGCAGATCCCACTAGCCCCGGAGGACAAAGAAAAAACGGCTTTTGCAACTCAGTCCGGTCTTTATCATTTCACCGTGCTACCATTCGGACTTCATGGAGCACCAGCTACGTTCCAACGGTTAATGGATAGGCTGTTAAAACCATTTCATACGTTTGCAGCAGCCTACCTAGACGACGTAGTCATCTTTAGTGAAACATGGGATGATCATCTAATCCATTTACAACAGATATTCCACACTCTCGCAAAAGCAGGTTTAACTGCCAACCCCAAAAAGTGCGTTATAGGAAAACCCGACATATCATACCTAGGTTACAAAATCGGTCAAGGGACTCTACAACCCCAAACTAAGACAGTAGAAGCCATTCTAAATGCACCTAACCCTAAAACAAAAAAAGATTTACGCTCGTTCCTGGGATTAGTGGGCTACTATCGAAGATTCATACCTGAATATTCCACCCTTGCCGCTCCCCTCACGGATCTATTGTCTAAATCACACCCTAACCGGTTAGCTCCTCTTTCGGATCATCAGAAGGCTAGTTTTGAGCAACTGAAATCCTATCTGACCAAAGAACCCATATTTCAGTGCCCGGATTTCTCGAAACCCTTCCATCTATACACGGATGCCTCCGACGTAGGATTGGGGGGGGTTCTGGCTCAACCCGAGGGGGACGGTAGAGATCACCCTGTAGTATATGTCAGTAGGAAACTGTTTCCCCGGGAACGTCACTATCCCACCATCGAAAGGGAGTGTTTGGCCATCAAATGGGCCATGGACACTTTACAGTATTACCTGTTAGGTCGACCTTTTATTCTTTTTACGGATCATGCTCCCCTCACTTGGTTGTCCGCACATAAAGATACAAATTCCCGGATTCTGAGATGGTTCCTTGAACTAAAACCATTTTCCTTTCAGGTCTGCCACATTCCGGGGTCCCAGCAGGCCCCGGCTGATTATTTGTCCCGGTTCCCGGACTCTGCTACGGTCCTCGAACAGGACCGTTCATGGGGAGAGGTGTGTGACCGGGTATTCCCGTTCACGCCGGCACAAAGACCTACAGGTGACGTATCGGAATCCTCCGATACGTCACTTCCGCGTTTCCGCGTTGCCGGGGAAACGCGACCAGAGCTAGGCTGGCGTAAAGCCATTGCCGAGGAAACCAACGAGGATTTCCGGGAGGGCAGAGTGAAGAGCCGGGGCGCGCCGCCGAAGAAGGAGACCGGGGAGAGGAGAGGAGCGTCGAGAACACAGAGGAGACACCCGAGGAGGAGGAATCATACAGAGAAGGCCAGACGAGGACTGGAGGTAGAGGAGATCCCGTGCACAACGAGGTACTGGGACCGGATAACCCTGCTGAGAGAGATCGACAGACGGACCGCCCTAACGCCAGCCACGACCCTGGAGGGTCGTGGCTGAACAAGGTACGGTCCTTGTGGACTTATAGAGGGGGCACTAATCTAAAGGGGACTGGGGAGGAGACCTAGAGAAGGGGAAGGGTGGAAAGGGAGGAATTTAAGGGGCATAGGGACAACCACGTGTGAGACACCTTTTGCCACCAACCCTAGACAGTGGTCACGTCGTTCCCACAACTCCTCACTGGCACAATCCCCACCCTTTTCTTACCTTTTTCCCCAGTCGGTAATAGAACAGAGGGAGAATAGACGTATTAGACCACTGCCCTTACCGTAGCGTTTTCTGTCCTTCTGTTTCCGGTATCACACCCTGGAACCATCCGAGAGACCAGCAGAGCCACCACCTGAAAGAGAAAACAAGAGAAACAGGAAACCACCAGTCAAGGAAGAAGACGAACAAGACCTTAATTCGGAGAACCAATCCTACCTAAATTATAAACATTTTTTCCATTTAATTTGAATAAACCACTTACCTGAGCAACACCAACGCCTCTCCGTTTCCTTTATACTGTTCGATCTGTCACAAAGCCTGTTGGGCCTTTTTCTTTAGCCAATTGGATTTTAATATTACCTATATTCCAGGTTCTCAAAATATCTTGGCAGATGCTCTATCTCAACGCTACCCTGTAAATACTAACACCCCTTCACAGCATCTAATTGAACCAGACAAAATAATCGGTTTAGTCCAGACTTTCCTCAATGAGGTACAGTCTGAGTACTCAACCGTCCCAGAACAAGAGATGAAGGAACTGCGTCCACAATTACGCAAGAGTAAAGGGTACTACTATCATAAAGTTGCGTTATTCCTACCTTCTAAGAAAGTGCAAAGAAAGGCACTACAAATGTTCTAGGGTATAAAAGGTGAGTGATTATTGTTCTCCTTGTGCTGCAACACTTCCTTTGGTGGTGATCTTCGTTCCTGCTATTTTTTCTCCAGTTATTTACCTCACTTGTTCCAGCTTCTTCCAGTATTGTTTTTTCCTGTTGGAAGAATGACCTTTTTGCTTATTTTTGTTCCAGGGAGATCCTGCTTCAGAGGATTTTCCCCTTTCGAGTTTTTTCCTCTGAGACTCCTTCTGGAGGGCACAGACTGCTTTTTGGCATTGGTCAAGGCAGAACCTACAAGAATCAAGACCCTTCTGCATTTCCAGTGGGCCAAAGACATAAACGACGAGTAGCCCGTGACACCTTAGAGCTTTTGTCTAAGAAAGTGTCTGAAAGATTGTTGCATTTACTCACCTTCATAAGGAGCTCTATGAAAATAACATGGGCTGATCTCAAGGCTTATTTTCATGAAATATTCCTATGTAAAATCTAATACACCATCCTTCACATGCCTGAAGTAGCATAATTTGTGGATCTTCCTTGTGATTGTTCAGACCAAGCCCATTATTGATGAGGGACCAGCTCCAGATGGTCTCTGATCAGTGTATGATCCAATTTCAAGTAAACCGCTTCAAGGTCAAGTTGGGAACCTCAATTAGAGATTTCAGAAACACAGTTTTTACCATCATTTTCTAATGTGCCTGCTCAGGTACATCCCTCTAGGCATTTTATTTTTTGAAAAATGTTTTTATCTCAACTCACCCAATTCCCCTCTTCTATCTATAGTGGTTCAACTCTGACTCCCTTTGGTTATTCACCAATGTATGTTTTTGTTTAGGGGCTGTTCATCTTGGCAGTCCCTTGGAAATGGGCATACCACCTTCTGTATGAAACTCCAGAAATAGGCAAGTAATGGGTATTTGGATCAAATTATCCAGTTTGATCTGATTAACTGCACTTTACATTCAGCAAATTTCATAGAGTAACCAATACATTGAGTTTAATACTTACAAAACTACTTTTTCAAATCTAATCTAAAAACAGGTTTGTATAGCACTACAGCCAAATAGAACATTGAGGTGCTGAGATTGCCACCTATCTGCCAGAAAAATGTGTGTTTTTAAAGTCCACCTACAAAGACATACTTTTTCAGTAAGTCTTAAGAACATGGTCATTCCACATAATGGCAAGCCTTTGTAGAGAGTCCATGCTATGGTGGGAAAGAATCTGCTTCCAGTCCTCATCCTCTTAGCACTAAGCAATATAATCATATTATATGAGTAGTTTTTATAGACCATGAAGTTTAAAAAAAATCATTATTAGGGTGTTTCAGTGAATGGGTGTGTCAAGAGTTAAACTTTTATACTTTAGACTAGACTGCAAGGGTGGTCACCGTATACTTCTTAGCACAAGTGATATGTACTCTTTTTTTGTCAAGTTAATAGCTGCCCTCAGAACTGAGTTGTAGTTTGTTCATATTAGCTTTGATGTAACTATCAAGAAGGAGTTGCAATAATATAATATAGTCCCAGTAAAGAGCTGTATGTGCATAGTCGTGCTCCCCCAGTGAGTTGCAAACAGCTTAAGATAATAAGTAGCCATCTTTGAAATCAATTGAGTTTCTACATGTGTCTTTACATATCACATTAGCACCAGCTTTCACAAAGTTATTTCAAGGAGACAAACTGAACACAATTGTCCCTGTGGAAGGACAATGTACTCATGAAATATTTATCATTTCAATTCCAAAAGGATGCCCCTGCCTCACTGCTGACTAAAGGTAAGTTTCCAGTCTGGTCACTGGGACATTGCAAAATATTCATGTTTGAGGCCACATGAATGTGGGCATGTCTCCATATAATTAACTTTGGTGTGATAATATGCCTGATGCTGTGGTGTAAATAAATGAATATATGGGACGGACAACTCCACTGATATGTTCTTATGTGAGGAACCTACATTATAATTCCACCATTTCTACAGTTTCATGAACATTAAAGCAATTATTGTAATAATAATATAACGTAGAAGAAATATTTTTCCCCCTTTTAGTACTTCTTTGTGGCATAAATATTGAGGAAAAGTATAGGTTTCATAGTTTCCAGGCAACAACATTGTTGCTATGTGCCATAAAAATGAACAGTGGATTATAATCAGTGATTCTTCTGTGATACAATTTCCAAAGTTATGCTATCTAGTTCGCACATCCAAGGTACAATTTTGTAGTTTATTCTTTACAAAGACGAGTTCTTTACAAAACACGAAGGTTCCAATATGTGGTTTACAGCCGACATGTGTTTCATCATCAAGACTTCCTCAAGGCTGTAAAAATTAATATACATTTATTATAGTTCTTCCATACGGATGGAAAACAGAGAATTGTGAAGTATATTGATGGCCAAAAAGTCCCATATCTCGTGAGAAAAACAATTGAGTCACCATTAGATTCGTATGGTCAAGTGGTGAGAGAAAGACTCAACGCCATGTGCTGTATGGTGGATGTTACAAGAAACAGAAAAAAAGCGGGTTCTCAAGCAAAAAATAACCAAGCTGTCCAAGATACATAAACTCAAACCTCAACGAGTTCTTGTTACATCCTAGAGGTGAGGAAAAGTGAATCAGGTAAGCAGCGGTCTTGAGTTGTAGATATGTAGTAAGTGTCATATCATGTAGCCGTGAGCGAAATATAAGATAACATACCCTAATCCAAGATATGTGTCCACATATGATGCGGTTTTACATTTCCAATCCAAGCAAAAAAATCCTAAAATTTAACCAACATTATTCAGGAAAGTATTCATCAAGAAAACAATAATAGAACACCCAACTAGTGACTAGTTGATGAGTACAGTCACGGAAACAAAATAATAAATAAAACACTCCGAGCAGGATCTATAATCCAATACAGTAAATAATACAATTTCTGTGTCTGTGCCATGCATGCCCAATTCATAAATCAATTCATTTTTTAGACTGACAGTAGAACACCATTAAGCTATATTGTAATGTCAAATCCATCCTCATTAGTCCAAATAGAAAAAGAGTCTAACCAGTGATAAGTATATTGTATATCCGTACGCATAGAAGAATTATGACAAACAAAAGTACTATCCATACCTACAGTATATCCTTTAATACAATGCACAGGTGGGGAGATGATCTGAGGAGTTCAGGCCATGATAAGCCTATGAAAAAAATGAAAATATATATGCTAAAAGAGAGAAACTGAGGCAGACAGTAAAGAATACCAGTAAAAAAAGAAAATAAATTGTTAACAATACCACGCAGTGTAGATGCTGCTTGCCTCTGGCAAAATATTGGAAAATACGTCTACATGCATTATATCTCAATGGTGTGTGCGTGACAAGATACATGACAGTAAATAATCCTATTTGCTATATTCACTTAAATGTATATCCTCATATTATAGTCTAATGGGGGAGTAAAAGGGCCACTGTATAAACTATGGCAAGTCCATATCCGATGTCACAACAAATATTCAAATATCTCAGTTACCATGACCACCAAATTGATGCGTGCATACACTAAGGCCCTGATTCTGACCCCGGCGGTCTGAGACCGCCGGGGCCAGGGTCGGCGGGAGCACCGCCGACAGGCCGGCGGTGCCCCGCAGGGCATTCTGACCCCGCCGCCCGTCAGGGTCAGAATGACCCCATAAGTGTCCCCACATCCAGTAATCCATAAATAAGTTCGGACCACATGCCTGTTCTGGAGTGTTGTGTAGCGTAACTCACACAAATGCTGTGTCTGTTGGATCGGTAGATGAATGCCAGTTTAAAGGCACCTTGTGTAATGGAGCATGAAATGGGACTAAGTCAGCGAAGAGAGAGGATGCGGGCGCCATCTTGTAGAGTTTAAAAGAGAAGATCCCATCCATGTGTGTATCGGCAAAATGAAATAAGTACATACAATGTCTCGGCAACCAAGATGTCATAAACAGTGCAGACCACTCACCTGTTCTAGAGTGTCATGTAGTGTGATTCGCTTGGATATTGTGCCCTAATTATAGGCATAGACATGCCGATTAAAACATCTCCTTATAAAGTGGAAGGTAAACTAGGACTAAGGCCCTCATCAGAACTTTGGCAGTCTTTTCCAAAGACTGCCAAGTCCGCTGGTGCCGAAATACCACCTGTGTCTTATGAATGCCCTAATATGACTGATCTCTGACTTCCACCCGAAATCAGGTGGAACTCCGAGACCAGTCGTGCTGGCAGTCAGTGGTGCAGCGGCTGTACCACCACCGGTACCGCCACGCTAAAAAGAGACTGCATACTGTATTACAACCCATAATACGGTGTGGCAGTGTCCAGATTGCGAGGCGCTGCCAACTGTGGAAACGCCAGGACCCGTCCCCTCTCGGACAACTTCCTCGACAAACGAGGTAAGTGGATTGTCCGACAAGGGAGGGTGCGTGTGTGTGTGTGTGTGTGTGTGAATGTCATGAATTAAGGGGAGGGGGAGTGTTCGTGGGTGTGTGTCTGCATGTGTGAGTGATTGTGTGTGGACGGGGGAGGGGGAGTGAGTGTGCGAGTGGATGGAGGGTGAGTGTGTGAATGCGGTGTTGGGGGGTGAATGTATGTATGCACATGGGGAAGTGAATGCATCCATGAGTGCAGTGTTTGTGTTTGTCAGTGTGAATGGGTGTGTATGTCGCATTTGCGTGGGTCAATGAGGGTGTGTTTGTGTGTAGAAGTGTGTGAGTGCATGTGTGCTTGTGTGTAGATGTGTGTGTGAGTGCATGTGTGCGGGTATGTGGATGTGTGTGCGAGTGTATCCTGGCAACAGGAATGCTTATTCCTGTCACTAGGGTGCAAGACCGCCAGCTTTGCTGTCTCCTGCCTCGTGATACCACTAGTGGTATCATGCCATCTGCCCTCCTGGAGGTGCTCACCTCCAGCCTGGCAGAATGGGGTAATGACGGGTGGAGGCTCGGCGTTTGGTTTTCACCAAACCATCAAACTCCTAATTTGGTGGTATTCACCACTGGATCCGGCGGTCTTCGGACTGCCGGGGTCATGATGAGGGCCTAAGTCCCAAACTCATGAAAAGACAGGACGCTGACGCCATTTCATAATGTTGATAGTATAAAATCCACCTTTGTGTGTCAAGGTGAGAAGTGTATTATTCTAAATGAGGGAACAAGTAAAAAGGACGTACCCGAAGTAGACAGCCTGTTTGTGAAGCCACCCTGTGATGAACATAAGAAACAAAGACAAATTCATATAGGACTAGTTTGAAGAAGAGACTATGACAAACAGGGTGAACTGTCAATGCCGTCTAAAGTCTGTATAGTCAAGACTCCATAATGTGTGTTCATTAAGATTCTATCAGAAGGAATATTAAATGACCACGAAAATACACAGATACTATCATGAACAATGATGGTTACATTTTAGGATTTTCTTGCTTGGATTGGAAATTTGAAACCGCATCATATATGGACACATATCTTGGATTAGGGCACATTATCTTATATTTCACCCACGGCTGCACGATATGATACGTACTACATATCTAGAGCTGGAGACTACTGCTTACCTGATTCACTTTTCCTCACCTCTAGGATGTAACAAGAACTCGTTTGGGTTTTAAGTATTTCAGACACCTTGGTCATGTTTTACATGAGGACCCCCTTTTTTCCATTTCTCGTAACATTCACCATACAGCACATGGTGCTGGGTCTTTCTCTCACCACTTAACCATATGAATCCAAGGGTGACACAATTGTTTTTCACCGAGATAAGGGACTTTTTTGCCATCAATATACCTCACAATTCCCTGTTTTCTGTCAGTACGGAAGAACTATAATATATGTGTATTCATTTTTACAGCCTTTTATAGTCTTGATGACGAAACATGTGTCGGCTGTAGACCGTATATTGGAACCTTCGTGTCTTGTGAAGAACTCACCTTTGTAAAGAACAAACTACACAATTGTACCTGTATGTCTTGAAACTTTTGGACTTTTACAGTGTGCCCTGGTATTCTTGTAGAATTCTTCTGTACTGAAATGGGCAACTATTGATAAAAATATCAGCACAGATCAAAATCCCATTGAAAACCTGTGAAGTCATGGTGTTGTGGTCATGGTTATCCATGGGAAAATTGGTGTTAAACATTATGGCTGAGGTTTTAACCCCCTTAATACCAATTTTTTACCTACCTGCTTTTCAGGTTTTTTAATCTACTATGTTCTTCCTTAACAAAGAATGTGTTCTTATGAATACATTTTCTGTCATAGAAACATTAAGGGTCTGTTCAACCTGTTTTTTGTACCTGCTTGCAGATGTTCAGGAACACCTTTTCTGCTTTCTCACAATTTCTATTGAAATTCTTTGTTAAGTAAAATATCCACTGTGTGTCATCTGGATTGTACTGAAATAATTGTCATATATTGTAGCAAGTGGTGGAGTGTTTGTATGTACGTATTGAAAAGCATGGATATCAATGGGAGCCTGAAGTACGCCATATTGAACAGAAGCTAAATGAGTTTTGTATTCACTTGTCCATAGTCTTGGTTGTCTGTTTCTCAAAAAGACAAATTGTTTACTAGTGAGGTCTGCCTCCCATAACGCTTCATTTATCCTCATGAGGATGGTGGTTTGGTCAAGGGTGCTGTCATTTATAGTAGAGAGATCCAGTATCTGTAGCAGAGCAGGATTCCCTGTATCAACATTATTGGAAATGTTGGTCTAGATATCAATAGAAGTGGTTTCTGCCTCACTACTAGGATGGAAGCACAATTGACAATTTTCCAAGTCATTATATTCCTCGAAGTATACCTCAGTTTGGATTGTTTCAACCTTATTATGGATTTTAAACCACTTTTGGATATTGAAAATTGGTCGATAATGTTTTGCATCCAAAAGATCAAGGGAAAGGTTTTTGTAAAGTGTGGTCACTCATTCTTGATTTAGTAGTTCTGGGATACTGCCGAATCAGAACTATTTGTGTATTAATGCTGTTACAAAGGAAGCCACGTCCAAGAAGCATTGTCTAACTAATTTAAATGGATAAAGATCCCTGGATCGAGAGTATGATTTAAGTTGTTAATGATGATAATGATTTCCTCAGTTATTATATTTAGAACAAAAATGTACTATACTTAACAGGATGTAACATGGCATCCCCAATCATCCTCTTTTTGATTTCCCTCATCAGTCTGAATGGTGGACTGCCTAACTAGTTCAAAATTTCCCTAAATAAATTGTGTAGGATTTACACACATGCCTTAGATAAAGTGTCCACAGGAGCATTTGTGGCTTAGTGATTTCAGCTGCCACCTTTGAAACTTGGGCACCCACGTTTGATTGCCAGTCTTGGTACTTCACTTAACATTGTGTGAATATGGGATACCCACTTAATTGCTCAGTGCCTAAAAATGTGAAATGTGTTTTGTGTAATTTCTACTTAATGTACACAATCTTGTAGTATTGTCTCTCAAATGTTGTGCAAACTTTATATGCTCGGTTGTTTCACAGCTTGGGTTGCCTCATGTAAATGTCAATACATAATTTCAGTTTTTTAAACTGTTTGTGGAACTGCATTATTCCATATTTTTTAGAAAAATATTCTTTTGATTTTAAAGAAGCAGTCCAATGTTTTCAGTTCTTGGAGTTTGGATTCTGACAAGTCTTTATTATAAACATATTCACATTTCCTAATGTTCCAAAGATTAGCAAGTCTGGAATATTCCAAGCATTGAAATTACTTTCTTCCTCCTCATTGAAACATACTTATTGCGAGAAACCAGGGCTTTTTGCAGTGTTCCCCCCCCTACTTTTTGCCTCCATTTGTGACTATTAGATACTGGTTTTCTGACTCTGAGAGTGCTGGGGGCTCTGATAATCAGACCCAGGGATTGTGCTCTGATTAAAAGGTATATGCAAATTAGGCATAATTATAATTGGCATGAAAACCTAGCTGTAAGTCCCTATTATATGGTAGGGCATGTAGGTTTAGGCCCCATCAGATTTAATGCACTTAACTGTGCACTGTTGTGGTGCCTCTTGTCAGTTTAAAAGCCAGCCCTGCCTTTCAAGCTGCTTTTAAATTAAATTTATAATCAAATTTGACTTTGGAATTAAAGGTACTTCTAAAGTCTCAAACTACCTTATTTTTTACATATATGTCACCCTTAAGGTCTCTCCTAAGTGCCCCAGGGGTGGGGTGCCTTGCATCTATAAGCAGGAACATTATAAAAGATGTTGTATATGCTCTGGTGAGGAAAATACTGCCAATTTTGTTTTTCCCCATTGTAGTACATTAGCTCCATAGGCTAACATGGGGATACTTTATTATAGTATAACTACTGATAGCAAAAAGCTACAAAATAATCTTATTGGACTCAAAATGATAGAATAATTCCAACAACTTGCCACTGTTGTTATAATTAACACAAAAAATAAGTTATAGAATGTTATTTTCCGTAAACCAAAATCCAGCCTTCCAGTAGCCCTTCTCTAATTGGCCAACCTCTGCCAGGCTGAGCCAGGCTGCCTTAATGAGGTGTGAAGTGGTCTGCATTGAGACCATGGGACATCTGGTGGGTGGAGATCTGCAAGCTGCAGAGCAAAAGGCAGGAAGGGGGCTGGGTAGCCAAACTGGTCTTCAAAGAGGCGATAATAGGACAAGACCCAGACTCACTCACACATCCTGCCACTCTAGCCTGATGGGAGCCCCAGTAATTAGATTAGCAGAGGGGCTGGAGGGGGAGTGTCATGGAGATTAGGCCACACCAGTTAGATGGCTCAGCCAGATCCTGACCTCAAGGAGAAATTTTCTCCATCTTGGATTTTAGAAGAATAGTGCTTCCTGGGAATGGTTTTTGCCACACTTTGTAGGAAGTGGTTACCCCAGTCGATGGCACTCTGTACCCCATTGGTCAGGGGTGTCCCCGTGCTTGCCAGCCCAGGAAAAGGATAAATATGGGAGATAGGGGAGGGGTCTGCACCCCAATGGACTGCACTCTACATGACTGCACCTGCTGCACACTCAAGGACTACAGCTCTTTCTTCTTCATAGAGGCTGAGGGCCTTCTCAAGGTCCTGCTTTTTGGCTGTACCTCTATAGCTAATGCCTTGTGCTTTGCACAAAACTGTTAGGTTACTGATCTTAAAGGCTGGGAGGATGTACACGTTGAGGCTCTTGTCAGCATCCATTTTGCCTTTTAACCTAGTAGTTGGGACAATATTAAACATTTCAAAAAACGTTAAAAACTATTTCGAACTCACTAAGCCTTTTTGAATGTCTAGTGAATTGGGGTCTACACAGAGCCCTTACAAACCAATTAGAAAAAACAAAAACATATTGAAAAAATAATGTTTAATTATAAAGCCAATTTAGTGGCTTTTTCGTGCAAAGTTCACTAATGACCAAGTGTTACTGCGAACCACAAGTTCAATATCCCACTGCTGTAACACCAATGTAGGAAAGTGGAGTATTATGTGGTGTGAGGGCTAGCGCTCACCATGTAATACTCTCACAATACCCCAAAGATGGTCCTTTGATTCATGCTAGTAAATCCCTAGCTCAGTCCTGGTAGTATGGAAAAGAGCAGTCTAGCATTATTTAGAGGAACATCTGTTAAGCATTTCAGAATACCAACATGGACTATAAGTAATTGATAAAACCCTAAACCAATTTATAAAAATAGAGCTTATGTTTATCTTAATTTAGACACCAAAGCCAACAGAATTGCATAGGTATAACTGGAGGTATAGGTTTTTGAAGCAAAATTAAATCACAGCATGAATGGCATTTAAACATTATGTTGAACTCAATGGAATAAAAACACTTGTTACAAAAGATCACTTAGAGGTCGAGTTGTGTTGATCCCTTGCAGGGTTAAGGTTGTGAAGGTTCTAGGACCAGGCTACAACAGTCAGTTCAGTGTTACCTGGCCCGTGGTGCTTGGGTGCAGAGTTGTCCTGACTGTCCGCGGTTCTGAGTGGGATTCGTGCTTGTGCTGATTTTACCACTTACATGACAATGCAAGAAACAAGATGCAAAAACTCAGCTGGTGCTGAGTTGACGATGTTCGATGCCGGCTGCATGGTGTGCCCTGTAGTTGCAACATCAAGTGTGGGGGTCAGTTACACAGGCTGGTAGCCAACAAGCCTTGGCAGCGGTAAAGGTAATGTAAAGCTTTGGGAACTTCATAGGCTCTCGGTAAATGAGGTAGTGACATGAAACTTCAGGGCAGGCGAGACTACAATGGCAGAAGACACTGGACCACCTGGATTTTGACGATCCCACGGAGGGCCCGATGGCCAGCGAATCTTTGAATCCTGTTAATGTTTTTACTTGCAGTTTGCAGGGGACTTGTGCCACTAGTCCACGGGAGACTGAGGGTGCTTCTGGCCGAGTTTGAGCCAAGAAAAAGGGTCGTTCACGCAGTTCCCAGTTTGTTGCCTCAGGGACAGAGTATGCCTCTTTTGCTTTGTTGCAGTGGGCAAAATCCGGTTGTCTGTGGGTTCATCTTGGGCCTTCTTGAAAGTCAGTATCTCAGATCTGAGGTTCTGGTATCAGGGTGTCCCTGAAATCCTGGATTTAGGGGAGTTAGGTGTGTGGAGGCTAATGGCCAATGGGCAGCTACCTACTGCAGCTAATCTGCCCCTGAGGTGACCACATCCATGCTACCAAGAACCATCTATTCTGTCACTCTTAAGTTGGCAGAAATCAAAATTCAGTGCACAGACCGGGCTGCTTATCCTAAAGGTGTGGTCAGCCTTCTAGGGCTGTGCACTGTCCTGCATATTGAATATCTTGCCTGACAACATGAAAATGTGCCTGGGGGTAGGGAAGAGGGCTATCTCCTCCTCTGGGGGACAGCACAGATGGCTATCAGGTGTGGTGAAGCCTTTGAAGCTCACTGCCTTGATGTGCCTATTCATTAGCCCGACTGGGGAGGGAGGGAGGTATGACCTCCTTCCTGCCTCAACCTTTGTCTCTGACTCCTGGGATTGCCCACAGTACCTGGCTAGAAGACAGAACCCTGTCTTGACAGCCGCAGGCACGGGAAAAGCGTGGGCTGACTGGCCAGAGCACAAAGGATTTGGGACAAAAAGGTGGGTAACATCTAAGGTGCCACCTGGGTACATACAAGCCATCCCTCGACACCAGATTTGTGTCAGGGGAGAGAATGCTTGTTGTTTGACACCAAACTAGACATAACTAGTTGGTACCACAATGGAGCTAGCATACCCGGTTTTCCCAAGCACAAATCCCATGTTATCCTGTGGACTGGCTAGCACTTATAGTGTATTTTAATGGAAAATACACTACAGAGACGTATAAGCCTGTGCTTACATGACTGCATCTTAAATATACTGCATCCTGTTTCCTTGGCTGTGGAGGTCTTCCTTGAGGTTGTTTGACCTATTTGTAAGGCAGTGCATTGGACAGTGGCACTCATGGTGAGGGCACAGTTGTACTCGAGCAGTTTGCACTGCTCCTGCAGTCTGAAATGGCAGGCCTGCTATCAGTAGTATGTTTGGGTTGCCTAGGGTAGCATAAACTTGTGCTGCAGCCCTGGGGACCCCTTCACCACCTATGCCCTGGGTACTCCGGTACCATATACTTGATACTTGAAAGGGTGTTAAAGTACATGCTAGTTGCAAATGCCAATTCATGTTTGCCAATTTAGAGAAAGAACACTGGCACTGGTACCTGGTTAGAAGTTTCCAGTGCACTGTCAGAGTCAAAAACTGGCATCTAGTATTTCAAATGGGGGGCAAAATTCTGCAAAGAGCCCCGTTTTCCTACATTCAGTACGCCTCTGGACCTGTGGATACTACAAAAGAAGGACTACTGTGCTGCTGTGCTGCCCAACTGCCTACTACTCTGTTGCCACCTACCCTGCTTGCTGAAAAGGAAGGCTAGACCTGCACCCTTCATCCTAGGCTGAAGTGATTCCAGGGGTCAGCCGACTGACCTCCTGATCTGAGCTACAGGAACATAACAAGCATTCGAGGATCTCTTCATCTTCCCAGCTGACCTGCTACCTGGGCCAGCCAATGGACCTGCCTGAGCCCTGCTTGTCTATTCTGGAGTGAGTTCTGGATCCTCACGAGGTGTCCCTTAGGACCAGGACCATTGTTGTGTTGTTAATGAGCCACTGCTCATGGAAAACGGGAAATACTGAATTTTTCGGGTCTTCACAACAGTAAACAGGCCCATTTGTGGCAAGATCATGCCACCTACGTGAAGTTCCGGTAAACCTGACTTTTTGCGCCACAGCAGCTGGCAGCAATTCGCAGACCTACTTTATCAATAGCCCAGGGTGGCTGCCAATGCAGATCTGCAGCAATGACCGTCTGTGATGCCAGACAGGACTTCCGCAGTGACTGTTCATGACGTCAAAAGGCTAAAATAACCAAAAATGATAATTGTGTAATTGGAAATCCTTAAGAGAGATAATCTACATTTCTAGGGAAGTACCAGTGTTTCTGTAGGGCCATGGTGTTATTTCACTAACACATGCTACTTGCATGTACACAGCTTGCTTCACTGCAACTCCTCCTCCTTCACCTTCAGGCCAGTGAACTTGTAGCATATGTTAGTAATTTGCTATAGCAAGGAGTTGTGGAGGGCATCAATCTTAACTGTGCTGGGCCTATGTGAACATAATGAGATTCAGGTGGCATTCCAAGATCAGGTGAAGTAGTTTAACCCAGTGAGATTTCAATTGCCTCACATTAATTAATACACATTTGGAGAATTGTCCCAAATGTATTCGCTCTGTAACTCTGATCACCCTTTGCACACACAGCTTTTTTCGTTTCCTGTGTTGCTGGTGGACAAGATAGAGGCAAGCTTCCTTTCTCTCTGAAAAGGCAAAGTGTCCCTAGGAGTCCTGGGGGGCATGATAATGCATGTAGTATATCAGACCTGAGTATTCTAAATGGTAAAAACTCCATTGAGTCAATCAGGACCCTGGCAAAAACGTATTTTTGATCATTCGGTTCTACAAAGGACTCTCTGTGCATCACCCTAGAAGCCAAATCTTGGCTCTGCATTTAAGTTCATCTGTTTCCAAGAAAGTTAGTTGTTTTATTTTTATTTTTAGCAGCACTCTTTAACTGAGATTCATCACTGGTGTATTGTTTTCAGGATTAAAACTCAGATGAATACCCATGCCATTCTTACATTCTTCATTTAATTTTCAGACTATTACAAAATGGAACTACATCTGTGCTAAAATGTCAACACTTATGGACAGCTGTGGTACCATTTTAAAATAATAGTGTATCATCTGTCATAGGGCAGTTGGGGGGCCTATACCTACTGTGAGATAATTGTACATTTAATTAAGAAATATAATAGGTCTAAAAGTAGAAGTGGCAATAGTTTTATCAATATTGTTATAGCACTATAATTAGCACTAGTACCAAAAGAGGTGTCTGAGCTGTAGTAAAGGTTTCAGCAGCAATATTAGTATTAGTAGTTGTTATTAGACTAGACTTAGCACAGTACCAATACATGTAGTATTGGTTTCCCGTCTACTTGCTGGAAATAGAAATATATGTAGTGGTAATAATAGTAACAGTAATGATGGGACAAAGTTAATGATAAAATCAGTAGTAATGACCATTGAATTAGTCACATCAGTAATTCGAGAAGTAGTCCTAGAGTCAGCAGTACATTTTGTTGCTCTCCTTCTAGAAGCAACATTGGTACAAGTAGTAGCAGTAGTTATAGCATTGGAAGTAGGACCAGTGCTGGATCTGGTATTAGTAGCAGCACTTGTACTTCTACTAGTAAGAATACCAGGTGAAGTACAGTCCTAATAATACTAAATCTTGTAAAAATGTAATTTTCTTTGTATTATGCAATAATGCAGTACAATTAGGACTAACAGATGTCATAGTAGTAGATATAGTAGTAGTAATAATAGTATTAGTGCTAGTCTAGTAGAAGCACTGAAAGCAGCACTGGTAGCCTTGATGACTGACGAGAATAAATTGGTATTGTTCTTCATATTGAAAGATTTGTTATGTAAATCTGTCAAAAGTAGATGAAACAAGACTTTGTGAAATTGACTCACCGGCCTACAACAGTAAGGTTTATATGCTACTTAGATGAAAAAAGACAAGATCAAACCTCTCCAATTAATTTAGTGTCAAAAAGGATCACTGATGACAGAATATCATTATCATAAATATTGAGTGACAGAAAAACTATTTTTCTTCAGTAAATATTGCCTTGAAATTAGTCTAATTAAAACATTTTCTTCTTTAAATTTAATGTTTGTTTAATAGTTTTAAGTATTTTCTAAAATTATATGTATATCCGTGTTTAAAGTATATATATATATACATATATATAATAATAAATACACTAAAAATATGGATATAATTCTAAAACATACTTAAAAATATATATTTAATATTTGTAAAAATATCAACAAAAAACATAAACAGTTTTTTATTTATTTATTTATTTTAATTATAAATATTAACAGTAAAATAAATAAAAAACAAACTAACATATCTACTAACAACAGAAATATTTAACGTAAATAAAATGTTAAAATAAATATTTAAAAAATAAATATTATTTATTTATGCTGTATACTAAGGCCCTCATTACAACTCTGGTGGTAAATGCCACCTACCGCTGTGCTGCCGGCCGCCAACATACCGTGACGGCGGCGGTATTCCGCTATGGGTATTATGACCCACACAGAGAAATCCGCCACTATACAGACACCCACACAAGTCCGCCAGACCAAAGGTCAGTGATAAAGTGGCGGTACCAAAACCCACACCGTTACGCCAACAGGAATACGCCCACAGTATCAGGACCCATGAATCACTGCGGGGGTCTTTCAACCACAGTAAACCATTGGGGTACACACCGCCGTGCTCAAAATACACACACACACTTATAAAACACCACCATATTCGACAATTCAAACTACACACACCTGACACACATACACACACCACACCCACACACCCAATCCAATATAAAACACCCACCCACATTACCCACAACCCTTTCAACAAAAAAAAAGGATTGCCAACACAGAGAGAAACAAGCAAGGAGCACTCACTCAATCTGAGCCACAGAACACCATCACCCATAGATCATCCACGCTCCTCACACCACACACCCCAACACATCACCCCACACACCCTCACACATACCACTCACACCACATCCATGGCACCCCAAAGACACCCCAGGTTTTCAGAGGAGGAGCTAAGGGACATGGTGGAGGAAATCATCCGGGTAGAGCCACAGCTATTCGGATCATAGGTGCAGCAGATGTCCATTGCTAGGAAGATGGAGCTATGGCGGAGAATCGTGGACAGGGTCAACGCGGTGGGACAGCACCCCAGAACAAGGGATGACATCAGGAAGAGGTGGAACGACCTACGGGGGAAGGTGCGTTACATGGTTGCAAATCACCAGGTAGCTGTACAGAGGACTGGCGGTGGACCCGCCACCTCCTCCCCCACAACTAACAACATGGGAGCAGCAAGTCTTGGTGATCATGCATCCTGAGGGCCTCGCAGGAGGACTTGGCTCTGGTAAGTCAAAAATGTCACTACTTTATCCCTCACCCTACCTGCATGCCATCACAAACTCCCACCCCTACCCACACCCCCATAACCCTACCACCTCACACATACCCCACTATCACAACCCACCTTCCCAATAACAAGCCCTGCATGCCACAACAATCCATGGACCCCCATCACAGACCTGCATGGACACCCATCCCATAGCATGCCCATTAGAGAGAATCACCTAGCCCACAAAATCACCACGCACACAAGGCAAAGCTAGCTGACAGGCAATCACAACCATAAAGGGAAACACACCTATGCAGAAGATGGCACATGCAGATACAATAACACTGCATTTGCATTCCCACAGGACCCCTACTCAACGTCACTGAGAGGAGTTGCCAGCAACATCCAGTCCCCCCCCCAGAAGAGGCCCACAGTAATGACAGCAGCTCTGCATGCCTGGATCACGATGACTAACCTGGCCCATCAGGGACCTCTGGACAGTCGGTTACCCTGCCACAGTCCCAACCCACCACAGAGCCTCCCCCCTCAGGAAACAGCACCACAGCACCCACCCAGAAGACCCATGCCACTGTCCCCAGGACACGTCAATCAGCAGTCTGTCCACCACTCCAGGGACCCCAGGCAATCCCACAAACACAGGACGATCAAGGACCTGGGGGTCAGTGGCAGTGGGCACACGGTTCAGGGGACAGAGGCACAGGACAACAGGGAAGCTGGGAGGATCGCTGTGCGACAGGGGGAGGACAGGCCCAGGAAACCCACTCTCCAGGAGACACTCACCAACATCCTGGGAGCATACCACCATTCCCAGGAGACGATGGGCCAGATACTGGCCAAGTCGCAGGAGACTCAGCAGCTGCAGGAGGGACAGTACCTAGGGATCAGGAAGGACCTCAAACACATCTACACCATCTTGGTCACCATTGCAGGGGTGCTGGCTGACATGGCCAACACCATGAGGGAGACAGTGGCACACCAACGGGCCCCTGACACTAGCCACACCGAAGAACAGCCCTCCACCTCCGCCAGCGCTAGTGGACAGGAGGCCCCAGCACAGGAACAACAGGCCACCAGCACCCCACCCACTGCAGATGGTGAACCACCCCACAAACGGTCCCTGCGATCCAGACAGAAGCCTGAGAACATTGCCAAGACCCCGCCAGGAAATAAGACTCTCCTGATTGTCACCCTTCTGTCCCACTTTGTCACCCTCTCCACCTTGAACTGCCATTACTCCTCTTCCTATGCCCCATTGGACAATGCACCTGTGATACCAAGAGACTGGACTCTAACTGGACATTCCTCTGCCATCACCCCAGCCCATTGCACATCCCCCTCTACTTATGAGCACTTAACTAAACACCCTTGGAACAAATACAAATCTGGAGTCTGTCAAATGATTCAAATATGTATTAGTACAACATTATGGAAACTTTGCAAGTCATATGTACAGTTATATTTACATTTGGAATGACCTTGAGTGGGCAGCAGTAAACGTACCAGGATCCAGAGTGGGCCACAGAGATCTGAAAATAGAGATGCCAAAGGGTACAGTAAGTGGCCATAGACATAGGGAAATCAGGCTACCATGTACAACGTTCAACAGAAAACTTAAAAGTTGAGTGAAGTTACAGTGTCTTACCTGTGTGTTACTGGAAGTACTGCTGTAATATTACTTCTATTGTCCACATCTTCTTCCTCTGCCTCCTCTTCCTCATTGTCCACAGGCTTCCCCGCTGCCACAAGACCATCTCCAGGCTCATCCTCCTCCAGAAAAGGCACCTGGCGTCTCAAGGCCAGGTTGTGCAAGATGCAACGTGCAACAATGATCAGGCACACCTTCTTGGGTGAGTAGTACAGGGATCAACCTGTCAGATGGAGGCACCGGAACCTGGCCTTCAGGAGCCCAAAGGTTCTTACAATTATCCTCCTTGTTCGCCCATGTGCCTCATTGTAACAATCCTCTGACCTTGTCCTCGCATTCCTCACTGGGGTCAGTAGGCATGAGAGGTTGGGGTAACCAGAGTCACCTGAAAACATTGAGGGACAACTGTTAAACACACACTAACCCTTAGGGACAACCCCATACCCAGACACCAACTTATACTGGCTGGGGACCTTGGGCTCACCTATTAGCCACACCCGGTGCCTCTGGAGTTGGCCCATCACATATGGGATGCTGCTGTTCATCAAGATAATTGCGTCATGCACAGAGCCAGGATACTTGGCATTCACATGGGAGATGTACTGGTCTGCCAAACACACCATCTGCACATTCATAGAGTGATAGCTTTTTCTATTCCTGACCACTTGTTCATTTCTCCGGGGGGGGGGGAGGGGACAAATGCTACATGTGTACCATCAATGGCACCAATGATGTTGGGGATATGTCCCAGGGCATAAAAGTCAGCTTTCACTGTGGCCAAATCCTCCACCTGTGGGAATACAATGTAGCTGTGCATGTGTTTCAACAGGGCTAACAACACTCTGGTCAACACATTGGAGAACATTGGCTGAGACATCCTTGATGCCATGGTCACTGTTGTTTGGAAGGAACCACTTGCTAGGAAATGGAGCACTGACAGGACTTGCACTAGAGGGGGGATACTTGTGGGCGGGCGGATAGCTGACATCAGGTCAGGCTCCAATTGGGCACACAGTTCTTGGATTGTGGCAAGATCAAGTCTGTATGTTTGGATAATGTGTATGTCCTCCATTGTCGCAAAGTCCACCAGGGGTCTGTACACTGGAGGATGTCTCCATCTCATATTCATCCTCAGCGGTTGAAGCCTATGGAGGAAAACGGCTAGCAGAGGGTCATATTCACATCAATTGAAATAACGATTCATCTTTTCCTTTACAGAACCAGTATGGGAATTTGAGAGTCAGGTCCTGTGGCAATATCTGCTGTGACGCAGTTAGGTGCCATGGCCTGTGCCCCCCTGAAATGGCGGCTGCCTGACTTGTGAGGAGGGACAAGTGGAAATGAGGTAATTCCGCTGGTGTTGTGCGCTGTTGCTGTAGGCTGTCGATGACCACTGCGCAACTTTGCATTGGTTATCATTGGGCCCTATGGGCTCCAGGAGCCAATGGCGATGTACGCCGTCGGTGACAGTACGCACCGCCGCAGACGTGACCACCACTTTCTATCTGTTCACTCACTTGCTACCTGACCTTGAACATGAGAGTACCTACACTGAAAGTGCTGCTGTGACCTGTTTCTGGAAGCGACAATGGCTCATGTGCCTGGGGAAAGGGCCCCTGCCTTCACTGCGGAGGAGTTAGAGAGACTGGTGGATGGGGTCCTACCCCAGTACACTTTAATCTACGGTCCTCTAGACAAACAGGTGAGTACACTGTGAGCATGATGCATGGGCCATGAATGTATGAAGTGCTGTGTGTGTAAGCCACATGTAGGGGGGAGCTGAGGCGTCCTGGCCAGAGTGCTGCATGTATGGTGGTCAATATATGTGCATCAGGGGATGGGAGTGTGTGATGGTCCGGACGGTTAACTAATTCCCTTTTCTGCTGTCTTTTTCCTGCAGGTCAGCGCCCATCAGAAAAAGGGTATTTGACGTGCCATCGCCAAGGAGGTGCGGACTCTGGGGGTCTTTGACAGGCAGAGCACTCACTGCTGCAAACGGTGGGAGGACCTGAGCCGCTGGGCAAGGAAGACGGCGGAGGCTCATCTGGGGCTGGCCTCCCAACGAGGAAGGGGTGCCCGTCGTACCCTGACCCTCCTGATGTTCCGCATCCTGGCGGTGCCCTATCCGGAGTTGGATGGGCACTTGAGGGCATCACAGCAGCCACAAGGGGGTGAGTACAAGTTCAGATTCATTATTTAGCGCGCGTTAAGGGTTGACCTGGGTTGGGATGTGGACTGTGGGTGCTCCTAGGCTAGGGCGAACATGGCAGGGTAGGACAGTTGTAGGGCAGGCTTTGATGCACTCCAACCCCAATAGTGTTAGTGGGCATCTACCACTGGTCAGGGCCCTGTTTGTTTCAGGTGTGCAGCTGATGGCATTAGGCACTGTACTCCATGGGATGGTGACTAGCATTCTTACTGGTAGTGCATGGAATAGTGCATGGGGCTGTTCCCTGTGAGTTGTGTACGCCAACGGTAGTGTTGTTGCTGGCATTGACCAAGTGGATCCTCTGTCTCCTCTGTCTCCCTCCCCTTTTTGTTTTGTCACCCTGTCCTTGTGTGCATCAGCATCATCTGGCAGAGGAGCAGAGGCACCAGCGATGGTGGGAGCTGCATCCCACATGGGCCTGGAGGCCGAATCCAGCAACGGTGAGGGCACCAGTGGGGCGGAGGGCGAGGGGAGCACCACGACGGGGACAGGAAGGGACACTACAGACAGCAACTCCTCCTCAGATGGAAGCTCCCTGGCGGTGGCGGACACCTCTGTGCCCACCCCAACAATAGGTACAGCCGCCACCCCCCCCCAACAGCACTGCCCTCCCAGCCGCCCCTCAGCAAGTTTCAAGTGCCCGCTCACCCAGGAGGGTGGGCATCTCCTTTGCCCCAGGCACCTCAGGCCCTGCCCCAGTCAGCCCTGCTGCCCTCAGTGAGGAGGCTATTGAACTCCTGAGATCCCTCACTGTTGAGCAGTCAACCATTCTGAATGCAATACAGGGTGTCGAGAGGCATTTGCAACAAACAAATTCATACCTGGAGGGCATTCACTCAGGTGTGGAGGCCCAACAAAGAGCATTTCAGTCTCTGGCCTCCCCACTGATGGCAGCCATTGTCCCTGTCTCTAGCCTCCTCTCTCCAACTTCCTCTACCCAGACCCAATCCCCTCAACCCCAGCCTATCCCAAGCACACCTTCAAACAAGCATTAACCCAAATCAACACACAGAAATGGCTCAGGCAAACACAAGCACCACTTCATCTCACAGGCACTCACCCAAGCACCATCCCTATGCAGACACACCAACATCCACTGCCTTCACTGTGTCCCCCTCCTCCTCGTCATCCACGTCCCTCCCAGTAGGGTCTCCACTCACACCTGCATGCACTACATCCTCATCCACTACCTCCATCACCAGCACGCCCATCACTACACACCCCTCACTGGCAGTCACCACCCCCACATCCATGCACACGTCCCCTGTGTCCTCTCCCACTGTGTCTGTGACCCCATCCCAAAGTACACAAACGCAAGCACCCACCCACCCAACAGCAATTCACCTCACAACAGCATCCAGCCCATGCACCTGCACCCAAACTCAGCAGCCAGACACATCCTACAACCACTCCCTCTTCCTCCGCTCCCAAACCTTCTCCCTCTTCCCACCCCAGTGTCCCTAAGAAGCTTTTCCTGGCAAACATTGACCTCTTCCCTACCCCTCCCCCCATCCTTCACCTCGGGACAAGGTGGCCAAAACCCAGACCAGCACCTCAGCCACCAAGTCCACGTCCGCTGTGGTTCCTGCAGCTCTTAGAGGCTCGAAGGGGGCATCCGTCAGCCCAGCCAGTGTGCCACCAACCCCTGCCAAGGCCAAAACCATTCTGCCACCTGGCAAGTTGAAGAAGGGGACAACATCCAGCAAGGGGAAGGAGCCACAACCACCCAGCAACGCCACCTCAAAGACTCCACCTGCCAGACCCAAGGTGACACCACCATCTGCCAAGGTGAGGAAGGGGCACAAAACACCAGGCAAGGCACCTCAGCCATCTGAGGCTGCAGGTGAAGGCCTGGTGGCTACCAGCAAAACCGCCAGCACCGCCACCTGTACCGCGGCCAGCAACGCCAGCAGCCCCGCGGCAAGCACTGCCACCTGCACAGCCACCTGCACCACTGCAAGCACCACTACTGTCAGCAGCAGCAGCCCCAGTGGGCAGCTGTCCGAGGCTGCAGGAGAAGGGCTTGAACCTCCCCCCACCACTGGCAGCACCGGCACCTGCACCGCGGCCAGCACCGCCACCTGCACCGCCGCTAGCACCGCCGAAGGCACCACTGACAGTAGCACCACTAGCAGCAGCCTCAGTGGGCAGCCGTCCAAGGCTGCAGGAGAGGGGCTGGAGCCTCCCTTCACCACTGGCAGCACCTCCTCCAGCACCAGCACTACCACCTGTTTGCAGCCGTAGCCGCCGCCTGATGGACTCTAGCCCTGCCTCCATGGACTATCATGCAACCTGGTCCCTGCATATCTCGTGCCTCAGACACCCAGGTGATGGACTGTGAACTGCCACACCCCAAGTGTTACATCACTGGGCACAAAGCCCCTTCCAGAACCAATGGAGAAATGCATACACTCAGCCCCTCCTTGCCAGGATGAAGCACACTGGGCACAAGGCCCCCTCCAAAACCAATGGAGAAATGCATCCACTCACCCTATCCTTGGCAGAATGAAGCACACTGGGCATGAAGCCCCCTCCAGAACCAGTGGAGATATGCATCCACTCAGCCCCTCCTTGGCAGGATGAACCACACTGGGCACAATGCCCCCTCCAGAACCAGTGGTGAAATGCATCCACTCACCTTATCCTTGACAGAATGAAGCACACTCTGCACAAAGCCCCCTCCAGAACCAGTGGAAGAAGCAATCCACTCAGCCCCTCCTTGGCAGGATGGAGCAGACTGGGCGCAATGCCCCCTCCAGAACCAGTGAAGAAATGCATCCACTCACCCGATCCTTGGCAGAATGAAGCACACTGGGCACAATGCCCCCTCCAATACCAGTGGAAGAAGCCATCCACTCAGCCCCTCCTTGCCAGGATGAAGCACACTGGGCACAATTCCCCCTCCTGAACCAGTGGAGATATGCATCAGCTCAGCCCCTCCTTGCCGGGATGAAGCACACTGGGCACAAGGCCCCCTCCAGAACCAGTGGCTTTGCACTCCCCAGGACCAATCAGTGGGCAACCCACCCACTTGAGAGACTTGAGAGACTATGGCTTTGCACTCCCCAGGACCAAGCAGTGGGCAACCCACCCACTTGAGAGACTTGAGAGACTGTGTCTTTGCACTCCCCAGGACCAAGCAGTGGGCAAACCACCACTCGAGAGACTTGAGAGACTGTGGCCTTGCACTCCTCAGGACATCACTGTGGGCATGGATCCCCCTCAAGGAGCAGTGGCATTGTCCCATCTTCCGGCTGAGGTGCCCCCTTCTTTCTTGTCCCCCTGGGGTGCCTGTGTGTTTTCGACCTGATGCCCCTGCAGTGTACCCTCCGTATTGAGGCAGGAGTCAAGTGTGGGCTTGGCCTATGAGTTTTGGCCCAGTGGCCCATGGGCATTTTGAGTGGACAATGTACCGCATTAGGTACATATTGTATATTTTTGTAAATACAGTTTTTCAAGTTATAACGTATATCTGACTATTTCTAATATATCACTAATTTGACTCAATTCCTTTTGTCCTTGCGTTCTTCCACAGGGTTACGGGGTGTAAATGTAATGTTCATACATGTGTTTGTGTGTATGGTGTTGTGGGTGAGGGTGGGGGAGGGAGTGTTGCATGTGTGTGTCACTCTCTTTTTCCTCCCCCCTCCCCTGTGATCTAGGTGCAGTACTCACTGTGGTCGTCGCCACCGCCATTTGTGCTCCTGTAGATGAGAAGATACACCAGCATGGGCAGGACGTGCAGCTCGGGCTCCATTGTGTCCTGGTTCTTCGTTGAGTGTCGAGAGGTGAGTGGTTTCCCTTCTGTGTACTGTTTCCGCTGTGCTTTTGATGGCGTTGGTACTGCTCCGGAAAAGCTGGCGGATGGGCAGGCTGTAATGGGCTGTGCGGTACATTGACTTACGCCTGTCTGTTGGCGGTTACCACTGCGGTGTTTGTTGCTACCGCCATGGCGGTGGGAGTGTTAAAGTGGCTGTATGTGTTGGCGGTTTCCGCCGTGGTCGTGATTCAATTTTTGTTTTTACCACCGGTCTGCTGGCGGTATTACCTCTGCTTTAACACCGACCGCCAGGGTTGTAATGAGGGCCTAAATGTAGAAACAAAACCAATTTACTCAACATGTATTAAGAATCCATTGATAATTTTACACATTTTTAAAAATAATAATAAAAAAGTTAAAACACTAGATTCCTCATTATGACTTTGGCGGTTTCCAAGCGAGACCGCCAAAGCCACGGGTGCCAGAAGACCGCCAGTGCTTGCAGTCTTTCACCCGCCATATAATGGGTGCTGCCGGATTTCTGCCACACTTTGGGCAGATAACCAGCAGTAGGCATACTGGCGGGCAGTGGCTCTCTGGCATTGCTACCACCTGCACCACCCCGCCAGTAGGATGCCGCCAGCCGTATTAAGACCATTAAGATGGCCCGGTGGTGTCCTGCTAGCTGGGCGCTGCTGGCCGTGGCAGTACCCCTTCCTGTTTCCTGCCGGATGACCCTTGTCAAACATGGTAAGTCGGTCGTCCAACAAGGGGAGGGGGTGGGAGGCAGGTGGGTGTTGTGTGTGAGTGTGTGATGTCTGCTTGTGTGTATGAATGTGTGTGTGCGTGTGTGAATGCAACTGTGAGTGTTGTGGTCTATGCTTGATTGTATGCGTGTGAGTGAATGAGTGTATGAATGTTGAAGTGAGTGCATGTCTGCATGTCAGTTGTGTATGTGTATGAGTACGCATGTTTGGATGTTTGTGTGTATGCATGTTTGGATGTTTGTGTGTATGCATGCCTGAATGCATGGGAGTATGTGTGAGTGAATGCGTGTATGGATGCATGTGAGTATGTGTCAGTGAATGCGTGTATGGATGCATGTGAGTATGTGTGAGTGAATGCGTGTATGGATGCGTGTGAGTATGTGTGAGTGAATGTGTGTCTGGAAGTGTAGATGAATGGGTGTATACGTAGTGTGTGTGTCTGTACATGTATGTGGGGAGGGGGTGGGAGCATCATGTAATTGGGAGGTGAGGGGTGCTGTGTGAGTAGGGGTTGGGGCATCATGTAAGTAGGGGGTGGGGGCCTTATGAGAGTAGGGGGCGATATGTGAGTGGTGGGTGCTATGTGCGTAGGGGGTGTGGGGGCAGTATGTGAGTGGGGGTGCTATGTGAGTAGGCGGGGTGTGGGGTGCTGTGACTGTAGGGGGCCTCAGGTGCTTGCTGGAGGGGTAGGCGAGCCATCTGCCGGTGACAGAAGGAATTCCCTGCCACTGGTAGCCCTACCGCCATGGTTTTTGTGGCGGTGCTACCACTGTGGAAACCATGGCGGTAGGCCGGCACCTAATACCGCTGGCGCTCCTCTGTGGGCTGCGGGGTCAGAGATGAACATCTCTGGCCCGGCGGTTCATACCACCATGGCTGTATGGGTGGAGATGTGGCGGGTTGGCAGCGGCCAACCCTCCACACTCATAATGTTGTGGTCTTCAATGCCAGCCTGTTGGTGGTGATACCGCCACATTAACCCTGGCAGTCGGAATACCACCAGGGTCATAATGACCACCTATATGTCTAAGGGCCTGATTACGAGTTTGGTGGTCCATGCACCACCATGGCGGCGGTCTGACTGCCATTGGCTTGGCTGTCGGGCCATTGTTTTATGATCTTGGCAGGCCTATGGAGCAAAGACCGCCACGGTTCCACTGGCATTACCAGGCAGTGCAGATGGCCCCGGTGATGAGGCAGGACAAACTGGGCGACAGAGACAGTGTTTCCACCGGACTCATTATGATGTTGCACACCGCCAGTGTAACCATGGCGATCGAACCACCATGTCCAAGCTGGTGGAAACGGAGGGTACAAAGGAAGCAACTCGCCTGCAAGCAGTATTACAAGTCCTGTGCCACCATGGAGCCCATCACACATGTCCTGCCACTGCTTCTGCTCATCGAAGGTGCACAAAATTCACACCGTCATGGACACAACCAGTGGTAAGTACACACGCCTACCTGTGTCATTAACCTTAACAAAGGTTTGTTGCGCCTTTGTCCACATGATATGGGACAGAGTACATGTGTCATTGTGTCCATAGTCAGAGTCATTCACAAAGAAGGACACATTCAGAGCCATTACACCCCCCCTTTGGGCAGGTCACTCACACTGCACTGCCACACTACACAAAAGAACACGTCTGCTCATCTTAGGCAGAGCCACAGTGAAGTGTATACAACAGCAACAACATCTCATCTACCAATACAACTGACACCCTCACATTGCACACATGCCATGGACTGTCATCAGATTCAACACATATATGTATGGATCTGTCATGGAACACAAACACCCCTCCCATGAAGCAACCCTGCAGTGGACCCACACATCACCCTGGGATGCACAATAGCCAGAGATACAAATATCCAAAGCTCACTCTGCAAACAATACCTGTTCAATAGGGATGGGGGCATCAGGACCACACATGGAAGGATGTTGCCCTGGGGCACATTACAATTTGCACATACCCCTAAAACAACATTTGCACAGGAACTGGCACTTCAGGTATCTCATGGACAATCAATACTATAGCCAAGTGACATGCCCATCTGCATAATGTGGAAGTGTGAGTCAAGAAAGCACATACAACTGCAACAGCATGGGCCATTCATCTAGATGAAGTAACTGCAAGGTACACACAGTAAAATGGACACATACAGAGTCAAATGCAAAGGAAGTTAGCACAATTGAACACCCTCCATGTCTGGACAAACAAAACTCAAGCTTTCACACATGAGATGAATCTACATTCCATATCAGGGGTACACGTCTAAAACCATGCATGCGGACATTGGACTACACAAAATTAAATTCTTACCATACCAAACATAACACAATGCAATAACACTCCATTTGGATTAACACCCACATATCCCTACAGTCAACATCTACCTTTGTCTTGGGTGACACTAGCACTGCCCACAAAGTTAGATACAGAGCAAATGGATCAGCAATCAGAGTGAAACCCACAAAATTGAAGGCATACAACAAGTTACCCCGGAACACATAAAGGTAGAAAAGGAATTGCAAGTCAAATGTGTACCCAACAGAACAACAACTTGGGTTAGTTCAGTCCAGAATGAGAATCAAAGGCATTGGCAAGTCCATTTAAAAGTCCCTCCACAGTACTGTGCCACACTTGATTCCTATCACTGCCAGGGAACCTCCACAGGACGGTGCATCAAGTAGGCAGTCAGGCACCTCAGAGATCATCCTTGGGTGGGGTGGGTCAGATTTGGGATGGGGGGATTTGGGTTTAGGAGGGTGGAGTGTTTGCTTGGAGGAGTGGGATTCTTCTTGAGGGGAGGAGTATGGGTGCTTGCAGGGGGGCAGGTGTGACAGGGTAGGACTGGGATGTGTAAGAGATTGGCTAGGCTGTGGGTGACTGCCTCTTGGGTTTGGGAGGGAGGTTGGAGATAATAGGGGAAAGGCCAAGGTTGAAAAGGAAACTCCTGTGGAACACGGGGAAAGTCATCAGAAGGGGATGGGTTTTGACGTTTGAGGGAATGGGTGTCTTGTATGTGGGTGTAGATGTTTTGGGTGTGTGCATGTTTGGGTGGTGTCTGTTGTGAGTGTGGGTGTTTGTGTCCCTTGGGGGGCTGGGAGGGGGAGATGCTGGGCGATGGAGTAGTGGATGAGTGTGTGTGTCTGTTGGGGTGGTGTCTGTGGGTATGCTGGATGTTATGGATGCTTGTGTGCCTGTTGGGGTGGTGTCTGTGGGTATGTTAGATGTAGTGGATGTGCATGTGTGTGTTATGCTGGTGTCTGCAGGTATGGTGGGTGCTTTAGATGTGTTGCTGGCTGTTCTGGTGGTGCCTGTGGGTATGCTGGATTTACTGTGTGAGTCAGTGCAGGTGGTAGGGGTTTCTGGAGAAGAGGTGGCTTGTGTTGTGGGTATATGTTGAATTCCTGCATGCCGGTGCGTCTTGTGGTGTTTGTTACAATGTGTGCTGCTTGTGTGTGTTGAGCCTGCAGATGTGTCTGTGTGCTTGGGATAGGTAGGAGAATGGGGAATTTGGATTGGGAATAGGGAGGTGGAGGTGGGGGATGTGGGTGGTGACTGGCTGCTGCAGGTAAGGAGGCCAGATCCTGAAAAGATCTCTGTAGGCCAGATACGGCAATATGAATGCCTTCCAAGAAAGCATTGGTCTGCTGATGTTGGCTGGCCAGCCCTGTATGGCACTCACAATGGCAGTCTGCCCCACAGATATGCTCCTCAGGGGGTCAATAGCCTCCTCACTCAGGGCAGCAGAGGTAAAGGGGGCTGGGACAGAGGTGCCTATATGTGATGCTATTAATTGTGTTTGACCAATGACTTTGTGTTTCACCACTGTGCATATTAGTTGCTCAATGTTCACCAGCAGCACATTACATGTTGTATTCAGTTTAGCTGAATATTGGCTTTAACATGGCATTAGACATTGCATTTGGTATTTAGGTTAGCTGCCTATTGGCTTTAACGTGGAGTTAGACATTGCAGTTGAGACACTGCAGATGAGCTGTGTTTTTCCAAGCTGTGTTTTTCCACATGATAGACCAAGCTGTGTTTTTCACACCAAACCCTAGCTGATAAGAGCACATAGATTTTGTGTTTACCTCTCAATCCAGTCTGAGAACGAGTGAAGTTTGGAGAATTGACCACTCTCCCAAGTTTATTCGGTTCTCACACTGAGTTTGCTTTTAACGATGGCCCTGGATAACAGCGAGGGAGAAATATCTTGACTTCAGACAGGAACGGACGTCAGTTGCCTGTCCCCGTTTGGGTAGAAAATCTCTTTCTCGCAGTTGAACCGGAGTCATCAACTTGCAGGTCCCAGAAAGATGAAGCAGAGTGATAGGCCCTAAGGTGATGCAATTTTGACTTTTATGCTTCGCTTTGAAGTTATGCTATAATATAATCACATGTATTTGCTGTGTACATTGCAACTGAGAAGTGCTTTGATATATTTTGCTTTCATTGCTGCGACTACTTTTAAACGTGTGCTTCCAACCTACTAATTTCATCTTTCAGGAACCTCGTGGTGAAGTAATAATAACAATAAATGTCTTCTTTAAACTAAGAAGTGCATTCCAGAGAGGTTTTGTAAGCTCGGTCATAAGATAAGAGAAGGAAAGCAGAACACTATAGCAAAGGAGAGGCCCACCATCTTGGGTGAGCATGCATGGCCAACTGGGTAGGGAGCAACAGGGAGGGTGGCGATAGAACTGGGGTTGGTGGACACAGATGGTACAGCAGTAGGCCCCAATGGGTCTGCCACCACTAGGGAGTGACCACTGAAGGTAGAATCCGATGACGAAGACATTGATCCTGTCTACTCTATGGCACTCCCCTTACTGGTAGTATCACGACCGGAGGCACCGGAGCCAGATGCTTTCCTACTTGTTTGTGCCCTGTCTCCTTTACTTACCTGGGATGATCCTGCAAATACAAAGAGGAAGAGTGTCACCACATGTTTCTAAACACACTTGAACAACAGCTCTGATGAGTAAACATTACCATGATGTTAATTAAGCCCCAGCAACAAACTACATCAAAGTAGCTCCTACATGTACCATATCATAGGCATGTATGCCATCTAAACTGTCAGCAGTTGCCCACAGGAAAATCTGCATCTCAGGCAACTACATTTGTATGGCTGCAGGTATGCAATCACAATAACCATTGAACTAGTAGGAGAACACATCGCCTTCAATGCTTTGCTTCATGATGTATACTTTGGTTACCTGTTGTTATACAATAGTAGCCCAGTGCCAAATTCATTCCCACAGACCCCACACAAGGTTATGCAGACATCTATTCGTCACATACACAATAACACAATGATAACAAAATGATGCATCTAAAACCTGTCAAGTTGCTGACAACAGTACAGTAGCCTGGAGAAGGTGACATGGAAATACTCATGTCACACTGGAAACACATCAGCAATGCACACTTCACCATGTGAAATTTGTTCTAATGGAGTAACGGAGGTAGTTTTTTGATTTCCAGTAGTGATTAACAGTCTATGTGCTGAGCACTGTAATAACATTTTGAGTTGGAACAGACACTTGTATGTATGTGTTTGTGTGTGTGTGTGGGGGGGGGGTTTAATCCTGAACTGGACACTGTGTACATGCAACATATCCCAACTTGAACAAGTAGCTTGGAGCATCATTGTATGGTTCACATGCTCTGACATAGCTACCTGGCTAAATATGAAATCAAAATCTGCAGACAGTTAGTGAAGGGTGATTTTATTGTGCAGCTATGACTAACAGAAAATATATGTGACATGACTCAACAAAAATTCAAACGTGAAGGGGGTGTCATGGTGAATTAAATCATTGAAGTAGATGCCACACGATTAGGAGTCCAAAGGACACCTCCCATTGGAAATGGTAATTGGTTCAGGACCAAAACACAGAGAATGTGTAAGACACAAAGGAGGTCCCTAAGGAAGAGTGTTATTGCTGGCAGTGGTGGGTGGTTTGCCATCCCTACCTCTTGGATTCTTTGCTTGATGTCCCTGCTTGCATGGGGTTGGGGGAGGTTCTTTTGTTACAGAGGCAGGGGTGTCTAGGCCTTGTTGTTCCTCTGGCAGGGCCTCCCTTCCAGTGGCTGGCACCGATTGTTAGACCTTCTGTTGATTGGCCAAAACTTCAACTCAACTCAACTCATGTTGAAATGTCCTGCTCAGGGTGGTATGTATGTCCCTCAACACCCCTGTTAGGGAGGCCATGATGGCATTGTGGGCCTCCATCTGTTCCCGCATGTCCCTATGCCCTTCAGATAGACCCCCAAGAAGTGGCTGATGGTGCCCTGGCCAGGAGCAGCCCCAGTGGCCTCACCCCTCTGGCCCACAGCATCCCACCATGCACCCTACCCCCAAGGCCTGTGCCCTTGCCACAGGGTGCCCCCGCCAACTTGTTCCTGGACCCTAATTGTCAGAAATGTTGTGCTGTACCTCAAGATCCAGGACTGGGGGGCACAAGATGGTAGACACTGTGCTTGGGACACAGGTTAGCGGGCGAATGGTTGAAACAACCGGGACTGGAGGTTGTCCTCAATAGTTTCTTCTTGAGTTAGCAAGTCAAGATTAAGCTAGGTAGACAGCATGATCTGTGCTTTATCACTCCCAGGTTAACACACTTCATTTGTGAGCTGTCAAATGGGTCTTTGGACTAGGGGACACATGGGCTGGTGTTTGGAGCTGCTGAAACAGTGCCTTGTGGGAGTTGCAGTCAGGTCACTCTCTCTACTGCACACACTACACAAAGGTTATCCCCCCCAGGTGAGTAAACGTCATTTGAGAGTTGACAAACTGATGTATTGGGCCATGTGACCACTGTGCTGGTAGTTAGAGTTACTGGAGCAGAGCCTGCTAGGAGTTGCAGTCAGGTTAATCTCTCTACTTTACACACCATATAAATGTTTTCCACCCAGGGGAATTAAACTTCATTTCAGAGTTGACAAACAGATGTATTGGGGCATGTGATCACTGTGCTGGTAGTTGGAATTACTGGAACAGGGCCTATTGTGCTTTGCAGTCAGGTCACTCTCTCTTCTACACACACTTGACCACTGATATCCCTCAAGGTGAGTGGAGTTAATTTGCGAGTTAATAAACAATGGTGTTTGGACAAGAGAACACTGGGCTGGTGGTTGAAGATGCTGAAAAAGGGCCTGTAGGGAGTTGCAGTCATGTCTCTCTCTCTACTACACCCACTAGACAAATGTTATCCCCCCAGGTGAGTAAACGTAATTTGAGAGTTGACAAACAGTTGCATTTGGGCATGTTGCCACTGTTCTGGTGTTTGGAGTTACAGGAGCAGGACATGCTGGGAGTTGCAGTCAGGTCACTCTACTACACACACATTACACAAATTATATCCCCCCAGGTGAGTAAACATCATTTGAGAGTTGTCAAACAAATGTATTGGGGCATGTGACCACTGGGCTAGTGGTTGGAGTTGCTGAAACAAGGCCTGCTGGGAGTTGGTCAGGTCACTCTCTCTACTACACACACAACACAAATGGTATCCAATGATATCCACTCAGGTGAGTGAAGTTCATTTGTGAGTTAACAAACAATTTTTTGGACAACAGGACACTGGGCTTGTGGTTAGAGTTGCTGAAACAGCGCCTCCTGGACGCTGCAGTCAGGTCACTCTCACTACTCCCCAATACTTGGCAATTGTTGTGTTTTACATATCTGTATGCAGGCTGGATTTATGTTTGAGCATACATTTTCATTTTGGGACATACCATGGCTCCTGGAATGTGTTTTTGATACTGTGAGATTTGCAGGCCCCATTTGGACATGTGTTGGGCCTTAGTAACTAAGATGTTTGGTTCAATGATACAGATTGAGAGTGTTTAAACTCAGATACTTTAGGTATTGAATGTTGGTGAGGTATATGAAGAAGACAGTGGGTAAAGTTGATCTGTGAGCATGCACAACATTGCATTTTGGTGACATTTTTTGTGTTTAAACTTACCTGACTCCAATCCCCCAGATATTCCTGTTAAGCCCTCAGGATGCAGGATGGCTAAGACCTTCTCCTCCCAGGGAAAGAGTATTAATGGGGCTCGGAGAGGGCCAACTCCAGCCTAGATGGCCAGCAGCTGGTGTCTGGAGACAAGGGAACGGACCTTGTCCCTGAGGTCGTTCCACCTCTTCCTAATGGCCTCCTTTCTGCACAGGGTGGTGCCTACAGCGTTCACTCTGTCTACGATCTTGTCCCACATTTCCATTTTCCTACTAAGAGGAGTGTGCTGGATTTGTGCTCCAGCCAATTGTGGCTCTACTCTTAAGATTTTATCCACCATGACTCTTAACTCATCTTCAGAAAAACAAGGATTTTTTAAACTTGACATGGCGCAAACAAAATATTAAGGGTGACAGGGACTTACTTAACAGGGGAAGTGCAATAGGGTGTGAATGGATGTTAGAAATGGGGTCTTTGGTTGACAGTCGGGTTACCCCCTGTTCAAGCAAGGACCCTCACTCTAGTCAGGGTAAAAGAGAATCACCCTCAGCTAACCCCTGCCTCCCCCCTCGGTAGCTTGGCAGAGCAGTAGGCTTAACTTCAGAGCGCTAGGTGTAAAGTATTTGTACCAACACACACAGTAACTTAATGAAAACACTACAAAATGACACAACACAGGTTTAGAAAAATAGGACATATTTATCTAAACAAAACAAGACCAAAACGACAAAAATCCACCATACACAAGTCAAGTTATCAATAAAAATGCAAAAAGAGTCTTTAAGTAGTTTTAAACACACACTAGTGCTGCTAGTGCGAAAATGGACCTGGTGTGCGTCAAAAATAACCTTGCACGGGCGGGTGTGTGTCAAAAATAATCCCGCACGGGCGGCTGTGCGTCAAAAATAACTCTGCACTGCGGTACTTGAGTCGGAAATCCAGCCGCACGATAATCCAAAATCCCCGCAGCACAGGTTGTGATCTCCCAGCCTCCGTCAGCGAAGCTGCGCGTCGTTTCTCCTGCTCCGTGCGTCGATTCTTCGGTCGCGTTTCCTGCGAGCGTCGTTTTCTCAGCTGCGGAGCCGGCGGCGCGTTGTTTTTTCAGCCGCCGATCGGAGTCGCGTCAGTCTTTTCCCCGCACAGCGCTCTGTGCGTGGATTTCCTTGTCTTTAGGCTGCCAGCTTCTCCTTTCAGGGTCCCAGGAACTGGATGGGCACCACAGGGTAGAGTAGGAGTCTCTCCAGAGACTCCAGGTGCTGGCAGAGAGAAGTCTTTGCTGTCCCTGAGACTTCAAACAACAGGAGGCAAGCTCTAGATCAAGCCCTTGGAGATTTCTTCTCAAGGTGGAAGGCACACAAAGTCCAGTCTTTGCCCTCTTACTCTGGCAGAAGCAGCAACTGCAGGATAGTTCCACAAAGCACAGTCACAGGCAGGGCAGCTCTTCTTCCTCAGTTGTTCATCTCTTCTCCATGCAGAGGTTCCTCTTGGTTCAAGAAGTGTTTCTAAAGTCTGTGGTTTTGGGTGCCCTTCTTATACCTAATTTCTCCTTTGAAGTAGGCCTACTTCAAAGTAAAGTCTCTTTTGAATGTGAAATCCTGCCCTGCCCACATCGGGCCCCAGACACTCACCAGGGGGTTGGAGACTGCATTTTGTGAGGGCAGGCACAGCCCTTTCAGGTGTAAGTGACCACTCCTTCCCTCGCTCCTAGCACAGATGGCTCATCTGGAAATACAGACTACACCCCAGCTCCTTTTGTGTCGCTGTCTAGTGTGAGGTGCAACCAGCCCAACTGTCAAACTGACCCTGACAGGGAATCCACAAACAGGCAGAGTCACAGAAATGGTATAAGCAAGAAAATGCTCATTTTCTAAAAGTGGCAGTTTCAAACACACAATCTCAAAATCAACTTTACTAAAAGATGTATTTTTAAATTGTGAGCTCAGAGACCCCAAACTCCACATGTCCATCCGCTCCCAAGGGGAATCTACACTTTAATCAGATTTAAAGGTAGCCCCCATGTGAACCTATGAGAGGGACAGGCCTTGCAACAGTGAAAAAACAAATTTAACAATATTTCACTGTCAGGACATATAAACCACATTACTATATGTCCTACCTTAACCATACACTGCACCCTTCCCTTAGGGCTACCTAGGGCCTACCCTAGGGGTGCCTTACATGTAAGAAAAGGGAAGATTTAGGCCTGGCAAGTGGGTACACTTGCCAAGTCGAATTTACAGTTAAAACTGCACACACAGACACTGCAGTGGTAGGTCTGAGGCATGATTACAGAGCTACTTATGTGGGTGGCACAACAATCCTTTGCATTTACACTGAAAGACAAAGAAGCTTGAGCACCTGTCTGGGTCAGTTTGACAGTTGGGCTGTTCACATCTCTCCTCTAGACAGTGACACAAAGGGGGCTGGGGTATAGGCTGCATATCTTGATTAGCCATCTTTGCTGGAGGGGAGGGGAGGAGTGGTCACTCACACCTGAAAGGACTGTGCCTGCCCTCACACAATGCCGTCACCGACCCCCTGGTGAGTGTCTGGGGCCTGGCCTGGAGAAGGAAGGATCTTGCAAACACTTGAGACTTTGCTTTGAAGTTTGCCAATTTCAAAGGGAGAACTGGGTATAAGATAAATTTTTCTGGAATCAAGAGGAACCTCTGCCCAGGAGAAGAGCTGAAGGAGGAGTACTGTCCCTTTGCTGTGTTGCTTTGCTGGACTTGCCTGCAGTTGCTGCTTCCGCCTGAAAAGAGTGCAAAGGGTGAACTTTTCTGTGTGTCCTGCTTGAAAAATTCTCTAAGGGCTTGGAGTAGAGCTTGCCTCCTGTTGGAAGTCTCAGGGACACCAAAGACTTCAGTTTCCTCGACCTGCAGCACTGGGAACTGTGTGTTTTGTGCTGTCCAAGAGGAGAAACCACTGCAACGCCTCCAACGACGCTGCTAGCCTGCACCGTGACCTGCCGACGCTGCACGGAGTCGCATTGCCCCGCTTTGCACTGCGACCCTGGTCTCAATGACGCCGTCATCGGACGACTTCACCGAGCCGCTGCTTGCACCGCGACCTGTGGGCCCCACAATCCGGCGTCGCCTGCTTACACCGCAGCCTGGGCATCCCCAATGACGTCACTCCTGCTGACACCGGCGCCGCTGCCTGCACCGTGGCCTGTGGACACCGCTCGTGAGGAGCACGAAGCATTGTGCCATCCCGCGCCACAGCCCCGGTCCACCGACGCCAGCACCATTGGCTCCAGTGTCGTCACCAGGCTGCTCCGGGGCCTGTGGACACCGCTCATGAGGGTCACAAAGCACAGTCACGCACCTCTGGCTAGGGCCTATAGACGACAGCGCTTCCGCAACGACAACGACGCTGCCTGCACCGTGACCTGTGGACACCGCACATTGCACCGCCCCGCTTCACACCACAGCCCTGGTCTCACCGACGCCGCTGGACGCCGTCACCGAGCCATTGCCTGCACCGTGACCTGTGGGCACCGCACGTCACATCGTCCCGCTTCGCACCGCAGCCCCGACGCCATCACCGCCAGCGCACCTGATTTCGTCAGCCCGGAGTCCGATCCGCCAGGTGCGTGACTTCAAGGGCCAGACGACTCCTGCACCGACTCAGGAACCGACGCCGCTCTCCGGAGCTCACCGCGAGGATCACGATGCCCTGCAAATCAAAGGTACTGTTTGTGGGTCTTCCCGACACTGCAGCTGGCCCGCGATGCCGAGGCCAGCCTGAACTTTTGGTTTTGTTGTTCACAACACCGTGATAGCCCAGGTGGAGCTATCGACTTCAAGGAACTGTATTGTTAAGTACATCTTGCAGCATTCATATTTTTATTATTGTATGTTTGATTTTTTATTATATTTGGTCTTGTTTTATATAGATAAATATTGGCTATTTTTCTAAATCTGGTGTGGTGTCCTTTTGTAGTGTTTTCACTTATAACTGTGTGTTATGTGCAAATGCTTTACACATTGCTTCTGAGATAAGCCTGACTGCTAGTGCCAAGCTACGAAGGGGGAGAGCAGGGGTTATCTGAGCGGGTATCTCCCTTATCCTGACTAGAGTCAGGGTCTCTACTTGGACAGGGTGCAAACCGACTACCAACTGGAGACCCCTTTTCTAACTTTGGTTGTCAGCGGTGAGGATAGGACTTGCATTTGCACTTGACCTACAGTGATTGGTCTACACTACTACCATATCGCAGACCATTACGTGCCACATACATTTTTTTGTTTTTGATTTTTTTTCTCTTTGACCTATTTTGGATCTTGAGTTCAAGTGAATCCCAACAACATCATGTCTCAATCAAGAGCATCTTCAGTTGTATCCCAGGATTTAGTTTTTGAGGTGGATAGGTTGGAAACCTATTCCATGAAGGAACTGAAGGCAATTTGTAAAAACCTCAAAGTTCAAATCAGAGGCCTCACCAAAAAGGAGGAGCTACAGCAGGTGCTGAGGGCCTGGGTAGCAGCCAGAACTGCCAGTGGGCAGTCTGAGGATCCAAATGGAGAGTCTACTGACACAAATTCTAGGGAAGACGTACTGAGGGTGCAGGAGCTGCCAGGGGGAGGTACCCCTGTGCCAAGCAGCAGTGATGGATCAAAAGGACTGACTCCAGAGGAGCTGGAGGACAGGAGAGAAGCTAGAAGGCACCAGATTGAGTTGTAGAGATTAAAAATGGAGGCTCAGAGGGCGCAGTGAGCCATGGAGGAAAGAAAGATGCTTTTGGACCATGAGCTTAAAGTAAAAGAGCTGGACGTGAGGAGCAGGTCCAGCCAGGATGGTGGCAGCTATTCCTCAGTGCAGTCAGACAGAATTGTGCACATTCCTAAAAACATACGGAGAGAGTACAAGAAGGGAGATGACATACAGAGGTGGTTTTAGGGATATGAGGCGTCCATCCACATGAATGGGGTCCCTGAGAAGAATTGGGGAGCAGGATTGTGGAACCACTTCACAGAGGAGGGGAGGGACACTTTGCTAGCTTTGGGAGAGGGGTACAACCTCACCTACGCTGACATGAAGGAGGCCCTTCTCATTCGGTATGGTCTCACTCCTGACAAGTACAGGGATCAGTTTAGGCAGAGTAAGAAAACTGAGTCCCAGACCTGGTTAGAGCATGTAGATTCGTTTTGCAGAGCACTGGATGGTTGGGTGAAGGGCAGTAAAGTGACAGATTTTCAGGGGCTTTACAACTTAATTGAGTGGGAGCCCTTGTCTAGTCTGTGTTTGCAGAGCTGCGCCAGCACTTGACTGATAGTAAGCTGACTGACCCCAGGAAGCTTGCTATGGAGGCGGACCGCTGGGTGAGTACCAGGGTCCACAAGAAGGTTTATGGGGGAGATTCCGCCAAAGGTGGGCAGGGTTCCCAGAAGAAGGAGAGGGAAGTCAAGGGAGAAGCAGACAGGCCCCAGGATAAGGAGGGAGAAAAAGAGTCCCAGGCCCCTTCTGACAGGAAGGAGGGAGGTTCTGGTAGGCGGTGGCCCAGGGCACCCCATTTTCAACCTAGGTGCTTTGAGTGTTCCCAGTTAGGACACATGAAAGGGGACTCTGTCTGTCCTAAGACAACCCACATTGGTGGCCCCTCTACCGAGGTGGCTATTGTGGCCTTAGGGGGAGGTAACCCCCAGGGGCAGGTCATAGACCATCCATGATATCCCTTAGTTGGGAGGGTGACTCAGAGGGTGAGTTGGTGATGCCCGAGGGTGGGAGTCGTCACTTCCACCAGGTAACAGTGAATGGGGTCCTGGTCACTACTCTGAGGGACAGTGGGGCTAGCCATACAATGATGGTGGAAAGGCTTGTCTCCCCAGAACAGTACACCGGCCAGGTGTGTAGGGTGACACGAGCCCATGGGCAGGACTTCTTCCGTCCTATGGCCCTGGTATCCCTAGAGTTGGGTGGGAGGTGACCCAGCGGCGGGTCATAGTTAGTCCCCAGATGCCCATAGACTGCCTTCTGTGGAACGAGTTGCCCCAGGTGTCAGGGGAACTGGGAGGGGTGGCCCTCAGAGGCACCCTCACAGTTCAGTTGTCTGGGGATACCACTCGAAGGCGGAGGGTACCGGATCCCAGCAAGAGAGACAGGAGGAGGGAGAGCCTACCCCTGTCCCCTGCTCAGCCTGAGGGTACAGACCCAAGGGTAAGTAACCAGTCTCAGGAGACCACTCCTGAACTGGTGGAAAGGGAAGTGGAAAAATGGTGCAAGTCACCTGGGGTTACTGCCCTCCACTTCTTAAAACTACAGAGGCTAGAGACTCTAGCATGGCCTGGGGCCTGGCTCTTGACACTGACAGCTGTCAGTGGCCTCTGTTGGTTGTTATCCTTGTGGTCAGAGTTTTCCCTGGGACGGGAACTGAAGTCAGGCCCCAGGGGTAGAATGGGCCACATCACACTGTTGGCCCTGGGGGTACTGTCTGCCTACTGGGATGCATCTGTGAGCAAGGTAAGGTTAGGTTCCGCACAGATGGAGTTCTCGGATGAGGAGAAGAGGCACCCCAAGGTTAGTTCAGTGGGCCCTGAGAGTGTTGACCGAGGGATCAACCATGGTTCAGAGAGGCATAGAACTGGCAAGAGCTCCTGCAGTAGTGGGCCATTGTCCAGGTTCTATCGCCCTGAGCAGGGAAGTCCAGCAAGGTATTGATTCGCCTACCCTGGCTTTATGCAGGGAGGGGGTTGTTTTGAAAATGTCCCTTTTTGCAGGGTTATCCCCAAACTTTTTGCCTTCTTCCTCCTATTTTTTCAGGTCTGTTTTTGCTGGTTTATTGTCTCTGTGCACTTTACCACTGCTAATCAGTGCTAAAGTGCAACTGCTCCCCATAGAAATTGTACTGTTGATTGATTTATCCATGATTACCATATTTGATTTACTGGTAAGCCCCTAGTAAAGTGCACTACAGGTGCCCAGGGCCTGTAAATCAAATGCTACTAGTGGGCCTGCAGCACTGGTTGTGCCACCCACATAAGTAGCTCTGTAATCTTGTCTCAGACCTGCCACTGCAGTGTATGTCTGTGCAGTTTGGACTGTAACTTCGACTTGGCAAGTGTACCCACTTGCCAGGCCTAAACCTTCCCTTTTCTTACATGTAAGGCACCCCTAAGGTAGGCCCTAGGTAGCCCCAAGGGCAGGGTGCAGTGTATGGTTAAGGTAGGACATATAGTAATGTGTTTTATATGTCCTGACAGTGAAATATTGCTAAATTCGTTTTTCACTGTTGCAAGGCCTGTCTCTCTCATAGGTTAACATGGGGGCTACCTTTAAATCTGATTGAAGTGTAGATTTCCTTTGAGAGAGGATGGACATGTGGAGTTTGGGGTCTCTGAGTTAACAATTTAAAAATACATCTGTTAGTAAAGTTGATTTTAAGATTGTGCGTTTGAAAATGCCACCTTTAGAAAGTAGGCATTTTCTTGCTTAATCCATTCTGTGACTCTGCCTGTTTGTGGATTCCCTGTCAGGGTCAGTTTGACAGTTGGGCTGTTCACACCTCTGCTATAGACAGTGACACAAAGGGGGCTGGGGTGTAGCCTGCATATCTTGAATAGCCATGTGTGCTGGGGGGGAGGGGAGGAGTGGTCACTCACACCTGAAAGGACTGTGCCTGCCCTCACACAATGCCGTCTCCGACCCCCTGGTGAGTATCTGGGCCCTGGCCTGGACAAGGAAGGGTCTTGCAAACACTTGAGACTTTGCTTCGAAGTTTGCCAACTTCAAAGGCAGAACTGGGTATAAGAAGAAGACCCAAAACCCCAGATTTTTAGAATCTTTCGGGAATCAAGAGGAACCTCTCCCCAGGAGAAGAGCTGAAGAGCTGAAGGAGGAGTACTGTCCCTTTGCTGTGTTGCTTTTCTGGACTTGCCTGAAGTTTCTGCTTCTGCCTGAAAAGAGTGCCAAGGGTGAACTTTGCTGTGTGTCCTGCTTGAGAAAATTCTCCAAGGGCTTGGAGTAGAGCTTGCCTCCTGTTGGAAGTATCAGGGACACCAAAGACTTCAGTTTCCTCGACCTGCAGCACTGGGAGCTGTGTGTTTTGTGCTGTCCAAGAGGAGAAACCACCACAACGCCTGCAACGACGCTGCTAGCCTGCACCGTGACCTGCGGATGCCACACGGAGTCGCATTGCCCTGCTGCGCACCGCAACGCTGGTCTCACTGACGCCGTCATCGGACTACTTCACTGAGCCGCTGCTCGCACCGCGACCTGTGGGCCCGCACTCCGGCGTCACCTGCTCACACCGCAGCCTGGGCATCCATAACGACGTCGCTCCTGCTGACACCGGCGCCGCTTCCTCCACCGTGGCCTGTGGATACCGCTCGTGAGGAGCACGAAGCATTGTCCCGTCCCGCGCCGCAGCCCCGGTTCACTGACGCCAGCACCATCGGCTCCTGTGTCGTCACCAGGCATCCTTGCCTGCACCGTGGCCTGCGGACACCGCTTGTGAGGGTCATGAAGCACCGTCTCCCATCCCGCTGGCTTGGACCTACAGACGACAGTGCTTCCGCAACGACGACGCCGCTTGACCTGTGGACATCGCACATTGCACCGCCCCGCTTTACACCGCAGCCCTGGTCTCACTGACGCCGCTGGACGCCGTCACCGATCCATTGCCTGCACCGTGACCTGTGGGCACCGCACGTCGCTTTGTCCCGCTTCGCACCGCAGCCCCGACTCCATCCCCGCCAGCGTAGCTGATTTCATCAGCCCGGAGTTCGATCCCCGAGGTGTGTGACTTCAAGGGCCCGTCGACTCCTGCACCGACTCCGGAACCGACGCCAGCGACGCCGCTCTCCGGAGATCACCACGAAGTACCCAAGGTACTGTTTGTGGGTCTTCCCGACACCGCAGCTGGCGTCGCGGGCAAGCCTGAACTTTTGGTTTTGTTGTTCACGGCACCGTGATAGCCCCAGGTGGAGTTATCGACTTCAAGGAACTGTAATGTTAAGTACATCTTGCAGCATTCATATTTTTATTACTGTATGTTGGATTTTTTATCGTATTTGGTCTTGTTTTATATAGATAAATATTGGCTATTTTTCTAAAACTGGTGTGGTGTCCTTTTGTAGTGTTTTCACTTATTACTGTGTGTTATGTGCAAATGCTTTACACATTGCTTCTGAGATAAGCCAGACTGCTCGTGCCAAGCTACCAAGGGGGTGAGCAGGGGTTATCTGAGCGGGTATTTCCCTTATCCTGACTAGAGTGAGGGTCCCTACATGGACAGGGTGCAAACCGACTAACAACTGGAGACCCCATTTCTAACAGTGTTGTAATCGTTGGAGTTTAAGCATTTACAGATCCAAGGCCACTCACTTCTCATCAAGGCCTTCTCAAGGCTTTGTACCTGACTCTCATGTGAGGTGAATGTTTTTCAAATGTATCCTGTTAGTCCAGTCTATTTGTCGGCAGAGAGGGAACTTCATTGCAGTGGCCGTGGGGCTTCCTCTCCCCCGACATAATGGTCTGCCCGTCTGATTTAAATTTGAGTAGTCAATAGTTTGACAATGGGCAGAGACTGCTCTGTCTCCTCCATTGTGAAACTTCTATGATGGCCCGACAAATTAGGACCCATTGCAGGTTTGGCTGTTTGTCTGTATGTCTGTCCAGCTACTTTTGATGTGCAGAAATACTGCCATTTTTCAATGCCCGTCACAGGTCACAGCTAGGAAAAATATGGTGGTAAGGGAAACTGAAAAATGCTCAATGGCCCCCTCACCATGAAAGGAAAATACCATGGCAAGGGTGGCACTGTTTCTTTTTGTTTTCAAAAAGAAAATCCTAATTTGCGTTTTTCTTTGTGAAAATTTCAAAAATAAATACTAAATTTGACGTACGGATCCGTCATGTTGACGGAACAGTATGTCAAATCCATAGTGCCATCACAGTGGTTCCAGTCAAGACTTGAAAGGTCTGGTGTGTCTGCAGATATTTCAAAACTTGCCTGGTGGCACTTCTATCCGGGTGATGGAGTCATTTACTCTGTCACCCTAGCATAGGATAGCCCAAGCATTAAATCAGGCCCAATATGCTGAAGCCTCACTGGTGCCAGAGTTGACAGCTTTTATGACTGTTACAAAACCGGCCTGAAACAACACATTAGAGACTTGCAGAGAACAGATGGCAAAAGGAAGAAGTAAGGAGGTTGGACAAAATAGTGGGACATGAAGAAAGTAAATCTTGGGTGGAGATGGTTTCGAATTTTTGAGCAAATGGGGTTTCTGCAGTGTGCAAAACCATCCAAATGACGCATTTGAAAAACAAAAAATAGCCCGAACACAGCGATAAAATAAAGGGCCAAATCTAAAAGGTGAAAACGTATAACTTTGAAATATTTCTACACTCTTAGAACTGAGACATTTTTTACTTTAATAATCAAAATTAGTTTAACTGCCTGCACTTTCATTAACCAAAAAAACCCTCTAGGCCTTAGCGATTGTCATTTTAGTTTGTTTTCGTGCTCTTGCAAGTAATTCTTTGTAGGCGTTGTAATGGTTTTTATGTCTGTGCACAATAGCGATTTTAATAGCTTTCAAAATGTGAAGAAGTTATTCATATTCTGTTTCATCAGAATCTAATAATATCGTTTTCATTACAATAAATTAGGTGGTGGTTTTTGTGAGGGAAGAGAGCACGAGTCAAGGCGGCCAATCGGCAGACAAGAAATGGAGGGATATTTGAATAATAACTCAAGAAAAGGGGTGGGAGAGCGGTTAAAAACTATGTGGTGAAAACGTTGTGCTTCTTCAGGCAAGGGGATGAGCTATAGAAGAAGAGCGGCCACAGAGTGGCATAGGGAAAAAGTGTAAAAAAGCATTTCCTTTAGAATGATGTGGTATTGACTCGGAAATGCCCTTTCATTGCTATTTTAGACTTGACTGCAAATTGCACGTGTTATACACATGTATGAGTTCTCTTGATTCCATGTGTTACAGTGCAACTGTTTGCTCTAGAACCCCCGGTCTTCTTAGCAATCCACCACCCATGATTGATACTCCAAACTAGTTCTGTGACATGGTTTAATTAATGAATGGAGCAATGATGTGTCTTTCAGTCCCCTGGGAAGCCAAACGCTAGTTTTCCTCCTTCATGAAACATGCTGTACTCCTCCGCACTGTGGGGTTTTTAATAAACCATCTCTGATTTTTATAGTTGCTGTGTAATTCCATTATTGCTTCAGTTGATGCCTGCGGCAGTGGAAGGAAAAGAAAAGTAGCCTCTGTGAGAAATACTCATGAACGTCTCTCAAAACAGCACCAACTCCGCAGGAACTCAGCGCCCGCCCTCTAAGAAGTGGGTGATTTAGTGCACGGGTATAGCACATCGAAGGCTCTGTCATTGCGCAGTTTTAAGATATGGGCAGGTGCGGGCCCGTCTTTTAGGGCAGAGGGGCCTGGCCCCCCACCTATTGCACCTCTCGAAGAGTGATGGTCAGGCTGAACAAAGGTCAGCCTGACAGACACTCTTCATGTTTAGGTCAGGCAGCCAAGAGCAGACATGTGCGATTTGCGCAGACTCCTGGCTGCCTTAGCCGAACTTTGCTGGGCTGAAGAGGTCACAGCTCCTATGGGCGTGACCTCCTCGGCTCAACAAAGGTGCCTCGAGGCCCTCCCCCGGGTGACGAGGGAAGCGTCACCCATTGAATTCGACCTGGGTGCTTCAGGTTTAAGCCCTGAAGCATCCAGGGCGAGTGTCAATCAGTGACACCTCGTCACAGAGTGGGGTGGGATCAGCCGTCTCACTGACCCCATCCCAGTCTGTGACGAAATTGGGACTGCTGCCTTTCCTCATTGGTTACCTAAGTTCAGCCAGCGAGGGAAGGCAGCAGTCCCAACCCTCCTGGGACCTCCAAAGCTGAAGGTAAGTGTGTGTGTATCTGATCTTATTAAATGAATGGTGCATGCATGTATGTTGATGAGTGCTGTTAATGGATGTGCGTGCATGTGTGTGTTTGTAAAAAGAATGAGTGTGTGTGTGCTTCCCGCCTGCCCCTCTCCCCCTAAAACTGCCAGCCACCACTAGATATGGGGCCTTAATTTCTAGGACTGTCATTGGAATAGGTCAAGATTGGAAAGTGACACAAACTAACTGCAGATTGAATTGACCTTGACTTTGATATTGGCTTTGACATATCAAAAATATATGGATGTAGGAAAGGTAGTGATGCTTAAATGCACCCTAGTTTAATCCATTACAAGCAATAGTATTCTCTATGAAACGTCACGGTAATGCACTAATAAAATTTATGTCTACACAAATTAATATAAATTTAAAATTATTGGCAACATATTCGGCATCTATACCCCATCCTGTTAATTTGGAATTAAGATTGTGTTCATCTTCTTTATTAAAGCCCCACCGTATTAATGGTCAAGATTGGGTTGAATGGCAAGAAAGCAGTGCCTCATAAAACAGTTCTAAATGCAGGGTGTTTATAATTTTTTTAATCTCCTCATGCCTGATCATGAAGGAGCTAATAGTGAATAAATTAATCTGCCTAAAGTTAGCTAGAGTTCAATAAATTACTTTTTGTGCCTATGATACAACTGTATTTTTCTATTTATCTGCGATATCAGTGTTGGGTTTCTTCCACCAACCCAAAACAATGAAGTTGACCAAGCTAAGTAACTATTTGAGAAATAAATGACTTATCTCATGAGGTGATTGGAAGAGTCCAGTGTCTTACTTTCTATTAATATTGCTAGTATATGTTGAGACCAAAGACAACGTTTAATCAGATACAGGATCAGCTGTCTGTAGATTCATATATTTTCCTAAGCTAGGACCTGGAAAGTGGCAGTCAAAAATGTATTTTTAACTTCAGATACTATAAACCAACACCGCTTGGAGACTTTTTTAAATTAACCTCTAATTCTCTTTGTTAGCTTTCCTTTTTAGTTCTTTATTTGTAAAAATAATTTAGCTGCTTAACAGTTGTTGTTTCTAACTGCATAAGGTGTGTACATTTCTAAGCTTTGCCAGGCTCTCTTTCACATTAGCTTTTGTTTCCCTATCAAACCAAGTCAAATTTGTAAATGTATTTGCATCAGTCCTGTTAATGGGAAAAGTAAATCAATGGAAAGCCCTACCAGTCACTAAAGATTCTTAAACACTTCAGAATCCGAGGATGATCAAGCTTTCCTACAGTATGCCATGCCGCCTCTTGCATGTTAGTCTTCATCTAATGAAGAGGGCGTTGGTCCTCTTGTTTGCTACATGACTTTAATGTACTTTACTATGGAAGAACTCCTAAGCACCTGTTTATAGGTAGTCTGAATGGAATGCTCCTGAACACATTCACATGGCCAGTTGACATAGAGGGAATGGAAATGGTGAACAGAGGGTCAGTGGATCAGTTGTATGAAATAAAATAAAAACCATTATATATTTTATTTAACCATCTTTAATATAAATCTAAGGCTGTGGCCCTTTTACTTACAGGAGTAACTGGTGCAAACTTCCAGGAATTCACTGTTTCAAAATCCAAACCAGTAATTTAATTTGTTACATTGCAGGCCAAGCGGAAAAGTCCACGTTGGGAACAAACAATAACAAAGAGGCATCTGTCACTAAATATCTCACTATGTACTTGATATGTGTGAAAAGTGTTGCATGCAGAGATTTAGAGCCTGTTCTAAAGATTGACAGTGGGTTTGCCGTCCTTCAGGGAGCAGAGAACTTTAAGTCCACAACGTTGACAGACTACTGTCTGCAGTGTCTAAAGATCATTGCTGACATAGCTGTGATCTCTGTGTATTCACAAGATCTGCCACTATAACGTCTCCTGTGGAGACACTGAAAGCTTGGTGAGCTGCTGCCATGTTTCAGGCAGCCACTCACAAAACTTTTGTTTTTCAAACACAGACTCCCAAAGCAGATGTTTGTATTTAAAAACAAATAACCATTGACCCAGACAACGTCAGAGTTTTTTTTTCCAGGGTGTGGGGGTCTTTAGTATTTCTTTTCTGTTCTGGTCTGCCAGGATTTCCCTGGATATACCAATTTACAAACAGAATGAAAGAACATAAGAAAGTCTGCTCTAAATAGGATAATGTTCTTATACTGACTGCCCCTACACTGTCAGGCCGTTGGTGTGGGCTTCCAATGACAAAGCCAGCAGGTGCACAACTGTCAGAAACCTGATAGAAGGAAATTTGAGGCCCTCCTCTACCCGCAGGCAGCCTCCTGCGCCTCATCCCTGGTGCCTAGTGGTAGGCGTATTTAGTGTACTCTGCACTTTGTATTTGTATTTCGCTTAGTATTTCGTTTTTGGTATTTCGTTTTTCGTTTCATGCACTGTTTCTGACTGTGTTTGTGCCCTTTGCCCTCTGCGTTTCCACCCGTTTTTCCAGCCGGCTCTTGCCGGTTCTCCCGATCCCTGCCGCTGCGTCCCCTGCGGCCCCACCCCCTCATGCCCCCATTGCTCTTTCCCTCCTGGCTCCCAGCTGCTCCTCCCTCCCACCTCCCCTTCTTAATGGCGGCTGCTGCTACGTGGAGCCCTGTGTGGACCCCTGACCTGCTTTTGGCCAGGAGTCCACTTTGGCCCCACCAGCCTGCCTCTGTGCCCCCGACCCCACTGTTTGCTGCCAGAAGGAAATTTGAGGCCCTCCTCCACCCGCAGGCAGCCTCCTGCGCCTCATCCCTGGTGCCTAGTGGTAGGGGTATCTAGTGTACCCTGCACTTTGTATTTGTATTTGTATTTTGCTTAGTATTTTGTTTTTGGTATTTTGTTTTTCGTTTTTATGCACTGTCTCCGACTGTATTTGTGCCCTTTGTCCATTCCACTTCGTTCTGCCCTCTGCATTTCTGCCCGTTTTTCCAGCCGTCTCTTTCCGGTTCTCCCGATCCCTGCCGATGCGTCCCCTGCGTCCCCAGCCCCCTCGGGCCCTCATTGGTCTTTCCCTCCCACCTCCCAGCTGCTCCTCCCTCCCACCTCCCCTTCTTAATGACGCCCGCTGCGCGGAGCCCTGTATGACCTCCTGACCTGCTTTTGGCCAGGAGTCCACTTTGGCTCCACCAGCCTGCCTCCGTGCCCCTGACCCCGCCGTTTGCTGCCAGAAGGAAGTTCGAGGCCCTCCTCCCCCTGCAGGCACCCGCCTGTGCCTCATCCCTGGTGCCTAGTGGTAGGTGTATCTAGTGTACTCTGCACTTTGTATTTGTATTTCGTTTAGTATTTCATTTTTGGTATTTCGTTTTTCGTTTCATGCACTGTTTCTGACTGTATTTGTGCCCTTTGTCCATTCGACTTCGTTCTGCCCTCTGCGTTTCTGCCCATTTTTCCAGCCGGCTCTTGCCGGTTCTCCCGATCCCTGCCACTGTGTCCCCTGCGGTCCCGCAACCACCTTAACTGCATCCTCCATAACACCAGCTCCGTACACAAACACGTCATCGAGCTTTGGGACCTGCTCACAACATACTCCCCTGATGTCGCCTTCCTCATGGAAACATTGATGAACCCCTCATCACAACCTGACATAGTCATCCCAGAAGGTTACAAAATCACTCATTGAGACCGCATAAACAAGCCAGGAGGAGGTATCGCCATCATACACAAAAACACTATCAAAATCTCCACCAACACCAACGATACCCTAGACAGCGCAGAACACCTGCACTTTCTAATACACATCAACACCAACACCACCCTTAGAGGAACCCTCATTTACAGACCACCAGGCCCCCGCCCCCCATTTTGCGACGCCATCACGTATACTATCAGCTCCCACGCCCTCACCTCCACAGACTACATACTCCTTGGTGACCTCAACTTTCACCTGGAAAGCACCCACGACTGCAACTCCACAGCCCTGCTGGACAACCTCACGAACCTCAGCCTCAAACAGCTGGCACCTCACCCACTCACTCAGCAGGACACACCTGCTGAGGCAATTTTCACCTCCAGCAGCCACATCACCTTCACCCACACCACCGAACTCCACTGGACTGACCACCACTGCGTCCACTTCTCCTTCATGAAACCCCCCACCCATCACCAACAACACACTACACCCTACCACAAGTGGGACAAGATCTCCAAAGAACACCTGATCGCCAACCTCACACAAGCTCCACCTCCCATCAACAACGACCCCAACACTGCCGCCCACAACCTCACACAATGGCTAACAACCTTCACGGACTCCCTCGCCCCATTGAAAAGAAACAACAACACCCGCACCGTCAAGACCGCCCCCTGGTTCACTACAGAACTCCAAGCTTCCAAACGAGAATGCCGTAATATTGAGAAAGCCTGGCGCCAAGAACCCTCAGTGAGCAATTTCTCAGCCCTCAAAACAGCCATGCACAAACACCACCAACTCATCCGGACCACCAAACGGTCCTTTCACAAAGAACGCATAGGCAACAACACACAACAGCAAGGAACTCTTTGCCATCGTCAAAGAACTCACCACACCCAAATCCAGCACCATCGACCCTCCACACACCCAAAACCTCTGCAACTCCCTCTCCAACTGCTTTCACATCAAAATCGCAAACATACACAACAGCATCAGCACCCACCATCACCACTGACATGACCAACAACACAACGCCCTCCCACACCATCCAACTACACCCCTGGACCCTCACCAACGATGAAGAAATCCCAAAAACCATGAACTCCATCCACTCAGGCTCCCCCACAGACCACTGCCCCCACCACATTTTCAACAAGGCCAGCCAAATCATCACTCCCCAGCTCCGTGCCGTCATGAACAGCTCCTTCGACACCGCAACTTTCCCAGACGTTTGGAAGCACACCAAAGTCAACCCGCTCCTCAAAAAACTTAAAGCAGACCCGGAAGACCTCACGAACTACCATCCCATCTCTCTTGTCCCCTTCCCTGCAAAGGTCGCTGAGAAGATAGTCAACACCCAACTGTCTCACTTCTTAGAAGAAAACAACATACTCAACGCCTCCCAGTCTGGATTCTGCAAGAACCACAGCACTGAGACCACCCTCATTGCCTGCACTGACGACATCAGGACCAGAGTGGACAAGGGCGAGACCGTCGCCCTATTCCTCCTAGACCTCTCCGCAGCATTTGACACTGTATGCCACCAGACGCTCCGCGCACGCCTTTTTGACGCCGGAATTCGACACAAGGCCCTGGACTGGCTCACCTCGTTCCTCATCTAAGGAACCCAAAGAGTTTGCCTTCCTCCCTTCCGGTCCTCAGCCCCCTCCTCTTCCACATCTACATGGCCCCCCTCCCCAACATCCTCTGCCCCCACTGAATAACCATCATCTCTTATGCAGACGACACCCAGCTCATCATCTCCTTCACCAAGAACCCAGCCACTGCCAAGATAAACCTGCACGCCGGACTCCTCAACATCGCCAAATGGATCACAGCAAGCCACCTCAAAGTTAACTCAAACAAAACAGAAATCATCATTTCCTGGTCTGCTGGACTCCTGGACTGTTAAGAGACAATTGTTTCCCCTGGAATCAGGGATCCCGACAGGTTGGCGTCTGTCAAAGTTGTGGTCAGCCACGGCAATGCTGAGTTCAGCACTGTCGTGCTCATCAAGACTTCACTGTATGCCAGCCTTTTCATGGTGGGGTCCCCCTCATGAAAAGGTTGTCGGAAAGCCAGTGCCGGGGCCCACCACCCTCGGACCACCCCCAACACCCACCACCCACGCACCCAACCTTGGCATCGTTCTAGACTCATCTCTCTCCATGGCCCAGCAAATCAACACCATTTCGTTCTCCTGCTTCAACACCCTTCGCATTCTCCGCAAGACTTCAAAATGGGTTCCTTTAACAACAAGAACAGTCACCCATGCCCTCATCAGCAGCAGACTGGACTATTGCAACGCCCTCTACGCAGGGACCACAGCCAAACTTCAAAGAAAACTCCAGCGAATTCAAAACGCAGCCGCACTTCTCATCCTCAACCTCCCTCGCCACGAACACATATCCACCCTCCTCAGATCCCTACACTGGCTTCCCATCAGCAAAAGGATCATCTTCAAAGTCCTCGTCCACGCTCACAAAGCCCTCCACGACACTGGACCGGCCTACCTCAACGAACGAGTAAACTTCCACATACCAACTCGACAGCTCCACTCCGCTGACCTTGCCCTCGCTACAGTCTCTCGCATCCAACGCACCACCTCCAGCGGCAGATCTTTCTCCTACCTCGCCGCCAAGACCTGGAACTCCCTCCTCACCAACCTACACAAGACCCAGGACCTCCTAACTTCCAGAAAGCACCTCAAGACATGCCTTTTTGTGCAGTAACTGGCACCTCCCCCCCACCCCCACAGCGCCTTGAGACCCTAACAGGTGAGTAGTGTGCTTAAGAAATTTTTGGATTGATTGATTGAATGATTGATAGTCTGCCTGGCTCATATTAGGGCAGGTGGATCAAGGAGGTGAAGGTGTAGTACCCTGTCTGCCAAACTCTAAACCATGCCCTAAGTATTTACCTCCACTTTTGATGGATGTCCGAAGGTCCACTTAAGTAAATATTCTGCATGTAACAAAGATTGTGCTAGAAGATTCATATTCTAAATTTGTATGTTTTAACTCCAGCAAGAATTACGTTTTCTAACGTGGGAAGAGAAATATCACATCTAATCATTTAATGTATTAGAATCTTAAAAACTAACCTGAAATCATAAAGGCTCCTATACTGAGTAAACCAGTACACAATCAAATGCCTATTCCATTTTCACTAGTATTTGGGAGAAGTACATTCCCAACTTTCTTTTGTGTTATCTCATACATTGATGTTAAATAGAGGGGACCACAATGGAGGGCTGTGTGTTATTTTTGTTTAAACCCTACACATTCTAATTAGCATATCCTTTAAGTCATCTCTGTTGGTGTTTTTGTGCATGTTACATCTTTCGTGTGAAACTGCAACTGCTGGAATGTCAGCTCCATTCAACCCTATTATGCCCTTTTTAGCTGGAACTTGGATTCGTTTTTTTTCCTGTTAGGAGCATGTGCACCACTGGGAACTACATAATAAAGTGACATATGTTCTTCGCTGTAAAACTTGACATTAGGAAGCGTTTCTCAAGGACTGATTCATTGGTTTTAGCCTTGGAAGGCATCTTCTTGCACAGTGTGAAATCAGTTTTGACACAATATCTACTGACTACTTGAATTTGACCCAGTGGGCTCTCACAATATCACACGGCTCATCTTCTTAACTGCTTTACTTTTTACTGGAACCACAGTAAACATAATCTGTGAAATGCAGACCCTCTTTGTTTTCAGCCATGTGTTTTCCTCCACATAGAGAACACGACACAAAAATTAATTTTCTCTGTCCCGAATTTCATACTGATACATAGAAATTAATGATATTCATTACTCCTTTAGGTTATTTCTTTTAGGGTGGGAGCTTTATAAAGTGCTACACTTCACTTAGGTCACACCAGAACGCTGTAACAGAGAGTAAGTTCACTACAGTGAAAGTTCTTCTTAAAAGCTTTTAAAAAGTTAATTTTTTCAGGAATTTCCTGAACTGGAGGTAATAGGCTCCTGTGTGTGATAGAGTGCTGAAGCTATTGCAGAGCTTCATTCCATGCTACCCAAAAGGTCATTCATCGTGCTTTTGTGTGTAAAATTAAGGCTGTTAAAATAAGTTGGCTGAGCAGGATCTTTGATGTAAAATAATGATGTGCCATTTTTTTAAGGTAGCCAGGACATTTGTCTCAGTATGCTTTATTCTTAATGCATAGTGTTTTGACATTTATCCTGAACTCAACTGGGAGCCAGTGAAGGCCTTCTAGTGCTGGCTTAATGTGGTTCTATTTCAGTATGTACAAATTGGCTGACTGATTTGGCAGTTTGCAATTGGGCACAGACAATCCCATTGTTCTGTTTCCAGAAGTATATAACCTCTATACAGTGGTCAGTTTGAAGCAATGGGATGATGTTCTTCAGAAAAAAGGTTGGAGATGAGTTCTCTTGACCAGTGCCTTTATTTGTGGAGTGAAATTGACGTCTGAGCAGAAAGTGATCACTCGGTTTCTACCTTGTTGGGACAAGATAAAAAAGGAAATCATATTGGAAAACCAGTTGAGGTAAGGCCAGTTGAGTGCCATTGGCTCTGAACACACCGCTCCTACAATTAGGACTTGCATCTTAGATTGATTCAAACAATGGCAGCTTTCCTTTGCTCAGAAGTAGACATGGTCAGGGCACTCCTCAATGGTGATATGCATCTTTCCCCAGTTTAAAAACTAAGTATTATCTGGGTATTTCATTATCCACTTAAACTGGAATTCTATTGGATGGTGACTCAAGGATGTTTTCGGACTGGTTGATTATTATGTTATTTGATGGCCACAATGTTAGGGAAGTCTTAAGGTCTCATTACGAGTTTGGCAGTCCACAGACCACCAAACTCGCGGTGGCAGTCAAACCGCCACACTCCTGGACTGAGAAGAGACCACTGTTTGCCCTGGGATCAGGGATCCCGACAGGTTGGCGTCTGTCGAAGCTGTGGTCAGCCATGGCAGTGCTGAGCCCAGCACTGCCATGCTGATCACGACTTCACTGTATGCCAGCCTTTTCATGTTGGGGTCCCCCTCATGAAAAGGCTGGCAGAAAGCCAGTGCTGGGGGCCACAGGGTGCCTCTCGGATTGTGCACTGTCTGCTGTGCATGCAATGGTATGCATGCTATGCTATGCATAGCAGATAGTATGCACTCCAAGGATGCTCGTGTGTGACTGCATTCACTTCGGCTCCCTAAGGGAACCGAGGCCAATGTCACTGCATTTTTTCCACTGGGATGACCGGCAGAAGTGTTGTAATATGACATTTCTGCTGGTAAGCCCAGTGGAAACATCATAATATGACGGGGTGAGGCCGCCGGCTTGATGGAAGCCTCACCACCTCCGTATTGGTGGTGAGATCGTAATCAGGCCTTAGTCTAGCTGGAGGAAATCTTGGGGTTGACATCCTGGAAAGAGGCTAGAGTGGTTGAGGGATTAAGTGCAAAATGAAGTCCAATTCATGGGATTTCATAAAGAGGTGAAAAGACATATTGTGATGTCTGTTATACTATCCCTAGCAGTTTGTTGAATTGACATTCAAGTACTGGGAATTTACTGAAAATTGTTTTTCCTTGTAGTGTAGGAAGAACATGCTATTGTTCAATAACCTACCCTACTACTAATTTAGTGCTTCGTTTTTGGATCGCATTTATCTCATTTTATTTTGAAATGTTAACCAGACAAGATTTCTTGCTTCGGTAGATCAGTAAGTTGTTGAAAAGAAAAGATGAAGCATCTGTAGAAAATGCTTTTGTAGGGTATATAAAATAATTCTATGAGAAAGTTTAGAAGATAGCATTTTTGTTTGAGTGAATATAAGGATGTTATAATCACTTTTTAAGCGACGTTTTAGATTTGGAAACGTACTAGCTAGTACCAATGTTTGAGAGTTTTACTGTGGGTTCTCATTACATTTGTGCATTTTTGTCCGTAGGGTTAACTACATTTTTTGTATCGGACAAACTGTCCTTAAGAGGACTAGGACAGTTACTGTTCAGAACTAGGGAAGATTGTGCTCTTCCAGCTCCTGCAGAATCTGCTTACAATTAAGAACATCTCTGCAAAAAGAGTCCCCTGAAAGCTCTCAGTGTGAACTATCTTGTTAGGATAATTAGTTGTGATTAGACTATACTTGCAAAATCATTTGTGTTGTAATTGGATGAAGCATGGAAGCACCGCTTTTATCCAGAGATAATCACCCGCAAAACTGTCGTTTTCAAAATAAAACCACTTTTTTCTTCATTATGCTTCGTATTTCTGGATTATTATTTCTTTCTTTTTTACGTATTCATTACGATTAAGTTGATTCTTTATTCTCTTATCTTCTCACATATATGTTTATTATTTTTCTTCTTCTTTACTTTGCTTCCTTTTTTACATTCCTTCTACTTTCTAATTATCTGTGTTGTATCCAGACATCCTTTTATGTTATTATGCTTATATTGGTTACTGTTTTTCTCTTTCTGTTGTATTTTTCTTTGTCTATCATTTTCAGTTTCCCTTGCTAGTTTACTATTTGTATTTCTATTTTTAGATTATGTTCCTATATTCAGTCACTTATTTCATTTCCTTCAGTTTACCGAATTTCATCCTTGATCCCTTTCTCCACCCATTCCCCTTTTCCTTCTTCACCTGACACAATCTTGTGTTGCTTTACTTTGCCTTCCTTTGCATTGCTTTGATTTTTCTTCATCAGGAAGTATTGCGTGCATCATTTTAAATAGAGAAGGCATATCAAGAAGGTTATCCCAGAAATTCCTTCTTCTTCATATAGTAAATAAGCATAAAAGATTAACCAAGACAAACATGCATCCACTGCCATGTCTTTTTTCGACAATGTTTGACGCTTGATGAACTGAACTGTAACCTAGTCATCTCTTCTTGATTCATTGCTAGACGTTTTTCTATTTGCAAATTACCAAATGAGCCTCAAAGACTCCATTGAAGAGAGGTTTGTGGTGACCTCAGAATCTCTGTCAAGATAGTTTAACATTTCACAAATCTATTTTCAGAACTATCTCTACGACCCACGGCATATGCAAACAAATATTGAAAAATGTCCTGAAAATTGAAGTACTTGTCCACTTTGAAATGTTCTTATGGTCTCCGTTTGAAATTTGAGTATGATTATAAACAATTTTGAAAACCGACTAGAAGCAGGCTGTACAGGAAATGTGTTCAGAAAATCGGACTATGGACAAACTATATGGAGGATTATAGATCCGTAGGAGTCCAAAACTAACCTTTGATTTTCACCTGCTTGTCTCCATTTTATTTGAGACATAGACAAACTAGAACCCTTTGAAGACAACCTGATCTGACTTTACCCCTGTGTTCAAGTTATTTAAAAAGATAAGTGGCTGCAAATTCACTGTTTTTCACCGCCACATCAAAGGCAAGCCAATTCTTTGTTCTAGTTTCTGACACCACATTGTCTCAATCTCCCAGTACACCAGATTTGCCTGTCTAAGGTGAGTGGTGTTCTCAGTGCAAGATCTAGCTCTAGATCTATAGGTACAACTAGGTATGGAGAGACTGAAACATTATCAAGCATACATTACGTTTCAGCGACTATGTATGCCTAAGCCAGTGCTTAATTTGTGCTGGTTGTTTCCGGTGCTGAGCACCAGCACTTATTTTTGAGTGCCGGTGCTTAGTCTTCTGCCTCAAGAAATTGCTGGGAGCAAAAGACACATTTGGGAATGACGGAGCAAAAAAAAACGAAAAAGCGTCACAATGAGAGAAAGCAGAAAGCTGCAGGTGTGAGCTGAAGGGACAGGGAGTGGCTTTATATGGATTGAAGAGGCCCGAGATGGCTTCAGGATTACACTGCCTCAGTATTCCGTGCTTGCATATTTAATTGCAGGAGCCGCGTGTTTAAGAGGAGGACTTTGGGCACCAACATCTCTCTATTTACAAATTAAGCACTGGCCTAAGCCTTTTGGTGCGAGCAGCTTACGGTTATTTGTCACTTAAGAAGCCATCCAATATGGAACAGTGTACTCTTTACCAGCCCTATGTCTCAAACAATTACTAACCACAACGATTGCAGAATGTTGCTTTGTATGATGTCTGCGTGGGTGTTGAGGTGTGGTGTGATGTCATTCAGAGTATAAGCATTTTAAGTGACTGATCTTCAATGCAGTAGCTGATTGGACCACTCCACCTTACCACGGAAATATTGTTCTTTTCACATGTACACACAACACCCACCACCTTTTGCCAAGCTCGTGAAACTTTCTACATTCTAGTTTTTTCTACAATTAAGACTATCAACAGTTGTAAAAACTAAGGTATCTTATAGCTGATGTGATGTTTAGAGAAGGCAGATTTATAAACAACTGAACACGACCAGGGTCATATTCTAAGAGAGTTAGCCTGTTTTCAGCACCATTCACCTAAGTACCTGCCTAATGCACCACTCTACTAAACAAGATAGTGTTACTAAAGGTTGCATGTTTTCATCAGTTTTGTTTTAACTTTATTTGCGGCAGAATTGGCTGTAATGATATCCTGTGCAACATGTTGAATGAATTAATAATTTTACATTTAACATTTAACAAACATCTGCTCCAGAAGGGAGTGTTCTAGCACTAGGTACTAATAAGATGCAACTAGAGGAACTAAGAAAGTGGAGTCTTCCAAATTAGGTCTATCTAATAAGGTGAGTCTTCAGAAGGCTTTTAAAATAATCCTCTGAAGTAGTGTTTATAATATGCTTAGGTTAAAGATTCCCTAGCTTTGGGGTCAGGTAAGAGGAGGAGTGCCCACCTGCTCTAGTCGTGTTAATCTTGGAGATACATCGCATGTTGTGGTTGGCTGAATGCAATGCTCTGCGAGGAAGGTATGTTTTGATTTTATCGCAGATATATCTCTGGACTTTCATTTGAGTGGCCCTAAACGTTATAGTCAGTGCTTTAAACTTTATTCTTATCTTGATGAGGAGCCAATGGAGTCTTTTCAAACCATTTTGAATTGATTGCCTTTTAGGCAATCAATCTGGTACCTATTAAAACCCGATACGCATTATACACTTTCTGTCGGAAACTGAAGTATGTTCACAGATACATTTACACCTGAGATGGTTTTTTCCATTTATGAGTGCTGTATAAAACTTCACATTCATTGAGAAAATGCACTGTTCCAGACTGTGATCAAACATGGGTCCTGATTTAGACTTTGGTATCCGAGATGATCGATCCCAAACATGACAGCTATCCCATCTGCAGTATTACAAGTGCTTGCTATCCTATGGCGTTTTTAATATAGTGGAGGGGATATCCTTCATTTTTGTGATGGAATGTCCTATCTGCCACATTCCAAATTAGGCCCATGGTCTCCATTTAAAGCTTAAGACTGTTTGATTAAGTAAAGGCAAACTACCTTGTGATGATCAAAACAAAAACGTTGTGTTGCTTTATAAGAAGAGGCAAGCATATCACACAGGCTTGGGGGAGTGCACCTTTTTGTAGCACAATCCTTCATCTATTATATGTATTGCCATAACAACCAAGTGAGAGTAAAACGCTGACCTTTCTGAGTTTACAGAGAACACCTCTTAAGTTGTTCTTAACATTCTTTATTACGTATGGGAAGCTTAGTTCATATTCAGTGACCACCTATTTGAAGGCCTTTCCTCTGATTTATGTCATGCATAGAGCTAAAATCAAGCCCTGTAAGCCCTATGAATGCCTAATAACATATGAGGAAAGGTGTTTAAAGATCAATTCAGGACTACGGCTGAAATGTCAGCTGCAACACTGTTCCTTGTTTAGGCTTGGTCCAAGGGACCTTTCTAAATTAGAAACAATGTATTGTGTAGCTGATTGGTTTGAAAGGCAGGGTCAGTTCACCCACCCACTCTACAGCCCTCGTCTCTTTGCATATGTGTGAGAAACCAGCCAATAGCAAGCCAAACAATTCCTCAGTCTGTCATAACAGTATCACTTTATAAAAGAGAATGAATGCTTAAATTAAACGATGTCACATGGATGTGCATACACCGTGGTTCTTCACGCTGAGTTCCGTTAATATAAATCTGGTAGGAGATCATGTGACTGATAGCGAGAGATGAGTTTTGAGATTTTTACTGTAAGCAACCTCGAAGACTTTGGTTCTAGTGGTGTCAGAGGTCTGTTTACATAGCTTAGGTTCTAGGACTACAAATTGTCGGACTGCTTTAAAACTGTGCCAGACAAGAAGGCTCTGGAAAAGGTTTGTTGAGAAAAATTGCAGGAAGCATATGTGGATGTATCTCAGAAGTTTAATGATAAGTTGACTTAAAGTCTCTCCTTGTATGCCCATGTCAGTAAGGCAGTGTATCTTGATAAATAGTGCTCTTGATCCATTGCAGATGACAAGACAGAGTGGCATAGTGTAACTGAGACATATATTTGATCATTCATCCCACCACTAGTGAAAGGTTACCAGTGAGGTTGAGAGGAAGGTTACATCTGAATGAGTGCCAATTGTGTACTACGCTTTTAACTGAGAGCTATTCGGTGCACTGACGTTCATTTTGGAATTGAAAATGACTCCTAAGCCTTGATTCTGAGTTATATATAATGGCTTGAGTTTATGAAATCTTTTGACCCAGTTGCACCCTGGAACTGTTTGAAGATTTATTCCTATCAAACACAGAAATAAATCTCTTTCAGGGTGGGAAAGTAAAAAAATAAACACCCCCAAAACTGGGGCGAGGGGGACTAATGAAGAGTGTTTTTTTCTAGGGGACAAATACTACTATCCACACAGACAAAAAGGGAATGGAAAAAAGTTAAATAGCACACGTATGAAAGCATTTAACCATGCACACTGCTTACCATTTAGCATGCAGAAATAACGCAACATGATTGTAATTCAGAATTCAAAAATATTTTACAGAAGTAGTCTGGAAAGTTGCGATTTTCGTAGGTTTTCAGGCATACTCCAGAAAACCTTTTATAGCTCCCCAGAAACTTGTAAATATTCAACCTTGTGTGGTTATAAGAATCTGAGTGAAAATGCTGTGAATTGTGTTGCTAGTCTTTAGCTTTAGCATCTGTAAGAGAGAGTACACACACATGTAATGACCCAGGCACTGTGTAGCTCCAAGCAAGGTCATTAGTAGGTGCTCCTCTAATAGGCATGCATCCCTTCCAGTTGTCATGATGGGTGGAAGGGTGGTAATCTCTCTCTTCCCTTGGGGGATTTTGGAAGAGGGATGTGAAGGTTTGAAGTGATGGTGTGGATGCTCCGTAGCCAACATTTTCATCACTGCATCACTGGTGCAGTGAGTTCACGTTTCTGCAGGAGTTCTTAGCCCACCTGCCACATTGAAATAAATAGAGAAGCTTTGGAGGCAGGCTAAGCAGGAAGTGTTCCACATGTATGTTGTTGCTAGGGAGCAGGTGGTGTGGGAAATGGGGATATGGATATGCTGGGGGAAACTGGAAAGAGGAATTATGGAAAGAGAGAGGTAGAATGAGAACCATGAGCTAGGCCTGGTCCTATGGCCAATCAAGTGAAGTGGTGGAGGCCAGAATGAGAACAAATTTAGGACTTAACATTGCACAAACGTTTATGGTTGATGAGAATAAGGGGGTGTGCGATGTAGGGATGGAAAGCTGTTTATTGGGTGGGGATGGAAAGGTTTAGTAGTAGTTGTTAGAGTGTTGTTTAGGGTGCAATAGTATGTTCAGTTCAGCCGAAGGATGTAAAGGTGTCAGCCCACCTTACCCCAATAAACGTGCCTTTTGCGCAACCTCGTGGATTGGCTTGAGTGATTTCCCTCCCAATTGACCTCCTTATCATGCTTTCCTTGTTACTGAACACGGCAAAGCTAATACTTATAGCCAGTGGTTTGTTATCTGATTCTTACATAGAAATGTTAGCCTATAAGGAATTCTGTCAGTAATGGGCATTGCTAGCTCTATTTGCTTTCCTCTTTTTTCGAGGATGAACTCAGAGAGATTACTTCTACTTTAGTTAATTTACATTAATTAATTTATCCAGCGGTGGTGGGCTAAGATGAATGAGTCACCTATTGTAATGTCAGAGTGTCGCTGCGATCGTAAGGTCCAGTGCGCCTTCTTCATTCTCCGCTTCACTCCTACGCCACTCAGCACTCTGCTTTGTGTGGGCTGCTGCCCACCCTCTGTGCCATGCCTCTATGCTACAGTTTTGCAAAGATACTTTTAAATTCCCTACTGTTTTCTTTTTTAACCCCTTAAGCTTTGGCCCAGGACTTCAACTTGAGTGGCAGTTGTTTTAAAAGCTGACAAAGCTGCAGGCAGGAATAGGCAGGAAAAGGAACACTCGAAAATGTTGTAAAGAAAGACAAAAAATGAGCAGGTCTAGACGGGCCAGTGCCAAAAGAAAGACGGGAACAGAAAGGACCTGGGCAGTGATTAGAAGAAAAGAACGAACAACTGAGATACAATTGAGAAATAATGTTTAAATGCATCCACCAGATGAATGCTTTATGGACTTTACTTGCTCCGCTTGTAAATACCCTTGCCCTTCAATAAAATAATTTAATTGTCAATTGTACTGTGCAATATTTTATTTATGTTTACCTTTTTCATGAAAAGTGCACTCAGCCCGAGTGTATGAGGATGTGCATTAAAGTTAAACTAAGTGAAGTAGGACTACTATGAGCAATATCGCTGCCAAATTAGAACATATTATGTATGAGTGAGAAACTGGAGGAAGTATTAAAAAAGAGAAACAAATGCAAAGGTACTCTCTAAGGAAGAGAACGAATGTCAGTCTGCAAGGAAAAAAGCTAGGGATGTGAAGGAACAAAGCAAACTTAGCGCCTTAGAGTTTGGAGGACGAGATACTCTGTCATAAACCTGGCAGATGCCCCTCCACGGTGTTTCAAGTGCATTATAGTCTACGGTTATCTGCCACAGTTTGAGAGAGTATCCAGTCCTCCAAACACCAAATAAGGCCCTGTATGGTCATGGAACTAATGTATAGATTTCTTGAAGAGGGAGAGGGAGCAAAAATGTGGTGCGTGAGAGGGAAAGTAAGGCGGGAGTCACTGTGGGAAATGGACAGCGATCCCAGCTACATATTGGGTAGGCTACATTTACCTCTTTTCTCAGCAGATGTCTTCTACCACCATCTTGTATTGTCTAGTTATTGTTTTTCCTTCAGTATGAATTATCTATATCATTAAGTTTGTAAGTACCTAGAAGCAGGGTGTATTTCTGGAATTTTCTGTACAGTATAATTTAAATACTACTAGTTAATATATATATATAAATTATGCCAACACTTGTTGTAATATGGGATGAAGGAACACCTTTAGTTGGGGTGAGACCCGTCACAGGCCTTTTTAGGGTCGAGCCTGCGTTGCATGCGCTTGCGCATGCGTTTCGCTAAGCGAGACGCTTTTGTAACTAAAAAGGGCTCGGAGCCCTGTCCACGTCACGTAAGTGTTTGTGTGTGGCTTGTGGGCTTGCCATTTAGAATCTGTTTGATTTCATTAGTGGAAGGCATGCTCACGTCATGCCTTTTCCGGTGGATAGCCCTCCTCGAGCGCATCGATCAAGTACAGAAAACATGCGAGGCTCGCTGTTTTCTGTCCGGCTCGTGAACTACTTTTTCCTCTCTTTTCCCAGCGCGATCTTGCTTGGCAGAAGTCGAGCGCTTTACATAATATCGACCGGGTTTCACAGTTAATTGCACTTTTTCCGGTTAGTACATAAATGCAATTTTGCCGATAGGTTTCATTACCAGTGAAAAGTCGGGTTAGGAGTTTACAACGCTATCAGCTCTAACACGAGCAAACACGAGACCCGTTGCATTGCAAATGCTTGTTAGTTGTGTTGTGACTATGCCTATTAAAGCTGATTCAGTCTACTCTTTGATTGCCAACAATATTTTCTATCTTCATTCCTGGTAATTCCTTGGCTATGCCACATTTCATCTTTGTGAGGGACTGGCGGCCCTCATTATGTCATGAAGCACCTGTTTCATTAGGGGAATATCTAATAGGGCCAACAGAGTCATTCATTCACCTTTCACTCCTTGACAAACACCACAGTTCTATCTTAACAGAGTGGGCATTATCCTTTATGATACAGGGAGGCTAAGGAGCTTTAAAGTCCACCTTGTCCATTAATGATCCAAGGTCTGTTGCTCATCCTCGTCAGTCTCATGGAGAGTAACAATTCCTTTTGTCCTATTACTCAAAAAGAACACCTCATGCCACCTCCCAAATTGAGAGACGCGCTCATCGCCCTCTGGTGTCTGCTTTCACATGCAATTCTTTGCTTGTCCTATTCTTATCACCTCTACTTTTTCAAGCAGACACACCACCAAAATCCTATTTTCCTCACAATCAGCAGCTAATCAAAACGTTCACACACCAAACCATTCGTCGAAATTGTTTTTATACTCAGCCTGTCTTCCATAAAATCGTTCCTGTACCAAGACTTATTTGATCTACAATTGTTCATTGGAATCTGCCATGCAAAGTGGCCAATACCTTATCCCTCACCGTCCTCTTCCACACAAGCAGCCGAACGGCTAAGAAAGGTAGATGCTCACTAATAACATCTGCAGTGATTTACAGGTCACTCGTTTGAATCCTCTAGAGGATGACAACCACCCATCTACCACAAATCGGTGAATTGAGTATCTTTAAATTGGGTATTACTACCACCTGTTATTTGCAATTCTTAGAAACATCAGAAGTGTGATATGAAGTCCTATAAATAAACAAAAAAGAATTAACAAATTCCCGATACCTTGTATAATGGCACAGTCACTCACCAAAAAGGATTCCATGAATAAGAGAAAATGCATTTATAATAGTTTACTTTATGTATTTGATGTAGCATAAACATAGTTCCAAGCAGTGTAACTGGTGTAGAGAGAACATTTTTACCTCATCAAGCGCATCTCAAACACACTCTTTCACATTATGTTGTCTTAGAAGCTGTAACGTGCTCTGCTGCCTTTTGGCTAAGTTCACACTATTGAAATACCATATACATGCATGCATTTGTTAAAAAAAAAAATGTGATAGGGACTCCAGGCATGTAGAACATTACTAAACAGCACTCTGCAGAGTCTGTTTGACTCCATTCATATCTACAATTTGTGGCACAAGGAGATAAAGTGATTTCCCCAGATTTACATGTTTGGTTAAGTACCAAAGCCAGGACTTAGAATCGGGGTTTGAACCTAAATCTGCAGGTTGCAAGCCAGGTAACTGAGCCACTAGTTCTGATGCAGAAACAGGGACTGGCAATTGCACCAATAGTACAATCAGAATGCTAAATTCAAAGATCAGAAGAAGATTACCTGAGGTAGCTGTAAATGTATGTTTCTGTAAATAAAGGGAACTGCACCTTTAAACATTCTATTTCACTAGAAACCTCTAGACTTAACGTTATATGTTGCCACAGCAACTTGCTTATATACTACACAATGTCCTTTGCTTCCAGTTTCTCTCCGTAAACACAAGTTGGTGTATTGCATCAGCAGGCATGAAAGCGGTGGGATATGGGGAACATATAACCTCTAGCTCAAAGTTGTGGCATGAGGACCTCTGGTTCCCCAGATGGTCACCTCTGTTTTAGCTTAGTTTTATCGTTCGGGTTTTATTCACATTTCATTCATTTCTTGTAAGGCTGCATATAATCAGTAGTTTCTGCCTAAGGCTATGGAACCCGGTACACAATATGCTAGCTTGTGTTGCCCATTCAGGAGACAGCTTCTATCACCTAGACACAGCATTACACTAGAACTGTATTTCCAAGGTGGTATGGTTTATTGTATAAATGGTGCACTGACCCAAAGGCACAGAGGACTATCCTGGAACACACACTGTGTGTTAGAAATGGGGTCCCTAGTTGGCAGTCAGTTGGCACTCTGTCCTAGCAGGGACCCTCACTCTAGTCAGGGTAAGTGAGTTACACTCCTAAGACAACCCCTGCTCGCCCCCTTGGTAGCTTTGCACAAGCTAGTCAGGCTTATCTCAAAGGCAATGTGTAAAGTATTTGTACCAAAACACACATTAATACAGTGAAAACACTACAAAATGGACACCACAGCAGTTTAGAAAAATAGGCAATATTTACCTAAATCAAACAAGACCAAAACGACAAAAAGCCAACATACACAAGTCAAGATATGAATTTTCAAAATAATAGAATACCTAGAAAACAATGGAAACGTTGTTGTTACAGAAAGTACCAGGTTTGCATCAAAAATAAAGCTATACGGCACGCATGCGTCGAAAAAGCCAGTGATACATTGTTTTGCTCTCCCGCAAGGGAGCGATGCATCAATTTTCAGACAGGGCACCTTGGGACCGTGCAGGTTCACAATAATTTTTGATGCCCAGCGATGATGCGTGTGATTTCCGGCCGCACGGTGATGGAAAACCGGGATATGTTGGGTTTGCATCGTTTTCAGCAGCCGTAAGTGGGTGTTGCGTAGTTTCTTCAGCCACGATGCAGGTGATGCATCGATTTTACAGCCACTATGCAGGTGGTTCATGATTTCAGCCACGAGGCGGGTGGCACATCGTTTTTACAGCTGCTTTGCAAGGGGAGCGTCGAAATTTCCCCACACGGCTTCCTGTGTGTGGATTTCAGTCCTTGTTCTACCAGATTCACCTTTCAAGGTCCCAGGGACTGTATAAGTTACCACTTGGCAGGGCAAGAATCTCAGCAGAGAATCCAGGTGCTGGCCGAGGAAGTTTTTGATGGTCCTGAGACTTAAAAACAGGAGGCAAGCTCAGTCCAAGCCCTTGGAGACACTTCACAAGCTGGAATAGACCCAAAAACCCAGTCCTTGTCCCTTTTCTCAGGCAAAAGCAGCAACTGCAGGATAGCCCAACAAAGCACAGTACCAGGCAGGGGCAGCACTTCTCCATCAGCTCTGTGCCTGGCAAAGGTTCCTCTTGAATCCTTGAAGTAATCTAAAAATCTGGGTTTTTGGGTCCATTACTTATACCCCTTTCTGCCTTTGAAGTAGGTGCAAACTTTAAAGGAAAGTCTCAGTTGTTCACAAGATCCTGCCTTGCCGAGGCCTGGCCCCAGACACACATCAGGGGGTTGGAGACTGCATTGGGTGAGGGCTGGCACAGCCCACTCAGGTGTAAGTGACCACTCCTCCTGCCACTCTAGCCCAGATGAACCATCAGGATAGGCAGGCTACACCCCAGCTCCCTTTGTGTCACTGTCTAGTGGAGATTCACAACAACAAAAAAACTGTCAGTCTGACCCACACAGGGAAGACACAAGCAGGCGGAGTCACAGAATGGTGTAAGCAAGAAAATACCCACTTTCTAGTGGCATTTTAAAACTGACAATCTAAAAAACAACTTTACCAAAAGATGTATTTTTAAATTGTGAGTTCAGGGACCCCAAACTCCATTTTTCTCTTTGCTCCCAAAGGGAAACTGCACTTAAAAGATATTTAAAGGTAGCTCCCATGTTAACCTATGAGAGAGATAGGCCTTGCAACAGTAAAAAACAAATTTGGCATAACTTCACTGTTAGGACATGTAAAACACATCAATACATGTCCCACCTTTAACATACTCTGCACCCTGCCCATGGGATGACCTAGGGTCTACCTTAGGAGTACCTTACGTGTATAAAAAGGGAAGATCTGGGCCTGGCAAGTGGGTGCACTTGCGAGGTTGAATTGGCAGTTTAAAACTGCACACACAGACACTGTAGTGGCAGGTCCGAGCCATGTTTACAGGGCTACTCATGTGGGTGGCAGAACCAGTGCTGCAGGCCCACTAGTAGCATTTGATTTACAAGCCCTGGGCACCTCTAATGCACTTTACTAGGGATGTGCTAGTAAATCAAATATGCCAATCATGGAAAAGCCAATTACACGTACAGTTTAGGGTACAATCAATTTCCACTGCTTCAGAGTCGGATTGCCATGTTCAGGTTGCCATAATCACCTTTTACCCCAGTGGATTTGGAGGTTTGCGTGATGCACTGTGAGCTAGCCAGGAGTTGAGCTGGCAGTCTCTAACTGCGTGGATAAACTCAGTATCCCACACTTTGCCATTCTGCTGTCCTAACCACGCAGTCCTATTACAACAGTAGGAACCGCGTAATATGGCACCACCTACTTATCAAGAATAGGTACTTATTTAATGGATCTCATGAGTCGTTTTCTCTTATAGGCCTAAGATGCCCTATTTAACTCTATACAGAGACGTCCATGGTGTTAGAGAAATATCCTCTTCAGCTACATAGGTAGCACCTATATTTGTCTGTAGGTTGTTCAAACTTGAACCTTGTAAAGGATATCCCACTTGGTATTTCAGTCTCTGAATTCTGTTTTCTACAAATGGAAAATCCAGGTGGTATTCTAGTAAATTGTAGACATGCTGTCACACAACATTTACTTTGAAATGGGCTACCTAATGGGGGTGGAGATGTTACATTTGCAGTTGAGGCATACAGTGTGGACAAAACTGAAAAATGTTATTCATCTGTCATTTTTCCTACAGTCAATGCCAACTCAAATACATTTCATGGTGGATAATCCACACTATAGAGCATAGAACTATTTAGAAATACCTCTAACATATCAGGAACATCATAGCTGGTTCCAAGACACTCTACCACACCCTGTCACATATGTTAGATAGGGTGCCCTCAGCAGTGATCGGGCCTCTTGGCCTGTTTTAGATGCCTATACCCCATATCTAAATACATAAAATTTACAGGCAGCGGATCTGCTCCCATTATAAAGTAACTTAGTATGCCTACATAGACGATCAACACAGTTTGTAACGTGAACATTAAATACTGCCTCAGCAGTGGCAGCTCCAGCTGCCCAGTAACAATTGGCTACACCGGTGATTAACCCAGTGACTATTAATGCATAAGGTACCCACCAAACAGGAGGAAATTCTGTTTTGGATTGCTTAAAAAACTAATCAGCTGGAAGCAGTGTTTCCCCATACAGAACCCCAAGATAAGCTAGAATTCTCACTATGTGCTTGCCACTTAGAATGGTACCCTTGAAAGGTGATTGTGCTACTTGGGGCACAGATTTTGTTGCAATATATATCATAATGCATGGTACACCATCTATTGCTGTTTTACTTGAGGTGTTAAAACAAATTCAAAACGAAAACGGGGCTGCCCCTGCCCTGGACTTGGGGATGAAATTAATTGCCAATTTGCCACAGTAGCTTCAATATTTTTAGGAAATATAAAAGGGGAAACAGCAGCATCACACAAGGTTTTTTAGTAGATCAGAAACCTGAGCTACAAAAAATAATTGCCTAGGCTTATCCATGTATAGGTAGGGATAATTAAAGGGACAGACCAAACAAGCCACAGTTTAGAGGTAATCCTAAAAATGATAATAGAAAGCAAGTACAGGAAATAAAACAAACTTGGTCATCTAGATTATTCACGGTATCACTGGATTTACCTATGTCACATTCAATGAAGGTGACACAGTGCCAAGTGCATAGAAATTACATTTATACTGTTAAGCTGAAATGTGTTTTGGTCCACTAAAAAAATACTGACTGCAGTACAGGTGGTAGTCATTAAGAAAAGACCACTGGCTCGGGAAAAGTGTATCACTGTTGTAACCCTAGTACCTGCCTTAGAGTCAGTCACAAAGACTTGTGTTCCAAGTGCAAAAGCCTTACATGCCAGATGGACACAATGGGCCACTTCTCTGATGCCACTGAAGTAGGTTATGTTTTTGACCGGAAATTGTAAACTCAACAGTTTCTCCAATACAAATGGAGTACCCCATGCCCACTAACTTTATGCCTCCTGATCATTATAAATATATAATTTACACTGATGATTCAGCACAATCTGCTGTAGGTACCAAACATCAATACTCTGTGGCTTGCACAGCTCTGTATGGAGTTATGAGGAATGGAGAGTTCCATCCTCAACAGACCTTTACGCAGTCCCTAGGGGATTGCACTGCACAACTGGCTGAACTAAAAGCTTTGATTTGGCACTGGAACATTCAGATCCTGACTTCCCGACACCTATTGTGTGTGATTTGCACTATTGTGTCCAGTCTTTGAATGAAAATCTGAATTACTAATGCCTTCATAGATTCATAGCCTCTAAATGAAACACCATCAAGCACAAAATGCTCTAGGGGAAGATGGCAGAGTTCAAAGACAAACTACCACGGACTCATGTACTACGCACATTGGGCCGTCAACGTGTTGGAATGCATGTTGTAGGGAATTCACTGGCTGATGAAGCAGCCAAATCTGCGATTGCTCCTGCAACTGTTGCTACCATTACTCATTCCCATATGAAGGTGGAAGAAGAAATACTGGTTGTAATGGATGCCTCGGCTGCCGGAACCCTCTTACCCAAAGCATACCCAGCAAAATATTGCTACTACTTAAGTGCCCAAAACATTCCTTATGGAATAACTCCAGGGGTGGATGATTATTTTGTCTCCAACCAAGACCGTAGGCTAGAATTCATTAAAGCAACACATAAGGGTATTACTTCTGCCCATGCTGGTGTGGTGGCTACTATTTAATTACTACAAAAATGCTATTGGTGGCTCAACACAGACACCGTTCATAGTTACAAACAAGCCTGTGCAATGTGTGTACCTGGACCATTGTGGTCCTTTAAATTGAGGTGGTGCATACAAATATATTCTACTTGCTGTAAACTCCTGTTCCAGATTTATTTGGGTGTGGCCACAATGATTGGCCAATGCTCACACTGTTATTAAATATTTGCAAGTCTTAATCGGGAAATATGCAGTTGCTGCATTCCACTCGGACCAGGGCCCCGCCTTTGCCTCAAAAGCTTACAGAGATACCATGGGAACCTTGGGTTTAGCAGTACATTATTCTTCTTCCTATCATCCAGAGGGAAATTTGATATCGGAAAGAAAACAACAAGACTTAAAGCAATCTTTTACAGCTGGAGTAATAGGTCCAGGTGTAGTTAGATCCATCACCTACATGGGGTCTGGAGAGCCATAAATAATGTTCCTAGAAGATCTTTGGGTGGCTGTACACCCATATGAAGTCTTGTTTGGCGTTTCAATGTTTGTCTCGATCCTGATGGTTCCTAGTTCCTGCCTTATGGAATCTTCCCAGGTTTTTTTGCTCGTACAATGGCCTCCTTATAAACATGTCTAACTTGTTGTATCTCCCCCAAAAACCCGATCATAATGGCTTTTTTTAACCCAGACTTTGTCCTAGAACAGGCTTCGTCAAACCATCCATTGCTTGCCAAATCCCCACCATGCTGTCTTGCCCCAACTTTTTTATAAAAAAAAACTTTGCATTTTTTAAATCATAGTATCATGCAAACTAAGAAAAGGAATATCATTGGGATCCTGTTCTTCATAGACTGCCAGGTTGTCTATAAACAATTGGTAAATCCCGCATAACAGGTAAGGATTAGACATCACCTTTGGCCACCCAACCTTCGTAGAGCTGTTATTCAAGCTTAGAGAAGGGACCACTGTATTTTGGGTGTTGGAGGTCCTCCTAAAAACATCGCCTAAAAGAGTAAGGAGCAGGGGAAAGTGATCGCTCTCGCGTCTCGAATCCACCCTCATATCCCTCAACAGGGGCCATAATCTCACGTCCACCAGAAAATAGTCGATGACACTTGTCGGCCTACCTCATTTGAATGTGTATGCAGTATTTATATCAGAGGGCATACAACCATTACAGGCCCCGAGGCCATACTTTAAACATAAAGATGCCAACAGCAGAGCCACTCGAGAATGCGAACAGTATCGATGACTAATTAACTTTGGAATACCCCATAATTTGTCCTCCATAACCGTTAGACCACTAAGCAATGCAGGGGGTTCAAGTCCCCCGCTATAATCAAGGTAGACGAAGATTGTAGAGTATCTAAAAAGTCTGATAATAATGCTAAAATCTGGGACTCGTAACCTTGTGGGACTGATCGCGTATAAACATTAATGAGAATAATATTAAAATTTTGTTGAAACGAAATTTGCAAACCCATCAAATCAACACTATCAATATCTAAAATCTTGTAATCACATTGCAATTTCTTATTTAAAACAATTAAAAACCCTCCTTTGGCATGGCCTATCACCTTCTCCGATGATTGAGCAGGAATATTATATGAAAGGAAACCGTCTATATTAATTGTGTCCACTGCCCAAGTTTCCTGGAATAGACAGATATCTTGAGTGTTTATGTATGCAATCCAATCTGGATCATCAAATTTCCTCACAAGACCAGCTAAATTCCAGGTCATTATTGATAAACCATAATATCTGGCTCAATTCCGTATATCTGGGGACTGACATCCTCCTTGATTATCTCCTTCTTGGTAGTCCCAGTTGGTCCATTAATATGTAAAACCACAGAACTAGCCCTATTGGATACTTCCTGTGCTGAGGTTAGTCATACAGGTTTAGACCGCGGATTTTCATCTGCCGCCAGGGAATCCCTCTCTTGTCGATAGGTAGCAGACTGGCAAGCATCATCGGGTTTCAGCGCAAGAGTAATCCCTCCCTTTTTCGGCCACCTATACTGATGAGTACATAAGTCAAAGGCTATAAGTTGTTCCACCAATACCTTGTAAAAAAACTGAATAGAAATTATATCAGAGTTAGACCCCGGGGGATTACATCTTTTTGCTTCGGAAATATCCGAGCGAATGACTGAAAGGCTGTTCCGTCTGAAACGTAACCAGTGGATGACCTTATTAATCCGAGACTCCTGGTCCTCAACTGAGCCTGGTGGCAACTTAGGAACATCAATCATAAAAATAATATTATCTCCACACTTTGTACCAACATTTTTGATCATAAGTGCTGGACCACTAGATTCATTACCGGGGGGAGAATCAATAATAGTGGGGAGTTCTAATAACCTATTCGCAGTGATAAAGGTATCAGCCCCCTTGACTACTGAGTTAGCAGTGACTTTGCACCCCCTTGCACTTTGCCTATCTGGGGGGGCATCGGGACGAGCAGATTTACAGACAGGACTCTCCATGGGATCCCTGCTCGCGAGTATACTATTGAATCCCCATCTCTTGTTCGTAAGATAATTTACAAAATTTTATTGATGGTCCTCTATGCCTTGCAAGGGCGGTCCCTCACACTGGGGGAAGTTTACTATCCTCCCATATGGGGTGTTAAAAGGTATAGTTGGCTTAGTCACAATGGACTTAACACCCCCCTTTTCCACCACCACACCCTGTTGGCATTTACATCCACACTGGCGTGCCATTTTACCCTTCATTAGTTTTGTTAGTTGCAAGACCAAACTCCTGACTTCATCAACCCTCTGTAAAATAAGAGCCATATTAGCTTCACTAACAGGTGACTCCAAACCATTTGTAGGAATAGGGCTATTAGATGAAATAACATTAGATGAAATAACATCCTCAATAGCAGGTTTGGGCAAGAGTTGCACATGATCCATAAATAAGTCACTTTCCTCAGCCAGGGGGCCAAACCGATTAGTACATGTTATAATGGGAAGCACCCTTACCTCAGGACTAAATGGAAGGGGTACAGTTGTCACATCTTCTATGGGAGTTACCCCCCATCTGGGTGAGGGAATAGAAGCACTACACAGGATTCCTTGGGAAGGGGATAAAATAATAGAACTTGTGTTAGGCAATCCTTCCCCTCCATCAACCTTAGCAAGGTCTGTAATTTGAGCCCTCTTCTTTCTAGAAAAAATCTCTGGTATTTTCCTGGCTTGAATCAGAGCCTTCTTTGTAGGCAAACCTCCATTGGTATCTATATCTATATTACCTTTCAAAATGGCCTCTACTTCCTCGAATAATAAATCGATCTCATCCAGTGCTTTTGGGCCACATCCCGTAGCCATAACTGATTTCCAAGAACAGATTTTCTGTTTTTATCGTTCAAGGGCACGGGCAAGTCAGCAGCCTTTCTTTTCCCCATAGTACTAAAATGGATAATAATAAATAACAGCCCAGTAAAAAGAAAAAAAATAAGCCACAGGCTCTTACTTAAGACTTGATCCTTCTGTCAAATTATTGTGCCCTGCCCAGCCTCAATCGGGCGATGACAGACGAAAACGGGCCTGTCTGGGCCCAGGCGCGTCCCTCGTCCAGCTGGGGAGTGCGTCTATTTCTGCTGGAAGCCGGGGCCAAGGTTGCCAGGAAACGGAGTCCTCACCGGGTGATGTCAAACTGCGAATACGCGTCCCACGGGGGAGCACGTCAATTTCTGCTGGAAGCCGGGGCCAAGGTTGCCGGGAAATGGAGTCCTCCCCGGGCGTTGTCAAACTGCAAATATGCGTCCCGTGGGGGAGCGTGTCAATTTCTGCTGGAAGCTGGGGCCAAGGTTGCCGGGAAATGGAGTCCTCCCCGGGCGATGTCAAACTGCAAATATTTCAACATTCAACCTAACACACAAACACATAATGGTACTGAAAGAAGCGACTCACACAATGCTTGATATAGAAAAGTTAGAAAATATGCCTTTTTACAGTGGCTGAAAAACCATCATCGGTGTGGTTAGTACATGGGGTAATCGCCCTGCCAATACAGACTTTTCAATTTGCTTCCTGATTGAAACATTTTCCGGTAGGTAGATTTGTGGCTTTAGTGGAGATTTTTCTACATGAGGTGTGGGATCTTCCTTTCAATTATAAATGTATGAGCAGGGAAAAGGAAGTAGTTCTCAGTGGTAGAGATTGTGAAACTTTCATTAGCCACTCGCTGATTTCTAAACCGGTGACATTGCACGGCCTTTGTAATGCGTCAGCAGTGAATTTAGCATGTTACATGAAGAGAGTTCCCGCCCACTTGATTCGCCCAGTGTTTCAGTTACTTTTGAATGGAAGTTACTTAATGTTGAGTGATCAAGGCTGCTGTGGGATGAGATCTGGTGTCCAATATGTGCTTTTGGTTCTCAGATAGTTACCTGCTATGGACATTTGTTATTCCCTCCCATGCATGAGATTAGGGAAGCACATTTGTGGCCTTCCATTCCTTCCTTTAATGTTAACTTCAAAAAGCTGACTCAAAGCACTATGTTTTCAAAAACACATGGTGCTTACATGTGCTTGTGAAATATTTGAATTACAAGTGCCGAGATACAGTTGCTTTTAAACACCAACTTTCCAAGCCACTTCAGTGAGCTTGCGAGCTGCATTTTTAATGCTCTCAACACTATCGGTGCTGTACACTTTTTTAGGCATTCGGGTATGGTTTTGACAGCACTTTCCAGACTGTTTTTGGAGCAATAGTATCATTCATCCATTCACTATTTTTGAGTGTTTTTGGAGGCATACTGCTTGTATTGGCATTAATTGGCATTATTTTGCTACTGCTAATTTTTCTCCACAATGGATGTCCCATTTCAAAATCAAATGGTGGTGGAACTACCCCACACACAGTGGTGCCATGAATGCCTGATACAGCTCTTTTGAGTATGTGTATTGGAGAAACTAGACAACAACTGGTCTTTGTCATTTTGACTGGCTTGATTCTACTGCATGCAGCCTGGTTTCTGCTGTCTTTGGAGCCCTTTTGAATGCGCCCTGAAAGTGTCTTGCACAGCAGTTGATATTGTCTATAGACAAGGATCTTGTCATGTTCCCATTGAGGGTTAATTTCTGTAGGTATTCTATGAGTCTAAGGTTGCTCCAAGATGCCTTTTATGAGCCATCCTACATGGAAAATGGATTCTACAGCTCCTGTAGTGTTTCTGCCTGGCTCTACAACTGCGAGCATTGTACAGGATGCCACTTCCTCAGCATGAGTTGAGACTTTGGATCATGTTTGTTCCTCTGGTTTGCTCACAGAGGCTTTAATGTCTCTATTGCCTGAAAATGCAGAATCCTTTTTAGACTCCCTTTTTATTAATGTGTTGGATGACATCATGGATGCCTCCGATGATTTTTAAATTCGGCCCTTGTTTTAAGTAAATTGTCCACTTTTAATTGGCTCATTTAAGTTGTTTGCTCTGCTTGTTAGTGTTAATATTTTATGGCTTTTAGTATTTTGGGATGGGTTTTTAAAATCTCTCCGCTATAACTGAGAATGGGAGGATGTCATCAGGACCTCTGAGACCCAGGTTGGACACCCCTGTTTCAGCTTAACACATTGCTTGTTTAGTTAGCCTTTACACAACATGTAATCAGTACTTTCTGTCGAAGGCTGTAGAACGTGATACACAATATGCTTACTTGTGTTGCCCATTCAGGAGACAGCTTCTATCACGTAGACACAGCATTGCACCAGAACTGTATTTCCAATGTGGTATGGCTTATTATATAAAGGGTGCACTGACCCAAGGGGGGCAGAGGGTATTTCGGCCTCAATAATCCTAGGACACATGCTGTGTGACATGCAGCTTAGCTGGCACTGATCTGCCAGCACCCTGTGAGGATTGCCATCTACACCACAGGCTGATTCCTGACACTCTTTCCAGGTATGGGGCTGGGGCTAATTCCTCAGATCGGGCCAGGCACAGTGTTACAATCACTATGCTCTCAGAGTAGACATAGGGTTCGGTAGGAGCCTCTAGTAGATCTAGAACCACACACATCATGGTTGGATTGTTCATCTTCTTTACCATGTTTATAATGGTGATTACCTTGCTTTGTTTCCTCTGCCTTATTATCACAGCTCACTCTTTATATGCTAGATTGTGATTGTTTCCATAAATGTTTCGAAAACTTATTTTGCATCTTTTTGTTTCTCCTTGGCATGCATGAGTAATAATGCAAAAGTGGTACAATTGGTTTCCATAGTTTCCCTAGGGAGTTGGAGTGTCATGTTCAGGTTGTCAAAATCAAATTTTACCCCAGTGGGTTTGGAGGTTTGGATGAGGCACTGTGAACTAATCAGGAGTTGGGCTGGCAGTCACTAACTGCATGAATAGACTCAGTCTCCCACACTTTGCCGTTCTGCCATCCTATCCACGCAGTCCCATTACCAAAGTATGAACTGCAGATCAGTTGCATGATGGTTTTTATTTGGGAAGGTTTGGTTTAGTTGAGGACTGTGGTTCTAAAAATTCTGGACCCATGTAATTTACTTTGCCACAGCAGTACGATTTTAGTATCAAAAGACCGATAATGACTAGTACACTAAGCATGAGCAATTTCGCTCAATTCCAGCAGCGTTTTCACCTCAAAATCGCCATTTTCGTCCTGCACTCGTGGCTCCCATTTTATACACGGCAGCCATTTTAAAAGTTGCCCTCACATAGGCTTATAATACAGTCAGATTTGATTCCAAGGACACGTACACCTTGATTGACTTTTCTCTGACCTGGGCAAGCTGGAACCATTGCCTCAGGCCAAACCTGTTTGGTCAGTCCCTCTCCCAGTGGCCGAATCAGATAGCATCAAGGCATACCATGCCATAAAACCCTTATTATCGCTCACACACCCTGCCTAATCTTGCTCACACCTGCACCTGCTCTTTTCTTCTTCTTACTTTACGAGGGGGAGGTGCCCGTTTTTATTGGGGGTCCACACATATCTGATGTAAAATACTAGGCCTTGCCGGGTAATTTATTATGGGTTGGATGACATGAAATATGAGGTTTCATCATGACACTGTTTTTTCCTTTGTAGTGAAAACATGTGAATGACCAACCAAAATGTCAAGAATGTTTGCCTGAAGCTTAAAAAAACTGTATATAAGGAAACCTGATTTTGCATTGACACACAGTCTCCTGAGAACATACAAACCGTGCTGTTGTACTTCTAGGACGCTTGTCACTTGGTTGCAGCCAATAAATTTGATCTTTGACTTCACCTAGAAGACTCTGAGTTTCTGTGGTCTGAATCAGGAAAGTACCCGAGGTCTTTGGGTGTACCCTTGCACCGCTGGGTTACCGGATCAGTACCGGTTCTGAAAAACCCAGTACCTCAGGACCTGGCTTGTAGATAAAATTAAAGGGAAATGGTTGCAGTTTATAAGAATAGCTTGTTGTGTGGAACATGCATCCAAGATTGACATCAATATAGTGTGTTAGTGATACTTGACGGGGCCATAGGCTCTTACAGAATAGGTAGGCATAGGATTATCAAAGGAGTCACTTACAATACATTTCCAGGTGGAGGTAACAGAATCCTTTCTTGGCTTCTTAAAATTTAAGATGCAGTAAAAGTTAATATTTTGGCTACACTTTACCAAATTTCCAGAGCTAAAACTACTATGGAACTCTCTGAATAGTGATTATGGTTCAAAGGAAGTTTGAGATTGAGTCTATAGAAACTACTTCAGGTGCAGAGGACATTTAGGCCCTCATTACGACTTCTGCAGTCTTTCAAAAGGACCGCCGAAGCCGAGGGCACCACTATACCGCCAGTGCTGGCGGTATTGGTGGCTCCCTATTACGACTTTTCCACTGGGCCAGCGGATGGAAACAGCGTTTCCGTCTGCTGGCCCAGCAGAAAAGTTACATCAACATTGCAGCCGGCTCACTATAGACCCGGGGGCAATGTTGATGTGCAGCGGGTGCGGGTGCGGCAGCACCTGTTGCGCATTTCACTGCCCCAAATTCGGGCAGTGAAATGCGTGATGGGGCTGTGCCTGGGGGCCCCTGCACTGCCCATGCCAAATGCATAGGCAGTGCAGGGGCCCCCAGGTGCACACTGAGTCCCACTTACCCCCAGCCTTTCCATGGCGGTATTTACCGCCATGGTCAGGCTGGCAGTTAGGGATTATGACCGCCTGGCAGTCAAGTGGAGGGGCTGGCGGTATGGCTGTGGCTAATGCGCCATGGTCATAATACACTGGTGGAACACCTCCAGCCTGTTGGCAGTGTTACCGCCAGTGTACCGCCGGCCGCCAGGGTCATAATGAGGCAATTAGTGCTGGACAGAAATGTCACGTGGATTTTTAAACCCTGAAATTAATTTGGGTGGAATTCAATCTAAAGTGCTATATTTCACCATTGAAATTGTATTTCTTTGACTTGCTGGCAAGAGATTCCTTTTTAAGATGGCACTGCTTCAGCTGGAATGATATCAAATGGCTTCAATTCTTCAATATCAAAGAGACCAGAAAGCTGAGATCAGGGATTCCAGGAAAGTTAATATTATATTATATAAGTCTTCGATCTCTAATTCCTCTCATTTGTCAAACACGGATCCCGATGTGCCGGCCTGAATCTTCAATGACCAGGTGACAAGACAAATAATTGTATATATCTTCATCTGCTTTTCATAAACAGCTCTTATGAAGGCTAAGGATTTTGATTGGAGGTAACTAGGATTAGACATATCCTCTACATCTACCAATACCCTAATATCTTCTACTGCATATTCCATAGTTACTCTACCACAATATATAGCTTAGAACCACAAACCCTCTACTTACAACCTAGTACATAATTTCCTATTTGTATCTTAATAGCTCCATAGTCCCTTTCCCTTAACATGGACCAAGCTTTCTTTACCCGTTTTCTTTTATTGTTTTCCTTTTCCCCTTTTTCCATTCCCTTGTGTTTTTTGTCAAACTGCGTTGATTAAAGTTGCATTAATCTGCATCTAATCTACATTGAAGCCTCTAGGCCGATCAGGTGGTCAATGTGTTGCCAGTCATTGGGTAAAACTTAGGCACTTCTGGGACTGAGCCACTTTGTGGGTCACGTCAACAAATACTCAAAGGCAAATGCCATATCGAAATCTTCATAGCTAGGCCCTACTGGAACTATGTCAATGAGACAGCCTGACTATTCTGTTAACCAGAATGAAGGAAAATTACAATATTGTCACACTTTCAAACATGAAGTTCCAGCAAACCCACTGACACCTGAAACAGATCCTACTCCACTTCCTTAGAGACTGGTTTGAAGAATGTTGTATGGTTTGATATGTATCTTCAGTACAACACTTTAAATACTTCAGTGCCTTAAACTTCAAGAATCTGTGAGGGTTTACTATTCCACTGTGAAGGCACCAAAGCGCTTCTTCTTAGAGTTATACTACTGTTGACCCGGAACCAGATCATGCCCTGTGCACAAAATATGCAGTGACCAGGACTTGAATGAACAGTGATAATTGGGTGATCAGATTCAGACACTGTTAGACTTTTCATCCTTGGCGTGGTCTCCCTTAACGTTTTGCCTCTGTTTCCCAGGTTGTTGATGTGTGTTGTACTCTGTTTTAGCTGTTTTTGTTACTCTGGGCACGTTACCACTGCTAACCAGTGCTAAAGTGCAAGTGATCCTATACAAAATGTGTATGTAATTGGCTTATCCATGATTGGCATATTTAATTTACTAGTAAGTCCCTAGTAAAGTGCACTAGAGGAGCCCATGGACTGTAAATCAAATGCTACTAGTGGGCCTGCAGCACTGAATGTGCCACCCCCATAAGTAGCTCTGTAATCATGTCTCAGACCTGCCACTGCAGTGTCTAAGTGTGCAGTTTTTAACTGTAAGTTCGACTTGGCAAGTGTACCCACTTGCCAGGCCTAGACCTTCCCTTTTCTTACATGTAAGACACCCCTAAGGTGGGCCCTAGGTAGCCCCAAGGGCAGGGGGCAGTGTATGGTTAAGGGAGGACATATAGTAATGTGTTTTACATGTCCTGACAGTGAAATACTGCTAAGTTCGTTTTTCACTGTTGCAAGGCCTGTTCCTCTCCTAGGATAACACGGGAGCTACCTTTAAATATGATTAAAGTGTAGATTCTCTTTGGGAGCGGACAGACATGTGGAGTTTGGGGTCTCTGAGGTCACAATTTAAAAATACATCATTTAGTAAAGTTGATTTTAAGATTGTGTGTTTGAAAATGCCACTTTTAGAAAGTGAGCATTTCCTTGCTTATACCATTTCTGTGACTCCTGTTTGTGGATTCCCTGTCTGGGTGAGTTTGACAGTTGGACTGGTTGCACCTCTCACTAGACAGTGACACAAAGGGAGCTGGGGTGTAGTCTGCATTTCCTGAAGAGCCATCTGTGCTAGGAGAGAGGGGAGGAGTGGTCACTCACACCTGAAAGGGCTGTGTCTGCCTTCACACAATGCAGTCTCCAACCCCCTTGTGTGTGTCTGTTGCCTGGCCTGGGCAAGGCAGGATTTCACAATCAAGAGAGACTTTCCTTTGAAATAGGCCTACTTCAAAGGGCAAAATGGGTATAAGAAGGGCACCCAAAACCACAGACTTTAGAACACTTCTGGAAATCAAGAGGAACCTCTGCCTGGAGAAAAGCTGAAGAGCTGAGGAAGAAGAGCTGCCCTGCCTGTGACTGTGCTTTGTGGAGCTATCCTGCAGTTGCTGCTTCTGCCTGTGCTAGAGGACAAAGACTGGACTTTGTGTTGCCTTCCTTCGTGGAAGAACTCTCCAAGGGCTTGATTTAGAGCTTGCCTCCTTGTTGTTGAAGTCTCAGGGACAGCAATAACTTCTCTCTGCCAGCACCTAGAGTCTCTGGAGAGATTCCTACTCTGCCAAGTGGTGCCCATTAAGTTCCTGGGACCCAGAAAGGAGAACCTGGCAGCCCAAGAGTGAGAAATCAACGCACCGACCTCCATGCGGGACAAAGATCGATGCGACTCTGATTTGCAGTTGAAAAATTGACGCGCCGCTGCCTTCGTGGCTGAAAATTGATGCTCGCCTGCAACGCGACCGGAAGATCGACACCCAGAGCTGGGGAAACAATGCGCAGCATTGCTGACCGAGGCTGGTGAGATCGCAACCCCCTATGCATGGTTTTCGGACCATCGTGCGGCTGAATTTCTGATGCAAACACTGCTGGGTGTGTAAAAACAACGCAAGGCCTGCCTGGACCCGAGAGTGTTGACCGGATTGATGCATCGCTCTCCTGCGGAGAGAAGAAACGACGCACGCCGACCTGACTAAAGGAGCAACAAAGCAAGGCCTCGCTCGTGAGTGAAATCGACGCATCGCAAGCCCTTTTTCACACACACTCAACCGTGCTGGGTTGTTTTTGAAATACCCAAGGTACATTTTCACGCTAACAGCGTTAGTGTTTGTTTAAAATTACATAAAGACCCTTTTTGCATTTTTTGTGATAACTTGACTTGTGTATTGTGTATTTTTGTCGTCTTGGTCCTGTTTTGTTTAGATAAATATTTTCTATTTTTCTAAACCTGTGTTGTCATTTTGTAGTGTTTTCATTAAGTTAGTGTGTGTGTTGGTACAAATACTTTACACCTAGCACCCTGAAGTTAAGCCTACTGCTCGTGCCAAGCTACCAAGGGGGTAAGCAGGAGTTAGCTGAGGGTGATTCTCTTTTACCTTGACTAGAGTGAGGGTCCTTGCTTGGACAGGGGGTAACCTGACTGCCAACCAAAGACCCCATTTCTAACAGACACCTACAGATTGCATTGCTAATATTTTCTTGGCTATACTTGGGAGAACACCAGCCTGCATACACCAGGCTGCTAAAACTAAATTTCCAAAGTATAGGAAACCTGTTCCTTGAAACAAATTGATGTAGTTTGACCTAAAAAGCAAGGAAAAGAACAAGGAGGAAAAGAAAACAATAAAGGAAAACAAGTAAAGAAAAATTGGTCCGTATTAAAGAAAGGGAGGGTAGAAATATTAAGGTACAAGTTTGAGCTGAAGTATTAAGTTGTAAGTAGGGGTTTGTAGTTCTAAGTTATAGATTATGATAGAGTAACTATGGTATATGCAGGGGACTAGATACTAGGATATTGGTAGTGGAAGTAAGAAAAACAAGTGCAAATGTCGGGTTAAGGGCATTCCGTTATAGATAGAGGTGAGGTGTTAGGATATAGATAGTTGTTGAAATACCAGAGAATGGGTAGGGCTTGACGTTCAATGGACTACACAGGAGTAGAGATATGTAGAGGTATGAGGGTAGAAGTAGTAACAGAGGTACTATTGTGTGGGTGGGTGGTACTGAGGTACAGGAACTGGATTATATGTAGGGAAGAGATAAAAGGGTATAGGGAGACGTGCAGATACTAGGACATAGGCAGGAGTTGAAACATTATGGTGTAGGTAGGGGTAGAGTTTGGGTGGAAGCTTCAAAGTATAGGCAGGGGTAGAGATATTAGGGCATAGGATGAAGTAAGGATGTCTGGGTAGAGGAGGAAACTTTTATCAAAAAAATAAAAAAAATAAGAACCTGATTTAGACGTGGCAGAGGGGGTTGCTCTATCACAAACGTGGCAGATCTCCTATCTGCCGTATTACAATTCCATTATAGCCTTTAGAGATCGTAACACATTGTGACAGAGTAACCCGTCCGCCAAACTCTAAATCAGGCCCTAAGTTTTTCCTCAGAAGACACATCTGTCCTTTGCTTTGAATAGTGCATACATTTGCCTTGCTTGCTAGTTTGTTTAACCAGCATTTATTTGATGCATGAGCAACCCTTTCCATTAAACTTCCTACTTTGACGAAGCTGAGGTGTAACCTGCATTTCCTGATTAGCCATCTCTGCTAGGAGGGAGGGGTGGAGTGGTCACTCTCATCTGAAAGGACTGTGCCTGCCAATGACAATGCAGACTCCAACCCCCTGGTGTGTGTCTGAGGCCTTGCCTGGGCAAGGCAGGATTTCACAAGTAGGTGTGAGTCCCCTTTGAAGAAAGGTGACTTCAAAGACTAAAATGGGTTTAAGAAGGGCACCCAAATCTACAGACTTTAGAAACACTTCTGGAACCAAGAGGAACCTCTGCCTGGAGAAGAGCTGATAGCTGAGGAAGAAGTGCTGCCCTGCCTGTGACTGTGCTTTGTGGAGCTTTCCTGCAGTGCTGCTTCTGCCAGAGTAAGAGGGCAAAGACTGGACTTTGTGTGCCTTCCATCTTGTGAAGAAATCTCCAAGGGCTTGATTTAGAGCTTGCCTCCTGTTGTTTGAAGTCTCAGGGACAGCAAAGACTTCTTTCTGCCAGCACCTGGAGTCTCTGGAGAGACTCCTGCTCTGACAAGTTGTGCCCTATCCAGTTCATGGGCCCTTGAAAGGAAAGCTGGTGGGAACCCAAGGAAATCGACTTCGGACGACTCCGGACCGACGCCGCTGCTGAATCCGGTGACGCCGCCTGCACCCGACGCCGTGACCTTTGCTGGAACGCGACGCTCTTCGCAGGCCCGACGCCGCAGCAGCCCCGCTGAAGTCCGCGACTCCGTGGAAGTCGCCGCACCACGTCGTGACCGACGCCGCTCGAAGTGCACGGATTCAACGTTTCGCACAGACGCCGCGATCCCCGACTTCGCGCATAGGCTTGTTTTCACTCTTCACCAAAGGTACTGTACTTGGGGGTCTACACGACTCCGTGTCCGGCGCCGCTGGTGTCAGCTTGTTGGGAACGACTCCGTCACGACGTCGTGTTAACATCTCATTGAAGTATTTTTGTTTCTAAGCGCTATTTTTGAGTTTAATCTTTAAAAATTCATAACTTGACTTGTGTATGTCGGATTTTTGTCATTTTGGTCTTGTTTTGTTTAGATAAATATTTCCTATTTTTCTAAACCTGTGTTGTGTCATTTTGTAGTGTTTTCATTAAGTTACTGTGTGTGTTGGTACAAATACTTTACACCTAGCACTCTGAAGTTAAGCCTACTGCTCTGCCAAGCTACCAAGGGGGTAAGCAGGGGTTAGCTGTGGGTGATTCTCTTTTACCCTGACTAGAGTGAGGGTCCTTGCTTGAACAGGGGGTAACCTGACTGTCAACCAAAGACCCCATTTCTAACAAACAGGGTTACTCCAGCACAGAAAACTATCTTTCCTAACCAACACCTTCTTTGTTGTGAAGAGTTTCTGTCTGCCTTACAGTAATATCTCACTGTAACAACCTCCTTGCTTCTGTATGAGCACTACCACCTCAGTGATAATCAAACTAAACACCCACATGGACCTAGTTTGATCCTAGTCTGAAGCCTTTTGGGTATAGAAATAAGGGCATTTAGCCTCCTGATCACTTACATTGGAGACAACTAGATGCCTAGATGTTGCCACTGCTCTATTTTTGCAGAGGAGAGTTCCTTCTAAGGACCATCTTTCATTGAGTTTTCTTTGATCCTCAGATCCGGATGCAGTATCAGCCACCAGGAGATGGACTGCACTAACAGGTCACAAACTTCACCACTTCACACTGTCATCCTCCTCTAGCAGGCACCTAGATAGGCCTAGGTTTCCACCGCGATCCCCTAAAAGCTGTATATTTTACTTGTTGCAGAGATTCATCTTTTGGCCAACCCACCCGGTGTGCAAGATGCTTCACACAAAGCTCATTCATGGTCTAAACCGCCCCTCCTGCTTCCAGGCTTATTTGTACTGTGTTCAGCAGCCAGTCCAAGAGTCCTTTGCCACTACATTCTACATAGAAGCTCCTTATTAGCCTCCCATCACTTTCCATTATATTATCCAACAGAGAGCTCAAGTTTTCAAATAGTAAATGAGGGTCCACTTTAACACAATTTTCCAACTACTAACATGTTGGGGAGTATTTAATGATGTCACTTTGGACACTCTTGGTGTGTTATATGGTTGAAATATGCAGCTCTTTTTTTTTTTTCATGATTTTCTAATAAAATGCTATATCAAAAGAGCAGTAAACAAAGCACACGAAAGAGAACAGGCACATATCAAACACACAACAGATCCACAAGGGGCAGATGGCAGAGGAAGAAAAAGAAGGGACACACAGTGATAAAGAAGAAAGCCAGGTTGAAAAAGAATCAGAAAGCATGAGATAAAGGGGCAGGGAGTGTCTGGTGGCAGATAAAGGCGACATGAGGTGGAAGCAAGACTATGCGGCTTTGTTAATTGTCACTCCTGAGACTCAACAGTGCTTGCTCTAGACTTATAAACTTAACTTTGAGCCCGGCACTAATTATTTTAAAAATAAACTCATGGTGTTATCATTGGTGATATAACTTAAATAGTTTTTCCTGAATATGATAAAGATCAGTAGGTTCAGGTATAGCCTTATATTTGTATAAGAAAATTCAACAATCTGGGAGTGAAACACCAATATGCCTGAGTTGCTAGATGTTCTATTCGTCTTTAATAATGGATTTATTTAGACCTATTCGCAATAGGACTCAGCAAAAATGTTGAGTTAATTAAGGACGCAGAAGGGGTAGCCTAAGACAAAGCTTTTACAAATGTTACTATTTGTTTAGTAGGTATCCTTCTTTCCAGATCTCCGGAATACATAGAAATATTTGTTGGAAATCGATCCTTTGTGGTTTTAACGGTACACATGCCCTTATAAATTAGAAGGATTACTAAAAGGCAGATGTGTATTACAACCCAGCGTATCTGAATATATACATAAATAACTTAAATAAAGCGGTAGCAGATTTGCAAGCATGCATCGGCGTGCTTTTCTTTTCACTGTGTCAGAATGTGGCGATGCTTTCCTTTCAGACTTTTGTAATTTACTGTTTTTAAAAGAAGGCCCTACTTAGTCTTCTGTGTTGTGCTTTACAGTTTGTGCAAGGGGCGAACTCTGTTCTCTGTAGTGAGAGATGCCAAAATCGTCCTGGATGTAAATAAGACCAGACAGATCGCTCAAGAAATTGTAAAGGTAAGCAAGGCACATGGTGTCTTTGAAAGATGTAAATGCTGTTGCTGGAACTATGTTTAAATATTTTTTTTCAGTGTACATAACTATTTGTATAATAACAAGCATGTTCTGCCACATATGATTGTATTACAGCGCTAAATATTGTGGAAATTATGGATTTTTTGCCTATCCTATTAATTCCTGTTCTATATATTGCACCACTATTTACACTTCTTTATAAACCTGAAATGATTGGTGACGGTTGTCTCACTTTGAAAAACGTGTACCCGATGGATTTGAGTGTAGTACTGGGACATGGTTACCAGGTGCCTGTTTCCATGTGTATACCCAACATGTTTTTTTAGTGTAAAGTAACCACATTTGCAATACATGTCTTTGGTAACTCGTTTGACAGTCCACTCTTTCGCCCACATTTCTGAGAGATTTATTTTTCATTCTAAATGTCTACTTTTCCAGTACCTGTGGCATTTTGTTTGTAATTACTGTTTACTTTCTTTCTATACATAACGAACTTGTAAAAACTCATGCAGTTATTTAAAGCTTTTGAGGCTGCCTCTAATAGTTTTAGCAACAAAACTGCATGGAGCAAATGATATATGTACGTGCTGTGCTACACAAGGTATAGTTTGCCGAGCAGGGGATGTCACATCAAGCAATACCAACAAGTAAGATCTCCATGCAAATATCGCACATGTAACCATGTGCCTCAGCCCTCATATGTGGACAGTAGGCAGAGGTGAATGTACGATGAAAGAATTTGTACAAACTGATTTGTACAGTGTTCTTGTCTCACTAATATGCTGAAGGTACATCAAACGTCTTGGGAAAGTAAAGCCAAACTTTCAGTGAGATTCTGCTACCCTCTCCAGGGAGGTATTTAGTGGTGCCAACGTGCCAAACATAATGGTGAATCTGTCCCTGTAGAAGTAGTAGCGTAAGTGATAAGACCTTGGGTGGTGTTAGCACTGCACCTTGACAGACAGCAGTGGAGACACACTGGAGCCTGGCAGCTGTAATGTCTACCATTTACGAAGCTCAAAACTTGGAGCTAAGATGGCGGAGTTTCAGACAGACATAGGCATTGGAAGGATGAGTGGATGCAGCAGCACCCCCAAATAACAATGCTGGAGTTCAGAGAGTGAATGAGCAATAAATATGGCTTTACATTTTGTTTTTATACTGTCACATTTGCTGTGAGTTCATGACAGAGGCCAGATATCAAGCTATATTTTTAGCGTATTGATGCTTATTCTCTTAATACGGAGATTGGTGTTTACCTTTTTTCTGTGTCCAAACTGAGAGGATACACTATTAGAGAATTTTATAAAGTGAACTATCTGACAATCTTGCTGGGGTACAGAGAATCTGAAATTATAGGCTGTGTGGTCAGGTTTTTTCTAACACACAGCATTTAAATATCTGTAAGTAAAATGTATAAATATTTCAAAATGTATTAGTAGTTAGCAAAGCACAAATATGCACTGTGTAAAAGTAATTCTAAAGTGTAATGGAAACAAATATTTTAATAGGATCAAAACAAATTGAGACACCTTTTTTGGTGATGTGCAAGTTATAAATATTTGGTGAAACCCGATTGCCACACATTATTTGTGTGTTATATAATTTCAGAAGTAAAAGTGCATGTCAGTGTAAAGTTTGTGGCCATTTCAGTGGAACATTAGTTGTCTGTAAAGGACAGTGTGCTTCCATACTATGTTTTAGTAATATATTTGCAACACTGAGCTCCAAAATGTGTCACCTGCTACACACCACACCCTTACCACTCCTGCTGAATGGGCACTCCTCATTTGCTATACTTGTTTGTATGTGATGTTTGGATTTTTCACACACTGCTGCAGACAGATGCAGTTGTTTTTTAAGGTGTTTCCTATAAAGGCTCCTTTATACCAAGCCCTAATTAACCACAATTCAGTAAAGGCAATGTTCGAAATCCAAACAAAATAGTCTGTCGTCTAGGGAAAATAAAAGTAGCAAACAGAGAAAAAACTATTGTCTTATTCAAGGGTTTAAGCGAATAGGAATGACATTCAGACTTTACGAAATAATTTGTCATTTTAGCAGTGTTCAGGGAAAGGGCCACCGGGCATCTCCTCAGAGGACTGTATCTATTGAAAGACGGTTTTTGAATGCCCACAGCCACCACTAACTGTTCCATCACATTGTCCATCAGAGTTTATTGCAGAAGGCAAAGCAGAACATAAGAAGAAAGAGGAAGAAAAGATAAATAGGAAAGAGAAAGGGCGAAATAAAACCAGAATGGACTGTGAGAGAGGAAGAAACAAAAACATTGATGTATGGAAAGAGAGCAATAGGTGAAGAAGGGAGTGGGGCTGGTTTCGACATTTTTGCTGTGTACTGCATTTGTTGTCCATTCTCGGCCTGGTCAGAGAGGATTATTTACTGCATCAGGATTCCTAAAAGATTGTGAGGCTTAGTTCCTGAGCATGCTGCGTTGTTCCCAATTCAGGGACTCAGAAGCTGAAGCAGGCAGCCTTTGTTATAATTTTACATTTTAGTTTAACAGGGAAGATCCGAATTCAGGTTTAGAAACTGAAACACCATTTCAAGATCAACAGTTTCTTTCAATGTTTATGTGTAATAGGGTATATAATAGGGTGTCTTAATCTTCGGGCTCGTAGGGACAGGAAATTATGTTTCTTACAAAGACTGTGACCACTACTATTTTTTGCCAATGTACATTTCTCATGTTCTTTTCCAATTCAAATTCAATTTCCAAGTGGTTTTACACCGGATTCATTTTTTCTTCCTTTTTGTTAGATTTTTCACAGCATTTTACTTTTTCATGCTTTCTAGTCCGAACTACAGCTCTAATGATCAGATTTGTCTGCCCCAAAACATATATGTCCTCTCTCTCACTCCTACTCACTCCAATCCTGATTTCTTCCTTCTCATACTTACATCCTTCCTATAGTCATCCTCTCTTTTCATTTTCCTTTACTGATATAATCCACTGTTCTCTTTTCATTCCACTTGTCCTTTTTTATCCTATTTTTCTTTATTCTTACCTTTTCCACTATCAATTTATCAGGGCAGTTTTGGTTCATAGAGGGGACAGCGGACATGATTTGGGCACAAAGGACCCATGGTTTCTCTGGGTTCCCTACAGTTTGACCAGGCATAATAGCCAGTAGAACTTTTGGATATAATATATCCCTGAACATATGGTTTAAGCTTAAAACCTTGAAGAAAAAGGAGTTCTGTGTTCATCCAGTGACCCCTCTGTATGTTGATCATAGCATACACCGTTGTCTACATTTATTTGAACAGTGCACTTCTTAAATGGCACGGCTGCTTCCGTCATGACCTAGTCTATTTTCAGTACAGATTTTCATTGACACTCTTTGATATGCTGCAATGAGCATGGATTGTGCACGGCCTGATGGAGTATGTAGGATGTGTAATGTAGTGTAACAATTAAATTAAAAGCCTGTGATAAAAATAATGAACACAAAAAACTGATATGTTTAATGGTAACACGAAACAATTTTGTTTTGTGCCTCCAGAAAAACCATCACAGACTTAAAAGTCCTCTTACATACATTTCATATCGCTAAAATTGTTTAAAAACACATTCTATGGATTTCTAACAACTTATTCATGATAAGTGTTGGTGTCTGTTTATTCTATGCCCATCACGACTGCTGCTGCCTAGTCTGTAATGTTAGTTCTTTATGGAATGTTAGGGTTATCATCCTGTGTATGTCTGAATATGAATAATAGTTGCAGGAGGAGCATGAACAGGAACATACTCAGCTCTTGTTGGGGCATCTAGACTGGTACTTATCTGTACTTTATTACTAAAAAAGGAGCTACCAAGATAAACACTGGACCATAGCTTCTCTCTACATCTGCACACTAGTGATGAGTTTAAAAAGCCAAAGTGTGTAGATGAAGAAAAAATAACATAAAGCTATTGCTTGATACTTTACCAGTGTCAACAAACGTCTAACAGACTGTCTCCATAGAAATAGAAAAGGAGTTTCAGGATTGCAGAAGAGACCCATCGTACAATGTCTAAAGTTATAACAAAATAAAAAGAAAATAATTCTGCCAGCAAGCAGGTTGCTTGAAAACTTAAGCCCGTGTGAATTTCAGCAGATGCCTGGATTTCAGAAGAGTAAAAAGATTTATTCTGTGTGCAGAAACACGAACTTGGCAAACTGCATACTCTTCAAAAATCAGTTCTACTGTTTCGTTGAATATCCCAGCAACTATTCAGTGACACTGTTCTGTAATGGATGAACTATCAAAGACTGAGAAACACGTATGTGTTTCATGTGCTGGTAGTCAGTCAGAGAAAGGAAAAAGAGGAACTACTGTATTCTTGGACTAGACTCTCTTTGACTGGTTACCCCCAAACTTTCTACCTTCATACTTCAAGTTTTCTGAATTTATTTTTGTTAGCACTAAGACTCTTTGCACTTTACCACTAGTAGCCATTGCTAAAGTGCTTGTGCTCTCTCCCTAAAACATGGTAAAATAGCCATACACCTGATAGGCATTAGTATATGGTACTATGTGCTACCCAGAGCCTGTAAATTCAATGCCACTAGTGGGCCTGCAGCACTCTTTGTGGCACCCAATAAAGTAGCACTTTGAAAGCTGTCCCAGGACTCACATTGCAGCCTGTAATGCAGTTTAAATTGCCATTTCGACATTGCAAAATAAACCTTTTGTCAGGCCTAAACCTTCCTTTTTAATACATATGTCACTCCTAGGGTAGGGTGCATTATAGTTACAACGTAAAACATGTGGGATACAGTTATATATGTCCTGGTAGTGAAAACCTCCTAAATTCATTTTTCACTACTGTAAGGCTTAACTCTCCATTTGACAACATTGTGTTACTTTATTACATTTAAAAAGTGCTAATGTTTGATTGGGAGCAGGTAGGAATGTCATGTTTGGACTTGACCAAATAAATTGTGATTTAATATTGCCTTTAATACTAAAGTTGGATTTTTGGTCACAATTCCGAGAATGGCACTTTTAAAAAGTAGACATTTACTTGTCGTAATCATTTGTGCTTTGCCAATGTCTTGGGTCCCATGGCGGTGAATGACTCTGCTGTTGGGGTTTTTGTATTCCTGCCAGTCAGTGAGACGAAGGGGACTAGGTGTAGGCAGGATGGGTCACCCTACCTGGATGGCTAGGGGTGATGCTGTACCCAACCCCACTTGCAATTCAAAGGGCCTTGTCTCCAGATCATACAAAGGAGCCTGTCACTAGTCTTTTGTCACCCTAGATGTCTTGGAGTCTTGACAGGGGAAGAAAATAACTTTCCACAACTAGATTTGGAGTAAGCCCAGGATGTACCCTCACATTAAAGGTTGGCATCTGGTTTAAATATTGGACTCTCATAACACCACTTCAGTGCACTCCTGAACTGGTGGACATTACAAGAGGAAGGACTGCCTTGTTCCCTAGATGACTGCCTTGCTGCTTGATGCCTGCCTTGTTCCCCAGTAGATTGTCCTGCTGCTTGAAACCTGCCTTGTTCCCCAGAGGACTGCCCTGCTGCTTGCTGCCTGACTTGTTCCCCAGAAGACTGCTGTGCTGCTACCACAGGACTCCAATACAGTTTGAGGCCTGCATTTTTCCCAGAGGACAGCCCTGCTGCTTGAGGCCTGCCATGCTGTCTGAGAAGAAAGACCGGCTCCCTTCATCACAGGCTAACCTGAGTGACTCCAAGGGTTAGTTGACTGACCTCCTATTCTGAGCTATACGGACACAACAAGCTCCAAAGGCCTCCCTGCAACTGCCCAGCTGACCTGCCCTAACTGGACATACCTAGACTCACAACTAGACCTACCTGGGCCCTGCTGGCATCAGCTAGAATGAGTCACTGATCCCCAAGAGGCACCTCCATAGGTCTCGAACCCTTGGCTGGCATCAGAGAGCACTCCTCTTCAAGAAAAGGAGAAATACTGAAGTTTTGGGCTCCTCATGAATGGCACCATCTGCAGTGACCGCCATTGTGAATTTCCAGTAGCGACTGTTGGCAACGTGAACTGGCTCTTCGCACTTCAGTGATGACAGGCCGTGCAGCCTTGCATGCTCTTCTCACTACAGCAATGACCATCCATGCTGCTCTCTCTGTTCCTTGTAGCCTGCTCTACCCAGAACTGAAATCTCCGCACCATACTTTGAGAAGGTACCTTTTTCAGTGGACTAACATGGTCCCTTTTCCGGTCTGTGCTCCATTGAAGTTGGCCTGAACTTGTGCCTTTCCCCTGGTCTAGCACGATTAGATGTCTGCAGTTGGTACTTTAATCATTTAGATGCTAGTGTTTACCTTAAACTTTATAAATTAATAACTCTTGTTCTACTGATTTGATATTTGTTGTTTTGGTGTCAAATAATTTATTAAAAGTTTCTCTACTTTTCTAAATAGACATTGCCTCTAAGTTAAGCCTAACTGCTTTTCTGCCAAGCTACCAAAGGGTTAAACACAGGTTAATTCAGTGTGTTTTGTAGTTCACCCTGAGCAGGACTGTGGTGGTCCTTGTAGAGTAACTAGCACACCTAATTGGATTCTTGCAGATTCTTACAGATGTACACAGCAACATTGCAAAAGTAAATTTTATAGTTGTACTGTTTGTTTGAAAATTATTTTTTATTGTAAATACCACATGGTAAATTCTGGGAATGCACAATGCCAGCCATAGTAGTTATTGGGCATCAGTAAAGGATGCCTGTTGAAGAGGTTGAATGTCAGAGCGAACATCGGCATTATTGTTGTTTTCATTAAATGATTGCAGGCCCAGAAATCCCTAGGACAGCAGCGACAGTGTGCAGCTGTGTGGTGTTCATTGAACAACATCTGAGAGGTGTGTGTTCGGTATACAGTGACCCAGTAATTGGATGGGACTGTGCAGTCTAAAAGGATGTATGGAATGCCTCATGAGAAGGAAGAGTGATACTTTTATGGGTCTGCAAGGAGTGTGGGAATTGGAAGCACATGGTTACCCTATAAATGGTTTAAGTTCAGCAGTTTAAGCACGGAGTGCCATAGAGCAGGGTAAGTGCAGAAGTGTAGAATGCATGGTGCTCCCTATGGCAGGGTGAGTGCAGCTATGTCCTAGAAAAGGGCCATTGCAGTGGTGTAGCTTTAATGAAGTGCCCTATGAAACTGTGAGTGCAGAACAGTAGAATGCACAGAGTGTCTTAGGACAGGGTGATTGTAAAGGTGTGAGAAAGTTTATTATTAGTTGAAGTGGTTTGTAGTCTTCTTCTAGTAATAATGGCAGTATTTCTTACTAGGTACAGATAGGTCACAATCATTTAAACCCGAGCTCAGCCCTTGGTAGCAACAGCACAAAGCAGACAGGCTGAACGTAGGAGAAATGTGTAAAGTGTTTATCAGTACCAAAAGGTAGAAAACACAACACAACAAAAATACCACTTCATTTAATAAAAGTAGGGTAAAAGTTAATGAACAGATCCATAAAATCTGATGTAGGGAAACAAAGCTATGATTTTTCAAAGTTTTAGATATTTCTAACACCAAAATGCAAAAAGCGCCATCCAGCGATATCTGGTTGTGCCAGACTGGGTCAGATTCAAAAGTTAAGGCCAGCCTTGTTGGAGCGTGGCAGTGAAGCAGGGACCAGATTTGTCCTGGTGGGAAGTTTATCTTCTGGTTTAGGTGTTTTCTGGAATCCTTGACAACAAGGCCATCAGCAGGTAGGGCTGCAGGTGGATTCGAGTAGGGGCTCACTGATGGCAGGAGGGATCCTCAGCTCCAGTGGGATGTTCGAAACTCTCGAAGTCGGACGCGGGAGACTCTGAGTGGGTGAAGTCGAAAGTCCAGGCCCAAGAAAACATCATTATCATTGGGGTGCTGCTCAGGAGTGTTGGTTCCATGGAACTTCTCTACGTTCAGTGACAGAAACTTTTCTGGAAGTCAGGATCCTTTCAGAGGGGCTGACCAGCAAGTTGAATCTGACTGGTAGTTGGACGGCTCGGTGATGGTCAAGTTGTAGCCTTTGAATCATTTGGCAAAAAGATCAGAAAAATGACCTAAGTGTCCAAACTTGAAATGTTGAAGGGGGAAATATATACTGCAGCACCAGCTACGGGTACAGCATCTTTAGGCACCACTTGATGGTTGAGTAAAATCTCCCAGAAGCTACCAGCAGGATCGAGGGCCAATCCAATGAGAAATGGTCAGCTGAGATCAGCACAGATTTTGTCTTCTGTAGTTGAACAGCAGTCTAGCTAACTATGCATTGCAGCTGACTTTTTAGTCCTGGGAACAAGTGGGGTGCAGATCCACCCCCGGAGGTTTCTCTCCATAGGCTCAACTTCAGGTGCAGCCTATCTTCTGTATTTTACAGGTCCAGAGGTGTTCTGAAGAAGGTACTTCTGAAGAAGGTACCCAGGGGTGACATTTTTAAGCCTGGCAGTAGCTTATGGGTGGAGGAGACTCCCTGGCCAATAGGAAAAAAGTTCCCAGGGCCTACCCTACCCACTTTGACACTACCTCCAGCAGGATTGGCACTGAACAACACCACATTCACTGTTCTGCTAAAGTCAAACTTGATAGAACCTTTCTACTCTAGGCAGAGCCCTGAGTACCCTTCCTGGGTGTGTCTAGGGAAATGAGATACTCCCCCTGCAAACCAGTTCTGAAGCAAGTTTCCCTCACTTGGATTAGTGCATCTCAGAATACTGGGACAAAGCTAGGGGCAGGCCCAGGTGTAAGTTATGTCTGCCATTGACTGGGAGTGCCCTTTCGAAGCGTATGAAGTTGGTGGGCAAATTCCCCATGCCATCCTTTCAGGAGGAGCTCACAAATCTTCCCAGCCAAGGCCCTTTTGTTCCCTTTCCTGGGAGCCATTCACACCTCCTTGCAGGGAGCCAGCTGGCTGCCATGTGACAATTGGGGATTAACTCTGAAAAGGCCACTATAGGCCTTAGCAGGAAAAAAGCTATCTTTCTAAAAGTGGATTTGCAAAATAGTAGTTTAAAATCCTACTTTACCATTAGGTTGGATTTTAATTTACTATTATTTTGAGTCATTTAATCATGATTCTAGCTATTCCCAAACTGAGGTTATGTATTAAAAAGTGTTATCAGGTAACCCTGAGCTTTTCTTTCTGAGAACCAGCCTTACCATAGTGTAAAATGACATGTTTTACTACCAGGACTTGAGAAATGTAAGTGCAGAGGTCCTACTTTTTCATTGTCATGCACCCTAACCTATGGGCATTTAGGGCCTACCTTGGGGATACTTTTAATTTGAAAGGAAGGTTTAGGCCGGAGAAAAGGTGTACTTTGCCAGGTCGAATTTGCAGTTTTAAAACTACACATTAAGGCTGCAGCCGCAAGCCTGAAGACATACTTTGTCTTGTCACTTTATTGGTGGCACCATATGTGGTGCAGTCCACTAGTGACTTTTAACTTACAGACCCTAGATACACTAGGTACCATATGTGAGGGACTTATAGGTAAGTTAAATGTGGCAATTATGATTTTATCAATCAGGGGTGAGAGCAGATGCACTAGGGATTGGTTGGTAGGGTCCCACTGTACAGAGTTTAAAACCCAACAGCATCAGATAAAAATGGGGCGATGATGCAAAAGGAAGTATTTTCTTATAAAAGATACTTTTCATGCAATATATAATTGATGGATGATTGCAGTGTATGGTTCCACCAGTGGTGTGGGAGCTGAAGTGCACAGAATGCGCTGTGACAGGAATGAGCACAGTGCATCATCCCGCTAATTCAATGGGGGGTTGAAATTCATTGATTACCTGTAACAGGGATTGGTTCAGTGTAAGGTCCTGTTTGTTGAGTAGTGATTGAACAGTTCTGATTGCCCTCTTCAGGGATGTATACAATGTATGGTCCAGAATGGGAGTTGAAGTGCATGAAATACCCTAGGACAAGGGTGAAAATCAATAATTTTTAATGCACAAAACAGGGAGGGTTGCAAAGGTGTTGAATGGAAGGAGTGCCCTTTGACAGAGTGAATGTTCTGGTATGTTGCAATGAATGCCATTTGAGACGGATGAGTTCACTGACGTATGTTGTATGGAATGCCAAAGACCAAGGATGGGTGGAAATGACATTAAGCTACATCTTACATTGTTTCTGGGGGCTAGTTCCGTCTGTATCATGTTGTCTTAGTTTTAAGGGAAGTGTTTGTGTTCTGGTTGGAGTTTTACTACTATTACTAAAGCCTATCTGTGCAGACACAGTTTTATAGTCATTGTAAAGGAAGATTCCATGTTAAGGTCTGCTTCTGCATGTTTCAGTTTATGTATTCATTGTAAAGAAAGGAGATGTGCTGGAATCTCTTTCTTCTGTACCCTTCATGGTCTACTGCTACCCAGCCAGTTCTGTGTGGAATGTTAGGGGTGACATCCTGTGTATGTGGTAATGTGAAGATCAGATGGTGGAGGAGCCTGAGCATGAAAGTGCCCAACACTTGGTGGGACATCTGGACAGGTATGTATCATCTGTACTTTATTACTAAACCAGGAGCTACCTACATGAACACAGGGGCCCAGGCTCTTTGTACATCTTTATAATAGGATGGCATATGCATTTTACTTTTTTAGCATTTTGTCCTATATTTCTTTCATCACATTGTTTCTTAAGTGTTGCTTCCTAATGAATTGAAACAGTACATATGAAAAGAACATATGTCAAGTGTTGCACCACTGACCCAAAGTAAAATTAAATCATTGTTCTCCGTGTTTTAAAATCTAAGAAGCAATGACAAGCATTTGACATTAGGATAGTTTAAAAAAAACTGATGTTCTGTTCATTGCTCTACAACTGTATCTACAACTTTGATATGATTTTGCTATTCAGATTAAATGAGAAATTTACTCAATGTTTTTTATATTCTTTTAGCACTTCCGTTGTATAGCTATTTATTTAGCAGATAAAGAAGTTAATGGCTAAATTATTGTTTTGGAGCCTGGTTTGTAGCAGGTTTACAATTTATTTAGAGCTTTTGTTTTAATTACAGGGTTGCTCCTAAAGGACCAATTTTTTTACATTTTTCAAGTCATATTTGTGCTATTTACTTATATGTTAAGAAACGTGTAGCATTTTTGCTCTCCGTTTATCATACAAACACATGTTTACTACATCTTTCTCATACCTGCTGTGTAATAGTGACACTCTTTGTAATTCTAGTTTCATTCTCACCGTCATATCTCTTTAAGTTGAGGAAACAAGAGTGCTACCGTTATCTGGTAGAAATGAAGTTGGAGCTTATACAACTGTGAAACAGTTAACTAAACAAGGAACGGTTGGGTCATTCTGCATTAGCGTTGTGCATGTCTTATGTGGCATGCACAGGATAAGGATGGACTTGTCAGTTTATTTACTGTCGCCTGTAGTTTGTGCATTCTCGTGGTAGGCAAAAGGCTCTGCTGGAAGCAGTTGGAGACTCAGAATTTGTCAGGCAGCAGCCAAACAGCAGGGTCTAATCCGGGTTGCCAGTGGTCAGGAAAAGACCTCTTGTAGCTTGTTGTGCCACTGTAGCTTTATTAGTAGATCGCCCTTATGACCCTCTGTTGGAAATTGTGTTACTGGTTGAGAGGGGTTAAACACCACTCAGCCTACAGCCACAATTTCTGTTAGAGTGAAGCCACAAGGAAACCCCAAATTATCCTGTGCTTAACACTCTAATAGCTCGGTACATAAGCAGTCAGGCTTAATTTAGAGGCAATTTGTAAAGTCTTAATGCAGCACTTTAAACAATAATAAAGTGAAAACACAACACAAGAAAATTCCACAACAAAGTAGAAAAATAAAGTAGGTTTCAATAATTTATTTGACACCAAAATGACAAAAATACGATCAGAAGAACCGAAGATATGCAATTTTAAGTTTTTAAGTGACAATAGTACCTAGTGCAACTGTCGTTATCTGGTTGCACTGGACCGGGACAAAGTCATACGTTCAAGCTGACCCCAATGGAACGCAGACCAGATACAGGGGCCCACTTAGGCCTGCTGAACAAGAGTATCTTAAATTGTGAGATCATGCATCGAGGATGTGTTGCACAGCAGAGGTGATGCAAGGTCCAGGTGTAGAGATGTGTCCGCCAATGGTGATTCTATGAAGCTGCGAGTTCCTGTCTCATCCTAGAGGATGCTGACAATGAGGGACTTGTGAAGTCCTGCATCAAATATGCGTAGTGCACCGTCTGGTTCTGAAGAAGTTGCAGGGCTTGCGATGTGGAGTTCTGCTGCATTGTCGAAGATGGCTCTGATGAGTAGCTGAAGGCCTGCAGCCAGGACGCGTTGCACAGCAGCGGTTCCAATGAGGCTTTAGGCAGTGATGTGAAATCCTGCATTGGTGATGCATCGTGCAGAGGTTCTGATGCTGATTTTGACATGGTGATGCATCGATTGCATCAGTTCTGCAGGGACCTCAGCTGGGCTGACAGAACATCTTTAGGCCCACTTCCAATGGTGCAGGACTGGGGTGGCACCACTGGGGAGGACAGAACTCACAGCAAACAGAATCCAGGTGCAGGATGCAAGGTGCAAGGTGGTTAGAGCCTTCTATCCCTGAGGCTGTGGTCAGCAGGCCAGCCAACTAGCCCTTGCAGTCACTCTGGTGGTCATGGGTTCAAGATGCTGGTCGGCTCCTTTACTCAGCCAGCAGGGCAACAGAGTAGAGGTCCTTCTGGCAAAACAGCACCGTACTCCTTCTAAGTCTTTCACAGGTCCAAAGGTGTACTGAAGAGTTGGTTCTGAGGGCCCATTACACAAAAGAGTAGTGACCAATACTTTGTGAGTGTGTCTAGGCAGGGCCTATGTGGTTTGCAAGTGTGGTAGGTGATAGCTCCTTTCTCTTGTTAAACCTGAAAGGACCATCCTGCCAAAACCTATCCTCCCTTTGTCTCACTAACTAGAAGCTATCCACAAGGACCAACTCCCAACTACACACAGTCATGTGAATTTCTAAAAGTATTCTAATATAGCAAGAGTAACCCAAATGTCCATGCAAACTTGGGATCTAAGCAAACCTTACACAGACATTCACATGGAACAATTTGTTTAAATTCTCCTAAATACAGCAAAATAATTGTTATAAGTAAATCAAGAGAAATCCAGCATACTTTTTCTATTTCAGTATTGCACATCAGAAAATTTAAAAATGAGGAAAAACAAAAGAACCAGTGTGAAGTTCACATTGACCCCACCTGACATACCATAACCAAGATAAAGGTAAGGCAGTCGATATGGTACAGGTATATTGATTTTAGCAAACAACCATATATGATATTCTCTCCTGGGAATACAGAAGCACAATGTTAAAGTCACTTAGTGCTGGGATCATCAATTGTTTATCTGCAGAAGTGCTGATGTTGTTTCAACCCTATTAGAAAACAGAGGGTCTCTTCATGGAGAAACTGGTCTCTCTCATTGATTACTGGAGCAAAAAAGGGGAGAAAAGTCCCTGTCTGAAAATGTATAATTGCCATTGATTGTTGGCATCAACAAATAAATAGTATACTCACAGGGCAGTGCCCTTGGTTATATTGATGTGCACTGCTAGTTATAAGAACACAGCCTCTTTAATAGGAACGTACTTTCAGCATGGTCCGTTCAACCATCACTGTCCTTCGGGGTCTCATCCTGAAGGACAGTGAGAGTCAAAGTGGGCCATCCTGCCAACACCTATCTTCCCTTTGTCTCACTGTCTGGGGGCAATCCACAAAGACCAGCTGCCAGCTACACCTAGGCATCAGATCCAGGGGCAGATTGCAGGCACCAAATAGTTAGGTGCAAGAAAATGCCAATTTTCTAAAAGTGACATTTTCAGAAGTGTGACTTATAATCCAACTCTACCATTGAATAGATCTTTTAATTATATTTCTTTAGACCCAAAACTCGATCTGTAAACCTGTTCCAAATTGAAAGTTATCATTTATTAAATGTAATAAGGAAATCCAATGTTATCCTATTGGAGAGGAAGGCCTTGCAGTAGTCAAAGACAAATGTAAGAGTTTTCATAACAACGACATGTAAAACATAAAGGGCTACTCAAGTAGATGGCAAAATCAGTGCTGCAGGCCCACTAGTAGCATTTAATTTACAGGCCCTGGGTATATTAGGTACCACTTTAGTAGGGGCTTACAAAGAAATTAAAAGTGCCAATTGGGTGTAAGCCAATTTTACCATCTTAAGGGAGAGAGCACAAGCACTTTAATTCTGGTTAACAGTGGTAAAGTACACAGAGTCCTAAGGCCAACAAAAAAAAGATCAGCAAAAACAGGGGAGGAAGGCAAAGGGTTTTGAAGTAACCCACCTGAAGAAAGAGCCAGGCCATTCTTTCAAGGATCTTCTCAGGTTCAGCAGGTTCAGTCATCTTCAGATCTTCCTCAGATTTAGGAGTGTTCTGAAGTGAGTGCATGAGATGCCACAATAATGCCTAGCATGAACTAGTAGGTATCAGTGACTCCCGGGCATGCCCTAACCAATGGGATAATAGTGCCCAGGGCCAACATTACCGAAGAGTCATCAGCCACATTAGACTTGGAAACTGAGGGTGTGTGTGTGTACACACTATGGGAATCGTGGTGTCCGCCAACACCTAACACTAAAATCCAGTTTGTGATAGTTACTGTACTCACAATGAACCACGAGACAGAAGTCTGGTGGAACGAAAGAAGGGTATTCCAGCAACCAGACAATGGATACATAAAAACTGTGAAAGCATCCCATTTCCTTTCCTTTCAGGTATGCCCCCAGTGTTACATGTAAAAACCCTGAGGCAGATGTGTTGTGGAACAATGCAGGTTCTTCAGCAAACAGACGGAAGATGCACAATAATTGTTCTGCCATCTTACTTCCTTTCCTTTCAAGTGTGTCCCCAGCATTATATGTAAATCTCAGCAGACTTTTCAAACAGGATTTGACATTCAAACACGATTTGACCTATTCAAATGCGTTCTGGGTAAGTGGGACGGCAAATGCAAACTTAGCCTCCAGGAACTTCAGGCAGGGAGAATATAACTTTCTGATAGAGAATCTAGCTGCGGATTAATTACCTTTTGAATATTTTCCAGGTGTCAGTCTGGATCAAAAAATGTTTTAGCTTTACCTCAGTGCACTATCAGGCAGTCTTCAACCACCTACAGACTATGGCAAACCTCTTGTCATCCTTGGGGTTCACTATCAATGTGCTGTAGTTCCACCTGATTCGTTCCTAGATGCACCCTTTCATCTGAGCCGTTCTGGACACAAATTCGTTTTGTGCCTTTCCCCCATTAAAGAGAGACCAGGATATGCAGGCCAGGATCCTGATCTTTCAACTTCAGTCTTGGATTTCACTGAGATTGACTCTGAGGTTCCAGGCCTCCTGCATTCTGCTGGTTGAGCATATTAGTTGGCATATGTGGGTTCTATAGTGGAATCTGAAGTCCCACAGCACCCAACATCAAGGGGACCTCTCCCACCACATTCAGATTTCTGAGGAGACTGGAAAAGACCTTCAGTGATGTTTTCTGGAGTGCAGTTGGGTCAATGGCGGACCCCTATCTCCATCCCAACCAGCCAATGATGACCGATGCATTGATTCTGGGTTGGGGCAGCCATCTGGGAGAGGTGACAATCAGAGGCCTCTGGTCTCTAGTGGAGCTCTATCCGCTTGGCACTGAAAGCCTTCCTCATGACCATCAAAGGGGGAATGGTTCAGGTGCTCACTGACAGCACCACCACAATGTGGTATTTTAATTAACAGGGCATGGGGAATCGCAGATCCTGTGGAGATGGTTTGACGGTCAGGGAATTTTCTTGATGACCTGGTGTGCCCTTTGAATGCTAGGGTAGACAAACTCAGCTTTCAGCACATAGTGGATCACGATTGGCAATTGTACCCGGATGTAGTGCAAGGCCTCTTCCATGAATGGGGAGAACCTTGACTTGATCTATTTGCCACTGCCAAGACTGTGCAATGTCAGTGCTTCTACACATTAGAGTTTCCAAGGCATCTCTCACCCGAAGACACATTCTCTCATGATCTGAATGCTTCTTACCACATTTGTCTGTCAAGCTCGAGGCCCCATCTGGTCTCTTGCTGGTTCTGGACTGACCAAGGTAAGGGCGACCCTTTCCAGTAGCCACGGTGCTGCTGATAGAGTAACACCAGGCAGACAGTGACCTCCAGAAGGAGTCCCAGAGGAAAAAACCCAATTCTGGGAAAAACCTCAGAAGCAAGGAACCTGAAAAAGAGGTAAGAAAAAAGCGAAGCGTAATATGAACTGGAAACAGCAAAAACTGCAGACAAGAAAGAACAGGAGAAGTCCAAAAAAATCACCGGATACAGGAGCTAGGAGCACCACCAGAACGGAAGTGTTTGCAACGCAAGGAACAGAAGACCAACTGTGCTTATATACTGGCAAACAGGAAGTGACATGCAGGAAGTTTCGAAGACACCATCTTGAATTGGGAAAAGCCACATTTGAGAGAATGGAAAAATAGCCATGGTGTAAAAGAGGAAGCAAAGCATGTAGGGAAGGAAACATAGACTCCTGAGAAGAAGAAAAGATGGCTAAGAGGAAAACCATTAAGAAAGAGAAAACAAGAGAAAAGAAAAAAGGCAGAAAGAATAGATAAGGGCAAAAAGCGGGTGCAGCGTGAAGCAGCGCCCAAAGAAAGATGTACTGGTTGTGCTGTGGACCAATAAATAGGCAGCGACCCAAAATGCGTCTCAAAATGTGGCCCGCGGCAGAAACAGATGTCCAGGACTCGGACCACCGATCTGACCGCGTTCTGCAAGTGGGGCGCTGCAGGTCCTCGCGGCGTCACACATTCTGCCTCGATTGGCACTCAGGACTCCTGTTTGCCTTTCCGCTCATACCACTCATGCCCAAAGTTCTCAAGAAGATGAAGACATCCTAGTATCCAGAACTACTCAGCATGAACAAATAACTCCTCCGATCAGGCTTCCTCTTTGGGAGGACCTGCTATCATAGCAACTGGGCACAGTTCTGCACTCCTGCCATCGCAATCTCCAGTTTCATGCTTGAAGATTGAGCAGTGACACCTGAACACCTTCGACCTGTTACTCACCTATTTGATGTGCACTCCATCGAACCTCTTCACAACTGTCCCTTACAGCTCCTTACTATTAGGACAGTGTTCCTCCTCTGTCATCAGGAGCAGTGTGGCATAATGGTTAGAGAGGCAGACCCTGATGCAGAGATCTAGCCCGGGACCAGGGTTCAATTCCTGCCTCTGTGGTTCTTGGGCTCAATTTCCCTGGACAGGAGGTTTCTCGCCTTGGTGCCTAATCTAATTCATGGGTCTCACTCTGCAACTCTGGGCAATAGCTTGCTTAGTCTCCACAACAGTCCCAACAGCGCTGGGATGCCTGGCTTCACCTTGGGGGTTGACCAGGAGTGGGCACCTCCAAAGGAAAAGCCAGGAGGGGTTCCACAGCAGTATGTGTTCAGCGTCTCGATACCTTAGAGTTGGAGTGCGCTTTACAAGTTCAAATTTACATTACATCACCTCAGCACAGCATATGGGTGAGCTTCAGGCTCTTTGTTTCAATCTACCGTACACTACCTTCTTCCCAGTCAAACTGGTTTTGCGGCCACAAGCATCATTTCTCCAGAAAGTTGTGACGCCGTTCCACATTGGTCAAACTATCACCCGGTCAGCATTGTATGCTCCACCTCACCCTTCTAAAGAGGAGAGGCTCCATCACCTGGATCTCAAAAGAGCTTGCAGCTTTTACATTGATCATACCAAAGCACACCCAGTGGGCAATGAGCTATTTGTGGGATTCACTGGATGGAAAAAAGGCAGGGCAGTGCAGAAGAGAAACATCTCCCACTGCCTTGTACTCTGCATTGATGTCTGCTACACATTGGCCAAAATGCAGCAACCACAAGGACTGTGTGCTCTTCTACCAGGGCCAATGCTGGTACCACTGTACGCATGCAGAATCCTGCCCTAGACATATGCCAGGTAGCAGAAGCACTATTGTTTACACAGACAGGTTCTCTGAGAGTGACAGTTCACCCACTCGGTCCTGCAGGAATTTCTGGTTTGTGTCCATTGTCAGTCCCACTGCCAATTTGGTATATATTCAAAGGGTGAGGAATCTGCAGCTATAAATCTCCATCTGTAGAACAAGTTACCTATCTTTAGTAAGACTCTTTATCGTAGAACCTCTTTCTAGCCACAGATTCCTCACTGATGCTCCCACCCTCCCCATTCTTTGAGTGGACTGTGTCCATTAATAAGATCTCAAGTCTAGGAATCTGCACACTGGTCACACCCAATTTGGAACAGCATCAGTGTGGAACCGCGCTGAGGTATTGCCAGTCTGACACCTGGGGAGTATTCAAGAGCCGAGGAATCCATGGCTAATTAGAACATTGGAATGCTGGGGGCGCCATTGAAAACAATGGAGTGCTGCGGGCTTTTACAGGCCGGTAAAAGCCCGCAGCGCCAACATTCCAATGTTCGCTTTGTTCACAGCAACAGCTGTGAACAAAGCCTCACGGAGCCCGAGGGGATTTTAATCCCCTCGGGCTCCGTGAACATTTTTTTTTTTTAATAGAACATTCTGCCCTGTGTGGCAGAATGTTCTAATAGCCTTAGAACCCGCCGTAGCGGGCTCTACCGGCTATTAAAGTCCCTCTCCCTTGTTAAATGCCCTCGCCTTCGGCTCGGGCATTTAACGCGGGGAGCGTGCCTTTAATAGCCGTTAGAGCCCGCTACGGTGGGTTCTAAGGCTATAATAGAGTCTCTACCAGAAAGAGTGTTGCAGAAAATAAGTAACTTGTTCTTATAAAAGTTACTTTACCTTAATATTTTTTAAACATCCAACTTCACCATTGAATTGGATTTTTATTAACTATTACAATAATTGTTTATTCATTCTTCTAGCTAGTGCCATCCTGAGATACAGTATTAGAAATGTAATCTGCACTTTGTTTTTTTGCATAGGACAGCTAACCTTCCAGAGTGAAAGAGTATCTTTTGGATGCTAGTTAAGGTAAGGGCATGCTGACATTAGTTTTCTACATGTCCTTCTTTACATACATTCCACCCTACCTTGTGGGTGGCAACGTCTACGTAGGAGTGACTTAGTAATATTTAAAAGAGAAATTTTGACCTGTCAAAAAGGCTTATTTTGACAGGTCGAGTTGCAGTGTTTAGACTGCCACAGTTATTCTACATGGTAGACCTGAATCCATGTTGTAAACTGTCACTGTAGTGGAAGGGACAATAGGTGCTGTAGTTCACTAGTGCCATTTACATTACAAGCCCTGGTTACATTTTGTATTACATACTGTGGACTTATTGGTAAACTAAATATGCCGATTAAGCATATGCCAGTTCAACCATGTTTAAAGGGGGAGCACAGGCACTTTACTACTGGTTAGCAAGGGTGAAGTGCACATCGTTCTAAATCCAGAAACAATATAGAGAACAGTAAAAGGGGAAAAATCAGGGGTGACTGTACACAAAAGGCAGATTTATCACAGTGCCTCAGTCATTTTCTTGTTTAACCATCTCGCCAACCAATCTAGCTAAGCCACTCTATCATAACGTACACTATCTGCATTGAAAGCATCAATATTATCAGTGCTACCCTTCTTCGATCTGCTTCGGAACTGCTGGACCAGGTCCTCCTTGACACAGAACACAAGCAAAAACATAAGTTTTGTCCTGATTGAGACTCATCAGTCGGGTATAGTTTGGTTCCAATGGCACAGTGTGTATGGAACCCCCAATCCACTTAGGGTGCCATACTGTAGTATAAAAAAGTGACAGGTGGATTGCTTGAATCAGTCTTAACCACTGGTATTTTACCCGGGCTCCATCCCAGTACAAATGTACACAATGCCACCTCAGTTTGGATCCAGCCATATGCAAATCAGTTTGGACCCTCTTCAAGTAAGAACAGTCTATCCTGAACTGCTAGGCTAGCTCCTCCTTGAACTGGAACACATGCAAACCAAGGGCCTGATTTAGATTTCAGTGGCAGGTTACTCTGCCACAACGGTGACGGATAGCCTGTCCGCGGAATTCTAAATCCCATTATATCCTATGGAATTTAGATTTCAGGGGATTTGCTATCCATCACCGTTGTGACAGAGTTACCCGTCGCCGAAATCTAAATCAGGCCCCAAGACTGGTTACTCCCTTATTGTTACCTCATCATTTGGTTATGGCTTGTTCCAGTGGCAGCATCCAACCTGTTATGTTATCAGTAATGTATGAGATAGAATGCTAATTATAAACATAAGGTTAAATCCTGTGTGGAAAGAAGGATGAAGACCTCTAGCACTTTCTTTTTTAAATTGAGCAGATTTGTAATTAGTATAAAGTTAAAACATTATTTAAGTAGACATAAACATTTCATTATAAAGTCCATTCAGAATACAGTTGTTTCTCTCCAGACTGGACAAACTAGCCCTGGTAGTAAAGGGCAGGTGTGATGTGAAATCCCAAATAAACAAATAATCAGGGATACAATAAAGAGCTAACGTGCTGTACAATCTCAAGTAAAAAAAACACTGGAATAGCAATATTCATCCCCAGTCTAAAATTGTGAACAAATATTGTGCACATTTTCGCATTAGAGTAGTCTTAAAGGAAATAAATGGGTCCAATATGGCGTCAATATAAAATATCGAAATGTACCAAAATACAGTGGTGCCGTGACATCGCGAATCCCAAAAATGTACAATTATAATGTCTTGGTAGTCACAATTGAAGGTGATGAAATATGACACCAGAAATATTGAAAAACAAAACCAATATTCCAGGAAAGGCAGTTTCATATCTGGAACCCATGCCATTTATAAAGTGCATATGTGCCACTTTTGTGTAAACCTCGAACAGTGGAAATCAGGGACTTAAATCAAACCCAATTAATAGTACTAGGGAAAAACTTAGCCCAGTATTAAATCAAGGTAGTGCAAAGAGACCGTAAATCTCTTTAAGCCCCATACCCGATTTTCATAGCCTTCCTCAAACGTCTTTGTTCTACTCATTTTATTCAGCCATTCTTGATATAGTGGAACCCTATTATTTCACCACAGTAGCAAGATCTTGGAATTGGAAATGGAAAATGCAATTGACAGAAATAACTGTCCCCACTTCCTGATTGTAAAGCACCGACGCTGTTTGGAAAGCCCAAACAGTACCAATGAAGGTTCCAAGTCTGAGCTGACACTGAGGCCTCGGCTCAAAGCAGAAAAGAACTGCTGCCAAAATCACGCTAATATGGGACAAGAGTAAAAACTAAGATGCGAAGCCCCAGTGCCCTGCTGCTTGCACCAAAAGCAACAATCCTGTACTGAAGGAAACATTCTATGGAGGGTAAGAGGAGTATAATATGCAATCCACCGGGATAAGAATGACATTCTTTTAAAGTTTGCTGCCCTTAAAGCCTTATGGCTGCTAACAATATAGTCTGCCAATCCTCCTCCGAGAGAACACTGAGTGGCTAGCCATATTTTCTCTAAAAAACTGAAATGCAGCTGGTGCCCTTGGTTTTGTAGAAGTCTATACCAGTTACAGATACCCAGAAGTTTAGACCTAAAAAGCGAGTGTAAAACTGGATAAGTATTGTGACTAGCCTCCTGATAATGGGACCGCAAATACTGGATTATATGTTGATAGCCGATAAAAAATTGCTTACAATGATCACTACACCGGACACAGATCCCTTGCCATATATAATACATTTCCGCCCGTAAAAGAAAGTACCCCACCTCCTTGAATCCACAAGAATTCCAGTAACTGACTTGAGAGGGAGCTATTGACAGACCAACATACCGGGCCTCCTGGAGTGTAAGAATTGTGCAGCCTGCTGCAGTATTATTGTAACAATAGATAGCTGAGCACTTAAATCCTGTTTTAGTTTATACCTAGTTTTTTTATAAATTTCAGATCTTTAATAAAAACTGAAAGCCAGGTTCCAGCATACCACAACGTTTTATCCAAAAGAAAGAGGTCAGTCATCCCTTTATCATCCAATGCGCTTGCTAATAAATCTAAGAGGGCTGCCTCATAGTACACCTGCATGTGGGGAAGAGCCATCCCACCCGATGCGATATCTAGTTGAAGTACTGGATACTTTACCCTAGGGCCTTTCTATTCCATACAATCTGTCTAATAAGAGAATCCAGATCTCTGAAATAACTCTTATTGATTTTGATGGGGATGTTTGAAAAAAGAAACAAAAGCAGTGGCAAAATAGACATTTTAATGAGGACTACTCTACCAACCAGTTTTGAGGGAAGAAGTGACCATCACTCGAGTAGCCCCTTGATCTACCTTATGGAGCATGAAGACATAATTTAATTGAAAGAGCTGAGAGTAATCATTTGTCACACATATGCCTAGTTACCGTATCGGACACCGGGAGCAGGCTTGCAGTTGCAAAAGGACAGGAATACTAGTAACTGGAGTGTTGAAAAGGAACAGCTCAGTTTTATTGTGATTGATTTCATAGCCCCCTATGCTTCTAAACTGATCAAACTCGTCAAACACCTTCTGAACATTCTCGTTACCTGACCTGAGATAAAGAATAATATAATATGCAAACAGTTTTAACTTGGCCATACCCGAAACAGAGGGCTAGCCTGTGTCCTAGTAGCTGGAGGCTCTAAGAAGAAGGTAAATAAAGTTGGAGAGAGGGCCTCCCCGACAGTTCCCTCTTTTAATAGCTATTGATCCCACAAGACAGGAATTCACCAATATCTTAGCTTGAGCGCCTTAAAACAAGTTTGCCAGCATTTTGCGGAGGGAAGCCAAATTTATTTTAGCCAAAAAGCAACAGGTCCCAATTGACCAGATCAAAAGCTTTCTCAGCATCAACCATAATAACTGCCATACGGGTCTGGTTCACTGACAAATAATTGAGTGCCTGGACTAAAAGGTCAGTCTTTGCAGCCATCAACTGGCCAGCTACAAAGCCTGTCTGATCCTTTTGAATTAAAATCTGAGCCACTGGGGTAGTACGAATGGCCCATATTTTCAGAATCAGCATTAAGTAAAGTAAGCTAATTGGCCAATATGAATTGACGTCTAGGGGATGCTTGCCTTTCTTTAAAAAACGTGCTATTGTGGACTCTTTAAAAGATGCTAGGACTTCGCCTCCCTCCTTGATGAAGTTAAAAACATTGTTCAAAAAAGGTACTAAATCAATGGCAAAAGTTTTATAAAATTCGGCCAGCAAGTCATCATTACCACAGGCTTTCCCACTTGGCTTACCAGCAAGGGGTCATCTGGCGTAGCCCACATACTCAGTTGGTTCACACGTTACCAGCCCCACTTCCCCTCGGCATTGTGGTAGACAGTGTTTGACTATAGCCATTTCAGGAGCAGATCCTGGCGCAGCATTCTAAGAGCCTTCATATCGCTATGTTGGGAGGAAGCCAGTGCAACTGAAATCAGTGGGCCTGCGAGACTTGGGACATCAGCGCAGTGGCTAGGAGCCCAGTTGAGATTGCGGCTGTTGTGAAGACATACTCGCTCGGCCGGTCAGAGGTGAGTGCGGCCAGCGGCAAGGAGTTGGGGTGGGTGCGCACTCACAGCGGCCATACTGTGAGCTGCTCTGTTATTCCCTGCTGACTCATTTTTCAAGTACACTCTTTAGTGCGAGCGGCTCAATTTGGTCAAAACTCGAGGGGGCCTTAAGTGATCAAGAACCTTAGCGATTCATTCCATCAAGGCCTGGTTAAAACTGGAGGGGGACCAGTGACGTTCCTAATGGCTATAGTGACAGCGGGACATAGATTGGCTGATTAAAAAAAAAAAGGATATTATTCTCAGCCCTCCCTTTTGCCAGAAGTAGTGAGAAATTGCAGGAGCAGTAAGTTCTACATATACTGGTGCTACTTTTTGGCAAGCAGGGACCCTTCTAAGAGACTTTTGGGAGAGACCATTGTTCAAAAGGAGCAACCTATTAGACTATGAAGCTCACTAGTTGCCTTCATGGCTGAGTTGGGATCCTGCACAGCTACAGGCTATCAAGGACGTGGGTTGGAAGTGGTATGCTCTCCACGTACTCAAGCCACTGCTTAGGGTTATGATGTGAAAGCAGCACTTGAAGGCCATCAATGCTGCTGGCGCTCTGCATACCCCCACAGCAGCCCAGAGATTAAAAAGGCACACTATTTAGGACAAGTCCGCTGCTGCTCGGGCTAGTCGCAGCCTCCAGCTGAGATTTGATCCCTCTATGGCAGCACTTGCGGGGGAGGTCTGTACATTTAGTGAGTTGGAGCTTGAGAATGGAGATTTGCAAAGGGGAGATGAGCCTGGTGCTCCCTCCATGAGGACTGATTCTGAAACTTTAAATAATTAATCATCTATGGAGACCGTGGCAGCGGCGTGCATGAACCATGCTGAAGCTGAAGACTATCCCTTATTTACAAGAGGTAAATTGACGGCATCTGGGACCATGAACTCACAAACAATAGGGGCAGAAGCCTTGGTGGAAGCAGCAGCATCCGCACCGCAGCAACTCATGGACCTATCCGCAAGCCTCCCCAATAGAAATTTGTCTCAGGGACTATGTCTACTGTAACCCAAAGTCAGACTCCACCTGAGGTATTTGTGAGGTCATCTGCCCCTTACTAGCTGGAGCAGGTTCATGAACAGCAGCTGGAGCTGTGGATGCACCAGTTGTGGGGGCGGCGAGGTAGTAAGGATCACCAAGTCAGGGCAATGCTCAATATGATTCTCTCAGAGATTAGGGACCTTAAAGTCTCACAGGCACTTGAAATTGCTATGCTACATGAGAGACTGTCTATGAAACACGTAGACATGGGGCAGCTCCCAGGAAGCTTCATGGAGACAGAGATGAGGATATCTGATCTTGAAGACAAAGTTGTGGTGATGCAGAAAACTGTTGCCTAAACAGAAACAGAAACAGAAAAGGTCCTTTTGGAATACAAGATTGAGGAATTTGAAAACTATCCACGGTGCACTAATCTCCACATCACAGGAGTTGCAGAAGGTTGCGAGGGGCAGCAGGTCCCTCCTATGGGGAAGTCTTTCATTAAAGCCAATGTATTGCCCGCTTTTTCAGAGGACTGAACTATAAAAGGGTTCATGGAGTTCCAGCTGAACGCTCTTCTTATTCAAAATATCTTTGCCCTATTATATTAGGGAATGTATTTTGGCTAGAGCAAATAGAGAAGAAACATTTTTCAACTCCTGAGATACCCCACTGCTGCATCTTTTCGGATATGTAAGCAATCTCTTTGCGTCATTGAAGGGAACTCGTCAAGATGCTGGATCTGTTTAGGGCACAAGGGGCCCACACTTCTATTATACAACAATCTAAGCTGAAGGTGCTAGTGAAAGGACAATTTCATGTGTTTGCTAATCTGAGTGATGCTCAGGAGTTTCTTCAAAAATGACGAATGTGACATAAAAAATGTTGCTTTTGAAGTAAATTGAATGGTGGATTATTCTATTATGTGTGAGTGTCAAGTGCCTGATGTTGATAAACATCTGTTTATCTGAGGGGCGGGAACTGTAATGTTGTTTCACATGTGTTGTTGGGTGTAACGTCATGGTACCCCTTTTTATTGGGTGCGGGTCGGGGGTACTCTGATACCTGGCACTTGGTTAGGGGGTTTTCAGGGTCATCAGGAGTTTTTGGGGTTGGGTGCAGGTTGGGGGGAGCACGTATAGAAAAAAAAAGAGCAGAATTACTTTAAAGTTGCAACATATAATAGATCTCTGGGCAGCAAGAAGCATTGTTACAATGGGATGTAAAGTCAAAGGCATATTGTGCAATGTGAATGGGATATTAAACAGATCAAAATAGGGTAGATTGATTAGATGGTTGGGCTCTTCCTCCCCCAAACGATTGTTTTTGCAAGAAACTCATCTTAGGAACGACTTTCTAAATATTCATATTCTGAAGCACTACCCTTATGTCTATTTTGTTTCAGTTGGTCTTGCAGTCAGGTGGGTGTCGATTTTGTTGAGCTGCCGCCTTGATTGGTTGGGTAGTGATGTAATCAGAGATCCACAAGGTAGATGGCTCTGGCTGAAGGTCAAAGTGAATGGAGCCCCATTAAATTTGGTCAATTACTATCCTCCAGTTTCTGATGATACAGATTCATTGATTTAGGTCTATAATATTGCTATGGGGCACTTGGGCCTTTAATAATAGGAGAGGGTTTTAATTTTATCCAGCAGTAAGCCTTAGATTCTTCGAACAAAACAAAAAAACAACTTAAGCCCTAAAAGGTTGTCGATATGCTTAAGCTTGATTTTTCATTCAGTGATCCGTGGAGGTGTGACCACACAGGCATCTCCCAATATACTTCTCAAAGCGTTACTACACCACCTCCTGCATTAACTTTTTGCTAATTTCTCATTCGATAAAGTGGACGGACTCTGATATTCGGGCTAACTTATTTTCTGATCATTCCTTGGTGTCTGTCATGCTGGAGCTGGAGGCACCCAGGGGTGAAATGCCCAGGTTGCAGTTGGGATGCTCACTTTTGTCGAATTAGGCCTGGCTTACAGAAATGAGGCAATATATTGAGAATTATTTTCAGTTAAACACAGGCACGGCCTTGCTGTTTTCTGTTTGGGAAGCCTTTAAGGCTGCAACAAGAGGCCAGATTATTGCTTATAAAGTGCAGCAACTTAAAGAGCGTAGAGAGCAAATCACTCAGCTGCAGGTAGCAGTAGATCAAGCCTTGCAAATTAAGAATAGCCAACCCGTACAGAGAATCATCTTGACATGGCCAAACAAAAGTTGAGAGATGTTTTTCCTTCTTGAGGAAATGAATAACTCTAGGGCTTACCACCTGTGATTATATGAGAAGGACCAACAGATGGGCAAGTTTTTAGCTTGGTCTACACAGGTGGTGGAAGAAGACACTTTTGTTAGGGAATTACAGAGTCACGTAGCAGGTGAAGTAGTTACGGAAAAGGCTAAGGTCTCTCAGGTTTTTTACAACATTAGAAAGTTCTATAAGAAATTAGCTATACGACTTCACAGTTGAGTATATTCCAATATTTTCAATCTTTCAGGCTACTGTGTCTGCCCGAATCTCATGATAAAATGTTTATCTCTACCATTTTTGTGTTAGAGGTAAATGAAGACCTCAAGCACTATCATGTTTTCACAATGTTTGACAAGAAAAGGAGGTAGCTCTCAATCCTTATAGTCAGTGTTTGAAATGGAAATATAAAAGTGAAAGTGCTCATTGTCCTCGGGTACCTATTTGTCTGAAGGTTTGCGTGTATTTTGCTGACAAATGGCACTTGCAAGATAACTCTGCCTTGTAAGTACTAACAACAAGTTTTGTTATTAAAGAGTTTTATTATGTATGGCTTTAATTGTATTTACAGTGATGCATTATACTTATGACCATTAGTGTTATGGTCTGGTACCGAAATAACATTAAGATTTGAAGATTTAACAAAATAAGTGGACAAACTATCTAGAACACTATTCCTTGCTGGATGCTCGTTAGCTTCTGACATACACACAGAAACATTTTGTGAATCCGGCCCTTAATTACTTTACTTTACCTTGGTGTTCAGACTAACAATTTGCATATCCTCAATGCTTACATAATGATCATTTAAGTTTATCAACTTTTTCTTCGCCCACTTGCAATTTTTCTGAATTTGTGGATATGTCATTTGTGAGATTAAAACTTGAAGGCTGGTATTTGCAATTCAGTAAGGAGAATTCATTTTAATTTTGATATCTGGAAAAACGTTCTATTCTTTCTGTCCTGCAGAATGCGTATACAGTGCTTCTATCGCCCTGACTTACAATGATACTATAAACGTTAATTTTCAGTGAGTTCTGACTATTAAAGACAGCATGCGAGGCATCTATTACTTTGTGGCCAGTCACTAGTAGCATGGTGTGAAAATGGGGTTGGAATGGCTATGGCCGGTCTTACTGATTATAGGCAATACTTAATTTCCTGCACTATGCTAATAGTAGGGGAGTGTGAAATTTGCGTAAATTGCTTTTGTTTAATTAGGTACAATTTGGGGAGAATTACTCAAAACTACATATTGTTATGCAAAATGCAAATCTGACATATAGCACTATACTTTAGCACAACAAAGTGTCCTTGCTTCTATTTGAATTCATTCTCTGTAGATTGGTGATCTAATGCAATGTGGTATAGCCCTAAACCTCCATGTTTAATCATTTGTTTTGATTCCATGTGATTCCTAATAATGTTAATTAATAGTTTTTACTAAAATGATGATGAATTTCTAGTAGGAAATGCTTTAAATGGCATATGAAAATGTGGTACTTCTTTATAGTTGCTGAAATGTATTAACAACGTTATTTCATTTTTAAATTACCTTAACATGAACACTGAATAAGCTTGTTAATGATGAATTCATAATTTTGACTATTATATATGCTCTAATTAACATAAAAGAATGATCCATTTTAACTTTTTCCGTTAGCCTATTTGAGGCCTGCAAGGCCCTGTTTACTAAATTTGGAAAAAATTGGTATTGGTTCACTATGTCATAGAATGTTGCACTGTTATTGGTTGTTAACATCAAAAAATGATTGTGGGAACAGAGTTTCTTCCTGATTAGAACAAAAGGTTTATTGGTAATTATTGAAATTTGATTGAAAATTAAGTTCTTTAAAGCATTGAAAAGTCTGATGAAAGGAGGTGTATTTGTATTAGTTAGCAAGGGAATATAGACTGCACCTGAAGGTACTCCAGTTCATCATGTGTTGTCAGAAGTATGTCTTCACCCATGTTTGTGGCTTGAACAGTGGCATAAGCTTACAGAGAAAGAAGGTGCATTGGTATTTCCCAACTATGGAACATTCAGTAAGAAAAATAGTGAGAATTTGAGGCAAATGTTATATGAGATGATACCTACACAGTATGATGTGTTTTATATTTAGAAACATATAGCTCATTAGAGACAGAAAGAGAAGTATGAGGGTAGAATGAAACAGCAATAAGAACAGTTTCAGGGGCAAGAAGGGATAATCAACAAAAAGCTTGGAGAGCAGACATTATAGAGGGAACTAGATTGTATCTGGTCATAACAAAGAAAGAAGGAGAAAGCAGTAAACCAAAGAATAAGAAAAGGACAGGGAAGACAGAACAGATAGCAGAGACAGAAAAAAACTGAAACTTATGAGAGTGATACGCATATTTTTATAAATCAGATACTATTAAATCGCCCTCCTCCATACAATTCTGAGGAGAAACGAATGTCAGGTGAAACACCGGAGACTGCAACATTTGATATACCTACTGCACCCATTGAACAAAAAAAGAGTCAGACAGTGTAGAGTCCAAATTTGAATCAAACAGGACAGAGTTTCAACACAAGCCTGCCAGTACAGAGTGCTAATGTGAATCAACCAGCACAGAATGTTAATTTGAATCAGCCTGTGCAAAACTTCAGTCCAAATCAGCCCATGAGAATGTTTACCCCAAAACAGACAGTACAAGGTTTCATTACGCAACTAGCAGGACACAGTTTAGGAATGACAGTTCCACAGAAAAATTAATTACATTAATCCAGATGCACTAACAGTTCCAGTAACAATAGGTCCAGTTGTTCCCTTATATGGTGCAGGTATGATAGGGAATAATGAGCATGCATTAAATGTTCCAAATGTTCAGAATGTTTCAAATTTTCCGAATGTCATAATACCCCAGTTGCTTTAAATGTTCTAGCATCAACAAGTGCTCAGGATTTGTTAACTCAAGTGATTCGGAAATAGAAAGAATACTTTCACTTCTGAGACCATTGACAACTACACAAGTCGCAGATCTGACCCCAATGACAAGTAAAACAGGGTTCACTCCTAATGCGAGGTTTCCTCAGAGATCGTCACCATATTTTGTACCAAGACCAGAAGAGACACTAAACATTAGTTGTAGAACTCCGAATAGGATGTTACTCTTTAACACTTCAGAAGAAGACATGTCTATTGCAAATACCCCTGATTGAGTAATTGCAGGTCCTTTAGGAAGAGAAGCAATGTCAAATACTCCAGTAAGTTTGTGAGGTTTCAATGCCCAGGAATTAAATGAGTTGCTGAATTATATAAGTCCTGCAGGTGCAACAGGAGAAGCAAATTGCAGTAGAAAATCAGTTCAAGCCCCAGAGAGAGAGGGAGGCCATTAGGAATACCCAGACTAAAGTTAGAATTAAAAGAGATGATACTGGAAACTATAGATCTAGCTTAGTTAGATACTTATAGAGAGAGTGAGGGAAACATAAAGATGTTTTCCATGAGAGACGTCCGTGGAGTAAGGTATGTTCATGTACCTTGGAGCTGAAGTGACATTCTGTCATTTACAAATGATTTCCTGAAATTGAGAGATAAGCTAGTAGAATGAAACAGGCAGACTGAAAAGATCTGTCAAACTTTCAAAATGTTTGTGGGGAGAGTTGAATATTTTGTTTGACATTGTGGTTCCGAGTGCTTTGTGAACTGAATGTAAGGTTGCTGTCGATTGGCCTGACTATGAACCTCCAAGCGATCCAGTGACTAGTGCACAGTCTGAAGAGGTGATGAAGAAGTATCAAAACGTAATTGGCTTTTTGAAAAACAAGGTGTCCTCTAAAGATATTGATTGGCTGCGGATGGACAAAATGACTCAGGAGTCCAAGGAGTTTATACATTGCTATTATGAGAGATTGTTGCAGTGATACTAAAAACATAGAGGCAAAAGATATGGGTCATTGTATCTTCAGATGTGTTCAGGGATTGAAGTCAGAAATAAATGCAATGATTTATCAGCACTTGATTTGTTGGCAGAACAAACCGATTGATTAGATCCTGTGGTATGCAAAGAACTGCAGTGATGAATTAGAGTTGAAGCAGAAAAAGGTGAAGGAGACGGTAATGGTGATGCAGATGGTTAGACAGAGAAGTCAGAATCCACAGTTTGCAGGTAATACTGGTGGAATGCATGGAACTCAGATGATGCAAGGTAATGACTATCAGCAGGAAGGTAGAGGTCAAGGTGTTCCTGCAGATCAGAACGTAGATGTGGATGTGTCGACTTTTAAGAGAACTAATGTTGTTATGTTAGTATATTTCTAGAGCACATGGCTACACAAACGGGCTTCCCAGCGCTAACAGGTGACATGAGGGAAAGTAAGTTGCTTATGCGAATAGATGGGTCTTTATCTGTCTTTTGAAACTAAGCAAGATGTTGTTGGCTCTTAGTTGAAACAGGAGGAAATTCCAGAGCTTCGCTTGAACGATAGGCAAAACATCGGCCGCCACTTCTGGCCCTCTTGATTCTGGGGGTGGTCAGAAAAAAGAGATTGTTAGACCTAAGATCTTGTGCTTTGCTGTAGGGAATGATGAGGTGCCTAAGGATATGTGATCTCTGAGCATGTTTTACTTTATGCACAATACATATTGTTTTAAAATATGTCCTTTTCTTTACTGGTAGTCAAGGAAGGCTGACCAAGGCCGAACGTGCGGACTGTGATGTAGGAGTATGCAGAAAAACTCTGGCAAAACTAATCTGTGTCACTTGTGCAGAAAACTAGCCATGGAAGAGGGGTTGTCCCCTTAATGTACAAAGAGTACAGAGACCCTGAATGCAAAATTCAACAGTGCCCAAAGACAACAGATGCAGGCTCAACAAACTTGATGCCCCAACAACAAACAAATGTTTCCCAACAGAATTTAAATCAAATGACAAATGTAGATTAAAATCAATTGACCACTCTGTTTCCTTTGATTGAAGTGAGTGATGAGACGTTTTCAGACGTTTTCCAGTTGAGGTGCCTTAAAGAAGAAGAATGCACGCTAGGTGAATCCTTATAAGTGGATCAACGTAGTCCATATGTGGATGGTGATGTAAATGGGCATCATGTGTCATTTCTAGTCGATACAGAAGCTACACACTCTACTGTATGAACATCAGAAGTACCATGCACACCAATTTGTGGTGTGTGATTCAAGTCCTGTGAGTTTGCTTGGACATGACTTGCTATGCAAGTTGAACTGTTCCATTTGCTTGACGCTAAGAGGAAATGAGATACACATGATTGATGAGGATGCAGCATTTAAAATTGTGAATCAAACTATGAGTGTCACACTGTACCCCATGATAACTTGTAATGACTAACGTGAAGATTTAAAATATACTGTGCCCCCTGAAGTTTGGGACTTTCCAGGAAAAGAGATAGGACTCATTAAAGGAGTTGAGCCTATCAAGATAACTGTGAAACTAAAAGCTGTGTACCCGAGAATCCCTACATACAACATGGCACCTGAAACAATTGCAGAAATTACCCCGGTGATTGAGTCCTTGATAGAACAGGGAATTCTAAGAGAGATAATGGGAAGTCCATGTAACTCTCATTATGGGACTGTGGAAGCCCAGTGGAAAATACTGCATAGTCAAGGCCCTTAGAAACATGTATGAGATTGTTGTTACATGTTGTCCCGTGGTACCAAATCCAGCAGTGATTTTATTTCAAATTCCATGTGAATGACTGTGATTGACCTGTTCCAAGATTTTTTTCTCCATACAGGTGCATGAAGAGAGACAGTTTCTCTTCACGTTTCGGTTTGGCAGTCATGTTCTGGCATGCTGCCAAGTCCCACAATGGTATGCTGAGAGCCCATCTATCTTCAACCAGATCTTGAAAAAGAATATGGAATCACTTACAATGCCCTACCACTCAGTTTTTGTTCAATACATAGATGATCTGTTAGTAGCTTCAAATACTCAGGAAGCTTGCAATTGCCCTGTTGAACCTCTTAGCTGAAAATGGACATACAGGGACCCACTCCAGTGGGGAACATCTGAAATTACTGTGTGCGGTAAGGCTCAATTGCAGTTACAGCCAAGAAGCTTCTGGATTGGTATAGCAAGTTAATGGAACTTTGAAGTCCTGACTGGCAAAGGTTTGTGCTTTTACCTTATTGAAATGGTCTGGCACATTGCCTCTTGTTTTGATGAGTTTGCAAAATACGCCAAACAGAAAAACAGGATTGTCTCCACACAAGATTATCATGGATTGTTCCATGAGACTACCAGCTGTGCCTGCGAATGCGCTTGTGAACATTACAGATGACCCGGTACTCGATTATTGCAAAGTACCATCTGGCGTGGTTTGTTCTGTCTCATCAGGCTGAAGAAGCTACAGTCCAGCTGCACCAGGAGTTGTGTCATGACTTGTGTTCGGGTGACTATGTCATGGTGAAAAAACATGTCCGGATGTGCTGCTTAGAACTGCATTGGAAGGAGACTTTCCAAGTTGTGCAGGTGACTGTGACAGCTTGTAAAGAGTGCTAGTCTCCCTAACTGGATCCATGCAACACATACTCGCAAAGTCCCAGGCCGCCCTGACTAAACAGCACCTGTTCCTTTAGCGCTGGTTACAGTGAGAAGAAGGGAGCAGGTTAATCAAGCTGTTGTGGATACTCAATTAACTGAAACAGCACAATTGCAATCTTAGGGGTCTGAGTGAGTCAACAGCAGTGATTGGAACAGAAGGGTTGAGACAGAAACAGTTGGGTCCGCAAAGCACAGAGGCTGACGAAGGACTTAGTGCTGTAGCAAAAAGAGTTGTGTCTGGAGATCATTGGCCAAGTGAACAAACGTGGCAGTAGTGCAAGTGCTCCCAACTATCCCCCCAAGACCGCACCAACAAACACAGCTAGGCACATCAACTTCTGACTCTAGACCGATGCCAGTACCCTTATGTACAGACCTCATCTGGTCACCAAACCAACGCACAAAGCCAGACGCACACTTGTTGCCATCTTTACTTCCAGTGATAGAATCAATTTCACCTACATCACTGCACTCACAGAACTGACCCCATCATCGTCCACTTTACCATCACCAATGCCCAGCACACCATCTCCAAGTACCATAGCACCCCGTCAAAGCTGAGGAAAGGTAACCGAGACCCTATGGACACAGGCCCTAGGCACCTCACAACCCAAGCCCATGGCAGACCTCAACCAGGCCGTCCAGAACTTCATCACCTGGATCACCAAATAGGCTGACAGTCGCCCCACTGAAACCAGCAAAAACCAACAACACCTCCAAGCCAGCAAAAAAATTGCATGTGACCAAGGACCCCTCTGACAGAGCCGCTGACAAGGGAGCCCTCAATAACTACCACCACCACATTAAGGCAGCCAAGTGTGCAGCAATCACTGCCCTCATTGACACCGCAGCCAACCACACAAAAGAACTCTTCAGAATCATCATGGAATTCTCCAACCTGACAGCCACAGAGACCACCATCCAGAATACTTCCACAGCAAGATCACTACCATCTACAACACTTTCGACCCCTAACCCACCACTTCCAGCCTAGACAACCTCTCACAAACAGTGAACACCAGCTACATGAAAACCACCTGGCCCCTGATCACCACACACCGCCGCAGCCATCATAATGTCCATCCACTCCGGGGCACCCACCGACCCCTGCCACCACCAGCTCTTCAACCTCAGAACCAACACTATTAGTACAGAACTAACCAGCAATCTCAACACCTGCATCTCCACAGCAGCCTTCCCGGAAGGATGGAAGCATGTAGAGGTCAGAGCCCTCCTAAAGAAACCCGCCGCCGACCCCAGTGACCTCAATAATTACAGACTGATCTCCCTGCTCCCCTACCCTACCAAAGTACTCAAGAAAGCCATCAACCAACAGCTCACTGAATATCTCAAACTAAACCACATCTCAATCAATCAATCAATCAAAAAAATGTATAGAACGCGCTACTCACCCGTGAGGGTCTCAAGGCGCTTGGCGGGGGGGTGCATGGAGGGTCACTGTTCGAACAACCATGTCTTGAGGTTCTTTCTGAAGAGAAGAAGGTCTTTGGTTTTGCGAAGGTTGGTGGGGAGGGAGTTCCAGGTTTTGGGGGCAAGGTAGGAGAAGGACCTGCCTCCTGTGGTGGTGCGTTGGATGCGGGGGACTGTGGCTAGTGCGAGGTCAGCAGATCGGAGTTGGAGGGTGGGAGTGTGGAAGTTCACTCTTTCATTGAGGTAGGATGGGCCGGTGTTGTGGAGGGATTTGTGTGCGTTGATGAGGATCTTGAAAGTGATCCTCTTGTCTTTGGGGAGCCAGTGAAGGGATTTAAGGTGTGGTGAGATGTGTTCGTGGTGGAGGAGGTCCAGGATGAGGAGTGCAGCTGTGTTTTGGATTCTCTGGAGTTTGCGTTTGAGTTTGAGTGTGGTGCCGGTGTAGAGGGCGTTTCCGTAGTCTAGCCTGCTGCTGATGAGTGCGTGGGTGACGGTATTCCTGGTCTCTGTGGGAATCCATTTGAAGATTCTTTTCAGTGTGCGGAGTGTGTGGAAACAGGAGGAGGTGACTGCGTTGATTTGCTGGGTCATGGAGAGGGAGGGGTCCAGGATGATGCTGAGGTTGCGTGCATGGTTAGTGGGGGTAGATGCAGGGCCTAGGGCCACCAGGAGTCGTCCCAAACAACTCACAATCAGGATTCTGAGCCAAACCGCAGAACAGAGACTGCACTAATCTCCACCACGGACAACATCAGGACCCTCCTTGACTGAGGAGCATCAGCAGCTCTAATCCTCCTTGACTTTTCCATGGTGTTCTATACAGTCTCCAACCACACTCTCCTCAACAAACTCCACAACATAGGCATTCAACAAAATGCCCTCAAGTGGATCGCCTCTTTCCTCTAAGGTGCCACTCAGAACATCTGCCTTCCTACCTTCTCTTCTGCACCCAAGAAAATGACTTGCGGTGTATGCCAAGGACTTTCCCTCAGCCCCACCCTGGTCCACATCTACATGACCCCTCTCAGAGACATTGTAAAATCCCATGGACTCAACATAGTCTCTTCTACCAGTGACACCCAACTGATCCTCTCGCTCCTCGAGGACCTCCACAACGCCAAAGCCCACTTCCGAAACACCATGACCAACATAGCAACATAGATGAAAGACAGCTGCTTCAAACTAAACACCACCAAAACGGAAGCCCTGATCTTTGGGAAGAACACCTCTGTATAGGACCACATCGGGTGACGAGCAAAACTCGGACCAACACCCACTCCATCAGACCACGCACAAAATCTCGGAATCATCCTCGGCTGCCAACTGTCCATGAATCAAGTAAACTCAGTCGCCTCCTACTGCTTCCACATCCTCCAAATGCTTCACCGAATTTTCAGGTGGATCCCTATCGACACCAGAAAGATCATCACACACACACCCTGGTCACCAGCCGTCTCGACTCTGGCAATGCTCTCTATCCCAGAGTGTCCTCCCAACCACTCAGAAGACTCAACACTTTATAGAACACCACAGCCAGACTCATCCTGAACCTCTCCAAGTGTTCCAGCATCAGGAACCTCCACTGGCTTCCTATTCAGAAGCGAAGCCTATGAGAAAAGGCCTCTTTTTGTCATGGTTAGCCCTCACATTTTGCCTAGTATGTGATGTAGCCTCAAAGCTGTTAGTGCCTAGGACCCCTGCTAACCAGGTTCCCTGGGCCAGATCTCTTTCCCTATAACTGTTATAATGCATTGGCACAATTGGCAATACCTTTCCCTGCCACTATAAGTCCCTAGTAAATGGTACTTAGGTACCCAGGGCATAGGGTACTAAGGATATGCTCCTGATGGCAGCAGCACAAATTGTGCTGCCCTCTAGGGCCATGCATTGCAGGTTGAGTATTCTGATGCAATTCCAAAAGACAAACTTGACTTGAAATACAGCCTGTGTGCCCTGTCCACTTTACACTGCATGCACTATAGGTACGTCACCTCTCAGCCTTACGGCAGGGTGCTCTTTATGGTATGTGGAGGCATGGATGCATGGATAATATGCCCCCACTGTGTCCTTGCCAAAACTGGAACAAGGTAAGTAAACAGGGCAGCCATTTAAATGCATGTGCTGGCACTGGTCAGTACGAGTTTCACAGCTACATGATGGCTACCCTGAACCCTGGGTTGTTTGGTATCAAAAAGCCCAGAACGATAAATCCAAACTGGTACAAGTATTGGATTTATTACCAAATGTACCCAGGGGCCACCGGAGAGGTTCCCTAGGCAAAAGTTAACTACCCTGGCATGGCTGTAGGCTGACAAGATTCTGAATCCTGCTCTCTGGGATTCATAACAAAGTCCCCCCCCTCAGGAATGTGCACTTCCCTACTGGTGAGCTTCAAAGGGCTTTCCCCTCTTGAACCTTGACCCCCAGGCCTGCTGCTAGCAGCAGATGACCAGCCCTGTTGCAAACCCCCACTTTTAGTGGGAGCAACAGCAGGAAAACAGACAAAGGGTAGGAGGAGTGCTCAGTCCTGGTTTGCATCACCCCTAAGGTGTTGCATGCGAGATGACCTCTATATTTATTTTCCCTCCATCTTGTATGGAAGGAAGATAGCCAATCAGGTGAAGGGAAGCATCCTCTGCCCAAATGAAGTGGTCACTTAGTGGGTGTAGCCACCCTAAGGTAGATGACCCATTGGCCACTACTTGGTACCCTCTAAAATACCCACTAAATACAGTATTTAATGGGCATCCCTAGATCAAGAAATCGGATTTGAAGGACAGAAGAAGACCAGCCACAAAGAAGTCCCAAGGCTTGAGAACTGAAGTACTGCTGCACCAAGAAAAGGTGCCAAACCCTGCCTGCTGCACCCAGGACTCAATAATCATAGCTGAGGGGTTGCTTGGATGTCGGACAGACTTTACCAACCCCTAGAGGACCTCCTCTCTTCAAAAATTGCCAAAGATCTCTCTCCAGAGTGAAGGTATCACTCTGCAACACGCAGGAACCAAGGACCCAGAGAAGGTAACTTCACTGACCGGCTGCTGACCAAGGAACTGGGTGTCTGAGTCAGACCAAACTTTGCCCGTCAGACCGTGATGATAATAAAAACCTGCTAGTGTGCCAAGATTGTTGGCACTGCTCCCTCCCGTAGCCAGAGTGTGTAATAGCCCTAGGTACTGGTCACCTCACATCGGACACCCAGAAGGACAAACCATTCTGGACTGAAAAATGACCAGGAGGAAGCTTCTGTCAAGGGACTTCTGGATCCACCGAGTCCTCCTACCAGAGTGCCTCCACTGCAAGCGACTTTCAAAGTGACCAACCTCCTGCTTCCAAGGGCACCTTTGCGCACAGCTCCTAGCTCACTGATTCGCTCTGCACCCGGCAGCCCTGTGCCCTGCACCGAACATCCAGCTGTGCCCTAAGGCTCCCCTACTACTTGCAACCTCAACACCCCAAAGGGATCCACGAGACTTATCTTTAAGTCTGCCTGTGCAGTGCTTTTCTAAGTGGTCCCCTGCAGTGGCCTGGCACTAGCTCCATCAACTTTCTGCAGCTGCTCCCACCGGAACCAGGAGTCACCCCAACTTCTACGGCTGGTCCGGGGTACCCAATGATGACTTCAACATACCTGCAAGAGGAGACACTGGTAAACGCGTTGCCTGATTTACTGTGAATTTTCTAAGTATTTCTCGATTGATTCCTATGGTGCACAATTACGCACAAAAAGACTAACTTTATTAAAACTTTAAAAATTCATAACTAAAAAAATAAGTACCTGATCTGGATGACTTTGGTCTTAAAAATTGAATAAAAATCTGCATTTTTTTTGTAAATTGGTCTTGAGTTATTCTTTTGTGTGTGTGGTCTCATTTATTGATACTGTAAGTAGAACAAATGCTTTTCACTTCTACAAGATTTGCCTAGCTGCTCGACCAAGCTCCCATAAAAATTAGAAAATTAGGTTGTCTAGTTTTTACCTCTGTAAACCAACATGTGGTTGTCTGGATCCCCTGCACAGTGTGCCTAACTTTGCACACTACATAGAGGGCCAGTCTCCTACAATGCCAATTTAAAATCCTCACACATGCTTGCAAACCTCTACACAACCAAGGGCTGTCTGACATCAAGTGTCCGACATCAACCAGCGACTAAGCTTCCACGTCCCCGCAAGACAACTGCCCCTTGCCTCACTCAATCTTGCACACATCCCCCACGTCCATCACAGCCAGGGACGCTCCTTCTCCTATGTAGCAGCCAGGTCCTCGAACAACCTGCCCCTCCACCTACGAACTGGTCCCTCCCTGATTGATTTCAGAAGGAGACTCAAGATGGGGACTTACAGCAGAGATTCAGCACCCTCAGTGCCCAGGTATTCTTAGGTGTGATAGTGCTGCGCTATACAAATGGTACGATTAAAAGAAGCTTAACAGTCTGATCAGAGTGACAGTGATACAGAAAGACCAGTAGCTTGAAGATCAAAGAGAAAGAGAATGCCTTGTCAAAAGTTTGCAGTACCTGAATGGACATATTTTCTAGCAAATATCTGGGAGAAGGATTTTGCAATCTTTTGTTTTCACAACACATATTCAGTTGAACATTTTTGAATTTGTTTGTGTGGCATAGCTGAACTTTGAAATGTCATTGCCACTTGACAGACTGAGACATTATATTTTAGATGTGATTATTAGTGAATTGCATCTGCGCATTAGAAACAATTGAACGTTTATTATAGGCATTTGATGGACCTTATAACAAATTAAAGAAGATTTTGCAAATTAAACTTTGAAAATAAATGTTTTTATTTTTCTTACTATTTACTTTGCTCACTACAAAAAGGAACTGAAAAGGGCAGTTACATTTTTTGCTGCTGCCATTTCATTTTTACATTTTGCATTTTCATTTTTGATTTTTGGTCTGAAATTAGAGAACTCATGGAATCCACTAGAGCCAACAGTAGTAAACCTAGGTATGTATGTGTAGGAGGTTTAGTTCTGACTATTATTTTGATGATTGCATTGCTTATTGGATTAGGTTTACTTACACCATCTAGAACAGAAAACATTAGATTGACTAGTGCCCTGAGTTCCACGATGCCCACAGGTGAGATGGTTCTAAAGGAGATCTTTCTCTAAATGCTTATTATACATTACTGTATGAGTATATTAATACCATGGACATTAAGAATTGATATGTATGCACACAGTTGCCCTCATCAGTTAGTGAGGGAATCACATATCATAGTATCCCTTTGATTTATGGAATTTCGTGTAGTTTGTTGCTGACTCTTTAGTATCAACAAGAGTATTTCCAGTATTATTACTCTATGACCTAGTTTTCACAATTGTCCCCATCATGAAACATTTAAACAGCACTGCCAAAGCCAAAAACATTGACACAGTGAGAGGTTTCTTTGAGCCAACATTGACATTTGGTACAGTACATGCCTATAGAAATAATTTAACCTGTATTCTTACCTCAGTAGAAAAGGAGTTTTAGAACAAATTGAAGATAGAAGAAGAGCAATGAAAGCAAAGACATAAATAGGAGTAGTAATCCATGACTGGGGAAAAAGAAGAAAAAATCCCTTCAGCAGCTGCCTTGACTTTAGACTGGCAACATGTAGGAAAACTATGTGTATACAGACCCAAATCGAAAACTGACACAAAACGTGTAGGGGCGAGTGAGTGTAGATGTGTTTTTGTTTAAGAGTGTTTGTACCTTTATATTGAATGGACAAGATCCAGCAATTCCAGGAGTTTATTTCATTTGTGGAAAGAATGCTTGTTTTGGATTGCCAAAAGAATGGTATCGTACCTGTTATTTAGGAGTCATTTTTCCAAATATTTATCATGTGGAACATTTTGATGATCCAATGTGGGTTGAGGAGTCAAATACCTGTGTCAACAAAGGTGCCAGTGCTTTAGGGATTGTAGGAGATATCTTTTGTGTAATGATTACATCTGTAGGAGTGATCCTATGTGACCTGAAGGTATGAAAGTTATCAACTATAAGTTGTCTACAGATACAGCAGGTGCCTTCTTGTTAGTTGACTCAGAAATAAATGTCATAAGATCAATGGTTTTGCAAAGTAAACAATGTTGCAGTTTTATACTGGATGACAGTAAGGAGCTGAGGAAGTACATTAAGAACATGACTGACCTGAAAAAGGATTTGAGAGAGTTAGAGGCAACAGGTGCCTGGGAAACTATAGGGAGTGGATTTTCAGCAGTTGGAAAGTGATTTTCAAACCTTGGTAGTGGGATGGTTGGAAGTATTTTGAGACCTTTACTGATAATAGCCATGTGTGCCTTAGTTGTGTTTGGTCTTTACAAGTTACGTAAGAAAATGAAAATGAAGAGAGATGAGAAGGAAGGAAGAAAAAAGGAGTTTGAACTTGAGAATAGATGAAGTATCAATTACAGTGACATTAAGCAGTTAGAGGAGTCCAGAAGATCTTACCTGGTACAAACTCAAAGATTTTGATCTGTCTCATTGAGATGAGATATTGTAATCTGATGTGATGACTTGATTCGCCATCAGACGGGGGACTGATGTAGCTGATATGTTATTGCTATTTTGATGTCACAATCATATATACGTGACACAATTTGCATTATATCATTTGAAGTTCTAGCAAGTTAACTATAAAGTGGTGCACTGAAAGTCCATATTAGAGTGCATTCGCTGTACAAAACTGATCTAATATGATGTGGTTTAGTTCTAAAACTCTCATGTATTCGTTTTGATTCCATGTGATTCCTAATTATGTTAATTAATAGTTTTTACTAAAATGATTATGAATTTCTAGAAAGAAATGTTTTAAATGGCACATGAAAATGTTGAAATTGTGGTTCTCCATTATAGTTGTTGAATCATACTAACAAAGTTATTTTGTTTATAAATTTCTGTAAAATTAACCCTGATTAAGCTTATTAAGGATGAATTAATATTTTTGACTGTTATGTGCTCCAATTAACATACATCAATGTGCCATTTTAATTTGTTTTATTAGCCTATGTGAGGCCTGCAAAGCCCTGTTTATTAAAATATGAAAAAATGCTTAGCCATTCTTGCTCACATGTCATTTCTTTCAGACTTCATTCTCATAGAATGTTAGCTTGGAAATAGATGTCCTACTGTTTTACTCATAGAGAGCATGAGAAAGTAACTAGAATCCGGTACATCGAAGAACTATGGGCATGGATGATATACAATTGTTTCAAATCATACTGGAGAGGAAAATGAATGCCTTTCCCACATTGGTAATGGGAATCTTTCCTGATGTTTCAAATGAATGTCATATGATGGGCTATCATTGGACAGCTAAACCTTCTAATTTGTGTGGTGTGAGGATGGACAAATCATTGTGCACTTTGTACATTAATTTACAGTTCCCCAGTTGGATTAGGGGGGAACCCCATTTGGACTTTGAGCAGATCCCTTTGGACTTTGAGAGGTACAGACCTCTTTGCCCTTGCCTTGCACCTTCCCTGATGCTAGATGAGAAAACTTAGATTTTCCTTTTGACCCATAAGAAGACACTTAACCAAACTTCTGACATGCTGACATCTTCCGTTTTTACTTGCTTTTTGCCAACTTTAGTTAGCTTTATCCTGCCCCAGATGTTGTTTTTTATATAATTATTTTTCTTTATGTTCTTTTTCCTTTTTGTCCCCATGTTTTTTAGCCCAGCACTAGAGGAAATTGAACTTTGTACCTTTAAGGGATCCCCACTTTGTTTAGAGAATTAATTGGAAAATTGGGGTTTATGCAAGTGCTTAAAATAACTGGTCAACATGTATTCTTAGAACACCAGGTTCTGGTTTATATCGCCTTGATCAAACTTTTAGTCTGTTGGATGTTAGTTATGCTTCGGTTCTTCCCAAGACTTGAACATCCAATGGTAATTCTGTATCTTTATAGAATTGTCTTGAGAATTTTCTATATTAATCTGAGTTTGTAATAACTTGGGTTTTCCTTGTGTTGCCAAATTGGTCATACTGTGAATTTAAATATGTGACTTGATTGTGTATGTTGACTTTGACTTTGTTTCCATCCCTTCTGCTAGGGTAAAAAGATCAGTTGATCTAACTTAGAGCAACCCTGAGTTGCTCCAACAACAGCAAAACGTATAACTTGGAGTATATATATTTACCAAATTACACCTAAAGTAATTTGCTCCGGAACCTAGCTGCTCTGGACAGACATAAGATGAGTGTAGAACCAGACACACTGGACACAAAAATATGCCCTACTTCGACCTTTGCCTTTAGGTTCACACTTTGTCCCAAATAACTCTCTATGAATGGTATAAGGCTTTTGTGCCGAACGAGTGATAGAACAGCTGCCCACAACATTTGGCATCTGGCTTCCATTCTCACCTTGAGCAGTAGGACCAGTTGAGTGAAAGCTGTATAGCATAGTTTGCACATGTGCACTATCTTGCTGTAGCCATCCTCTCAAAATAATGAAAACTGGGCTACCTGAACCCTGTGAACTGGCATCATGACCAGATGAACAGGATAAATCGTCACATACCAGGGGTTTTGTCTATATGTAGATGAGCTATGATGGGCACACTCCAATCCCTGGTGGTCCATTCATGGTTCACACCGTTGACTGAGAAGATGCCTCCTTCTGCGAATGTTCTCACTACTGGCAGCAATAGCTCCTGATCTTATTTAGTCCCGCACACAGAGGAGTGGTGGGACAGGCTGAGCAACAAAGGCGACCAAAGGATGCCTTCTCAGGTCTTCCCAACCCTTCTCCCACTGTGCCTAGGCTATACTGCGCAGGCTACTCTGTCAGAAAATCCACTCGACGAGTCAGGAAAATTAGTTTTTCAAATTAAGCAGAATTCTTCAAGATTAATACTTTCGAAAGCAAGAATCTTCAAAAATATAATTAATTCTGAGTTGATGGAACATTTTTCTGTAATGGCACCACGCTGCACGCACTTTGGACCATGGGAAGGCCACGCGAGGCACCGTGAGTTATTATTCTGCAAGACCAGGACACCACGTGGCAAACAAGATACATTGATAATTCATGAAAATATAAGTGAACAACAAATTGACAAAGACCTAGAATACACTTCATTTATTTAGCTCCCTTCACCCATGTTTCTACAGGAAGTAATTCTCAGGCAGGCCTGTCTCTAAACATTGTCCCAGCATGGTCAAAGGGTTCCAGGAGAATATTTGTTTATAAACCACAAATGCATGTGGAATAGCCCAGCATGCAGAGTGAATTCAGAAATCATACACCCTCTCAATACAACATCTCACCCTTTTCAAGAAAAAGTCTCACACTCTTGGAAGAAATGTGTCTTCCATCCTGTTTCTAGAGGTATGCCAGTGCATAAACTAGTCTCACTTTTGAACATTTTTGAAAACTGGAGTATGCATAGTTTGACAAGGCAGGGTTCATGGTTGCTTCTAGAATTTTCTGAGTCCTGGGCAGAAAGAGAATGTGCAATGCCCTTCTAATTTGCATACAGTGGCTTTGTGTTGTCTGCAGGAATACAGGGATATTGGTCCAGATCCCTGATGCATAGCTGAAAAATGCCTTTTGCCTTGTTTTTTTTTCTGGTTTGCACTTCTTTGACTCCTTACTAAAGCTGTCTTTGAGAGCCACTAGCTTATCACCAAAGTAAGCAGGGTGTCAGTCATTATAGATTTGTAAATGAAGCAGCTGTTTTGGGGGTGATGCTGGCTGGCAGTGGGGGCCTATCAGTGCTTAATTTGTAAATAAAATTGTGCCGGTGCTCAGAGCTAGCCTCTGAAACACGCAGCTGCTGCAATTAAATGTGTCAACACGGAATACTGAGGCAGGGTAATCCTGAAGCCATCTCGGGCCTTTTCAATACATTTGAAGCCACACCTTGCCCCTTCAGCTCACTCCTGCAGCTTTCTGCTATCTCCCATTATGACTCTTTTTCGTTTTTCTCTTCCTCCGTCTTTGCCAAATGTGTTTTTTGCTCGCAGCAAATGCTTGAGGCAGAAGATTAAGCGCTGGCCCTCAAAACTAAGGGGGTCATTCCAACCCTGGCGGTCGGTGTTAAAGCGGCGGCCAACCCGCCAACAGGCAGGCGGTAAAAAAAATGGAATTCCGACCCTGGCGGGAACCGCCAACACAGCCCGCCACTTTAACACTCCGACCGCCACGGCAGGACAAACAAACAGCACGGCGGTCACCGCCAACAGACAGGCGGCAGACAATGTACCGCCCACCCTATCACGACCCACCAATCCGCCACCTTTTCCAGGGCGGGAGCCCCGCCGATAAAAACACGGTAACAGACCACGAACGGGAAAACGCTCACCTCTATACACTCCACGAGGAATCTGGACAGCATGGAACCCGAATTAAACATCCTACCAGCTATTGTCTACCTGCTCCTCTACCAGGAGCACGAACGCCGCCGCAGGAGACAACGGTGAGTACTGCACCTACGACACAGGGGAGGGGGGAGGAGAAAAGATTATGGGCACACACATACGCAACCCCCCCCCCCCAAATCCCCACACACCAATGCAGAGCAACAAGTCAGAGTGACACCCTCTAAACCCCCCCGGAATAATGCAAAGACAAAATAAAATGATCATTAAAATTGAAGTATATTAAAGCATATTTGAACTTAAGTGAAATATGAAATTTATAAAATAAATATATTACAACATGAACAATGTATACATAGCCCAAAAGTCCGGCACATATTGGCTACATGCCATTGTTCGTGGGCCAATGTGCATAAACACATGGGCAAAGCCCACACACGAGACACGATTCCATTGGAGAGAACACTGCTGGGGCATCAGATAATAAAACCACAGGCACCTCAGGGGGAAGGGAAGGGGGGGCACCTCAGCCACATGAGTCCACGACGCCAGATCCACGAGGGGCCTACATGCCCACTGTACCATCCTGGGGAGTGCAAAGCCACAGTCTCTCAAGTCTCTACAGTGGGTGGATTGCCCACTGTACCATCCTGGGGAGTGCAAAGCCACAGTCTCTCAAATCTCTACAGTGGGTGGATTGCCCAGTGTACCATCCTGGGGAGTGCAAAGCCACAGTCCATCAGGTGGATTACAGACTCCACTGGTTATGGAGGAGGCATGGTGCCCAGAGTGCTTCGTGAAGCCCTGCCCGACACAGATCCGGCCCTGCCAATGGGCCAGCGGTGCTTGACAGGAAGGGCCCAGCGGAGCGGTGCTTGACAGGAAGGGCCCAGCGGAGCGGTGCAGAGACGGCGGGGCCCAGCGGAGCGGTGCTTGACAGGAAGGGCCCAGCGGAGCGGTGCAGAGACGGCGGGGCCCAGCGGAGCGGTGCTTGACAGGAAGGGCCCAACGGAGCGGTGCTTGAGATGAAGGGCCCAGCAGAGCAGTGCTTGAGATGAAGGGCCCAGCGGAGCGGTGCAGAGACGGCGAGGCCCAGCGGAGCGGTGCTTGACAGGAAGGGCCCAGCGAAGCGGTGCATGAGATGAATGGCCCTGCGGAGCGGTGCTTGACAGGAAGGGCCCAGCGGAGCGGTGCTTGAGATGAAGGGCCCAGCGGAGCGGTGTTTGAGATGAAGGGCCCAGCGGAGCGGTGCTTGAGAGGAAGGGCCCAGCGGAGCGGTGCTTGAGAGGAAGGGCCCAGCGGAGCGGTGCTTCTCACGGCGGGGCCCTGTTCAGCGGTGCTTTCTCACGGCGGGGCCCTGTTCAGCGGTGCTTCTCACGGCGGGACCCTGTTCAGCAGTGCTTGTCACGGCGGGGCCCTGTTCAGCGGTGCTTGTCACGGCGGGGCCCTGTTCAGCGGTGCTTGTCACGGCGGGGCCCTGTTCAGCGGTGCTTCTCACGGCGGGGCCCTGTTCAGCGGTGCTTGTCACGGCGGGGCCCTGTTCAGCGGTGCTTGTCTTGTGTTCCTAGGGAACCAGATCTGGCCAATTATTCCCGCTCAGTCGCCATCCGACCTTTCGCTTGCGGGGCCCTCCTGTGCTGGAGTCCTGGGCCCGTGGGTGTCCTCCGTCACACCTCAAATGGGGCTGGTGGGGCCCTCCTGGGCAGCTCGCCTGCTGCCGGACTTGTCCGCCCTGCTGCCCTTGCCCCCCTTGGCCGAATCTCTGGGGCCCTTGCCTCCCTTTGTGGATGGGCCAGGTGACGGTGCAAGGGTGGTGTCCTTGGGGGCAGCCGTCTCAGGCCTGTTGCGCCGGCCCTTCCCTTTTTTGGTTCTTTTCCCAGGGGGTGGGCTGGCTGTCCCCTTGCTGCTGGCCGATGTTCCTGCCCTAGGAGCTGGTGGACTCCAATAGCCCTGAACGATGGTCCTAGTAGGTGCAGGGCTTGTGGTGGCTGAGGTGCTGTTTGGACTCTTACGAGATGGAGGGGGTGGGTCAGGTGATGCAAAGAGGTTAATTTTGGAGAGGAACAACTTTTTAGGAGCAATGGGAAGGGTAGGTGCAGTGGGTATGGGAGTGGAGGAAGAGGATGTGGTTGTAGGAGAGTCAAGTGTGCTGTCTTTGGGTGCAGGTGCTTGTGCTGGAGGCTGTGGTGAGGTGGATGGCTGTTGGGTGGGTGGCTGCCGGCGTTTGTGTGGCTTGGAAGAGGGAGTGACAGACACACTGGGAGAGGACACAGGGGACGTGTAAATGGCAGTGGGGGTGGTGACTGCATGTGTGCGGACTGTTCTGGTGGGTGTGGTGGTGATGGACGTAGTGGCTGATGGTGGTGTGCATGCAGGTGTGAGTGGAGACGTCACAGGGAGGGAGGAGGGAGACGAGGAGGAGGGGGACACAGAGGAGGCAGTGGCTGTTGGCATGTCTGCATGTGGATGTTGCTTGGGTGAATGCTTGTGTGATCTGTGGTGCTTATGTCTGGATGAGCTGCCCTTGGGTGTTGAGGTGTGTGCAGGCTAGTCTGTAGGTGTGTCTGGGATAGGCAGAGGAACAGGGGAGTGGGACTGGGTTGAGGAAGTTGGAGGGGGGAGGCTAGACACAGGGACAATTGCTGCTGTCAGTGCTGAGGCCAGAGCGTTTTAACGATCGCTGATGGGCAGCCTGACCCGAATGAATGCCCTCCAGGTATGCATTGCTCCGATGCACCTCACTTTCTACCCCTGGATGGCATTCAAAAGGGTAGACTGCCCAACAATGAGCGTCTGGAGGAGGTCAATGATCTCCGCACTGAGGGCAGCAGGGGTAACTGGGGCAGGACCTGAGGTGCCAGGGGCGAAGGAGATGGCCGGCTTCGTGGCCGAGCGGGCACGGGGCGAAAGCTGAGGGGCTGCTGGGAGGGCGGAGCTGGTGCGCTGGGTGGCGGCTGTACCTGTTGTTGCGGTGGGCACGGATGTTGCCGCCACCACAAGGGAGCTCCCTTCCGAGGACGTGTCGGTGTCGCTGACGTCTCCACGGGTCCCTGTTGTGGAGCCCCCCTCGCCCTCCGTCTCACTGGTTAACTCCGAGTCGGTTGCAGGGCCCTCCGGGGCCATGTGAGATGCAGCTCCCTCGTGCCAGGGGTGAAGGAGATGGCCGGCTTCCTGGCCGAGCGGGCACAGGGCGAAAGCTGAGGGGCTGCTGGGAGGGCAGAGCTGGTGCGCTGGGTGGTGGCTGTACCTGTTGTTGCAGTGGGCACGGATGTTGCCGCCACCTCAAGGGAGCTCCCTTCCGAGGACGTGTCGGTGTCGCTGACGTCTCCACGGGTCCCCGTTGTAGAGCCCCCCTCGCCCTCCATCTCACTGGTTAACTCCGAGTCGGTTGCAGGGCCATCCGGGGCCATGTGAGATGCAGCTCCCTCGTGCGCCGATGCCACTTCTCCTCCGCCTGATGATGCTAATGCACACATGAACAGAAAAAAACAAAAAAAAGGGGGGGGAGAAGAAAGACATGTTGAGTGCATGCATTGGCGGCACCGTTGGCAGAGAGGACAGACACAGAAGCCCCCTGCACTATGCCGCGCATTCGGGGTACACTACTCAATTATAGTGACTTGGCCTACAAGTCTATGGACGACAAATGCACACATAGGTGAGCCTGGGCCATGGATAGCTGTACTTAGCACCCTACAGAGGTGGGGGGCGGGGGCACAGGGCCATGTCTAACGGAGGGGCCTAGCCTATAGAAACCGCCCTGGCCTAGAGATAGTCACAGCCCTCCTCCCCCACCCAGACACCTCCACTGTGCGCTAATATAGCAGAATGTGCTGATACTCACCCCCTTGTGTCTGCTGTGATGTCCTCACGCGCCCATCCAAATCGGGGTAGGCCACCGCCAGGATCCGGGACATCAGGGGGGTCAATTGACGACTGGCACCCCTCCTACTTTGGGAGGCCATCCCCATCAGAGCCTCGGCGGTCTTTCTGCTCCCGCGGCAGATGTCCTCCCACCTCTTGCGGCAGTGGGTGCCCCGTTTATTGTGGACCCCCAGGGCCCGGACGTCCTTGGCGATGGCACGCCAAATGTCGATCTTCTGATGGGCGCTGACCTATGTGACATGTACAGGGTTGAAAAAGAAATATCATCACTTTTCTGCATGGTCGATGTGAGTGGCCCCCCTCCCCAACCTTGCCATGTGGCACATGCTCTCATCTGTCGTGCGTTGCACTCCTCATTCGCTCCCCTCCCCACCATCTTACATCCACCCCACTCAACACAGGCATAGCCCATACTACGTGCTCCCAGTGTACTTACCTGTTGGTCTGGAGGACCGTAGAGTAGCGCATACTGGGGGAGGACCCCATCAACAAGTTTATCCAATTCCTCAGATGTGAAGGCAGGGGCCCTTTCCCCAGTCGCAGCAGCCATTGTCTCTTCCAGACCGAGTTCACAGCAGCACTTGCAGTATAGGTCCTCTCCTGTGGATGATCAGGTCTCGAGTGATTAAGCAGTTACAAAATGGCGGTCACGCCCGCGGCGGTGCGTACCGCGACCGCCGGCGCACATCGTCATTGGCTCCTGAGACCCATAGGGTTCAATGTTAACCAATGCTGCTTTGCGCCGCGGTCTTCGACCGCCTACCGCCACGGTGTGCCACGCCAGCGCATTGACCTCACATCCCATTGTCACACTTCACAGGTCAGGCAGCCGCCATTTCAAGGGCCCACATGGCTTAATTTCTACTGCGTCACACAGGCCTAGGCGTTGCATTGCCACTCATACAAGCCATTCAATGCATAGCGAATCATGTACTGTGCAAGCTGTGGTTACGTACCTGTGGGTTGCTTGACTCTGGGCTCCATGTTGTCCTTCCTAGGCACCGTCCGCTGGGACTTGCGAGGAGATGGAGGAATCCTACAGTGTACAGACCGCTGGTGGACCTGTCGACAATGGAAGAAAGACATGTCATACTTACATACAGACTTGACCGAGCCACTATACAGGAACTGTGTGCCCAGCTGGAGCCAGACCTGATGTCCCCCATTCGCCAACCCACAGGGATTCCCCCTCTGGTGCAGGTTCTGTCAGTACTCCATTTTTTGGCAAGTGGATCATTCCAAACAACAGTGGCCATATCATCAGGGATGTCTCAGCCTATGTTTTCTAAGGTTTTGTCCAGAGTGTTGTCTGCCCTGATGAAATACATGCGGAGCTACATTGTTTTCCCTGAGGTGGGCGATTTGGCTACAGTGAAGGGTGATTTCTATGCCCTTGGACATATTCCCAACATCATTGGTGCCATTGATGGGACTCATGTGGCCTTGGTTCCCCCCAGTGGAAGTGAGCAGGTGTACAGGAACAGAAAAAGTTATCATTCTATGAATGTCCAGGTGGTCTGTTTGGCTGACCAGTACATCTCCCATGTAAATGCCATGTTCCCTGGGTCAGTGCATGACGCGTACATCATGCGAAATAGCAGCATCCCTTATGTGATGGAACAGCTACAGAGACACCGTGTGTGGCTGATAGGTGACTCTGGTTACCCCAACCTGTCGTGGCTACTTACCCCAGTGAGGAATCCCAGGACAAGGGCAGAGGAACGCTACAATGAGGCCCATGGGCGAACTAGGAGGATTATAGAAAGAACCTTCGGCCTCCTGAAGGCCAGGTTTAGGTGCCTGCATATGACAGGGGGATCCCTAATGTACTCACCAAAGAAGGTGTGCCATATCATCGTGGCCTGCTGTATGCTTCACAACCTGGCTTTGCGACGCCAGGTGCCTTTCCTGCAGGAGGATGGTCCAGATGGTGGTGTTGTAGCAGCTCTGGAGCCTGTGGAGAGTGAAGAGGAGGAGGACGACGGGGACGACACAGACAACAGGGACACAGTGATACAACAGTATTTTCAGTAGCCCACAGGTACGAATCAACCACGCCATTTTACATTTACTTAAAGTCTCCTGCCTCTCTACTGTCTGAGTTCCCCCCCAGTTCCTGTTAACTGAGTTGTGACTTTCCTTCCGTTTTCAGAGCTGTGGGCCCCACTGCGTGACCTCTGCTTTGTTTGCCCATGGACTACAGCTGTGTGACAGTGGTATGTTGTCATCACAATGTAACTGAACATTTTGCCACCGTTATGTCTAATACATTTGTTCAAAATACAAGCAGACTCCAGATTTTTTTAGTGCAATAAGTGATTTAATTAAAGTGCTAAATTTAGGAACATGATTGTAAAACGGTGATGGGTGATGGTGGAGTAATGTCCATGGCAGAGTCCAGTTCTCAGTCTCACAGGTGCATTGTCCATATGCCTGTGGAAGGATGGAGCAGGGGCAGTTCAAGGTTGGACAGGGGGACAATGTGGGACAGTGGGATGACATCAGGGGGTATCGTTTGCTGGCGGGGGTCTTGGCATCCTACTCTGTCTTCTTGTGAGATCTCAGGTTCCGCTTGCGGGGTGGTTCTTCTTCTGCAGGAGGTGGGGTTCTGGTGGCCTGTCGTTGTGTGGGGGCCTCCTGTCCACTAGCGCCGGCGGAGGTGGTAGGCTGTTCCTGGTCCAGGCTAGTGACAGGGGCCCTTTGTGGTGCCACATGGTCCCGCAATGTGGTGACTATCTGGTTGAGGGCCACGACGATGGTCCCCATTGCGGAACTAATGTTCCTCAGTTCCTCTCTGAACCCCATGTACTGTTCCTCCTGCAGTACCTGGATCTCCTGGACAGTACCGTAGCCATCGTCTCCTGGGAGCGGTGGTATGCTCCTATGATGGAGGAGAGGGCTTCTTGGAGAGTCGGTTCCCTGGGCCTGTCCCCCCCCTGTCGCACAGCAGCCCTCCCAGCTCCCCTGTGTTCCTGGGCCTCTGTCCCCTGGACGGTGTGCCCACTACCACTGCCCCCAGGTCCCTGTTGTTTTTGGGGTGGTGGGTCAACCTGGGTGCCCTGTAGTGGTGGACACACCACTGATTGACGTGTCCTGGAGACAGAGGCATGGGCCCGCTGGGCGGGAGCTGTGCTGGTGTTCCCAGAGGGGGTTAGGTCTGGTGTAGCCTGTGGCTGTCTGTGGGGAACCGACTGTCCCGAGGTCCCCGATGGGCCGGGCTGGTCATCTGGGTCCAGGGAGACAGAGCTGCTGTCATCACTGGGGGCCTCTTCTGGGGGTGGGATGGACATCTCTGGACCCTCCGTGGCGGTGTGGTGGCGTTCGGGTCCTGCAGGGGTATAAGAGTATGGTTATTGCTTCTGTGTGTGGCATTTCGTGTAATGGGTGGGTGGCCGTGTACCCCAGTGCTGGCATTCCCTTGTGGGGGCTTTTGTGACGGTGGCTTTTGGGGGTGATGGGTGTGTGCAGTGGGCATGCTTTGGGGATGGGTGTCCATGCTTTGGGGACGCACGCAGGGCTAGGTTTTGGGATGGGTGGGTTGCGATGGTGAGCCATTTGCAAGGAGTTGGTGTGATGGGGGTGAGGGTGGGGGTATGATTTGGCATGCAGGTGGGGTGGGGGGAATGCAGTAGTGAAGATTAGACTTACCAGAGTCCATTCCTCCGCCTACTCCTGCGAAGCCCTCAGGATGCAGGATGTGCAAGACTTCCTCCTCCCATGCTGTGAATTCTGGGGGAGTAGGTGGGGGTCCGCCGCCAGTCTTCTGCACCGCGATGTTGTGCCTTGATACCTTCCCCCGTAGGTTGTTCCACCGCTTCCTGATGTCATCCCGATTGCGTGGATGCTGTCCCACAGCGTTGACCCTGTCCACTATTCTTTGCCATAGCTCCATCTTCCTGGCAATGGTGGTGTGCTGCACCTGTGCCCCGAAGAGCTGGGGCTCTACACAAACTATTTCCTCCACCATGACCCTGAGTTCTGCGTCAGAGAACCTGGGGTGTCTTTGGGGTGCCATGGGGTGGTGTGGATGAGGTGAGGGGTGGTGTATGTGTTGTAGAGTGTGTTGAGTGTGTTGGTGTGTGGTGTTTTGTGCATGGAAATTGTGTGGGTGATGTTGTGATTTGCCTCTGTGTGATGGTCTACTCTATGCTGTGCTCTCTCTCTCTGTCCTTCAGTCGCAATTGTGGTCGTAAGGGTTTGTGGGTGATGTGGGTGTGTGTTTTATATTTAATTGGGTGTGTGGGAGTGGTGTGTGTATGTGTCTCAGGTGTGTGTATTTTGAATTATCCAATGAGGTAGTGTTTTGTAAAGGTGTGTGTATTTTGACCGCGGCGGTGTGTACCGCCAATGGAATACCGCGGTTGAAAGACCGCTGCGGGGATTTGTGGGTCGGAATGGTATGGGTGTATTTCTGTTGGCGTGACGGTGGAGATTTGGTCATTGCCAGTTTCCCGCTGACCTTTGGTGTGGCGGACTTTTGTTGATGTCGGGTTTTTGGCGGTTTGCCAGTTGCGGGTCAGAATGACCGTGGCGGTTTACCGCGACCGCGGCGGTGTTATGGCGGCCTTCTGACCGGCGGTAAGCGCCTTTTACCGCCGAGGTCAGAATGACCCTCTAAGTGCCGGTGCTCAGCACCGGAAACAACAAGCACAAATTAAGCACTGGGGCCTATTGAGTTCCATCAGGCTAGGGTGATGTGGTGATATTTCTTCAGGCCCTAATGAGGTGCTGCAGCATTTAAGGTGCACTTGGGGATTTGGGAGACAATGTGTATTAAAATTGCAAGGTGGTTTCTCAGATACCCATTGTCAAATAAGTTGAGATCGGTGGCACAGAGGATTTTTGAGCAAGATATGAAAGGAAAGAAAACAGATGAAAATAGCTTGACTACTATTCAATGCACCCCTCAAGTCACTGTAAAACTAAGCAATGGGATTTAATGAGATAAATCTCAGTTCTAATACACTTTTTACTTGGGAGGTTATAACACACATGTTTGAGTGCTGTACAAATAACACATTATTAATTATGATGTTCTATGACAGTGATTAGCATTGTGGGAACCTTCATCCCAAGCCTATATGTGTAAAACTACCAGAATTCAATGATAAGAAGGTTAAACTGGTTTAACGTAATTTGTCCCGAGACATGACTGCAAGGCCCCCATCAATCCCCTCTGAAGTTTTTAAAAGTTCTAAAACAAATTATTAGCATACATGTAGGCAGCTAAAGACTGCGTTCCCTTTATAGAGTAGCATGATGCAGATTTAATGAACAGTTTTGAGAAATATATCCTTTCACCTACATATAATGATTTTCCCAGTTTTGCAGTGCACTTGCAAAGCATGCAATTAAACAATGCTGCGAGCCTGTCTCACTAACCTACTCTTTTCCTTGGGCCTCTGTGATGGAGTATCACTGCAAAGCCCACAAGAGGGGAGGGCAGTCCTCTGGGGTTGCAACGTAGCAAATATTTTGCCCACATTGACAGGCTAAATTGAATATGGCTGGATCTCTTCTGTATCACACTGAGCAAAAGAACTATGTCCTGGGATGCTTATTATTATAATAATAAGAAGGCGTTGAAATGAGTTCAGTCATTTCCTATCTGAACACGATCAATACTCATTTGCAGAAGGTTGGTCTGGGACAGAAATAATACTGTGAATAAAAACAACGGACTGGAATTTCACCCAAGTAAGGACCAGTGTCTGAGATGAACTCAATTACTCTTTTTTGTCACTTTTTCTTTTGCTCAGCAGAACAAAAGAGAAAAATATCTCAGCATAACGTTTTACGATATAACTACATAGACCAAAAATATTTGGCTCTCTCATTAATTAAAATCTCTTCAGTTTGAACTGTGAATTATTCCATACTGTTTCAGAGCTATTCTCTCTTTCAACTTCCTCAGCTACGTTACGACACTCCAAACAACTATGTGAAAATCTCACTAAAATCTTTTCAACAAAATTAAAACAATGCATGACAACATGTACTACTCCTTATAATCTTCCAATGGTAACTCATATCACCTAAACTCTGAATACTTTAAGTACATACCAGTATCCGTGGCGAACCTTGATGGCTGTTCCAACCTGCGGATTGATTAATTTATGTCCAGCTAAATTCAAAAACATATTCTCCACTGTCTCGGAACTCAGCTGCTAGACTTGTTTAACTGGTTTTAGGGCAAGGTATTTTCCCATTGCATGGAAACTCCCAATGTGAAATCCAAGTTTTAAAAATAAACACCCTCAAGATCTCCCCAGTGTTCTGCTAATCTCTATTTAACCATATTTGGCACTCCTTAAGGAGACTGTAGACAACTGTCATTTGGATAAATATACAGCACAAGCAGATGTGACAGAGTGAAAAACCCAACATACCCCTGATTAGTTCTTCTCACAAGTTATCCACAGGTGCTCCTCCTTGTGGTACTCTGGAGCTACGTCAATGAATCCAACTAGAGGAGAGCATACTACAATTGTTATGACTTGACAAATAGTCCAGTAAATTCCTTTTATACCCTTTGTCAAATATCAATAAGCACGTCAAACACCTGGTATCATTACCATGTGACTGGCTCTAATTACTATGATGATGGAATCTTAGGATGGCGTGGGAAAGGTATGCATGATATCTTGCCCTGAAGAAGTTCTGTAGTGTTGAAAGGTTTTAAATGCATTGAATATAGTGGTTTTTTAATATGTGACGAAGAATAAAGAGAAATCGAAAACTTTGAGGTTTTGCATTTCCTTACACTTTGAAGTGTGCCCTCCTCTAATTGGATTCAATATTCTTTCAGATGTCTTCCAAAACGGTTTCTGGCCGTGACATAGTACAGAACTGGTGATTCAATTATTCTAGAAGGCTTTCAAAGCCAACCTACTCCATCCCCACCTAAGGTCATATACAATCTCAGCATCCATCTCAACACCAATATATCACTTGAAACACAAGTGACTAAAGTATCTGGTATGTGCTTTGGCCAACTCAAGGTCTTGAAGAAACCTTCACCTTACATCAACAGTGACTGTCATGCAGTGGTTATCTGAAAGAGACATCTAGCCGCCGATTCCTTACTTTAGAATCTTCCCTAGGCGCAAGCCTGGATCCGGAAACTTTTTTCATAGTGCATCTGCGCGTTGATAGAGGGCAATCGAGTGACTCCGTGTTGACGTTGTGCACCGGATGTGATGTCAGCGGAGTCCATATAGCTCCCTCACCAATTCGCTAACATCAGATCCTTCTTTTCTGCACTTGCAGGGCAGATCCGGTAACGGTTGGTCAGGCTGTTTCTTGCCCTACTTTGATGTTTTCTTTGTACTAGAACAGTGTGCTTTTTATATCTTTAGTTTTAGTTTAGTTTTATGTATTTATAGAGCGCGTAGCTACCCTAGGGCATCCCAGCACTGAAGGCACAGGAAAGTTCTTGAGAGGAGCAGGAGGGAACAGGCTAACGCCTAAAGAGAGTGGTTTTCAACCTCTTCCTAAAATGAGATTCAGAAGGCTCATGGCGGAGCTCAGAAGGTAGGGCATTCCAGAAACGGGCAGCCTTGATAATAAAAGAGTTTCCTCCCCATGATCTATGGACATGGGGTATATGAATCTGTAGAAGATGATCTCAGATGTGTCGAAGTAGCGTAAATGGAGATACGTTTTCTGAAGAAATGTGGACCTCTGTTATGTAGGGCTCTATGAGTGATACACATGGATTTAAAATGTATGCGCTGTTTGATCGTCAGCCAATGGAGTGCTGCAAGAGCCGGCTTGGCAGATAGATGTCTGGGACAGTCGTAAGGAGCCTAGCTGCTGTATTCTGCACAATCTGCAGTTTCCTTATTACATAGTCCGGGGAACTAAGATAGAGAGAGTTCCCATAGTCCAGGCGGGAAAGAACTAATGCCTGGACCAGGATTCTTCGGGATGAGACAGGAAGAAGATTGAGAATCTTCCTAAGAGATCTAATAAAACCAAAGCAGACAGAAGAAATTTTCTTTGCTTGTAGTTCCATCGTAAGACGGGAGTCCAGTACAAAACCTAGGCTTTTTACCTGTCCTTTAGGCGGAGGCAGACTGGTAAAGGCCTCTGAGTAACATGTTAGAGGGGATGCTGGAGAGCCATTGCCTAGGATGAGTACTTCGGATTTGCCATTGTTGAACTTGAGTTTGGATTGAAACATCCAATTGCCGATGTCCCTCATACAGCTGGCTAGGTTGACGGAGGGAGAGTTCCCAGTACTAGAAAGGGAAACCACTAGTTGAGTATCATCAGCATAGGTGACCAAAGAAAGATTGTAGGGAGTGACTACTTTAGTCAAGGAGGATAAATAGATATTAAAAAGAGTTGGACTTAAGGAGGAACCCTGAGGGACTCCACAAGTTAGGGGAACGATGTCCGAGAGAAAAGAACGGTCCAAAACTTGGAAGGTTCTTCCTGTGAGAAAGGAAGATAGCCAGGAGAGCGCTAGGCCTCCCACGCCTGCATTGGAGAGTCTGTCACAAAGGAGAGAGTGGTCAACCGTATCAAAGGCTGCGCTAAGATCAAGGAGAATGATGTGCTGTGTTGTGCTCTGAAGCCCATTTGAGTGGGGTGAAGGAGCACATTACTCTCAAAATAGTTCATCAGTTGCAAGTTTACGTGTTTCTCCAATATTTTAGCTAAGATGGGGAGAAGAGCAATGGGTCTGTAGTTATCCAGGACGGAGGGGTCAAGTTTTGGCTTTTTAAGAAGGGGTTTTACGATCGCATGTTTGAGAGATTGGGGAAGAATGCCAGAGGTAAGGGAATTATTAAGTATTCATGTCAGTGGAGAAATAATGATGTCTGCGGCCTTTGCCAAAATAGCCGGAGGGGCAGGATCCAAAGGGGAACCTGATTTGATATTAGTAAGTAATTTAAGAGTTTGCACATTGGTGAGTGGTAGAAACATGGTTAGCGAGGACCTAGCCGGTAGGGAGTTCACCACCTGCTTGTCAGATGACTTCTGGGGCGGGACCAAAGAAAGGCCGGTATATAACTTTGTAACCTTGTCCTGGAAATGAGCTGCTAGTTACTATATATAGTGGAAGCTTCTATCGAAGAAGCCGGCATGGGAACAATAGTGAGTTCTTTGAAAATCTGAAATATTTCCTTCTGGGAATTGGAGGGGTTCTCTATTCTCTTGCTATAATAGATGTTTTGAGCTGACTTGATGTTCTGATGATAGGTTCTGATAGCTTGCTTGTAATTTTCTTTAGCTAAAGAGCTGTAATCCTTTCTCCAAGTCCTCTCTAGTTTTTTGCAGTTTTTTCTGAGTTCTAATAATGAGGACGAACACCATGGCTTAGATTTGTGATAGGGTTTTTTTATTCTTAATTTGGTAGGCTATACTAGATCTAAAGTGGTAGAGATCCAGCTATCGAACCGATCCGGAGTGTTCGAGGGGGGATCGTCGTTAATCATGGTGAAAGCACAAAGTGAAGTATCCCAAAGACTTGGTAGCTGCTTTGACCCGGTGCGCCCTGAGGTTGTTAGCCTGGGTTGAGGGTCTCTGTGGACATCATAGGGAAAATTAAATGAAAGGAGGGAATGATCCATCCATAATAAAGGCAGCGAGGATGAGAGGGTAAGATCAGGGATATTGCTAAATAGCAGATCTAGTGTATGGCCTTTCACATGAGTAGGGCCCGTGACAGATTGGGTCATATCTAACGCAGTAAAGGAGGTTAACAGGGATTTTGCCGAAGGGCGGTCAGGATTGTCAAGATAGATATTGAATTCCCTGAGGACGGTTAGATTTGGAGTCTTACCTATAAGACTAGCCACAGCCTCGGGTAGCGCTTCTAAAAAGAAGGCACTAGGGCCAGGTGGGCGATAGAGAAGAATTCCAGAGAAGGTAAAAGTGGCTGATAGATATAGGGAGAAGGTCATTCCTTCACAATCTGGAATCCTAAGTGGCAGTGTCAGACACTTAATGGTGTTTTTGTAGATAATTGCTATACCACCACCTCTATTCTGCGGTCTGTCTATATTGGTTATAGAGTAAGATGGGGGTAGGGACTTGCAAATATCGACTGAAGAATCTTCGTTCTTCGGGGTTTAAACCCTATGGGTCCTGTGGATGACAAATGATGGCTACAGACCCCCATTCAGTTTGCACGTGGTGCCTGGGTGTGCATCATGACGCCAAAGAGTGTGACTCCTGTCAGCAGCTTCTGCTAAAATCTCTACAAAAGCTTAGGATGAGGCTTCCTAGCGACGCAAATATCGAAGTCAACTCGGTCTTCCTGTCGAATGAGGTCTCCTTCTCAGACTGACTTACATTCACTGGGCTGTTCGAGGAGTTGTTCTTATGAACACCATACTCCATCAGCTTCCAAAGGTAAGTCTTGCAAGTGGTTAAAACCATGAAAGTTACCGACTTCCCCACATACGACCTCCCATCATTCCTTGGTTGAGGAGACGAGGTTGGAATCTGCCCCGCATATTCCTCCCTTTCCAGGAGACGGGGCAGCTCTTGAACAGATCCATGAATATTATGCTTCCCTTCATGCTTTCTTTGGACAGTCACACCTCTCTGGAGTGCCTGTGGTCCCAAGGAGGTGCAAAGTGCCTTGACTGTATTCACACCAGTAGGTTCGCCCTCGGCTTCAGTTACACCTTCGGCATCAGTTGACAAAGCTGTTATGACGCCGGTTGCAGAAGTGGTGAATCTGGCTTTTCCTTCAGTGGAATTAGCTTCAGATCCCCTATTTAATGTCCTCCATCAGAGTCAAACAGAGGTTGAACCAGTGCTTCCTTACAGCGAAGCACTACATGTTGTCTTGTTGGGGGCTTGGGCTAAGCCTTATACAGGGGCCCCTGTTGACTAGACTGTATCCCACAGGCATCGACCTGCCCCTGATGGTCTACCCTGTCCAGTTAGACATCTTACTTATCAAAATTTGGTGGCGCAGGCCGCTTTAGCTTTCCATGATGTGGAGTCTCTCCACATATTCCACCTAATAGAGAGTCCTGGGGTCTAGATGTTTGTGGCAGGCATATTTTTGTCTCCACAAGTTCTGCTTTGTGCTCTGTGAATACATCTTGTGTTCTTGGATGTTTCTCTCATTCTTTATGGGACAAATTAGCGAACATTTTACCTTCGCTTCTGGAAGACATCAGGAGTACTATTACTCCTATGGTTCAGGATGGACAGCACACAACGAATTATTCATTTGCTGTGGCATGGTCACCACAGATTCTACGGATAGAGCTATGGCTTCCTCCGTTGTGTTACGTCACCGTGCCCGGCTACGTATCCCAGGAATTTCAGAGCCAGTCCAATCTACATTAATTGACATGCCATTTGATGGTGCCCATTTATTTGGTGCCCAGGCTGACTCTGCTTTAAGGTTTTTTTCGAAATAGTACGGGTGGAGCACTGAATTAGCTTAGTTCTTCTCTATCGTTTGGCTAGTTCATAACATCTGTACTGTTAGTATGGTGCTATTTGTTCTTAAAAAAATCCACAAAAGAGTTTTCCTTCGGCAGGGCTGTGATTTTTTTTTAGTTTTATATATATATATGTTATAATCTCATTAGAACACCTTGTGGGTCATGCTTTGCAGGTGCTAATTTTCCTTTACTTGTTATTATTGTAATATAGTGCCATGAAACACTATTGAGTTTTTCAAGGCCTGATGTACAAGGCTCCTTTTTTTTAATCATCATTACTTGATGTAAAGTAATGACTTTCTACTTCAAGTTTGTCAATAATAACCTCTTAGAGGGTTATCATGTTTCACTACACCTGAAACAGGGAGCTATTGTTTACTTTACCCTGAAGAAATGCTTGTGCTTAAGAGTTGTTACCTGTATGATATATTCCGTACTCTAAGTGGAGTATTTGAATATTTGCTAGTATGCTAGAGCGCATTTATATATGATGTACAATCCTTAACTTGTGAGCTATTACACCTTCAATGGAGGGTAGAGAATTGATCCCTCTGCAGGCAGTTACTTTTTCTCTCTTATGAAATTATGGATTTATACTAGTGTCCCTTATAGGGAACTGAAAATATTACCACCTGTGTAGGAGTGTCAGTATATTGTTTATTCTCTATTAAAAGACATTTCTTATAATGATTGTACAACACTAACGGTGTTTGCCTACAAAGTGCCTTTTGTACTGTCAAATAAGTTAGTTATTGATCTACACTAATTGAAAAGTACATTAATTTTAACCTGTGATATGGTAATATCAGTTTTTGTAATTTTGGTAATGGACAGAAAGTGTCTTCTTGAGGACTTAAGACTCTCCTTACTTTAGTCTTATAGGGTTCATATTAGATACTTATCACAGTTTATGAATTTTCTATGCTTTAGTGTAGACTTTTCTATGGTATCAACATGTTCTTTGAACATTATTATTTCTTTTTATGAATTATGTCACTTGATAATGGGGCTTCATTGAGATGTATCTCTTTGTAGATTCTGTTCAGTCTTTTGTGTAAACTAATTAATATATAACTTTTTAGGAGTTGTTCTATGTTTTTGCATTTGTATTCAATAACTTCTTCCTTTTGGAAGGGTTTTAACCTGTTCAAGGTGTACTTCTTCTTTATGGAAATATTAATATGTTTTATGTTTGATTAGGTTAATTATTGAGCTCACACTTGAAGTGTTGTCATATGATGGATTCATCAAATTTGGACGGATTATTTTTGTTTATGAATCTGCTAAAATTTATCGTTTTTTATTATGGGTACCCTTTCTAGTCATCTGTAGATGAGTCTTATTTATTATGAGAGTCATATATTGACTTTGATTTCTGCTACTCTACCAAGGCCTCTATTGCAGTAGAAAAAAAAAAAAAAAAAAAATATAGAAAAACAAAATATATATATATAGACATATATATATATGTGTGTGTGTATGTATGTATGTTGGAAAGTGGGTTATTGGTAAGGGCAGGTAGGTACCTACACTTATCAATAGGCCACAGTCCCCCACTAGGTCCAGTCAAGGTCTCAATAAATTAATCCTTGCTCAGTCCTTGGTAGCTTGACCCACATGCAGTTAGGCTTAATTTAGGAGACTGGTGTGTAAAGCATTTAATATCAACAAAACAGTAAATATGTAAAACACAACACACAATAAAACTCCAACACCAATTTATAAAAATAGTAAATATTGTTGTCTTTAAAGTGACACCAAAACGGCAAAAATCCAATGTAGGGAACCAGCGATATGAATTTTTAGAGATTAAAAGTAAAACTAGCTCTTAGAAGCAAATAGTGCTCAAAGGGCTAAAAAAACAATCATTTTCAATGCAACAGGTCTCGCATTTGTTCGAGTTAGAGCTATTAGCGTTGTAAAGCAAAAAAAAACACAGCGTGATCACGCTATGTAAAATGCAGCGCAATCGTGCTGCATGTAAAATAAACAGATAAAGTAGTCCGGACTCCAGGCTGAAAACATCGAGCCTTGTATGTTTTTGGTACTTTACTGGTGCTGTGTAGGTGGGCTAAACACCGGAAAAGGCATGACATATGCATGCCTTTCACAAATGAAAGCAAGCGGATTTTAAAAGGCAAGCCCACAAACCAATGTAAGTGACTGACGTGGCATGGGCGCGGTTTGAAGCCCAAAGAGAGATTACAGAATGGACGGAGCACTTTGTGCTCGCCCATAAAAAGGCACACTGGACAGGGACAAAGTGCAGAGTTCAGCCCACCCATGATGTAACACTTTTACACTTATTTTCAGAAGTGTTTCTTGATTCAGGAAAGTCGTCCACAGCACCAGCCAAGGGTTCAGAGGCTCTGCCTTGCCTCTTGGTGTCTGGGACTACAACTCCCACAATGCCCATCTTCAACCTATGGAGCTTTTTACAACAGTTGCTCCAAACTTCTCCAAACATCTGGATCTTCTTCCAGAGGTCCTTTTTGGGTCTTTGAAGTATCCACAAATTTGAACTGAGGTTCCAGAAGCTCTGCATTGCTCCTTGGATGTTGGGACTAAAGTTCCCAGAATGCAACTGGTCAGAATTCCCAAATGGCCAATGGACACTGGTTGGCTGGGCTCTTCTTGCAGGACTTGATGCAGGGGACTCTGGCTAGCTTCTTTTTACCTGTAGCTTAGAGGGAGTACACTCCTGGAGTTGCAGAAGCAAGTCAAAGTCCTTTTTCTTGGTGAAGCCCAAAGTGTGCAGATGGTGCAGCCCTTATGGGTGCAGTCCTTCAGGAACAGACCAGGGGTTCAGCAGGACAGTCCTTCGTCTCCAGTATTTTCTTCCAGCAGGGATCTGAATTGTGGGACAGCTCTGCTATATTTATCCTTACTTCTGGGTTGGGAATCAAGGGGCGGGGTGCTCCTGTACAATGGGGTGCAGGGCAAACATCTTCTGGCTTGTCCACTTCCTGTGAAGTGTGGCAAAAATCAATCCCAGAAAGCAACATTCTCTAAAAATTCAACATGGAGAAAATGCATCCTTGGAGGTTAGATCGGGCTGAGTCCACTCACTGGTGTGACTAAGTCTCCCTTAACACACCCATTCCAGCCCCTCTCCTAATATAATCATTGGGGCTCCCATGTGTGTGGAGGAGCAGGAAATGTGGAGGATCCAGTTTCTGTCCCAATTGACTTTCCCTCCTTTGAATACCAGTTTGGCTACTCCTCCCCCATCCTGCTCTGCAATCTGCTGCAGCAGATCTCCTACCACAAGATTATTCCTTTGTCACAGCCCAGGTCACTTAACACCCTCATCATACCAGAGGCTGACCAATCAGGAAATGGCACTACAGGGCTGAATTTTGTAACTTTCAGAAAAAGTTCTAAAACTCTTTTCCAATTATATTAAATTGAACATTCTGTACTATGTCACGGCCATTAATATATTTAGCTCATCATATCTCTATTTGAAATAAAACTTTATTATTTCAAAATAAAGTCTCCCAATGTTAGCTTATGGAGCCCCTTGACTACAATAGGGGAAAACAAATGTGGCTGTTTTTCCCCTACCAGGGCTTATAAAACATCTCTTATAGAGTCCCTGCTTATATTTACACTGCACCCAACCATTGGGGCACCGAGGGCAGAACTTAGGATTGATTTATTTGTAAAAATATGATCGAATTTGGGGTTAATTTTAACTTAAAAGCAGCCAGCAAGGCAGGCCTTCCTTCACAATGACACTGAACACCACACCACATCAGTGCACCTATTGGTACACAAACTATACTGGGGTCCCTAAACCTACATGCCCTACCATGTACTAGAGACTTATAGGTAGGTTGTCAGAGCCAACTAAAATTAGGCCTAATTTGCATATACCATTTTAAACGGAGCACTGGCTCTGGGACTGGTTAGCAGTGCCCAGGTCCCAGTCAGAGTCAGAAAACACCAGTATCAGCTAAAAATGGGGGTGAAAAGTGAGAGAGCTTCTGCAATCAGCCCAGTGTTCCCACAGTGTATATATATATATATATATATATATATATATATATATATCATATATATTTTACAATTTAAAGTGCACTCCAGGACAAGTGAATTTAAGAAATTGAAAATTTTATTGCCAATGCGTTTCGATCTATCCACTTCTTCATGCCCCTTAAAGTAATATGTGCATAAAAAAAAGAGCAAACGGACTATCCACACTCTTAATTGGGGAGAAAACAGAATCATGTAAGAAAACAGTTGCTATTGTGTAAATTAATGCATAACAATGTAAAGTACTCTCCTAAGTCATATGAGGCCAAAAAATGCTCAAACAGCATATTTTCAAAATAATAAATAATGGTGAAATGATCATTAAGTTCTCTGTACAATTTCATAATAATGTGCATATCCTGTTATATAAATCCATTAGAACTCAACTGGGAATCTGCAGCTTGATGTCTCTATAATTTACTTACCGACGGGAACCCATTTTCTAGTAGAGACAGGATCTACCCGCAGATTCCTTAACAATACTCCCACCCGCCCCGCTCTGTGAACTGTCTTCCTCTTCTGTCTAAGAAGATTTCATTGTGGAAATTAACACCTAAAATTAAGAATTTGGTGAATATATATTTGACACAAGGCTGTCTTTTGTTCAAAGCAATTTTTTCCAATAGGAAGTTTCTATGAGTAGCTTCAAGTTTTGAGCACAGAAAAAAGTCACTGAAGAAACTGACATTGGTGCGTCAGCGAGGGAGTTATATGGACTCCGCTGAAATCACATCCAGTAGAAAATATTGATATGGAGTCATACAACGCCCTCTACCGACGTGCAGACTTACTATGGAAAAAGTTTCCGAATCCAGGCTCGCGCCTGCGGAAGATTCTAAAGTAACAAATGTGCAGCTTGATCCTGTCTCTACCAGATAATGGTTTGTTGAAGGTAAGTAACTTGTTAGTCAAAGACTTAATTCAAGTTAGGCTGGATTATACTGAAAAAATTTATTTAGCTGCCTCCAAAAAACTCTACCTACTTTAGCTTGTGAAAAATGCTGCTACTTGCCTCTTATTTGGCATGGCAAGACATGACAAGATATCACCATTCCTAAGCAACTCCCACTGGCTACCATTCAACCTAGAGTTGCGTTCAACCCCCTGTGATTCTACTAGAAATCTTACATCACCAATGTTCTACCTATATGCTCTACCAATCACTTTCCACTATCACTTTATAGGACACGTAACACGCCCAAAGCCAAATGTGTGAAGTCTGTTGGAGAGAAGCATCCTCCCCTGGGCCACACAGCTATGGGCTAGTGCTTAGAAGCCTAAGGGAAGTTGTCACACTCCATTGGGCCTCAGAGCCTGGTTTCCAGTGCTGTGAGGTCCAGAGGACCTCCCCTGTTGGACCTCAAAGCCATGGGCTAGCACTATAGCGACCAGCCCCCTTTCCTCGGTTTTGCAGCTATGATGCAGTGCTGTCAGGCCCTCAGGAGGAGGCCCCCACCCATGGTTTAGCCTTGTGATGCCCATGGGAGAGAATTCACTTCCCTAAGCCTCACAGCTATGGTCTAGTAATGTGAACTTAAAGGGAAAAGGCCCTGATCCCTGTGGCCTCACAGCCATTATTTAGTGCTAAAGGACCACTACCTGAGCCTCATCACCATGATCCAAAGCTCCATGGTCCAGGTCTTGGGTCTTTCCCCTGGGTCTCACAATCATGTCTAGTGATGCAAAGCCCATGGAGGGAAGTCTCCTTCTCTGAGCTTTGGATAAACGTCCCAGCTTGCAAACATTGTCCTGAGCTGCAACGCAAGGGAGTGGGATTACCTCCCATAGGCGTTACAGCTATGTTCTGGTACTGTGAGGTCCAAGGGAGCGGACCCAACTTCCCTGTGCCCTGCATCTGTGATCAAGTGCTGCATGGCCCAGTGGAGACTGCCCTTTTTCTCGCGCCCTCTGCTGGGCCTCAAAGCAATGAATCACAGCTATAAGGCCCAAGGAAAGGGATCCCTCTACCCTGGGCCTTGTGGCACTATATCATGGCTTGGGGGGAGACTCCTTCCTCTGGGCCATGCGGTAATGATCCAGCATTGTGAGGGCCTGGGTGGGGGACCCTGTCTTTCTCTCTCTGTTGGACCTTGTAGCTATGATCCAGTGCGGTGTAGATAGTGGAAGGAGAAAGAGAGACATCATTATTGCACACTAGTGTGGGCTCCCTGTGCTGAGCTAAGGGCTGGGCCATGGGCAGCAGCCCACACTGCCCATGCCCAGCACAAGTCCTAGCAGTGTTTTAAAACATTTTCTTTCTAGTCACTAAATGATTCAACACCTACAATCTTTGGCGACATACTACAATAGTCCAAATTAGAAATACAAAAAAACTATTTGGAGCACATTAGTGAATGGAATAGTCTACTTAGCTACCCTCCTATCTCCTACTGATGGCCACCTTGCTACCTTTATAAAATATTGGAAAGTTGCAGAATAAACTAAGAAGTGGGTTCAGTCGGAGTCCAAATGTTGGGCAGGTGCCATTACAATCTTGCATGAGCCCTGATATCCCTTTAGAATGAAGTACCCAACAAAGGGCCAGAAAAGCTGCGTCCATGCCAGAATTTCAGGGTAACCATTGGCTTTGTAAATTAAGTTTGTTTAGATTTGTATGCCAATGTTTCTGACATAGAGATGTTGAAAGTATTACATTCAATTGGCACATCCAAACGTATGTTATATATCTCTACTCTAGAATTAACTTTTGAGTTTTGGATTAGCTTTCTTGTCTAGCAGCTTAGACGCTATAAGAATTATGTGAACCCACAGGTAAACAAATCTGGCACATGAAGAACTGCTAGAAAATGATTTATGGATTCTATTCTCTCTGCCAGTCCTGCAGCTTTGAAATGCTTTGGATCTTGGCATTTTGCAGGTAGTTCCACTTATGAACTGAAACCAACCACCTTTGTTTTCACAGAGGGCATAAATGATACCCCATGGCTAATGGGCCTCTTCAGTTTCCTTTTCAGGGTTGTGGAAAGTACTTGCCATCCAATGGAGATTCAGATTTCTCTAAATTGTTAGTGATTTCTCAACTTTTCTCAAGTCAGTTCCATTTGCCAAGATGAGCATCTCGTTTAGATGTAAGGGGCTGTTTACAAAGGTAAACCTAAACGTGAGTAAGCCTACACTTACAAGTTTAAACTGTCACTTAGTAGTAAATTTACTGCTTTTGGATTGTCACCAATTATGAGTGTAAATGTACTACAAAGTGTTGATGTACATATCTCCATATCCTGAGTTGTGAGGATCGTGCTTAATTTATGAATGTAAATTAACAACTAGTAACTTTTCACACGTAGACAGAAGTTTCCACCACTGGAACGGAAATCTCACTATAGTAAAGAATGTAGAGAATGTATGAGTTTATTAAACATTAAAAAAATATATATTTTAGTGTTTAATATTAGTTATAGATAATTTTATATATTTATTATAAATGTAGAGCAAAGAATACAGGTTACAGTATTGAGAACGTAAATTCAAAATTTAAAAACATATTGACTATATTAAAATGAAATATAATTGTTTTTGAGATATACATTTACAAAAATCCTACTTAAAGTAAAATAGTCATACTTTTTATTATGTAATACAAATTATTAAAATTGATGTATAGATACATTTGAAAATGATTAGTAAAATATTTAATAATGAAACAACGGTTGTCTTTTATTTATAAACGTTTTAACATTAAATAAAATATATGATTTTATTTAGTTTAATTAATTGAATTTATTTTAACTGTAATTCCTATGAGATTGTATTAAGTACGATGGGAGTGTATTGTAGTACCATAGTTCATATGAACTTGAGATTTGCTTGTATTAAGTACGATGGAAGTGTATTGTAGTACCATAGTTCATATGAACTTGAGATTTGCTTAGTAATTTGTTTTCATTGATTTATAATGTATAATAACCAAATTCTGGTTTTGATTTAATTTGCACCTGTAATATGTTTGTGTTCTGCCCCAAACAAGTATGTTTTCCCAAAACAGTATTGTTTACTGACAGGTTAAGGTCCTGTCGGTGAGAGTGTGCAAGGTCACTAAGAGTGTCTCATTAGTTATTCCTCTTCACCCCTCTTTAGACTCAGGTGAAAATGTAGTCACTTTATTAAACTTTATGAAAAATAGAGCTCACTTTTTGAGATATTTTTAGAATCATGATTTTAAAGGGTTAGGAAACAATTTACCTCTTACTACTTACACTACTGGTCAGTGGGACAAAAATATAGTATTGTCTCAATTAATGGTCCCATTGTTTGAGCATTAAACAGTTGTGGTATCAAACATTAAATCAGTACAAAACAGTAATGCTGCTGAAAAATTCAGCCAGATGTTCAGTAACTTACTGGTCTTGTCTTTTGTCCATGAATAAATAACTTTGAGGCTGTTGTCCATGCCCAATGAAGCAACAATTGTCAGCTGTCTTTCCATTGCCCCTCTGATCTAAACCGGAGGATAGGTTACACAAATGATACACTATAAGGGTACTCAGTCTTTATATCTCCTGGACTGATGAGTCTTAAATGAAGAGGCTGCTGTACATTCATTTCATTCATTTCTTTTTTTGCTTGTTGCTGTCCTTACTAAGGTGTTGCAATTTGAAACATTATTTCAAGTGTCAGTATCCCTTTGAGAGATCCATGGGCATATAGGGCTACTGGGCCCAATCATGGTGTTTGAGGCCTTCTACTCCTGTTGTCCTTGGGCCTCACCTAGTAGTGATCCTGAGCAACTGGGCCAAGTCAAGTACCCCTTCTACACTTCTACAGCTGTGGAAGATCAATCAAAGACTCCCTTGGTGGAAGGTGGAGTATAGATGTGAACACGATTCATGACTCAAAGTGCACTCAGTAAGTTCAATAAATCAATGTCTAATCAAATACTTCTTTATAATATAAGAATAAGTATTATATTTTTAATTCTATGCTTAAAAAAAGTATTATGACATTAATAAGCAATAACACAATCCCCTTGAGGTAGAGGGTCTAATGTTTAACTGGCAAATCCCTGTCCCACCTTCTTCCTTGTAATATGGTTGGGGTTATTCCCCATTCACTAGTGGCCACACCCAGGGAATGCTCACTAGTAGGCCTTACTTAAGATTCCACTCTGAGTAATAGACAAAAGTGTCTATCGTGCTGCAAAACTTTTAGCAGCGAGTCCCACAGGACCCATATCAAGTCTTATCTGCTCCAGCAGCCTGGAAACATCCAGCATTTTCAGCAGGTGCCCACACCACGGACACCTGTAATGCTCCAGTCCTGCTCGGTTGAGTTAGCCTGCAGTGGAGACATGCCGTAGCACTGGGCAGGTGCAGGCTCTCTTCTGAGAGGCATGGCCAATCTCAAAAGCAATCTGAGTTGTTCTAGGCTTCTGTTGGTGTAGTAAGTTCAGCTTTTCCCTATACAGCAAGCAAAAGGGTTGATCTACGTGCTCCTGACCAGTTCTCAGCAATAGAGCAAGAACCTCTCGAGGTCCTCTGGAGTCCATGGGGCAGGCCGGCGGGCAGGTCTTGCTACTCAGTTCTACTCACAGTTCCAGTTTTTCCCTACGGCCCGAACTATACAGTTACTCAATATTGACAGTCCCTTCTGGCATACAAGGTTGCTGTAGTATCCACAGGCAAGTCGTTGACATTTCCTATGCAGCCACCTATACCATATTGGCCCCTCCTAGCATACAGGGCTGCCACTAAGGTTAACACAAGTCTTGACGCTGTGTTGGCAGTCACTTCTATGGTGCCACTTTCTGGTGTATGGGATCACACAGGGAGGCAGTACAGACTTCTTTCTCCCTGCACGGCACTCAATTCTTAGCTCAGTCCACTGCAGCCCTGTCTTGCTACACTGGGGTCGCCAATTTAATCATGCTCAAGGGCAATGACCCTATTATTGCATAGCTATCCCCTCACACCTTGCCCTGGAAGTTCTCTCAAAAAGGCTCCCAACTGGACCATGCTCCCTCCAATGCTCTACTCTTTTTCACAGAGCACACTGGTCTTGGCAAGCAGGGAGACGCTGGTGCTCCAGGCTCCAGGTGGTCTTAGTTTTCCTGCATGATCTCCTCCCACCATCAGACAAGGTCTTGACCCCCAGTTCTGATCACAGGCAGGTACCATAGCTTCCCCTCATCGCATATCCCATCTGGCTGCTTTCCAGATGACAAATTTTGGGGTCTCAACTTCACCTTCTTGTAGTCCACTTCCAGACACCAAATGTGATTTAAATTCCAGGCCTCTGATGTTTTATTTTGGATTTCAGCTTCCTTTCTTTTGAAAGGCTCTCTGTCACAGCAGAAGAGACTTCCAAGCTGATTGTCCTGCAACACTGGCTCTGGGATTGACAGTCGTATGTGCATCAAATGATTAATCCTGGGCTCCCAGTCCTATTCTATATGATCTCCTTATCAGTTCCATCTCTTTACTGAGATTTGCCATTTCCTTCTGACCTGTCACTGAATCAAAATCCACCCTTTTGAAGTATAGGAGGAGCCTCTGTTTCCCTACTCCATTATGTACCACCCAGCTCAAGAGAATGCAGCAGTACGCAAATCTGTCTGAAAAGATTCCTCTACTCCTGATGTCCTCCCCCGGCAGGCCTGTGCTTCCCAAAATGTAACCCAGGGTCCTCCATATAGTATACCATTGCAGGCATACTGATACCCACACACAGCAGACACTATTTTCAGTAGTATTACCTTCATGCATTTTGCCCTCATAGACACACATGCATTCAGCACACACATTCGCTACTTTTTAGCATTGTAGCCTTTCTGTGTTGTGCCATGGAGCATTACTCTCGTACACACATATAGCCAGTAGACACATTCATCCTGTGCTCACTGCACAACCCTTAACCTTTCATGTATTGTACTTTTCATAAGTGCAATTACACCTAGCACATGCTTCGATTGCACACTCACTGCACAGCACTACATCTCTCATGTAATGTATTCCTCACAGGTATACATATGCTTGGTACATGCAATCACCATGCAGGTTCTGCACAGCCCTGCTCTATCCCTGTACTATACTGTGACGGGGTGCTGGGAAAACAAGTATCGGGGGAAACTGAACAGTACCCCGGGGGCACCCGCTGGAGTCTCCTCCCGTCCAGCACACCTGTACGTAAGGAGGAGAGATGTACAGACGACTCATTGGAGGATACCCGAGAGAGGAGAGGAACTCGGGAACAGAGAGAGAACCGCAAACAAAGAGGCGGAATTCGGCGAACGCCTCGGCCCTGCGGTAAACGCCGTGAGGAGCCAAATCAGAGGAAGGGCATTGGAGAAAGCGCTGGATCGAGAGAGCCAAGAAGCAGAAACCCTGCTGTGTGGGAGAAGAGAAGGAGGACGAGCGAGGGGACCCACCACGCTCTTGGAAGATCGAGGCTTCCCAGGTACGGGGACAGGGAGGGAAGCCACATCCTAGGGCTAATAAACGGAGTGAGGGGGAAAAAGCACAGAGAGAGGAAAAGGGGGCAGGAGTAATTTACGATAGAAATGAAAAGAAAAGAAAGTTAAAGGCTCCAAAGGTTTTGCTTCATTTGAATTCTACGTGCATGTTTTAAGCTAACGACTGGAATTGTTTGGGTTAAAGGGAAAGCCTGCATGTCATCACTAAGCACTCTGCAGCATGATCACCATATGAGTGAAGAAAAAAAAAAACACTAAGAGAGGAAAGGAAATACCAATCATTGGGAAACACCCTTACTACCAATCATCTTGACTAACTCTGATAAGAAGAGACTTCTCCCAGGAAAAAGAAACATAGAGAAAACAAAAACTTCAGAATCTAACCACACTAACACCCACGCTATTTACATTTTTTTCCCTTTTCCCACTGGTATGGAAGGGCGAGAACACTAGAAAAGGGGAAAAGCGTCTGTCCACATCTGTATGTACCTAACATAGGTCTTATTTCTTCCTTCTCTCTCTCACTCGGTCCACGGACGAGTCTACCGGGGAAAAGACAACCTCATACCTGGGAAAGACATTAAAGAACCAAGAGGAAACCTTAAACCCATAAAGACTTACCTGAGAAGAAACGGACTATCCTATAGTGAGGTCTATATTGAAGGGGCAATAAACAGACCAGTATTTGGTATAACAGAAGCAGTGTTACAGTGTCGTTTATTGGGAAAAGGAAACACTTCAAAGTACTAGAGACCCTCAAATAGTGTCGTCCTGTCACAGTGGTGTCAGAAGTGTGATCTTGAAAAGAAAACCCTCCAGTAGGAAGACAATATGGAGGGTCAACCAACCCTAGCGGATATGATCAACCAATTGCAACTTTTATGGGAAGAGACACTTGCAACTTTTATGGGAAGAACAAGTAAAGGAAGCAAAGGAAAACAGAGATGCTCTTCAGACCACCCTGAAAAACCAGGCTACCATAATGGCCAATAACCAGCTGGTGCATGAAAGAGCCCTTTGGAAACTCACCGACACCATTGCCACTAACGAAGTACACCTCTCTGTTCCTAGTTTGGTGTTACAGAAATTTCAGGAAGGCGAGGACCCTGATGCCTTCTTTACAAACCTTGAGAGGGTAGCAAGTTCAGCTAATTAGCCACAGGAACGATGGGGCCAGTATAGTGCTCCCTTACTTACCGGTACACTTCAAACTGCATACCAAGCGGTGAATCCCGGTGGGATAACTCTGTATGCTGACATAAATAAGGCCATATTGGAGTGGGTTGGGATCGATAATGAAAGCTACCAAATATGATTTAGAAGCACCCAATGGAATGCCGCAGAAAATCTGCACGCCCCCTATTATAGAGTACAGCATAAAGAACGCTATATTGGAGCAGGTTGGGATCAATAATGAAAGCTACTGAATACAATTTAGACGCACCAAATTGAATGTGGCAGAAAATCTGCACGCCCTCTATTATAGAGTACAGCATGAGGCTTACAAATGGCACAACCCAACAGAAACCACCAAGGAGGACATGTTCCAAGCTATAATGTTAGAACAATACCTTGACGCATTACCGGCCGGTACCCATAACTGGATACGACAGCATCCTAAGATGGGCAACTCGTCCTTTGTTGAATTAGCTTCTGCTTACCATCGAGCCCCAGACTTTAGGGCAATGCGGCAAGACCTATAGCATTGCCTTCGAAATCCACACCGTATATGCTTCCTACAAAACCCACGGGAGGGGTACCCCATGACAAGAATCCACCCAACCGCCTACCCCTTAAGGAACCTATGATAAATCCCCAGTGTTATCAATGTGCAGAATGGGGTCATATTGCCCGAAACTGCCACAAAAGAGAAATCAGGTAGAACCTATGGATATAGTCGTGGCCAAGGGCAAGATCTTATGGTTATTTAATTCCAACCCTTGGTATACTACACACATACAGTATTAATGAATGGGGAGCCTCGCCAAGCTTTTGTCGATTCAGGCTGTAGTCAAACCGTGGTAAATAGTAAATACATTCAACCGAAACAGTGGTCACCTGGGGAAAAGGAAGCCATCACTTGTGTACACGGTGACAGCAAAACATACCCAGTAGCCCACATATATGTGAATTGGCATGGAGAGAGGAGATGAGAATCCAGATTGGGGGAATCCCACACCTAGTAGAAGACTTAATTATAGGGGCAGACTATGTTGCATTCCAGGAACTGTTAGATAGCCTGCAGAAGACAGGAAACCAAGATATATGGTGGGGGGACGCACCTTTCTGTAATGAGAATATTGAACAGAGAACAAACAAGAAACATTTAACAAAAGGACAGAAAAGACTCCAAAAGAAAGCATTCCAACTAGGGGAATCTATTTGCCAAAAGAAGGGGATCTTGACCATCTCCGGGGACTTCCGCCAATCTCAGAGAAATGATCCTACCCCCAAATATGCATGGTACACAGCTCTCTCTAATCTTACAAGGCATGTGGGTCCAAATTTCCTGGTCAAGGACGGATTATTATACCGGGAACTACAACACCAGGGAAATGGGAAAACGCAGTTTGTAGTTCCCCAGCGATATAGGGATCACGTATTACACCTAGCCCATGGTGAGGTGGGAGGTGGTCACTTTGGAAGAGAGAAAACAGAGGACTATCTATTAAGGCAGTTTTATTGGCCCGGGGGATATGGGGATATTAGACGGCATTGTCAGCACTGTCCTAAATGTCAGTTGGTTAACCACAACCATGAGCCAAAAGCACCTCTCCTTCCACTACCAATTATCGAAACCCCATTCAGTCGCTTGGGGATGGATTTGGTAGGTCCCCTACAACGGTCCTCCAAGGGACATCCTAGTACTGGTAGAGTACACCACTATATACCCAGAAGCTATTCCTATTCCTAATATGACCACTAAAACGAGAGACCAGACGATTATTATTATATAGAGTCTGATTTCCCAAGGAACTTTTAACAGATCAGGGAACTCTATTTATGTCTCGGTTAATGGCTGAGGTATGTAAGGTATTATGGGTCCTCCAAATCCAGACGTCCATCTATCATCTCCAAACTGATGGTCTTGTAGAGCGCTATAATAAAACGATCAAGAATCTGTTAAAAAAGACCATAAGTGAATCAGGAAGGGGTTGGGATAAAAAAAACTACCTTTAGTTTTAAATGCCATAAGAACTCATGTACAATCTTCTCCCGGGCATAGTGCTTTTGAGTTCTTATTTGGAAGACAACCAAGGACATTGCTAGATATGACAGCCGAACAGTGGGAAGAAAGCGAGGAAGAGACCAGGGTTATTCTCACGTATACTAGGGAGCTGAAAGAGACCCTAAATTCACTCTGGGAAGAGGTGCATTCCCAATTGGAGAAGAATCAACAGAGACAGAAGTCTCTGTACAATACCGGTGTGAAGTTACATAAATTACAAGTAGGGCAGAACGTCTTGAATATGCTACCCACCACTGAGAATAAGCTACTGGCTAAATGGCAAGGGCCATGGAGAATTATAGCTAAGATAACCCCAATAACATACAGAGTGGAAATTCCCGCCGGATCCAATAAAAGCCAAATATACCACATCAACTTATTGAAAGAATCGCATGAGACTGAGGACCATAATGAGACTACTAGTACAGATTTGTATATTACAACAACACAGCCCCTTGACATTCCTGTTCTACCCACAGATGCAGATAATACACCAGAAGGTACCCCTCACTATGACCCTGAGCTAACTCAAATCCAGAGAGCCCAAGTAGATGAAGTAGTACAGGCAGATAGAATAGTCTTCTCAAAAAGCACAGGCAGAACATATTTGATACAACACCATATCCGTACACAGGAAGGAAAAGTGGCCAGACAAAGACCATACCACATACCGGAGTCTAGAAGACAACTTGTAGAGAATGAGGTTAAGGAGATGTTAGAAACCGGAAATCATAGAGCCCTGTTCCAACCCTTGGTGCTTGCCAGTCGTACTGCCCAAACCGAATGGAACCATTTGGTTTTGTATAGACTTTCGCCAGGTAAATTCTTTGTCTCATTTTGATACCTACCCTATGCCCCGAATTGATGATCTGATTGAGCGACTCGGACAAGCACGTTATCTGACAACCCTGGATTTAACGTAGTGTTATTAGCAGATTCCTTTAGCAAGCTCTTATAAGGAGAAGACCGCATTCGCCACCCCCTCAGGGTTATAGCACTTCACTGTCCTACCTTTTGGCCTGCATGGGGCCCCGGTTACCTTTCAGAGATTAATTGATATTATGTTAAAACAACATCAAGAGTATGCAGCCACCTATCTCAATGAAATTGTCATTTAGAGTACAAAGTGGAAACAACATCTAGACCACCTTTAAAAAATCCTACAGGCCTTACAACACCTAGGTTAACTGCTAATCCTGAGAAATGTCAGTTAGGAAAAACCTGTATGATCTATCTTGGTTATGTGATCAAGAATGGAATCAAACCACAAATGGATAAAGTTGAGGCCATCAGACAAATTCCCATTCAAAAGAGCAAAAAGGACATACTAGCCTTCCTTGGAATGGTAGGTTACTACAGACACTTCATTCCTCATTTCTCTACTATAGCAGCTCCTCAGACCTCTCTTCTAGAAAAAGGACAACCCAATTAAAAAGCTTGTCTATCGGATATAATGTATCAAAGGTTTCAATCCCTAAAAAACCTTCTCTTTACAGAACCACTCTTGCACTGTCCTAACTTCCAAAATCCATTCCAACTACAAACAGATGCCTTAGGTCAGGGACTGGGTGCCGTGTTGTCACAAGAGGGAGAAGATAAACAATTGCATCCGGTGCTATACATTAGTAGGAAACTGTTACCCCACGAGAAAAACTATCCTACAGTACAAAAGTAATGTCTGACCATTAAATGGGCTATAGAATCCCTATAATATTATCTACTAGGTAGACCTTTATTCTCCTTACCGATCACGCCCCTTTGACATAGTTGGCTAGACATAAAGATTTGAACACCAGAGTCCTCCAATGGTTGCTTTCACTACAACCTTTTATGTTTCAGGTTGTCCGCTCTCCAGGCTCTGTGCTATCCAATGCATATTATTTATCCCATTATCCTACGAAAGAGTGGCTCCACCAGCCACTCTCAGGGGAGAGCGAATGTGACGGGGTGCCAGGAAAACAAGTATCGGGGGAAACTGAACAGTACCCTCGGGGCACCCGTTGGAGTCTCCTCCTGTCCGGCACGCCTGTACGTAAGGAGGAGAGACATACAGACGAGTTGTCAGAGAACCGGAACCAGGGAGATGTGAGAGAGGAGAGGAACTCAGGAACAGAGAGAGAGAGAGAGAGAGAACCGCGAACGAAGAGGCAGAAGTCGGTGAGTGCCTTGGACCTACGGTAAATGCTGTAAGGAGCCAAATCGGAGGAAGGTCGTCGGAGGAAGCGCTGGATCCAGAGGGCCGAGAAGCAGAAACTCTGCGTGTGTAAGAATAGAAGGAGGACACGCGAGAGGACCCGCCACGCTCTTGGAAAATCATGGCTTTCCAAGTACGGTGACAGGAAGGGAAGCCACATCCTAGGGCTAATAAATGGAGTGAGGGGGAAGAAACACAGGGAGAGGAAAAGGGGGGCAGGAGTAATTTATGATAGAAATTAAAAGAAAAGAAAGTTAAAGGCTCCACAGGTTTTGCTTCACTTAAATTCTACTTGCATGTTTTAAGCTACCGACTGGAATTGTTTGGGTTAAAGGGAAAGCCTGCATGACATCACTAAGCACTCTGCAGCATGATTACCATATGAGTGAAGAAAAGAAAAAACATAAAACACTAAGAAAGGAAAGGAAGTACCAATTATTGAGAAACACCTTTACTACCAATCATCTCGACTAACTCTGATCAGAAGAGACTTCTCCCAGGAAAAAGAAATATAGAGAAAACTAAAACTTTAGAATCTTACCACACTAACACACACAATATTTTCATTTATTTCTTCTTTTTTTCCTTTTCCCACTCCTATGGAAGGGCGAGAACACTAGAAAAGGGGAAAAGCGTCTGTCAACATCTGTATGTATCTAACATAGGTTTTATTTCTTCCTTCTCTCTCTCACTCGGCCCACGGACGAGTCTACCGGGGAAAAAATTACCTCATACCTGGGAAAGACAAAGAAAGAACCAAGAGGAAACCTGAGAAGAAACTGACTATCCTATAGTGAAATCTATATTGAAGGGGCAATAAACAGACCAGTATTTGGTATTACAGAAGCAGTGTTATAGTGCCGTGTTTCTCTATGACAACAAAAGTCAGCATGAGATCAAGACAACAGTAGAGTTGGGTACTCAGGGCAGAGGCACACGTCTTTTGCCATGCAGAGGACTTTTCCGTCCCAACATCAAGGGGTATACATGCATCAGGGAGTGCTAAGAGAAAGGTAATGGGACTCCACCATAGGGATTAATCCACATTTAATGAGGGAAAGGGGATGAACTGCTGCTTTCTCGCAAGTGGTGCATCTCTCCATATATTTCTAAATAATTATGGCCTTCTTTCATTTGCCAGGGTTGAAGCCTTCTTTGGAAGATCTGTAGTTCAATACTCTGTTGGGCAGCTTGCCGTCTTTTAGGATTGTCTGAAATCCCACTCACACGTCCTTAGGAACTGTAAGAGAATCCTTCAAATATAAAATAAATCTACAGAGTAACGAGTATCTAGTAGTAAAATAAGTTGTTCACCTTTAATAGTGACGACTCTGCTTGTTGATTCTGTGTTCCCACTACAGATTACTGCCTGCTCCTCTGCCTTGTAGTTCTCATGGTTTCTAAAGCCTAGAGGTAAGGATGATTATGGAAACTGTAGGAGCTTACGTAGATTAGTGCTGTTTATACTCTTAGGGCCTGATTACCACCTTGGCGGATGGGATACTCTGTCACAAACGTGACAGATATTCCATTCACTGTATTACAAGTTCCATTACATTCTATGGGACTTGTAAAACGGCGGGTGGGATGTTTGTGACGCAGTATCCCATCCGCCAATGTCATTATCAGGCCCTTATTTTCATCAGTGCGGGCTAGCTTCGCACATGATGCAGGTTTAACTATGTCTTTTAAAAAGAGCAAGTGCTGGCACTGTTATAGTATGTAAAATATTTTGTGGAGAGGGGCAGTTTGTGGGAGTGTTAGTCTCAATCATATATCTGGAGAGTAAGTTCACTGTTCATTAGAAGCAATGTTTCTAAACCCGTAACATTTTCACCGGAATAGTTACTGATGGTGTAGGAATCATTTTTGACTTAAGTATGTAACAGTAACATAAACAGCTATTAAGACACTTAAGAATTAAATACCTAATAAAAACAAAAACAGAAAATATAAAGAACAGTTCAATTACTGCAAGGACTGATTGTCTGTGTTTTTCTGGAACACTCTCATTTAAAGTACCTTTTGTTTTAGCAGTTCTCAATCGTTCTCATTTACCTTCATCGGAATATGAACTTATTTACAGTGTCTCACTTAAAAATATGTAATAGAACTGTTCATAATGTCGTCTGGCATTTATTGGTTCCTGTTGAAAACGATGAATCGCAAATATTGCTGAATTCCACAAATCTGTTCGAAAAGAGCATTCTCTTATATCAGAATGTATTTCTTCTGTTGTTGCTTTGATGGTTTTTTGTTGCGGCTCACATTTTGGTAAGATTCATGATTAGGGATTTGTTTGTTTTTTTGGTGAACATTTGGAAATTTGTCTGCATACTTTTTTGATACATTTTTTAAAACTTTGGCCTGTTCCATCTTCTCAAGCGCTTTATTTAGTGAGAGCTGATTGTTCGGTCCACGATTTGAATGAAATGGAAGCTTGCACCTTACTTTCTAACATCCTTATCAGCACAGACACCGTCCTGTAAAATTGTTATGAGTTGCTCGGCAGTTTCACAAACTCTTCTTTATCAAGAGGGGTTACACAGAATATGTATGAAGATCACAGTGCATTGGGGAAAGAGTGTATATATATATATATATATATATATATATATATATATATATATATATATATATATATATATATGTCAACCAAGAATTGGCAGTGCACTTCATCAAGGTACGAGTAAATCTTGGTTTAATTCAAGACTTGAAACAAAAGAACAACGCGTTTCGACCGTAAGGTCTTTTTCTAGTTCAAACATCTTGTTCACACTTCAAATCTTATGTATAGTGAAAACTTATTACCATGTCAATGCATGTTGGGAGTTATAGTTCAGATGTAAATATACAACATTAAAACAATACTGATCAGTGTAATTAATTTCTCATAGGGTAAACAAAACAATATCAAAGATATTGAAATTCTGAATTCAAACATTTTGTAGGAAAACAAACATATATCGAATTTTCTTCATATTTCATTTCCAACCTCACCATAGTGACTCTCACAGTAAACTCAACTAGTTTTACTCTGCAATTAATATCATTGCTAAATTTAAACAAAAAGATATGTAAAAAAAGGGTATATCTATAGCAAATAGACATATAAATCTTACTCAAAATTTAAATATCGTGTATATCAGAACTTTACTTAAGAAAAAGAAAACTATTTCAAATGCTCACAAGGTGGTCAAGAAAATTTCTGCAGTTCTCATAATGAAAAAGCATTATTTAGCATCTCAAGATAAATGTATAAGTTGTTTAAGAGTTCTACACCTATAAGTGAACATAAAGTTCCTCATCATTATTCATCCCAAAAGGGGCCTTAGTTTTCATCTGAATTATAAACCTCGATTCAAGTTGCCTCAACCTTTTGACTCGTCCCCTCCTCTTTCATGTTCTGGGATATGATCAATACCATTGTATCTTAAAGTTCCCCAATCATTTTGTGTTTGTGTCTGTAAATGTCTGGATGTTGCATATGTATAATCTTTGTGAATGATAGCTCTAACATGTTCTAGGATTCTTTTCTTTAACGTGCAGATTGTACTGCCAATGTATTTAAGGCCACAGTGGCATTCTATGATGTAAATTACAAATTTTGTGTTACTTGTAATTTTATATTTGATGGTCCACTCCTGTCCATTTGGGAATTTCACTTTTCTCAATGATTGCCCTATTTTGCATGCCTTGCAGCGGTTGCATTTAAAGAATCCCTTTTGCTCCACCTCTAACCAGTTACAATCGTTTTCTAACACAAAATGACTTTCTACTACCATATCCTTAGTACTAGGTGCCTTCTTGTATGAAAACCAAGGTTTAGAGCCAACTATGGGTTCCGAGTCCCTACTGATTATCTTCCAGTGTTTGCACAAAATATTCTTTATAAGTGTGCTCTCTTTAGTATACTGCATAATCATCCTCACTGTTTCCTTAGAATTTCTTTCTCTTTTATTGAACAAAAATTCCTCTTATTTTTTGGACTGAATGGCATTTAAGTTACTCTTAAGGATTTTCTCATTATATCCTCGAGTCCTAAATCTCTCATACGTTTCATCACATTTCAGTAATAGATCCTTTTCATTAGAGCAATTTCTCCTCATTCTAATAAATTCACCCAAAGGAATACTATTAATCAAAGGTTTGGATTGAAAGCTTTTACCATGTAGTACACTATTACATGCAGTTTCTTTCTGATACACTGTAGTTTAAATTTTGTTGTTCTCAATGTAAATGGTGATGTCTAAGAAATATATAGATGTTTTGCTAGTTTCACATGTGAATTTAAGACTCACCTCATTATCATTTAGAATATTGAAATATTGCATGAATTCATCCTTCGATCCATCCCAGATTATAAAAAGGTCATTTATGTAACGGACCCAAAGTAATGCTTTCTCAGCAAATTCCTAATTATTTTTACCCCATGCTATCTCTCTTTCCCACCAACCCATTACTAGGTTGGCGTAATTTGGAGAAAATGAAATGCCCATGGCTGTGCCACATAGTTGATGATAAATCTCATGATTAAATATAAAGATATTATTTTTTAAGCACATATCAATCATATCAAGTAACATTTTTGAATGTTCTAGCTCTGAAATGTTAAGTTGTTTAAAAAAATATTCACAGGCATTCAACCCTATTGTGTGATTGATGGATGTATAGAGAGAGACTACATCTATTGTAACGAGTAAATAGTTCTCATGCCAATCCAATTCTTATAAAATCTTTAAAAGATCTCCAGAGTCCTTAATATATGAGCTAAGTGCCTTCACAGTGGGAGCTAAATAAACATCCACATAGTTCGAAACTCTTTCAAACAATGAGTCACATGCCGAGACTATTGGTCTCCCCGGTGGCGATGTCAATGATTTGTGAATTTTCGGCAAAAAATAAATCAAGGGTAACGTTGGATTCTCTTTCTTCAAATAAATATGTTCATCACGATCAAGTAACAATTGTTGGTGCCAGTTATCTAGTTTTGCATGTAAAAGAATGGTCATATTCTTTATAGCATTTTTTGACAATTTCTTGTACTCCGCTGGATTATTCAATTGTCTATAAGCTTCCGTCATGTAATCAGATGTATTTAAGATAACAAAATTCCCTCCTTTATCTGCTGATTTTATTACAATTCTATTATTTGCTTACAAACTTTTTAATGCCAACTGCTCCTTCTTAGTCAAATTCTCTGATTTCCTAATTTGTCTTTTGTTTTGAAGACGTTCCAAATCTTCTAGAACTATTTCCGAATATAGATCTATTTTGTTGCCTGGTGATAATATAGGACAAAACTTTGATTTTTCTTTCAGACCAGATGATTTGTGACATTTTGTATTGATGTCTAGTTGTTGTAAAACTTCCATTTCTGTGTAGTCCTCATCTTGTAAATTGTGAGTTAGGTCAAACAAAGTTTTGAGATCTGTAGCTTGATCAATCCTTAGTTGGGTTTCTTCCGATTCCTCTGTAATATCGCTTGTTGAAATAGATACTGTCTTTTTCTTTTGCTGTGTTTAAAATTTTAACAATTTTTATTTCCTCACAAATTTGTAGATATCAATACGAGTGTCCACATAATTATGATGAATTTCAGGGCAAAAAGAGAGACCTTTATTAAGGGTTTGTGATTCAAAATCAGTTAGCTCATAATCAGAAAAATTAACCACTAAATTCTGAGGTCTTATTATTTCCTCAAGCTTCTGAGAGAGTATTGTCTTTTGCCTATTTCTTTTGGCTCTCCTTGTTTTTCTCTTATTAATCCTGTCTGATATTGTTTGTTTCGAAGCCACGATCTCTGGTTCTGCCTCTTCCTCTTGATAACTTCTGATCCATGTAGAGTACTTGCATTTCCTCTAAAAAAAAGTATTGCCAGTATCAGTGCTTTCCCCTGCACTGAGTTCTATTTCTGATTCAATAGAGGTCTCTTCACCATTATGATTTGGTTGTGTTCTAATAATCCTAGATTCTCGTTTCAGTTGGTCAAACCTTTTTGCAAATGTATATACTCTCCCAAACTTATAGTCTTTCTCATCCCTTAGGAATTTGCTATATTATCACCAGGCAACAAAATAGATCTATATTCGGAATTAGTTCTAGAAGATTTGGAACGTCTTCAAAACAAAAGAAAAATTAGGAAATCAGAGAATTTGACTAAGAAGGGGCGGTTGACATTAAAAGGTTTGAAGGCAAATAATAGAATTGTAATAAAATCAGCAGCTAAAGGAAGGGAATGTTGTTATCTTAAATACATCTGATTACATGACGGAAGTTTATAGACAATTGAATAATCCAGCGGAGTACAAGAAATTGACAAAAAATCATATAAAGAATATGACCTTTCTTTTACATACAAAACTAGATAACTGGCACCAAAAAATTGTTACTTGATCGTGAGGAACATATTTATTTGAAGAAAGAGAATCCAACGTTACCCACGATTTATTTTTTGCTGAAAATTCACAAATCATTGACATCGCCACCGGGGAGACCAATAGTCTCGGCATGTGGCTCATTGTTTGAAAGAGTTTCGAACTATGTGGATGTTTATTTAGCTCCCATTGTGAAGACACTTAGCTTATATATTAAGGACTCTGGAAATCTTTTAAAGATTTTATTAGATTTGGATTGGCATGAGAACTATTTACTCGTTACAGTAGATGTAGTCTCTCTCTATACATCCATCAGTCATACAATAGGGTTGAGTGCCTGTGAATATTTTTTTAAACAACTTAACATTTCAGAGCTAGAACATTCAAAAATGTTACTTGATATGATTGATATGTGCTTAAAAAATAATATCTTTATATTTAATCATGAGATTTATCATCAACTATGTGGCACAGCCATGGGCATTTCATTTTCTCCAAATTACGCCAACCTAGTAATGGGTTGGTGGGAAAGAGAGATAGCATGGGGTAAAAATAATTAGGAATTTGCTGAGAAAGCATTACTTTGGGTCCGTTACATAAATGACCTTTTTATAATCTGGGATGGATCGAAGGATGAATTCATGCAATATTTCAATATTCTAAATGATAATGAGGTGGGTCTTAAATTCACATGTGAATCTAGCAAAACATCTATACATTTCTTAGACATCACCATTTACATTGAGACAACAAAATTGAAACTACAGTGTATCAGAAAGAAACTGCATGTAATAGTGTACTACATCATAAAAGCTTTCATCCCAAACCTTTGATTAATAGTATTCTTTGGGTGAATTTATTAGAATGAGGAGAAATTGCTCTAATGAAAAGGATCTATTTCTGAAATGTGATGAAACGTATGAGAGATTTAGGACTCGAGGATATAATGAGAAGATCCTTAAGAGTAACTTAAATGCCATTCAGTCCAAAAAACTAGAGGAATTTTTGTTCAATAAAAGAGAAAGAAATTCTAAGGAAACAGTGAGGATGATTATGCAGTATACTAAAGAGAGCACACTTATAAAGAATATTTTGTGCAAACACTTGAAGATAATCAGTAGGGACTTGGACTTAGGACCCATAGTTGGTTCTAAACCTTTGTTTTCATACAAGAAGGCACCAAGTATTAAGGATATGGTAGTAAAAAGTCATTTTGTGTTAGAAAAAGATTGTAACTGGTTAGAGGTGGAGCAAAAGGGATTCTTTAAATGCAACCGTTGCAAGGCATGCAAAATAGGGCAATCATTGAGAAAAGTGAAATTCCCAAATGGACAGGAGTGGACCATCAAATATAAAATTACATGTAACACAAAATTTGTAATTTACATCATAGAATGTCACTGTGGCCTTAAATACATTGGCAGTACAATCTGAGCGTCAAAGAAAGAATCCTAGAACATGTTAGAGCTATCATTCACAAAGATTATACATATGCAACAGCCAGACATTTACAGACAAATACACAAAATGATTGGAGAACTTTAAGATAGTATGGTATTGATCATATCCCAAAACATGAAAGAGGAGGGGACCGAGTCAAAAGGTTGAGGCAATTTGAATCGAGGTTTATAATTTAGATGAAAACTAAGGCCCCTTTTGGGATGAATAATGATGATGAACTTTATGTTCACTTATAGGTGTAGAACTCCTAAACAACTTATACATTTATCTTGAGACGCTAAATAATGCTTTTTCATTATGAAAACTGCAGAAATTTTCTTGACCACCTTGTGAGCATTTGAAATAGTTTTCTTTTTCTTAAGTAAGTCCTGATATACACAATATTTAAATTTTGAATAAGATTTATATGTCTATTTGCCATAGATATTCCCTTTTTTTACATATCTTTTTGTTTAAATTTAGCAATGATATTAATTGCAGAGTAAAACTAGTTGAGTTTACTGTGAGAGTCATTATAGTGAGGTTGGAAATGAAATATGAAGCGAATTCGATATATGTTTGTTTTCCTACAAAATGTTTGAATTCAGAATTTCAATATCTTTGATATTGTTTTGTTTACCCTATGAGAAATTAATTACACTGAACAGTATTGTTTTAATATTGTATATTTACATCTGAACTGTAACTCCCAGCATGCATTGACATGGTAATAAGTTTTCACCATAAATAAGATTTGAAGTGTGAACAGGATGTTTGATCTCGAAAAAGACCTTACGGTCGAAACGTGTTGTTCTTTTATTTCAAGTCTTGAATTAAACCAAGATTTACTCGTACCTTGATGGAGTGCACTGCCAATTCTTGGTTGACATAGTTTTTTATGGGTTCGGTTCACCCAGAGCGGTTGCACCGGTATATCGAGCGCGGCGCCATCTGTATGAGCCGCTTTGTTTTTCCATATATATATATATACATATATATATATATATATAGTTGAACATACATGGGCAGTCCAACTAATTAAATTGTTCTCCTTGCCCATTGCAAAATGTGAGCATAAAGCCAAGTGGAATGACCGAAGGCAATGTACTACTCAGCTAAGAGGGAAAGCAACATTGACTATCCACAGTAGTGTTCAAGGTTAGAGTTTACAGGAGAGTTTCCAAGAGCTGTGAAGATTAAGCCAAGTCAATGTTTTCCTGATGTCTAAGGTGGTACCTCTTGGCTTACAGTTGCAGTAACTACAGTGGTATTAATAATTAATTTATTTTCAATTCTGTACCTTTTCAACATTTTCATGATTTGCATACATGTTGGATTGATTGGAAGTAAACCACTTAACTTTAATTTCCAGTCCTTGGTCCTTATTGTGTGGCCAAATGGGCTTCACAGAAATCTATATTGTTTAATATGGTTGATTCCCTCGATGTCACCGACAACATAAAAAGATCCGTCAGGTGAGAGATAATAAATCAAGTTGCTGTGCTCTCGCAGACCTAAGGAAGTCATTATATTAGAGGTTAAAGATTTTCTGAAACCCAGTTTGATGAATTAGGAAGTACGATTGTTAACTGGCTTAGGAAGAGCTGCGAAGGAGCTCCTAATAAAACAAACTAAATACAAAGAAAAAGCACCAAGCAGGAAAAGTGCTAGAGGAGACTAAAGAAGGATATGCACCAAATGAACAAAGTGAATTCTGTTCAGACAGTTCTTCTAAAGAAAAATCCTTGGAGCAAAATTCTCCAAGGCATCATCAGGAGACAGCTGTTGTCATGACTGTGAACCATCTCAGCCAGTGTTATCTTTGAAGAATTTTGAGGGCGAAGATATACTCTGAGACTGGAAAGGTCTAACCAATTGCTCACATGGAAAAAGGGTTTCTCACAGTGAAGAGGTAGACTCTCATTGTTTTCAGTACCTGTGTGGGAGCTGGGACTCTTTTCACAATACATGTCCTAGTGAGCCCTATTCAAATTTTATTTGCACTTGCATACTCTACGAACCTCACAAATCTTCTGTCTAAAAATAAACCTGACTAGCACCAGAAATATCTTGCAAGTGACATTTTCTCTCTATACCAGTCTCCTGTTAGTATTTAGTGTGATTTCTGAATGCAAGGCATGTCGTAGAACCCTACTCCTAATAGAGTGTATTTGGTGATAGCTTCTAGCTCACACTGCATTTTACCTACAAGCAATTGCACTGGTCTTCAAGGTGCTGTTCTCATAAAGTGATGTGTCAAGCTGAGCTGGTGGTTTCTTCCATCATTCTCCTTACTAGAATATCACTTGGTACAGACTAACAAACACTGCTCTTCTGTGCTTCTGGGCTGTTCCAGAACTTAAGCAATGGAGTAGAATGTTCCACTGTTTATGGTGTGGAATCAGTAAGCAGACAGTTTTACTGTGTAAGCAGTCTTCAGTCTTCCAGTGACTTAAATTGGCATTAAGCTCTACAGATGACAAAGGGGCTAAGTGTACACCAAACAAAGTTCAGTTATGTGGTCCTGGCTTGGGCATGAAACTGTGCAGTACATGATCTGGAGGACTGGTGGGGGGAAGTGTCAAACTCCTTAAATGATGTATGAAGAATATTAGTAACTGAATCAGTGCTTACTGTAACTGAGCAGAGGACATCACCTAGGATTTTCATTATTCCTCACCATATCCCACTCTTCATTCCTTCCTGGGCAAGTGGGCATATTACTGCTGATTGGCTTGGTTAGGAGATGCTTTCACATTGGTGTTTACTGACTTGGCTGTAAGAAAAGAGGCATTGGAACCCCTGTCGATCTCACTTCAGTTCCAAAAAAGGCTCAGGTATCCTCATTGAGGATAAAACCAAATCCTTAATAAGAGATTCTGTGTACCTGGGTGGGGGAGTGGGTGGGTTGGGAGATTCCTAAGGATGAAGATATTTTAACCACTTTGCTGTTTTATTATTTTTCCCCTAGAAGGCTGAGTCATTTTTTGACAATTTGTTAAGGTGTTGCTTAAACCTTCATAATGTTTTTCCCTACAAAATGTATTCTGGCCAGATTTGCATAATTTGTTTCACATTTGTGGGATTAGAAAGGTACTAATGATTTATATATTCCCCTGGAAAAAAACAGAGAAAATAGGCAAATTATAGCAAAATTGTAATTAGTTTTTCGTGAAAAGTGAAAAAGTGTAGTGTAAGAAAGTGTCTGTTTTTTTTCTTAAAATGGTAGTAACAAACAACTAAGATTGCACTTTTCCCAATTTCAGGAGTAAGCAATTTTGTAAATTTGTTTGCACCACAGGTTTTGCAATTTTTTAAGTGGTAGTCAACGTTTACTGTGTTTGAAATTTCTTCTTCAAGTGTGTGGGGCAAAGGTATGAAACCAATGGGTGAACCTGGAAAGCCTTGCTTTTCTGGAAAGCAAACAAAATTCTAAGTTCAGCAAAAGATCATTGCTTGATTGTTGATATAAAAAACTAATAAAACAGGTAAAAAGACAAAGTGATAATGTTTTCAACTGTTAGTTTTTTCCCCAGTGGCTAATTTATAAAAGCAACATATGTTAATTCGATCAGACATTTTGGGTTGCAGAAAACCCCTGCACACATGAAACTTTGGTAAAACCCAGGCATTTCTTCACATTTCTGTGAGGGAAAATATTGAAAACTGTGGGATCAACAAACACCCTACCGCCCAGTGTTCCTACAGTTTTCTCAAATTAAACAAGGCACCACACTTTTGTGGGTGGGCCCATCACCTGAGATGGGTTCCAGTCAAATCCTGAACCCAGTGAAGTCTGTGTAATGTAAATGGGACTGTTACATGGTTTAATTCTATTCCTTTGATGTGTGTGTGGTGTACCCACACTTGAAAAGGATCATTTTTATCAGGAGAAGTTGCTAATTCTCTGACCATTGATTGAAAGTGCCCAAAATGTCTGTCACATACACATGGGAAAGATACGTTTTGTTGACTTGTACTTTGATGTGTGCAGGGGATTCACTGGGACAAAAAGCTGCAGCATAATTTGTGGAAAGGAAGATAAAGCTGGTGTTCGGGGCATATTTTTGATGTTTGCAGGGCATTATGGGTAAAAGAAGGTGCCAAGATCCATGCAAGCCATGCCGCTCTGTATTCCCCTGAGCTCTAGGTTTCAGAAATGCCTAGGGTTGGAGTTGGTAAGGTCCTTTCCCTATGTTTTAGCTGTCATAAAGCCCAAGCACAGCAGTCATTCCCCATTTCAAGTAAGAAGAAATTTGGATACATTTGGGTACAGTTTTACCATCCGGGCTGGCAGTGAAGGAATAAACTACCTTATTTCAAAATTATGCCCAAAGAATTCCAAATTTCCTCTCAGCTGCCGCAGGGTTGCTTACAGTATTTGGGCAGTCTGTTCCAGGGTCTGTGCAGACAAGTTTACCAAAATACCCTTTCTTTAGTGCAAGCGTCATCTGAGACAGTGCATGCTGAGGAGAGCTCATTAGTGAAAGAACAGGCCAATTCATAAAGACAATGGAACAGACTGGACTCCTTTTGAAGAGTGGATGCCTGGAGTTCCGTTGGACACCTGCGCCCCTCACTCTCAGGGCGCTCCCCTGCAAGGTGCACTAACTGTGTACCATCTTGTGATGCACACTCAGTATGTCATTTGACAGTAATATGTTGTGGGCACAAAAGCAATGTGTTCCATCATTTTCTGGCAAAACTGGCATTCAACTGAGGGATTGCCCCTTGTGATTGTGAAGGCACAAGATGTGCACCAGTGTCATCCATATTATAGAAGGGGACGCACAACTGTCTGCAGCCCCTTCTATAAAACCAAAGTGCCCACGGGCCAAAGTGGGGTACAAATGCCTGTTGAACTCTTTGGGTTCATTCTTTATTAGGGCAGAAGGCAGTGAAGAATTTAGGGGTGGGGCCCCATGCCAGAGTCGGTCAGCCCGTACCCCATTCTTTATTTTTTTTTCTATTTCTGATTTTTACTGTGATGATTAAAAATAAATTCCAAATGGTGTCCTTACTGGGTGTATAAAAAACGATGTTGGCTTTGTGAGTTGGGGTGCAGTCCTGTGCTAGAACGGGTCAGCCACAACCCTATTCTTTTTTTTCCCTCAGACCCTAATGCCACCCACCCAGTGAGCACCCACGGTGGTGGGAGAAGTGACTGCATCTCTATGTGGTGCATACAGTCAGTGTGTCTTTTGACAGTAATACGACATAGGCCTAACGACAATGCGTTCCCTCGTTTGCACATTTACATGGAACCACACCTGCTTGCCCATGATGGAACACCTCCTTGTAATGCTGATGATGTGAAATCTGCGTCAGTGTGGTCATATTGTACATGGGGACACATAAGCATTGGAGTCCTCTTTTATAAAACCAGAGTGCCCGGGGACTCAAGGAGCTAGAGCACATATCATTGTATCCCTGGGATCTTTTTTTGTAATATGGCCCCTGGTGCAATTTTTGCATCACTGTGGAGGACAAATTAGGGAAATATCCCTCAATCTGCCCCCAAGATGGGCAGAAAGACGGTGAGAAATTTAGGGGGGTGAGGGTACAACCAGATGCTAGGATTTGAAAAAGATTGGGATTGTGACTATCTAATTTTTCCTTGTCATCTAGTGTTCTATTTGCCCCCACAGGGAGGACAGATTGGGGGTAAATCTCCCAATCTGCCCCCAGTGCAGGAGTAGAATGACTATTGGGGCTTTTGGAGTGAGGGTATGGCTGATGTTGAAATGAGTTTGTCACAATCCTAATCTTTGAAGACAAAGTCTACCTTGGTGTGTAGAGGGCTCCCTCTCCATCAGTGAGTGCAGTTGGGGAGTAAATTCCAGAAAACAACTTCAGAACCATCAGGCCAACATACTACTGCATCTGAAAGGTGGTACCGCCCTACTCTGTGGCCTCCCAGCCTCCACTAGGGGTATTTTTCAAGCTGCAGCATGTTTGATCTGTGATATTTTACCATCTACAACACTTTTAGCTAGTTTCACTCAATAGAAATACCATATACATACATAAATGCTTAATCAACCCCTGTGGAGGAGGACAAGTGGCCAGCATGGGGTTTTTGGGTGGTGGTGTGGCCTGATGCCAGGATGGGATTTAGGGCTTAGTGTGTATCTCAGTGCCAGCATTAGCTGGCTTCACCCATTTGTTTGTAAAAAAAAAGTGTCAATGTTGACTAGTGGTGCTTTCTGACCCTTTGGGGACAGAGAGACTGCTGATGCTCATGGATGTGAGAGGGGGTTTGGACCCCATGCCTTTAGGAGCCTGCCCTTAATCCCCATGCTTTTATCGCTTTTTTGTTTTTATCCCTTGTGCCTAATGGTACTCTCTGCCCACTATGGGAACAAGAAGGCTGATGTAGTCTGGTGAGCCATGGGTTCTCTGGGGATCACACAGAGCAACCTTTATGACACCAGGATTAGTAACGTCTGAGTGGACAGAAGTGCCTTTTTCACCATAGAAGCTAAAGCATTGAATTCTCTTCCTTTACCAATGTACATTGAAACTGTTTGATGGAAGTCAGGAAACTCTTCTTGTTTACTTGTCCTTAGCATTCTACCTTTCCAGCGCTTGGCTTTAGCACCAGTGTTGGACTGGCTTGATGGGCCCTCTGGCACTGCCTGATAGGTCGACTTGAAAGGCCCACTGTGTGAGCTTCATTTTTTTGGTACTGTGGGCACGTTGAGAGCAAAACAACCAGCCATCACACTGTCCTTTCAGGATGGCCCATCAAGCATTGACAAAGTGAAAAACAGGCCTGGTGAACACTGTTTAGCACCAGGAATCCTTTAACCGTGTAATGAAGAGCTCACAAACGTCAACCCAATCAGTCAATCCTTGAGATAAAGTGACTATTTATGTAAGGAATCGAATCAGATCTGGTTGCTGGGTGGATGAGATTGGGTAGAGTATGTATGTTTGCTAAATGTTTTGAGCATTTGGTCAAGAAGGATACTTTGACAGTGAGAAACAAATCACTTTCAATAGGGACTAGGGGTACCATTTCATCCAATTATATTTGAAGCAGTAAAAGTGAGGATGCTGGGGACAGTACCTCTGACCAGTGTAGAGGGAATACTTATTTGAAGGAAGTTATACATATCAAGATGGGAAATCTGGATATAAATTCAAGGTCCAGAACAAGCAACATGGAAAAATCCAGATGGGTAGCAAGATGAAAAGGTGTCGCAAAACAAAAGGAGGGGCATACAGACAAAGTTCATGGACCAGAAACAAATAGTAAATAAGCACATGAATTCCGATGAGAGGGTAGTGAATTTATCCAGTAAGTGTTCAACTAGTGAAATTATCTCACTACTTAAGAGAGATATGAGTTTTTCTCCTACTGTGCGTTGTGACATATATAACATTAAATAGATCTTTTTAGGTTTGTACGACAATTGAAATGAAGAAGTTATTTTCATTAAATCAATTGAAAAACAAGTCTGCTACAAAATGGATTTCACTATTTAGGATGTTCATGTTATGGCTTTGTTACTTTCCACTACAGAATGTGAACAGGGTCCAGTAACTATTATGAAGATTTTGAGCTGTGCACTAATTTGAGTGTAGATAGTGGTTTAAAACAAAAATCAAGATGGGCACCACAGCTCCCTATTGGTAACAACATTAATCTTTTTCAGAAGACTTTCATTACAGATAGATAAATGGGAATTTATTATAAACACTGCAGGCCGTACAGGGATAACCTGTCCAGTACATGGACATGCTGCTTTGAAGCAATTACTACAAGACAAGGATTTAATTATCAGTAAGGCAGATAGTTGTAAAATGGTAGTAATAGATAAGATCAAATATGACAGTTAAATGTATAACCAACTTAGTGATGTATCATGTTACTGCAAATTGAGTTCTTACCCTGTTTTTGATGTTATCTAACTGATTAATACTGAACAGAAGCATTGGCATGGACAAGGTTTACTAAATGATGATGAGTATTATTACTTAGCTATTGATTGCCTGAGGTACCTTTTTTTGTACACCTTACTGAAGACACACAAAGGTCTAGCATTCCCTCCCCGTAGATCCATCATTGCAGTACTGGGGGTTTAACGGAAATAATTTCAGAATTTCTGGCTGTTTTCTTGTGCCCATTTGCTCCTAATCTTCAATCATATATACGGGACACCAAATATATTTTGAACTTGCCCAGCAGTGTAACATGGGAGTTTGGTATGATACTGGTCACCATGGATGTTGCCTTCCTGTATACGAATATTACGCATGAGTTTGGAATAACTGCATCATGACACTACCTGAATAAGAGACCTATTCAGTTGCTAGAACTTAATGAGTTGTTACTTACAATGTTTAAACTGATACTTGAAGATAATGTCTTGATATTTAACGGTGAATGGTACACACAACTCTGCTGTACAGTGATGGGCTCCACATTTGTACCTTCTTTGCCAACCTATTTATGGGTTGGTTTGAGGACAGGCAGGTCTGGGGCCCAGGTGGTGCTAAATGGAATAATAATATTTACTGTTTGATGACTGCATTAGGATCCGGACTGGTGATGCTATTGAGTTGGAACACTTTTCTGATTATCTTAATTCAAATATATATAATAGGTCTTTACTTTTGACTACAGTTATGATCGGATAGTGTTCCTAGATGTAGAACTCTATGCCCACAATGGTCTGATACATTCCAAAATGCATAGGAAAAAGACATCCAGTAATGCTTTGTTCATGCGTCCAGTTCACATCCTAGATTTTAAATTAATTCAGTCACATTTGGAGAAAGTATAACTGTATCGAGGATGTAGAATTTAGACAACCTCTGAATGATATTAAGAAAATATTCCTTGTGTGGGGATATGACAGAGATGTGATTGCTCTAGCCAGTAGAGGGTATGCAAACTAGATTGTAGAGCCACATTGATTAACAAGAAAAAGGATGTTAAGCAAACAGTGACTAACGTCAATCCCTTCTCTAATAAGGTGTATGGAATTCTACACAAGCATTGGCACTTACTCATGATGGATCAGACTTTACAACCACCGCTTACTACGCATCCTAATATTACCTATCAGAAGGGCATGTCTTTACATATCATCACCAGTTTGAGTCATCCAGCACCAACTGCTCAGAATACATTGCTTTCTAATATGGCTAATGGGTTTCACAAGTGTGGTCATTGTAGTATGTGTAAGTGGCCTGATGATGGAAAAATGAGGTTCAATTCTCGAGAATACTTGATCAATACTCATATTAACTGCGATATCCGCTATGTAATATATGCAACAATTTGTACATTTGACAAGGTGTATATGGGGAGTACCATCAGACCATTAATAGAATATGTCACTGAATACTTTACAGCACTAATGTTAGATAGCCCATAGAAATACACGCTATGGAATGTGAGCCATAGAATACACACTCTAGCTTCAGATTTCATGGCATTGATTATGTGAAGAATGATATTAGGGGTGGTAACTGAGAACTCAAATTGCATCAGCATGAAGCTCTGTGTATTATGCACTTACATTCAGTTGAGAAAGGTTTGAATATTGATCATGAAATTCTGTATTTTCTGGTAACGTGATGTCTGTATTGGATATGTTGTGAGTTTATCTCTCATCTACTTGGAAATTTTTATTATCTACAATTTTCTTTCCCCGTTGAACACATACAACTATTATGCACTTCTTTTCTATATTTTCCATGGCCATGGTGGCAATGTAAGACGAGTTGAGGTATTAGATATTGTTTAGTTTATCTCATTTTCTAATCTTTTCCTCTCCTTTATTACTTTTGCTGGGTCTAGATAGTTACGGAGAATGATTGCACTATCTCTGTTTGATGGTCGAGATATATTATTGTTCTTTTCTGATTCAGTCATGTACTTGCTAATTGTTAATATATGATTGTTCACAGTGTTGGTAATGTTATTAATTGTTTCTGTGTTGTGTGTGATTCTAATGGCTGCCATGTTTGAAGATTTGGACTCCACATTGATCATAAGGGTTCTTTCTTGATGTTTACAGTTGAGGAACTAGTGGTGCGTTTTTTAATTTTATTAAATTTTTTATTTTTTTGCTGTGTGTACTCATGGTAGGTCGATACAATCGGTTTTGAATAAACATGCATGTTGCACTTTACCTGTAAACCATTTGGAGAGCATAGGTGATATGATGATAGGATAACTGTTTACTTTTGATATCTGCAGTTCTTTCCTGTGTTAGAGTGATCATCTGGAGATCATAGGTAATATGATGATAGGATTTCTGATCATGTTTGATGATATTGTATCTGTAATTCTTTCCTGTGATTGAGTAATTAGTTATGGGAGGGTTCCTCGCAGCATTGGCAGTGTTTCATAACTTTTCTGATGTGATGTGTATGATTAGAAATGGCCACCATGTTTGCATGTTTGGATGACGTGTTCCAATACGGTACCTTTCTTTATGTTTGTTGTTGAGGAACAAGTGGCCCGGTCTCTATTTTCATGAAGTAGGTATATATTGTGAGGCCAATATGGCACTTTGCCTACACGCTGCTTTCACACTCGGATATTACGGAGTACTCTCCTTTTATTTCTGTTACTTTGGTAAGTCGATAAAGTTGTTCAAATGTAAGTGTGTGTTGTGCTTTTTGTGCATTTTATTTGGACAGTAACTATGGAAAGTTGTTATGATTTAGCTTGTGTTTGGATGTGCAGATTAAGGAATACATGAGATTCAGCATGTCTGTTTAGATATGAGTTAGTTATGGCTGTCATGTACAGTTGCATGATGCTTCGAGTGGTAGCAGTTAGGAATGCATGACTTGGTATTTTGGCTTTATATCATTGTTTTTGATTCACTGCTAAACAAGCAAATGTGAATATATCATGCTTAAAATAGTCGCCACTCTCAGATATCTGAGCCAGAAAAAAACAAATTGTTAAATAGTGTGTGAGATGTTCGCCTTTGATACTAATTCTGTTGATAAGGTTGGCTCGAGTAATTTACAACATGCCATGCGCGTGAGTTAAGTATCATAGGGTGATGAGGCGACATACGAGGATTACAAGAGTTACAATTTACTCCACATGATGCATTCAGGCTTTCGCCCATCTCACAGTACTGAGTCAGCCTCACTACTGGTGACAGAGTCTATCTTTCAGATTTTGGATCCAGGCTATTTTGTGGCACTGCTATTATTGGATTTCAGTGCCGTTTTTGACACTGTGTCCCATAACTTCCTGACTGAGAGAATCTGGTACTGTGGAATGGGCCATAAAGCATTTAGCTGGGTCGCTTCTTTTTTGCAGGTGCATACCTTTCAGGTGTCACAAAAAACCATACCGGTAAAAAGTGCTTCCATTGAAACAAGGAGTGCCACAGGGCTCGTCTTTGAGTCCAACATTGTTTAATCTGTACATGAGACAGTTTACAGAGGTCATCAAATGCTATGGTTTAACCATCATCTCATATGTGGATGACATGCAGTTTATCACACTGTCACAGAACTCCTCCATCATGTTACAGAACTCATCCATCTAGCTTTGCAGAGGTTGCCAGATGGATAGACTAGAGCTGTCTTAAGCTCAGTGCTGGAAAGACCGAGGTTCTGACCTTGGACAATCATTCAAACATGTGGTCTACTACATGGTGGCCCATGGAGTTGGGTCCACTACCAGATCCAAAACCCAGGGTTAAGAACCTGGGTATTTGGTTTGACAGAAAGCTGTCTTTTGACAACCAAGTTACTGCATTGGCAGGGAACTGCTTTGGACTTCTCAAGGTGTTGAGAAACATTTTGTGCCTCATGCCAGAGCCAGCAAGAAAAACAGTAGTTGAAGCTCTGATTGAATTGAGGCTTGATTGCTGCAAGGTGCTTTTTCTCAGAGTCACACTGGGCCAGGTTAAGAGACTCCAAAGAGTGCAGAGCACCACTGCATGTCTCTTATTGAACCTTTCCATGCGTGCGTCGATGGGGGCCGCACTTAAGAGGCTGCACTGGCTTCCGGTGAGGCAGAGGTCTTAATTTACAGTCTTGTGCTATTATTAAAAGGCATTACAATCTTTGGTTAGACAATGGCCCTCATTCTGACCTTGGCGGGCGGCGGAGGCCGCCCGCCAAAGTCCCGCCGTCAGGTTACCGTTCCGCGGTCGAAAGACCGCGGCGGTAATTCTGACTTTCCCGCTGGGCTGGCGGGCGGTCTCCTTCAGACCGCCAGCCAGCCCAGCGGGAAAGAGGCTTCCACGATGAAGCCGGCTCGGAATCGAGCCGGCGGAGTGGAAGCTGTGCGACGGGTGCAGTTGCACCCGTCGCTTATTTCACTGTCTGCGCAGCAGACAGTGAAATACATTTAGGGGCCCTCTTACGGGGGCCCCTGCAATGCCCATGCCAGTGGCATGGGCACTGCAGGGGCCCCCAGGGGCCCCGCGACCCCCCCTACCGCCATCCGGATCTCGGCGGTCCGACCGCCGGGATCTGGATGGCGGTAGGGGGGGTCAGAATCCCCGCGGCGGTGCAGCAAGCTGCGCCGCCGCGGAGGATTCAATGGGGCCGCGGTACACTGGCGGGACCCCGCCAGTGGTGCCGGTCCGACCGCGGCTTTACCGCCGCGGTCGGAATCCCCATTGAAGCACCGCCGGCTTGTCGGCGGTGCTCCCGCGGTCCTCCGCCCTGGCGGTCAAAGACCGCCAGGGTCAGAATGAGGGCCAATATGTACAAGCGGGAGACTTAAGCTCCGCAAAGGAAATGTTGGCGCTTGTTCCCAAAGTAAAGACAGCATACTGAGGCGTAAGTTCTTTTAGTTACTTGGCACCAAAGTGGTTTGCCACTAGCAGTGCATCAGGTTCAGTCAGAGTGAGCTTTCAGAAAAAAATATCTTAAAACTTGGTTCTTCCATGTGAGTTCTAGGTAAAATTATTATTATTAGTAGTAGCAGTAGTAGTAGTATTAGTATTATTATTATTATTATTGTTGTTGTTATTACTTGAATTTTCACTAAATTAGATGGTACTAGAAACACATCTAATGTTTATGACATTTCTGAGGCTCTTAAAATGTTCCTTACAGGATCAAAAGATTATGTTGTTCACTTTTTTATCATATTGTGCATGGATGTCTACTCCACTCTAAGACTGGTCATTACACAAGATATTATGATGTATTGCAGTTTAATTTCCATATAGCTTTTTGTTATTGTTATTGCAACTGAGGACTATAGTAAAATACATTTTTTATCCATTTGGTGTTTTTTATTTTTCCATTTGAGATTAAACAGCTTGGCCACTTTGTATATAGCACATCTATAAATAAGATATGATGGTGTTTTGCTGCAAAGAATTTATAGAGGTAGATTATTCGGGTCATCATATACTTGTTTGATAGGCGTTGAGGTCCTTTGATCTATGCACAGCAGCAGTATACTGAAGTTTCTCTTATTGTTTAATTATAGAGCCTGTATTTATTCCTATATATCACTTGAATATGGGCAGTAGTTTTTGTCATTGGGTAAGATACTAGGAATATGTGCAAGCAGTTTGTTGTTGGCATATTGGACACTTAGGCAGTGCAATATTCTTAATTTTTTACTAATTTGTACTGTTTTTCCTTTCTTTTCTCTCACATGGGGGCTACTTATACTGTGAATTGTCCCTCTGCTAAAAGATGGATGGAGACACTCTTTAGGATTTATCTTTCTAATTCACTTTTTAATTACTTATTATTTTTGTGATGGAATGCCATTACTTTTCACGTACTTTGATTTTCTTTACTTGGGTTTTACCTGTTTCCCGATTGTATTGGACAGGAGATACAACAGGTATAAAAACATCTCAACACTCTGTGACACCTATTGGATTGGTGATGGCATTTCTTTCCCTGTTTTTCTATAGGAATTGAGTTTTGTTTAAATTTATTTTATTTGACAGTAGCCCTGATGAAGTCAAAGTCTCTGTTAGTAGGGACTGGGAAGAAGTTGCTGACAGATTCCATAATTGTATGAGAGAGGTGATCAAATTGATGCACCAGAAATGGCTAAAAATGAACAGAGAGAAGACCGAGATCCTGGTCTTTGGAACAGACAGGCCAATTTCGGGCACCCGCTGGTGGCCTGAATCCTGTGGGGCGTTACCATCTCCTATACCAGTAGTTAAAAATGTAGGCATTCTGATTGATAGCTTTCTGACTTTCGACCTACGTGTTAATCGAAACACCAAAGTCTGTTATTGGATGACTAAAATCTCAAAGAAAGTTCTACCTTTTCTCACCAACAAGCTTAAAATTCCTGCTGTACTTGCTTTGGTCATGTCTAGACTGGACTGTTGCAACGCATTATTACTGAACATAAATCAAGGCTCCTTACATAAGCGTCAGCTCATACAGAATGCCACAGATCACTTAGTCTTGGGTCTCCCAAAGTCGGCCTGTACTAGTGAGAGTCTTAGACAGCTACATTGGTTGCCTAATAGAAAGCGCATCTCCTTCAAGGCTTTATGTCTTACATATAAGACTCTTAATTCCCAGGGATTTTAATATCTTCAATCCACTTTAAGGTGGCATACTCCTAGCTGCCTTTTAAAAGCATCAGGTTTTTACAAGGTCCTTGTTCCCCACAGCAAGAAAGTCAGATGGGGAGAGAGGGCCCTTTCTGCTGCTGCAGTTAGGCTTTGGAATTCCCTGCTGGTATATACTAGAAAGCTGGAAGATTACATATTGTTTTGTAAACATCTCAAAACCTGGCTTTTCTCCCAATAATCTGTTTTTGCTTGATCTGTTGTTTTGACTCTGCTCTTCTCACTCTAGCGCTTCGATTCTATGGCCAGAAAGCGTTCTACAAATGTAAATGTAAATGTAAAAATGTAAAAAAGTAAATGTAGGTGTACTTACCATAATGACTAAACAAATGTTGGTTACAACCAGAGGATTCTTTTTTGGAATTGGTTGAAGACTGAAATAAAGAACTTCAGCATATTTTGGACTTGACCACTTTATTTACACTTGGTTGCTCTGGTGGACTTTTGCATTTATGTAGGGATCCCATCTGCCTCCTGTAAACTCCCTAACATTTACTTTCATGTGTATTTTTTGCATCCAGTGAAGACAGGCTTATTTTCTATTTTCATGTGGAGCAGTAGCACAGGGAAATGATTGTGCCACTCCTAAAGTTTACAGTGCACCTAACTGGCACATCTTTCCTTTACATTGCACTTGCCATCCTCGTAAAACAGGCAGCCTTTATCTAGTGTGCCAAGAGTGCCATTTAACCACATATTGAACAGGAGGGCAAAGGACAGATGGTTGGATGGAGAAAACAATGGATTGATTGAGGAAAGTATGGAGGATGAAAAGAATGAAGAGTGGAGCAAAGTGAGGGGATTGATGCAGAGACAGGTGAATGGATGGAGAGTATGATGGTTGGGTAGAGAAAGAGAAGGGTAGAGAGATTGATAAATGGAAAAAGTGCAGCTAGAATGATAGAAAGAGGATGGATGCATGGATGGATGGATGGATGGATGAATGGATGGTCAAAACATAGTCTGGGAGGATTCTGGGCTAATGGTGGCAAGGAAGGTGTAAAGAGACCAAGAGAAAAAGATGGGCGAATGAGTGGGTGGAAACAGTTAAAAAAATAATTAAGGGATAGGAAAAAGTAAGAAAAGAAACATGACAACCAAGAGCATGAGTGCTGTCCTTGGTTGCTTCACTTCCTCTCTCAGTACTACTTTTGGGATAGTAGAATGATGCATTTCATTTTTCAGTTGTCAAGCTGGGTACACAATCATTGTAACAGCTGTTTGGATCCAGAAGTTGTTCCTGACTCTCTGGACCAAGAAGAAGAGTTGTTCTCACTGTCTTCACCAGAGTTGTAACTGTACTGAACTTGTGTGCATTTACTAGAGAAGATATCTTGCAGTCCTCCCCAATGTTTGTGGGATGACCCCACCTGATTTTGGTGCCTCTTCAGCTGTTGTTTGAACGCAAGTGCCAGGAAGCCTCATTGCTGCAATGTCCAGCAACACAGTAGATGCAGAGAGCTCAATGGCAATTGTTCCTTTTTTCTGGAGAAACAATCTGAGGGTTTTGTAGACACAACGTAGTCCTGTGCTGTGATAGGGTCTGTCCTAAGCAGCCTGAATTTCCTTTTCTCATTTGCAGGCTTCAAAGGCAGCAAGGCCAGACTGTGGAATTTCTGGAGTAGTATTCAAAGACTTTCTAGTGTTGCAAGCCCGGCCACCCAAGACTTTTAACGAGACCCATTTGAGGATAAAAGCAAAGGGCTAGATGTACAAAGCATTTTAACTGTCTCTAATACCCCATTTCTGACTAGAATTGTGCAACCAGATATTCATACATCTGGCCCAAATCCTCAACAAATGCCTGCAAATTACTTAACCTCTCTGGACTTTTACAACTATTCAACCCTGTTGATTAATTGGATTATTTGGTTGAGAGGGGTGAGAACTCCTCTCAAGCAACATCGGCAATCTATGTCAGGGTGAACCACAAAAATAACTAAATTAACATGTGCTTAATCCTCTAGTAGCTTGGCACAAAAGCAGTCAGGCATAAATTAGAGGCAATTATATGAAGTATTTATACAGCACACAATGAATATTAACACAAGAAAAATTCCACACCAATTTCGAAAATTGAGTATTTTTTAATAATTAAAATGATACCAGAACAACAAAAAAGCAATCATTAGAGCCTAAGACAAAAATCGCCACGTGCACTCATCTAGTCATCCTAGACTGGGTAAAAGTCACAAGCTCAGGCTGACTGGGGTGGATACAGGGACTAGGTTAGTCCCACTGAAAAAGTTACCTTTCCAAATCTAGTCTGAAGAGTCCAAATCACAGTGGAGGAGGCCTCAAGAAGCAGGGAGAGTGTTGTGGATTATTGTTGCTGTAGCACGGAATAACAGGCCAGGTGACGTAGACAGTTGCCACCAAAACACGAAGATCTGTTTGAGTGCTGGGGATAGTCATTGCCGGAGCTTTGTTTTCGTGGTCACTGCTGGTTGTAAGTGCTGTAGCATGAAGTGTCGATCTTGCGTTGCCAGCTGTCACTGGCAATTGTAAAGTGCAAAGATTTGGTTCAACTGAACTTGAGGTTGTCAGTCAACATGGGTGTCAACATCTCGGCACGAATGGGTCCGTTTGTCAACACAAAAAAAACAAAACTTCAGTATTTGATCCTTCTTGACAGAGAAGTCCACTCTGATGCCAGACAAGGAGGTACCTCTTGGGGATCAGGGACTCAATCTAGCAGAGGCCAGGGGGGCTCTCACACATCCAGTTGCAGGTATGGTCAGCTAGGCAGATGCAGGCGAGGTCTCTGGAGCTTATTATGTCCCTGCTCTCACACAGAATGCCAGCTAGCCCTTGGAGTCACTCTGGTGGTACTGGGCTTAAGGGACAGGCCCAGGCTTCCTTATTCAGGCCGCAGGGCAGTCCTCCTTCTAAGTCTTCCACAAGTCCAGCAGTGATCAGGTGATTGGTTCAAGAGGTCCAATAATTACATCTGGTGCCAGCCTTTGAAGTGTAGGGACTCCTTATATTACTCCCACTTCTCGTTCTGGGAAATTGCTCCCTTCTCCTGCCAAATCTCCTAGTAGTCTAGGGTGACAAAAGAATGGTGCCTAGTTACTTTGTGTGTGTATTGGAGACAACTCTTTGAAATGTAAGTGGGCAAGGACCAACTCTGCCCAACCCATCTTGGCGAATGGTCCATCCTGCCAACAATTAAACCCCCTTTCTCTCACTGTATGGGAGGCATATACAAAGGCCAACGCCTATGCTAATCCCAGTTATGTGACTTAGAAAAGTGGCAGAAGGCACAAATGGTTAAGACAAAATAATGCCAACATTCTAAAAACTGCATTTTCAGAATTTTGACTCAAAATCTGACTTTACCATTAAACAGGGGTTTAACCCCCCCCACACCTTTTTCTTACCCTGCCTTTTGCTATCCATCCTTCTAACTTACACTTTTCTCTCCACTCTACTCTCCTTTCACACAGGAAGTACACCACCAACAATACGGAAGCTAATTATGGCAGCTCCATTGACCAATGAATTTTGCTGATTCAGTCTTTAAAGCCTTCACACTGTTATGTATATGATCAACAACAGTTTTTACTAGCTTCTCACGTAACATACAAAACATCACTGTGTTTTTCACTTCTCTTTTATTGTACTTCTGAAATGCTTTCTTAATGAAAACATTCAAAAACATGTTAAAATAAAAACGAAGGTTTCAAATTGCAATTCATTTATATGTAAACATAATTTCCCTATCTGCTTCCATACTTAAGTTAGCCCTTATTAAGTGCAAAAGGTTAAATCAATATTATCCTATGGAAGGCATAAACCTTGTAATAGTGAAAAATGACTTTAGGAGTTTTTTACTAATAGGACTTGTAGTACTTAACGCCACATATCCTACTTTTCAAAGGCAATGGACCTGTCTTATGAGCCTTTAGAGCGAAAATCGGGGGTGACTTACATGTATTAATAAGAAAGGTTTAGGCCTTCCCAAAAGTTTATTTTGCTAGGAAGAAATGCCAATTTAAAACTGCCCTACAGGCTTCAGTGGCACACCTGAGGCATGTTTTCAAATGCTACTTTAGGGGGTGGCACAATGAGTACTGCAAGCCCACTAGTAGCAATTAATTTACAGACCCTGGATATATGTTATACCACTTACTAGGGACTTACAGGTAAATTATATGTGCCAATAGGTGAGGCCATTTGTACTGCATTTTAAGGAGAGAGCACAAGCATGTTAGCACTGGTTTGCAGTGGCACAGAGTCCTAAAGCCAACAAAAGCAAATGAGGAGGGGTGAAGGAAAAGTGTTTGGGGAGCTACCAACCAAGGTATCAAGTCTAAGACCTGTTAAACCAATTAAATTTTCATAAAACCTTCACACTTCAAGATCCTACACTGACTATAACAACCTTTGAGATCCCAGGTGGATGCTCTCTTGCTACAACCCCAATAGAGAAGAGTGTATGCCATAGAAATCTTCACTGAGATGACCCTGTTATTCCCTAAGGTTTAAACTGACTCTTGCCTTGACCCCACTAAGAAGATCCATGATGAGACTTAGGACCTGCTCTAGAGTTGGGCAGACCAAGTACAGTCCGGCAGGGTGGCAGAGGGCATTATGTTTGCCATCCTGACAAACTACCATCTGCTTAATTTAGAGGTCACTGTGGTCCCAGTGATTATCTCTGTACCGTGAGATAACCACAATTATGACCGTTCCTATCAAGGTACAAGTAGATGTAACTCAGCTGTCTAATTTGACAGCCACTCACCAAACTTTACGAGAAGTTTTGCTTTTCTAAAGCAAACTCCCAGAACAGGAGTGCGAAAAATAAACAACTAATGACCCCAACACCCAAGGATTGTTTTCCATGGGTGAGTGGGTTCAATATTTGTTTTTATTTTCTGTCAGTCAGCTGAGGGACAGAAAAAAAGGATATTGCAATGTCCACTCTAAATGGGGCACAATGTAATGCCATTCCTTGATGGCCCCTACTCAGTCAGGCTACTTCCCATTGACAGAGCCAACTAGAGTTCTGTTGGCAATAAGCGTATGGTCCTTCTTACCCTCAATAGAGAGGACAGACCATTGATTTGGTGGACATGCACTCTGTCATGTTTGTGATGGAGTACTTTGTCCACCAAACTCTAAATCTACCACAAAGAATCTTTCTACACTCCTTCTTCAGGGTAAATCTTAAATTCTTTCCAAGGGTAAAATATGTTTATTTGTAGCAAATCCTGGTTTCCTTCTATGAAGTCTTGCTGGCAGATACAGGGTTGAGCTTTGACGTAGCACACAAACATGTTTATTGCTATCATTTTCCTTTGGTGTACCACATGACTATCTGGTAACCTCATTCCCATTCCTGAGTTGTTCATTTCTCCTGACATCCTGCAGTGGAAAGCTAGAAGCTGAGGCCATGTCTGAGTTGATGAGGCTCAGCACACCCATCGAGTTTGAAACCCAGTAATTAAATAAAATAAACTGCACCTCAACCCAGATAAGGCTTCAGACTGGACTTGGAATTTGGGGTGGACATTGGTAGAGCCTTCCACTTAGGTTACATGGGAGATGCATGACAAGGGGTAAACTTAATTACTGTTTATTTATATGTAATTTAAAGTCTTCATCAAAAGGTTTTCTGATCAGCATGTAGTACATTCTCATACTACTGGTTTTCTCAAAATTCTGAGACACCCTGCCATTGTACAAAGTGGCAACTGACTGCTCCTGAAGAACCCCATTAGAGAATTATTTTTTCATCAGGGAAATCTATTCAGATAACCTCATGAAAAGAGCATACCTCCTGGAGTATAGTATATCCATTAGCTCATTGGCTAGTTTGAAGCCAAGGAACCTCAAAATGGACAAGCACATACCACAGCTCCAACCCACAATGGGAGAGTTGCATGGTTAAAAGTGCAGTCGGTAAGCTGTGTAGGACATAAGAAGTAGCCACAGCACAAAGATATGTCATAATCGGTTATAAGCTGCAGGCCATATTTTTCTTAGGTCCAACCATGGATTCACAAGGTAAATTGTATAACATTATTCAATTTTTGGGGCAAATAAAGCTGCAGGTAGATCTTGAATTTAAATTTGATTTCAGCATACAAATGGAAAAAAACGGATTTTTTTGACATGGGTGCAAATGCACAATGTTGAACCCCTCTCTTTGGTCTTTAACCCACCTCCTTTTCCTCATTGCCTTTTCAGATGTGTAATTTAATCTTGTATTTCCTTGCTCCAATAAACAAAATATATGCTGCATGACTTGACAATTTATGTTTTTTATAATCAAGTAATTGCAAACGATCTATGATTACTTTTTTGTTTTAAATCTATCATCTATAAAATGCAGGCTCTGCAAAAGCTGGCTACCTTTATTTGCTACATATTTATTTAAAGATAGTAATCCATAACATTCCCTTTCGGTCCAGCAATGTAAGTATCAGTGATGCATTTTGAGGATTAACACTGTTGTTGCTGAATTGTGCTATGGAGCCAAGAGCAGCATGGTATGAATTGTATCCAGTTCCATGTGAATGCTGCACATGGAGTCCGGGTAGACTTTGAGGAGTTTGAGGGAGGCTTATGATATGTAAGATGTCCTTGCTCTTTTCTGCAGGAATCAGTAAGGGCACAAAGTAGAAAACATGACTTTGATTGGTTTGTCTTGAGTAGGCATTCAGTAGGAATAATCCAATATTCTTGAGGACTGGCATAATTTGCAATAATTGTGCTTTCTTCATTCTGACAGTTCTTCCTTTCCCCTCTAATTGTTATTAGGGAATGGGCTACCTCCATGCTAAAGGAATCCTCCACAAAGACCTCAAGTCAAAGAATGTTTTCTACGACAATGGAAAAGTGGTGATCACTGATTTTGGGCTCTTCAGTATCTCAGGGGTTCTCCAGGCCGGCAGGTAAGTCTAAGTCAGAGTTAACAATGTGCATGGAAGCCAGTGTGGAACACGGACGTTCTCTGTTGCAATGCAGCTTCTGAACCACAAGAGCATTCCTCCACCACACAACATGCAGTTGTATCAGTGAAGTACGTACTTGCTGCTTTCAGTAGTATAACAATTACCTTAACATTTCTAATGTTCCATCATTGTTCTACGTTATTCTGGTGTGAAGATAATGGCACTATTTTCTTGGCCTCTGCTGTTTGCTTTATTTTATTATTAATTCATTTCAGATGTTAACGTCTTAAAATAAGGAAATTGCTCTTCTTTTTCTGGTCGGTGAGGCTAAAAAATATATTTATGATGAGGATGGGTATTCATCCACGCTGAACTCACAACATCAAATTATGTTAACATTAATTCGCTCTGCAATAGGGTAATTTCTACACCAGTCAGGCACATTTTCATCCCGGTGCTAGCTAGATTTTAGAAATAGCCACTGTGTAGTGCATACTGGCTAAATCGTTGAGTTTAATCTGAACAACGTTATCCACCCACTATTAAGAGAAATTCCTTTGAGAACGAAACGCCCGAGTCCAGTGTTTAGTGGCAGCTTTGTGTTCCGATCACTATGCAATAATTTCATGACTTTCTCAACAGTGAGGAGAGCGCCTATTCCTCTATAAAATGTTATTTATCAAGCAGATTAGTGTTTGCTTTACTACAAGCTTTGTTACCGTTTGCAGTATGGAGCGTAAAGGTGATAGTGTGTGATACCAAGCACGACAATGCGTACTACCTGCGAATCTTTCAGTATGTCTAAAGTGGTTGTCAGCTCTCAATACATAGTAGTAAAACTTTATTAAATGTAAAAAATACATATTTCTTTTCTAATAATGAATCACAGAGTGAAAAAAAACAAGCATTAAAAATGAGAACACAAAATAAAACTTAACTTCTAGCAAAACAATTAAATAATTAAAAATGTTCTTTTAAGAGACGCAAATAGGTAAGGTCTAAAAACTTAACAAGTTTTCGAACAGAACAGCAGTCTGTTGATGAAAAGCAATACTGACTTGATGGCCTGATCAGTGATTCTGATATTAGCCGTAATAAATCCCGCTCTGAGATATCTTCTCCTTAGCTTCCATAAGACATGACATATGCAGATCAAGTGTTCGAAAGACCCGACCTTGTAATGGACAGTTTGGAGTTTTTGATAGTCGAGTTCTGCGAAATCCATTTTGCTTCAAAGTGAGGTATGGGAATATACATCAAGCAGAATATTAGATACTTTTTTTACATACAGGTTCGAGGAAAGATGTTAAGTGGAGCTGTTTAGCGCTGCAGTAGGAATCTATAATTTAATTTGCATGTTTGTAAGACTGTATGGAAAGGAGATCATTCGTTCTATTGTTAATCCTCAGAGTGTCCCTTTGGAACAAGGAATATTTGCAAGATCCTTTAGTCGAGGTAAATTGTCATCAGCAAAATGTTGTTGACAGTCGAAGGCTCACGCTGGTGACATCACAACCAGATTTAATTATTATTGCTGTGAATATCATTCCTTTTGCAACTTTCCTTCACAGTAAAACGATCTGTGAGAATTTTAGCGTGGCATGGAATGGAGAGAGAACAATGGTAATGATGGTTGGAGGCAACGTTTATTGTCTGGTGTTGAGGTATGTAAGCTGAGTAGTGATCTAGGGCCAGATGTAGGTAGCGTTTTGCATGGGGCAAACTGCGAAAATCGCAGTTTGCGCCATGCAAAACGCGCATCGCAATGCTCATTCACATTTTGCGAGTCGGTACCGACTCGCAAAATGTGAATGCGACTCGTTAATAGGAAGGGGTGTCCCCTGCCTATTTGCGACTCGCACTGCGATGCTAAATTGCTTTGTGACCGCGAACGCGGTCGCAAAGCAATTCGCAGTTACCACAAGTGTCACACTGGTGGTAACCCATTCGCAAAAGGGAAGGGGTCCCCATGGGACCCCTTCCCCTTTGTGAATGTTGTCAAAAATGTTTTTTCAGAGCAGGCAGTGGTCCAATGGACCACTGCCTGCTCTGAAAAAACGAAACCAAATGGTTTCGTTATTTTTTTGTATTGCAACTCGTTTTCCTTTAAGGAAAACGGGCTGCAATACAAAAAAAAAATGCTTTATTTAAAAAGCAGTCACAGACCTGGAGGTCTGCTGTCTCCAGCAGGCCACCATCCCTGGGAGTGCAGGGATTCGCAATGGGGTCGCAAAAAGCGACCCACCTCATTAATATAAATGAGGTGGGTCTTTGCGACCCCATTGCGAATCGCAGACGGTGTCTGAGACTCCGTTCTGGATCTGATTTTGTGATTTGGAAATTGCGAGTCGCACCGACCCGCAATTTCCAAATCGCAAAATCGGAAATGGCTACATTTGGCCCCTAATCCTTTTCATATACATTTTATTCAGTTCCCAAATAGCTTTATCCGTGAAGGCAGCGGAAGCATTTAATAAGGTAGGAATGAACCTTCCTTTACTGATTGGTCAATGGGACAACCACTATTGATTTTAGAGAAGCTTTGCAATGATTTGTGCCTTCTTTTGCTTGTTGGAAATATTCTGACCATGCTCATTTTTTGTCTATGCTCAGGCTTAAATATTCAAATGTGGTCACTTGCTCAGTACATTTCCCTCTGATTTCCCATTTTAGTTGTTTCTGAGGCTTACCAAAGGACATGGTCTTAGTTTTCTCCAAACTGATGTTTAAGTCATTATCTCTGTTGAAATTCTGTAGCCGTAGTAGCTGTAATTGCAGACCTGCCAGTGTTAACATAATCCGCATATGCTACATAAATAATTGGCTTTGACTTTGGTGGAAATCCTCAGTGTCAATTAGATAGACAAACCAATCCAGAATAAATAGAGAGAAAAGTAAAGGAGCCAGAATTTAGCCCTATTTAAGGCCATTGAAAGTTTAAGAATTTGGGATGAGAGATTCTCAGTAAGTTTCACTTTAAACAATGTGTTATTGTGCAATCATAGATTCCCCAGTTCATCAATTTTTTGCATAGTTTTATATGGTTGACCTTATCAAAAGCTGAGGTAGTAATCCATAGAGCAGACACACAATGTTGGCTGTTTCCTTGAGGTCTGATTAATTATTAAAGTGAGCGCAGCAACGTTGTCTAATGTGGAACAAACAGGCCTAAATCCAGTTTGATTAAAAGGAAGTAAATAGGAATTGATCGCTGTAGGAAATTGGGTCACTGGTTGAGGGGGATGAAACCCCTACGTAAGTAACAACCACGATTCTTGCCAGGGTGAAACACAAGCATACCCCAAATGAACCTCTGCTAAAACCTCTGGTAGCTTGGCACAAAGCAGTCAGGCTTAACTTAGAGGCAATGTGTAAGGTATTTATGCAGCACTTCATACAGTAATAAAGTGAAAAAACAACACAATAACTATCCAACACCAAATTAGAAAAAAAAGAGTAAAATTGTATAAATTATTCGACACCAAAGTGACAAATATCCAAGCACAAGCTTTGGTTTTCTGGTTGCACCATGTCACAACAAATTCATAAATATAGGTTGACTGCAATAGACCATGGGCCAGATACAGGGACCAAGTTAAGCCCGTTGAGTATTGTACCTTATGGCTTTTTTGTTTGGTCTATGCGATGTTGCTTTTTAAGGCTTTGCGTCATCCAGTGCCATTTTAGAGGAGCTGCAAGGGCTGTGATGCAAGGTCTTGCATCGACTTGCATTGTGTTGTCTCGGGTCCAGTGAGGAACTGCTAGAGATGCAACACAAGGTCCTACCTTGAGTTGCATCACAGTGCATCAGTTTTGATGACGTTGGATGATGAGGCTTTGCAAGGTTTTGTCTTGCTCGGTGTCAGTTCTGTTGAAGCTTGCAGCTGTGCGGCGTGGCTTTGCAGAGCTTTGTGCTGCAACAAATTTGATGGAGACCACAGCTGGGTTGGACGATTACCTTCAGGCCCACTTTGAAGGCTTCATGAGTGAAGGGGCACCACTTGGGGGTGAGGACTCACAACAGGCAAAGTCCAGGTACAGGGTTGAATAATTTTCTGTTCCTGAGACTCTGTAGAGGAGGCCAGCCAACTAGCCCTTGGAGTCACTCTGGTCATGGTGGGTATAAAGTACTTGTCTAATCCTCCTCATTCAGGCAGCAGGGCAGAAGAGTAGTGGGCAGTCCTTCTTGCAGCAGAACATCACAGCAGTCCTTCTTCTGAGTCTTCCACAGCTCTAGAAGTGCAGTGAAGAGCTGGGTCTTAGGTCCACAATTTATACCTGATGCCCACTTTGAAGTGGGGAATATTTTAGCCCCCCCGCTACAGAGGTATCTTGAATTTCCTTTCTCCCTGCCCTGGTCCCAACTTGTCTGGGGGTACAAAAGTCTAGTGTGAAACCCTTTGTGAGTGTGCGGAGGCAGAACTTTTGCCATGTGCAAGTGTGTAGATGCAGCTCCTCCCCCTCATCCTGACAACACCTTGTCCTCCTTTGTCACACTATCTAGGAGAACTACCCACAGGGCAACTGCTAGCTACACATAACATGTTACCTTAGATACAGGCTGCAGAAATTGCCAACTTTCTAAAAGTGGGGTTTTCACAATTGCTATTTGAATTCCTACTTCACCAATATAGAAGGTTTTAAATTACAGTCCTTTAGACACCAAAATCGACATTACTTCTTGCTCCCAATTGAAGGTTATAACTTATTAAACATAATAAGTTAATCCAATGTTATCCTATAGGAGAGGCGGGTCTTGCAGTGGTGAAAAATGGATTTGAGTGTTTTTCACTACCAGGTTGAAATGGCAGTTTAAAACTGCACACACAGGTTGCTAGGGCAAGCCTGAGTCATGTTTAAAAAGGCTACTTAAATGGGTGACATAATAAGTGCTGCAGACCCACTAATAGCATTAATTTACAGGCCCTGAGCATATGAAGTACCACTGTACCAGAACTTAAAAGTCAATTAAATGTGCCAGTTGCGTGTAATCTAATTTTACTGTGTTTAGGGGAGATAGTGATTTAGATTGGATTAGCAGTTGTAAAGTGGTAAAGGCAAGCAAAAATGGAGTCAGCAGGCAAAAATGTTTAGGAAAACCATTGATGTTAGAATTTAGTAAAAAAGTTTCCCCTCAGCATCTAAAAGGGCCATGACTATAACTGGAACAGTCAAGTAATGTATTATCATTTATATAATTTAAATTATAACAAATTAAGGTGGATTGAGCAGGCTGATCATCTGGAAATCTACCATTCGGTGTACAGAAACCATGGTTGATGAGTAATTTAACAAATGATTGGCTGTAATTTTTCTCTTATAAGCCCATTCTGATATTAAAGAGGTGACTATGTTGTTGGTGTATCTGGTAGATCACCAGATAAGGTGTCTTTTCTATATGGGAATAACAGATAGTCATTGAATTCCCCTGTGACAATGACTGTATGTAAGGCAAACTGCCCCAGAATGTCGTCAAGATCACCCAGAACATTTTATAAAAAGACTGGGTGGTAAGTAAATATTTAGGAGCAGTAATTGATAAGATTTTGTATGGCCAATTAGTGCAAGTAGATATAATCTGAGTATATTTTTGGCATAAAAGTTTTTAGACTAATAATGCTGTGATTAGAGTTAAAAGACCCCCACCTGGGCATCAGATAGAGCTTTTCATAGCTAGGATTTTGTGAGTATGGTAGTTTGCAAATTTAAAAAAATTCAGTTTCCAGGACTCTTAAAAGCAGAATATGTGACAGTTAGATAAGAATTTTACAAGAATATTCCCATTGATGGTCTATTCCAGCTATATTCCAACAGCATAACAGAAGTACATTATTTGAAGCCTGACGTCAGAGTCCTCTTGCTGAGGTATACAAAGTTGAAGATGAAACCCATTAGTGGTTGTGATCGGTGGAACTAGTTGTGGAAATTTGATGATCTTTATCCAGTATCTTGCTCATGCTGATGTACAGATTCCTGAAATTAACTTAATTTTCAACATCTGTAACCTGGTTGGATTTAATGGTAATTGGTTGAAGGATTTATTCTGATATAAGTATTGTTTTAAGATTAGTGGATATTTAGGAGTATTTGGTTTGATATGATTGATACCCCAAGCAGCTCGGTCACTTTTCTTTTTCTAGACCAGATGTTTGGAGCAATTGCCTCTATTGACCAGATTGCGCATGTGGTTTCAGTGTTTTATTTTACTTTTGAGATCACTAGATGATATATGTTGTGTTTCGTACAATTATGACAAGATTTTCATAATATTGTGACAATTAAGTATATCTTGTTGTCCTTCAGAATCATATTGTGAACTAAAACCCAGAGTTAGGTTGTCGGGATAATAGGTGCTGGGGTTGGAATATTAGGCTGATATTGATTTGTTTTACATGACTGATTTATTTGGTTATCATTTTGAGAACCATACGATTGACAAATGATGTCTTCACTATGGATGAAGGGGAGCTGGGATCACTGCTCCATAACGTTCTTTAAATAACGGGAGCGGAAACCTTTTCCAATGTAGGTGGGATGCAACTGCATCAATTGCGGATTCTTCTTGGGAGGAACTGATTGACACTGCATTTTTATGATCATTGGTCGAGGTAGACAGTTGATTTTGTGGAGGCGAGTGGAGAATCCTGAGATTGATGGAAGTTGCCTCCTAAGCTTGCAGATCATGAGGGTCCTGGGTCATGTGAATAATCTTTTTTATTGAATATAGACAACAGACTACAGTCATTGGTCGATGCAATCATTGCATGATTTTAGAATGATCAGTGCAATTTATTTTTTTATCTACCTAGCTCAGTTTTCTGAGTCATCTTTTACTGATATAAGGTTGAAAGTCTCAGGATATTAACACCGAAGAGGAGCAAGGAGTAATGAAAGTTGTGCCTCAATTGTTTAGTAAAGGTTTGGTTGTGTTAGAATGTGGCATGAATTGAGAAATAATTCAGATATCAACGTTTATTTCAGTATGTTCTTTTAAACAATTACTTGAGTTGTCAGATGCCCCAGTAGTGTCGAGCGAAAGCTCAGGGGATTCTGAGACGTCTATATGAGTTGATGTTACTACAGGGGGAGATCTGTAAATACAGATTTAGTTTATCAGGTAAAAGTTGAAATAGTTCTAGTATATCATCTGGCTGTGAGTAAGTTTGTTGTCTTTCTAAATTCTTTAGAAATTGCTGCATTTTGACAAGAAGCTTTTCAGTATTAGAGATTGTGCTAAGATCTTCTTTAATACTGTATGTTTTAGTAATGACATTTGATCAGTCAGAAGTAAGGGCTGGTTTCCCTTCATGGCCAAGATTTTCAATACATTTATAGTTATTGCCCCCATTGCTTGAAGAACCGGGTACATAGGAAGGTAATTTATCTAATTTGGGTCACCGGTAACAGGATTGGAATTGTTCGAATTGAGGAGTTGGCTTGGTTGAAGATCATTAGATGGGAGAAGCTTGTCAATTTATGGGTTAGGAATACCTGGTTCCACTGCATTTTGCCATTCATTTTTGGAGCTTGCAAGTTGTAGTGCAATTGTAAATCCTTCCAAATGGCAAAGTAGCTTATCTGTGGGTTTTGGAAGGGATCTCACAGAGTAGAAGAATTTGAGATGTTTTCGTTTCTATAATAACTAGCTGAACACCCAACAGCTACCCAAAGGTAGAGTATTTTAAAATCCACAATGCCCCTTGAAGAGGTTTTTTCTAATGTTAAAATAGATTGATTAACTGGAGTATTTGAAAGAATTTTGAAGAACAATGGGCCTGATTTAGGGGTTGGCAGATGGGGTTACTCTGTCACAAACATGACGGCTATCCAGTCTTCCATTATGTACTATGGATATCCTCATAGGGAAGATGGGATATCGTCATGTTTGTGACAGAGTAGCTCATCCACCAAACTCCAGATCAGCCCCTATGTGTTTTAAATTCATACCTTAATATTGAAATATTGCTGTATAAGGTAAATTCATACCTTAGTATTGACATATTAGTGTATCTCCCATTGCTATTTACTTAGATGTTTGGCATACTATGATCTGTGATTCTAAGCAATACAGTTAGGAAGGGTTTGCATGCAGAAGTCTTCAGGACTTAGGACGATGTCTAATCGGGAAAAAATTACATTGCATGTCTAATCGGGAAAAAAAGTACATTGCATGTTTGGTATAAGTTCAGATAACTTTCAGTGTGGTGTTGGTGAGTTTGAGGACCTATTCTCCTTGTTTTTGATCTATTTTTTGCAGTGCTACAAGAGAATCCACTTTACAGCCCCTAAAACCGAGAAAAAGAAAAAACAATAATGTATCATTATATCTAGAGCATTGAACTAGAAAAGAGGGCAGATAAAGGGAAATTATCTTGGAAGGAGGTGGAGTTCATTGCTAATGAAGGAATTTAGGATGAGGGTGGGGGCACCAGAGTGCCTGGCTCCGAAACGGCTGCACTTTATAGGGGCTCCTTGAATCAGGATCACAATCTGCTCACGTATAGCTGCAGAGGACACCGTTTGCAGCAACCAGTGCCCATTATAGTTGCAGCACCTACATGGACACCTGGCAGTTAAACACTGAATCCCCAAGCAGCCATGGTGCCCCAGGAAATGATTGTTGGCTGGGACCACTTGCAGACTGGGGCTGTGCAGGATGGCAGCTCCGCCTGACACCCTGTACCAGTAGCCATTGTACTGCTGCTGCAATGTCTGTTGGTGGTGGACAGCTGCACGGCTGAGAGAGGCTGCCCTAGGACTGTAGGTAAGTCCGAAGGGCCACAGGTGCTGTTGTGGTCCAGTCGCTGCCGCTAACATCCCAGCCCCTGGGATACTGGATACCCTCTCACCCTGTTATGGCAGTGATGCCGCTGGCACCTTGGCTGAGACCTGGAGGCCCTGGGCAGGGATCTGGGATTAGAGGCATAGCACAAAGTGACCATGAGGCCGTGATTACACTGAAGCATTCCGGGGGTACAGACGTGACCGTGATTTTGGCTGGTGGGACCACCCAGGGTATTACTACTCAACAAAACGGATGGATTGCAATGGGCTGTCCAGGCACACTCAGCACGAGGTACCCTCTGTATGGTGGACATTTCCAGCAACTACTAGTGACTGTGACATGGTCAGGGCCAGAAAATGGCTTTCGTAAGAGCGATTACTGCCATTTTACCTGGGCAGCCGGACTGTGGAGTATTGTTATACTAACTGGAAATAAAGATTATTCATTGGAAGAAGAAGAAGAATTTCTTTATGGACTTCGCTGTTTATTGTTTGGACTACCTTTTGGAGTGCTCCGGTATTTTGTTCAATGAGTTTTCCAGCACAGATCATAACTTTGTTATGATCAGTGCAGTGGACACCTGGGTGGTTGGGTGTCATACCGGACCTAGTACCCTAATAATATAATAATATTGCAACTTTGGACTGACTAGCCTTTCATCATAACTACGTATGTGCGGACTTTATAGTATCAACCACCTGTTTCCCTCTTTTTTTCCAATCTGTTCATGCAAGGCTGGGAGAAAGTAACAAGTTCAGGCCAATTGCGATAACGTGCAGATGAGATACAGGGACCAGGTTGGTCTCACTGAAAAGTAACTTTCTCAATTCAGCCCAAAGAGTTTGGTTTGTGATGGAGAGAGCCGCAAGGAACAGGGAAGCTTTGCATAAGGCCATTATTGTGGCATGGAGAGCAGGCCTGGCATCGCGGGCGGTCATCTCTGTAGTGCGAAAATCCTGTTGTCCTCATGAATGGACAGGCCGGAGCTTCGCACTGGAGTTCCCCGCAAGCGGTTGATGCTGTAGCATGAAGAGGGGTTGTCAGCATTGGTGGGCAGTGTAAGCAACAAGGTTGTGGTACCAGCATGCCTTTTTGCAGTCACAGAGAGCTCAAAAACTTTAATTCAGCTTCACTGAGACCACTCCAAGGGTTAAGGTACTGAGGGGCACCACTTGGGTGATCAAGGGCTTACTCCAGCTGTATCTGTATGGTGGTATAGTTGTATTGGATCCTGTTATGCTCCCATGTCTCTGAACAGGAGGTGAGAAACCTAGTCCTTGGAGTTATTCTGGGAGCCCTGGGTTCAGGTACAGGTTCAATTCCTCTGACTCGGGCAGGAGGGCAGCAATCCAGCAAGGCAGCAGTCCAACAAAGCCATTGCCCAACAGGGAAGCAGAGTGGCAGTCCTTTCAGCAGCACTGCAGTCTTTCTACCTGGCAGAGTCTCCAAAGGTCCAGAAGTATACTGGAGAGTTGGTGTCTGAGGCCCAGTATTTATACCAGTGCCTCCTCTGAAAGGAAAGACATGTCTAGAGGTTTACTTTTAAAGTGCACATGTTTCCTGCCTCCACTGCCCTGGCATCAGGCTAACTACTGGGGGTATACAGCGCTTTGTGTGGAGGCAGGACTTGGCCTATTCAAGTGTAAGTAGGGCTATGCCCAGCTTGGGGATGACCCTGCAGAAAGGGCCAAGTCCAGCAACAGACCACTCAGAGACCCTCTTCAAGTTACTTATTGGCAATACTGGATTTTCACTTTTGTTTGTGGTTGAGCAGGCACACTGCTTACTGGGCCCTAGGCCCTCACCTGGAGTTCCACCACAGCCAATTATTGCTAGATTTCTGAACTATAGCATTTGTGGTGCTGCATGGTGGATGGTGCATGAGAAACAATCCCTGTAGCACAAGGGCACCACTAGCTCCATACTCTCAGATTTAACTCTCTGTGCAGGAGGTGCACCACAACTTCCTGTCCCTCAAACCTAAGCTCCAAAAGGCAAGGTTTTACATATGCTATCTTATATCCCACACTCCTACAAATTCCCCACTGTGACCAAACTGTCTTCTCTATGCCACAAAACTCCTCACCTTTTGTCAAGAAGGTCCTGCTTGATTTAAAAGCAGTCAATCAGCAAGGGTCGCCTACACTTGATGGATGCTTGAGTGACGTAGAGTCTTCACCTTTCCCAAATGCTAACTTCAACAACTAAGGACGGCCTACACCTTCTTTCTGAATAGTGGTTGGTGGCCATGGCCTTTTCTGTCTGCTTGGTTCCTGTGGCCATTGTGGGATGGCAAGACCTTACTCCTATTCAATGATCTTTGATCCTGATCAAAGACCTGATGACTTGGCATTCATTCCTGTCATCTAACCCCTAGTCTTTGGAGGTGTTGTTTGGTCGGCACTTTGGGCTCCCCCTGCGATAAACCCCACTGATGCTTCAGTTGTGTTAGGCATGTGTGGCACCCTTATGGTGCCTGTTTGGTTTGTGTCATGGGTGGTCTTTTGGGGGCGATTTACTGGCAGGTTAAGATGGCTGGTGTGGGTCGGGGGTGGGAATGTAGTTGTACCTATGTTTTTATCAGTACAGAGTGCACCACATTGCTGCTAGACTATATCACATTTATAAGGCTACTCACAGATTTCACTTTACATCATAAACTCCAGACACACACAATGTATCATGCGCTATGGTCAGACTCGACCCCCTCTGTCACAGCTAACATCTTCTGCAACATCCATCCACTTTTTGACATGAAGTGTGCGTGGTCTCAATATTCCCCATAAAGTTAGACGCACACTAGCATACCTTGACCGCCATCAATTAGAAATGGCCCTCGTACAGGAGACACATTTCAGTGCACATTTGTTTTTAACCTTCACACAGAAATGGAGTAGCCATAGGTCACTAACCAGCTACTTATCCTTTGCTTGAGACACTGCTATACTGGTGCACCATGGTGGGCTGGTAGACATCTGGAGACTCAGTCATCCCAACATTAGTGGGGGCATGCATGTCTCTACAGCATACTGCACATGGGTGAGACTGGACTATTGACTGGGTACACAACATATCTGTGGCTGGATCCAACTGGTCAAACATTTTCCTCATACTCTTTGAAATTACTCACCTGTTAAGTTGCGAATTGACATACCCAACTCATAGCAGCGCACCTTCTCCTGGCATCTATCTACTGTGCTAGACCCTGTCTTCAAAAGTGAGATACAAACTGAAATTCATAACTACCTTATGCAAACGCGGCCTCAGTGGAGACAGTGGAGACAGTGTGGAAGGCCTTCAAAGCTTACATATGGTTGATTTCTATAGCTAAACAGTATGACGGGTAAAAAACATTGCGCAATAGCCTTGTCTGGAGCGAGAACTCTGTGAGCTTGAAAAACAGCACTGGCATGCACCAACATCCCACACCCTAACCAAGATCTGGACCAAGCTGTCACAGTTAATGGAGCTAGCAGATCAAGAGAGAAAACACTGACAAATGTACACGGTAGCTAAAGCCTATGGGGAGGCATGAAGGCAGAACATTAGCATACTTAATAGGCCTGCTGACATCATGACAGTTGTACTTCTACAACTAGTAGATGAGACGGGTAAGACACTCTTTGAGGCTGACAATATATTGGGAGAATGTGTCTCATATTGCTCCGGGCTGTATGCCTCCTCTGTTCCCAGGTCTTCTGATGACTACCCAGCCAACATGAGTGCATCACCGTAGTGTGGATTGAGGGCTTCATAGGCAGTTTCTAGAGAGACCCTTTACTCTGGATGAGTTCACAACAGTGATCTCAAGTCTTCCCACCTGTAAGTCTCTGGGTAGGGATGGGTTTCTGTCAGAATTTTACAAAGCTTACTCTGATATTAGTGCCTCATGCTTACTCCAGATGTACAATGAGGTACTGAACCTTCAAAAACACAGATGCAAATATTTTTGCTATGATTCTGGCAAACCACCTATTATTGCTTCTTTCAGACCTGATCTTACCAGACCAGGGGGGGCTTATCCTGGGTAGATCTACATCTCACAATCTTCAGACACTGTTTGCCCTATTCCATCAGCTCTGGCCTGACCACGAAGCTGTAGCAGTCTTTTGGACACTACGGAGGCCTTCCACTTTTTGGAGTGGGGCTATATTTTTTGCTGTGCTAACCAAACTTGGACTCCCTAAGTCTTTTATAGGCTTAATATAGCTCTTGTACTCCAGCCCAACAATCAGAATACACTTGAAAGGTCTCTTTGTCCCTTTCTTAATCAAGAGAGACACATCGAGAGTTGGCCACTCTCCACCCTGTTTTATGCTCTGGCTTCAGAACCTTTGGCATGTGCTGTTTGTCAGCTTCATTGACATCGTGGGTTTGTTTACTCCCTGTGAAACCATGTGGCTTCTGTATACTCTAACAAAATAACTCTATGCCTACTCAAAACCTCAGCCCGGTCGTCAGGTAATTCACTCCATTTAAGGCACTATCTAGTGTCACTATCAATTAGAACAAATCCACTATTTTCCCATTAGCCTAAGCCACACAAATTAGAGACTTAGGCCCTCATTACAACTGTGGCGGTCGGTGTTAAAGCGGCAGTAATACCGCCAACAGGCTGGCGGTAAAAGAAATGGGATCACGACCACAGTGGAAACCGCCATCATAGACAGCCACTTTAACACTCCGACCGCCACGGCGGTAACAACCAACACGCGGCGGTCACCGCCAACAGACAGACAGAAGACAATGTACCGCCCACCCTCACAACCCACCAATCCACCAGCTTTTCTGGGGCGGTACCACTCACTTTTCGACACTCAACGAAGAACCAGGACGCCATGGAGCCCGAGCTGCAGGTCATGCCGATGCTGGTGTATCTGCTAATAAACCAGGAATACCAAAGACGGCGGCGGCGATGACCACAGTGAGTACTGCACCTAGCACACAGGGGAGGGGAGAAGGAAAAAGAGAGTGACACACACACACACACGCAACACCCCCACCCCCACCCACAACACCATACACACAAACACATGCAGCAACAGTACATTTACACCCCGTAACATCCTGGAAGAACGCAAGGACAAAAGGAATAGAGTGAAATCCGTGATATATTAAAAATATGCAGATAAAGTTAACGTTTGGAATAAACAGTATATACAAATATTTACAATATGTATAGAAGGCCGTACACTGTCTGTTGCAAATTTTTATGGCCCAGTGGGCAAAAAAATCATGGGCGAAGCCATCACTTGACTCCTGCCTCAAAACGGAGAGAACATTGCTTGGGCATCAGGTCAAAAACACACAGGCACCTCAGGGGGACAGCGAATGGGGGGGCACCTCAGCCAGAAGATGGCACTACGCCACTGCTCCTGGAGGGAGCTACATGCCCACAGCGATATCCTGAGGAGTGCAAAGCCACAGTCTCTCAAGTGGGTGGTTTGCCCACTGCTTGGTCCTGGGAGTGCAAAGCCACAGTCTCTCAAGTCACTCCAGTGGGTGGGTTGCCCACTGCTTGGTCCTGGGGAGTGCAAAGCCACAGTCTCTCAAGTGGGTGGTTTGCCCACTGCTTTGTCCTGGGGAGTGCAAAGCCACAGTCTCTCAAATCTCTCCAGTGGGTGGGTTGCCCACTGCTTGGTCCTGGGGAGTGCAAAGCCACAGTCTCTCAAGTGGGTGGTTTGCCCACCGCTTGGTCCTGGGGTGTGCAAAGCCACAGTCTCTCAAGTGGGTGGGTTGCCCACTGCTTGGTCCTGGGGAGTGCAAAGCCACAGTCTCTCTAGTGGGCTGTTTGCCCACTGGTTCTGGAGGGGGCCTTGAGCCCAGTCTGCTTCATCCTGCCAAGGATAGGGTGAGTGGATGCATTTCTTCACTGTTTCTGGAGGGGGCTTTGTGCCCTGTGTGCTTCATCCTGCCAAGGATAGGGTGAGTGGATGCATATCTACACTGGTTCTGGAGGGGGCTTTGTGCCCAGTGTGCTTCATCCTGCCAAGGATAGGGTGAGTGGATGCATTTCTCCACTGGCTCTGGAGGGGGCTTTGTGCCCAGTGTGCTTCATCCTGCCAAGGATAGGGTGAGTGGATGCACTTCTCCACTGGTTCTGGAGGGGGCTTTGTGCCCAGTGATGCTGCACCTGGGGTGTGGCAGTTCCCATTCCCTCACCTGGGTGTCTGAGGCACGAGATGTGCTGGGAACAAGTAGCATGATACTCCATGGAGGCAGAGCCAAACTCCTTCCTGCGGCGACTACGGCCGCAAGCTGCTAGTAGTGCTGGTGGTGGTTCTTCAAGTGGTGGGTAGAGGTTCCAGGCCGCCTCCTGCATCCCCGGATGGCTGCCCACTGGGGATGCTGCTGCTGACAGATGTAGTGGCACCGTCTGGGCATGTGGCGGTGCAGATGGTGGTGCAGGTGGCGGTGCTTGCGGCGGTGTCTGCAGCAGATATGCTGCCGGTGCTGGACGTGATGCAGGTGCTGGTAGTGGTGGAGAGAGGCAGCAGGGCGTCTACTGCAGCCTCAGACGGATGCCCACTGGGGATGATGCTGCTGACAGTTGTTGTGGCAGCAGCGGTGCAGGGGGCGGTACAGGTGGCGGGGCAGATGGCGGTGCAGGATGGTGGTGCCTGCAGCGGTGCTTTCCGCGGTACAGGTAGCGGGGCTGTCGGTACTGATGGTGGGCACCAGTCCCTCACCTGGAGGCTCCGAGGCCTGAAGTGGCTTGCCTTGGGTTTTCTTCCCCTTCCCCCACCTTGGCAGACGCTGCTGGGACCTTGGCACTGGCAGATGTAGTTTTGGAGGAGGCCTGACTGGGTGGGTTGTGCTTCTTGTCTGTGCTGCGTGCTGGCCCCTTCTTCACCTTGGCAGGTGGCGGAATGGTTTGGTCCTTTGCAGGGGTCGGTGGCACACTGGCAGCCCTGACAGGTGCCCCTTTGATCACCTGGGACTTGCAGGTACCACAGCAGACGCCGACATGGTGACTGAGGTGCTGGCCTGGGTTCTTGACACCCTGGCCCGAGGGGAAGGACGGGGGGTAGGTGTAGGGAAGAGGTCAAAGTTTCCAAGGAAAAGTTTTTTAGACACACTGGGACGGGAAGATGGAGAAGGTTTGAGAGTGGAGGAAGAGGGAGTGGTTGTAGGAGGTGCATGTCTGCTGAGTTTGGGTGAAGGTGCATGGGCTGGATGCTGTTGTGAGGTGGATGGCTGTTGGGTAAGTGGGTGCTTGGGTTTTTTGTACTTTGGGAGGAGGGGTCACAGACACACTGGGAGAGGACACAGGGACGTGTGCATGGTTGTGGGAGTGATGACTGCTCGTGAGGGGTGTGTTGTGATGGGCATGCTGGTGATGGAGGTAGTGGATGATGATGTAGTGCATTCAGGTGCGAGTGGAGACGCTACTGGGAAGGAGGTAGACGACGAGGAGGAGGACACTGTGAAGGCAGTAGATGTTGGTGTGTTTGCATGAGTATGGTGCTTGTGTGAGTGCCTGTGAGATGAAGTGTGGTGCTTATGTTTGCCTGAGCCACTTTTGTGTGGTGATTTGGGTGCATGCTGGTCTGAAGGTATGCTTGGGATATGCTGAGGTAGAGGGGATTGGGTCTGGGTAGTGGAAGTTGGAGAGGAAAGGCTGGACACAGGGACAATGGCTGCCATCAGTGCTGAGGCCAGAGCCTGAAATGCTCTCTGTTGGGCCGCCACGCCAGAATGAATGCCTTCCAGGTATGCATTTGTTTGTTGCAAATGCCTCTCAACACCCTGGATGGCATTCAGAATGGTTGAATGCCCAACAGTGAGGGATCTCAGGAGGTCAATAGCCTCCTCACTGAGGGCAGCACGGCTGACTGGGGCAGGGCCTGAGGTGCCTGTGGCGAAGGAGATGCCCACCCTCCTGGGTGAGCGGGCACTGGAAACACGCTGAGGGGCTGCTGGGAGGGTGGTGCTGGTGGGGGGGGGGGGTGGCGGCTGTACCTGTTGTTGGGGTGGGCACTGAGGTGTCCGCCACCACCAGGGAGCTTCCATCGGAGGAGGAGTAGGTGTCACTGGTCTCCCCTCCTGTCCCCGTCGTGGTACTCCTCTCGCCCTCCGTCCCACTGGTGCCTTCACCCTTAGTGGATAGGGCCTCCAGGCCCATGTGGGATGCAGCTCCCTCCGTCGCCGGTGCCTCTGCTCCTCCGCCAGATGAAGCTAATGCACACAAGGACAGGGTGACAAAACAAAAAGGGGGGGAGAGACAGAGGATACACTTGGTCAATGCCAACAACAACACTACTGTTGGCGTACACAACACCCAGGGAGCTGCCCTATGCACTATGCCATGCCCAATCAGTCACTAAGGTAGTCACCAGCCCATAGGGTACAAAGCCTAACTCCAGCATCTGCACACCTGACACCCACAGGACCCTGCCCAGTAGGTGTTGCCCACTTGTACCATTGGGGTGGGAGTGCTTCGGAGCCTGCACACAAGGGACCTACCCTGCCATGATCGCGTCGCCCGGGGCACCGACAGCCCACATCCCCCAAGCAGCTAGCTCCTAAAGAGCGCAAAGTCAGGATTCAGAATCTGTACTCACCCCCTTGTGGCTGCTGTGATGCCCTCAAGCACCCATCCAACTCTGGATAGGCCACCGCCAGGATGAGGAACATCAGGGGGGTCATGGTGCGATGGGCACCCCTTCCACGTTGGGAGGCCAGCCCCACCTGGGCCTCTGCCGTTTTCTTGGTCCAGCGGCGCAGGTCCTCCCATCTCTTGTGGCAGTGGGTGCTCTGTCTGTGATAGACCCCCAGGGTCTGCACCTCCTTGGCGATGGCACGCCTAATACCCTTTTTCTGGTGGGCGCTGACCTAGAGGGAAAAGACAGCAGAAAAGGAAATTACTCCCCCGTCCGGACTGGCATACTCATTGCGCATCAGTTCCCACCCATGCCCTGACGCACCTACACTGACTACCTCTCATGCAGCACTCAGGCCAGGAAGCCTCTGCACCCCCCAACATGTGGCCTACATCCACACCACTCCAAACATGCATTGCCCACACATCATGCTCACAGTGTACTCACCTGTTTGTCTGGGGTACCGTAGAGGAATGTGTACTGGGGTAGGACCCCATCCACCAGTTTCTTCAACTCCTCCGCAGTGAAGGCAGGGGCCCTATCCACAGACACTCTAGCCATTGTCGCTTTCAGACTCAGGTCACAGCAGCACTTGCAGTGTAGGTCCTCTCCTATTGAGGGTCAGGTAGCAAGTGAGTGAATAGTTAGAAAATGGCAGTGACGTCCGCGGCGGCGTACATCGCCATTGGCTCCTGGAACCCATAGGGCTCAATGATAACCAATGCGAAGTTGCGCTGCGGTCATCGACCGCCTACCGCGACGGAGCACAATGCCAGCACACTTACCTCATTTCCACTTGTCCCTCCTCACAGGTCAGGCAGCCACCATTTCAGGGGAGCACATGGCATGGCACCTAACTGCATCACAGCAGACATTGGCCCATCAACTGATTCTCGACGTCACATACTGCTTCTGTGACCTAAATTCAGCAACAGTTGTGCATTTTATGTGGCAATATGACCTTCTGCTCACCGTTCTCCTCCATAGGCTACAACCACTGAGGCAGATGGTGAGATGGCGGCATCCTCCGGTGTACAAACCCCTGGTGGACCTGTCGACAATGGGGGATAGACACATTATCATCACATACAGACTTAATCATGCCACAATCCAAAAACTGTGTGCCCAATTGGAGCCAGACCTGATGTCAGCTATCCGCCAGCCCACAGGAACACCCCCTCTAGTGCAGGTTCTGTCAGTGCTGCATTTCCTGGCAAGTTGTTCCTTTCAAACTACAGTGGCCATGGCATCAGGAATGTCTCAGCCAATGTTCTCCAATGTGTTGTCCAGAGTGTTGTCTGCCCTGCTGAAGCACATGCGCAGCTATGTTGTGTTCCCCCAAGTGGATGATTTGGTCACAGTGAAAGCTGACTTCTATGCCCTGGCACATATCCCCAACATCATTGGTGCCATTGATGGTACACATGTGGCATTTGCCCCCCGAGAAATGAACAGGTTTACAGGAATAGAAAAAGCTATCACTCGATGAATGTGCAGATGGTGTGTTTGGCGGACCAGTACATCTCCCATGTGAATGCCAAATATCCTGGCTCTGTTCATGACGCCTATATCTTGAGGAATAAAAGCATCCCTTATGTGATGGGCCAACTCCAGAGGCACCGGGTGTGGCTAATAAGTGAGCCCAAGGTCCCCACACAGTATAAGTAGGTGTCTGGGTATGGGTTTGTCCCTAAGGGTTAGTGTGTGTCTAACAGTTGTCCATCAATATTTACAGGTGACTCTGGTTACCTCAACCTCTCTTGGCTACTGACCCCAGTGAGGAATCCCAGGACAATGGCAGAGGAACGTTACAATGAGGCACATGGGTGTACAAGGAGGATTATTGAGAGAACCTTCGGCCTCCTGAAGGTCAGGTTCTGGTGCCTCCATCTGACAGGTAGATCCCTGTACTACTCACCGAAGAAGGTATGCCAGATCGTTGTGCCATGCTGTATGTTGCACAACCTGGCCTTGAGACGTCAGGTGCCTTTTCTGCAGGAGGATGAGCCTGGAGATGGTCTTGTGGCAGTGGTGGACCCTGTGGACAGTGAGGAAGAGGAGGCAGATGAAGAAGATTTGGACAACAGAACAAACATTATACAGCATTACCTCCAGTGACACACAGGTAAGAGACTGTAACTCAACTTTACATTTCAGTAATCTTTTGGACATACCCTCTGTCTATGGACACTGACTGTACCCTTTGGATTCTCTATTTTCAGATCTGTGTGCCTCATTCTGGCTCCTGCTATATGTACGGCTGCCCACCAAAGGTCATTCTGTAGTATATTTCACTGAACATATACGTTGCAATGCTTTGATAGTGTTGTACTAATACATTTTTCGAATCATTACACTGACTCCAGTATGGTTTTTGTTTTAAGGGTGTTTATTTTTATGCCAATAAGTATGGGGGTATGTGCAAAGGGCTGGGGTGATGGTGGAGGAATGTCCAGTTAGAGTCCAGTCTATTGGTATCACAGGTGCATTGTCCAAGGGGGCATAGGAAGTGGAGCAATGGCAGTTCAAGGTGGACAGGGTGACACAGTGGGACACAAGGGTGACAATCAGGAGAGTCTTATTATCCTGGCTGGGGTCTTGGCAATGTTCTCTTGCTTCTGCCTGGATCACAGGGACAGTTTGTGGGGTGGTTCTCCTTCTGCAGGGGGTGGGGTGCTGGTGGCCTGTTGGTCCTGTGGCGGGGCCTCCTGTCCACTAGCGCCGGCAGAGGTGAAAGGCTGTTCCTTGGTTTGGCTACTGTCAGGTGCCCTTTGTTGTGCCACTGCCTCCCTCATGGTCTTGTCCCTGTCAGCCAGAACCCCTGCAATGGTGACCAGGATGGTGTGTATTTTTGTTAGGTCCTCCCTGATCCCATGGTACTGTCCCTCCTGCAGCCGTTGGGTCTCCTGTAACTTGGCCAGTACCTGGCCCATGGTCTCCTGGGAATGGTGGTATGCTCCCATGATGTTTGAGAGTGCCTCGTGGAGGGTCGGTTCCTTGGCCTGTCCTCCCCCTGTCGAACAGCAGTCCTCCCAGGTTCCCTGTTGTCCTGTGCCTCTGTCCCCTGAACCGTGTGCCCACTGCCACTGACCCCAGGTCCCTGATCGTCCTGTGTTTGTGGGGTTGCCTGGGGTCCCTGTAGTGGTGGACACACTGCTGATTGGCGTGTCCTGGGGACAGTGGCATGGGCCCGCTGGGTGGGTGCTGTGCTGGTGTTTCCTGGGGAGGAGTCTCTGTGGTGGGTTGGGACTGAGGCAGGGGAACCGACTGTCCAGAGGTCCCTGATGGGCCAGGTTGGTCATCCTGATCCAGGCGTGCAGAGCTGCTGTCATCACTGTGGGCTTCTTCTGGGGGAGGGACTGGATGTAGCTAGCACCTCCTCTCTGGTGACGTTGGGTAGGGGTCCTGTTGGGATGCAAATGCATTGTTAATGTATCTGCGTGTTCCATCTTGTGCATGGCTGTGTTTCCCTCTATGATTGTGATTTCCCTGTCAGCTTGGCCTTGTGTGAGTGGTGATTTTGTGGCCTGGGTGAGTCTCTCTATTGGGCATGCTGTGGTGATGGGTGCCCATGCTGGTCTGTGATGGGTGTCCATGCATTGGGGGTGCATGCAGGGCTTGGTACTGGGATGGGTGGGTTGGGATAGTGGGGTATCTGTGAGGTGGTGGAGTGATGGGTGTGAGGGTAGGGGTAGGAGTTTGTGACGGCATGCATGGGGATATAGTAGTAAAGATTGGACTTATCAGAGTCCAGTCCTCCTGCTACTCCTGCGAGGCCCTCAGGATGCATGATTGGCAAGACTTGCTCCTCCCATGTTGTTAGTTGTGGGGGAGGAGGTGGGGGTCCACCGCCAGTCCTCTGTACAGCAATCTGGTGTCTTGAAAGCACGTAACGCACCTTCCGCCGTAGGTCGTTCCACCTCTTCCTGATGTCATCCCTAGTTCGTGGGTACTGTCCCACGGCGTTGACCCTGTCCACGATCCTCCACCATAGCTCCATCTTCCTTGCAATGGACGTCTACTGCACCTGCGATCCGAATAGCTGTGGCTCTACCCGGACGATTTCCTCCACCATGACCCTTAGTTCCTCCTCTGAAAACCTGGAGTGTCTTTGGGATGCCATGGATGTGGTGCGAGTGATATGTGTGAGGATGTGTGGGGTGATGTGTTGGGGTGTATGCTGTGATGTGTGTGGATGGTGTATGGGTGATGGTGTTCTGTGGCTCAGATTGAGTGGGCGCTCCTGGCTTGTGTCTCTCTCTGTTGGCAATCTTTTTTTTCGTTGGAAGGGTTGTGGGTAATGTGGGTGTGTGTTTTATAGTGGTGCGAGTGTGTGGGTGTGTTGTGTGTATGTGTGTCAGGTGTGTGTAGTTTGAATTGTCCAATGTGGTGTCGTTTTGTAAGTGTGTGTGTATTTTGAGCGCAGCGGTGTGTACTGCCAATGGTTTACCGCGGTTGAAAGACCGCTACGGTGATTCGTGGGTTGTGATACTGAGGGCATATTCCTGTTGGCTTAATGGTGTGGGTTTTGCTGTCGCCAGTTTATCACTGACCTTTGGTCTGGCGGACTTGTGTTGGTGTCTGTATTGTGGCGGTATTTTATGTGTGGGTCATAATACCCGTGGCGGATTACCGTCACAGTATGTTGGTGGCCGTCAGCACGGCAGTCGTCGGCATTTACCGCCAGGGTTGTAATGAGGGCCTTAGAATTTCCATTGGCATTCACATCTGTAAAGTACCTGGGGATCTAGGTCAGAAGAGACAAGACTTCAGTCCTTACGGAAAACTATGGGGTAACCATAGCTAAAATAGAAGAACAGATACAGAAATATAAGAGTCTGCCACTGTCCCTGATGGTAAGGATTATTCTTATAAAAATGATCATATTGCCCTGACTGTTTTATCTCTGTTACAATATACCTATCCCTTTGACTCAACACTTTTTAAAGACCCTCATATCGCATATGACATTACTAGTTTGAGCCTGCAAACAGCCTCGCGTCCACTGGGAATGTTTAAATCTGTCATACGATAAATTGGGGTTAGCAGCAGCACATTTCAGACTTTATTATTACTGTGCCCAGGCATAATTCACGAATTTCTGGCTGCACAAACCACCTCATATGGGCACCAGGCAATAGTGCATGACAACGTACACCCAGCCAAGCTCAGCACTTTAATAGGATTAGCCCCTCATTACAAGCGTGCTAAAATTAACATCAGTCTCATCCACGCAATTAGCATGGGAGAATTCTGTAGACAGCTTGCATGTCCGACTTTGTATTTCCCAGAAAAGCTCATAACACGTTTTTCGTTGGTGGCCCTTACAAGAGAAAAGGCAACTACAGAGTATACATCAGCGGGACATCACCAAGGTTGGTGAAATGTTCCCAAATGGTACCTTTCTGGATTGCACATTAGTATCTGCTCCAAAACCCTGACTCCGCTGTGCACCAACCTTATCCACAAACCTAACCAAACTCTACACCACTATCCAATCTGAGGCCCCCGTTAAAGTGCCCTCGACTAATCTGCAATGGGAAGACAATTTGCAAGGCATGATCCCTGATAAGAAGTGGATATACTGCTGTAGCCAAACAGGGGATCTCTCCCCCAATGACCGACTTCACTTACTATAATTTAAAACTATACACTGCACCTACCACACATCCCTCAATTTATTTGAACTCAAGATGAAAGTGGATTCCCTCTTTGCAAGATGTAACGCTTCAGAGGCAGATTTCATTCATATGGCCTGTCACTGCCCTTTAATCTATATGTTTCGGACATGACAGATGTGACCTTCAAAGCTTCTCTGAAAATACGCCCAGTTGACATGTACCACGCATGTTCAAAAGAGTGTCAGGCATTTTCCCTCGACTGCCCTTCTACTAGACCCCACCCCAACAATTAAGCTATGGTTAAAAGATAAGATATTCTGCCACGAGCAGTTGGAGAACTATTATTCTATGATTCCACACGTGCTTCGCCTGCTCTGCATCTGGTGCTCCTTCCAAACCTCAACCATGATGTGCTGTATTTGTGATTGATGATGGGCCAGCAAATGGGACGGGTGGGAGGGGAGGAACAAGAGTGGAGCTCTCTGCTGTCTTAGGGACCTACAAGAGATACATATGCATAACCTTTGTAATTGTGCGATAGGACTCTGACCATCCCTGACATAGACACTCTGCAGCCTATTCTTATCTGAGGAGCAGGAAGAGTGCCTTTACTGGGTGAAATGTTCCAGAATGTGCTCTATGTAAAGTACAGAAATGCTTGTTACTGTACGTGAATACACTGTACTCTTTTGTTGTTTGTTCAACTATCAATTGAATGCAAATAAATAGAACAATAACAAAAAATAAGATGAGTGTGCTTCGGAGTTAGCCATTTGATGGCAGACTTGAAGACAGTAGATTTGGGTAAATTTCTGTAGGATTAGGGTGGTTGGTTCCAAAATACGTTTTCTACCTTGGCTGGTGCTTTTCCACCCAATCTGTTACAGTGCCATTTCATGGTAGTCAGTTTTAAGCTCTGGAAGAGTGCCGTTTTCTTTGTTTTGGACTGTAGACAGAACCTAGGTGTGATGTAAAGAGATATTTTGAGTTTGTAATATCTGTTATTCACAAAATCACGTGGTTGGTGACCACTGAATGGCTTTTTGTTATGTGCTGAACTCATTACCATATCACAAAAACCTGTAACAAATAACTATGCTGAAGTGCTGTGTTTAGGACTTCCCTTCCAAATAGCAATTTAAGGTAGGTCTTAGAAATTGAGTTTTTGACTGAGGGGTGAAAACCTTTCTCAAGCAACAACCACAATCCTTGTCAGGGTGAAGTACAAAATTAACCTGTGTTTACCCCTCTGACAGGTTGGCACAAAAGCCATAAGGCATAGCAACACAGTGTTAAATATGTGTGCAGCACACTAACAGTAATAACTTTAAAAAACACACCAGAAAAATCCCAAATACTAATTTAGAAGAGTAGAGAGAATTTTAATTAAACAATGGAAGTCCAAACAGTATAACTAGAGGTATGATTATTTTTTACAGTTTTTAGTAAAAACTAGCACCTAAAAGATTGAAAGCGCCAACCGCAGACATCTAGTTGCGAGATTGGGGCAAAGACGAAAGTTATACCCAACTGTGATAGAGCACGGTTCGGATACATAAGATGGGTTTGGTGCGGTCTCGGCTTATCATCAAACTTATAAGACATTTTGAAGAAAAATGTCTGAGAAGGAAAAGTTCAGCGGAGCAAGGCAGATGGTGGTGGCCTATGAGAAGGCATTAACTTTATCTTCAGGAAGCCACTGGACAAAGTCTTGGTGAAGATTTCTGCATTGGGACTTTGTCACATTTTATGAAGTCGAAAATCTCCTATGGGGCAAAGGTGCAGGCTGAGTCTGATGAAGGCTACATGGGGCCGGATGCCTTTTCTGTGAGGAGCTGCTGAACGGGATTTGCTGCTACAGAGAAGAATGTAGCAAGAGCTACTGCAAAGTCAGGCCAAACAGCGAGGCACTATGGGTGGATCGATGAGCAGATAAATCCCAGTCTCCTGTCAGTTCTAAGAGCATTTGAAAATTTCCTAAAAGCCAGGTTTTCAGTTGTGACTGTTAGGGCACCATTTCCAAAGTTACAGGACTGGGTGGGCACCACCTGGAGGGTAGGACTCACTTAAGGCAGGATCCAGGTGCAGGATTCAAGTTGTTGAAGCTTTTTGTATCCCTGTAGCTCAGAATAGGAGGTCAGCCATCTACCCCTTGAAGTCACTCTGACAGTCATGGGTTCAAGCAGCAAGGCAGTTCTCAAGCAGCATGGCAGTCCTCTGAGGGTTCAAGGCAGGTGTCAAAGGCAAAAAGTTTGTGGAAGATAACCCTAAGGCTGACAGGTCTATGAGTAGGTACCAATATTTTGCAATGAAAATTGAGTCTCAATTGATTGACTTTCTACCAAAAACTCAGATGAGGTGTTAACTCATTCACAAATGGGAAGTGGTCCCCTTAGTGACCCCTTTATGAGTGTTAAAAAAAGTTGGTAGCGTGTGACTAACTGCCGAAGATGGCAGCCGCATAATCAGAGAATTCACAGGCCGGACCCTGGCATCCACACTTATCCTGCAAATTGGGGGTCTCTTCACCAGCTGAAAAGCAGCCGGGACCCTCCCGATTCATACTGCACCAAACAAAGCCACCGGCGGGAACTGATCACTACCCGAAACTCAGCAAATTTGCCTGCCCTGTTGCTATATTCATACAACCCAAGGGTAAATCTTGCTGCACCAGTACTGGGAGACCTTTGGATTCTGCATTACCCCCTCCCTGGAGCCTGTGTCAGAGCCACCAAGGCAGTGGGTGACTGTCCCATCCAAAACGTATGATAGCAAAGCCCATGTCATTGAGCGGAGGAAGGCGTGACTTGGCACTTGGCTGAAGGAAGACTGCGGGCAGCGGTACAGCAGCTAGTGGAGTGCACAACTGTGCATGATTCCAACTCTAGCTGTGCCCTGCCGAGCCTGTCAAGACCTGTGGAAGCTGGTGCCTACAGGTACAAGGAGGTGTGCACTAGCTGCCCCTCGTGCCCTGTGTGAGACCCAGCTGTTTCTAATTACACCGGCTGGAGGGGTTGCAGCATGGCCCTGCAGGCCAGAATCACCCTCAGGACTAAAAACACAAGACACAGTATTGTAAAACCACCGGAGCAAAGGTGAAGCATTGGGACATATCCCTCCTCACCGCCAAACCATGCACTGGGACCTACCAAGTCCACAGAGGAACGCCCCCTGGGGAGATGTAACGTGAGGCCCTACAATATCAGGGGCTGCACAGGATGGTGTGAGGCTGCAGTGTGTGAACAGCAGTGGCACAGAATGCAATGGGGGAAGAAATAAGCAGCTTGGCCTCACACCCAACAGCACAGAGGAGGTGACTGGTGCAGACTAGCATGGTGTCCAAGCATCAACCGCCCAGCAGGGAGCATTAAAGGCAGATGACCCCTGTCCCGCCCCCCAGGTTTCACTGCTATATCATGAACACATTTGGAACGTGAGACTCGCTGGCCCCCCTGCCTGGTTTCACTGGGGCTGATAAATGTACCCTTTACAAGTGCTGAGGCCCAGACTCACTTTCCTTGGCAGGGCTGTTCTACCTGTGCCTAGCACGCTGAGTGTCTCACTCACACCCAGAGCAGTGCCGCCGGGCAGAGAGTACGCAACTTACCTGCTCCGCCTTCCCGCCCACCGCAGTGTTGAGAAAGGCTGCCATACAGACCTCTGGTACAGGGCAAATCAGCACCATTCACACCGTACATAACACTTCTTGCACCGCCCAGAGCTCGAAGCACTGCTGCCAGTCTTTTACCTCCCCACATACTGACATTGTATGATGTGTAACATAGGCCACAATAGAACCAAAACAACTAAGCCGCCAGGTCACTCTCGCTCCCAGTTCACCCTGTTGGAATGCTCCTCCATAATGGAGCCAGAGTACTGTATACCCCTCACACTGATATGCCCCCCCTTTGGACAAATTGGATGTTATACTGCAGGAAATTTGGGACTCCAAAATGGCCACTGAGCAGTGGATGGGGGCCATCACCACTGTTCTGTCTGCTCAAGGATGATCACAGACTATTGTCTGACACAGTAAAAACTAATGAGGTGCCTCCTTCCTCCTTAAAAACCCTGGAATTGTAACAGACCTCCACCATTGCCCAACTCCGTAGGCAAGCTGATATACTCCAAGAGCGAGCAGAAGACGCAGAAGGGTGGGCACACCGGAACAACGTCAGATTCATCGGAATGTCGTAGGAGTTGAGGGTTCCAATGCCACACAGTTTGTAGTGACCTGGCTCTGGAGCACATCTGGCTTATGTTTGTGGTGGGGAGAGTGCACTGGGTTCCGGCTTGGAGACCACGCCGGGTGCTCCTCCATGCCCCATTGTGGCCCACATACCAAATTTCAAAGACTGGGATGTGCTGCTCCAAAGTGAATAGAGTCGACACCCATCTTAATGAATAATAATGTACAGATCTCACTATTCCCAGAATATTCACCTACAGTTCAGTGCCAAAGATCCTCCTTTCAGGTAGTGAAGCAACAGCTACAAACAGTGGGGCTCAGTACAGCTCTGTGTTCCCAGCTAGATTCAAAGTGAACCACAAACAGTGATCTATTTTTTTCGACATCCCAGAGACAGCGGGTGGAAAATAATATTTCCAAATTCTCGTAGACCTGGGACCCCACCGCCAAAGACCCCAAAAGCACAATGGCTGCCCCAGAAATGACGCCGAAGTCCCTCTCCCCATTCAGGTAAATGCGGCTCCATCCCTACAACAGGCTGTAGAGGTCCAGAGAGCTGCACTTCTATTGGTGACTTCTAACCATAACACCAAACGACAATAAAGCACCACCTCGTCACTGGGCAGCGCAATTTACGCCAACTCCGAGGATAGCCGGGCACTGTTCCCTTCAGTCACCCCACAGACTGCCAACAATTTCCTCAGCTAAAATTCAAGAGTACTCTAATCTGGGAAATTTCTCCTGATTGGGTTTGATCAGCACGTAGCACCACCACTCCTTTTTAAAAGACAATTAGGGCCTGATTCTAACTTTGGAGGACGGTGTTAAACCGTCCCAAAAGTGGCGGATATACCACCTACTGTATTACGAGTTCCATAGGATATAATGGACTCGTAATACGGTAGGTGGTATATCCGCCACTTTTGGGACGGTTTAACACCGTCCTCCAAAGTTAGAATCAGGCCCTTAATGTTGACACTCTGATCACCCCTCCCCCACTCTGTATGACTGCATTGGTGCCCTTCATTGCTATGTACATATGATGGCCCCACAGCTGCATTAATGTAATTGTGGGGACTCCAATCAGATCAGAGCTATTTCAGATTTCTCCCAATCATGATGTCCCTTTAGTGTACTGGGATCTGGGTTTCCGGGCCTGGGAGATTACAGGATCCTCGATGATCCTTCTGTACCAACCAGGGCCTGTTTGCAGGCTTAGAGATGCACCCAAAGTGCGAATGCACATTTTGTTATTTTGTTAACATGTATTTCTTACAGTTTTGTTCAAATAAATGTTCAAATGTTCATTGCTGGACCTTGCATTGGGGATATGTTTTTAGTTATATGATATTGCCACATGTGTGTTATACATATGGTACACATGTATGCTCAAGTATATAGGGATTCCATACTCACTCATATATAATGAAGCGGGATGTATGCAAATACAACGTGATCATTTGGAATGTCAGGGGCATGGCGTCTGTGCCAAAAAGGTACAGGATACTGGCTCAGTTACATCATTTTCAGGCACACATAGTATATCCGAAAGAGACCCACCTTACTACCCCAGAGGCCCTTAAATTGTGTAGGAGATGGAGAGATCAACGGTTCCACGCCTCTTATTCGGCATCATCGTTGGGCGCAGCAATTTGGGTGCCCGCATGGATTCCCTTTACAGCCTTGGACACCAGATTTAACGTCCATAGCCGCAATGTGTTTCTCAGTGGTACATTAGATAGTACACCTGTGTTGCTTGCCAGTATTTACGCTCCCACCACAGAACAAGATTTTTTTAATGGTTTAAATCTTTTTAAAAGTTGTAAGCAGCAAGGTGGCAAAGAGGGAGGAGTAAGGGTACATCGACAACCTGAACGATTGGGGCACAAGTCACAAAGTGGAAAAAAAGGAGAGATGCGGAAGAGACTGAAGATAAAATGTCACTCGCAGATTCAGGTAGTTGTGTGGTTGGCGTGCGTCAGGTGAAGGACCAGCAGGTACGTCGAGCAAGTCAGTTCTCTAAAATTCATCTTAAAGGTACCATATGCACTGCCCCCATATCTTATCAAACATCGGTAGAGTATTGGTCACTGCTGCTGTTAATTTCTCCATTCCCAAAAGCTTCCACAACTTATGCAGCCAGTCCAGTCTCGTTGGTGCTGTATCTGAGCCCCAGCGAGAAAGCAAAATTAGTTTGGTGGCTCCAAATACCAAAATGATGGCACGACCTTTGGCAAATTTTAAGTGGTATGCCAGGGGGTTCGGCAGTCACAACAGGATGTAGCTAGGGAATCTCAGGAAGTTAGTCTCATACATTTCATCCACAGCTGTCAACACCTCTGTCCAGAAGGAACTTATTTTGGGGCACTGCCAAAGAAGATGTGTATGAGTGCCAATTTGTCCACAGCGCTGCCCACAGGTATTGTCTCTGCCCATTTTCCACTGGGCGACCCTGGCCGGTGTTAAATACTAGTAGTGTGCAACATCAAGGAGCATTTCTTTGCCAAAGGTACTGCGGGCAGAAGCACAGGCTCTGTGGAGGATGTCACCCATTCTTTAGTGGTAAATGTACCCTTTCATTCCTTCTCCCATCGCCGCGGTGCTGGTGTTTTAGAGTGCGTTTGTGGGGCATTGAGGAATGTGTATATGTCGGAGAGAAGTTGTTTATCTGAGGACTGAGTGAGGAGCCATTTTCTGAAAGGTGTGAGGGGTCTGCATGCATGCAAGAATCTGAGATTCTGAGTCCCAGTGACAGATGGCGATATACTGCCAGTATGCAGTGGACAGGAGACAATTAGCAGACTGAAGCTGAGTATAGTCCATAAGGCCGTCCTCATCCAAAAAGTCACCCCCCCTCTTGCCATTGGCATCTTACTACTGGGTAAGCCCAGAGCCAAGTAGCGTGGCGGGGACAGGGGGGTCAGGGTTCCCTACAAACAGTGCCCAGAGTGACATGTGAGTAGACAGTTTCCATTGTACTTGCACCTTGTCACCGACCCCCATTGGAGCCCAAAGTACAGGTGAAATAGAGACCCCCACTGCTTGGTGTTGCTTTGGGAGCCACGGCACCTTCCAAATATGAATTCCTGCCACTGCCTGGTCTATAAAACACCAATGTTTTTCAGTGCTTGGCCTAGACCACTTTACCATGTAACACAGCTGTGCTGCTTAATAGAAGCATAATAGATGGGGAACTCCTAGACCATCCTCTGACTGGGACTGGTTGCGTGCCTCCTCCTCATGAGCGCCTTTTGCCCATCCTACATGAATTCCTCAGTGAGGTGTGTAGCTTATTGATTACCTGTGGAGTGGACTGAAGTGGCAATGTTTGCATGACAAAGAAATTTAGGTAAGTGTTATTTTAATGACTGCCTAATGCCCCTGCCAAGAAAGTCCATAGCCAATCCATTTAGATAGATCAAATTGGGCAATAGTTAATTTCGCAGCATAGTTGTGCTCAATAGTGCGTCCAGGTGTACAGTGTATCTTCAAGCCCAGGTGTCCTATACCTTACGGTTCCCTGACAACCAGGAACCGGCATTCTAGCAGAGCTTCATCAGCCTTCGAGATAGTGAGATTTAGTGCAGAGGATTTCTGTAGATTTGTTTTGAATCCAGAGGCCAACCCAACTAAAGCCAATTCTCTTATCACCTCTGGCAGAGAGACATCAAGATTCAATAAGACCAGTAAAACATTGTCTGCTTTATGTTCCCGGCTGCCCATAGGTATCCCGGTGATGTTCCGATTGCTATGTATCTGTTCAGGAAATATGTGAGCGAAGAGAACCTGTGCTAAGTAGGATGCAGTGTTCCCAGCATCTAGCTCCTCTGCTGTGTAGAGTTTGGCATAGAAACATTACAATTCCTGAAATTCCTGTACAACCTGCTCATCTTGATGTTTTGTGGCACTGTCAGATCCCTCAAGCACATTCACCCTGTTCTCAACAGCTTTGGAGTGGAGGCGGTGGGCCAGTAAGTGTCCTGCTTTGTTCCCTTCTATATAATATTTCTGTTTTGTGCGTAACAGGGCATTTTCTGCCCTATCCATATCTGGGGCTTTAAGTTGCTTGCGAGCCCCCGTAAGATGGTGCCACATCGCAAGTGAACCAGTGTGTTTGTGTGTCTCTTCTAATTCCCTCATGTTGGTCTCCAAATGAGCTCGGGTATTGCGTCTGTCTTTATTAAGCATGATGCTATAGTTATAAACTGACCCTGCACAACAACCGTTAGCGTGTCGCACAGTAATGCTATAGGTGTATCTGGTGTGTCATTAGTAACTAAAGGAGTTAATAGTTGCCGTGATATCAGTAACCATTTTCTCATAGGTGAGGAGCTCGATGTTGAGGCACAAAGTGCGGGGGAGGGTACAGAACAAAGAGAGGCACATCTAAGGACAATGGAAGGATGGTCAGAAAGGGTGGCCACTCTGATATCCACCATCACAGTTGCACTAGTAATGCGTGGGGATGTAAGAAATAAGTCAATTCTGGCATAGGTGTGGTGGGCAGCAGAGAAAAACTTATAATCTTTTGCGGTCAGGTGTTTTTGTCTCACACGTCCACCAACCCTACATCTGTTAGCCACTGTTTGCCCACTGGCGTAATGGCACCAGCTTGTCCCATCCTCGGAATGGACTAGTCCATAACGGCATCAAGGACAATGTTAAAGTCTCCTCATATGATGATGTTTATGTCGGGGGTGGCAAGGACGTGACCTGTTGCTTCCATAAGGAAAGCTTCTTGGTGAACATTTGGGGCATAGTGGTTCACCAATGTAAATGTGTGACCCTTGAAGTCTATTCATAGCGATAGGAGCCTGCCAGGCAATTCAATATGGGTTTGAGTCACCCTCCCTGGGAAGTGAGTAGCTAGGAAAATCGCCACTCCTACCTTCTTCCCTTGTCCAGAGGAGAAGTATTGGTGGTCAAACCATCGGGAGCGTAAGCGCTTTCAGTCTCTTTAAGCAGATGGGTTTCTTGTATGAGGCAGATTTCACACTTAGCATCTCTAAGAAAGGAAAGGAGTTCAAGGCACTTCACTGGGGCATTGAGACTTCTGACGTTCAAGCGAAGTATATTAATAATAGGTAAGTGAGTATGAGGGAGCCATAGAGAGCAGGGAGGGCCATTTGGCATGTATGTACCGTACACCCTTGGCTGCAATGTGGTGCTGGCAGTGTATGTGGAAAAGCACAGGCTGAAGGGGAGGAATATATCAATAAGTGAGTTTCCCACCTAGGAACATAGAAAACCAAAACCTGTGGGTCAATGTTGTTGGCAACACTTCGTATGATTCCTTCAGCTTGATGTAGCCAGGAAGCTTTGTCACCAAAAAACACAGCAACAGTGGTGTAAGAGCAGATCCCCGGGCTTCGGCAAACAGTATGCTCCAGGGGCCTCAAAGAGTAGGATGCCCATCATCTGCCGGTTAGCCAGCATGTGGACAACCGCAGAACACCCAGCCTGTCGACGTTCATTGTCTGGTTCCGATGTACTGTCACAATGTTGAAGTGGCCACAGCAGCACCACCCTTTCCTTGCGGCTTTCAGTCTCTAAGGGTTTATGAACTTGCTTCATTGGTTGTGTGGAATGACAAGGCTCTGGAGGAGGGGATGTTGAGCCTTGCGATGGGGACGGAGTGGAGTGTTCCCCTTGGAGAGCGTCCATATCCAGCAGTGAACTGGCTTCATCTAAAGTGCTCCTAGTCTCATTGTTTTAGACAATGTGGAGTCAGAATGGGTGCCCCCACTTGTATTTAATCCCTTTTATTGCAGAGGAAGTCAGTCAGCGGCCGAAGGGTCCTACAGCGCTGTATTGTTATTGAGGAAAGATCCTGATAAAGCCAAACCTTTGTACCTTTAAAGTCAATGTCATTTCTGTTGTGCACCACAGACATGATGGCCTCCTTCTTTCTATAGTAATGAAGACAAGTGAGGATATCCTGTGGTTGTCCTAGAGAGCGGGCTGGGGGTCCTGCCCTGTGGGTACAGTCGAGATATCCTGGTCTGCAAATTTTGGTGCCACATGGCAAAACAGGCGGATGGCATAATCCTCCAATTTTCCACATGTTGCCTGCAGGGAACCCCTTTATGTGAATATTGTGCCGGGATCTGTTTTCAGGAGCTTCTATTTGGTATCAGAGTTCCATGTTTTTATCTCTCAGCTCAATAAGTTCCTGGCGGTGTCCATCCAGCTCCTCATCATGGGTATTGCTGGTTTGCCCTAAGGAGTCAGTGCCTAGGTCCTGCCTGATATCCTTCACGTCTACCGCTATGTCCTGTTTAAGTGCTGGGATGTCCTCCCTGAGGGTCCCAAAAAGGTTTTCCAGGAACACCCTTGTGACTAGTGTCTTCTCCTTGGGAGCTTGCAGCAGCTGTTTCTGATATAAGAGGTGCAGTCAAGGGCAGTTCTCCAGTTTGATCCAGTTTCTACAACTGCGGTTTGGTGAACATGTCTTTAAGAGTGGTATATTTTTTATTGTTTCAATTCAGGCTTCATGACCAGCAGTGAAATGGTTTGTCAAAGTTCGTCAGTTGTCTGCCAATGCTGCGTAGGTGACCAGATCCTCCAGGGACCTGTGTCCCCCACCAGGGTCCAGGGAGAAGGGTCCAGTGCAGTCAGTAGATGGCCTGATGTGCCATGTCTCAGGAGGCAGAGGGACTCGCACTGCAAGAGCTGCCCATTCGAGGTCGTCCACTTCATAGGGGTATGAAGCATGGATATAATAGTGCAGAGGGTCCGGCAATGGTTGTGAGTAAGAGTTTCAAGAGGTGCCTGGACACCCACAGTAGAGCGAACGATGGAGCGCTGTTGCTGGGACTACCCACGTGGCAGAGACTTGTAGTACCTAGCTCTGAGGCAGTCCCAGGTGTCGTGACACATGCAGCAACAGCAGCAGTCAAACAGGAGGAAGAGTGCCTTTGCGAGCTGTAGGGTACACTGGGACAAAAGGCAGAGTTCTCAGGGCAAGCTATCACTGTTCCGTCTGCATCTAAGATTGTCTATAAAGTGTCCAGCTCCCAGAGATGCTCCTATCACTTGTGATGTACTAGGTGGTGCAGGTGCTTCGACACCAGGGGAGATGCAAGCCAAAGGAAGGCAGTCAATGTGGCAAATAGAGTGCGCTGATGGCAGCATGAACTATTGGGGACTTGTGCTAAGCCACGCCAGGCCCGCCATGTACTTCTCAGCCTATAGGCCTCCCTTTAGTGTCCCCTCCAGTTGTAGGATTCCTCATCCACTTCTGGCCCAGGCTTCGGTTGTCCTCTGACTGGGGGAGGCTGGAAGAGGCAGATGGTAGTCATCCAGTGACCCGCATCGGGACACGCGGAGGTAGCAGAGGCCGCAGGGCTCCGGGGGGTGTGACTTCCACCAACAAGTAGCATGCAGCCAGGGAAGATGGCCCCAGGGCAGCGAAGTTGTCAGGCATCCAAATAGCACTGGTCCACTGACACCCAGATGGAGACTGTAGGGCAAAAGTCTTCAAACATTTTGATGCCGGGACTGCATCTCAAAACTTTTTAGGCATAAGGACCCCCACCTGACAAAAATTTCTAGAACCTGGTACTCCTCATCATCTACAATCCTAAAGATCCCTAATTCCCACTGCAAATCATTTTTACGTTGAGGAAATAATATGAAACAGTGTTTAGCAAACCATAGGTCAGTGAGTGTTGGGACGTGGTCAAGGGTGTGGCTAAAAACAAAAGTGGGGCAGCGCTGCAAGTCTTCTTGCTACACTGGCCTACCCAAATATAAAAGGGCAGGATTGCACCGTGTTCATGAAATACAGTGCATTCCTTTCCTTACCCCCTGTGCTGGCGCACAAATTGCTGCCTTGCGCCAACGTAGGCAGGATTGTTTTTGTGCAGGAAGGGGCATCTTCCTGAACAAAAAGAACCTGAGAGGTATTTTCCTCTTTCCATGTGTGCAGCAGAATGCAACCACATGGAAAGAGGAAAACATTAGGAGAAATTAAGACAGTTCTCCTCATTATGTCTGTGTAAGCTTTTGATACTGCTCCAGTTTACATGATTTTGTAAGTCTGGGGCAGCGTCAAAATCCATGGGTGTTGCATGGGAACTCCCACTGCAACACCCATGGAACGCCTCCTTGACACAGAGTAAGGCAACGTAGCGGCTTGCTTTGCTTTGACTTACTCCATATCTATGAGGCCATTCAAAGCCACTTAGGGTGGCTGTGCGTCACCACATAGGTATGACTGAGAGGTTTGTTCCGACGGAGCATCAATAAAAGTGATGCTCTGGTGGCGCAAGCCTCTCAAAAATATTCTGTATGTTTTTTTAGGTCTTTCACCATCAGGTAGCTACATGTAAAATAATATGCAGCTTAAAAGAAAAATAAATAGAAGAAAGTGGTTACTCATTGGGAAATGCACTGTACTGCATTATGAAACCTCTATTAGTTAATGCACTGCAGAGGTCTGTGTGTAACCAGACAGCCACAGAATTAAATCTTGGTTGGTGCAGTGGAGAACACTGACATGTATTTTTAGTGCCACAAGGTCACAGCATGTGACAGAAAGCACTGCGAAAATGCCAGTCATTATTTTATATTTGCATTACACAATGTATAAGATAAGCCACTACAGAATGCACAAAAAAGGTTTAAGATAAAATGGTGTTTCCAAAATGTAGATTTAAGTAATACCAGACCATATGTAATACATTTTTTTTAAATAGTTGTCCCTGTACCCAGGGGTAACAATCACTATGTATATGCAATTACAATTAAAAGCACACACTTCACAGCCCAGTTAACTCTTTGCACTACCACTCAAAAAGAACAAATCTTTGTCATCACAAAACTTTGAGTGATTGGATCATTTTGTATATTTTACCATTTGCATTTGCAGATCAACTCGTAGCTCACATTTGCATTTCATTCAGGAAGCAGGCCCCCCCGGCAGGAATGATTCTTTAGCTCTCTGTGCAGCTTCATGTCACAGCACAGGAGACTCAATCATTAAAAGTTCAGCTGAAGCATTTTATGACCTCTGCTATAAGGGGTCGCTCGTCCTGCAGCAGGAGGATCTGTAGTCCGCAAGGTCAGGAGGGTCACATGCAACTGAGTGCAGCCAGTACTGGATTTCAGGTGTGAGAGCTTGTTACAGTCGTCAACTTGTCCGCACAGCCGGCAGACCAGCTCCTGAATTGAGTGGTCTCATGCAGCTGCTCTGGTCACAGCAGTTGCTTCTTGCCCACTTTCTCAGGTCTGCTCCGGGCATGATATCAGGCATTGAGAGGCCTGGGGGAACATAACATCCACCCCGATACACCACTAATGCGGCGGAGCTCCAGGGGAACGCCCTCACACGGGCACCATCTTGGACATGCCCCCCCAAGATTTTATTTTAATCCACCTGTCCACAGTCCTTGGGGACTGGACACATTATCCTTGGGTCACAAGACAGGACTTTATTGCGGTGTTAGACATTCATTAGAACTGTCCCTCTTGTGTGTACTGGTTTGGTGTGTCAGACCAGGACCCTGCAGCAATGGGTAGAGGGGTGGACCATATTGGATGCATGGTGTAGTCATAACGGTCGCATGTGTGAATACTCATTTTATTCCCCTTCACATGCACTGCATGTATGCCTCAATACAATCCTTTGCACCGTCTCACTCCAGGCTAATATCACCTATGCTACATATCTAGGGAAAATACTGTCAGATCTTAACCCCTTGGTACTCCCACCACCATGGGGCAGAATCCCAGCTTCAATACCCACCTGGTGCTTACAGCCTCAACTCTTAGAAGACTGTTTTGTGGAAAACTCTAATATGGCCTCCTCTCCATTGGTGGAATGGGAGGCATTTAAGGTGAAGGTGCGAGGGACATCCATCAATGCAGTCGTAGGTTCCCGCAAAGTGATTTTTCACGACGTTACCAGGGTTAAGAACACTCTGGGCTCCCTTGAACAGGCTGCAGTGGAAGATGATGCACTGGCACCAAAGTTACAACATCCCAGTGCAGTGGAAGATGATGCACTGGCACCAAAGTTACAACAGCCCAGGATTATATATGGTGAACTCCTTCAGTGCATACACATTATTGATTATAGGGCCCATGTGCAGAGGACACACTCAAAACCCGGCAAATCTAGTGCTTTACTAGCTCGAATGATTAGGCTGGCGCCTCTACCCACACCTATTCTTACTATAACCATTCAGCAACTCACCCCTGTTAACACCCAGGTGAAAATTAACATGGCATTTTGTAACTTTTATACCACCCTGTACTTTGCCTGTCACCCCCGCAGTCCCAACTTCCATACATTCCTTTTTGGCACTGTCCAACATTTCTGCTACGGCCAGGGAGGCCTTGGGTACTCCCATCACTCCTGGCAAAATTTGAGGGGTCCTTAAAGAACAAAACACCTTCCCATTGAATTTTATGTCACCTTCACTAAGCAACTCATTCCCCAACTGAAAATGCTCTATAGGTCCTCCCTGGCGAAAGGAACACTACCCTCCACTACTAGACAGGCATTGGTTATCTCTCTTTTAAAGCCAGGTAAGCCTCAACTGACATGGCCTCCTACCGGCCTTTTATCTTTACTCAACATCGAATATAAAGTCTTGAGCAAGCTGCTGGTGCACAGGCTACTTTCCCTACTCCCACAACTCCTACACATGGACCAATGCGGCTTTGTCCTGCACAAATATACCTCACTCAACATGCATCGCTTACAACTGATCATGGACACCGCCTGCGCCATTATCTCTTGGCCTACTGCCTCTCATTGGATCTCTGGCAGGCTTTTGACACATTACTCTGGGACTTTGTGGTCCTCAGCCGTTTTGTTATTCCCCCCACTTACATATGCTGGGTACATTTATTATATACCTCTCCCGCTGAGAGGGCTCGGACCGGACCACATATCTGGACCACATATCTCCTCTCCATACCCGATGTTTTGCGGCACTAGACAAGGGTGCCCACTGTCCCTTTTACTTTTTGTTTTAGTACTACAGCCTCTAGCGCAACAAATTCGACAAGAAGCACAGGATTGTGGTATCCCCATAGGTCCCATGATACATGCAATATTGTTATATGCCAACAGTATGATACTGTATATGAAGGACCATGGAACGAATATAGCTAAGACCTCCTGATTGTTCTCCATGTTCGGGGACTTCTCTGGCTTCCGCCTCAATATTGACAAAATGCATGCATTCTCACTCAAGGGTACCTATAATAGACATTATCTACCCTTTGGCGGGGTTAGCACCTCAGACTTTCTGTTATTTCGGAATACAGATATATCACAAGGCACTGGACTTGTTGGAATGAAATCTTCTAAAAAATAATGGCATCCCTTAAATTGCAAATTAGTTTCTGGGTTACTTTACAATTATCAGTGGCAGGCTGCCTGACCCTAGAAGATAGTCATGCTACTCCGACTTCTTTGTCACTTGTGAATCTACCCACATTTTTACTGGACGATACTTTTATATGACTAAACATGATTTTGATTGATTTGGCCAGGAGAAATGGCTGACACGGGTGGTAACAGCTAACCCTGTGTCACGACAATATGTATTGCACGCGGGTCAATGGTAGCCCCTGCATGAGAACTACTGTTGACCCCGGAGTTATCCATTCCTGGCGCAGGCACTAGGTCCAGTCACGCAAGTAGGGTCGCGTTTTTATAGAAACAGGTGGGAGAACTCTGGGTGGTAGAAAGGTTGTGGATCCCTGCATATTCCTATAGTTTATGTCACAGAAATGCAAGGAAAAATTCTGTTTTTGTTCAACGTTTCACCTGTGCAGGGTATTCTGGGTAACATAACTTTGGGGAATCCACGCAAGCCACACCTCCTGTGACTCCCCCGGGTGTCTAGCTTTCAGAAATGTCTGTGTTTGGTAGGTTTCCCTAGATGGCCGCTGAGCCTAGGACCAAAAACGCAGGTTCCCCCTTACAAAACCAAGTTGTTTTGACAGCTGATTTTGATGTCCCACAATACGTTTTAGGAACTTCCCTGTCATGAGCACTTGGCCCACTAACACAAGTGAGGCAGCATTTTCTCTGGAGACTTGGGGGAACACAAGGATGGTTTCTGCTCTAACCCCATTTTGAGTGTAAGGCCCAAAAATATCTTCAACTCAAAAGGGAGGGGGCGGGGTGTTGTGTGTGTGTTTGGGGGTGTGTGAATGTATGTGTGTGCGTGAATGTATGGGTGTGCGTGCAGTGTTGAATGCGTGTGTGCATGTACGGACGTGTGAGTGCGTGTATGTTGTAAAATGTGAATGTGTGTCTGCGTGTATGTTTGGAAGTGTGTGCTGATGTATGCATGCGTGTATGTATGTGTGAATGAGTGTGTGTATGCGTATGTGTGAAGGGGGCGTGAATGTAGGGGGTGGGGGGTGGGGGGTATCTGGAGAGGTGGGGGGGACCCTTATCAGTGACAGGGAATTCCTTCCCTGTCACTGATATGGCCTACCGCCATGGTTTTCGTCACGTTACAAATGCCACGGAAACCATAGCGGTAGGCGGGGTCATAATCCCGCAGGCGGCACAATGGCAGCCGCTGGGCTGGAGATGGATATCTCCAGCCCGGTGGCTGTTACCGATGTGGCGGTTGGAATGGTACATTGGCGGGTGGGCTTCAGCCAACCCACCAATGTCATAATGTGGCGGTAAGTACCGCCAGCCTGTTGGCGGTACTACCACCACATTATCGCTGACCGCCGCGGTCGTAATGACCCCCTTAATTTATTTTAAGGTGCAGGTAACAACTGGCTGTTGGTGACAGATCTGTTCTTTGCAGCAAGCATGTAAACCTTCTGCACTACTTTATAGTGTCAAAACTGCCACTAGACAAAAGTTCAATCTCACCCTCTCAAGAGTTATCTTGACATTTGTATTGCTGCATGAAAGCTATATAGGCCTTGCACATATATATATATATATATATATATATATATATATATATATATATATATATATATATATATAATATCATATAAAATATTACCTACTGTCAGTCGCTGTGTAGCTCCCTTCACCACGGCTGAACTCAGCCCCTGGAACCCTATCCCCAGGGCACCCAGTCTCAATATTGGGGACTGTGGGAGGAGCCTGAAGGCCCCCACAGGCCCAGCTGGCTCCTCGCCTCCTGTGGGAGCCAGCATTGCTGTGACAGAGAGGGAGCTGCCTAGGGCAACTCCCTCTCTGTGACAGCAGTTTCCTCTGTCTCCCTATCTGCATCTTAGCAGGCAGGGAGACATAGAAAACCTCTGCTCACAGCGATGGAGAGTTGTTTGACAGCTCTCCCTCACTGCGAGCAGATTGTTTGTTGAGGCTTGGCTGCAGTCTTGCACACACAGGGTGTCTCTGCTAGACAATCAACCAAATACCATAGGTAAATAACAAATCTGTAACGGCTCTTACATATTGGCATCATACTTTCCCCATTATGGAATTTACCATCTTGGGACATGCACACTATATAGGGAAAAGGAATAGTATTGATGTTGCCATATATCTCAGTGGCTTCAATGTTAACTAACATATAGAGTCCCAAATAACAAATCAATTAGCGTAAACAAAAATATAATTAACATAAATGATCAGTGATCCAATATTTACTCAATCAAACTTTGTTAAGGAAATGTTTGGAACCACAGATACATGAATCATACGCAAAATCACATCAGTTGCTTCTATATGCCAGTAATATCCAACTGTATTAAATAGTAAATTTCAATCTTAGAAATATAATCCTGATATTCATTACTGCATATCGCCATTATATCCTAAAACATGATATCACCAGAATAATTAACACAAACTTCATAGCATGGTATTTGTTACTCATATAGTCTCACCTCATAGAATCCCATGATCAAAGTGTCAATTAAATAATAACATTAAATTCCAAATAAAGTAATATAAAGAAAGAGGGTTTTATAATCCGTTAGTCCAGATTGTGTTAGACTATATGGTCTGTAATGGATGAAATTACATCTTGATCAATATTCTGGCAATATGTTTGATATTAAATTAAGCCCAAGTGGGCTAAACCTTCTCACATACACACATCTACCCAAGTTCCAGGGTCACATTGTGCAATCAAATTGCAATTATTATATTCCTTTAAAATATTATGAAATAGTGTAGATATCACCTAAGTGCATGGAAGAAAAGGGAAGGGAGCCACCGCTGAAGCCTCCTTTTTAAATCCCGCAGGCGAGTCTCTTCCTCACCTCCCTAAAAAATTTAAACAATCCCACAATTAGACACAATGCTAAATGTGTGGCATAACAAATAATTAAACAATTAGTACAAAATTATAAAATAATTATTTAATTAAATTTAAATTCTACCCTATACCCTTACAAACTCCGCAAAATGCACCTAACATATAACTGAAAAATGTAATAGTAACATAAATAACATAAGGAATAAACAATAAAAAAATGATTTAAAAATTATTAAATAATTATTTAGTGAAACATAATTAAATTACCGCCATAAACCCCATCAAACCCAGCAACCCGCACCATACCTGAAAAATGTAATAATCACATAATTAACATAATTAATAATCAATTAAACAATTAATAAAACATATTAAATATTAATTAATTATACTTAGCTTCCCACCCTGTTCCCCTACAACCCCCTTACGAATTAAATAAAAAAAATTGAAATAACTTAAAATTACAAACTATATTTAATTTGAAAATATTGTTAACAATTATACAAACAATATTTTATATATACATCAATATATCACTAAAACACATTAAAATAATTACAAATCAATATTATTTACAACTATTAGTCAAAACTATATTAGGAATACAGATATTTTTGAAAGCTATATTGCTTACCTAAAAAGTCAATATCTAATAGAGACTTCTAGATGTAGATTCCTTACCTTAGAATTTCCCCCAGGTGTCAGCCTGGATCCGGAGAGTTTTCTTTGAGCAATACCCTTGAGCGCTGTCAGGTGGCATCGGTCGGCTGCACATGCATCATTGGCGTCATGTTTGCCGTGATGAAGTCGCAGTCATATATAGGCACCACCCCAGTGAGCTGACGTCAGTTCTTTTCTTTCCACACCAGTGTCCGGAGCAGATCTGGAGAGAGCTACCCTCAGTCATTTTTTGACTGACTTCGACCATTTTGTCGAGTTCTTTGACACTTTTTGGTGTGTCGAGAATGTCACGTAAGACTGGTTTCAAGCCGTGTTACTCCTGTCACTGTATGATGTTGGTGACAAATCTGCACCTCTTGTGTTTGTGGTTCCTGGAGTGCGACCATGACCCCATGTTCCAAACCAGCGGCTTCTGCCCCGGAGGGCCTCTCAGGATATGTTTCAGATCCGTGCCGACGCCGGTCGTGCCAACACAGCCTTCCCCGGCACCGGCAAAGATGTTGATGTTTCCGACGGCGATCGGGCCTGCGATTGACGTTGACCACATACTTATACCCAACTTCAATCCGGAGTCGGAGCAATGTCGCTCGAGGCCGGTTCCTTCTTCGACAGGGCATCCATTCCCCAGGTTCAATCCTGACCCTTATTCTTATGGGTACGGGGAAGGTGTGGAGGGGTGGCTGGACCTTTTAGAATTCCATTTGAAAGACCTTGAAATGGACTGGGCACAGGAATTGAGGGAAGCTAGTGGTCTGGCTACCTCTCCTGATGCTGGCATGCTTTCTCCCCCTCCCGTGGCTAAGGCAGAGGGAGCGCCGTATACTATAATGGTGAGAAGGGCGGTTGGGGACCTCGGCCTTGAGCTACGTTCTGTGCAGTCAGGGCTAACCTCCTGACTAAGGTGTTTCAGCCTGGGGCTTCCACCTTAGAACCCCTTTTACCTTTTAATGAAGCCCTCACTGATGTCCTACTGGGTACCTTGTCCAGACCGAGCACAGGTGGTCCTGTGAACTGGAAAATCACTGGCTGCCATCGGCCTGCGCTGAACGACCCTAAATTTCTAACTCAACACCCTACCCCTGAGAGTCTTGTCATCCAGGCTTCTTCTGCATTGGGGGCATTCCCATTGGCACACCCATTTAGGGAATCAAAGAGATTGGATCAACTTGGGAAGAAAATGTTCTCCTCCTCCAGTCTGGCATTGTGGTCTGTGAACACCATATGCCTTTTGGGCTGCTATTCCCATACCCCATGGGATATGGTCACGCAGGTGCTGCCGCATGTCCCAGAGGAGGCCCAGGCTTATGGACCTTCAATGGCACCTGTCTCTTCGGAGACAAAGCAAACTTGATGCTCCAGTGCTTTAAAGAGTCCCAGGCTATGGTTTGATCCCTTGGCCTCACAGAAGGGGCACCCAATTGTGTCCATTTCCCTCCAGCCACTGAGCTTCGCATGCTGCAAGGCCTCTGAATGGCCGTGGGATCCCATGTGCTCATGGATCAGGGAACCAGCGGTCAACCGAGACAACCACCACCCCCGCTGCAGCCTCCAAACCTTCCTAGATTGTCGCTCTATCCTGGACCAGTTGGAGGCAGGATCCACCATCACCTGCCCCACTGACCCATCTCAACGGACAGGTGAGTTATGCCAATAGCCAGAAGGGGCTATTCCCTCCGCTTCTAGACTACCCTCAGGTCATGCCACCATCTTACGGTTGCCTACTTAAGGATCACTTGGCACTTCTCTGCCAGGAAGTTGCAGCTCTCTTGGCCAAGGGAGCCATAGAGAGGGTCCCTGTGCCAGAAGTAGCTTGTGGTTGTTATTCCTGCTACTTCCTTTTGCCCAAAAAGGACAAGGGCCTTCGCCCTATCCTAGACCTCTGGGCCCTCAATCTCTTTCTCAGAAGGGAGAAGTTCAAAATGCTCACTCTAGCTGAGGTCCTATCTGCCTTGGACCCTGGAGACTGGATGGTTGCATTGGACTTGCAGGACGCCTACTTCCACATTCCCGTCCTGCCTGCCCACAGATGTTTTTTGCGGTTCGCGGTAGGTCACAAGCACTTTCAGCTTACCGTGCTCCCCTTCACCCTTAGCAGCGCCCCTCAGGTGTTCATGAAAGTGATGATAGTGGTTGCAGCTTATCTGCACAGGCAAGGGGTGTCAGTCTTCCCCTACCTTGACAACTGGCTGAGGAATGCGAGCTCACCAGAGGCTGTCGTCTCCCACCTCCAGACTACGGCAAACCTCCTGCATTCACTGGGGTTCACTATAAACATGCCAAAGTCATGCCTGACTCCCTCTTAGATGCTTCCTTTCATCTGAGCTGTTCTGGACACAGTGCAGTTTTGGGTCTGTTCACCCGTAAAGCGAGTCCAGGATATTCAGGCTATGGGACCGATGTTTCAGCCTCTATCTCGAGTTTTGGTGAATATGACTCTGAGGCTGCTGGGCCTCATGGCTTCCGGCATCCTGTTGATGACACATGCCAGATAGCATATGAGGTCTCTGTAGTCGGACCTGAAAATCCAGTGGGCGCAGCATCAGGGGAATCCCTCTGACATGGTCCAGATCTGAGAGGAAACTGCGCAAGATCTGCAGTGGTGGCTTTCAAACCAAGACTGGGTCAGAGGCAGATCTCTCTCCCATCCCCAACCAGATCTCACAGTAGTGACAGATCTGTCACTCCTGGGATGGGGCAGCCACCTAGGGGAGTTGGAGATCACAGACGTCTGGCCACCGGCGGAGTCCGGGCTCCACATAAACCTTCTGGAGCTCAGGGCGATCAGGCTGCATTGAAAGCATTCCTTCCTTCTTTCCAAGGGAAAGTGGTGCAGATTTTCACAGACAACACAATTGTATGTGGTACTGCAACAAGCAAGGTGAAGTGTGGTCGTGGACACTTTGCTAAGAAAATCCACGCCTCTGGACATGGCTGGAACATCAGGGCATATCCCTGGTTGTTCAACATCCGGCAGGCTCTCTGAACACCAGAGCAGCCAAACGTACCTGTTGATGCATGGTTGCTCACAAATGGTGCCTCCATCCTAAGGTGGCGCAAGATCTCTTTCAGCAGTGGGGCGAGCCTTGCTTAGATCTGTTTGCCTCCGCAGACAACGTGTGTTTAAAATGGGGTGCCTACTTGGCAGAGGTATACACCCTTGTCCAAGCAGGGACCACAATCCTAGTCAGGGTAAGTCACAACACAACCCAAATTATTCTGTGCTCACCCTCTGGTAGCTTGGCACAGAGCAGGCAGGCTTAACTTAAAAGGCAATGTGTAAAGTATTTGTGCAATAACTCATACAGTAACACAGTGAAAACACCCAAAAAATACACAACACAGGTTTAGAAAAAAATTGATAATATGTATCTGAATAAAATAAGGTCAAAACTTTTTAAAGATTTAAGAGTCTCAGTCCTTCAGAATCAGTTGTTGTTTCTTTATATAATGCAGTACCTGGGATGCATCAAAAATAACAACACATGTTGTCCGCAGAGGAGGAGATGCATGGTAAAACAAGGTGTTGCGCATGGCACAGAAGATGCGTTGTTTTTTCCACGCTGCAAGGCAATGCATCAATTTCCAGGAGCGCAGTTCAGGTTCCTCACTGCGGTGCGGGGATATTTTGACACCCAGGGACGATGCCTTGAAAATCCTGGATGTGCTGGGAGAAGGAGCAGGCGCAGCGTTGATCCGGTTGGCAATGCAGTGAATTTTCAGCCGTGAATTTCTGGGTGCAAAGCCTGCACTGCTTAGTTTCAGTAGGCGGTGCAGCGATTCTCCAGCCGGGATGCAGGTGCTGTGTCCATTTCTGCAGGCGTTGCGTCGATTTTCTGACATAAGAGGATTTCTTGAAGAGGTGAAGTCTTTTCTGGCCCTGAGACTTCAGAAACAGGAGACAAGCTCAATCCAAGCCCTTTGGAGAGCACTTTAGGAGGAAGGCAGAGTCCTTCCTGCAGATTCAGGAGTACCAGGCAGCAGGGCAACAAGCAGGAAAACAGTCCTTTAGAAAAGCAGTCCAGATGTGTCCTTTGGACAGCCAGGCAGTCTCCCTGCCTTTTACTTACATAGCACCCTGAGCTATGGGTTGCCCAGGGCCTACCTTAGGGGTGACTTACATGTAGAAAAAGGGGAGTTTAAGGCTTGGCAAGTAGTTTTAATTGCCAAGTCGAAGTGGGTGTGAAACTGCACTAACGGCCGCGCAGGAGCTCCCGTCATGCTCCGCGGCTAACCACAGGCTCGGGAAGGATGCGTGTTAGGAATCGGATGCTCTTATGGCAGCGCTGCATTTCTGAACGTGGAAAAAGAGTTTGGAGTTCACCAGGCTCCTAGGAGGCTCCCGCTCCACCCTGTCTTTTATCATCTGGAGTGGACTTGGAGCACTGTCCCTCTGATATTTTGACCTCTGTGACTTCTGCTGCGGGTGAAACCCGCTTCTTGCCCTAAAGAGGCTTGGCAAGTGCGTGTTTGGAATCCTGCCCTGAGGAGTGGAGGACTGGTCCCTCTAAAGGAAAGGGAGGTGAGGTGGGAGCTACAGTGGGGGCTACGGACTACGATATTCTCTGTTGGTGGGGGAAGTTTCGTATTTTTTTCCTCTTTTCAAACCTTGCATCTGAATAAGTTATACTGCTGAGGGCACTGTCTGGTGAGCTCCTGGTGCAGTGCATTTTGAGCACATTGTGAGTTCTGGAAAGTTGTTAGTTAAAAAGACAATGTCCCCCGCAAAATGTTTTAGGGCAAATTTGGCACGAGGCCAGTTTTTTTTTCCAGAAGTCAGCTACATACGCTGGGAAAGGAAGGGGGCTGCATGTCACTTGTAAGGGCAAGGAGCAGCGCTTTATAATGCCCCGATCTCCGCACTATCTACAGGGAAAGGGACACCCTGCCTCTAGGGCTCCTAAAGCAGCACACACTGTTAAAACAAAGCGCCCAGCCCCGTCAGACAATCACCTGAATATGGATCTATCTTTAAATACCGCCCCTCCACCGACCACTGACTCAGCTCTTAAGAATACTTCTCCTCACAGCTTACCGCCATCTTTAACTCACTCGGTGAGTAAAAATTCTGGCTCTGACTCTCTGCTTGAAGAGGCTAGAAACCCAGACCTGGACCTGGATTTAAATTTGCAATTAATGAATAAAGTTAGCCCACCTCTGAACCAATCAGCCTCGAGCTGTAACTCCGAAGTTAATCACAGCCGGGCTCTGGATATGGGTGCAGGCTCCAAGCTACTGTATCCTCTGTTTGGTGGACTGGGGAAGGGCCAAAAGGATGTTGTTCCCCCACTGACTAGTGACTTTGCCTCTGCTCCTCAGGCAAACAGCTCCCTACTTGATCTATCCTGCGAGTCCCGCGAGTCAATTTCTGCATCAGGGATAAGTACTACAGCCGGGCCCCCCCAAACTCCTCTGTTAATGGACCCTCTGAATTGGCCCAAGATCAGCTGAGCTCACAAGTGGGCTTTTTTTCTAATCCCCCTAGAAACAAGGCAAGATCCGATATCCCTTCAGAAAATTTGCTCCTTCAGATCTTAACTGAGTTAAAAGCTTTGAAAATTTCTCAAAATGAGGCAAACCAGAGAACGGAATCGCAATTGAATTTAATTTCTAGTAATATACAGCAACTTAACTCACGTATCAAGGAGGTCGAACAGCAAGCATCTGATCTGGAGGATGCCCATGTCTCTGTGGAACCGTCAGTGGCAAAATGCCAAGCAGATTTGTTAGACTTACAGATTGGACAGACTGTCACAAATTTAATCACAGATCTTATCCTGCATCATGTTCTTTCAGAACCAGCGGATAAACATTTGGATCTTACCATCATGTGGGCCCATTGGGTCCCCGCAGTACAGCCACCCCATGCAAAGTTCCTTGAACTATTCTCGTACATTTTGGTGATTTTCTGTGTCAAGGAACGCTGGGAGGGTTGGCAAGGGGTACAGGATCCTGGTTTTCCACACTAAATCATAGCTACACGCAATTCAGAATGATTAAGGTTATAAAGTGGGTGATATCAGTTGGACCAGGCCAAGGCTCGAATTCCCTGGTGGGTTCAGATCACTTACTTCTTTGGCGATTTTTTATGAGAACTCAGTGGCAAGGTTGAATTTCTCATTAAGAATAGTTTTCTGGAATGTCAACGGGTTAAATAATCAGAGGAAAAGGTCTGTGATTGAAGAGAGGGTAAATGCCCTAAATCCCTTGGTTAATCTTTTACAGGAAACTCATATCCCAGCTAAAAAAGTTGCGGGCTTCCACATGTTTAAAAAGTTTGCCGATTTTAAGGTGGTTGCCGCAGCCCCAGCATCCCATTGAGGCGTGGCGGTCTTTTTAGCTAGAGGCCTCAATGCTCGGGCACTTGACTTGCTCTGCGATCCCGAAGGACCATGGTGCTGGGTTCAATGTTTAATTGCTAAAGAAAGATTTATCTTCGTTAGTTTTTATGCACCCTTGCTAGATGACCCAGCCCCTTATGTAGGACTGTTTCAATCCCTTTTGCAACTATCAGGTAAAATAATTAATTGTTGGGGATTTTAACTTTCTTCAGGATCCAATTTTGGACACCACTGTTAGGGGTAAGAAACAACATAAGCCTAGAGTTGCCAAAATCTTTAAAGACTATGCCACAGTGTTGATGCTCTGTGATCCTTGGAGAATGAGTGCCCCAAAAGAGAGAGAGTACACATGCATCTCAACCCGGTTTAAAAGCGACTCCCGCATTGATTTTTTTCTGATATCTAAAACACTGCGTTTTAAGACTCAGTCGGTGCAGCACTCTGGCTTATCTGACCATGCCTCCCTGGTGCTGAAAGTGTCTCTTTTTTCAGAAGTCTCCAAGCCTCAGCCTAGGAGGTGGGATTTTAACCAACATCTCCTTCAAGATGAGGGATGGGTACAGATCTCTAAGGACGAAATAGGTGAATTTTTCAAACGTAATCAGGGAGCTTCAACTCCGACTATAGTCTGGGATTCGTTTAAGGCCTTTTTCAGAGGCTTGGTAATTGCCAAGGAAGCAGCAGACAAATCTTCCCAGAGACAACAAGCCAGGGCTCTGGAAGAGGCAGTGCAAAGGTGTTTAACTACTTACCTACATGCCCCCACGGAAAACAAAAGACAGTCTTTTGAATTAGCTAAAAAGGCACTGGCCAACAATTTTTTTAAGAAGGTTGAGATAGGATATCAGACTTATGGACAAAAGGTATCTGAAGAGAGTAATTTCACAGGCAAGTTCTTGGCATGGCAAGCTCAGGATCGAATTGCTGGCAATATGATACATGCATTGAGATGCCCTGCCACCGGGGTTAGGCACACTGACCCCAGAGCTGTGGATGAAATTATGCTAGAACATTATAGGCGAATTTACAGCCATGCTTCGGATATTGACCCTAGGACCATTAAGGAATTCCTGGGGAAACTGGATATTCCTAGTCTTACAGAAGAAGACACCGATGCTCTGATACAGCCATTTACAAAATCAGAACTCCTTGAGGTTGTCAAGAACCTCCCCATGGGGAAGGCTTGTGGACCTGATGGCTTTCTGGCTGAATTTTATAAAGGTTTCATTAACGTATTCATTGACGATTTTTTGTCTTTAATTAATGGCCTGCTTAAGGGCGAACAGATTCCCAATTCTTGGCACTCAGGGAATGTGGTTAGCTTTCCAAAAAGAATAAGGACAGGGAAGATCCTAATGCATATTGTCCAATCTCTTTGCTTAATACAGATTATAAAATTATTAGCAAACTTCTGGCTAATAGGCTGAATGGGGTCATCAATGAACTGGTGCACCCCGATCAAAACGGGTTTATTGCTGGTTGGCAACTTGCAACTAATATGCACTACTTAGCCGAGGCTCTTGATTATTTCGCTTCTAATAAAATTTCTGCCATCATCCTTTTATTAGATGCGGAAAAAGTATTTTATTTTGTTGTGTGGGATACACTCTTTGCAATAGTGTCTAGCTATAAGGTGCCCTTTCAGGTCTCTGCATTAATTCAAAGGTTGTATTCAAACTCTGAAGCCAATATTATTATTAATTCTGCTTGTGTTTGTCAACTTCAAGTACATCGTGGGACTCGGCAAGGTTGCCCTCTATCCCCTATACTCTTTGCTCTCTTCATTGAGCCTTTAGTCATTAAAATCAGACAAAATAATCGGATCCATTCCCCCTTGAAGTCAATGGGGAAGATCAAACTGTATGCTGATGATATCATTATGTTTTTAGATGAAGAGCGAACCTCTCAGGAAGCAGCTTTTAATGTGTTTGCCGAATTTGATCAAATTGGTGGCTACAAGATTAATATGAGTAAGACCGATATTATTCTGTGTGGCACTTCCTCTATTAAACTGCTCCCCGAATTAAGGCATTGTGTGAATGCTAGGCCAAAGAGATACCTTGGGATTAACTTTTCAGCCGACAAAGGAGACCTGTATGACCTTAATTACACCCTGTTGCTCTCCAAAACTCAGGCTTTGCTTGCTCGATGGGGGTCTCTCCCCCTTTCTATATTAGGTCGAATTGCATTGATCAAAATGTCAGTATTACCATTATTTAACTTTCTGTTCTCGGCCATCCCTTGTGTATAAACACAATTATTTTTACAAAAACTGGAGTCTATGTTTCGCCCATTTATTTGGCAAAATCAGAAGGCACTGACCGCATTAAGCACATTATATGCGGATAGAGAAAAGAGGGGTTTAGTATTACCCAATTTTAAAGATTATTACTTTGCCTTTTTTGCGCATTATTTCACTAATTTTAAAGCAGATCAATCTATAGGCTGTTTATTCACTAATGACTTTCGTGAATTAATATGCAGGGATCACAAGATTCTGAATCCAGCACTTTTGGTGAAATCTCCCAAAAAAGTTCACTATAAGATTCTTAAATGGCTCTTTGAAAGAAAATCAGATTTTTTTAGAAGATATTCAATCCCATATTTGCATTTTTACACTCCTCTCACACAGTTTACTCTACGCTCTGGCACTCAGCTCAATTCAGACTTAGTAAGGAGAAGGGAGAATGCAGGATTTAGTAAATTTGGGGATTTTCACATCAATGACAACTGGGAAACTCCCTTAAACATTCAGATGGTTGTCCAAAATGATTTTCTTTTGGTGGGATCCTATAATACTATGCTTCACCGTTTAAGGGATTTGGATATCGATTTAATCATTAATACTCAGGCGTTAGTTGCCTAAATGGTTGACCCTTCTGGGATAAGGGATAAGGGTGCATGGAGAAGGCTACTGCTAGAGAGGGTTAAGGTCGATCTCGGGGCAAAGGCGGTAAGAAAATGGGCCCGCCAGGAAGGCCTTGACCTGTCAAGAGAGTGCTGGGAGAGGATTCATTATTTAAATTTTACAGTACTTAGAGGTGCGATTTGGCATCAGATGATATTTTTTAGTTAATGGCTATTATATCGAACCCCACAAGCCTTATCCTGTGTGGTGCCTAGCTGTCCTGATCTCTGTTTTCGCTTTAAGGCAGTAGGGGTGGCGGGTTGGATATATGTGATTGGGACATGTCGATTTATACAGGAATACTGGGATGAAATATTCAAGATGCTAACAACTATGGCTCAGTGTTAGAAATGGGGTTTTTGGTTGGCAGTCAGGTTGCCCTCTGTCCAAGCAAGAACCCTCACTCTAGTCAGGGTAAGTCACACACAATCCAAAATCAGCCTGTGCTCACCCTCCGGTAGCTTGGCACAAGCAGTCAGGCTTAACTTAGAAGGCAATGTGTAAAGCATTTGTGCAATAAATCATACAACACCATAGCATAACACCACAAAAATACACCACACAGTGTTTAGAAAAATATAAAATATTTATCTGGGTATCTTCAGGTCAAAACGATCAAAGTTGCAATATGAATTTGTAAAGATATCACTGAAAAGTGATATAAAGCGTCTTAAGTCTTTAGAAAGTAAACAGAGTCTCTTTCAAACACAAAGTACCTGGTTTCTGGTGGAAAATCTCCTCAGAGGGCCACAAAGGAAGAGGTGCGTGGAAAAAGGGTGTGTGCGTCGATTTCTCCCCAGCACACACGGACTTGCGTCGTTATTTTCCACGCGGGGAAGTCGGCGTCGTTTTCCGGCGCGCGGACAGTCTCTTTCTGTGGATCGCGGGGATTACCAGATGTCCCAGGTCTGTGCGTGGATTTTCCTGCTTGTTCTCCGGCTGCGCGTCGGTCTGCAGGGCTGTGCGTCGAAATTACGATCTCACGGCAGGCGTCGCGTCGATTTCTCCTCTAGACTTCGATCTGCGGGGCTGCGCGTTGAAATTACGATCTCGTGGCAGGCGTCGCGTCGATTTCTCCTCTAGAGGTCGGGCGGCGTTGTCCTTGCGAGGCCGTGCGTCGGATCTTCGATCGTCCCAAAAGCGTTGCGTCGATCAGCGTCGGAGTGCGGCGTTTTTCTCGCCGCGAAACAAGCTGTGCGTCGAAATTTTCGGCGCACGGAGTGTCCAAGTAAAAGAGAGAAGTCTTTTTGGTCCTGAGACTTCAAGGAACAGGAGGCAAGCTCTATCCAAGCCCTTGGAGAGCACTTTCACAGCCAGACAAGAGTTCAGCAAGGCAGCAGGGCAACAGCAAGGCAGCAGTCCTTTGTAGAAAGCAGACAGGTGAGTCCTTTGAGCAGCCAGGCAGTTCTTCTTGGCAGGATGTAGTTTCTGGTTCAGGTTTCTTCTCCAGCAAGTGTCTGATGAGGTAGGGCAGAGGCCCTGTTTTATACTAAGTTGTGCCTTTGAAGTGGGGGTGACTTCAAAGAGTCTCTAAGAAATGCACCAAGCCCCCTTTCAGTTCAATCCTGTCTGCCAGAGTCCCAGTAGGGGGTGTGGCAGTCCTTTGTGTGAGGGCAGGCCCTCCACCCTCCCAGCCCAGGAAGACCCATTCAAAATGCAGATGTATGCAAGTGAGGCTGAGTACCCTGTGTTTGGGGTGTGTCTGAGTGAATGCACAAGGAGCTGTCAACTAAACCTAGCCAGACGTGGATTGAAGGGCACAACAAGATTTTAGTGCAAAGAAATGCTCACTTTCTAAAAGTGGCATTTCTAGAATAGTAATATTAAATCCGACTTCACCAGTCAGCAGGATTTTGTATTACCATTCTGGCCATACTAAATATGACCTTCCTGCTCCTTTCAGATCAGCAGCTGCCACTTCAACAGTGTATGAGGGCAGCCCCAATGTTAGCCTATGAAGGGAGCAGGCCTCACAGTAGTGTAAAAACTAATTTAGGAGTTTTACACTACTAGGACATATAACTACCCAGGTACATGTCCTGCCTTTTACCTACACAGCACCCTGCTCTAGGGGTTACCTAGGGCACACATTAGGGATGACTTACATGTAGTAAAAGGGGAGTTCTAGGCTTGGCAAGTACTTTTAAATGCCAAGTCGAAGTGGCAGTGAAACTGCACACACAGGCCTTGCAATGGCAGGCCTGAGACAGGGTTAAGGGGCTACTGAGGTGGGTGGCACAACCAGTGCTGCAGGCCAAATAGTAGCATTTAATCTACCTGCCCTAGGCACATGTAGTGCCCTCTACCAGGGGCTTACAAGTAAATTAAATAGTCAATCATGGATAAACCAATTAGTAGTACAATTTACTCAGAGAGCATATGCACTTTAGCACTGGTTAGCAGTGGTAAAGTGCCCAGAGGTCAAAAGCCAACAACAACAGGTCAGAAAAAATAGGAGGAAGGAGGCAAAAAGTTTGGGGATGTCCCTGTCAAAAAGCCAGGTCCAACACTCAGGTTATTATAACTCCCAGTATTCGGACGATGTGCTTGGGTTTCGACCCCGAGGCAAGGCTCCCATCTAGGTGGGAGAAACTCATTTTTATTGCCACTGTGGTTGCCAGATCTCTCCTGTTAAGACACTGGCGATCTGAGTTATCTCCCACCCCTCAAGAATGGCTGAGCAAAATGATGCAAGTCAGAAATCAGGAAATGAGATATGGTAGCAGAATAGGAAATGGTCAAAAGATTTCCCTGATCTGGGGCGAATTCTTTTTAGACAATCATGGATAAATCTGTTCTAGGTTAATTCAACTAATGAATTCACACAGCTACCTAGTCTCATTGTATCTGTCTAGAGCTTTCTTTCTGGGAGACATTGGGGAAGTTATTCAAGACAAAGTATGGAATTGCAATGGTTTTTTTTCTGTTATCTTGGTGGATCCTGATAAAAATTCAATAAAAAGAAATTAAAAAAAAAAAGAAACTGCACTAACAGGCTTTGCAATGGCAGGCCTGAGACATGGTTAAGTGGCTACTTATGTGACTGGCACAACCAGTGCTGCAGACCCACTAGTAGCATTTAATTTACAGGCCCGGGCACCTCTAGGGCACTTTACTAGGTACTTGAAGGTAAATAAATAGTCCAAGTGGGTAGGAAGCAATGTTGCCATGTTTTGTGGAGAGAGCATATGCAATTTAGCACTGGACAACAGTGGTAAAGTGTGCAGAGTCCTAAAACCGGCAAAAACAGGGACAGAAAAATGGAGGGAAGCAGGCAATAAGTTGTGGATGACCACCCTAAGGTTGTCAGGTCTAACAACGTGCAATTTCAGCTGTTTTGCAGGTTGGAGATCCCAAGGTAGCACTCGCTCTGCGACTCTTTTCGTCTGGAGTAGAACTCCAACCTCCTTTACGACTTCCCACCAATACCACTTCTCTCCAGAGTTCTGAAGAAGACCTGGCCCAAGTAATCCAGGTGGCTCCAGACTGGACACAAATGGTATGGTATCCTGAGCTTCTGAGCATGGCCATTGATCCTCCAATCAGACTCCGGAGGATCTTCTGTTGCAGCGGCAAGGGACGGTTCTCCACCCGAACCTGTCCAATCTCTGCCTCCTTGTGTGGAAGTTTAGCGGCTGCAGTTAACAGCTTTCGGCCTTCCGCCGAAGTCTGCAAGGTGATCTTGGCAGCCAGGGGTCCCTCTACCAAAACGGTTATACGCCTGTTATTGGAACAAAGTTGTGGCATGATTTACCAACAAATTTGCTGATCTCGTTTCTCCACCTCTGTCTGAGGTTGTACTGTTCATCCTCTCTCTTGCCCAACAGGGCTCTGATTTGGGCATCCTTTAAGTCTACCTGTCTGCAATCTCTGCCTTCCTCAGACTGCCAGATCAACCCTTCTTGTTCAAATCTCCCATCACCAGGAGGTTTCTTAAGAGACTCACTTACATGTTCCCACCTACCCCGTTCATAATGCCGCAGTGGGATTTGAACATGGTACTTACATACCTTATGTGTGCTCCTTTTGAGCTACTGCATAATTGCCCTTTGCAGCTCCTCACACTGAAAACCGCTTTTCTTATTGCCATCACCTCTGCTAGCAGAGTGAGTGAGCTCCAAGGTCTTTCTTCGAAGCCACCATTTCTGTCTGTCTATCCTGACAAAGTGGTGCTTCGTGCCAAGGCCTCATTCCTCTCTAAAGTGGTCACACCATTTCATGTAGGCCAATTTATCACTTTGCCAACTTTTTATGCACCCTTACATCCTTCCCATGACAAGGAAAGACTGCACCATCTGGATCCAAAAAGAGCATTGGCGTTCTACCTCTATCGTACAAAAGATTTCCGGGTGCATGATCAACTCTTTGTAGGTTAAGTGTGTGGGAAGAAAGGACAGGCAGGGCAAAAGTGGACCATCTCTCAATGGGTTCTCCTCTGCATCAAGCTGTGCTAGGCGTTGGCAAAGAAGCAATCCACTGAGTGTTTGCATGCTAATTCCACCAGAGCAACTGCTGAAACCACAGGGTTGACACGCAGAGTTCTGGTCCTGGACAACTGCTAGGCAGCAACACGGGTGTCTCTGCACACGTTCACAAAGCATTACTGTCTGTACAGTCAGGTCCGCAGAGATGGCTACTTTAGCCATTCGGTCCTGTTGAACTTTTTAGTCTGATCTTGGTTCGCAGCCCACCGTCGTGGATGGTATTGCTTGAGTATTCTAAGGTAAGGAATCTGCAACTAGAAGTCTCTATCAGATGAACAAGTTATTTACCTTCGGTAACAAATTATCTGGTAGAGACATATTCTAGTTGCAGATTCCTTACTGACCCACCCATCCTCCCTGCTTTGCAAACTGATTTCTAGGGGAAGGGACTCCCTTTTTTAGTTCTGGCATCCCAATATCAGTGTTCTTCATGCTACTGGTGTGGAAAGTTGCGAAAAGAAGCTGATGTCAGCACGCTTGGGTGGCACCTATAAACGTCATCAAGGCAAACCCGACAACGACGCATGCAGAGTCAAACGATGCCACCTGATGCACGCAAGGGGTCTGCTCGAAGAAAAATCTTCAGATCAAGTCTGACATATGGGGTAAATTCTAAGTTAAGGAATCTGCAACTAGACTATGGCCCTCATTCTGACCTTGGCGGTCGGCGGAGAGGCGGCGGTCGGACCGCGAACAGACCGGCGGTCAGAAAAATGGCATTCTGACCGCGGCGGTCACCGCCGCGATCGACCGCCACTTCCCCACTCCGACCACCACGGCGGTCATGACCGCCGGGCTGGAGTTTGCGCACTCCGGCCCGGCGGTCGTCCCAAGACCGCCAACGGTATCATGACCCTGCCTACCGCTGCGGTTTCTGGCGGTCGGGAACCGCCATGCGAACCATGGCGGTAAGCACTATCGGGGCCAGGGAATTCCTTCCCTGGCACTGATAGGGGTCTCCCCCACCCCCCACTACCCACCCGAGTCCTCCCCCCACACCCTCCACCCCCTGCCACCCCCCAGAGGTAGTACGAACCCCCTCCCCACCCCCACCCCGACATGCACATACATGCACCCCGACATGCACACACCCCCAACATGCACATATACACACCCCCTACACACACATACACAACGGGGACACATACCCGCACACATACATGCAGACATGCGCACCTGCCGAACAGCACACATTACCCATAGACACAGCAGCACCCCCCGCCCGCATACACGCACTCACACACCCCCTCTACACACTCACACGCACACCCCCATGCACGCCCACATCACACAACACCCCCCCTCCCCCTCCCCTCACGGACGGTCAACTTACCTTGTGCGTTGGTCCTCCGGGAGGCGACGGGAGCCATGGGGAGGTGACCGCCAACAGAACACCGCCAACAGAAGACCGCCACACAGATATGTGGGTCGTAATTCTGTGGGCGGTGTTCTGCTGGCGTGGCGGTGGAGGTTGACCAGTCTCCACTTTTCCGCCGACCGCCAGTGTGGCTGCTGGCGGTTTCCCGGCGGAATGCTCCCAGCGGTCGGAATGCGCACAGCGGCATACCGCCGCGGTCGGCGGTCTTCACCGCGGCGGTAACTCGGCGGTCTCGCGAAAAGACCGCCAAGGTCAGAATGAGGGCCTATGTCTCTACCAGATAATTCGAGAAAAATTCCAAGAAAATACCAGAATGTGCTCAATTTTGCAGGGTTAAGCTTGGCATAGAGGATAAATTATTTTAGTTGTTAAATTCGGATCCCCAGGGTATTGGATTCAGACGATGAGATAATTATTGCATTCGCAGTGAGGCCACTCGTAATAAGGGCCATAGCAGGTATGACGATAGGTGTGTGCATTTCGAACATCTTGATTTTCTCTAAAACGTCATTAGGTTTAGACTTTTTTGCAAGTGTACAGATACGCACTAAAGCCAAATGTTCCATTTTTTCACAATTTTACAATAGCTGCAAATGTTCACTGAAACCAAATGTACACTTGTTACATTTTCCTCCTGACATTGTTTAAAACTTAACATGAGCAAACCTTTTCTTTTAACTTGGTTTGTATCTGCAAACTTTATGTTGAATTGCTTTTTACGCAGAGTTGCCAACTTTAATTCTTGCAAATGATACATTGACACTTTTGTACCCAAAATAAGGAGGAGATAAAGTGGATCAGGTACTGCACTGACTTTAAAGATAGTACCACCTCCTTCTTCCCGTCCTTCGGGTTCCTGGTTTAGGCTTAATGATTGCTTTTTGATAGTTGATTCGGACACCGAGCAAAAACATCACAACATCCTTTGTCTTGAACATCCCCCTACATTGTTAAGGAAAATCAGATAAGTTCTTGTTTATTTTTACTGTACTGTTGTTTGATAGGGTAATGGTTGACGCACATATGACACTAAGCATGTATTTACACTTTTTTGCTTATTTTAACTATAGTTGTTGAAGGAGCAGGATGGGTGGAATATTCAGTTTACGATCCAGTGCCTGACTGAAGGGCAGTGTGGCAATATATTTTGTACTGCAGTACTACTTCTCATTTTTTCTTGATGCAATTCTTGTGGAGTACTGTGAGCAGTGTCCCCTATATTTTTCGTATTTTGACATGCTTTCAGAGGTTTGGTCATGCGACCAGAGTTTTGTAGCCTTTTCTGCTGTGGGTATTATGAGTCTGGGATAGGGTTTAGGGTGACTCACGTTGGTCCTGCCTTTTTCGTCAAATTCTGGTCACTTTGCAGTTGTTACATGTTAGGTGTTGGAGGCTTGGAAATGGTCCAGGATGCATCTCTCGAATAGTGGGCCTTTTTCCTGTCAGTGCTTGTTTTTGTTGGTGGGAGGAGCAATAGGCTGAGCAGTGTCATATGTTATCCTTGATTTTTCAGGCATTTTTCCAATGTGTCTGCTAGAGGTTAGAAAGAGTTGGGATCTGCTTGGTAATTACTGATAGGTTCCTACATTTTCTGTATTTTTCATGCGTGTCTACATAGATTTCAGGTGTGTTGATGGTAGCTGGGGTGACATAGAGATGTCCTTCATTTTTGGGCAATCTTTCCTATGTGTACCTTAGAGGGGCCCTGGTTTTGAGAGGGTAGCTTGTATGGCTTCAGATATTTTTCACAAATTTTCTTGGATTTTTCCTGTGTGTTTTGTATGGACTGGAGGTGTGAGGGTACTAGGTTACAACACACATTTTTTCTTTGTTTCTGGTTTGTCTTCAGAGTGTTGTCAACGGTCTGTAGGTGTTAAAGTGGGCTAGGTGGCGTCAGCTAGGGCCATTTCTGCCATTTCTGACTTGATTAATGTGTGTCTACAATGGATCTGAGGGTTTTGATAGAGTGAGTTTTTGGCACCTGTAAATATTTCATCAAATTCTTCTGACATTTCCCCTATGTGTTTACTAGGATTGGTTGAAAAGAGCTAGGGCCTCAACACGAGGCTGGTAGTCATGAAACCCCCAGCCTTGCGGTGATGGTCGGACCACCTAACTCCAGACGGTCCGACTGCCACATTACAACCCTGGGGGTCTGACCACCAGGGGACCTCCATCCCTGCCAAGAACCTGGTTCCTGGCTGGCTGACGGCAGTCTGAGTTGTGGTCAGCCATGGCAGTGCTGCACTCAGCGCTGCTGTGCTGATTACAACTCAATTTTCCACCAGCCTTTTCATGGTGGGAACCCCACCATGAATAGGCTGGTGGAAAGCCAGTGCAGGGGGCACAGGGGAGCACAGGGGGTCCCCTGCACTGCCCATTCCTATGGCATGGGCAGTGCAGGGGCCCCCCTGCCCAGCACCCTTGAAATGCGCACTGTCTGCTTAGCAAACAATGCACATTCTGAGGGTGCTGGTATGCTACGTATTGGCCTCAGCTCCCATAAGGGAGTCAAAACCAATACCATAGCACTGTTCTCCCTGTCAGCCTGGCGGGAACGTCATAATACTTTTTTCTCAGCCAGTCAGTCCAGCAGGAGCATTGTAATATGACGGGGGCGCCACTGGTGTGACAGCAACGTCCTTCCCACAAGTTTGGCGGTCGGCTCATCCAACCGCCAAAGTCATACTGAGGCCCATATTGTGGAGTGTTTACAGATATTTGTCTAAGTTTTCCAGCTTTTATTCTGTGTCTATTAGGGTTCTGAATCTGGGGATTTTATGGGGGCAGGCTTAGGTGTCCAGAAGTATTTCCATTATTATTGAATTTAACAATTTCCTGCTAGATTTCTGATGGTGTGGTCTAGCCTGAAGATGATACTGATATTTTTCTCAATTTTCCAACATTTTCCTTTGTGTCTTATGTTCGCACCAGGGATATGAGGTCACAGATAACTTCTATGACTTTTCTTAGGTGCTGATTGTGCCTATTTTAAGATGATTTTGACCCAATTTGGCCTCTTGATATTTTGTTGTATTAATCAGGATCACCTAACAAGAGCCCATACATTGTAACTGTGCATTTAATCAATGTCTGTCAGGTGGTTTGAAAGGAAATGGGCAGTAAAGTAGTTATCCTTCTTTACAAACAAGCCTGTATTTGCCAGTTGAGCAACACATGAAAAGGCTATGTTATGTGAATGAAATGTGGGCAACGCCACTATTTTGAGTTACATTATATAATATGAAATATAAAACAGTTGAGTTGTTTTAAACAATATAGAAGCAAAGTCACAAAATAAAGTGGCTTTAATTAGTGCATGCAGTCTATGGTCATGTTTTGAATACTTCTAGGTAAAAATAGTTAGATCTCACAATGAAGTGGTGCAAGTGCTGCCTGCTTTAATTAACCAAGCGCAGTACTGATAGGTTTATTAGTTTTTATTATATGAAAATAGAGACTGGTCTTCAATTGAGAATATATGCATTTGATTCCTTAGGGTGTCTCGTCTGGTTATGGGGCTCCTTTATGTGGATACAGGAGATGATGCACAAGGTCTCACACTTTCACGTCTTTGTGTCAGGACAAGAAACTCCCACTCTAGCATAGCTTTATGTGCAACTTTAGCTTGCCACATCAGTGTCTCACATTATCTCTTTTGCAAGACCTAAAAGAAGACAATGCTAACATTGGTGGCAAATGCTGCTACACAAATCCTTGTGCATCCTGTAACATGTGAATCAGCAGACCACAACCTAAACAAAGGACTAAGGTTGGTGGATGCCACTAGAACCTCCTGTGACACTCACAGCAGGGACGGATATTGCTGGACCCATTTACGATACTGCTCGCTGTGTAAAGCCCCCAATAGATAAATAAGAGAAGGCACTGTACTTTTCTTGATCCATGTGAAGAGAACCCAGTAAGGTCATTAGAAAGGTGAGAGAAAAAGAAAAGTGAACACTAGTACTATCTGCCTGATGTCAGTTATCAGCGGGGCCCAGCCTCTGGTATCTCTAGTGAGGGGGAAGGTGTGAGCCTGCTCCTGTCCGTGTCTCCCCTCATTCCCAATCTGTTTATTGCTCTTCTGCAGGTGTGAGAAGGATGCATGGTGAAGATTGCTCGCCTTTAGCCTAGCTTTAAAGCAATCACTGTAAAGGAGATAAAACATTTCTATTTTTTAAGTGATGTCTTCATAATTACAGCGAGGCAGTGAAAGTATGAAAACGAGATAACGAGGCAGGTTTTAAATATCTTATGTATTAATTACCTTTTAAAGTAATAACTTTAACCTCAAGCGCCATCGCACAGGAGAAATCTACTTCGGAATACACAGTTGATGTTCTCACTTGGAAGGGCTCTTCTATACAAGGTGAGTCCGCCAGGACTACATGTAGCCCAGAACCTTGTTAGCCGTTCTTTAATTCTATACATGTTCGGTTACAGAGACACTCTGTAATACCGGCACTTCATCCACCACTTGCTATTTTACCTGTATAGTGCTTCGAGGCATCTGTAGGTCAGAGAGGTGAAGAGCCTGGAATGACTTTTTATTTTCAGTCTTTTGGCTTTGCATACTTCACACCATATTCAAATTCAATAAAAATATTTTTTTGATAATCGAACATTTTAGGTTTAAATTCTGGCATCTCTGTGCGGTTGTGCAACGGATGTAGCACATGATAAGCTATATAAGAGACATCAATCGAATGGTTAAGCTCAAGCAATCTGCTTTGTTCGCCAATGTAACAACACCTAGGCCTATGTTGCCGCTATGCTGCAGAAGTTTCAAAGCCCTTTGGTCCCAATTCACGCTCAGGACCTCCCGGCAGGGAAAGGGCGGGATAGAACTTTCTTCCTTGAACTCCATACATAATAAAACAGCTAACTTCACAAGGTGCTCTGTTACCCATTGATTACCTAGTGGCCTTGACATTCTAATGTGTACAGGCTTCCAATAGGCCCAGACAAAATTCCCCAAATTTCTAAAAAAAATCCAATTACTTGATTTCGCAGAATTTTTGCCACTGGGAGACAGACTGCTGTTAGAATTCTCTTGGAACAATTTGAGGGCTGGGCTCAGAAAAAAAATATTTGTTGCGAACTCCAGTTTAGTTCCACGCTGGGTTCAGCCCCATAGAGCAATGACTCAATTTATATCTTTTGATTAATAAATACATACTAAAGCTAAGCAAAGAAACTTCTAATTGACTTTTATGGATCTAAGCTTTCGACCACGTCAATCAGTCTTTTTACTATATTCTTTAATCAGTCTATATTATAGACCAACATGGTGGTAGGCAAGCATATCGCATGTTTTCCTAGACATTTGCACTGGGATGTCACCCCCAGCATGAGATCCCATCCTAATGGAAAAAAGTCCCCTTTTGGTTTCAACGCAGCATCAGGTACATTGCTTACATGCTCCATATTTAGGTCGAGCCAACGCAGCACGTATGCCCTGTCTGCAAGACCTGTTGGATGGAGAATAGGCATTGGCTCCCGCCTGCCGCTGCCTGCCACTTACAATAGGCTAAAGGTAGTATTGCTTTTGTTGTGCTGCCTCCTAATTGGTTTGGCAGCCAATATGTCACTTCCTGTACTTGGCTGAGGAGCACCGGCCAAGTACAGTTTAATTACGCCTGGAATGTTTTTCTGTTGTTTGGACTGACTATTTTTCTTTGTTTCCTGCCTCTCGTCTTTGTCAGTAACCACTCTTGTTCACGTGCACAGTTCATTTTTCACATTTGCCCATCACTTGGTCCGTACTTTACATAATCAGTAATTACAAATAGTTGTGTTGTGCATGCATTTTGTACTTTTTTTTGTTGCTTTATATAGCATGAAATCGACCCAGGAATGAAACAGCAGCAGCAGCTCTCCCAGCACAGGGGAAGAGCCCATACTACAATATTCACCGCACTCAGGAAAACACACCCCAAAATGCTTTGCAGGATGATAATTGCTCCAAGGCACTACTAACTCAGATGGCTTGACAGGGACATCTAGCCACCACCAGTGGTACTGCACCTTCTGCTGTTGACTATACAGGGACATCTAGCCATGACCAGTGGTACTGCACCTTCTGCTGTTGACTCTACAGGACATCTAGAAACGACCTACGGCACTCCACCCTTGTGCCACTGACTCCACAGTTAAATGATATTTAAAAGGCCTGCTAAGCCTGAAAATGTGTAATGCACTATGCCCTCAATGGGCTGATTATATGATTACACTGCAATATTCTTTATTATTCTTTTTTATGTGATTATGCCCTCTAGGGGCTGAATATATGTTTAGATGACTATGGGCCTCATTACAACCCTACAACATCACCGACCGCCAGGGTTGAAGTGGGGTTCGTACCGCCAACAGGCTGACAGTACGAATCGCCATATTATGACCGCGGTGGAAGGGGATTTTGACTACTCTTACCACCAGCCTGTCCGTTTCGGAAAGGCAGGCTGTAAGGGGAGTCGCGTTGCCTCTGGGGGCCCCTGCACTGCCCATGCACTTGGCATGGGCAGTGCAGGGGCCCCCAGGCACAGCCCCGTCGTGATTTTGCAGACAGTGAAAAGCTCGACGGGTGCTGATGCACCCGCTGCACCGCCACATTACCGCTGGCTCCATTAGGAGCTGGCTGCTATGTTACGGCCCAGCGGGAATGACCAAATGCGGCCGATGGGTTTCCAGCCGCATGGGCGGCCCACTGGCGGTTCAGCCTTGTCGGTCGGCCTCGTCCGACCGCCAAGGTTGAAATGAGGGCCTATGTTTTTTCCAAATGCTGTTTTTACTTTGGGGCTCTGTAAGGGCTGTTCAGACCATTACAGGCTAATGTCATGTGACAGGGTGCCACCACGGGACAGAGTACACCCGGGCCGAAGAGCCCTGAGCCGGTGCTCGAGTCTTCCAGGGTACGAACAAAGGAATAACGTCACTACACACCCAGGAGCATGCAGATGTGGAGGAGGAGAAAGTGAAGACGGAAGAGCACAGAGAAGGAGAAGCCGTCACGTACTGGAGGGAGAAATGAGGGAAAAGACATCAAGACAGAGGAAGCAAGGAAAAGGTAGAAGATGAGTACACAGAGAGCCTGAAGTATCATGGATCGGGGAGAGAGCTGTGGAGAGAAGCAGAAAGTTACAGGAAACATAAAGGGACCCGCCGCATCCCAGGAGGAACGTGGCTAGTCCAGGTGCGGGACCGATTTGCAGTCACATAACACCGGTGCTAAGGAGGGTGGGGGAGGCAAGAAGAGGCTGGGGAGAAAGAGGATGGACGACAAAGGGCACATCTGATAAGATAAGGAAGTGCGGTCTATCCTTATATTGCACGCTAACCACGGGGAATTCCCTATAACACCAGGGTCTCATCTGGGCAGCATGTTATGCATGGAAAAAGGGTGAATTACGTAAAGATCCCCCACCAAACCCTCCCCCATTGCATGTATAAAGAGAAAAGCAGAACAAAGGAATACTTACCTGCCCATGCCCTTTTGGTTATTTCATCCCTACTCTCGCTATCCGCCTGTCGGTGGGCCCCTGAGAGCACCAGAAGACCTTGGGGAAGAAAAAAAGAACCGTTATGAGTGGGAAAGAATGTGAAGACCAAGAAAGGACTACATCCTGGACAGAACACACAAACATATATATAGACCAAGAACTTCTGTGCAGTTAAGAGAATAAAACAATATTGGTTGGATGTCACCTCCCTGACTAGGCTGACTTTATAATACAAACCTAAACACTGTGACCTCCGTGGGTACACCCTATCACATGCCAGTTGTATGAAGAAGTGCATAAACACAGTTTATTTCTGGTAAAGGTTTAATGTGCTTCAGGACTAAATATTTATAAGGTCCCAAATGCAAGGTTGTCATTATCATTTACAACGCCAACAGCTCTAACTCTCACCAGTGCGAGACCTATTGCATTGCAAATGCTTGTTATTCATGCTATATATTAACGGGCTAGAGAAATATCTTGCAGCCTCAACCAATAACTTGCCAATAGTAGGCCCCTTTCTTATTATCAATATATGCTGATGGTTCTGTGTTGATGGCCAGGACCTCAAACTAGTTACAGACCGCCAGGTTTGTTTACTACTTTTATGAGCCAGACTGACTTAACTATCAACCTGTCCAAAACAAATGTAATAGTTTGTGCCCCCAAGAGAAATCCAGAGCCTATACCATTAGCAATATTAAGAACAGGACATTTACTTCCTTCCCAGATACTAGGGCCCTGTCAGATGATACGTGTAGCTGGAACCCTTTAGGTAATTTACTGACATCGGAATTCACCAGGAGCATTTAAGTGCTGTTTTGTTTTCCATGTAAGATAGGGGCAAAACATCTTAATGAAATGCTGACTGTTTAAATGCGCCTCGGTTGCCACTTATGATGAGGGTTTTGGGGGCTACAAGGGCTTAACTGTTATCGAAAAAATTGAGAATGAATTCCTGAGGAGACTGCTGGCTGTTCAAAATAGTATATCGTCTTACCTATGCCATGTCGACATGGGGCTAGATTATCTTCCAGGTTTTGATTAAACCCTGTCCCATTATGCTGTGGCTTTCGCTGTGGACCAAAAAGAAAAACTGGTAATTGGCTGGTACTTAATGACTGCTTAAAACTTAATAAGGCCTCCAAGATTTCCTGGCTAGGATAAATAAGAACAATCTCCTCAAACTTGGGAATGCCAGAACTTTATAGTCATCCTGATAAAAATCTTAATTTCCCGCAAGGCTCCTGAAAGATTAGTTTTTTTCATTAATGTGCAGTAGTGTTACAGAACATATTAAAAATCCTAAACGTATGGCCAGAGCCTATTTATGTTTGCCATGGAGCCATACTTGATTGCTGTCAGAAACTCACAGCGCAGATAGCTATTTCCTTACACGGTTTAGACTCAATATTATTCACCTTACTGGTTGCCTAGTATGAATCCAGGTCTCAGACGAACAAGCTCCTCCCAACATGTGTTCCTGTAATTCCAGCTCACCACAGTATTGGTTATTTTATGATGCAAACATGACAAAATATATTTCCACTCTTTTTGTGTGTTCAATGCTGTTTTTTTATAAATCTATGATTTGTGGAGATTTCTCGCATGAAGATTTTTTAAATGTATTTATTTTCCATTGTGCCTGACTGTTAGCTGTTTTTATGTATCTTTTATGGTTATTTTTAACGGAATAGAGAGGGAAGCACTGGTTTGGTTAGAAAATGTTAATCTAATAGACATTTTAGGCTTAATTCCGAGTGTGGCAGTCCTCGGACTGCAACACTCACAGTGGCTGTCGGACTGCCGCAGTTGTGGCGGTCAGACTGCCACATTACAAGGTTGATGGGCAGCCCAGGCAAACCTACTGCCGTCTCTGTCGGGATCAGAGATCCTCAACGCAGTGTAGCCCTACCGGTTATAACCTGGTTTTCTGCCAGCCTTTTTATAGCGGGTTTCACACCATGAAAAGGCTGGCAGAGAACAGGTGCAGGGGCAAAAGGGGGCCCCTGCACTGCCCAGACCCTTGGCTTGGGCAGTGCAGCGGTCCCACTGCCCAGCATGCTTGTAATGCGCACTGCCTGCTGTGCAGACAGTGTGCATTGCAAGGGTGTTGGTGCCCCATGCGGCTGGCAGCTTTGCTGCCAGCTCGATTATGAGCCGGCGACAATGCTACTGCCACTTTCCTGCTGGGCTGACTGGCGGAAACCTTGGTTTCCACCGGACAGCCCAGCTGGAAAGTCTTAATGGGGGTGGCGGGGAGGTAGCCATCATGGTGGCAACCACCCTGTTGGGAGTTTGGCGGACGGGAACACCCGTCTGCCAAACTCATAGTCAGTCCCTTTGTGTTTAAACCAGTCTACCTAAGGTATCTCCTGTCACTTATTTACGAGAGGTTTAACCTCAGGTACCAAATTCACATGAAATGCCAGCAAACCACAGTTGCTCTCTTGAGAGATTGAATCTCAGGTACTAAATTCACACGAAATGCCAGCAAACCACATTGGCTCTCTTGAGAGGTTTAAAATCAGGCACTAAATTCACATGAAATGCCAGCAAACCACATTTGCCCTCTGTGGCTAAGCGTGCAAACTTTTAAGGAAAACTTTGCAAGCTAAAATTAAAGTTTCAGAGATCTCTGCATCACCCATGGAAGAACAGCCATACATGTTCCAAAATATGACAATGATTAGGTTGATATTTTTATCCATATGTCATGGGTTGTAATATAAATCTGTACTCTACCACTTAAGCATTTCTTCAGTGGTAGAGTAAGGTTTGCAGTGCAGAATGAGTTGTTTCTGTCCCTTGTGTGCATTGCCTCGTATCCTGCAACAGCCCAGTTATAAGTTTGGCCTATTTTAGGGGAATGGGAACCATGAAAGGCGCATATTCCAGCAAGTCTATGAGTAAATGAAGGATGCACTGGAATCTATACCTACCACTCATCAGTGCATGTTCCTGTTGTGGTGGTGTAGTGGATCACGTGGCATGCAATCTGCAGTGACAAGACACGGGACACTTATTGCTAAATGTTTACTATTTGAATTATGTTAGCAATTGCTAACACTTGTCTATGAATGAATGAGTAAGCTAGCCTTTACATATACAAGCCTGTTGTTGCCCTAAATCTCAGTGATCCTTTCCTGGCTGATCACTGTCGCTGCCTTCTTCTCCCAGAAAGTGGTACCTAGACCATCACTTGTTTCCAGTGTCTGGTCCTTTTTCAGGACCTCAGCTCTCTCTCTGAAAATGTTATACTGTTGCATGTTTTTTCGATGAGCCTTCTGGCTCACTTTGTGCTGCATTTGTTCCCTGGTACAAAGTGGTAAAATCGCCATGATTGGTTGGTTGACCTTTATCGGGTCCTGGAGATCACTGTGTCAGCATTCATTTCACTTTCTTCACTGTCTAGCTGGCCATGTCTCCCGGTAGTCTTGAAGGGTGACATGTTGGGGATAATGGTTAGACCCAGTTGAATTTCCTTTCAGAAATATTCAAGCATCCCAATTTATTGACGTTTTCTGATTTCTTCATCTATTGGTGTTGCACCAACATCCAGTCATGCTTACAAATGTTGCACACTTTACCATGCCACTTGATGTCAGCATAAAGCTTCATTTAAACAACAAAAAAATACCTCAGTGTCCTTGACTCAAAGCTTGGCGTTTTCCGGGATTGGCTTCCTTTGGGGTAGCTTTTTGTTCACATATTAACCAAACCTCATTGTGACTGGCTACACCCAGTGGTCGAGAGTGGTGAATTTTACTAGCCTCTGAGTGCTTGGCATAACGATTTCTTCAGTGACATTCTTTCTGCTTCATCTATTTTTTTTTTTTTTATTGTGATGAGGAATTTCGAGCATCTCATTTGATTGAGGACAGAGGGAATTATTCTTTTATGTTTAACAGCTAGTTTGCTGAGAAAATAAAGGAATTAACCACTGTTGAATGATAACACATTGTCTGATTTCAATGTCTGAGACGGGCACCATGGATGCAAATATGTCATTCCATGCTGCAATTACTGTGGAGACATTCAGGAACAATATGAGCTTCGCCAGTGAAAACCCGAATACTCATGTGTAACTTCTAGGAGACATTTGTTGGGCCCCCGGAAATCAAATAAATCAATGGCTACCAGGTCCTAAATCTTCATGAGTAATGTAGACAAAAGTAGAGGTGCCAGTTTGACCTTTTATGTAGTGCATTAATACAGATGACACTCTTGGAGTGTGTCCTCAACCATTGTGTCTGACTGTAACCTTGAGTTAGACCCTCTGCCTCTTTCCACTGGCTCTACACAGTTCATCATTTACACTGCTGCCCACTACAGTGTCTTCACCGCACATGTCCTGTGGCTCTATTTTACTGCCTTTGACATGTCTCCATTTTTGAGTTGCCAGTAGTTAGCTACCAGAACGATTTGGCATCTTCTTTTGTTGTGGCATTAACTTGTTGTACAAGGGAACGTCTTGGTGTGGAAGCCTAAAAATTTGATATTTTTCTGTCAGTGATTGTTTTAATTGGATGGCAAAGGATATGTAGAGAATTCATCAGAGAGGTTCTGCTTTTTACTTGACTTATTTATGATGTTGTAGTCCTATTCTTGCCACCGTAGCCACCATTTTTCAATTTTGGGTGGCATCTTGGCCTTTGGATTTCCAAATATGATCAGCAATGTTGAAATTATGAAAAATGTTCATTTGTTTATACAACAGCCAGGCTCTCTTTTTCTATATGTGAAAATGCTCATTATTGGCAGACGACAGACACATTATTGCATATATATATATATATAATATAATGGGCGCCTATGCATGTTCATCGTTCTTTGCAAAGATTGATCCCAGTCCCTTGTGTATGTTGTTGATGGTCATTTATGTGTGCAGCTTGGGGGTCAGAGTGTGCTGTATGTCTAACAAACAGTATCACTGCCTCTTTGATTCACATTTTGTAAACAATATGAATATCTTTCCTCGTTTTGTCAGCTACCCTAGGGGTGTGATAAGAGTGGTATTGTTTTTGATTTATCTTGCACAGAAAAAAAGTGCAGAGCAATTACTTATTTTGATACAGACATGGCGGACAGCACATTCACATATCCAGGATATGATTTTATTTCTTTTTTCAAGAAAATACATGCAAGGAATTTCATCTTCATCTTGAGAACTTACCATTTTCCTCATTGTCCTTAATATATGCATCTGCTAAAGCTTGGTATATTTTTCTGAGTGACTTGTCATGTTCTAACTTGGAGGTGCTCTTTTTCATCTCTACTTAAACACAATGCTGTCTGTCCTGCACTACATCTGTAGTTGTATGTGAGGTGATTGCATGTATGTCAACTATTGGCTTCAGTGTCTGTGGTTTTGTGGGAAGTGAGATGGTAAATTTAATCTGTACGCATTAAGGATTGGTTGCAAGGGTGTTTATAAAGTGCCAACAAAGATGTAGGTCCAGGTTTCTGGTTCCATTGTGCCATAGTAGACCTTGTTCTGTGACTGCTTTGTATTTGAATGTCTCATAGTGTGACTGGTGTCTGGAATGTCCTAGCTCCTTTTGGCCACTCAGGGCTGGGCAGGATTTGGATGGGTTGCATTTTCCCCACTCCAATCCAATCCATCCCACTCGAATCCAATCCATCCCACTCAAATCCACTCCAATCCAATCCACCCCACACCAATCCAACCCACTCCACTCCACTCCACTCTCCCCAAGTCCAGTCCAATCCACTCCACTCTAGACCAATCCACTCAACCCACCCCACCTAAGGCCAATCCAACCCACCCACTCAAATCCATTCCACCACATTGCAATCCATTTCACCTCATTCCAATTTATTTCACCCCATTCAAATCCAGTCCATCGCCACCCAAACCAATCTACCCAACCCTCTCCAATCCACCCCGCTCCGTGCAATTCACCTTGATCCAACAAACTCCAGTCCAATCCATCCCACTCTGGTCTCACAAATCCAGTCCACCTCACTTCATTCCAGTAAATCCAAACCACTCCACTCAAATTCACCACACTCCAGTTCAAACTAATTCACCCTACTCCATTCCTTCCCACTCCAATTTACCCCACTCCAAAAAATTCCACCCCATCCCACCCCAGTCCTGCCACTCCAATTCATTCCACCCACCCCAACCTAATCTAATCCACCCACTCTAATACACCCCATGCCAATCCACCCCAATCCAGTCTACCTTACCCCATTTTAATCCACCCCCCAAATCACCCAGTCCACTCAATCCAGCCCACCAAACTTTACTTCAATTCAATCCAGCCCACTACCTGAATCCACTCCAACCCACTCCACCCTATTCCACCCCACTTCAGTCTACACCATTCCACTATACAACACTCTCTGCCACTAAACCACTGAACTCCTACTTCCCTAACCTCAACTCTACAACACTCTATTCTTCCTACTCCACTCTTTGACACTGTACTCCAACGAATCCACTCTACAACACTACACCCCACTTCACTCTAGTATACACCATGCCACTAACGTTTAGCCATGCTGAACAGGAGCCACACTGGTATACAGCATGGCAAAAACACATTGCTAAGCCAATAACTCTTGTATGGACAAGACCTATTGGCTTTGCCGATGCTTGTTTATATAGCGCAAACTCAGTGTGAAGGTATTGGAGTGCTTTACATAAGCACCACTTACGTTAAACAAGGACACATTCTTTTTTTATTTATTGTTAGGCACGGGGAGACTAAGGGCCTGATTATGAAATTGGCATTCTGAACACGGAACTCTCAAAACTGCAGTTGGGAGGATGCATCCAAGCCGGCAGCCGCCTGACCCCTGTATTAGGATGTTCCTGCGGGGTTGGATGGCAGAGGCAGTGTGGTGGCATTGGCTTCAGCTCCAAGGGAGGACTGAGGCCAATGCTGCCTTCTGCACCACCAGCACAGTCAGAATGTGCACATTGCAAACAGTGTGAATTCTGACTGTGCTGAGAGGTGGACCTCTGCACTGTCCATGACATGGGTGGTGCAGGACCCCACTGTGGCCCGGCTCTGCCTTTCTGCCAGCCTTTTCATGACCACCAAGAATTCAGCGGTCGGACCGCCATCGCGGGTACAGCGGTCCTAGGACCACCGTACTCGTAATCAGGCCCTATATGATTTGCCCAGAATAACAGGATGCTGAGCTAACACCAAGAATCGAACCTGGTTTCCCAAATAGACAGCTCTGTCCCTTAAACCACTTTTGGGCAAAGAAAGTGGCCTTCACAGAACCATGGAGATTTTAGATAAACTGCATTAATCTCTGAATAGATACAGTGCTTAATTAAGAGCAAGATCAGATCTGCACTTAGAGGTGTATCTCTATGGGAGCTATATTGATGATCCCACATAACGAGCAGATAGTGGCCTTGTCGCTCAGCCACGGTTATTCACTGCCTGTCATTTATGTATATTACAATTGACTCTTTAATAATGTTTCTGTATGGCTCTTCATTTTAGCTCTAAATTCTGTTTTTTAGATAGAGACAGATGTATTGTCTTGTCATCCTCATGTAATAGAATATGAATAAATATAAAAAAAATACATTAATATATACATTAAGGTGCTTTGGGTTAGCCCTGTTCATCATCGGTATGTTCAACCTTCAATCACATTGTACTTTTGTCCGCCACAGCAGTGGTTCCCAACCTGTGGTCTGCGGTACCCCAGGGGTCTGTGACACATTCCCAGGGGGATCCGCAGGCCTGGACCGGGAGGAAGGCACTTTTCCAGCTGGGGCCTCTGACAAACATGTACATTTGTTTTTATTGAGCACTTCCTTTGGGCAACAGTTTTAAAAGCACTGCAAAGTTCCTTGTCCATCCAGCAGCTTTCCTGCAATGGGAGTTTTGTCTAGTGGTAGTTTTGACTCAAAGGTTGCGCAGATGGTTAATATACCTGCTGCAAAAGATGTGTATCATGCAAAGATCAGTATTTTATGTGCATAGTACTGTGAGTTACTGCTTTTGTCACAGAGATTCTTTTGTTACTATGCAGTTCATAAGTTACAGTCACAATCTAGCAGGGTGAGCTATGAACTGCCATTAAAAAGCTGCATTCAAACTGCATGGGTCAAATTAGAAAGTTGTTTTTTCCCAGTCTTTTATTTTCCTTAAGTTGCCAAAAAAGATTTACTTGCATAGAAGTACATTCTTATTATTAAATTCAACGCTAACTTCTGTGTTGTATTCTGAATCCTGAGTTTGTGCTTCTCCAGACCAAGCACTCTGAAAAAATGCCTCCAACATCCTACACTGGTATGAGAGGTGCCATAAAGCAAATGAATTACATGTTAAAGAGAGGCCATGAAGAGATGAGAGGCCCTTATGGTTTTCCTTCCTTTCCCCCATCATATATGTTTGTGAAAAAGCTTTCACAGATCTTATGTACCTGAAAAATAAAAACAGAAATTGCTTGGGAAATGTTGAATCTGACCTGAGGATTCAGCTTTCCTAAATAAAATTAAAAATTGAAAAGTTAGTCGCTGAAATGCAGCGCCACCCTTCCCATTAACATTTTTAGATTTTTACATATTTTTTTCTACATAAAATAATTATATCTTTAGTTATTCGAGTATTTGTTTGGTGTGTATGTGTTTGTGTATTTTTTGCAAATTACTGTTTTAATGTTTGAAATTGCAATTGTTCAAATTGCTTGGGGGACCCTGGCTTTCAGTAACTACTTATTGGGGGTCCTCAGAAGTCAAAAGGTTGGGAACTACTGCTCCACATCATGCAGCACACTTAACCCATTGGCTCACTTGACAGCAGTTTGACTGCTCACATATGCACACTCTCCTAACTGCCTGATTAGCCAGTGCTTCCCTGTGCCAGTGCTTCTTTTTTGCATTCCTTACCATTTTATCATTAGTAAACATCATGGTGTGTTTAAACTATAAGTTATAGTAATTTAAAACCAATAGTAACTTTTCTTTGCAGCAATAACAATCATAGTTTCCAGCGACGCGCATTAAAACTTGAAATGGCTTTATATTTGTTCCAGGTACTCTTGCCTTCTAGGACGCACTCTTACTGTTAGAAATATATATGAAATTAGAATTAGAAGTGATGGTTGTTTTAGATTTACACTTTTTTACTGATAGTATAGCATAAACGATGACAAAAAGAAACAAAAAAAGAATCCTCGCACCAGCTTCTAAGGCCAGACCTGTTTCCTTTGCCAATTCTTGTTTTATATGCTGCGGGGAATTTAAGGGATAGATTTATAAACTGTTCAGAAGCAAATATGGTAACAGAGAAAACATACAGGGAAAAATACCTAACTTATCTAAGCATTTCTTTGTGAAAGTTTTTATTTGGGAGTATGATGTGTTGGGTAAGAGCGAAAAAGATTCTGACGATGAATGTGCTGTTGTTGTCCTGGCGTCCCCTGCTTGACTGCACTAACTCACCCTGGTCACGTCACTGTATTTATTACCCTGTGTATTAGAGTCTGCAAATAATGGGGACTGCATCGAAGCAGGCAGGTTATCCGCTCTACAAATTTTTTTTTATTTATATTTGCGTGGGTTGTTTGTAGACTCGTGTGTGTACAAAGTCTTGTTTGGTAGTTTTTGAGTCTTCCTTTTCCCCTGTTTGCTAGTGTAATGCCTTTACTAGAAATTCCGAGTGTGGCAGGTACACTCCCATAACATTTTATATAGTTTACACGAACGTTTCTAACCACTGACCTTTTAAAATGCGCCATTTTACTACACATTTCAAAGTACACTGATTCTGTTAATGCTTTATCTCATAGATAAATTTATGCAGAAAATAATCTGTTTGATTTTATTTATTCGCTGCAGCATATTTTTCTTTAATGCTTTAGTCCAGACTCAAATACAAACTAGATTTGTTTGTTTTGGGAATTCTTGCATATTTTTGTAATTGCTAGAAACCATGCCTGTCAAAACACATACTCCTAGCTACTAGTCAGCTCATTGTCTGTTTCTAATATTTGAGGCACGTGAACATTAGTAACTCACCTCAGGTCTGAAAACGTCGTTGTGCAAAAGGTATTTTTTATACTGGGTTCCTTTATGAAAAAATATCCCATAGCAGCAATATTTCTTGGTTAAAAAAAGCCTGGAGCCAAACAGTCTCCCATGACAAAAAGTGAGAAAGGCTGTTTTAAGGGAGAGGCAGAGGGAGTTAGACAATCCATTATTGTGTTGCAGGATTTAGTATGCATTTCAGCATTTACCTCAGGTGTCGATGAAAACCACTAAAGATTCAGCGCCTCCCTCCCCTGTCGTCTCTTGTCCTGAGACTGACACTCCGCCACCCACCCCTGTCAAGTATTCTCCAGCTCCCTCTTAGTGATGCACGCAAGGTCAGGAGCAGCCTAGCTATAAAATCACAAAGGGTGGAAGATTTATTAAGCAGCGTTTGCTGCAATCACCCACCCTGGGGAGAATGGGAAACTTGCATAGGACAGTCAGTGTGCATGTCGGTCATCAGGAGGTACAGTTTATGCATATACTGATGCAGCTGGCGCTGTCAGATAGTTTTGAGCTGGCGGAACATTCAGGTCACTGAGGGCCTATGGGGTATTACTACAGATACCTGAATGCAGAATGTCATTCTGGCTCTAAAGAGATTTTGGGCCTGATTCTAACTTTGGAGGACGGTGTTAAACCGTCCCAAAAGTGGCGGATATACCACCTACCGTATTACGAGTTCCATAGGATATAATGGACTCGTAATACGGTAGGTGGTATATCCGCCACTTTTGGGACGGTTTAACACCGTCCTCCAAAGTTAGAATCAGGCCCTTTGTCTCCTCTTATTTTACCCAGCCAGGCTTATTGTAGCCATACCCCTCACGCCGCCCACCCTCATCATCCCAACCACCTCCCCATCACTCTAGTGTGCTCCATTCTTAGACAACAGCCAGATTTCCTTCTCTGCTCGTGTCATACACTTAACACCTTCTCTCTTAGTCCATTTTCTTTTCTTTCTTTCACTTTGTCACTTCGTCCCTGACAATACCTCCTTGTGTATAATTGCCCCCACGTTTGCTCGACTCCCATCTCTGAAATTGCTTTTCTTTCTCTGACCCTGTCTAACACCACCCTCTCTCAGACTATGCCCAACCCTTTCGCTGATAATATTAAAAGAAAATCATGTAGAGTCGCAAACATTAGATTTATAATTGTGACCACATCAGACAAGTTAGTAATATTTACCACTCCAAGCAGGATTACCAGCAGTGTAACATATTCTATGTAAGAGTTTTATGTGTTTCAGTATAAGTCAACTGAGAAGGTGCTTGTGTGAGTGCCACAACATTTCCAGCGATTTTCAGTGGAAGGTGAATATACATCATTTGGATTTGGTATTAGGAAAGCAATTTGGCGCTGTGTTCAGCATTACTGTGTACAGATGGGCACCATCGTTCTGGTGATGTAGACTACAACAACATCAAAAAGGCAGGAAACAGTGGTAGGGAAGTGGGAAAAGTATGATTAATCACTTTATGGGCTTCCTGGATTCAGAAGTATAAAAAATATCTACAGGGGTATGCTGTCAATGTCACATATACTCTTAAGGGTGAGAAACCTATCCTGTGAGTTTAAATCACTGAGCTTTTGTAGATGCTTTTCTTACTTGCCTATTTTTTGGTCAGATGTTCTAGTAATTTAGCTGTGTGTAAAGTAGCATGCTTGGTGCATAGATTTGATCCAACTGAACACAAAACTCGGAGACTATCAAAGTGAATTTGAGAGTGTCTGTCTCCACAGTAGGGCGCTGTTAGACCTGACAGCCTTAGGGTGGTCACCTCTAACTTTTTGCCTGCCTCCCTCCACTTTTTGGACACTGTTTTTGCTGGCTTTTAGACTCTGCGCACTTTATCACTGCTAACCAGTGCTAAAGTGCATATGCTCTCTCCCTTTAAACATGGTAACCTTGGATCATACCTGATTGGACTATTTAATTTACTTATAAGTCCCTAGTAATGTGCACTATATGTGCCTAGGGCCTGTAGATTAAATGCTACTAGTGGGCCTGCAGCACTGGTTGGGCCACCCACTTAAGTAGCGCCTTTACCTTGTCTCAGGCCTGCCATTGCAAGGCCTGTGTGTGCAGTTTCACTGTCACCTCGACTTGGCATTTAAAAGTACTTGCCAAGCCTAAACCTCCCCTTTCTCCACATATAAGTTACCTCTAATGTGTGCCCTAGGTAACCCCTAGAGCAGGGTGCTGTGTGGGTGAAAGGCAGGACATGTACCTGTGTAGTTTACATGTCCTGGTAGTGCAAAACTCCTAAAATTGTTTTTGCACTACTGTGAGGCCTGCTCCCTTCATAGGCTAACATTGGGGCTGCCCTCATACAGTATTGAAGTGGTAGCTGCTGATCTGAAAGGAGTAGGAAGGTCATATTTAGTATGGCCAGAATGGTAATACCAAATCCTGCTGATTGGTGAAGTTGGATTTAATATTACTATTCTAGAAATGGCACTTTTAGAAAGTCAGCATTTGTTTGCACTTAAATCTTTCTGTACCTTACAATCCACGTCTGGTTGGGCTTAGTTGACAGCTCCTTGTGCATTCACTCAGACACACCCCAAACACAGGGTACTCAGCCTCACTTGCATACATCTGCATTTTGAATGGGTCTTCCTGGGCTGGGAGGGTGGAGGGCCTGCTCTCACACAAAGGACTGCCTCACCCCCTACTGCGACCCTGGCAGACAGGATTGAACAGAAAGGGGACCTGGTGCACTTCTTAGCCACTCTTTGAAGTCTCCCCCACTTCAAAGGCACATTTGGGTATAAAACAGGGCCTCTGCCCTACCTCATCAGACACTTGCTGGAGAAGAAACCTGAACCAGAACCTGCATCCTGCCAAGAAGAACTGCCTGGCTTCCTAAAGGACTCACCTGACTGCTTTCTACAAAGGACTGCTGCCTTGCTGTTGCTCTGCTGCCTTGCTGAACTCTTGTCCTGCTGCTGAAGTGCTCTCCAAGGGCTTGGATAGAGCTTGCCTCCTGTTCCCTGAAGTCTCAGGACCAAAAAGACTTCTCTTTTTCATTTGGATGGCTTGTGCGCCAAAAGATTCGACACACAGCTTGCTCCGTGGTGAAAAATTCACTGCACGCTGATCCAGAAAGACGCTGCTCGACGCGACGCCTGCGGTGCGACCGGAACTTCGATGCACGGCCTCACCTGGACAAACGCCGCCCGACTCCAGAAAGGAAATCGACGCGACGCCTGCCGTGAGGGAGAAGATTCCACACACAGCCCACCAGAACGACGCGCAGCCGGGAAAACAAGCATATGATTCCACGCACAGACCCGGGGAAATCTGGTAATCCCACGAACCACAGAAAGAGACGGTCCGCGTGTCGGAAAACGACGTCCGACTTCCCCTCGTGAAAAATAACGACACAAGTCCGTGTGTGCAGGGGAGAAATTGACGCACACACCATTTTTCCACGTATCTCTTCTTCTGCGGCCCTTTGCGGAGATTTTCCACTTTAAACCAGGTACTTTGTGCTTGAAAGAGACTTTGTTTGCTTTTTAAAGAATTAAGACACTTTATATCACTTTTCAGTGATATCTCTACAATTTCACATTGCATCTTTATTTGTTTTGACCTACAAGTATCCAGATAAATATTATATATTTTTCTAAACACTGTGTGGTGTATTTTTGTGGTGCTATATGGTGTTATTGTATGATTTATTGCACAAATACTTTACACAATGCCTTCTAAGTTAAGCCTGACTGCTCGTGCCAAGCTACCAGAGGGTGGGCACAGGATAATTTTGGATTGTGTGTGACTTACCCTGACTAGAGTGAGGGTTCTTGCTTGGACAGGGGGTAACCTGATTGCCAACCAAAAACCCCATTTCTAACATTGGTGATCAGCGGTGAGGATAGGACTTGTATTTGTGCAGTGACATACAGTAGCTAAGAATTTCACTACCTACCCACAGTTGAAGGTCAACTTGATTTTTATCTCTTTTTTGCAAATTCATTTTTCCTGACAATTTTCAAAAACTAAATCCTCACTCAACATGTCTCTGGCTGGGTCTCAAGTAGGAGACTTTGACCTAGCCCTGTTGGATACATATACTGTCAAACAGCTAAGAGGGTTCTGCAGGGTGATGAGAGTAACCCACCCAAGGGGCCTCCAAAAAGGAGGACTTTCAAGTGGCGCTGAGGGCCTGGGCAGAAGCCCATTTAGAGGAGGATGATGAGGAAGGGGAGCCAGAAAATGGCCCCTCAGAGGATTTGTTGCTATCAGTGGATGATGTTACCACTGCAATTGTGCCCCCTTCCAGACCAGGGAGCAGTGTCTCTGTGCAAAGCCTGACCGCAGAGGAAAGGAGAGAAGAAAGGGAGTTACAATTGCAAATGGCAAAACTGAAAATTGAGGCTCAACAGGAGGAAAGAAGGGCAGAGAGAGGAGCCAAGCAAGCTGAGGCTGAAAGAGCAGCCAAACAGATTGAAGCTGAAAGAGCTGCATCTGAGAGAGCTTTGGCTGGAAAGAAACTTTTGTTGGCTCATGAACTGAGTCTCAAGGAGCTGGATCTCAAGGCAAAGCAGTCTGAATCCAGCAGTAATGGTGGCAGCATACAGACAGGACCTGCTGGAGAAAAGAAGGTTCTTATACCCCAAAATGTGGTGCCCAGTTTTGTGGTGGGAGATGACATAGATAAATGGTTAGCTGCTTATGAAGTTGCACTACGGGCTTATGAGGTTCCTGAAGGGCAATGGGGTGCAGCTATGTGGAGTTATGTACCAGTACTGGGGAGGGACACACTTCTCACACTGGATCCTAAGGATAGAAACACATACCCACTTCAGAAAGCCATTTTACTTGCCAAGTTTGGGCTTCCCCTGAGAGATACCATCAGAGGTTCAGGGACAGCACCAAACTATCAACACAAACATGGGTAGATTTCTTTGACTTTTTCAGTAAGGCACTGAATGGATGGGTGCGAGGCTGCAAAGTAGATGATTACACAGGATTATATAATTTGATTCTGAGAGAGCAGATGCTTGGTATTTGTTTTACAGAGTTGCACCAGCACCTAGTAGACAGTAAGCTGACTGATCCCAGGAAGCTTGCTGAGGAGGCAGACCTCTGGTCTAGTACCAGAGTGTCCAAGAAGGTATCTGGAGGGACACCCACAAAGGTGGTCAGGGTTCCCATCAGAAGAAAGAGGGGGGAGAAAAACTTAAAAACAAGGAGTTCTCAAAATGCCCCCAAAATAGTTCCCAAGGGAGTAATGGTAACCAGTCTCGGTCTGATTCTCAAAAGAAAGGTTTCACTGACCATAAGACAGGGAGGTATGTACACCACTGTTCAGAGTGCAATAAGTATGGGCACCCTGCGGGCGACTCCAAGTGTCCCAAGAGGGCACAGCCCCCCAAGGAGGGCAGACACCTGGGTTGGCTAGCGTAGCGCTCGGGGAGGAGATGGTCCCAGACAGTTTTGGGGTGCAGACAGAGGTAACCCTTGTGTCCCTGGGGGATGCAGAGATGGTGCCAAAAGCCCACATGCCTGCCAATACTTCCAAGTATAGACAGTGGGTCACCATCAATGGGCAAAGGGTGGAGGCTCTGCATGACACAGGAGCCAGCATGACTACTATCAAGGGTCAGCTGGTGTCAGCAGAGCAGGTCATCCCTAATACATTTCACCAGGTCATAGTCGCTGACAATCGCGAGAGCCACCTACCGGTAGCTCTGGTACCCTTTGAGTGGGGGGGGTCTCTGGTACTCTGAAAGCAGCTGTGAGTCCTGCCATGCCTATAGATTGTCTGTTAGGCAACGACGTTGAGCACACTACCTGGAAGGAGGTAGAGCTAAGGTCACTCTTGGAAATGTTAGGATTGCCTGAGTGGGTCTGCATGACCACACGGTCCATGGCTGACCGAGAGGGAAGTCAAGGGCGTCTGGAGCCTGGAACAATGGTCCAGACAACTGCCAAGAGGAGGGGCAAGGGGCGCGGGAAACCGGTCCCAGAAGTTCCCGCAGTGGTTGACGGGGTTCCTGAGGAGGAGGCCCCCGAGACAACTGGGGAAGACATTGCCACCCTAGGTGATCTACCTGAGCTTGCTGGCTGGCAAGTTGAGGGTGGACCAACCAGGGAGGAATTCTGCAAGGCACAGAAAGAATGTCCCACTCAAGAGGGTATGAGGAAGCAAGCCTCAGCCCAGGCAGCAGGTGAAGCCTCTGGCGATCACCACATATATTGGGAGAATGATCTCCTCTACAGTGAGCCTAAGGTTCCAGCCATTGGGGCAGCGCGTGCGCTGGTGGTCCCCCAGTGTTACCGAATCTTCCTACTGGGTCTGGCTCACGATATTCCCCTGGCAGGACATTTGGGGCAAGACAAGACCTTTGACAGGCTTGTCACCCACTTTTATTGGCCCAGAATAAGGACAAACTCAGATACATTCTGTAGATCTTGTCCTACCTGCCAGGCCAGTGGTAAAACAGGAAAAAGGGTTAAGGCCCCCCTGATTCCACTTCCTGTCGTTGGCACCCCCTTTGAAAGGGTGGGCATCGACAATGTTGGTCCATTGGACCCCAAAACTGCCCTAGGCAACAGGTTCATCCTGGTTTTGGTGGAGCATGCCACCCGTTACACAGAGGCAATCCCTCTGAGGACCGTAACTGCACCAGTGGTGACCAGAACTCTGATGGGGATATTTACCCGTGTGGGATTCCCAAAGGAGATAGTGTCTGACAGAGGCACTAACTTCATGTCTGCATACATAAAGTCTATGTGGGATGCGTGTGGTGCAACCTACAAGTTCACCACACCCTATCACCCCCAATCTAATGGTCTTGTGGAAAGATTCAACAAGACCTTGAAAGGCATGATTGGTGGCCTCCCTGAGGCTCTGAGGCGTAAGTGGGACGTCCTCTTACCATGCCTTCTCTTTGCTTACAGAGAGGTACCCCAGAAGGGGGTAGGGTTCAGTCCCTTTGAGCTTCTCTATGGGTACCCTGTCAGGGGACCCTTAAGCATTGTCAAGGAGGGGTTGGAGAAAGCTCCAAAGGCACCCCCTCAGGATGTGGTCAGCTACATGTTGGCCCTCCGCAACCAGATGAACCGCTTCTGGAAAGAGGCCAAAAGTAACCTTGAGGCCAGTCAAGAGGTAATGAAACGCTGGTATGACCAGAAGGCCACCCTGGTAGAGTTTCAACCTGGAGACAAAGTGTGGGTAATGGAGCCAGTAGAGCCTAGAGCTCTCCAGGACCGCTGCTCTGGCCCATTTGAAGTAAAGGAGCGGAAAGGGGAGGCCACTTACCTAGTGGACCTCCAATCCCCTAGGAACCCCCTAAGGGTGCTCCATGTCAACCGACTGAAGCCTCATTTTGAGAGGTCTGAAGTCAACATGCTTCTGGTCACAGATGAAGGAATGGAAGAGGAGAGTGAACTTCTCCCGACCTCCTCTCTGCCCAAGAAGGTGATGGGTCAGTGAAAGGTATCATTCTCTCTGACTCCCTGACTCTAAACCAGAGAGGAGACTGCTATGAGCTGTTGGAGCAGTTCTCCCCCCTGTTCTCCCTTACTCCTGGACTGACTCACCTCTGTGTTCATGACATTGACACAGGTGACAGCGTCCATGTGAAGAACAAAATTTACAGGTTATCGGATAAGGTGAAGGCCAGCATCAAGGAGGAGGTCTCCAAGATGTTAGCTTTAAGGGTTATTGAGAAATCCAGTAGCCCCTGGGCCAGCCCTGTGGTGTTGGTCCCTAAGGCTACTGCCCCAGGTGCGAAGCCAGAACTCCGGTTCTGTGTGGACTACCGGGGTCTCAACTCAGTCACACGGACTGATGATCACCCCATCCCCCGAGCTGATGAGCTCGTTGACAGACAGGGCGCTGCCAAGTTCCTGAGTACGTTTGATCTTACTTCAGGATACTGGCAGATCGCCCTGACTGAGGGGGCTAAAGAGAGATCCGCATTTTCCACACCTGATGGCCATTACCAGTTCCGGGTGCTGCCATTTGGGTTGAAAAATGCCCCCGCTACCTTCCAACGGTTGGTTAACGGGGTCCTAGCTGGCAAGGATGCCTTCTGTGCAGCCTACCTGGATGACATAGCTGTCTACAGTTCCAGCTGGGAGGAACACCTGCTCCACCTCAAGGAGATGCTTCAGGCCCTGCAACCGGCAGGCCTGACCATCAAGGCTAGTAAGTGCCAGATTGGGCATGGTTCAGTGGTGTACTTGGGACACCTAGTGGGTGGTGGCAAGGTGCAGCCACTCCAGGCCAAGATTGAAACTATCAAGGCCTGGCAACCACCTAGAACACAGACTGAGGTCAGAGCCTTTTTAGGCCTCACTGGATACTACCGCAGATTTGTCAAGGGCTATGGTACCATTGTGTCACCCTGGACAGAACTCACTTCCAAGAAACATCCTAGGTTGGTGAATTGGACAGAGGCTTGTCAGAAAGCCTTTGACTCTCTGAAGGAAGCCATGTGCACGGCCCCCATCCTTAAGGCCCCTGACTACTCCAAGGAATTTATCGTGCAGACAGACGCTTCAGAGCATGTCATAGGGGCAGTCCTAGCACAGCTAAATGAGGAGGGCCTAGACCAACCAGTAGTCTTTATTAGCAGAAGGCTATTACCACAGGAACAGAGGTGGAGTGCTATTGAGAGAGAAGCTTTTGTTGTGCTCTGGGCACTAAAGAAGCTGAGGCCATACCTGTTTGGAACTCACTTCCGGGTTCAGACCGACCACAGGCCCCTCAGATGGCTCATGCAGATGAGGGGTGAAAATCCTAAACTCTTGAGGTGGTCCATTTCCCTACAGGGGATGGACTTTACGGTGGAGCATCGCCCAGGGGTTGACCACGCCAATGCTGATGGTCTCTCCAGATACTTCCGCCTTAGCGATGAGAGCTCCCAGGAGGTCAGGTAGCTCTCCCCACTTTCAGCAGGGGTCACACATGTTAGACCTGACAGCCTTAGGGTGGTCACCCCTAACTTTTTGCCTGCCTCCCTCCACTTTTTGGACACTGTTTTTGCTGGCTTTTAAACTCTGCGCACTTTATCACTGCTAACCAGTGCTAAAGTGCATATGCTCTCTCCCTTTAAACATGGTAACCGTGGATCATACCTGATTGGACTATTTAATTTACTTATAAGTCCCTAGTAATGTGCACTATATGTGCCTAGGGCCTGTAGATTAAATGCTGCTAGTGGGCCTGCAGCACTGGTTGTGCCACCCACTTAAGTAGCCCCTTTACCTTGTCTCAGGCCTGCCATTGCAAGGCCTGTGTGTGCAGTTTCACTGTCACCTCGACTTGGCATTTAAAAGTACTTGCCAAGCCTAAACCTCTCCTTTCTCCACATATAAGTCACATCTAATGTGTGCCCTACGTAACCCCTAGAGCAGGGTGCTGTGTTGGTGAAAGGCAGGATATGTACCTGTGTAGTTTACATGTCCTGGTAGTGTAAAACTCCTAAAATCTTTTTTGCATTACTGTGAGGCCTGCTCCCTTCATAGGCTAACATTGGGGCTGCCCTCATACAGTATTGAAGTGGTAGCTGCTGATCTGAAAGGAGTAGGAAGGTCATATTTAGTATGGCCAGAATGGTAATACCAAATCCTGCTGACTGGTGAATTTGGATTTAATATTACTATTCTAGAAATGCCACTTTTAGAAAGTGAGCATTTGTTTGCACTTAAATCTTTCTGTGCCTTACAATCCACGTCTGGTTGGGCTTAGTTGACAGCTCCTTGTGCATTCACTCAGACACACCCCAAACACAGGGTACTCAGCCTCACTTGCAAACATCTGCATCTTGAATGGGTCTTCCTGGGCTGGGAGGGTGGAGGGCCTGCTCTCACACAAAGGACTGCCTCACCCCCTACTCGGACCCTGGCAGACAGGATTGAACTGAAAGGGGACCTGGTGCACTTCTTAGCCACTCTTTGAAGTCTCCCCCACTTCAAAGGCACATTTGGGTATAAAACAGGGCCTCTGCCATACCTCATCAGACACTTGCTGGAGAAGAAACCTGAACCAGAACCTGCATCCTGCCAAGAAGAACTGCCTGGCTGCCTAAAGGATTCACCTGACTGCTTTCTGCAAAGGACTGCTGCCTTGCTGTTTCCCTGCTGCATTGCTGAACTCTTGTCCTGCTGCTGAAGTGCTCTCCAAGGGCTTGGATAGAGCTGGCCTCCTGTTCCCTGAAGTCTCAGGACCAAAAAGACTTCTCTTTTTCATTTGGATGGCTTGTGCGCCCAAAAATTCGACGCACAGCTTGCTCTGCGGTGAAAAATTCACCGCACACCGATCCGGAAAGACGCTGCTCGACGCGAAGCCTGCGGTGCGACCGGAACTTCGACGCACGGCCTCGCCTGGACAAACGCCGCCCGACTCCAGAAAGGAAATCGACGCGACGCCTGCCGTGAGGGAGAAGATTTCACGCACAGCCCACCAGAACGACGCGCAGCTGGAAAACAAGCCTAGGATTCCACGCACAGACCCCGGGACATCTGGTAATCCTGCGAACCACAGAAAGAGACTTTCCTCGTGCCGGGAAACGACGCCCGACTTCCTCGCGTGAAAAATAACGACGCAAGTCCATGTGTGCAGGGGAGAAATCAACGCACACACCATTTTTCCAAGTATCTCTTCTTTTGCGGCCCTTTGCGGAGATTTTCCACTTTAAACCAGGTACTTTTTGCTTGAAAGAGACTTTGTTTGCTTTTTAAAGACTTAAGACACTTTATATCACTTTTCAGTGATATCTCTACAATTTCATATTGCATCTTTATTCGTTTTGACCTACAAGTATCCAGATAAATATTATATATTTTTCTAAACACTGTGTGGTGTATTTTTGTGGTGCTATATGGTGTTATTGTATGATTTATTGCACAAATACTTTACACATTGCCTTCTAAGTTAAGCCTGACTGCTCGTGCCAAGCTACCAGAGGGTGGGCACAGGATCATTTTGGATTGTGTGTGACTTACCCTGACTAGAATGAGGGTTCTTGCTTGGACAGGGGGTAACCTGACTGCCAACCAAAAACCCAATTTCTAACAGGCGCATAGGAGATGACTGTGTTGAGGAGGGCAAGAGTGTGCTCTGTTGGCTACAAAGCAAGTGTGTGGTTGAATGGTGTAGAGTTTTATCAATAATGCACATAGTGATCCTGCACTCACACATAAAATAATTGAAAGTAAGGTGCTAAGATGCCTTCTTGTTTGAACAGATGAGTCAGTATTTCCGATTTCAGCGTAGGCTATCTCCTCGCCCAAGCCAACCTTATAAAACATTATTTTAATCTGTTGAAGTGTCTGGTGAGGAAATTGAAATGTTGATAAAGAAATATGGTCATTTTGTCTAATGTAGTCCTCCTTGAAGTGATAAGGACATATTATTCCATGTCTATATCTGGTCATTTTGCTGTGTGATTGCTTATTCATAGTTTTCATGCAAAAGAGCCCTTATATCTCTACTTACTCATATCCCTAGGTATCTCACAGACGATGTTCACCATTTAAGGGGATATTCAAGGCACAATCGGGTGATTCTAATGTGAGGAGGAGCATAACAAATTTAGAGAAATGTATTGAGATACTACAGAGATAACATAACCTAAGGGAATTCTTTTGCCACTTGCAGGATATTGATGGCAGGGTAGCGGATGTAGTGTAACATCATCTACTTAAAGTCAGACCAGTAGACATCTAGTTTTAAAGGTGAGACCTCTCTCTGAGTAACGTTGCCCAAGTTTTGCAGCATTGGGTTCCAAAGTGATTGCTATGAGAATGGGACATAGCGTTCAGCCTTTTGTAGTCCTTCTGTATATATGCCCTGGAGCAAAATTCAATCTGTTTTGGTGTCTGTGTGCTACCAGTTGATTATACAATAAGCCAATTGGGGCTAACATAATGTACAGGTTTCTCCACTCCAGGGGATCAAATAGTGTCCACACACACACTTCTCACACCCTTCATAGTCCCAGAATCATGAGGGGAAGTCTACCAGGCACCCACCTCTCCATAAAGTTGGTTATGTGTCACCAAGTCTCTGCCTACTATAGTAGCAGCACACACATCGGTTCTCCCTTGTCCAGCTGCATGGCTGGTCGATTGTAATCCAGCAGAGACCACCCCAGGGTCAGGAGTTGACACCTGCTGTGCCTTGTTTTTGCTGCAGCTCACAGCCACATTCATTCATCTGGCTCAGCCTCTACCTCAGGGCAGAGGGCTCATATCAGCTTGCTCAACTACACATATATACCTCAGTCTGCATACTGCTCCCAAGGATGATTAGCCACTCATTCTTTCAATCGTGGCCACAGGATTGAGGTGGCATGCAACAGATTTTACCTTCGGCCTGTAGAGCCTCACAGATGTATGGCCATCTTTACGCCCTGCACTCTATCTATCTATCTATCTATCTATCTATCTATCTATCTATCTATCTATCTATCTATCTATCTATCGCAGGGCTTCTGATACAGTGAAGCCATAGGCCCTGTGTCAGTGAAGCAGCCAGTAGAGGGTTTCCTGGCTCAGACATGGTAAACATAGGAGCTCCCCTACTTTTAAATGAGGCAAGGAACAGAGAGTTTATTGGGGTGGTACAACAGCCAATTTGTTGTGGTTCTTCTACCCTGCCAAATTCTAAATAAGCCTAGATGTGTGAAAAAGAGAGTTCTGGAAAACTGATGTCATTTCCATAGGCAGTTCTATAGGCCATGGTTGTACTGTGGAGCCAAATGAGGTTCGTACTGGGCAATCTATGGTAGCAATTGGTTCTTCTAGCAGATGTCATACTCACATTCAGATTTGGTTGTACTCCTGCAACATGGCAGCACAAGGTTTCCAATGAAATGTGAATGTCTCATGCTGGACTCTGCATGGATTTTCAATTAATGTTTGCCATTGAATCTTAACTATTGGAAAACGTTTTTTTCACAAATGGCCTATGTTCTGACATAGCCATGATCTTGCCTCTCACTTTTGTTAATGCACTTTGCTCTTAAGCATTTGCAGTAAAGATTGCCAATGAGTAAATCCAGATTATGGAAGGGTGACATGTAGGTTTCTGGCTTCCTCCCTCTCTTGGCCCCAGAGCACAACAATGACATTCAGGACCAAAGTTTCTCTTCAGTATCAGGTGGGAGGGCACAGGAAGTATCCTGGGTATGACCCGGAAAGTGCTGCTTTTTTGTGGCTGTCCATACACCACTGAATATCTATGATATTAGATTAGTACAAGGTGCTTGCTTTCAAGGCTTTGAGAGGCTGGTTGCCAGTCAGCAATCCCTAGTCCATCTTACACATCCCAGTTTTAATATCATTAGGTTTTCCTAATTTAACAAATAGGATGCACACACCAAATACCTAAAAATGATTAAAAATAATAATTTTGAAACATAACTTTCATCCTGTCCTCTATCATAAACTGCTGTTACCCAGAAAGCAACAAATAGACAGTAGTAATGCAATATGTTCTGCTTTTCTAACTCATGGCAGCAGGAATATCTTTCCTACACTTTACAGTGAGTCAGTGTCTGCACTTTTCCTTTTTGTGTACATATATTTGTGACCATGTGTTCCACTCTCCTGTCTAAATATTGTCTGTTCTTCAGTCAAATCAGTGGGCAACTTTGTTTTGGGAAAAGTGTGTGTTCATCAGTGGTCCTGATTTATCATCCCTGCTCTTCTGGCACCCACTGCTCTGCTAGCCTGGCAACGGTGGGGTGTGGCTTGCTTTCGTGTTCAGTCTGAGCCATCAGATGGCCTAGGAGGTGTGATCCTTCCAAAGCTCTAAACTTAATGGTAGTTGTGACTCCCTGTACTGCATTGAAGATGGCAGGTGAGGTCAGTGGTCACCAGCCGCCACTTTATCACTGTAGCTCTCCTCTCTCCCTCATTGCTAGCTTGCTTGATTCCAAGATGACAGCATTCTTGCAAGTGTTTGGTGTGTTTCGTTGTTTGAAAAGGAGCTGTTACCATTGACAGTAGAAGGATTCCCTGGTTCATACTTGTGCTTCTAATGATGAAGCGATTCTTCACTGCTCTGAGTCATGATTGAGTATTGCACAAATTTTGCAAAAGTGCTTAAGTTGTGCTGAGAACATTTTGCTCTCCTGACTTTTCAGATCCAGATCAGTAGAGAGTGCATCCATGCATTCCTCATGCAGATACTTGGGGCAATTAACTGATGAAGTTGTGGCCTATGGACATGCTAGGGAAAGAACCTGTTGAGTGTGACCAGAGGAGATACTAGGTGCAGGAGGCTGCATTGTCTTGTCTGGCCTGGCCATCCATGATGATGTGGAGGAATTTTTTCAACATTATCAAAGAAAGGTGCCAAAAACCCTTGCTCTTTATATAGCAGTTTCCAACTCCCTTGCCTGAGAATGGAGGGAGGTGGTGAGCCCTATCTTCCCCCAGTTCCTGATAAAATGATACACCTGTCCCAGTTTCAGAAGTTCATTCCAACAGTGGTGAGACTCACTCAATATGTAGCTACGATTTTAGAAGATGCCTCCTTGGTTGACAATGTAAGAAAGAATGTGGATGTGGTATTCAATCAGTCCTCTTCTGTATTCAACTTTGCAATCCAAGCCAACACTTGATGTCAAACCACATGCTCATTCTTTGAAAGAGCCCTTTCCCAAAAAAATATGTTGTGACGAGTTTCTGTAATAAGAGCTACTTATGTTCAATAAAACTCATCCCAATCTACTAATATTAGTGATGTAAAAGTGACCACCCCACCCAGGATTGTCAGCAGAGATCACATCAGTACACTACGCAGTGTTTCCAGCAATAAATAAAAAAAAAACTTTGACAATTTGAAATTAATATACACTGGTAATACTTAAAAGCCACAGCTGCAATCCACCTGGCACCAAGATAATATGAATAATACTGTGCTCCAACTCAAATAATAGCTTTAAATACATTTGGAAAAGTCCACCATTGTTCTCCAAACATAAGGTTATGAGTTCTGAAAATACACAAATTTTCGACTGGAATACATTATTTTTAATTTTAGTATACATATTATTAATAATAATAATTCAACCAGGCAAAAGCCTCTTATTATTAGACAGGAGAGCTACTTGCAGGTAAGTAAGTAAGTAAAACTTTATTCGGTATGAAAAAATTCATCCATTAAAACACCTAGGGGGTGATTCCAACCGCCAGGCGGGAACCGCCATTTGGCCGCCATGCGGCCAAAATACCGCTGCCCCCATTCCAACATTCCCGCTGGGCCGGCGGGCGCTAACCAAGTTAGCGCCCAGCGGGAATGAGGGCCGCAACACAGGAGCCGGCTCCGAATGGAGCCAGCGGTGTTGCGGCCGTGCGACGGGTGCAGTTGCACCCGTCGCGCTTTTCACTGTCTGCTAGGCAGATAGTGAAAAACTGGCCGGGCCCTGTTAGGGGGCTCCTGCACTGCCCATGCCAGTGGCATGGGCAGTGCAGGGGCCCCCAGGGTCCCCAGGACACCCCTTACCGCCAGCCTCTTCCTGGCGGTGAAAACCACCAGAAACAGGCTGGCGGTAAGGGGGTCAGAATCCCCAGGGCAGCGCTGCCCTGGCGGATTCTCCCAGCTGGGGCAAAAACGGCGGGAAACCGCCGGCCCCGGCGGGACGACCGCGGCTTTACCGCCGCGGTCAGAATGGCTGTTGAAGCACCGCCAGCCTGTTGGCGGTGCTTCCGTCATTCGTGACCCTGGCGGTCCAAGACCGCCAGGGTCAGAATGACCCCATAATCACCAATACATTTGTATATATAACAATAAAACCATATATAATAAGAACACCCAAAAAATATAAACATATAAAACCTCATAGATAAAAACAATAAGATAAAAGAATTCATTCTAAAAACTCTACATTATGACGCCAAGTAATAGCTCCCTTCAGGAATGATCCCAGGCCCTTCCACACCAATACATCTGAGGCCATTTGCAACCACATAAAAGCAGGACGATATTGCACGAAACCCTTGGGCCTTAGGAGGGGTAATAGAAATCGAGTTCTAAACGGTGCATAAAAAACACAAAACAATGTAAAATGGGACAAGGTCTGTTGGGACACCCCATCACAGGGGCAGGGTCTAATAGATTTTTCCCCATACTGACCTAGCGGGAAACACAGATTGCTTCTAATGATCCCCAAACAGAATCGAGTTATAAGGGACCTTTCCCTCACATCCTTTATCTCTAAGAGATAGCGCTCAGGACCCACCGACATCTTTAGCATGATAAAATCCCTGATCAATTTTTACGCTAGGACCTCCCCCTCCCTCTTGGTCTCCTGGATTCTCAGAAAGTTATCTTTAGCCCATTTCTTATCACAACTAGTCAGGCCCTCGGGATAATCAACCAATTCAGGCCGCCCCAGATTATGGGCCATCTTCCTTATGTGCGCCAGCCAGGGAATATACTTTGCATTGTCGCAAGCCAGACAGTCCCTTAAGATGTCCCTATTAAGAGTGGCATGTTCGTTACTCCAGATTGAGATCCATAACAGAAGGGGAGCCAACTGGATAGTGTCCTGCACAAACTCAAGCTCCAGTTCCAGATGAAGGCAAAAACCAGGGATATTTTGTCCAACTCCCAATAACCTTCTACAGAACCGATTTTCTTCCACCGTAAGGGCTCGGGTATCCCTATACCCCCAAAGTGCCGCCCCATACAGCAGGACAGGGAGGCATTTCCGCCTATAGATTTCAAGCAAAGGCTTGGTAGGTTTACTACCTACCCTTAGCGCAAAGTCAAAAGTCGCACCAACTGTTGCATGAAAAAGCACATCCCTTATGGCAATACAGGGTTTCCAAGATCCTTTCTTGTCAAAAATAACCCCTAAGTATGGGAACTCATGGACCCTGCTAATAGTTTGGTCCTCCACCCTTAGCTCCCCCACCCTACTCCGGGGTCTTCCACAAACCATAAAATGTGATTTCTTAAAATTGACCTCTAAACCCAAAGCTGACATAAAGGAGACATAGGCTCTAACTATTTCCCGGAGGCCATTCATAGTGCGGGCCACGAGGACCGCGTCATCCGCGTACGTCAGCACAGGGATATCAACACCATTCACCTTTGGGACATCCCTGCAATGTTCCATCAAAAAATCAGACAATCCATTTGTATATAGTATAAACAAAGTAGGGGCCAGAACACACCCCTGGCGCACACCCCTTGAAAGCTTAAAGGCCTCTGAGCATTCCCCATTAGGCCCCACCCTCACATTTGCAACCGTTCCAGAGTGGAGATACCGGAGCAGCTCTACAATATTAGGATCCAACCCTAGCTGATTTAACCTCTCCCACAAGATAGACCGGTTCACCTTATCAAAGGCACAGCTAAGATCCATAAAAGCAAGATAGAGGGTACCTTTCCTGGCCTGCGTGTATTTACCAATCATCATCAATAAGTTAAGACATTGTTCTCGCGTACCGAGGCCTTCCCTAAAACCATACTTGTCCTGGCTTAAAATATAATTTCCTATCAACCAGGCCTCCAGACGCCTTAAAATAATCCGACCCAGAATCTTCGCAGAAGAGTCCAGGAGAGAAATAGGGTGATAAGACTTAGGATCGTTTCGATTGCCCTTTTTAAACACTGGGACAATGCAGGCCAATCTCCAAGAGGCAGGGATGTCCACAGTAACTGCTGCATTGAGAACATTTAAGATAATAGGTGCTACTTGCAGGTAGCTGGAGAGCTACTGGTAGCTCACGAGCTACTCTTTGGAGACACCTGGATTATATTTTCCTAATAGTTGAATTTTGTCCTGGTAGCTGAGCTCTTAAACTCTGTCATGCGCACTGTGTATGTTTATGGACATCACTTCACTTAAGTTCACTTTGCACTACCCCATCACATGTAGTACCTTGTCACCTGTTGGAATTTTCATGTGAGGATTATAAATATGAATAATCCAATTATTGCATGTGTATGTTTTTTCTATAGTTACCCACTTGTTCATTTTTTGTCAGTAGGGACCTTTTGAACCTACCCATCTGTGATGACTTTAGAAATTATTCTCCTTGGAACACTTGTTATAATAATGACTTGTATACCCTAGTTCCTTTGGAGTATAACGTTTGTTTTCCCTTCTTTGTTATTAATCTTGAGAGCATACAGGACCTGCTGGACAAGGAGGTGGAGGTTTCAGTGCACAAAGCAGAGATGCAGAACATTTATTACATCCCGTTCTTTTCCAAAAACTTCCAGGGAGTTTATGTCTGTGGACTTTAGGAAGGTGAATCTTTACCTACTACATTTACCTTCAAGAAGTTGAATCTCCAGGCTGTCCTGCCACTGGTAACTCCAGGGATTCACATGACCTCCCTAGACCTCATGGGTCCCTGCCTCCACATACTTAACCACCCACCCTTCATGTGGTTTCTCGGTTTGGGTGTCCTCAGCCACATTAACAGTTTTTTGTCCTTGCTTGTCTCGCCTTGCCCCCCAAGGTTCATTAGAATGGCTGAATAATCTGTTATTTATCTTTTTACAAGGGGTTGTAAGGATGCATAACAGCTCAGAAAGTTTTTGCATGCACATTAATTCCTCCTCAGTCTGACAAAGTCCCAACTGGTGCTTTAATCAAACCTACAGATCATCACAGACTTCGGCAGAGTGTTCCTCCTTCCTTTGAGTTGAAACTGGTTTCCACACTAACAACTTTGCTAAGAAGACCTTTGGTGTCAGTGTGGGAGTGGCTGAAGGTGATTGGTGAGTAGCTATCTGCCTTGTGGTTGTTCTGTGGACTCACCCACACCTTTAGCTCTTTATCCTTCATCTCCTGAGATATTTTGTGTCCCTTCTCATTGGATTCAAATTCTCTGATTGCTGTTCCCCTACAAATTTGCAGGGACTTTGAGCACTAGCTAGTTACAAAGTACTTGGATGGGGGCATCTCACTGATTATTTACTCTCTTCTGGCTTTGACAATAGGAAGTTGAGACAACCTTGTTGAAGCACTCCGTTCAGGGTCCCTGGTGTCTAGGAGAGCCATGAATTCATCCAGCTGGAGGGAACTTGCTGCAGACTTTTCTTTTCCTTGAAATTGCATTACTAGTTGAGTGGTGTAAGTATCTACCTCAAGTAATAACCACAAACCTTGTCATGGGAACCCTTAAATTCACCACATTAACATGTGCTTAACGCCCTGGTAGCTGTTGCACTGGCCAGACAGACTTAATTTAGAGGTGGTATGTAAAGTGTTTATGCAGTACCAACACAGTAATAAAGTTGAAATGCAAAACAATAGAAATCCTAAATAAATTAGAAAAATAGTACAATTCAATCATCAAAATTACAAAAATCCAATAAGGGGATTCGGAGATATAAATGTTTAAGTTTAAGTAGAAATAGCGGCAAGAAGCACAAAGTGCTAATGATATTCAGTGGTTGTGGTAGAACAGGATCCAGGCACAATTTGAGGCTGATTGCGCTGGAGCTCAGGTCGGTAAACTACCCAGGGTAATTCGGGTCAGTAGATTTTACCTTCTGACTTTAGTCTTTTAATTCCCAAACCACCACATGAGTACACTTCTACAGTCCCCAGGATTTCAAGGGAGCCACTTAAAGACTCCCAGGTTGCCAGGCAGAGGTCAGCAGGAGGGTCTAGTCCAGATCCAGTTGCCACTGGTCAGCTAGGCAGTTGCTGTAAAAGGCCTTCCTTAGCTTGTTGTGTATCTTTCACAGGAGGTCAGCCATATGAGCCTTTGAATCCACATACTTATCCTAGGTTCAAGAGGGAGGACAAATCCAGTCTTCTAGACTTCTCTTGGGTTTCAGACAACAGGTTCAGTCATTTCTGCACTTCCACTTGTCCAGGAGTGTTCTGAATTGGATGCCTGGCAGAAGCATGTGGATGGGAATTAACCCTAGGGACAACCCAAACCATTGGGTTAGAGGATCCTGGTGCTAACCCTACCCCTTTGTGCATTTTCAAGATGGCCAAAGTCTTGGACTTCACTTAACTTGGGCTCTGAGAGTTTTCCTCCCACATCTAAACGTTTTAGGAAGTTCCAACAAACACAAAGACAGAAGTCTGGTAGAACAAAGCTACATTTCCAGCAGCTAGATAGTGGATACACACAAACGCCCTCATTACAACGCTGGCAGTCAGTGTTAAAGCAGCAGTAATACCGTCAACAGGCCGGTGGTAAAAAAAATGGGATCACGACCACAGCGGAAACCGCCAACAGAACCAGCCACTTTAACACTCTGACCGCGACGGCGGTAGCAACAAACACTGTGGGGGTAACCGCCAACAGACAGGCGGAAGTCAATAAACCGCCCACCCCATCACAACCTGCCCATCCGCCAGCTTTTCCGGGGTGGTACCATCGCCATCAAAAGCAAGGCGGAAACAGTACTTGGAAGGGAAACCACTCACCTCTCGACACCAACGAAGAACCAAGATGCCATGGAGCCCGAGCTGCAGGTCCTGCCCAGGCTGGTCTACCTCCTCATCTGCCAGGAGTACAAACAACGGTGGTGACAACCGCGGTGAGTACTGCACCAAGTACACAGGGGAGGAGGGGAGGAAAAAGAGAGTGACACACACACGCAACATGCAACACCCCAAACCCCACCCTCACCCACAACACCATACACACAAACACATGCATCAACATTACATTTATACCCCGTAACCCCCTGGAAGAACGCAAGGACAAAAGGAATTGAGTCAAATCAGTGATATTTTAGAAATAGTCAGGTATACGTTGAAAAACAGTATTTGCAAAAATATACAATATGTACATAAGGCGGTACATTGTCCATTCAAAATGTCCGTGGGCCACTGGGCCAAAACTCATGGGCCAAGTTCACACTTGACTCCTGCCTCAATACGGAGAGAACACTGCAGGGACATCAGGTCGAAAACACACAGGCACCTCAGGGGGACGGGGAAGGGGGGCACCTCAGCCAGAAGATGGAATAACACCACTCCTCCTGGAGGGGGCTCCATGCCGACAACGATGTCCTGGGGAGTGCAAAGCCACAGTCTCTCAAGTGGGTGGTTTGCCCAATGCTTGCTCCTGGGGAGTGCAAAGCCACAGTCTCTCAAGTGGGTGGTTTGCCCACTGCTTGGTCCTGGGAAGTGCAAAGCCACAGTCTCTCAAGTGGGTGGTTTGCCCACTGCTTGCTCCTGGGGAGTGCAAAGCCACAGTCTCTCAAGTTTGTGGTTTGCCCACTGCTTGCTCCTGGGGAGTGCAAAGCCACAGTCTCTCAAGTGGGTGGTTTGCCCACTGCTTGGTCCTGGGGAGTGCAAGACCACACTCTCTCAAGTCTCTCAATTGGGTGGGCTGCCCACTGGTTCTGGAAGGGGCCTGGTGCCCAGTGTGCTTCATCCTGCCAAGGATAGAGTGAGTAGATACATACCTCCACTGGTTCTGGAGGGGGCCTGGTGCCCCGTGTTCTTCATCCTGCCAAGGATAGGGTGAGTAGATGCATATCTCCACTGGTTCTGGAGGGGCCTTTGTGCCCAGTGTGCTTCATCCTGCCAAGGATAGGGTGAGTGGATGCATATCTCCACTGGTTGTGGGGGGGGCCTTGTGCCCAGTGTGCTTCATCCTGCCAAGGATTGGGTGAGTGGATGCATATCACCACTGGTTCTGGAGGGGGCCTTGTGCCCAGTGATGCAACACTTGGTGTGTGGCAGTTCACAGTCCCTCACCTGGGTGTCTGAGGCACGAGATTTGCAGGGACCAGGTTGCATGATAGTCCATGGAGGCAGGGCTGGACTCCATCCTGCAAACTGGTGGTAGTGTCAGTGCTGGTGGGGTGCTGCCAGTGGTGGTGGGAGGCTCCAGCCCTTCTCCTGCAGCCTCGGACGGCTGCCCACCGAGGTTGCTGCTGCTAGTAGTGGTGCTACTGTCAGCTACTGTCAGCGGTGCAGGTGGCGGTGCTTGCGGCGGTGCTAGCGGCGGTGTAGGTGGCTTTGCTGGCCGTGGTGCAGGTGCTGGTGTTGCCAGTGGTGGTGGGAGGCCCAAGACCTTGTCCTGCAGCCTCAGACGGCTGCTCACTGGGGCTTCTGCTGCTGACAGTAGTGGTGCTTGCGGCGGTGCAGGTGGCGGTGCTTGCGGCGTTGCTAGTGGCAGGGCTGCTGGCGGTGCTGGCTGCGGTGCAGGTGGCAGTGCTGACGGTTGTGCTGGTAGCCACCAGGCCTTCACCTGCAGCCTCTGACGGCTGAAGTGCCTTGCCTGGTGTTTTCTGCCCCTTCCTCACCTTGGCAGATGGTGGTGCGACCTTGGGTCTGGCAGCTGGAGCCTTTGAGGTGGCCTTGCTAGATGGTTGTGGCTCCTTCCCCTTGCTGGATGCTGTCTCCCTCTTCACCTTGGCCGGTGGCGGAATGGTTTTGTCCTTGGCAGGGGTTGGTGGCACACTGACTGGGCTGACGGGTGCCCCCTTTTAGCCTCTGATAGCTGCAGGAACCACAGCAGACGTCACCTTGGTGGCTGAGGTGCTGGTCTGGGTTCTGGCCACCCTGGCCCGTGGGGAAGGACGGTGGGGGTAGGGAAGAGGTCAATGTTTGCCAGGAAAAGGTTCTTAGAGACACTGGGGCGGGAAGAGGGAGAGGGTTTGGGAGTGGAGGAATAGGGAGTGGTTGTAGGAGGTGTCTGTCTGCTGCGTTTGGGTGCAGGTGCCTGGGCTGGATGCTGTTGTGAGGTGGATGGCTGTTGGGTGGGTGGGTGCTTGCGTTTGTGTTCTTTGGGAGGAGGGGTCACAGACACAATGGGAGAGGACACAGAGGATGTGTGCATGGATGTGAGGGTGGTGACTGCCAGTGAGGGGTGTGTTGTGATGGGCGTGCTGGAGATGGAGGTAATGGATGAGGATGTAGTGCATGCAGGTATGAGTGGAGATGCTACTGGGAGGGAGGTGGATGACGAGGAGAAGGGGGACACAGTGGAGGCAGTGGATGTTGGTGTGTCTGCATGGGGATGTTGCTTGTGTGAGTGCCTGTGAGATGAAGTGTGGTGCTTGTGTTTGCCTGAGCCACTTTTGTGTGTTGATTTGGGTGAATGCTGGTCTGAAGGTGTGCTTGGGATAGGCTGGGGTTGAGGCGATTGGGACTGGATAGAGGAAGTTGGAGGGCAGAGGCTAGAGACAGGGACAAGGGCTGTCATCAGTGCTGAGGCTAGAGCCTGAAATGCGCTCTGTTGGGTCGCCACGCCAGAGTGAATGCCCTCCAGGTATGCATTTGTGTGTTGCAAATGCCTCTCGACACCCTGGATGGCATTCAGAATGGTTGACTGCCCAACAGTGAGGGATCTCAGGAGGTCAATAGCCTCCTCACTGAGGGGGGCAGGGTCTGAGGTGCCTGGGGCGATGGAGATGCCCACCCTCCTGGGTGAGCGGGCATGGGAAACACACTGAAGGGCTGCTGGGAGGGGGATGCTGGTAGGGGTGGTGGCAGTTGTACCTGTTGTTGGGGTGGGCCCAGAGGTGTCCGCCACCGCCAGGGAGGAGTCGCTGTCTGTAGTCTCCCCTCCTGTCCCTGTCGTGGTGCTCCACTCGCCCTCCATCCCACTGGTGCCCTCACCATCGGTGGATTCGGCCTCCAGGCCCATGTGGGATGCAGCTCCCTCCGTCGCCGGTGCCTCTGCTCCTCCTTAGATGATGCTAATGCACACAAGGACAGGGTGACAAAACAAAAAGGAGGGGGAGAAACAGAGGATACACTTGGTCAGTGCCAGCAACACCACTACCATTGGCGTACACAACACACAGGGAGCAGCCCTATGCACTAGGCCATGCACTACCAGTTACTAAGATAGTCACCAGCCCATGGGGTACAATGCCTTCCGCCATTAGCTGCACACCTGAAACCCACAGGACCCTGCCCAAAAGTAGATGCCCACTAACACTATTGGGGTAGGAGTGCTTCAGAGCCTGCCCAACAAGGAACCTACCCTGCCATGTTTGCCCTGGCCTAGGAGCACCCACAGCCAACATCCCCCACCCAGGTAAACCTTAACGCGTGCACAGTGATGATTCTGAATCTGTACTCACCCCCTTGTGGCTGCTGTGATGCCTTCAAGCGCCCATCCAACCCTTGATAGGCCACCGCCAGGATGCTGAACATCAGGGGGGTCAGGGTACGACAGGCACCCTTTCCTCATTGGGAGGTCAGCCCCAGCTGGGCCTCCGCTGTCTTCCTTGCTGAGCGTCGCAGGTCCTCCCACCATTTGCGGCAGTGGGTGCACCGCCTGTCAAAGAGCCCCAGGGTCCGCACCTCCTTGGCGATGGCACGCCAAATACCCTTTTTCTGGTGGGTGCTGACCGGCATGGAAAAGACAGCAGAAAAGGGAATTAGTCAAACGTCTGTACTGTCACACTCATGGCCCACCAGATCCCTCCCATCCCCTGATGCACATACATTGACCACCATACATGCAGCACTCTGGCCAGGACGCCTCAGCCCCCCCTCCCTACATGTGGCTTACACACACAGCAATCCATACATTCATGGCCCACGCTCACAGTGTACTCACCTGTTTGTCTGGAGGACTGTAGAGTAACGTGCACTGGGGTAGGACCCCATACACCAGTTTCTCCAACTCCTCCGCAGTGAAGGCAGGGGCCCTTTCCCCAGACACATGAGCCATTGTCGCTTCCAGACACAGGTCACAGCAGCACTTGCAGTGTCTGTCCTCTCCTGTTGAAGGTCAGGTAGCAAGTGAGTGAACAGATAGAAAATGGCGGTCACGTCCGCGGCGGTGCATACCGTCACCGCCGGCGTACATCGCCATTGGCTCCTGGAACCCATAGGGCCCAATGATAACCAATGCAAAATTCCGCGGCGGCCATCGACCACCTACTGCAACGGCGCACAACACCAGCGGAATTATCTCATTTCCTCTCCTCACAGGTCAGGCAGACGCCATTTCAGGGGGGCACAGGGCATGGCACGTCACTGCGTCACAGCAGACATTGGCAAAGCAACTGTCTCTCAGAATCACATACTGGTTCTGTAAAGGAAAATATGCATCATTATTGCAATAGATGACCCTCTGCTCACTGTTTTCTTCCATAGGCTTCAACCGCTGAGGCTAAATATGAGATGGCGACATCCTCCGGTGTACAGACCCCTGGTGGACCTTGCGACAATGGAGGACAGACACATTATCATTACGTACAGACTTGATCGGGCCACAATCCAAGAACTGTGTGCCCAATTGGAGCCAGACCTGATGTCAGCTATCCGCCAGACCACAGGTATCTCCCCTCTAGTGCAGGTCCTGTCAGTGCTCTATTTCCTGGAAAGTGGTTCCTTCTAAACTACAGTGGCCATGGCATCAGGGATGTCTCAGCCAATGTTCTCCAACGTGTTGACCAGAGTGTTGCCAGCCCTGCTGAAACACATGCGCAGCAACATCGTATTCCCCCAGATGGAGGATTTGGCCACAGTGAAAGATTACTTTTATGCCCTGGGACATATCCCCAACATCATTGGTGCCATTGATGGTAAACATGTGGCATGTGTCCCCCCCCCCCTGGAGAAATGAACAAGTGTTCAGGAATAGAAAAAGCTATCACTCTATGAATGTGCAGATGGTGTGTTTGGTGGACCAGTACATCTCCCATGTGAATGCTAAGTATTGGCTCCGTGCATGACGCATTTATCTTGAGGAATAGCAGCATCCCATATGTGATGGGCCAACTCCAGAGGCACCGGGTGTGGCTAATAGGTGAGCCCAAGCTCCCCACCCAGTATAAGTAAGTGTCTGGGTATGGCATTGTCCCTAAGGGTTAGTGTGTGTCTAACAGTTGTCCCAGGATATTTGCATGTGACTCTGGTTACCCCAACCTCTCATGGCTACTGACCCCAGTGAGGAATGCCAGAACAAGGGCAGAGGAACGTTACAATGAGGCACATGGGTGAACAAGGGGGATCATTGAAAGAACCTTTGGCCTCCTGAAGGCCAGGTTCCGGTGCCTCCGTCTGACAGGTGGATCCCTGTACTACTCACCCAAGAAGGTGTGCCAGATCATCGTTGCATGTTGCATGTTGCACATCCTGGCCTTGAGACGGCAGGTGCCTTTTCTGCAGGAGTATGAGCCTGGAGATGGTCTTGTGGCAGCGGTGGAGCCTGTGGACAGTGAGGCAGAGGAGGCAGAAGAAGAAGATGCTAACAACTGAAGTAATATAATACAGCAGTACTTCCAGTGACACACAGGTAAGACACTGTAACTTCACTTCACTTTTCAGTTTCCTGTTGGACATTGTACATGGCATCCTGATTTCCGTATGTCTAGGGCCACTTACTGTACCCGGTAGCATCTCTATTTTCATATCTCTGTGGCCTACTCTGGCTCCTGGTATGTTTACTGCTGCCCACTAAAGTTCATTCCAATGTACATTTAACTGTACATATGACTTGCAATGCTTTGATAATGTTGTACTAATACATATTTGAATCATTTGACAGACTCCAGATTTGTATTTGTTCCAATGGTGTTTATTTAAGTGCTCATAAGTAGAGTTCCAATGGTGTTTATTTAAGTGCTCATAAGTAGAGGGGGGTGTGCAATGGGCTGGGGTGATGGTGGTTGAATGTCCAGTTAGAGTCCAGTCTTTTGGTATCACAGGTGCATTGTCCAAGGGGGCATAGGAAGTGGGACAATGGCAATTCAAGGTGGACAGGGCAACAGAGTTGGACAGAAGGGTGACAATCAGGAGAGTCTTATTTCCTGGCGGGAGTCTTGGCAATGTTCTCTGGCTCCTGCCTGGATCACAGGGACCGTTTGCGGGGTGGTTCTCCTTCTGCAGGGGGTGGGGTGCTGGTGGCCTGTTGGTCTTGTGGCGGGGCCTCCTGTCCACTAGCGCCGGCAGAGGTGGAGGGCTGTTCTTCGGTGTTGCTAGTGTCAGGGGCCCGTTGGTGTGCCACTGCCTCCCTCATGGTGTTGGCCATGTCAGCCAGCACCCCTGCAATGGTGACCAAGATGGTGTAAATGTGTTTGAGGTCCTCCCTGATCCCCAGGTACTGTCCCTCCTGCAGCAGCTGGGTCTCCTGCAACTTGGCCAGTATCTGGACCATGGTCTCCTGGGAATGGTGGTATGCTCCCAGGATGTTGGTGAGTGCCTCCTGGAGAGTGGGTTCCCTGGGCCTGTCCTCCCCCTGTCGCACAGCAGTCCTCCCAGCTTTCCTGTTGTCCTGTGCCTCTGTCCCTGAACCATGTGCCCACTGACCCCAGGTCCTTGATCATCCTGGGTTTGTGGGTTGCCTGGGGTCTCTGTAGTGGTGGACACACTGCTGATTGACGTGGCATGGGCCGGCTGGGTGGGTGCTGTGCTGGTGTTTCCTGAGGGCGGAGGATATGTGATGGGTTGGGGCTGTGGCAGGGTAACCGACTGTCCAGAGGTCCCTGATGGGCCAGGTTGGTCATCGTGCAGAGGTGCTGTCGTCACTGTGGGCCTCTTCTGGGGGGACTGGATGTAGCTGGCGAGTCCTCTCCGGTGACATTGAGTAGGGGTCCTGTGGGGATGCAAATGCAGTGTTATTGTAGCTATCTGTGCCATCTTGTGCATGGGTGTTTTTCCCTGTATGGTTGTGATTTCCCTGTCAGCTTTGCCTTGTGTGCGTGGTGATTTTGTGGGCTGGGTGATTCTCTCTACTGGGCATGCTGTGGAAATGGGTGTCCATGCAGGTCTGTGAAGGGGGTCCATGGATTGTTGTGGCATGGAGGGCATGGTATTGGGATGGTTGGGTTGTGATAGTGGGGTATGTGTGAGGTTGTGGAGTGATGGGAGTGAGGGTGAGGGTGGGGGTCTGTGATTGCATGCAGGTTGGGGGTGATAGTAGTAAAGGTTTGACTTACCAGAGTCCAGTCCTCCTGCTACTCCTGCAAGGCCCTCAGGATGCATTATTGCCAAGACTTGCTCCTCCCATGTTGTTAGTTGTGGGGGAGGAGGTGGAGTCCTCTGTACGGCTACCTGGTGTCTTGCAACCAAGGAACGCACCTTCCCCCGTAGGTCGTTCCACCTCTTCCTGATGTCATCCCTTGTTCTGGGGTGCTGTCCCACAGCATTGACCCTGTCTATGACTCTCCGCCATAGCTCCATCTTCCTTGCAATGGACGTCTGCTGCACCTGCGATCCGAAATGCTGTGGCTCTACTCGGATGATTTCCTCCACCATGACCCTTAGCTCCTCCTCAGAAAACCTGGGGTGTCTTTGGGGTGCCATGGATGTGGTGTGAGTGATATGTGTGAGGGTGTGTGGGGTGATGTGTTGGGGTGTGTGGTGCAAGGTGCGTGGCTGATGTATGGGTGATGATGTTTTGTGCCTCTGATTGAGTGAGTGCTCCTGGCTTGTCTCTTTCTCTGCTTGCTATTTTTTTTTGCTGTAAGGGGTTGTGGGTAATGTGGGTGTGTGTTTTATATTGGATTGGGTGTGTGGGTGTGGTGTGTGTATGTGTCAGGTGTGTGTAGTTTGAATTGTCCAGTGTGGTGTAGTTTTGTAAGTGTGTGTGTATTTTGAGCGCAGCGGTGTGTACCACCAATGGTTTACCGCGGTTGAAAGACCGCTGCGGTGATTCGTGGGTCGTGATACTGTGGTCATTTTCCTGTTGGCGTAACGGTGTGAGTTTTGCTATCGACAATTTATCACTGGCCTTTGGTCTGGTGGACTTGTATGGGTGTCTGTATAGTGGCGGATTTCTCATTGTGGGTCATAATACCCGTAGAGGAATACCCCTGCGGTCATGGTATGTTGGCAGCCATCAGCACGGCGGTAGACGGCATTTACCGCCGGGGTTGTAATGAGTGCCAAATTGTTTTGTAATTCTACAAATTCTTTACCTTCTTTAAGTGTACCCCGGCCCAAATGCTTTGTGTAAAACCAGCAAACCTGTCAAACAGACTTGGCCACTGTAATGCCAAAAATAAGCCTGCTGTGATTGGGGAATGTCTTGCTGGGGGACACAAAAAAGGCCCTGCCCAAGTGTCAGCTAGCATTTGCCTTTGACAGGTCAGGTCTTCTTGAAGTACATCTCAAGTGTCATATGAAAAACCCCAGCAGACCTGTCAGGCAGACCTTGACACTGTAGTTGCACCTGACTTTGTGATGACAACAAAAGTCCCACCATGATGGAGGCCAGTTTGGCTGGGAGGACAAAAGAAGAATGCAGACCTGGGTGTAAGCTAGGTCTGCATGTGACAGCATGGACCTCTTTAAAGTTAATCAAGTCCTTGGGCCCAGTCCACAGATCATATGGTTAAGGGCACAAAACACCTCCCTATACTCAACCTTTTTCCCTGTTCTAGAAGCAATTTCACACCTCATTCATGCCTACTGAAATAAATGCCAATTACCATCTAGCAAAAGAGGAAGAACAAATACAGATTTAGCATCCAGGGATTTCAGGCAGAAAAAACTGTACCTTTTTCAAAATCATATTTCCAAAATATTTTTTACAAATCCAACTTCACCAGTGAGCTGGGCTTGTTATAAATGTTTCAAAAGGTCTAAAATTAGATGTGTAGCTGCTTCCTAGCTAGAGATAACATTTATTAAACTTAGTATTGTATCCCAGTGTTTACCTATGGAAGTGCCATCCTTGCTAAAGTGAAAAGAGCTTTTAGAGCTTTTTGAATGTTAAGGACATGTTTAACATTAAAATTTAGCATGTCCTACTTTTAAATAACACGCACCATGTCTTTTGGGTAGCAATGCCTACTTAGGGGTGACTTGTTAATATTTAAAAGGACAGTTTAATCCTGTTAAACTGAGTTATTTTGACATGTCACATTTGGAGTTTGTAAACTGCACAGCAAGGCTACAATTATAGGCCTGAAGAAATGTTTTACAGTACTTCCGCAGTGGGTGGCTCAATGAGTTCTGCAGTCCACTGGTAGCATTTAATGTACTTGTCCTGGGCACATTTGGCACCATATACTAAGGGCTTATGAGCAAATCAAATCTGTCAATTAGGAGTATACCAATTACACCATGTTGAAAGGAGGAGCACGAGCACTTTACCACTGGGTTAGCAGTGGTAAAGTGCAAAGAGTTTTACAACCAGCAAAAATAGGATTTAGCAAAATCCAGGGTAACCCTCTAGAAAGGGGACATTTGGAACACTCCTCTCCTTCTCAGTTGGGTTGTTTGGGTCCCAACTGACAACCAAGTGACTCATATACTTATCAACTACTAACGTTGTCTGTGCTGTCTCAGAACACAGAGATCGGGCAAACTTTATATCCTATCCCTGATGGCTGTCTGTCTGCCAAAGACTGAGCAAGGGCTTGTAGATCAGTTGAGCCGGCCGTCCTCCCTTCTGCCTCGCTCTACCTGTGTTCTGTCATATTTCAGACAATCTCTGACCAATTTGCCCTCTTGATTGGATTTTTTCCCTTGAGAAGAGAGATTTTGTTTTTGAAAACAAAGAACTAATGACCCACACACCTAGGAGTTTTCTCCCAGGGTGAGGAGGGTGGTAACATGTTTTTTTTCTGGCCTTCTGGCAGCGACAGACTGACCTAAAAAAGACATCACATAGTCCACCCTAGATAGAGGAGGTGGTGTAGTGCTTTCCTCTGATGTATCACTACTCTGTTGGAGTATGAGAGGAATCTTTCACAGGGGCTACATCTACAGAAAACCTATGATCCACCTGTCTCTAAATGACCAGGGCAGATGAGGAATCTGGTGAACAGAGTACTCTGCCAAGTTTGCTGCAGAGTTCCTTGTCTGTCAAACTCTAAATCACCCCCATAATCTGGAATGTAATGGATGACTATGCAGTTTCATCACTTGATATAGAAAAATGTTTGACATGGTGAAGTTGTTGCTGCAGCATTATAATATTGGTCCCAGCTTTTTGGCCTGGCTTTGGTAACTTTTTACTCTACCCATAGCTCTGATGAAGACAAGAAAATGCAGTGGAAACTTGAGAGGTACCAGAAAAGGGGTCTCACTCTCACAACTGCTCTTTGTAATGGAGCTGCTGTCAGCCACCACCCAATAAAGTAATGCATTAATTACCAAATACTTTTTTATAAGATAATTTGATTAGCATTTTACAGGTTAACAACAAACCGTTTTCCTTGCACAGAGTAAAGACCAATATAAATAGCATCGTTAGAGTCACAGGAAGTAGGAGCGAATCCCACAATGCAGTCCCCCACTTAAACCGTAGGTGCAGTAAATAAAAGCTAGATTGCCAGTTTGTGGTAGTCCCACATTCTCTTCTATACCTTATCATACTTGGGGGGGGGGGGACCTCATAGATTGTTTCTTTAATTTTGCTGCACAAATCCATCCCTTTAATCCATACCTCCAGCGATGGGGCTGGTGGAGAGGTCCAAACTTTAAGCGATATCACATTTGGCTAGTAGGGTACCCAGACCCACCAGGAAACTATCTCCCCTAAGCCCACCCAAGTCATCTAAAATCCCAAGCAAAGCAATTCTTGTATCAAGATTTGTAGGCATACCTTCCACAGCAGACAACAGGGTTAAAGCAGCAGACCACCATTTCTATATCACAGGAAGGTACCACACAATGTGAAAGAAGTCTCCTCTAGGGTTTTTACATCTACGACATGCCGGGCAATTCGTCAGGCCTGTCCGCCACTGGCAAAGAGGGGTCATGTAAGCTTGGTGGAAATATTTAAACTCAATGAAGCAGAGTCTTGCAGAAATAAGTGCAATGAGGCATGCAAGCATACGCCTTGTCCAGGGACCCTTCCTAGCCCTCCCACCTTTCTTTCAGCGGAAGCAATGAACCTGGGGAGTGTAGCACTAGGGATTTATAAATCTAGGATATGGCTCCCTTGCCCAGGTGGCCCATTAGGTTTACATTTTATAGTGGACTATATTCTGGGGGATTTTGGAGCTCATCACTGTAGGGCCTGCAGGGCATGACGGAGTTGCAATTAACAATATTTCTGGAAAGAAGGCATGTGGTATTCCGTCTGGAGTTCCTGGAAGGACCTCATGTTTTGGCTGTCCCAAACATCTCCAAGCCGTGACAGTCCAATAGATTCTCATCCTTTAAATGCCTCTAGAGAGGACACCTGAGACAGCCATCTGCCCATCAGAAGTGGGGTCCCCAAGGTAGGTATACTGTCCCATCCCAGCTGGTGGAGGACCGCCCTCCATACCCTAAAGGCCACCTGGGTAACTTCCACAATACCAGAGGGAATTGGGCCACCATACAAGATGCAGAGTACATTGTTGAGTCCTAGTAGAGCCAATTCGCCCCTGTGGGCTGGGTCGTTCCCCTCTGTGCACCAAGTCATTAATAGGAAGCAGATGGGCCACCCAATAATAAAGCCGAATGTCCGCCAAAGCCAAGCCACAGTCATACATTGTTTGGGTACATTTCTCAAAGGTCACTCAGGGTGTGCCCTCCTGCCCAGATAAATCTGCCCTCATGGCCAAAACTGAGTCAAACCATTTTTGTGGAATATTGAAGGGACAATGTTGTAGAGCTTATGATATATGGCTATTCTACCCATAGTATTGAGAGGGAGATTAAGCCAGTGTGAGCGGTCCTCTTTGGCCCTGAACATCACAAGGGTGAGATTCAGATTCCATGCTAGGTCCAGTTCCCAGGAGATGTACCCCCACTGTTGAAAACTAACCCAATGCACCGGGTTTGCCAATTGCCAGGCCTCGTCCTGGCGGTTCCCTTATATTGGAACCAACAGAGCCTTGCCCCAGTTGACTTGGAGTTCTGAGTCCTTCCCAAAGACACCACGGATTTGAACCATTCTAGGCCCCGTCTCAGCTAGTCTAAACATAAGAAGATATCATCTGCATGCAGGTCTATATGGTCCTCCATTGCCAGACCCCGGTGAAATCCATCACACTGGATCTACACCGCCAGTGGCTCAATGATGAGTGTGAATAAAAGCGGGTATGAAGAGGTCCCAATAGGACACTGTTAACCTGCACTCAGGCCCAAGCTCCTGTGTAGAGGACCCTCACATATGCCCAGAACTGAGGGCCGAAGCCTATACCAGCAAGCACCTCATCTAAGTAGGCCCATTTCACTGTATCAAAAGCATTTTCTAAGTCTAATTAAAGGAGAGCTGCGGGGCCACCAAGAGCTCTGATATGGGACAGTGCTATGTGCATGCAATGGATACAGTGTCTATTACTTTGTCGGGATATAAACCCACATTGGTCTGGGTGGACCAGGATGTGGCGGACCTTGAGCAATTGATTGGCTAAGATTGTGGTATATAATTAAACCTTGCAGTTGATGAGGGGTATGGACCAAAAAGAAGTGCAGTTGATCAGGGCATGACCTGGTTTGGGTAGAACCACAACTGTGGTTTGGTCAATCTCCAGGGAGAAGTGGCCATGAGATATTGCCTTGGCATATAGCTTATGAAAAGGCATGATCAAGTCAGAGCTCAGCCTGCAATAAAACTCGACCAGGAATCCGCCAGGTCCCTGAGTTTTCTCAGAATTAAGATCCACCAGTGTCTCCCCAGTGTCAACAGTGGTGATAGTTTGGTCTAAGGCCATCTTGTCCTGAGGAGAAAGATGGGCAATGGAAGCTCCTCCACCAGGATGGTTGTCGCGGGGCCCTCAGGACATGGTCTATTGGCATAAAGCTCCTTATAGTATTGCGCAAAAACATCAGAAATCCCTTTCTGATCCTCCACCCACATCCCAAAGCTCCCCACTACATGGGATATCACCCTGTTCCCTGCTTGGTGAGTAGCAAGCCAATGCAGCAACTTACTTTGCTTGTCACCCCATTCGTAAACCTTGGGCATGGACGCCATCCAACATTTGCGCGCTTCGTCCAGACATAGTTGGAACAACAAAGCCTTACCTATTTCTGCTTGACATCTCTCTAGGGCTGTCCCTACATCAGTATTCAATAACAAGGTTTCGAGCTCAACCTTCCAATGATGTTTTTTTGTGGTCGGGCCACCAGATAAAGTAGCGGCCAGCACTCCACATGTAAGCCTTACCCGTCTCCCATAAAGTTGTGGCAGAATCCACAGAGTCCACAGAGCCCCATTAGTCTCAAGAAAGGCTTGGAATGCAACAGATAAGTGTTCCGTGAACTTTTCATCCTGAAGCAACCAGGCATTAAGACGCCAAATAGGGCATGCACCACCAGGGGGACAAGTCAAACCAAAGCATAACCGGTGCATGATCCAATATGCCCTGTGACAGGATCTCGGAACCTGAGCTATGAAGAAGGTCATACTTTGGCAAACACTGGTAGTCTATGCGAGCAAGGGAGGCATGAGTGGCTGAGGCATGTGTAAAGCTCAAGTCAGCAGGATGCCATAACCACCATGAGTCACTGATGTGGAGTCCCCTTGTCCAGTCTTTCAGGCCCGTGTACATCTGGGGATAAGACTCTCAGGCTCAAACCAGTCATGTGAGTTAATAATGTAATTGAGGTCACCCCCATATAATCATCATGACCTGTTAAAGGGCAGCCACCAAATCTCCATTTATATTTAGATGCATGCAAGGGGGGGGCATAAATCCATAAGATGTTGTATATAACTTCCAACCAGCATTCCATTAAGAGGTATCTACCTAGGGTTTCTCGTGTGACCTTGATAATTGCCATCGGGAAAGAACTGTGGAGGAGGATGGTGACTCCCCTGGAGCCCCAAGTGTGCCCTGCATGATAAACCCTGTTGTAACCCTTGAGGGCTAGAAAGTGACAATTGGTACCTAGGAGGTGTTTCTCCTGCATCATTACTACCTGTGGAGAGTAACGGTGAAGAAGCTGAAATACAGCCCGCTCTTAATGCGGTCTAATAGGCCATTACCATTCCATGTTAAAACCGTAAATACTTGACTCATGCCTTGGCTTAGAAAAAGGTGATAGTCCACTCATGCAGGTTGTAGGAGAGCCAGTGAAGGCGGTGGAGGGGAGATGAGCAGCAAGGACTGTCAGCCATAGTAGGTTGTAATATCTGTGATCCTACAATCATATGGGAGGCAAAAAATCACAATGCAAACAGAACCAAAATGTTGAACATTCCCCAAACCCCCTAACGCTCCCCACTCTATACTTCCCACTTGCATCTGTCATCCATTCCCAACAAAGAACAAGTATTATGGTGGGGGAGATGATTCTAAGTAGACGAAATAGTCCCCCTACCGGTGTCCCAAGGACTACAGTCAACCAAATTTGTGTAGGATACAATGGTGCTAGTGTGCAAACAAACATTTGTGTTAGAGCCTACACCGGTCAACCAGAATTTTCATTAGTGTTAGGATCAGAGACTGAGTGTTTGTCTGGTGTGACAACCATTATCAGTTGACCTCCTTCCCCTTCGGAGTCAGTAGCAGCATTCATATTGAAGTGGCCTGTGTGGCGACGACATGAACATTTTCATTGGCTTTGACACTTTGGTTTCCCGCTTGGATGTTGGTCATCTGTTTGGGGAAGGTCGGAAGAACCCCAGGGGAGAGGAGAGTTAGTGGTGAGGAAACACTGCTCTGTGAGTCAGGTCAAGGCCTCCTTAGGGGATTCAAAGAAGATCATTTTGGATTGATGTATGATTCTGAGTTTTGCGGGATAAAGGAGCATGTAAGAGAGATGCTTAGATTGCAGCTTAGCCTTGACCTGGTCAAAAGATTTGAGCTGAGCATGAACTAGGCGAGTGTAGTCTGGAAAGAACAATATTCAACCCACTTGGAATTTAAGGTAAGTCATTTGTCGAGTCCCCTGCAAGACTGCATCACGATCTCTGTAGTTCAGAAAGCAGGTAATCAGAGGGTGTGGTGGGACCCGGGAGGGGGCTTTGTGGCCAGTGATCGATGTGCCTGTTCGAGAACAAAGAAGGAGGAGAGTTCCTTTAGTTTTTAGTAAGTGGGGATCCATTGTTCAAGGAAACTCTCAGGAGGCTGGCCCTTTGACCCCTCTGGAAAGTGAATAAACAAAGGTTGTTGCGCTGTGCTCTGTTTTCAGTGTCTTCTGTCCAGTCTTGGAGGACAGCATTGTGGGACAGCTATGCATCCTCAGAGGAACGATGCTTGACAGTATCTTCTAGGGTGGAAATCCTAATCTCTGCCTCTGAGACCCTTTCAACAGGTTGGCAAAGGTCCTGTCGCTGTAGAGAAATGTCTGTTCGTACCTCACCAATTTTGGTTTTCAGTAGTAGTTTAGAATTGTTTATTGCTTGGAAGATAATAGACATGTTATTTTCAAGTGAGGGGCCCACGTACCAGTCCCTGTGGCACCCTAAAATTCCTGAAGGGGGCCATTTACTTGTCCATTTTGACTTGGCCTGATTGGCCCTTGTCTCAGCCCATCCTAAGTTGTTGAGTCTGTGTAACTTGCATCCGAGATGTATTGCGGTGGGCTTTGTAGTGCTATTTCCCCCCAAGGTGGTGGCAGGGGCGCAAAGTGTTCCAGTGAGTGGCATTGTAGGTCGCAACCAACCCACTTGCTCCAGGCACAGACCCTGGGCAACACAAGCAGCCGGTGCCAGTTGCTAGTTCTATTTTTTTGAAGTGGTGAATGTCCTGTCCCTTGGTTCTGGAAGGGGACCAAAGAGCACTGGATGGTGGCCCCGGGAGTCGCGGCTGAGAGCACATAGGTCACCTGATGAAGTGAAATGGAGACACCACCTATGTAGATACCTATAGCTGTCCTGGGGAAAGGCACAGACCAAGCATGTCACAAGGTGTGTTGGGGTAACTGCCCCGCACAAGGCAGGGACCCTGCAGGCCCCCCAGCCCGGTGGTCCCCCCCCAGCCCAATGGGCCCATATGGGCCAGAGCTGGAGCCTACAGGCTAGCACTGGCAAATTAAGTCAGGAGTGCCCACGGTGCTTGGCCATCCTGCTGAGCCGGCCAGCCCCCAGAAAGTCCTCAATGGCCACAGGTTTAGGGGAAGGGGATCCCGTAGTCCTGTCCCCACTCCAGTGGGCCGTTGCCGAATTAGGGGCCCCGCTCAGGGAGTCGAGCATGAATCTCCAAGCCACAGCCTCCCCATCAACAAAATGACAAACAATTGATAGGGCTGTGCACATTTGGTTTCAGTTGTAAGTTGCAGGATTCTGGAATAAGAAAGTGATTTCTTCTGTCCATTATAATGGGTCCAAATAAAAGGAAGTAAGTTTGAAGGGTCTGTCCTTCTAACTCATGAGCTTTGGGACTGCTCTCCAATAGGGCTTCTGTTAGTAGACTGAGAGTCACAATCCACTAAATTCAAATATAAAACGAAATATGGCAGTGTCAAGCTCCTTCCAAACCTGCAATGTTTAGTCAAATACACCATTCTGATGGATGTAATACAATTAAAGTTCTCAATGAGGAGAATTCATGAAAAAAGGAAGTCCTACGTGTTAGTTTGTAATCTCACATAAGGATCTAAACTAGTTTAATAAAAAAAATTAATAAAAGATGGAATGAGCTGTTGCCACTTGTTAGAAATTGGGTTTTTGGTTGGCAGTCAGGTTGCCCTCTCTCCAAGCAAGAACCCTCACTCTAGTCAGGGTAAGTCACACACAATCCAAAATCAGCATGTGCTCACCCTCCGGTAGCTTGGCACGAGCAGTCAGGCTTAACTTAGAAGGCAATGTGTAAAGCATTTGTGCAATAAATCATACAACACCATAGCATAACACCACAAAAATACACCACACAGTGTTTAGAAAAATATATAATATTTATCTGGGTATCTTCAGGTCAAAACGATCAAAGTTGCAATATGAATTTGTAAAGATATCACTGAAAAGTGATATAAAGTGTCTTAAGTCTTTAGAAAGTAAACAGAGTCTCTTTCAAACACAAAGTACCTGGTTTCTGGTGGGAAATCTCCTCAGAGGGCCACAAAGGAAGAGATGCGTGGAAAAAGGGTGTGTGCGTCGATTTCTCCCCAGCACACACGGACTTGCGTCGTTATTTTCCACGCGGGGAAGTCGAGCGTCGTTTTCCGGCGCGCGGACAGTCTCTTTCTGTGGGTCGCGGGGATTACCAGATGTCCCGGGTCTGTGCGTGGATTTTCCTGCTTGTTTTCCGGTTGCGCGTCGTTCTGCGGGGCTGTGCGTCGAAGTTTCGATCTCACGGCAGGCGTCGCGTCGATTTCTCCTGCGGAGTCCGGCGGCGTTGTCCTTGCGAGGCTGTGCATCAAAGTTTTAATCTCACGGCAGGCGTCGCATCGATTTCTCCTGCGGAGTCGGGCGGCGTTGTCCTTGCGAGGCCGTGCGTCAAAGTTTTAATCTCACGGCAGGCGTCGCGTCGATTTCTCCCGGGAAGTCGGGCGGCGTTGTCCTTGCGAGGCCGTGCGTCAAAGTTTCGGTCGTCCCGAAGGCGTCGCGTTGATCAGCGTCGGTGTGCGGCGTTTTTCTTGCCGCGGAACAAGCTGTGCATCGAAAAGTTCGGCGCACGGAGCGTCCAAGAGGAAGAGTGAAGTCTTTTTGGTCCTGAGACATCAGGGAACAGGAGGCAAGCTCTATCCAAGCCCTTGGAGAGCACTTTTACAGCCAGGCAAGAGTTCAGCAAGGCAGCAGGCCAACAGCAAGGCAGCAGTCCTTTGTAGAAAAGCAGACAGGTGAGTCCTTTGAGCAGCCAGGCAGTTCTTCTTGGCAGGATGTAGTTTCTGGTTCAGGTTTCTTCTCCAGCAAGTGTCTGATGAGGTAGGGCAGAGGCCCTGTTTTATACTAAGTTGTGCCTTTGAAGTGGGGGTGACTTCAAAGAGTCTCCAAGAAATGCACCAAGCCCCCTTTCTGTTCAATCCTGTCTGCCAGAGTCCCAGTAGGGGGTGTGGCAGTCCTTTGTGTGAGGGCAGGCCCTCCACCCTCCCAGCCCAGGAAGACCCATTCAAAATGCAGATGTATGCAAGTGAGGCTGAGTACCCTGTGTTTGGGGTGTGTCTGAGTGAATGCACAAGGAGCTGTCAACTAAACCTAGCCAGACGTGGATTGAAGGGCACAACAAGATTTTAGTGCAAAGAAATGCTCACTTTCTAAAAGTGGCATTTCTAGAATAGTAATATTAAATCCGACTTCACCAGTCAGCAGGATTTTGTATTACCATTCTGGCCATACTAAATATGACCTTCCTGCTCCTTTCAGATCAGCAGCTGCCACTTCAACAGTGTATGAGGGCAGCCCCAATGTTAGCCTATGAAAGGAGCAGGCCTCACAGTAATGTAAAAACGAATTTAGGAGTTTTACACTACCAGGACATATAACTACACAGGTACATGTCCTGCCTTTTACCTACACAGCACCCTGCTCTAGGGGTTACCTAGGGCAACATTAGGGATGACTTATATGTAGTAAAAGGGGAGTTCTAGGCTTGGCAAGTACTTTTAAATGCCAAGTCGAAGTGGCAGTGAAACTGCACACACAGGCCTTGCAATGGCAGGCCTGAGACAGGGTTAAGGGGCTACTGAGGTGGGTGGCACAACCAGTGCTGCAGGCCCACTAGTAGCATTTAATCTACCTGCCCTAGGCACATGTAGTGCACTCTACCAGGGACTTACAAGTAAATTAAATAGTCAATCATGGATAAACCAATCAGTAGTACAATTTACCCAGAGAGCATATGCACTTTAGCACTGGTTAGCAGTGGTAAAGTGCCCAGAGGTCAAAAGTCAACAACAACAGGTCAGAAAAAATAGGAGGAAGGAGGCAAAAAGTTTGGGGATGTCCCTGTCAAAAAGCCAGGTCCAACACCACTGAACTCTGTTTTCATATTTAAATGCATATCTAGAGAAACATCAAAATGATAATTATTTTTATTATGTCATTTTAAATGTTGCGCTTCATAATGCAGGTTTGCTGTTACTATGTGATGTAAAATGCATGTGTTACTGTAGGAAATATGATTTTTCTGTGCCATCATCTCAGATTATTAGAACTCTGTGCTGTGTAACACTTGTATTCAGTTCCTCAGTGTAAATGCTATGCCCATAATATGGTACTATTAAAGTTGGTTCAACCAAAGTGGTTTATTTAATTGCCTAATAAAGCAGTTTTACATTGGCGCAGAAAGTGCACAGGTGGCAGGGAAGTTAAACGTCATATCTGGGCTGCAATGTTTATTTATATGCCCCACATGTGTGATACAAATATGTGGTTTTTAGGGAGTAAAATGTTGCTCTAGCTTAGCTGTAGTGTGAACAAACCTCAGTGACACATGGCAAGGAAGAGGGCCTGTCTCATGTAGGAAAACCTATTTATATGTGTTAGATAAGTCACACTTAAGGAGTGCCTTGGAAGATACAGGACTGGGTGGTTAATATGTAAACATGTAGCATGCACCACATTGGGAAACAAATTCCTTCATAGTGAACAATTGTCCAAAATCTGTTTTAAATGTACTGGTAAAGTTGAACAAGCCTAGCTATATGTGTAAGCATTAGTTAATATTGCAGCCTGGGAAAATTCTATAGCGATGGGTTAAGTATTCTCCACTTATTTTCAAAACTAATTCATCAGTTAAAGTATATTTTTGTAACAAAGGTGGAAAAGCACCTTTAAGAATGTGTTTCTTGTGAGGCCTGATGGAAAAACAGTTTAGAACTGGTTTACCTCCCTGCCCAGCTAGAGAAGCTCAATACTCATCCATGCTGGGCTACCAATGGCCCTTCTTCAGAGGACTATGGGTAGGCTGATGGGCACATGAAGACAGATGTGTTGTCAAATAAAAATAACCAGCTAGAAGAAAGAAATGGGAGCAGATAAGTAAAACTATAACAGTCTTAGGAGTCTGGAAAAACCAGGAGATGTACTACTGACAGCTGGAACCACCAGTGACGTTGCAATCCCCCTGATTGTAGTACCAAAGATGGATTTATACTGCTGCTTTCTTCTGTGACTTTGAAGACGTGGCCCTCCCATACTGCAAAATTCCCCATGTTGCAAATAATGTTGACTGGAATACTCACCAGAGACTTATCTTCCATAGTTGCAATTCTTGGAAACACTGTGGAGAACCTGATATAAGGAACAAATGTTTTCCTAGCCTCACATCATAAACCATCTTCCACTGGTAAAAACCCTGACATCAGGGCAGGCAGGCTGATGTTTTCTTTGAAGTCTTAAATCAAGGAAGCAAGATCTGATTTGGAGAAATCAGGTTGACATGAGAGGTATTTCCCATTCTTGGTTCAAACTACCATCTTGGAAATACCCAGAATGCTGTGGAAAGGGGGTTCATCAGCCTTCTAGAAACCTCAACCTCAGTTTTGAAACCCCTGCTCAAGAGAAAGGACTTTGTAAGGGTGAACCATAGAAAACAATGGCGACATCCTTGTACTTCTGGAGAATCTGTCTCCAGAACCAGTGTCACTGGTTTCTCACATCCCTCTTGTCAGCAGTAGAGAGTGGACTTGGTAGAGTTCCTGAAGGAATGAGTACCCTTGAATATGTGTAGACTGGCCCTGTTGGGCGTATACACTAAGGAGTGCCCAGTGTCCTCTAAATACTCAAGCACCCTTGGATTGGGGGAAAGCTTGAGTTGCTTGAGGAATGCAGGCAGTTTGAATGGCTTGTATAGAGGAACTAGCAGTGCAGCTGCCAGTAAGATACCAGAAAAGAAGACTGCCATGGCTGGATGTGAGGGCATGTCCCAAGCCTGTGCTGGCCACTGCTGCTGAAAGACAGAAGAAGCAGTGCCCTGAGGATTTATAAAGCACCCTAAGACCATTGGAAAACACATGAAAAACATTCAGAGGCTAGAAGACCCTAAACTTACACTTAATGTGACATCAAAAGGCTACCAGTACCCTAATAATATGTGCCTAGGCTCTTGCTGTGCACACAAGCACCCTTGGAGTGATGAAAATGCTTGAAATGCTTGGGGAGTGCAGGTATGGTGAGTTCTCTGCCTTAAGGACCTTAGGGTGCTGCTGTAAGGAACAGGAATATCCCAGGCATAGAAACCTCAACAGCTGTATAGAAGGGTATTTTCGAAGCCCCTACAAGCCATTGCTGCTGATCCACAGAAGCAGAAGAAGGCCTGCTTAAAGAAACCTAACACCATCAGCAGTGTTCATAAACATATTTAGAGGTAGGAGGCTCTAATCGCTCTTATCTAATGCCCTGTGTGACTGGAAGAGGCTACCAGGAGCAAAGAGCAACAAACCATATGTGATTTAGAACCACTGCTGGCATTCTGTGATTGGGGGCATCCTCGGCATCAAGGAAATCCAAGACTAGATTTCCTTTTTTAACCTTCTGAGTTCATAAGGCATTGGGGCCCCACTGTGGACCAGCCTATCTGAGTGCCATTGCACCATTTTGTTTGTAAATGCCACCCTTTGAGGTGGGACCATCCATCCTCTCGCTAAGTCCCCGAATAAGCAGGAGGCTTCACCAGGTATGTAGTACCACAGCGCTTTATCTGACACCTCAAAGAGAGATGGGACCATTCATCCTCTCACTGAGTCACCAATTAAGCAGGGGGCTTCACCAGGCATGTAGTACAGCAGCATTTTACCTGATGCCTTGCTCCTGAAGCTGAAAGCACAGGAGCTTGAGACTGGCAGGAAGAAAGGCAGAAGATCACTTCACCTGCTGACATATAAGGAAACAATGTGAGGTAGATGTGGAGCCAGTCTAGACCACATGGGCTTTGGGGCTCCTATGCCTTCTTTAGTGATTCTTGCGTGGTCGACCCACGAAGAAGTGAACACTCTATTGTACAAGTTGAAGTCTTAGAAGTCACTTTAATTGGAAAGAAAAAGAAAACCTTCAGCCTTCTTGACCACACCAAAGGGCTCTCCTACAAGCGATAGCTTGCCCTATAAGCTCCTGCAAAGTGCTTAGAAATATACATATTTAGCACACTAGTTGCACCATCCCAAGTGTTCTTGGAGGTTGAGAGGCCTGCCCGGAGAATGAAAGACCCAGATCAGTACCCCTATTTGGATTTAAACAAACACAACACTCTAAGTCTCTCAGGGCCCATCGACAAAAACCATGGGTGATGTTTAAGCATTTTTTAGCACTCCCTAAATTGAGCTTTTGTTTGAAATCTGATAGCAAATGTTTCTGTATTTATGGGTCTTTTGTGATTATTAGGCAACCTGTTAAGGGTAGAAATAAGATCTTCAAGAAATACTCACTGTTTTGGTTATGTAGATTTGTTTATGCTGAAAGTCCAAGGTATGTGGCCAAAAATGCCTGTTTTTAATGATCACCCTCATTTTGTTTGGAGTGACGCTGTTGGTTTTTAGATTCTGTACACAGGGACCCTGTTAACCAGGCCTCAGTGCATGTTCTCTGACACTAAATACTTTAGCTGGTTATTATCTCTGATTTGCATATTTAACTTACCTACCAGTTCTCAATGTTTCTGGTGGAATGCAACGCTTATTGTGCCACCACAAAACTGACTGTGTAATTCATGGCTCTAGGCCTGCCACAACAGCCTAGCTGGGCAGTTTTAAAACTGCTGTTTTGACCTGTCAAAATCACTTCTTTGCTAAGCCTAAACCTTCTTTATAAATAGTAGTATATCACCCTTAACATAGGCCTTAACAGCCATAAGGCATGGTGCATACTGTTTAAAAGTAGGACATGTGTATTTAATGGTTTTACATGCCCTTACTGTGAGAAGGGCTAAACCCTTGGTTTTCACTGTAGCAAGGCTGGCTATGTCATAGAAAGCACTAGGTTTCTTTATTACACTTAGTAAAGTTAACTTCAGATTGGCACTAGCTCAAGAAATACTTCAAGCAATAATTTTTGTAGAAAAAGTCCAATATAATGCTAAAGTCGATTTTTGCCTAACTTTCTCTGAAACAGTGGCTTTAGAAAGTAACTATTTTCCTTCCTAAAGCCTCTGGTAGCCTTTTCCAAGTTAATCCCCATCTATCACCTGCAGCCTGCTGGACCCCTGCAAGGAGGTTTGAATGGCTCCTAGGAAAGGGGACAGAAGGTCTATGTATGGGGGGAGGTGTGAATGCCTACTGACAGGATGGCATGGGGTATATGCCCACCAACTGCACACTCTTCAAAGGGGTATTGCCTGTCACAGGCAGATGAAGCTCAAACATAGTCCAGGTAGTCAGGAAGGCACCAACCCCAGTGAGCAAAAAACCTGTTAGCCTGGTTTGCAGGGATTGTTTCTCATATCCTTTAACACAGCTCAGGGGTGTGCCTAGAGCTAGGACCCAGGGGATCAAAGTTTCTGCTATGTTGGATTTTGGCAGAACCGTGTACTGTGGGATAATTTGGGGCACAACATCCAACGATGTCAAAGGGTTACCCCACCTGACTTTTTTCCTACTGGTCAAGGAGCCATTCACTTGCAAGCTAGTTATGAATTTGGTACCCCTGGGTAACTTCTCCAGGACATATATTGGCCTGTGGAATACAGATGAAGGAATGCACCTGCTGTTGAACTTGTTGAGAGAGACCACAAGGGCTGGACTTACTCCCACTTGCACCCAGTAAAAAGAATTGGGCTTTAAAGGTCAGTTGGCTGACCTCTTGTTAAACTACAGAGTCACAAATGCTGCAAGAAGTCTACTTTTCCAAGAGCTCAGCTGACAAATTCCAACTGGATATTCCCTGGACTCTGTTGGTGGCTTCTGGGAGAGTAAATCCCGATTTCCAAGAAGTGCCAACAAGGACCTGGACCCTTGGCTAATATCAGAGTGTACTCCTGTGACCCTAAAACCTGCAAAACTAGACGGTGAAAACTTTTCCTCCAGAGAACAGCAGAGATCACGACCTGCACCAAAGCCGCTGGTGTTGAATTACTGGCAGCATCAAACCCACCTGTTTCTCATGCTGAAAGAATTTTGACTGCCAAAAGCATTTCTAAATCCAAAATTAGTGGAGCTTAACTGAGGTGGACACCCAACTGCTTGTGAAATGTTTTTATTATTGATGAACATGTGTTCTGCTGTCGACTCTGCGGTGATACTTTTGAAAAAGTTAGTAGGCATAACTTTCTAGTACTGCATCTCGAATCTTTGCTTGGGCATAATGAAATACTATATGGTTTAGAGATTAGGGTTTGCTGTGTGCCAACTTTTAAACGTACCTCCGGAATATGGCGTCTATTCGGGGTCTAAGGGATTTGTTGGCCTTTGTGACCTTTCCATAATGTGCGCCTCCTGTATTTTGTGTGTTCCTTTAGAATATGTTTCCGTTGATTTTTCCACCACCCATCTTGTTACATGTTTGTAATTTTGTGCATAGTATTTAGTTTGGTGTGCATTGGAATAGTTTGCTTTTTTTAAAAGAAAAATGTTTTGACTGGGCATATATTTATCAAGTGTTGTCTATTTAGTGCCTGAGTTACACGCCTTTGAATGCTGTGGTTTGCTACCCTAAAAGTCAAGTGCTAAAAAGGGTACTTATGACCTAGTTTATGGATCTACAGTACAAAACCCCAGCACACCTTAAGAGAAAGACCAAGGCTGTCACAATGGGGGCCCAGTAATTTCAGACTGCCCTGGGATTCCTAACGCAGATTTTTCAAATTTCTTTAAAACTTCGAAGCATTGGTAATAATGGTAACTTTCAGATCAAAGTTCAAACAGGTGAATAAAGTGTATGCCCAGAACAAAGGTGTAGTCTATGATAAAACAGGAACATCATTGCAATCTGGCATAATAAGGTGATTCTTTAAGGAAACGTCAATTCAGATGTCTTCCTACCCAGAGGTTTAATCAGTCTAATTTACTTTCATCGTGGTCTCAGTGTTGCTTTCATAAAACTGGTTTTGAAATACCCCAGACCAGATTTTGTTCACGGGATGTGGCTGGTCTACCTAAATCATTTCGCATTCCGACATTTAAAGGACCAAGAATGTAAAAAAAAATGCTTCCCTAAAAAGTGTCTGTAATTGCCCTCAGACTATCTTCAATACCAATACTCACGGCACTGACACGCTGATTTCGTGACAGTACTTAACAATTCAACAGTTATTCTTCAAATACATTCTTCTTGGAGCCTACTAGGGCAAGGAATGTATAATAAATGTATAAGAATGAATACTAATTAGAGCATTGTGAATCAATTCCAACGAACAGAAGGCAACAAAGCCCTATTCAAACATCCACAACGATTCTGTACAAAAGGTCTAACAAAATAAACGTAACCTTGCAATGAAAAAGCTCAAGGTCCTACAATTCTTGAAGTGTAATAAAAGAAAACTGATTTATAAAGCTTATAAAATATGGGCACTGAGCATGCCTCGAAACCCTAGGAAACATTGCCTGATGCTGCCTGTGCAACTTAGTGACAGTGTGCAGTAAATGTTCCTCATTCTCCAGTTTGCTGCATGGTATACTCATCAACCTCCTCTGTACTACAGCATGAATTTTTCATGTTACTATTGACCATGGAACTCAATTACTTTGTCTGCTCCTCTACTCCTGTCTTATTTCAGAAAACTCCATTCGTATTTAATGGTAACATGCTGAATCCCAAATAGATCATTAGATTCCTAATATTCAGGTTATCCACCAGTCTCCTCTATTTCTTTGCCCCATTTGCAAACATGAAAGGACATTATGCTTCAAATGAAGGTTTTATAAGTTCTCAGATTTATATTCTTCTTTGCTCTTGAGCATTATATCTGACAAATTTCCTGTTTTATTGTCCTTAAGATGTTTTCAGGATAAAAGTACCATCCTGCTCGCCCTCGCCACTCGAGTTCTTCATAGAATGATCTATCTATCTATCTATCTATCTATCTATCTATCTATCTATCTATCTATCTATCTATCTATCTATCTATCGCTCTCAGTTCAAGGTGTGAAATTATGGCTTTGACCCCTTGGAAGGCTGGTGTTCGACCCCACATGGGGGATTCAGCAACTCCCTATAATGTAGGCAACACAAATCTATCATTGAATTGCAGACAGAAAAGACGGCACATCAACTAAGGATTTCAGTGAGGGTTTATTTCATAGCAAGCAGTCCGACACTCAAAACAAGGTCGACGGATTTCGGTAGGGGCACCTTGATCACAACCAAGTTTGTTACTTTGCATTTGCCATTTTGTAGGAAGAATGAAGTGAAACCAAGCATTAAGCATGGGCGGACTTCAAATCACTGTTCATATATTTGGACAAGCCTTGCGGTCATCATTTTGTAGACTGAAGAAGTCACATACATAAGTATTCAGTGATATTCAGATGATTATTTTATGCCAATGTTGCCTCCCATAAATGTCATAAAAAAGTGAACTCTATGGCAACATCATCTCACTACTTTTCCCATGCCAGTAAAACGATTAACAAAATCACCTCCACCAAGTGCATACCAATAAAGTGAACAATATATCCACTGCGCCCAATAAACATTATATGAATATTTGAAATCCATTAGAGCATTTAGAACATGAAATTCATTGTGAATAGACATCCAAGTCAGAGAATTCAGTATCACTCATTGTTCAACACATATTCTGATATTAGTAATTTCAGGCTCTTTTAGTCCCTTGAACTCTCACTTGAATGTTCATTTCATGGTGCTTTGTGTCGAGCTAAGTTGGCATCTGTGCCCCATTGTAGATATCATACAAATTGCACCAGATTGATACCATGGTGTTTATGGTAAGCCCCACATGGACATCCAAATCCCATTAGTGGGTGTCATAGAAATGATACCAGTTTTAGTCAAAATGTTGGTAAATTAATTTCAAGATATTTGATTAAGCATTTGATTAAGCATACAGTGCCACTTACAGAGTACAAATCAAAAACTAAACATTTGAAAACTGATGGTTAAGTTTAAGCAGAAAACATAATATCACACTGATTCTGAAATAATCAGTACTCTAGTCTCCAAGGAAGTATGCAAACTCTTCACTAAAGTTTAGACCAGGTGTCTCCAACGAGTAACTCATGAGCTACTGGTAGCTCTCCATCTACCTGTAAGCAGCTCTTCTATGCTCAGTCCAGCCTACAAATGTAGAAGTGTTTACTAGGTTGAATTAATGTTTGTACTCTAAAACAAAAATGCACATATATGAGATGAAAATGTGTGTATTTTCAGAACTCATAAGCTTATGTTTGGAGAAAAACCAGTGAAATTCCAAAATGTATTTGAAGCTATTGCTTAAGTGATAAATGGCACTGGAGAGACTTATTACTTATATTGTAATTTTGGTGCCAACGAGATTGCAGTTATATCTGTTATGCATTACCTATGAGGAGGCATTCCAAATTGATAATGCTTTTTTACTTTACTACGGGCAACCCTGCCAGATGCACTGATATGATCACTGCTGACAATCTTGGATGGGGTGGTCAATGTTATATCACTAATTTTAGTAGTTTGCAGTGATGTTCATTGAACATAATTAGTTTAAATAGTTTAAATCATTCAGACTGCTATTATGATACCTATGGAAATGTGGGCTACTGGATAAGTTACATCACCATAACATAATTATAAATATAAGTATAACTATAACTGCTGAATTTCCATGGTTTCATGTGAGTAAAACGTGAACCTAACTAGTATGTCCCTGTAACCTTTGTTTTTTTCAGTGAACAAATAAATAAACATATTTAATATAATATATATATAAGTCATGCTTTGAACTCAAGAAACCCACGTAAATTCACCAGTTGCATTTAGCAGAGCTAACTGTACCTTGGGCCCCCACCATGCACTTCTTATGACCTCACCTATTATATCACTTATGACATGCTCTACAACATCATTTATGACATCACTGATTACATCTCAAATGACATTACTTAACAAAAACAGATCTTTTTATGACAGATAACTATATTGTTACTTTAACATTTGTTTTTTTTCTATTTCTTTTTTACATAAAGTAATATTTTAATACCATACTTATTACCAACCCCCCACTGCGCGGTGCGCAAAGAGAGGTTCAACCCAGGGCAGCAAATCCCCCAAAGGCAGCCAACCGCACGCTGCGCATGACCCCCAGCCTTGCATTTAGGGGGTTGGGCACAGGGCCTGTGGCCAGGCCCTCTGGCCAACCCTCTTGGAGGCTACAAACCCTACTGCCTACCACATGTTTTGCATGGCCTTTTGTTCCATGCGGCGTGGCATTGCTTGCAGGGCCTGGCTTACAGACAGGTTCGGCTTTCAACTCCTCACAGGCAGCCAACTTTACATCACACATGGCGCTTTACTTGTGCATAGCTTAGGGTTAGCTGCAGGTACTTCCTTGGTGCTAGTCCCTGCCTCCAAGTTCCCACAGGCAGCCAACCCATGCTGCAGACAGCCTTTTGCCGTGTGCAGTGGAGGTTGGCCACAGGACTTGGCCTGCCTCCAGGCCCTGTGGCCAAACCCTCAGCAGGCTGCCAACCCCACAACATGCAGAGCCTTTGATGTTCACAGTATAAGGTTGACCACTGTGTCTCGGGGGCCCAATTTCTTAGGGCCAAAAACGTATATATTAAGGGAAAAGGGGCATGCAGCCCCTCCCTGACCCTTAATGAGGAGAGAGAGAGAGAAAGGTGGAACTGATTTATCTCTAAATTCTTTCAGTAGTGTACCAACTAATTTCCGTCAAAAGTGGCAACTATAAGCATTAGTCTTTCATAATGTCATTGTCCCATTTTAATTGTTCATTCAATTAGAAGCACAGATGTGTGAAACCATGTACTGTTTACCTTTACTGGCTTAGTTTTTTTCCAGTTATGTCTTAGACCCAGATGCATTCCTTTAAATTGTGTCCATTTAAATGTAATCCTCGAGTATCCAAGTAGACCTATAGAATATAGTCATTTTCCTGAAGGCATTGTTGTCTAGAAATGTCAAAATGTAATGTTTTCTCCTCCCTTTTAATATGCTGTGAGAAATAATTCTTTTCTCTGTACTACACATTTGTTTTCTTTTCTGCCACTGTCGTACCCCCTCTGCCTCTGTTTCACTGACTTTCCCATTCACATTGCTTGACTTTTTTGCCATTTAAATTCCCCTAGGTCACTGCACCATCAACCTGCCTAGTAGTACTCTCTGAAGCACAGGCCACTGTCTCTTTCGCTCCTCTGTCTCAACCTCTCTCACTTTTGCTCTCTCTCACATTCTGTGAAAAGAATACAAACAAACAGGGAGGTATTATTTACATACAGTATTGCCAAAGCTTTACATAACTTGTTTCCTTATGGAGTAAATTAGAATTAGGGTACAGCATGTACACTCTACCTATGACGAATAACAAACTGAGTAGCTACTAACTCAACTCTCTAGTAAGCCCATGTGGGGTCTGGTGTGCAACACAAAATGCTATACAAATGCTGCAGTACAAAATAAGGCAATTGAGGTAAATCCTTCTTTTATGCATTGTAACCCCCGATATCTTGCCTTTTGCTAGACCCTGGTTTTGCTGATTTTACAACTCTGTGCATTTTTTAGACATGCTCACCAGTAGTAAAGTGCCTGTGCTTCCCCTTTAAACATGGTTGAATCGGCATACTCTTAAATTGTATGTTCAACTTGTCTAAAGGTTCCTAGTATATGGCACAAAAGGTACTCAGGGCCTGAGAGTTTAAGGCTACTTGTGGATTGCATTATCAATTGTGCCATCCTCTGCAGTGCCTTCAGACATTCCACTGTAACTTGACTCTAACAGTGCAAAACATGCATTGCAACCTCTCAAAATAAACCCTTTTGACAGGTAAAACCCTAATTTAAATATTAATAAATCATCAAATGACACTTGAACAGGTCCCATCTTTTGACCTCCCAGTCAGGCAGACACTAGATCCACCGGGTAGAGGGTTGACCCCAGAATTGGTTGGGAGAGACCACAAAGGAAGGGCGGCTTATTACCTTGGCTACAACTCCAATTGGGCACACACGCACTGCAAAAGAGGATAACGGTTTTAACATTTAGAATTTTTTAAGTGTAATTGTTTGCAGTGTGGTAGACAATAACTGCTGCAAAACTGGGCAGGAGTCACCCCCTCTCACAAGCTAGTGCAGGGTGTATTTGTGTCATCCTTCTGGCACCCTCTTTAGAAGACTGCTGGACCTAAGGAAGAACCACAAAACGACTGGACCTGCTGTTGGTGACCTGAGATGAGCTATGATGGACTGACATGCTCCCTTTTGTACCCAGAACAAAGAACTGGATTCCAAGGATCGATTGGCAGGCTTCCTGTTTGGCCACAAGACTACAAAAAGCTACAAAAGGCCTGTTTCCTGCAACTCCCAGCTAATCAGTACCAACTGAAGATGACCTGGACCCTTTTTGTGACCTCTGCTGGAATTAATCCTGACCCCCTGAGTGCTGTTCTGGAGGTCCTGGAACCCTTGGCAGTGTCTGTCTGAACTTCTACCACCCCTGAAAACCTATGACTTAAAAACGTTTTGGACTTGAAGACCTCCCAAGGACTGGAGCCAACCTGCCAAGGTAATCTGCCCAAGGAGTCTTGACACTGGGCTGAAGAAACAGGTTTTTCCCACTCACAGCTTCTCCACAGCAGCAAATCTGATTCAGCAGGACACACTGGCATGGATCCCTTATTGCATACAGCCTGCAGTCTTGCCCAGCTGGATTATTTTGAGCTCCAAAAAAGAAACTAAGCTCAAATGTAGAAACCTTGACCAGGCAAAGATGCCAAAAGAGTCAGACCAGCAAGAGGAAATCCCTAGGTGTGAAAGTTTTCCTGCTCAGAGCTTTTCCTGCCTAAACCAATGGCTTCACAGGATCTCATCCAACTGCTATCCAATGTTGTGGAGCCCTCCTTGAACACAGCCTGCTGCTTTGCCACACTTTAAACTAAAGGCCTGATTTGGAGTTTGGAGGAAAGGGTACTCCATCACAACTATGATTGGGCACACATTCCCCAAACCCTCAGTCTACCACTTGATTTACAGGTGGCATCTACTTCGGCTCTGTCACTGATATACTCTTCGCTGGCCCGACAGAGTACAGGCCTTCATGGTTTTGGACATTCTAACACACTCCCGAATTAGGGTGGGCAGTCCAATGGCCAGGTTTCACTCTTCCTCACTGCCTTGAAAAAGCTGGTGGTAAGGGACAGCGAAAACATTTAAATGACCCTCACATGAAGGCGGTCATTAGGTATTGATGTTTTCAAAAATAAAATACCACTTTGAGATTTGTTTTTGAATAATCACAAACAATGTAAAAGTTTGATGGGCAGTCGTCATGTTTAATAAAGTGGTCTGTCAAACTTTTAACTCATTTACAGGAACTAATATGACAGTGGTTTCTGCCAATTACTAGAGATGTCTGTAGGGCTGACAGACATCTCTAAATATGGAGGATGGTTACTCTTTCAGGTCGATGGATTTGACTTTCACTCTGATGGAACAAAGCCCACCCTCTACACTTTAAATTAGTTCCTAAGCTCTCAGGTATAGCTTGTAATAGAATTAAAACTGGTTTATCTGTCCGACCCACACTCTATCACGGTCGGCCTGATATTGCACCTAGGTCCCCATCTACCATGACCAGCTAGCACCTACCACTGTTTTGCACTATTTTTTTTACCTTAAAATCATAAAATCAGGTCTCTGGTTTTCTTTGTTGGAAATTTGTAATTTTGCCTCTTTTTATTGATAAAAATTTATTCTTCCTAATTCAGTTTGGATTTTTATGGTGTTGCTTGACAGTGCAGCTGTCACCAGTGTTTAAACACCAGCTAAAACCATTTCCCTCCCTGGCTGGCAATAATGTATGTTTCTAAGTGTGATTATCAAACCTACATATTGGACTACACAGACACAGTTTAGGGGATATGCCCTTCCCAACATATATCTACATTAGAACATTTATAATTGAGCCTATCTTTAATTTAATATGTGGACAGACTGATTGATGCTTGCATGTCTCTGCCTTTGTTAACACTGTATTTATAAGTTACTGTTTCTATAAAAGAAGAAATATTTGGGCTTTAGGGGATAGCTGTGCTCATAAAAAAAACTATTTTGAAATCCCTGGAAATCAAAATATCGTTAAAATATTTGAGTGTTTTAAATGTAATTTCTGGATGATTTGCAGTATATTAGTATCATCCAAGAGGTGTCAATTCACCCGTTAAATCTTCCTATCTTGCTACACCTCTGTAAAAAACACATATTTAAGGAACAATAGTTTCCAGGGTTTCATTTTGTGCTATTCATTTTTCTCTTTGAAAGGCATCAGTCAGGTAGATCCCAAGGACTATATCATCAAGAAGTAAAATATATAAAGTATACCCACTAACTGAGGTATGAAGAACTACATGTATTTTATTGACATATGCAGTTTCAGTACCAAAAACTAAGTGCAGACATATTAGTGACTAGTGAAGGAGTGATCTGGAAAAGAACAAAGTGCACTTGTAATAAAAAACATTTTTTTTATAAAGAGATTTTTATTGTTTTAAGAGAATAAAACATAACATCATATACAAATGTTAAAACAAAAATAATACAATACAATAAGTTGCTTCTTATCAATATACATTGAATGGTGAATACTTTAGGTACTTGGTTTGGTTTGGTTTTGGTCAACCCGGTCTATCTGAAAGCCTAATACATGATGTCTGTATCTCCCACTGGCAGGAAGTGGGTTAGTCCCGGACCCCAGGTGACTGCAAACACAAGGATAAGGGACAGGTCGGGGTGCGGGCCCACTTCTGGGGCGAGTGCTTCAATCGCGCGCTATGCTCTATCCTGCTCTAGTCGTCTGCCAAGGCCTCCCACCTCCCCCATACTTTGTCGTATTTACTAGGACATCCCCTGACCTCGTACACCAATCTCTCTCGCTGTGCACACCAGTCCACTCTCCGTCTCCATTTATTCAGGGATGGTGCCACTCCTGTCTTCCATTCAGTCATAATGTCCCTTTTAGCAACCAAGCACGCGATTCCCATGAAAGTCCGTTCTGCTCTTCTTAGTTTTGTGTCCCCCATTACCCCTAGTAGGAACGGGAGTGGAGCCGGTGTCACTTCTGCTTGCAGGGCCCTAGAGATCTGAGTTTTGATTGCTCCCCAATAGGTGCACTTGTAATCAAATTATCACCAAAAGTTAACTGTAAAGTATTTGGGATGTGGCCAGGGAGGAGACCCGAAAGACGTGTGTCCCCTGAGCTCTGTGTTGTGATCCCACTTTATCCCCGCTTTACCTACTGAATCCTCTTTGCAATGTTTCCATGGGGAGCCCCTGGAGGCCTGCCAGGTGGGAACGGCTCTGACGTGCTGGCTGGGACTCCGGGGGACCATTAATACCAATCTCAGCACCATCCTGTGGCTGCAAAGCTGAAAGTGTTCCTTGGCCTGCAGCACCCTGGGGATGTTGGCTCAGCCGGGGGCCCTTCTGGTGAAAGAGGGTGGGCGACACTGCAACAGCTTGAGTGAGGACAAAGCTTGGTGGAGCTCTGCAGCGCTGAGGACTTTCTGGGGCGAAGGAAAGAATATGAGGGTTGTGCTTGACTGGGGTGGCCCGAGGGGTGAGGCCTGAAAACAGTTTGGCCCAGATACAGCTGTCATCAAGGGGGGCCTGTAGGGACTGCTGTACTTAGTTGGGCCTGAGCTGACTTTTGGCCTGCTTTTCACAGCATGACCCTGAATTCTGTAATGTTGAAAGCCTGATGTCCTGCTTGCTACCAGGGGGACCTTGCCTTGGCCCGTGACCCTCCATTATCACCTCCCGTCTGGCCTGCACCTTTGAGTGCCACTGAGGGCTGGTGTCTGACTAATGGGCAAGTAAACAGTTGGGTAGAGGTGGAGACCCGAAACAGCAGATCCATAGGCATTAGTTGTACTGCAGGAGGCCCCTTGCTTTGGCTAACAGCTCCCAACATTGCTATTCAGATCTCTTTGAGGAACGCCCTGCACACAAGCATCTTTCTCCAGTGTGTTGGGGGTCGGAGGTCTGTCCTGGGGTGTTGAGCCAACACCTTTCCCACATGAGGGCATGGCCTTTGTCGACCTTAACCATGAGGGGACCTCTGCAAGCTGCAAGATCGTAGTGGCAATTGGAGTGAAACCTTTGATAGTGGGGGTGCTTGGAGGGGCCTTGGGCCCTATTACTTGGTCTCTTGGAGGAGACAGGTCTGATTTCTCAAAAAGGTTGGCACCTCTTAGGGCTGCATTGGCAAAGAACTGTGCTAAGACCCCGTGCCCCTCCTCCATCAAAGACTTGCTCCAGAAGCCCAATCCCACCTGTGCACAGAGGGATGATCGAGCGGCATCAACCCAAGCTGCGGCAGATACCTCGGATGGTCAAGGACCAGCGACAAGAGAAGAGACCAACTCCTGCAGGTTGAGTTCTGCCAGGTCATTGCATCTGTCAAGACTTCACTAGGACCTTCTCCGACGTGGATTGGTCCATGCGTCAATTGGACTCTCGCCTGACTGTGATGTATTCTTCAACCACGGATCATGTAATGGAAAACATGGACTGAGCGACATGCATCGAAAAGTTGGAGAAGAGACATTAATTGCTTCAAGATCAACTAAAGTATCTAGTGAATCGCTTGAGAAGAAACAATTTTCGCACACGGGGAATAGCTGTGACTATCCCATCATCGGCACTTGAGGTGTAAGTTCAGGCCCTTTTTGGCTACCTACTCACCTCCCAGATGACCAACCAGTGCTGCTTGATTGCACTCAGATTTTTCTCCGCGTTCCAACAACAAAAGAATCTGCCACTTGATACTCTCACCAGAGTCCATTGCCTGCACGTTAAAGAAAAATGGATGCAAGCGGAATGACAGCATGAACCAATTACCTTTAGGGGAGACACCATCTCCATATATCAGGACATATCTGCCCACATGTTGGCCTGCCGCAAGGAATTCAGAGATGTCCACCATCACCTTAAGGCACACAATATCTCCTGCAGGTGGGCTTCCCACTATACCTCCACTTCAGCTTCCAGGACAAGAGAATCGCCGCCCGCATGCCAAGGGAGGCAAGGGTGGCTCTGCGTCCTCCGCAGCCGCTAGACACTGAGGCTCCCAGGACTCAACTACAATCTTGGTGATAGACCTAGGAGAAGTTTGGAAAATCAAAACATCAGGCTGAGAAAGAACAGAGACGAGCCTCTTCTGACTACAACACTCCCGCCTGATTTCCTGGAGTAGTGGCTGGGTCATGGGTTTGAGCCTACCCATTGGTGGCGAAGGGAGCCCTACATGTTTCCGCAAGCTTTGATTTACCGCAAACTTTGATTTACCATTATTGGCTCATACAATGTGTAAGTGTATGGGGGGAGCCGTGTTTTCTTTGGAGATCGCTCCTCACTTCTTGGGCTCACGGGACATATGTACTTTCCTGTAGCCTGCTACTCTTTTTAGGGGTTGCTTACAAGGTCCCTTACTATATCAGGGCCAGGTGGGGCACCCAACTTGATTTTCTTCTTCTTCTTGTACAGTTGCCTGTTTTTAATTTCAAAGTTTATTTCACAATACTCAACACAGTCATGGGGTATTCTAAAGTAAGGTATGGAGGGGGAAATACACCTGCCTTAGGCACCTTTCCTGGAAAGGGCAATAGTTTTGTGAATGCAGTTTTGTGACGCAAGATGAATGTCACCCTTTTACAGTAGACACACCTGCTTAGTGAAGACACTCAGCACCTACACTCTCACTGGTACCCCACGCAATTTCACTCTTCTTACACTACTAAAACATGGGAGTGGCAATAATCCTCTGATGTGGCCTTATGTTTAAAGTTGACAGTACGCATAGCGATAGTGAAGGGCGCTTGGTGGGAATGGGAGGGATCCTGGGGACCGCCCTTATTTTCATTTTCTCTATTTATGGGCCTAACAATGTGCGTGAGGCCTTCTATGCTGACCTCTTCCCGAGTGTCTCCTAGGTGACCTCCTCCTTGGCAAGGATCTAAATGTCTACCTTGACCCTAGCTGCAATCGATCTCACTCCCAGCAGGGAGATCCCTCCCTGCTTGAAGCCCTAATCCAGGGCCTTCTTGACCTTTTGTTAGTCTATGCTTGGCACCATCTACACTCACATAAACCGGACTACACATTCAATACCAATATACACAAGATCTACTCCCATATAGATCAGTTTTTAGTTGCTCAATCGCTACTTCCTTGCTTGATTGACTCCACAATTGAAGTCAAATTCCTGTCCGATCATTCCCCTCTGAGTTTGAATATAGTTGGATATAGGCCTGGGTGCACCTCAGCCCCCGTTTCCCAAACCCTGGGTCATGAGTGTGGTAGCCTTCTGAAATCCGACCCATCGTGACCGCATCAAAGATGCAATCAAACAGTATTTCACAGACAATGACAATTTCAGTGTGACCCCAGTGGCCATATGAGACACAGCGAAAGTGGTCATTAGGAGGGGAACTCTTGTCGCACACTGCAGCGTTCGAACAAGCAGCCAAGCTCCATAATCCTGAGCTCAAAACTCAACATCAGCAGGCTGGATCTTCGGTACATTAGAGGGGAACTGGAGCACCTACTGATGGAAGAGGCACAAATAAGTTCACCCCTCTGGGTCAAACATACTACAAACAGGGAGACAAAGCTGACAGGCTACTGGCCCACCACATATGACTACACTCCATGTGCAACCACATTCACAAAACTTTTGATGGGGAGGGAAACATCTGACATAGTGTTGGCCTTTCTCGACTATTATTTGGCACTTTATCAAGCCCACACCCTTAATAAACAGTACCAAGATGACAATCTCATGGACTATACACCCCCAAACCTAAGAGAGGAGATTGATCTACTGGAGAAAGACATTAGTCCTGATGAGATCAGAGTAGCAACTAGCAATCTCCCCATAAGTAAAGCTTGTGGGCCAGAAGGGTTCCCGGCTATTTTCTACATGGCTTTCACCACTTTACTGGTTGAACCCCTGGCGCAGGTTTTTAATGATTTTTTACCATCAGGTATAGTTACCGAAACAATGTTAGAATTGCTCATAATGCTAGTTTTGAAACCTCACAAAGCCCCAACCAATTGTTCTTCGTAACGTCTTATAGCGCTTCTAAATTGTGACGTAAAGATATTTACATCCATTCTTGTTGCGCGCCTCCAGCATATTTGGCCAACAATAATAGCACCCCAGCAATCAGGTTTTCTTCGCAATAAGCAAACTAATGATAATACTCGCTTGCCCGTTGCCTTTATGGAAGCAGCGGAGAGTAGCCATCAACCGTTAGCCTTCCTCTCTGTAGACGCTGGGAAAGCGCTTGATTGGATTGACTGGCTGTACCTATCAAAGGTCCTGACTACAACACACATGGGCCCAAGGATGAAAACTTACCTACAAGCCAATTTCCAGAAGCCAGTGGCCAAGCTGAAGATTAATGCTACCTTTTCACCTACTATCACTCTTTCGAGGGGTATTCGCCAGTGATGCCCCCCATCCCCTTCAGTCTTTGCTCTATCCATGGAACTCCTAGTAGCAAAAATCCAGTGTAATCCTGAGATCCAAGGGATATGAGTTTGCGAGAGGGAACATAAACTTGCTATCTTCGCAGATTATATATTGTGCTTCATTTCTAGCTCGGAGTCCTCCATCCTGGCATTGATGAAGGAGCTTGACATGTTTGCAAGAGCTTCTGGCTTTAAGGTTAACTTCACTAAATCCTGCGGTATGGGGGTGGCAGACCAGTAGGGTAGCCTTGAGGAACCTATTCAGACGGTGGGATTCCAATGGACAAACTCATTGATAACTTATCTTGGTATTCAACTTCCGTCTCATACTAGGGACTTATGCCATAGCAATATACCTCCACTGCTTACTGCCTTGTTGAAGGACCTCTAACTGGAAAATATTCTGCCCTTACTACAATTTTGTGCTCCAAGCAGAAATACCAAAATTCCTTCGCTAAATCTGATAGGCCATGGGATCTGCTCCCCCTTAAATAATTGATGTATGCTACTGCTGATACATTGTCCATCTTCATCAATACATTCTGTCCTTCCAATAATTCCCTGAAACTTTTCAAAGCATACGGACCTGCTGTCAATTCCAAGCAGTTGATATGCATCTTTTTCTCCTCTTGTGACCATACTCCTCCAGTCCAACTTTCTCCCAAACAAGCTCCCCAGCCTGATAAACGTGCATCTGTCTCCAATACAAAGCATGGCGCACAACCAAAAATCACTTGACCATCCAAGCATCCATGTTTTTCAACCACTGCTGCAACTCTTCCTGTGCTACCTGATTTAAATTCACCTTGTCTCCATACCACAAACCTTTCCCAATGCCTCTCTCTGTATTCTTTCTAAAGCACGATAATACAGAGGGTCTGGAAAAATTGCCTGAATCGATTAAGATAACAAACCTATTATCCTCGCTAAATCCCTTAAAGAAATCAATTTTTTCTTTAATACATGTAATATTTCCTTCCGAATCATCTTCAATTTCCTTTCCGGCAAATTAAGTAACACCCTCACAGTGTCTACTTCGAACCACAAAAATTCCATCTTCTAAGCTGGAATGAGAATGGACTTCTCCAAATTTATAATGAAACCGAAACTTTGCAACAAATCTATCACCATCCTCAATTCTGTCTTCAACTGCTCTATCTCTTGACACATAACCAAAATGTCTTCTAAATATACTATCAACCTTATCCCTCTTTCTCTCAAATAAGCAATTGTTACTCTCATTACCTTGGTGAAACACCATGGAGCTGAAGATAAACCAAATGGAAAACATAGGAACTGATAAAGATTCCTCCTCCAACGGAACTGCAAAAACCTCTGACTTTCCTTCCCAACTGGAATAGTGAAATAAGTGTCTTTTAAATCCAACTTTACAAACCAATCGTTATTTAGTAACAAATCACTCAAACAATGAATTCCCTCCATTTTTAAATGTCTGTAAGTCAAGAATTTGTTTAGTTCTCTTAGATTTCTAATCGGTCTCCACCCTTTGTCCTTTTTTTGTACTAGAAAAATAGAGCTTATGTAACCTCTCATTCCTTCTTCTACATGTTTTATTGCACCTTTCTGTAACAAAACTTCTATCTCTGCATCTATTATAGACACTTGTTCCTCTGGCAAAAAGAAATCTCTCTGTGTTCCTTCTCCTGCCAAGAATATTCTACAAAATCTATCTCGAAACCCTAGACTGTTTCCAAAATCGAAGGATCCTTTGTAATCTTTTCCCATGTTTTTACATTTTTTTCTTGGGAAAAAACAGTTATATTCTCCATACTCACCTTGAGATCCTTGAAAATGTTGTCCTCTCCTCAAACCTCTAGCTCTTTCACCATGACCACGTCTGCCTCTGGTCGGAAAAAAAACCTGTTGAGGTCTGAAATCTGAAATCCTCTTCCATATCCTGTAGTGAATCCTAGTTTGTTTTAATGGGATAACAGGAGTTAGCTTAGCCTTTGGCTTGCAGACTCGTGCCCCGTCACCTAGTGACTTTTAACCTACTTAGCTTGCTCTGTCTTAGCCCATTTAACTATTTAATTCTTCTAAAATGGCTGCCTTGTTTATAGTTTGGCCACTTGTTATGATTTGCATTATCAGTGCCACCGCGTTAAGGCGTCAAGATCAAGTGACAAAGACAAACAAACTGTAGGTGTTCACACTTAGGGACTTTCCCTCTCCATTCTGTCGAGGTAATTGTTTATATTAATTGCCGCCCAAGCATGCCTGTTATCTATTGTTTGGGAACACATCTACGTCAAGGGCCAAGTAGATCTATATAAATACACCTCACTTTAGACAGATAATCAGAGGGATTCCGACCAGAGGGCATCGCCACCATCGCTGATATCCATGCTGCACGTCGTCTTGACGCTGACACAGTCTTCGTGTCCGTACGGAGTCTGAGATAGAGACCTCATTCCAAGGTAACGAGGGTTGGGGGCTCCGCTCATGAACATGGCATTGGCAGATTAGGTTTAACATACCAGCTCTCCTTTAGGTAGGAGGTTAGGCCTAACATGATAGGGTATTAGGACATATTACACACTTTGTTGTTTCATGTTATTGCAAGATGGTGGGGGTCTTTGTAATAATGACTCTTGTCTTTATAATTCTGTTTCTTGCACTGTTCATTATCCTAATCATTGCAGCCCATGCAACCTATCGCAGATTGCAGTTGTGTTAAATAAAAAGTATTGAAACTTTACTGCATCTTCGTTATTGCCTGTGTTTGGTTGAGACATGATATATCTGTGAGAAAGGGGTAGTCTCCGTTTAACCACGACACTCCCTGAGATGTCATACTCTTGAGTCCATGCGTGAAGGCTGCCACAAATCACCTTTTACTATTTGGGTTTTTGGTGAGGTGCTGCTAGTGAGCCGGAAGGGTTGGGACGACAGTTGCGATTTGTTGTAGGATAGGCATAGTCGCCTACAAACATAAGTACTGTCATCCTTAAACCAGCAGTCTTGCCTAGAGCAAGAGTCCAAACTATGACATGGCGCCACTAACGATGGTGTTTAGGCACTAATTTAGGGATACCCTGACTGTCACTGTCTCACAGACAACAGGTACCCTAAGTACCATTAAACGGAGACGTCTGTGGTCTTTGGGAAGATCCTCCTCAGCTGAAAAGGTAACACCTGATTAGGCTGTAGGTTGTTCGAGCTCGAACTCATAAAAGGACTATACTCCCCATTTGGTGTTCCATTTCTCTGACCAATTTTTACAAATGTGGCTAACGCCATGGAAATTCCTGAGAATGCTAGACAAGCATTAACACAACACCTACTAGCACATGTCCTTACAGCAGAGGGCGGGATGTTACTCTTATAATAGAAGCTAATAAAGCATACCAAACAGATACATTTTACTGTTGGGTCACCTTTCCTGAGGTGGACCAAAGAACACATACATTCCACACATATGAAATTGCAAAAGTACCTCAACGGTACCAAGCATACCAGTATCATGAAATATCGCTCTCATACCAAGAGCATCAAAACTGGTTTGAAGGCGCCCTACCACATGTATTACAAAGAGTGAAACTAGGTCCTTTAAGTAATGATGGATCAACGTGGCCTATGTTTGCCACATACACACCTCACCCAGGCATTCAAAATATGCCAATAGCAGATCTGCGAAATTTATATAATGAGTTAGTAACACTTTAAAGATGACTAGTCCAGTTTGTAATGCAAACTTTGAACACAACACCAGCGCATCCAGCTCCACTAGCACCTGCTGGATACCAATTGGCTACTGATATTAATCCACAAACAGTGCACTCTATCATGGGTAAGATACCCACAGAACGAGAGAAAATACCGTTCTGGATAGCCCAGAAAACAAATCAGCTGGAAGCTGTGTTTCCCTATATGGGACCACAGGAAAAACATAGACTTCTCACAATGTGCTTGCCCTTCGGGATGGTTCCCTCGGTGGATGACTGCGCCACATGGGGTACAGTCTTCGCTGCTACATATACTACCACACATGGTACCCCGACACTTGCCAATTTACCAGAAGTGTTAAAAGAAATACAAAATGAGCATGGGCTGCACCAGCCTTAGATTTGGGGATGAAATTAATGTGTAACTTTGACGCAGTTTCCTCAATAATGCTCAGTAACATTAAAGGGGAAGCGGTTGCACTGGCTATACACCAGCATCTCTGAGAAACTCCACAATTGGAACAGGAGAGACAGCTAACAAAAATAATTTCCGACACCTATACTAGTATAAGGCGGGATAGTTTAGGAGCCAAACCAAAAAAGTTGGAATTAAAAAGTACCACCCTTAGGGAAGGCACAAAGGAGGCGCAAGAGGGCTCTAAAAAGCACTGGGAAAAACAAAAAGAATTTAAGGATAGAAGAAATAAGAGAGCTGATTCTCCACACCCGGAAGGCTCCGAAAGGAGATACAATCTCAGAAATAGGGAAAATATAAAAAGTCCTGATAGATATACTGATTCACGTCCCTCTCGTTCCTTTCAGGACGCACCGGAGAGACATAGCAAGAGAGGGGGCCGCCCTGATCGACGTCCTGAATATGTTAAATAAAAGAAAGACTTACCACAGTCTACAGTCAAAAAAGAAGAAAAGACCCCTCAGCAGAAGCCACAGTTTAAAAAGAAAAAGGTGACAGCACTGTCAGTTAAAAATGCCAGTACACTTGAGAACATTGTTGAAGAACAAGACGTGGGCAGTGACACTGTTAGACAGTGCAGCAAAGGTCGTGATATGTCGCCAGAGTCTGAAAGATCATCTGGATGCAACAGCAACTAGCGATTTTATTGCGGTTGAGACTGCGGACAGCCGCGTTCTCCCACCCGACAGGGTTTATGATTTAAAAATTCAAATAGAGGGAGACATAGAGAGCACCATTGGGATGAACTTAATAGTGATATCCTGTTGGCCGAAAGAGACTGGCCACCTGAGCACGTCCGTAAGCTCCCACATGGGGAAGCTGTCATTTTGCCTTCTTTCTCTAATCTTGTTCCAGAAGCAGAAAAACAAGCCTATACTATTGAATGGGCTTTAGTGCAGGCACCTGCATTATATCGCAATCATGAAGGTTGAGACAAGGACTCTCCTTGTCATGTAATTCCTATTAGGTCTACACCCCAACCTCAGCCACAATATCCAGTTAAACATGAAATCAAAAGCTCCGGTGAGGGAGATCCTCACTCAGCTCAAGTACCAGGAAGTAATTGAGCCCTGTACATCTTCAATGAATAACCCGTTATTCCCAGTTGCAAAGCCAGACCATTCCTACAGAATAGTCATAGATTACAGACATTTAAATAGTCATACACGTACATATGCTATACAAAACTCACATAGCACGGCACTAATAAACAATATAGTGCGTAAAAAACATAAAACAACGTTAAATATTTCTAATGGGTTTTTCTGCCAGAACTTAGCACATGAAAGTAGGGACCTGAGTGCATTCTCATTTGGCTCACAAAAACGCTTTTTTCGTTTACCCCAAGGCTATAAGAACAGCCCAGGGCTATTCTGAGCCCATGTAACATCAATATTACATGATATTGATCCCGAGGCGTTATCCTACGTGGACGACATATATCTCACGGACGACGACCTCAACATTCATCTTGTAAGGGTCGATCGGATCATATTCGGATTTGCAGACCTCGGTTACAAATTCAACTTTAAGAAAAGTAAGATTGCCTTTCTCAGTGTATTGTTCCTTGGAGACGATCTATCGAACGAGGGGAAGAGCCTGGCCCCGCACTTTCTAGAGATATGTGCACAATTGCACCCTCCTAACACTCTCATGAAACTACAGTCATTACTAGGTTTCTTCAACTTTGGCAGAACATACATTCCAGACTATGCACAGCGTATCAAGCCAGTTTATGACTTGATACTGCCAAACTTTTCCAGCAGAAACTGGACAGTTGAACACACATGCATCCTTAGGGAATTGCAACAGGACATGCTAGAAGCTAAACACTTGTACACACATGACAATAAAACAAATTTTGTCATCAGAATAATTGGTGGTGCGACACGGTACCCATTTCATATAAATCACATTTATACTCAAATGCAGAACAACGTTTTGCACCTACAGAAAAGATTCTGACTGCAGTTCAAATAGCTGTCATAAAGGAGAGGCCACTTGCCCAAGGCAAAGGCATTATTGTCGTTACCCCGGTGCCGGCCTTATAGGCTGTTACCAAAGCAAGCGTTCCCAACGCTAAACATTACATCCACGTTGGTTTCAGTGGGCAACGTCCCTGACCGCCACTGATGTTGATTACATCTTTGATCAAAAACTTCAGACACAAGAGTTTCTCCAGTATGAACAGGAGTACCCCGCTCCTCTAAATATCTTGCCACTAGACAGATACCATACTGTCATCTACACTGATGGTTCAGCACAACCAGCTGTAGGTACCAAACTTCAATACTCAGCCGCTTGCGCAGCCGTGAGCGGTGTGATGGAGGATGGAGTCTTCCACCCTCACAACACCTACACACAGACCCTAGGGGACTGCACAGCTCAGTTGGCTGAACTTAAAGCTCTTATATTAGCGCTAGAACACACAGAGCCAGGATGCCTGACTTTAATGATCTGCGACTCGTACTACTGTGTCCAGTCATACAATGATTATCTTAATCATGGGAAGCTGAATGGGTTTAGAGATTCCAAAGGGAACACCATAAAATACAAAACATTGTAGGGGAGGGTGGCTGATCTTAAGGATAAGCTATCATGGCTCTCATTCTGACCCTGGCGGTCCTTGACCGCCAGGGCGGAGGACCGCGGGAGCACCGCCGACAGGCCGGCGGTGCTCCAATGGGGATTCCGACCGCGGCGGTAAAGCCGCGGTCGGACCGGCACCACTGGCGGGGTCTCGCCAGTGTACCGCGGCCCCATTGAATCCTCCGCGGCGGCGCAGCTTGCTGCACCGCCGCGGGGATTCCGACCCCCACTACCGCCATCCAGATCCCGGCGGTCGGACCGCCGAGATCCGGATGGCGGTAGGGGGGGTCGCGGAGCCCCTGGGGGCCCCTGCAGTGCCCATGCCACTGGCATGGGCATTGCAGGGGCCCCCGTAAGAGGGCCCCTACATGTATTTCACTGTCTGCTGCGCAGACAGTGAAATACGCGACGGATGCAACTGCACCCGTCGCACAGCTTCCACTCCGCCGGCTCGATTCCGAGCCGGCTTCATCGTGGAAGCCTCTTTCCCGATGGGCTGGCTGGCGGTCTGAAGGCGACCGCCCGCCAGCCCAGCGGGAAAGTCAGAATTACCGCCGCGGTCTTTCGACCGCGGAACGGTAACCTGACGGCGGGACTTTGGCGGGCGGCCTCCGCCGCCCGCCAAGGTCAGAATGAGGGCCCATGTGTCCATATAGTACATACATTGGGCCATCAACGTGTAGGAGTACACGTTATCGGCAACACTTTGGCTGATGAAGCAGCCAAATCTGCAGTAGCTACGGCTTCTGTGGCTGCAGTGACTCGTTCACAGATGAGATTGGATAATGAAATTCTGACTGCCGTGAAAGCTTCGGCTAAAGGCAAGTCTCTCCCGAAAGGATATCCTACAAATTATTCTTATCATATCAGTGCACAGAATCTTGCCTATGCAACAATTCCTGGGGTTGGAGATCGAGTGATCCCCAATGAAGACCAGAGATTATATCTAGTAAAAGCAGCACATGAGGGTGTTGCTTCTGAACATGCTGGTATTTCGGCCACAATAACACTCTTACAGAAACGCTTCTGGTGGCCTGGTCTATGCAGACAGACGCAAAAGTACGTCCTTTGTTGTGACATTTGCCAGCAAATAAAGGGCTCCAATATCAAATGCCCACCACAGACATCCCTGTTAGTGTCCAGCAGGCCACTACAGTGTGTACCTGGACCATTGCGGTCAACTCCAACCTGATGGTGCATACAAATACATCTTAGTCCCTGTAGATTCTTGTTCTAGATTCCTGTGGGTATGGCCGCAGCGTTCGGCTGATGCTCGAACTGTTATAACAGACTTCCTGATCTTTATTGGTACATATGCGGTTGCAGCATTCCATTCGGACCAAGGCCCTCCATTTGCCTCTAAGGCATTCAGGGACACCATGGGGACGATGGGTGTTGAATTCCATTACTCCTCACCATACCATCCCGAGGGAAATTTGGTCGTGGAGAGGCGGAACTGTGATCTAAAAGCTTGAGTATTAGGTTCAGGCTGCAGTTAGCTTCATCACCTATATGGGGTCCAGAAAGCACTGAATAATCTGCCATGACGGTCCTTGGGGGGACGCACTCCTTATGAGGTTCTCTTTGGGTTACCTATGGATGTCCTAGATCTTGATGGCTCTGGTTTGGTGGCAGCAGAAACACCATTGACATAAATGAACGACTGACTGTCTTACAGGTGCTTTAGCAATTTTGTGATGATAAATCATTTACCAGTGCTGCCACCTTAGGAATAAGGGATTTAGCAAAAACTTTGACTGGCTGGATTCCTAAAGTTGGGGATCTGGTTCATGAGAAGATTACTGTGAAAAAGGAATTCCGTCCATCATACAGAGCACCTGTCCCGGTCTTGGGAATTCAAGGTATCAGAACTGTCATCTTACCACCGCTGCCTGGCTCCAGAACAAACAGATTCATTTCCATTGATAACGTCAAACTTCACCATTTGGCTGATCCTTCATAGTAGACCAAGAGGTCCCTTGGGTAGTTACCGATACCCTCTCACTACCCAACAGGACATACCTCTACATAGTAGAATGATCAACGCTACTACGGACTATGCAACAATGTCAAACGCTGTCACAGAGACCTCCTCGACCATGGGGAGGGCGGAAAACTAACTCTTGCTAGTTCCAGTTACCACTTCAATGACAACACCTGTCCAAGATTTGGCTGTTTTTTACACTAACACTACATAGACTGATGATGCGGTCTACCATGAGCCTCCTCGTGAAGTGGACCAATCTACAAATAATGCACCGGCTCCTGCATTTGTAGAGACTGCCTCTGGCTATTTTGTAGACATTGATGATTTTTCTTCAGACTCATCCAGTATTATGATTGACAATGTTTCAACAACACGTAAGCGGTGTCAATGGCTTAAAAATAACTATTTAATTTACCCATGGAACTATTTATGGTTCTGTTTAACATTTACTGCATTATTTTTTTGGGTCGGTTTTGTGACTGTTTTCTTTTTGCTTATAAATGGTCATTACATTCCTGAACGCTCCTCTGTTGGGTCTGTCGATAAAGTCTTAACTCCATATCATTCCTTACATAAGGTCTGAAGAGACTTGTCCCTTGTGAACATTTCAGCAATACCTATTCCTGATGGGATTATGTGGAACAATGTTCCCTTTGATATATACGGGCCTACTGAGGTCATTCAAATTACATATGTGTTCAAAATATCTATGACAGATGTGGTTACACCTGATGTTGTATCTGATGACTGGGGAGTCCAAACAGTTGATTCCATGCTAACTGAAATGAAGGACTACTTCGTATTTGAAAGTGATGATGTATATCGACATACAATGAATTATGGGGAAATGTTCTGTTACAACAATTGGGGACATTACTACCTACACCGTGCCACTAGACACAGACCAGTATTGAACTATACACAGTGGGAACACTGTTCAACACCACCAGTGGGGAGCCCAAAGCAGTATTCAGGTACATTTACATACTTCACTGGGCAAGACATGAAAAATGCAGAGTCATACTATTTTAAGTTACCTCCGTCACAAATTAGGAAAATTTTGCTAACAAACTCAAAACTGATTTATTCAGATACCTTTGTTTCCCGGCTTGCAGTTGAAGGTTATGAATACTAGAAGAGCTCCATTGACTTAAAAAGTGTATGGGGAACACAAGATTGGCAAATACAGGGTAAGGAAGCTTTATTTAGAGCAAGCCTAATTCCTGTGCAAATGATCTTTTTAGATGAAACCATTCAACAGACATCCTGTCTGGGATTAGCGAAAATTAAAGACATGAACATGCCCAGTATCCCCACACCGGCGAAGTTTAATGATTGGCAATATATCCTTAACATCACTGAGGAAACGCTAGATGCAGTGGTTAAGGCTGGTACCTATAATTCTTCACTTTCCAGTCCCAGCGGCTGGGTAATATGACCAACAGACACCAATAGATGTCAAGCACATTTTTTTAACTCTTCAAGGGGTTTTACAATTAATAGGTAAGACCCTCGCTTTGTATCACTTCAACACACAGGTATAGTTACAACATACAGTGTGGGTAAACTTTACCAACAATTGGTACAGACTAACACGTTAGCCGCAGTTAAAAACTTCTTAACACTCTTTCTGAAGATGTAGACTTGAAGGATTTTCTGCTAGGTCCTAGGAAACAGCGCTCTAAAAGGTTCCTGTATGCTATGTATAATGAGATCTGGAAACTTTCACAGATAGAAGCTGCTGCACGTTTAAGGCAAATAGATAAGGAAAACTTAGAGAAGTCTTTAGCAGTTGTCGACAACGGCATGAACACTCTGTCCAACAGGATTTATTCACTATCCAACATTGTGTTGTCTGCTATTGATATCATTCAGACAGAAATGTTCCGTTTATATCATGGACAAACTCAGCTGCATTCCATCATGCAGCTAGGTTGGACACTACAGACAATGAAAAATGGCTGCATTCCATGGAAGTATATTAACGGTAGTGAATTGTTCACTGCTTTTATTCTTTACAGGGAACAGCAGACAATGGCTAAAAGGGAAGCTAGTTTCACCATACTTCATATTGAAAAGTTAGATAAGTTGCCCTTCACTGTAGCAGAGAGTCCTTTAACAATTTGGCTCTTACATGGCATAATTAATTTGCCCATTTTGACCTTTCATTTCTCGAATTGCCTGAAAGATCTTGCAGTGGGCAGGTTCAAGCAACTAGGCAATAGCTATATTAAGGAAGAGTGGAAGCTGCCCTTTGATTATAAATGTTTGAATGGCGAAACAGAGGTTTTTCTAAGCGGAAGCGAATGTGAGACTACTGTTAGTCATTCAATGATATGTAAGCAGGTGTCCCTTCACGGCCATTGCAATGCGGGGGTTGCAAACGTGGCCTTTTTTCTGAAGGGTACTCCCGTCCCTTTGATTTGACCGGTATTTCATGTACTTTCCAATGGAAGTTATGTGGTACTGAGCGATTAAAGATGTTGCAGCATGTGACCAGGAATTGCATATGCAATCTCGGTCTCGAAGGTCGTTACATGTTGCGGACATGTTTTATTCCCCCACACACGAGAGATAAAAGTATCTGACATGTGGCCCCACATAGATACTATTAATGTAAATTATGACAACCTGAGCAGACTAATGGCACTACTGTTTAAAAAACAGGTCACTTTGACATCCTCTAGAGAGACGTATGCTCTCCAGATAGCGAGATCATCAGCCGAGATACAATCCCTATTAAATACCAACTGCCCCAAGCACTTTGGAGAACTGGTATCCAGAATATTCAATGCTTCAAGCACTGCTGGGATTGTCCATTTCTTTAAGGCTGTCGGGTCTGGATTCGTGTCCATCTTCCAGACTTTTTTCGGAGTCATCCCATCAGCCATCCATTCACTCTTTTCAAGCGTGTTTGGCGGTTTTCCGATTATTTTGGCATTGATTGGCGGACTACTAGTGCTATTTCTTCTGATTTGCAGTGGTTGTTTCTTTCCAGCTACGCAGAGCAATGTAGCCGCTCCCACCAACTCAACTGTGCCATGAATGCATGGTTCGGATCTTCGATGCCTCCTTGCTGGTGGAATTGGAGCGTGATTGCTCGTTGTCATTTTGGCCACTTCTCTGGTGCGTACAACCAGTTTTCCGCTGTGTGTGGTGCCTCTTCGAACACCTGTCTATGGTGTGTCTTGCTGTTGCACCGGCATCTCCTGTGGACCAAGAACTGCTGATGTCCCTGATGAGTGTTCATTCACGGTCGTGCCCCTTGAGACTAAGGCTGCTCTGCGAGGCCACTTATGAGCCTTCGGTTCTGATATCTACTATGGAAAATGGCACTGCTGCAGGTGGATCTGCACAAGAGACTGACACGCACTACTGCTCTGTGGATCCATTTGCCCGCCCGGTGATCGATCTAAAATCTGACAATGTGGACTCATTTTTTAGGTCCTTGGTTTGTGACTTCGATGACACTCTTCAAGATCATGACTATAGTAAATAATTTGATGAATTGGCTTGCCATTCCCGGTTCAAAGTGCACATTCAAATTGCCTTTACTTTGGCCTACTGTGCTTGTCATCGTTGACATTAAAATTCTCTGGCTGTATTTTTAACTAATGTTTTTAGCTACTACCTTTTAACACATTTTTAAATAAGACCTTTTTAGCTAGTTTTTATGCTTTTAGCTTTTTAGTCCAGAACAATTTTTGCGTTTGGATTCATTCACCTTCTGTGGCATCCAGTTATGGCGTCATACTTGTTACGGCAATGGGGAGGGTGTAGTGAATCCTAGTTTGTTTTAATGGGATAACAGGAGTTAGCTTAGCCTTTGGCTTGCAGACTCGTGTCCCCGTCACCTAGTGACTTTTAACCTACTTAGCTTGCTCTGTCTTAGCCCATTTAATTATTTAATTCTTATAAAATGGCTGCCTTGTGTATAGTTAGGCCACTTGTTATGATTTGCATTGTCAGTGCCACCGCGTTAAGGCGTCAAGATCAAGTGACAAAGACAAACAAACTGTATGTGTTCACACTTGGGGACTTTCCCTCTCCATTCTGTCAAGGGAATTGTTTATATTAATTGCCGCACAAGCATGCCTGTTATCTATTGTTTGGGAACACACCTACGTCAGGGGTCCAAGTAGATCTGTATAAATACACAACACTTTAGACAGATAATCAGAGGGATTCCGACCAGAGGGCATCGCCACCATCGCTGATATCGATGCTGCACGTCGTCTTGATGCTGACCCAGTCTTCGTGTCCCTACAGAGTCTGAGATAGAGACCTCATTCCAAGGTAATGAGGGTTGGGGGCTCCGCTCATGGACATGGCATTGGCAGATTAGGTTTAACATACCCAGCTCTCCTTTAGGTATGAGGTTAGGCCTATCATGATAGGGTCTTAGGACATATTACACACTTTAGGTCGTTTCATGTTCATGTTATTGCAAGATGGTGGGGGTCTTTGTAATAATGATTCTTGTCTTTACAATTCTGTTTCTTGCACTGTTCATTATCCTAATCATTGCAGCCCATGCAACTTATCGCAGATTGCAGTTGTGTTAAATAAAAAGTATTGAAACTTTACTGTATCTTCGTTATTGCCTGTGTTTGGTTGATACATGATATCTCTGTGAGAAAGGGGTAATTTCTGTTTAACCACGACACTCCCTGAGATGTCATACTCTTGAGTCCATGCGTAAAGGTTGCCACAAATCACCTTTTACTATTTGGGTTTTTGGCGAGGTGCTGCTAATGAGCCGGAAGGGTTGGGACGACAGTTGCGATTTGTTGTAGGATAGGCATAGTCGCCTACAAACATAAGTACTGTCATCCTTAAACCAGCAGTCTTGCCTAGAGCAAGAGTCCAAACTACGACAATCCTTTATGTTGGATGTTATATTGGGACCTTTGCATTCCTCGGCCAGTAAAAAGTCCCTCTCTACTGGCCCTTCCAAAAACACCTTTATTGAAAAGTTTCCTCATGTTGATCTGAGCTTTATCCAGCGCAGTGAAAGTAGCTATATACTTCCCTAAACTCGTAACTAAACCTTCACCAAATATTAAACCTTTGGCTTCTTTCCTAGATTCCCAGCCAACCATATCACCCAATTATGGACTGATCTTCAGCAGTACAGCTTTCTTCCTTTCAGTCAATATTCCTGCATTTGCGTTACCTAACAAAATAAGCGCTCTGTGACACCATCCTCGCAATAATTCCAAATCAACTTCCGAATCATTAATATACGCCTCCTCTGCCGTATCAAAAATTCTTGCTAATGGGCCCAAAACATCGGAATTCTTGTCCTGACACTGTTTTAGAGAACGTTCTAACCCTTTTGGAGGATCTCTGCCCAAACGAAAAAGAAAACTTATTATCTCAGGATCTAAATTTGGTGTAACACACAACTTTTTCTTCAATAACTGACCTTGAACATTCTGCTCTCAAAACTCTTCTTACTTCTTTCTCTAAAGGTCTCTGCAACCATTTTTTAATACATTTCCCAACATGTTCCATTGGCGGCCAATCGCTATTGCCAGAATGTATAATGACATAAGGAGAACACATTTCTTCTCCTTAAGGGTTTCTTGAAATTTCTTTTGAGGAAGTACTTTTTAAATCCTCATTCTGCACATTAAATTCATCATCTTGTGTTAAATCCAACACATATTCATCCAAATCATTATCTAAATCAGATAACGAAAACCCTTCTGCATTATTTAGGTCATTTTTATGTGTGTCACAGAGGACACTCTCCCTACCGATTTGGACACTTTTTCTCTGTGTGCCTCTAAGGACACCTTTCTTCAGAAATGTTTTTAATCCATGTTTTCCTCTTTTTCGAAAATCACTTCTCTCTATAGGTTTTGTTTTATTTAATCATTGGGTACTTATTTCTTTCACCTCATCGTCTTCTGTTAAAGAAAAATACTCTTCACAAGACTCCAACTCTTTAAGAATTCCACCCAAAGTATCTTTTACTTGTACTCTCATTTCATGTCGAATGAGTTTTCTGATTATTTCTTCATTGAGCTCCGTCCTATTTAATTGCTTACTACAAGCTTGTTCTGCTTCCATCACAAAAAAAAACTCCTAATTACCTAAATACTCATACTAACTGAACTATAAACTTCCAAATAAATTACCTATCTCTCTTTTCTATTCTTGAAATCTCTCAGACAATAAAAACTGACAGGCTTTCAGAAACATAATACATTTATATTCCGTTTGAATAAAGTATCTTTAATAGCTGCTAATCTAATATTTCTCAAAATGGCTGCCGAAATCTTGTGATATCTCAGCAGCAAACTACATTTCTACATAATCGCATGCTTATTTCCTCAAAAATACATATGGAGATGCATATGCTGGCGCGCGTATAAATGCCGGTGCGTGTGAACAAAGAAACTATATGCTTTCAGCGCGTTCAGTGCTCAAGCAACACCAGGAAAGAAAACCGATAATGCGCTGACCTCGTGCTGCGCTCGCAACTGTTTTTATTTACAAAATTAACAGAACTTGAACATAAAAAACGATCGTACGATCGGCCCTCAAAAGAACAACAAGTACAAATATACTAGCACTATTACATCCAACGTTAATAAACTATTTTTAAAAATCACCTAAACCAAAAAAAAATTAAAACTTACATTTCCCCACAAAGATACTTCTATAAATTAGAACCTGACACAAAAAATACATGTAAATCCTTAAACATAATTCAATAGTTACTTCAACTTATATTAAATTAAACATGAGAGTAATGAAATCAGCACTTATCTTATTAGGAGCAGCATTTAAAAGAGAACTAGAGTTCTGGGAGAGCACTATTAATATACTAAGGAGTTCTGATTCTAGTTTGGAATTATTTTTTCTGATGGATACAACTACCTGTGGATTCCTCACCTCATGAATACTCCCATGGCGCCAGCATTCGACGGAAATCTTCTTACTAGTCTCTGCACGTCGACGAGGACGTCACTGTCTCGCACGCGACGCCGTCTGACGTCATACAGGCAATAAGAGGTCCTCGACGACGTGCGGACGTCAGTTCCCTTTTTTCCGTGCATTCGAAACGGTTATCTTCGAGGGAGCAACTGTTACTCTTGCGGTTACAGTGTATATCTTGCTGCGTACTCTTTCTCTGTGGAAATAATGTCGCAGAGAAAGTCTGGATTTAAGCCTTGTCGTGAGTGTGGAGGCAAGATGTCGGTGACGGATCCTCATTCTGATTGCCTTTGGTGTTTGAGCTCCGACCACGACGTCTCGACTTGTGATTCGTGTCAGCACATGAATCCGAAGGCCATTAAAGAACGCGAGGCGAAGCTGTTTATGGCCAAGTCAAAGGAGAAGCATCACAAGAAAAAGTCTTCTCCAAGGCATCGGCGTCATCGAGACTCCCGGCGCCGTAGAGAATCTCGGCGTCATTCAAGGGAGGCTCGTTCCAGGTCTCCGGATCGGCGCCGGAGGACATGGGAGGTCAGCCCCACAGTGACGCCGCATCCTTCGACGCCGTTGCTCTCTCCGACGTCTCCAACTTCGCCTGGACAGGCGTCGGTGATTGAGGTATTGGAGCCTCAGGTGTTTTCTCCGGCGCAGACGCCGAGGCCGGCGTCGGGGTCGCCTCCGAGTCAGGCACCCCAGTATCCGGCTTTTCCCACCCCTGGAGCCGATAGTTCCGCATTCTTGAATGCGATGTATGCCATCTTCCAACAGATGGCTCCAGGGGGTGCTCCGGCTGGGCCTTTGGCCTTTTCTTTGGGTGATCCTGCGCCTCTTCGGCCGGCACCCTTTATGCCCTTTCTCCCGTTTGGGAACGTGGGCTCGGCGCCAGTGTCGGCGCCGGTGGCCGCTCCGATGGCTTCGGAGGGATTGGCCCCAGGGATTTCCATCCCGTCGACGTCGAGATTTCGGCCTGTGACTCCGGTGGGTCCATCCGTTTCATCTGCTCTTCAGTCGGCGCCGAAGTTACCTGTGGCGCCGGATGCGGCGTCGGTGGCTTCGGAAGATCGGCGCCGATCTCCGACTTCGGCGGAGGTGTTGTCGACTCCGCGGATTGAGCAACGACTGCATTCAAGGAGGCGTGCTCTCCGGGTACTAGAGGAGCAGGAGTACCAACGAGCCCTAGAGGAAGGAGAGCTAGAGGACTCGGGTGATGGGCTGCGTGGACTGGAGTCGGCCAGTGGGCTGGACACTTCCCCTGAGTGGGATCTTTCGTCATCGGGGGAATATACCGAGGAAGCTGCTTCCTTTCATACAGTGGTACGGAAGGCAGCTAGTTTTTTGGACCTGCCTTTGCCGGTGGTGGAGGCGAAACAAAACCTTTTGACAGAGGTGTTGCATCCGGCCTCAGCCGCGGCGGAGCCTCTATTACCTTTTAATGACGCTCTGCTGGATCCGGTTTTAGAGGTGTGGAAGAAGCCGGCATCTTCCCCAGCAGTTCACAGAGCCGTGGCCAGGAGGTATCGGACGGCTCCAACTGATCCTGGTTTCCTATCTAGGCACCCTACGCCGGAGAGCTTGGTTGTGCAGGCCTCCTGTTCGTCCAAATCAGCGCCTGGTTCTTTCCCGACGGTGCCTGGGGACAGAGACTCAAAAAAGCTAGAGGCGCAGTCGAAGAAGATTTTTTCGTCCTGCAGTCTGGCGTTAAAAGCCACTAATGCGACCTGTATCCTGGGGAGGTATATTCATGCTCTGATGGATGACATCTCCTCTTCGTTTACAGAGCTTCCCCAGGGTCTTTTGGATCTTGTCTCTGATGCCCAGGCTGCTGCGACCCAAATTATCCAGACGGGACTGGATACCACCGACTCGGTAGCCAGAGCAATGGGCACAACTGTGGTGGAAAGGAGACAGGCCTGGCTACGTAACTCGGGCTTTTCGGCAGATGTACAGTCCACATTGTTGGATCTCCCGTTTGATGGGGACAAACTGTTTGGGGCTAAGGCTGATTCGGCCTTGGAACGTTTTAAGGAGAGCAGGGCCACGGCTAAGTCGTTGGGACTCCAAGCTCCTTCTTCCACGGCCTCTTCCAGATTCTTCAGGAGGTTTCGTGGATTTGGGCGTGGCTCTTCCTCCTCTTCCTTTCGGGGAAGATATCAGCAACCTGCCTCTTCCCATCCCTATAGATCTTTTAGGGGGAGGGGTAGGGTCCGCACCAGGGGAGCCTCTCAGCAGCACTCTGCCTCTTCCTCATCCTCTGGCGGGGTGCAGCAGGGGAAGCAGCCTTAGGCTTCCACCATTTCCCACTCACTCCTCTCCTGTAGGGGGAAGATTACAGCATTTTCTCACCAAATGGGAGACTGTTACGTCGGACACTTGGGTTCTCAGTGTTGTGGGAAAAGGCTACACCCTTCCCTTTCGGGAGTTTCCGCCCCTCATCCCGCCCCGCCCTTCGTATTGTTCACAAGAACACCTCCTGTTGCTAGAACAGGAGGTAGAAGTCCTCCTTTTAAAGGGCGCGGTGGAGTTGGTCCCGGAGCAGGAAAGGGGTCAAGGAGTTTACTCAAGGTATTTCCTGATTCCCAAGAAGGATGGTCGTTTGAGACCAATTCTGGACCTGAGGATCTTGAATTGGTTCCTCAAGCAGGAAAAGTTCAAGATGCTGACCCTAGCACAGGTGCTTTTGGCGTTGAACATGGAAGACTGGATGGTGTCTGTCGACTTGCAGGATGCTTACTTTCATATCCCGATACTCAAGTCACACAGGAAGTATCTCCGGTTTGTGGTGGGATCGCAACACTACCAGTTTGCGGTCCTTCCGTTTGGTCTTACTTCAGCACCTCGAGTCTTCACGAAGGTGATGTCGGTGGTTGCGGCAGAGCTCAGAAGGAAGGGGATAGCAGTATTCCCTTACTTGGACGATTGGTTGATCAAAGCCAAGTCCCCGGAGCTTGTGTTGCGTCATCTGCAGTCAACAACCCAGTTGTTGTTCGACCTGGGCTTTTCGGTGAACGAGCCCAAATCTCACCTGGAGCCCTCTCAGCGCCTCCTGTTCATAGGGGCAGTACTGGATACGACATTGGGTCGGGCCTTTCCTCCGCCTCAGCGGATTCAAGATATTCAGGATTTGGTTCCAATGTTTCAAAATGGAGCGGTAGTTCCAGTCCTCAAGGTCCTTCGTCTGCTCGGTCTTTTTGCCTCCTGCATTCTGTTGGTCACGCATGCTCGCTGGCACATGAGGGCTCTTCAGTGGTGCCTCCGAAGGCAGTGGTCTCAACACAGAGGGGATCTAGAGGGTACTGTCAAGATCTCCAGAGATGCTGCTGTGGATTTGAAGTGGTGGATTGCAAGCAACAATCTTTCACAAGGAAAACCGTTCCAGCAGTCGCCACCAGTGGCCACAGTCATAACGGATGCTTCCACTCTAGGGTGGGGAGCTCATCTGGGGGATCTGGAGATCAAAGGTCTTTGGTCTCCAGAGGAACAGATTTTTCACATCAATCTGTTAGAGTTACGGGCTGTACGTCTGGCTCTCAAGGCCTTCCTCCCTTCCCTTCGTGGTCAGTCGGTACAGGTCCTAACGGACAATACTACCACGATGTGGTACATAAACAAGCAGGGAGGAGTGGGGTCGTACCTTCTCTGCAGAGAAGCTCTTCGACTATGGTCCTGGGCAAAGGACCATCGGATTTGCTTGATAGCAAACCATCTGGCCGGAGTCTTGAACGTGCGTGCGGACAGTCTCAGTCGCCACTTCTCGGCAGACCACGGGTGGCGTCTCCATCCAGATCAAGTCCGTTTAATCTTCCAGAAGTGGGGGTTTCCTCGGGTAGATCTGTTCGCCACTCGAGAGAACGCGCATTGTCCGTTGTTCTGCAGCCTTCAGTATCCGATGCAGGAAGCGTTGGGGGACGCGTTTCAAATGACCTGGTGCGGCCAGTTGCTTTACGCGTTTCCTCCCATACCCTTGATTCCTCGAGTATTCAGGAAGATTCGCCAAGACCGGGCTCTAGTAATCGTAATAGCTCCGGATTGGCCAAGGAGGGTGTGGTACTCCGACCTTCTCCAACTCTCAACGTGCCCGCCGCTCCGTCTCCCTTTCAGGGCAGACCTCCTCTCGCAGTCGCAGGGGCAGGTTCTACACCCCAAACTCCAGAGTCTGCACCTACATGCCTGGAGATTGAACGGGGCAACCTGAGTTCCTTCTCTCTCCCGCCTGAGGTAGTGGATGTTATATTAGCGGCCAGGCGACACTCCACTAAATCTATCTACGCTAATAGGTGGTCTAAATTTGTTGCGTGGTGTGGAGAGAGGCAGATTGATCCTTTGCATGCTCATTTATCGGACGTTTTGTCTTTTGCTCTATCTCTGGCGCAGAAAGGTTGTGCAGTGGCTACCATTAAAGGTTATTTATCGGCCTTGTCAGCCTTCTTATGTCTTCCAGACCAACCATCTTTATTTAAATCCCCTATTGTTATCAGATTCTTGAAAGGTCTTCTAAATCAATATCCTCCAAAGCCATTCGTTATGCCGCAATGGGATTTGTCCTTAGTCCTGACTTTTCTTATGGGGTCCCCTTTTGAACCTATGCATTCTTGCCCCTTGAGGTATTTGGTTTTAAAAACAGTCTTCCTGATAGCTATAACATCAGCAAGGAGAGTGAGTGAGTTGCAGGCCTTATCAGTAAAACCCCCTTATACAACTTTTTATGGGGATAAGGTGGTGTTGAGGACCAAGGCTGCTTTCCTCCCGAAGGTTGTTTCACCCTTCCATTTGGCTCAGGCAATTACTTTGTCCACGTTCTATCCTCCGCCTCATCCTTCCAAAGAGGAAGAAAGACTGCACCGTCTGGATCCAAAGAGAGTGTTGAGCTTCTTTATCGATAGAACAAAGGATTTCAGGCTGGAGGATCAGCTGTTTATTGGATACGTGGGCAAGAGGAGAGGAAAGGCAGTCCACAAGAGAACACTATCCAGGTGGGTTGTTCTTTGCATTAAAATATGTTACTCTTTGGCAAAGAAGGATCCTCCTGAGGGCATTAGAGCTCATTCCACCAGAGCTAAGTCGGCCACTTCGGTCTTAGCCAGAGGTGTTCCTGTGGTCGACATCTGCAAGGCCGCAACTTGGTCGTCCCTTCACACTTTTGCAAAACATTACTGTTTAGATTCTGAGGTTAGAAGGGACGGCCATTTTGCACGGTCAGTGCTGCAGGATTTCTTGGTTTGACCATTTAGGCACCCACCGCCGGGCGTGGTACTGCTTTGGGACTCTATTCATGAGGTGAGGAATCCACAGGTAGTTGTATCCATCAGAAGAACGAGTTACTTACCTTCGGTAACGACTTTTCTGGTGGATACATTAGCTACCTGTGGATTCCTCACGGTCCCACCCGCCTCCCCGTTGCCTTTATGGTCTTGCCAAGTAATCCTTGAGTGCGCTCCTCTTGATCTTTGAGGGTGCAATAGATGTATATATATTATATATTTATATATATATAGGTATATGTGTATATATCTTTATGTATATACTTGGTGTGTGTATATATTTTAAAAGAAAGAGTTTTATATATATATATATATATATATGTACATAAAAAAGATTTACAGTTATTCATACAATGTGGTGTATTTTTACAATATAATGGATGTTGCTTTGTTCTTTCATTGCATTGCCTGGTTGTTCTCATGCACGTAAAAAATGATTGGTACTGACGTCCGCACGTCGTCGAGGACCTCTTATTGCCTGTATGACGTCAGACGGCGTCGCGTGCGAGACAGTGACGTCCTCGTCGACATGCAGAGACTAGTAAGAAGATTTCCGTCGAATGCTGGCGCCATGGGAGTATTCATGAGGTGAGGAATCCACAGGTAGCTAATGTATCCACCAGAAAAGTCGTTACCGAAGGTAAGTAACTCGTTCGTTTGGAAGTTCTTTAAAGATGCTGCAGGAGTGGCAATTAAAAGGTTGATTAATAGGTTAGTTGAAGTTAAAGAAATTAAGTACCTATGGTGTCCTGCACCACTTAACTTTAGGAACACCTTTATTTCTTGCAACAAATGTGTAAAAATACAAAAAAGTATCTTCAAAATTCAAAAAGTGCATTTCATTAACATAGAGAAGCATCGCACCTTAGTACATCAGATTATATCAGGACATTGACAATATTATTTTTAAAGTGATCCAAACAGGAATAGAAAAATCTATGCCCCTCCAACAACAATTCCACTAGTGAATTAAGAGGTAAATCAGTTATGTGCGACCTCTAGGTGGCCTAGATTGCTATTATAAATGGACAACAATCTAGTTTCTGAAATTAAACGCAAGGTAAGTATTTCTACAGCACATACTCTGAAGTCATGTTTTTCCAGGCCCTCTAATATGTGATAATGAAGCGAAAAGGATGGAAAGTGAAATAAAACGATTGCATAAGATCACACAGTTTGGTCAAGTGGGGAATCCAGGATTGATGGTAGGTTTTTTGGTTTAGATATTGTGCAATTCTGCCATTAGCTGTACAAGCTTCACGTCTCCTACACCCACCTTACATAGCTATTACCCCTATAAAAATATTTGTGAATACCCAGGGTTTAGATTTGTTTTAAGCATATAAATTCTGTGTATTGCTATTTCTCTCATGCCCACATCTCATTGCCCTCTCTCCCATTTCATTACTCACACGCTCACACTGCCAGGACTCTGCCTGATATACAGGTCTGTCCATGAAATAAAATAGTAGTAGTCTTATATTCAAATGTTTTGAGAAACAAATTCATTGATTCAATTTGCAGTCATTCACTCACTCCTTACTGAATATTATGAAATTATAGGGATGGTCAACCATGCCACATCATGTTGTGAAAACTTTACAATATAAAATTATACCAGATTCATTAGTAGCATAAATTTCAAGGCAGCCCAAATGTCATGTTTTATGCAAGCTCACCACTACTTGTCTGCACTTTGTGCCCAACTACATTGAGATGGTGCTGCGCCTGTGTGGACATTTATAGCTGCCAAGTGTCCCTATGGCAAACGGCTCACTTTTTGTCAGTCCTGAGCTTTTAAAGCACATCACATTGTATTCTGGGAGGGAATTGAAAGTTTGCTGTTAATATGGTAACTATGGGCTCAAACACCCCAGCTGAACAGTACATTTGGGTAAAAAGCCATGATTAGCTGACGGTATCACACCTAACAAAAGGCACCATACAGCTATAGCTTTTGTTGCTGTTTGGAAAATATGTATGTTATGTTTTCACCACTATCCCATGTGCAGCTCTCATTTCAAAAGTACCTGTCACTGTACCTTGCATTGAATCTTTAAAGCCTGGGGTGTATGGCAGGTGACCTTTTATCAATCCTGATGTGGTAGAGAAAGGGGCTGATGTAGCAAAGGGTTTTACCCATTCTGTTTGTGGGTAAATGTGATAGCACTTATTGGACAGGATTCTTATGAGCCAGCCATTCACCAGTCAGTGAAAGAAGAAAACACTGCCAAAAGATCAAATATGATGATATTATTCCCGGATGCTTTACAGTGTATGCAGTAATTAGATCAGACCTCAAACATGCTTCAATCCCATGCAACTTAATTCCAAGCATGCAAAACCGGAGGAAACAAAAGGAAGAAGAAACACTATTTTAGTGACATCCCGAAACAATAATACTCATACAGAATAATCTTATACTAATCGTTCTTGCTTCTACATAGTGACATTGTCTTGGCCCCTTCAAAAAGAAATAAAAATGACTGATTTTTTCTCAATTCCCTTTCTTTGAATGCATATGATGCCCCAGGATGGCAAGTCAGGGATCCCAACCAGACTTCTGGTTTGCTAGACATGTGCTAATAGTAGCTATAGGTGGCTACCAAATATCAATAATGCTCGCCATGCAGCAGCAGTGCACACCAGAAGATTGTCATATGTTTAATGGTCTCTCTGTATGTGTCTGCCTGTTTCCCCTTGTTAGACCGGTCAGCCTTAGGGTGGTCTTCCCCAAACATTGCTGAACCTATTTATGTTGGCCTTAAGACCCCGGGGACTTTACCACTGCTAACCAGTGCTAATGTGGTTCTTCCTAACAGATGCTAGATTGGTTTATACCCAATTGGCATATTTAATTTACATACAAGTCCCTAGTAAAGTGGTATTACCCGTACCTGGGGCCTGTAAACTAAAGTACTATTCGTGGGCTTGCAGCATTTAATTGCCACCCACTTAAGCAGTCCTTTTAATCCTGTCTCACGCCTGCCAATGTAGTCTCTGTATGTGCAGTTTTAAACTGCTGTGTTGACCTGGCAAAGTAAACGTTTTGCCAGGCTCAAACCTTCCTTTTTAATACATATAGGTCACACCAAGGTAGGCCCTGAAAAGCCCCAATGGAGGGTGCAGTGTATTTAAAAAGTTGGACATCTACATTTAAGTATTGCCTTATTACATTTTATATATGTCCTTTCCAAATGGGAAGAGATAACCAGTTCATGCTTGGTGTCTTTTAAATTGGGCTCTATTTAGTGGCGAAGTTGGGTTTTTCATCACAATTTTAAAAATGCCGCTGTATGAAAGTTGACGATTTTCTGCCCTTAGCCCCATTGTGCCTAGAGCCTCACCTCGGTCACATGACTGGGTGTAACTTCCAGACCTTGTGAAGTCCTGCCAAGCATTCATACAATAGAGGGATTAGGTGTGCCTAACTGGGTCATCTGTTGGCAGACTGGAGGGGAGGAGCTAAGCACAGCCTCACTTACACTTGTATGGCCTCTGCTCTGCCTTCACACAAAGAGCCTAACAACCCTGCATTGTTACTTAATTCAGCTTGGATCCAGGGCAGGGGAGGCCAGAAATTCCAGGCACTGCAAAGCCTCTGTCTAGGAGCATCCAGGGGTGTGGAATGTAATAAAATATCTACTTGTCCATAGGACATGTTCCTTTATAAGCCTACTTGTCCTGTAAAAAAATCTACTTGTCCCTTTGCTGCCATGTAGAGTAGCAATGCATTATGGCAGCAATCTCATTATTAAAGAGTTTGATAATAGCCTCTCTGATTATACCACGGCTAATACTATAGTAGGGGTTGAATACTAGCAATTTCCTTATTTTTGCCACCATTCCGCAGATCTACATACTTGGACTAGAGGTAGCGGTAAGCAAAGGTTCCAGGTTTGGAATGCCTTCTTAAGACTGTACACACCTACTAACTTGCACGTTTTATGAGTTTTCACAAGCAGTTTTCTAATCTTTTCCCATATTGGGAAAGGTTTAAAGTTTACTCCTGGCAAGGGCAGCAGTAAAACTTCTTCCAGGTTTGGGAAAAAATTGGTTGATCGGAAAGTGAACTTGTAAACACTCAACATATTATCGCATGAGCAAATCTACTCATGCGTATTTGTTCGTGCTAAAATACAGTTCACAAATATTTTCTAGGAGTATGATTCCCTGATCTACTTATGTAAACTCTTGTGATTCATAAAATATGTAAATCTGCACTAATGCAAAGACACACCATGGATGCAGTTTTGTGACTTTCTTTGACTCTGGGCCCCTAATTAAGTCTGGTGTTAACAAAGACTTTTTTATTTTTATTAAAATTCAATCTTTCTCTCTAGCCATCTATCGGCGGCTTTACTGTGAGTGAATGCAATCTCCTCTTTCACAAGAAGTGTATTGGCACACAAAGTAGTTTTGTTCAGAGACCAAAAAATATTTTTGCTTTTCGCTAATGTTAGTTAAAATGGTGAAGGCCAGGCAGCTCCCACAACTATAATATTTTACAAAGGCCATGACAAAATAAGGCACGTATTGACAAAGCCAAAAGACTGACCACTAGTGTCAGACTTACTGGCTTTGTCAATGGTTGTTTATTTTCATGTTTCCCATAATTTTGTTGAAACTGGTTTTACTGATTTTCCATTATGAATACTTTTTGGAAATATCATGTATGAAACCAAAACATTTCACTGAATGATGCTTCAAATTAATGGTACCTAAAATTTTACAGAAAATTTAGCAAAAGGTTTTTTTAACTAGTTGCATTTTTTGTGAACATTCTGTTTTGAAAGCAAAGCACCATCAATCTTGCTTTCAAGCATCTGCAAATATTTGCATCGAATCAGAAAGCATTTTGGGAGCATTACTTGTAGCCTCTCATTGTTAAACTTTGCAAACAAGTGTACACATGTTTACTGGAACCACTGTCAGTACTGCAGTCTGAGCATAAATCATGTATTTAGAGCCCTTATCCTAATAAAAAAGGCTTTGCCTTTATGAACCATAAGTACATACTCAAACAGCATTAGCATATGGACACAAATATTATGTCAACTGCAGGCAGTTCCCTTCCCTGCTCCATTATGTGGTCCTGTAAACTGCCAGTCAAAGGGTTTGGTCTACAGGGGGTTGGGCCTGCTTTTCCCAAGAAGAAAATAAACATGAAAACTTATTGTCCTTGACCTCCAACATTATGTCCTGGGCATCGGGTTATAGGAATACCATACTACTGGCATCTCCCATCTTCCAGAATCAGGGCAGCAGGGTATAAAAGAAGGACATCTGACACCAGCTCTCCAGTACACTTCTGAACCTGGGTATACTCTGCCAGGATGAAGGACTGCTGTGCTGCTATAAGAACAAGCACTCTGCTAAACTTATGCTCTAAAGGAACAGTTGCTCTGCTGATTAACTACCTGCTGCCCTCTTGCCTGGGGAAGAAGAAGTGGACCTGCAACTTCATCTTGAACCCAGAACCCCAGAGTGACTCAAAGGGCTAGTCTGCTGGCCTCTTGATCAGAGCCTCGGGTACATAGCCAGCTGATGTGAGGTCCTGACCTCCAAGTGGGGCCCCTCAGGTCCTGGACCCTTGCTGTGGTTCATAGGCTCTTGAAATCAAGCTTTTGAGCTCTTTGTGACCACATACAGGCTTGTTCACACCAGGACCATGCCCTTGCATCGAAATTCAGTGTGAGCCGCCACCAGCCCATCTCTTTGCACAGTAAATATCTGTCGCCCTCGGAGAACTGCCAACGTGAAGCACTGGCCTGCCCATCCCTGATACCTGGCCTGATCTTCGCACTATTCTGACCACCACCTGTGATGCTCTCCTTGCTCCCAGTGACCCTCCAATTGGGATGGGACTCTTGGCACAAAACTTGTGAAGGTAAAACTTCAGCAGGACTAATCTGGGATTATATCCAACCCGTGCTCCATTGTGGTCGGCCTGAACTTTTGACTTTGACCCAGTCCAGTGCGACCAGATATCCGTGGTTGGTGCTTTCCGCTTTTAGGTGCTATTTTACACTCTATTCTTTAAAAATTCATAATTCTGGTTCTGCTGTTGGATTTGTGTCATTCCCTACTTTATTTAATAAATTAAGCTCCATTTTTGTAATCAAGTCTTTTTGTGTGACGTTTTCACTGCTTTTCTCTTTGATGTATTGCACAAATATTTTAAACGTCGCCTCTAAATTAAGCATGACTTAACTACCAAAGGGTTGAGTACATGTTAAATTGGTATTTGCTTGTGCCTTATCCTGACTAGGAATGTGGTTGCTGCTTGATTAGGGCTCACACTGCAGTCAACTAGTACCCATTTTTTAACACCCCCCTTCTGGTACTGCCACTGTTCTGCATTCTCACTTTCTATTACTTCTCCTCTCCTGTGTAATACTGCTTTTATCCTTCTGTTTCGCTTGGTTGCTTCCGTCACTTTTTTTCTAATTTCCATGCTCTTTTACAGTGCTCTTTCTTCTTTTACAGTGCCTCTCTGTCACATCATCATTCTCACTATAGTTCTACCCTGATTTAATCTTCACATTGGCATTGTTTCTCTATCACAATTCCTCTGTCTTGATTGCTCATGTTTGGTTGCAAGTAGTGTTTCGGTCTCTTTGAGCCTTATCAGTACGGTGCAACTTGAGTTCTATAAAGCATAGCATGAAATCCACATCTGGCACATGCTTTACACTGACGGTATCACACTAAACTAAGGACTATACCACCTCAGACAAGAACCAACTAAATGCACATCATTCTTGGTACTGCTCTAATTAGGAGCAGTCCAACCTGACTGCTAGGCCAGGGCAAAAAACAGTAGACTGGATTGCTGCCCACAGCAGTTACCAGTGGGTGAAAATAATTAGAGCAATACACCCATCACTTTTTTGAATATCTCTGTGTGAAGCTGTAAGTGCAATCGTCATGCCAATGTGTGCCCTCTCCTCATTGTGCCACAGGACTCAAGCTTTGCTCTACTGGGAGGCATAAATAGGCCTAAACCCATGGTTCCCAACTTGTGGTCTGGGGACTTTTGGGGGTCTGCAAAGTCTCCTCAGGGAGTCTCGACTGCTTAGAAAATTAAATAATATTAACAGATTAATAAAGTGTATATAAATAAAGTATCTAAATGTACAACTTGACATTTTATATTGTACTGCGAGTGTCACGGTATTTGAAATTGAAAGCTAAAAACTAAATTAGTATCCTCAGATTGATTTGTGAGAGCAGTGCAGGTGCTTCAAACTACATATAGTATGGATGATGTGTAGATTCAGTTGAATTTAGAAAAGCTCCAACCTTACTATTAAAATTACATTTTTTAATTTTACTTATATTTGCTTGCAAATTAAATACAATGTCTTATCGTTTGTTTATGTGTTTGAATGCTTGTTTCTGTATTTTATTTGTATTGTTTTGCGTTTCAAATCATTGACAATGTTTAGGCCGTGGTTCCCAGCTTTCAGTAATAATTGACTGGGGGTCCCAGTATCCAGTAGTGATAAAGTGGGGTCCACAGAAGTCTTAAGGTTGGGAACCACTGCCCTAAACCGTTCTGGAGCTGCTTATGTTTCCATTCAGAGGTGACTTGGCTTTGGCTTTCAGGCTGGACTCTTCTAAGTAGAGCAGAACCAAAGTTGATCTGCAAATGCCTGGTTCGTGTCTGAAGTTTCATGTAGGACAAAAAAGCGATGTCGCAGAGTATTTACTAGGAGCTGAGATTAATCAAGTATTACCCCCATAAATTTTATGTTTCCTTACTATGAAGTACATGAAATAAACATTAGTCAAAAACTACTTAATGATCAAACCCTGAATATCTTACAGTGAAGAAGGGAACTTTAATCTATGTTATTATTAGTTTCATAAGGTAAGGTAAATGTAATTTTACTTCGAAGACGTGTGTCTCTAACCCTGTTCCCTCCATTGTCTCGCTCTTCTGTTCTGCTTTTTCTGCCTTCTGTTTTTTCTTCATCTCACTCTTTCCGCTTTTTGTTTTCTTCCCCCTTCTTGTCAGTCTCTCTTACTCTCTAGTGAAAAGTGGTGCACTGTCAGCAAAGAACACAGACATCAAACATAGGATTTTATGGCCTTTTTTAATTGGATTCATTCGCTTAACCGCAACTTGTAATTAAGAACCTTGCAAACTGGTCCGCAAAGTCGATGGAATCCCTCTGGCGAGCCTGGGCATTTATCCGCTATAATGCACCGCTAGTTCCTCAGCCTCTTGCTGAAGCAGGGAGAGGACTCAGGAGTAAAACAAGGGGATATTGATAGAGCACGCTCCCGCTCAGACCGTGAAACCTAACGAGCTGTTAGCTGGCGCTCTCCACTGCAAGCAGACTTAATCAAGGGCCTTAAGGGTTCACGCCTAACTCTAACAACTTGGCGGAGATTTAAAGATGCTTCTTTCCCTAGTTTTAAAGTTTTTAGTAAATGTTTTGAAGCCAAAAACTGCAGGGAAATTAAAGCAAGTATAAATGTAGATGACATATGCATTTCATCACCATATCAAAGGCTGACACAAGAAACACAGCATGTAAAACCGCCACATATATACGATAACACCTGATATGCTGTTTCCCTGATGGCTGAGTCCTCCTAATAATAAGTGTTACTTTTATTGTTGTCTGTAGTGCCTCTTTGATTCCAACCTTGGGATTTAGTATTAATACAATTTTCCATTTGATAAAATATGCCACCTTGTGTTTTGTATATTTATCCTAGCGCCGAAGCTCTAGCTGGAGCCTCTAAACCTGGGACTTTCTTCCACTTAAAAAAAAAAATGTGCTTATGGTTCCTTGTTATTTTGTAATATGAATAAAACTGTATTATACTTTAAAAACTATAACATTTACATTCCAAAGAGAGATACTCAAATATAAAAGAAAATATAGGCACAGTTCCTTCATAAACATTCCCAAATAATCTTCCAGATGCTTGAAGGTAAATGGAAACACGGACAAAATTATTTACCATAGTCAACTGATATCAACCGTTTTGGCTGTAATTTGTAAAGAAAACGTGAAATTGTAGACCTTGACAAGTTATAATAAAGTGCTGCCTCGGAGTAAATGGTGTAGAATAATCGCAACTGACCTGAATACCACGGAGAATTAGGAATGATACAGAATAATACAAAATAGTACATTCTGTGGACCACACCACAACTCAAGAGTTGTGCTCCTTTGAAGAAGCAGTCTAAACCAATATTTTGGCTTTTCTGTTCCATTGTTGAATGGTAAATGTTCTATTCAAAGGAATTGAGAGGCCTAGGCCTATAACCCTGACAAGTTCTGCTCTTTCTATATAGGATAGCAAGCAAATCCAAATCCATCTCTTGCTCATTTTATCGGAAAGATAAAGTTGAAGTTCATAGGTACAGCAAGGGAGAGGTTGATATCTGAAAAACATGCACATTATACTAAATTCCACATTTGAATTCAGTGGTGGCTGCCATTGAATTGGGTGGGGGGGACTAACAATAAAAAAAAAAACACTTACCTGTTGAGGTCAGAGATACGTTCGTGTCCTTTGTCCTCCTCCTCGTCCGGAAGCACACTGGCTTCCAGACTCCCCTCAGCCAATCACGACACAGCATGACAGCAGCGTTGTGACTGATGTGAGCTCCCTGCTTCAACACTCACAGAGGAAGTGGCACCTTGGGCACTTTGTCATCCCGGCTGTGAAATACAGCTGGGTGGAGAAATGCAAAGTGTGCTTGCCTGTTTGGCCAGCCCAACACGACCAGCCAAACAGACATGTGCACTTCAGGTGCATGAACCACTCCTCCCTCCAGCCAAGCCCAGCCCTGCCCTGTCCTGCTTCCTCAGCTAAAAAATAAAATGATAATCACTACCCGTTACTATTGTTTTATTTTTCTGCTCAAAGCAGTGGGGCGACACTCATCCACCTTAGCGGAGAAGTCACCACTGTTTAAATTGCCACAGCACTGAGGTTACTGTTTAAGAGTGATTTTAGTATAACTTGTTCAGCATATCCTTAATGTTACTGGCAGCTGCCAGGAACAAAATAGGACCTTTGCATGGTTTTGACCCACAAACTAAAAGCATAATGACTACTGATACCATTTGTAAAGGTTTGTGGGCAGTGCTGAGACACTTAGGAGATAGTGAAAATAAGGATGTGGTCACACCCACGTCACATTCTCTCACCTCCAAGGAAGAGCTTTATGCAGTAATAGAAGAGGAGATTTAGGATGTGTATGGGCGATTGACTATTTCCGCCCATTCGTCTGGGGAATGGAGTTTTTAGCAGGACAGATCTAAACCACTTGACTAAGGTTCTGACTGTAGAAAGGATGACTATAGCCTCTCCTACCTTAGAAATCCATGAGACTAGAAGATTATAATTTCTCCATTGAGTACATTCCAAGAGTGAATATGATAGCTTTCTGACCCACCATAGCAGGCTATACCAGGCATTTAAGGCCCGCTCCAGTATTAATGGCCTGAGCTGTAGGTGAGGGCCTTTAACAACGGAGTAGACCTTTAATGACTGGTATAGCTCAGCTATGGCGAGCTAGAAAGCTATTAGAACATTCCACCCCATCAGGGCAGAATGTTCTTATTAGTAAAACAAAGACATCACCGAGCCCAAGGGGGTTGAAATCCCATCGGGCTCCGTGAGGCCTTTTGTTGGACTTTTGCTTATGCAGGGTCATCCCCAGTCTTTTTGCCTCCTGCCTCCTATTTTGTCTGACCTGTTGCTGTTGTTTTTTTTAGCTCTGAGCACTTTACCACTGCTAACCAGTGATAAAGTGCATATGTTCTCTGTGTAAATTGTAATGTTGATTGGTTTATCCATGATTGGCATATTTGATTTACTAGTACGTCCCTAGTAAGGTGCACTAGAGGTGCCAGGGCTTGTAAATCAAATGTTACTAGTGGGTCTGCAGCACTGGTTGTGCCCCCCACACAAGTAACCCTGTAATCATGTCTCAGACCTGCCACTGCAGTGTGTGTGTGTGTATTTTTACACTGTAAATTCGACTTGGCAAGTGTACCCACTTGCCAGGCCTAAACCTTCCCTTTTCTTACATGTAAGGCACCCCTAAGGTAGGCCCTAGGTAGCCCCAAGGGCAGGGTGCAGTGTATGGATAAGGTAGGACATATAGTAATGTAGTTTATATGTCCTGACAGTGAAATACTGCCAACTTCGTTTTTCACTGTTGCAAGGCCTGTCTCTCTCATAGTATAACAGGGGGGCTACCTTTAAATATGATTAAAGTTTAGATTCCCCTAGAGAGTAGATGGACATGTGGAGTTTGGGGTCCCTGAACTCACAATTTAAAAATACATCTTTTAGTAAAGTTGATTTTGAGATTGTGCGTTTGAAAATGCCACTTTTAGAAAGTGAGCATTTTTCTTGCTTAAACCATTCTGTGACTCTGCCGTGTTTGTGGATTCCCTGTCTGGGTCAGTTTGACAGTTGGGTTGTTTTTCACCTCACACAGACAGTGACACAAAGGGAGCTGGGGTGTAACCTGCATTTCCTGATAAGCCATCTCTGCTAGGAGGGAGGGGTGGAGTGGTCACTCTCATCTGAAAGGTCTGTGCCTGCCTCTGACAATGCCGGCTCCAACCCCCTGGTGTGTGTCTGAGGCCTTGCCTGGGCAAGGCAGGATTTCACAAGTAGGTGTGAGTCCCCTTTGAAGAAAGGTGACTTCAAAGACTAAAATGGGTATAAGAAGGGCACCCAAATCTACAGACTTTAGAAACACTTCTGGAACCAAGAGGAACCTCTGCCTGGAGAAGAGCTGATAGCTGAGGAAGAAGTGCTGTCCTGCCTGTGACTGTGCTTTGTGGAGCTTTCCTGCAGTGCTGCTTCTGCCAGAGTAAGAGGGCAAAGACTGGACTTTGTGTGCCTTCCATCTTGTGAAGAAATCTCCAAGGGCTTGAGTTAGAGCTTGCCTCCTGTTGTTTGAAGTCTAAGGGACAGCAAAGACTTCTCTCTGCCAGCCCCTGGAGTCTTTGGAGAGACTCCTGCCCCGACAAGTGGTGCCCTATCCAGTCCCTGGGCCCCTGAAAGGAAAGCTGGTGGAATCCAAGGAAATCGTCTTCGGACCGACGCCGCTGCTAAATCCGGTAACGCCGCCTGCACCTGACGCCGTGACCTTCGCTGGAACACGACGCTCTTCGCAGGCCCGACGCCGCAGCAGCCCCGCTGAAGTCCGCGACTCCGTGGAAGTCGCCGCACCACGTCATGACCGACGCCGCTCGAAGTGCACGGATTCAACGTTTCGCACAGAAGCGGCGATTCCCGACTTCGAGCATCGGCTTGTTTTCACTCCTCACCAAAGGTACTGTACTTGGGGGTCTACACAACTCCGTGTCCGGCGCCGCTGGTGTCGGCTTGTTGGGAACGACTCCGTCACGATGCCGTGTTAACATCTCATCGAAGCATTTTTGTTTCTAAGCGCTATTTTTGAGTTTAATCTTAAAAAATTCATAACTTGACTTGTGTATGTCGCATTTTTGTCATTTTGGTCTTGTTTTGTTTAGATAAATATTTCCTATTTTCCTAAACCGGTGTTGTGTCATTTTGTAGTGTTTTCACGAAGTTACTGTGTGTGTTGGTACAAATACTTTACACCTAGCACTCTGAAGTTAAGCCTACTGCTCTGCCAAGCTACCAAGGGGGTAAGCAGGGGTTAGCTGAGGGTGATTCTCTTTTACCCTGACTAGGGTGAGGGTCCTTGCTTGAACAGGGGGTACCCATTACTATTGTTTTATTTTTCTGCTCAAAGCAGTGGGGCGACACTCATCCGCCTTAGAGGAGAAGTCACCACTGTTTAAATTGCCACAGCACTGAGGTTACTGTTTAAGAGTGATTTTAGTATAACTTGTTCAGCATATCCTTAATGTTACTGGCAGCTGCCAGGAACAAAATAGGACCTTTGCATGGTTTTGACCCACAAGCTAAAAGCATAATGAGTACTGATACCATTTGTAAAGGTTTGTGGGTAGTACTGAGACACTTAGGAGATAGTGAAAATAAGGATGTGGTCACACCCATGTCACATTCTCTCACCTCCAAGGAAGAGCTTTATGCAGTAATAGAAGAGGGGATTTAGGATGTGTATGGGCGATTGACTATTTCCGCCCATTCGTCTGGGGAATGGAGTTTTTAGCAGGACAGATCAAAATCACTTGACTAAGGTTCTGACTGTAGAAAGGATGACCATAGCCTCACTTACCTTAGAAATCCGTGAGACTAGAAGATTATAATTTCTCCATTCAGTACATTCCAAGAGTGAATATTATAGCTTTCTGACCCACCATAGCAGGCTATACCAGGCATTTAAGGCCCGCTCCAGTATTAATGGCCCGAGCTCTAGGTGAGGGCCTTTAACAACGGAGTAGACCTTTAATGACTGGTATAGCTCAGCTATGGCAAGCTAGAAAGCTATTAGAACATTCCACCCCATCAGGGCAGAATGTTCTTATTAGTAAAACAAAGACATCACCGAGCACAAGGGGGTTGAAATCCCATCGGGCTCCGTGAGGCCTTTTGTTGGACTTTTGCTTATGCAGGGTCATCCCCAGTCTTTTTGCCTCCTGCCTCCTATTTTGTCTGACCTGTTGCTGTTGGTTTTTTAGCTCTGAGCACTTTACCACTGCTAACCAGTGATAAAGTGCATATGTTCTCTGTGTAAATTGTAATGTTGATTGGTTTATCCATGATTGGCATATTTGATTTACTAGTAAGTCCCTAGTAAGGTGCACTAGAGGTGCCAGGGCTTGTAAATCAAATGTTACTAGTGGGCCTGCAGCACTGGTTGTGCCACCTACACAAGTAACCCTGTAATCATGTCTCAGACCTGCCACTGCAGTGTCGGTGTGTGTATTTTTACACTGTAAATTCGACTTGGCAAGTGTACCCACTTGCCAGGCCTAAACCTTCCCTTTGCTTACATGTAAGGCACCCCTAAGGTAGGCCCTAGGTAGCCCCAAGGGCAGGGTGCAGTGTATGGATAAGGTAGGACATATAGTAATGTAGTTTATATGTCCTGACAGTGAAATACTGCCAACTTCGTTTTTCACTGTTGCAAGGCCTGTCTCTCTCATAGTATAACAGGGGGGCTACCTTTAAATATGATTAAAGTGTAGATTCCCCTAGAGAGTAGATGGACATGTGGAGTTTGGGGGTCCCTGAACTCACAATTTAAAAATACATCTTTTAGTAAAGTTGATTTTGAGATTGTGCGTTTGAAAATGCCACTTTTAGAAAGTGAGCATTTTTCTTGCTTAAACCATTCTGTGACTCTGCCGTGTTTGTGGATTCCCTGTCTGGGTCAGTTTGACAGTTGGGTTGTTTTTCACCTCACACCAGACAGTGACACAAAGGGAGCTGGGGTGTAACCTGCATTTCCTGATTAGCCATCTCTGCTAGGAGGGAGGGGTGGAGTGGTCTCTCTCATCTGAAAGGTCTGTGCCTGCCTCTGACAATGCCGGCTCCAACCCCCTGGTGTGTGTCTGAGGCCTTGCCTGGGCAAGGCAGGATTTCACAAGTAGGTGTGAGTCCCCTTTGAAGAAAGGTGACTTCAAAGACTAAAATGGGTATAAGAAGGGCACCCAAATCTACAGACTTTAGAAACACTTCTGGAACCAAGAGAAACCTCTGCCTGGAGAAGAGCTGATAGCTGAGGAAGAAGTGCTGTCCTGCCTGTGACTGTGCTTTGTGGAGCTTTCCTGCAGTGCTGCTTCTGCCAGAGTAAGAGGGCAAAGACTGGACTTTGTGTGCTTTCCATCTTGTGAAGATATCTCCAAGGTCTTGAGTTAGAGCTTGCCTCCTGTTGTTTGAAGTCCCAGGGACAGCAAAGACTTCTCTCTGCCAGCCCCTGGAGTCTCTGGAGAGACTCCTGCCCCAACAAGTGGTGCCCTATCCAGTCCCTGGGCCCCTGAAAGGAAAGCTGGTGGAATCCAAGGAAATCGACTTCGGACGACTTCGGACCGCGCCGCTGCTGAATCCGGTAACGCCGCCTGCACCTGACGCTGTGACCTTCGCTGGAACGCGACGCTCTTCGCAGGCCCGACGCCGAAGCAGCCCCGCTGAAGTCCGCGACTCCGTGGAAGTTGCCGCACCACGGCGTGACCGACGCCACTCGAAGTGCACGGATTCAACGTTTCGCACAGACGCGGCGATTCCCGACTTCGAGCATCGGCTTGTTTTCACTCCTCACCAAAGGTACTGTACTTGGGGGTCTACACGACTCCGTGTCCGGCGCCGCTGGTGTCGGCTTGTTGGGAACGACTCCGTCACGACGCCGTGTTAACATCTTATCGAAGCATTTTTGTTTCTAAGCGCTATTTTTGAGTTTAATCTTTAACAATTCATAACTTGACTTGTGTATGTCGCATTTTTGTCATTTTGGTCTTGTTTTGTTTAGATAAATATTTCCTATTTTTCTAAACCGGTGTTGTGTCATTTTGTAGTGTTTTCACGAAGTTACTGTGTGTGTTGGTACAAATACTTTACACCTAGCGCCCTGAAGTTAAGCCTACTGCTCTGCCAAGCTACCAAGGGGGTAAGCAGGGGTTAGCTGAGGGTGATTCTCTTTTACCCTGACTAGGGTGAGGATCCTTGCTTGAACAGGGGGTACCCGTTACTATTGTTTTATTTTCCTGCTCAAAGCAGTGGGGCGACACTCATCCGCCTTAGAGGAGAAGTCACCACTGTTTAAATTGCCACAGCACTGAGGTTACTGTTTAAGAGTGATTTTAGTATAACTTGTTCAGCATATCCTTAATGTTACTGGCAGCTGCCAGGAACAAAATAGGACCTTTGCATGGTTTTGACCCACAAACTAAAAGCATAATGACTACTGATACCATTTGTAAAGGTTTGTGGGCAGTACTGAGACACTTAGGAGATAGTGAAAATACGGATGTGGTCACACCCACGTCACATTCTCTCACCTCCAAGGAAGAGCTTTATGCAGTAATAGAAGAGGGGATTTAGGATGTGTATGGGCGATTTACTATTTCCGCCCATTCGTCTGGGGAATGGAGTTTATAGCAGGACAGATCAAAACCACTTGACTAAGGTTCTGACTGTAGAAAGGATGACTATAGCCTCTCTTACCTTAGAAATCCGTGAGACTAGAAGATTATAATTTCTCCATTCAGTACATTCCAAGAGTGAATATTATAGCTTTCTGACCCACCATAGCAGGCTATACCAGGCATTTAAGGCCCGCTCCAGTATTAATGGCCCGAGCTCTAGGTGAGGGCCTTTAACAACGGAGTAGACCTTTAATGACTGGTATAGCTCAGCTATGGCAAGCTAGAAAGCTATTAGAACATTCCACCCCATCAGGGCAGAATGTTCTTATTAGTAAAACAAAGACATCACCGAGCCCAAGGGGGTTGAAATCCCCTCGGGCACCGTGAGGCCTTTTGTTGGACTTTTGCTTATGCAGGGTCATCCCCAGTCTTTTTGCCTCCTGCCTCCTATTTTGTCTGACCTGTTGCTGTTGGTTTTTTAGCTCTGAGCACTTCTGCTAACCAGTGATAAAGTGCATATGTTCTCTGTGTAAATTGTAATGTTGATTGGTTTATCCATGATTGGCATATATGATTTACTAGTAAGTCCCTAGTAAGGTGCACTAGAGGTGCCAGGGCTTGTAAATCAAATATTACTAGTGGGCCTGCAGCACTGGTTGTGCCACCCACACAAGTAACTCTGTAATCATGTCTCAGACCTGCCACTGCAGTGTCTGTGTGTGTATTTTTACACTGTAAATTCGACTTGGCAAGTGTACCCACTTGCCAGGCCTAAACCTTCCCTTTTCTTACATGTAAGGCACCCCTAAGGTAGGCCCTAGGTAGCCCCAAGGGCAGGGTGCAGTGTATGGATAAGGTAGGACATATAGTAATGTAGTTTATATGTCCTGACAGTGAAATACTGCCAACTTCGTTTTTCACTGTTGCAAGGCCTGTCTCTCTCATAGTATAACAGGGGGGCTACCTTTAAATATGATTATCCCCAATCTTTTGCCTCCTGCCTCCTATTTTTTCTGGCCTGTTGGCTTTTGAACTCTGAGCATTTTACCACTGCTAACCAGTGCTAAAGTGCATATGCTTTCTGTGTAATTGTATGTAATTGGTTTATCCATGAGTGGCATATTTGATTTACTAGTAAGTCCCTAGTAAAGTGCACTAGAGGTCCCAGGGCCTGTAAATCAAATGCTACTAGTGAGCCTGCTGCACTGATTGTGCCACACACATAAGTAGCTCTGTAATCATGTCTCAGACCTGCCACTGCAGTGTCTGTGTGTGCAGTTTTATCTGTAAGTTCGACTTGGCAAGTATACCCACTTTCCAGGCCTAAACCTTCCCTTTTCTTACATGCAAGGCACCCCTAAGGTGGCCCTGGGTACCCCCAAGGACAGGGTGCAGTGTATGGTAAAGGTAGGACATATAGTAATGTGTTTTATATGTCCTGACAGTGAAATATTGCCAATTCGTTTATCACTGTTGCAAGGCCTGTCCCTCTCATAGGTTAACATGGGGGCTACCTTTAAATCTGATTAAAGCGTAGATTCCCTTTGGGAGCGGATGGACATGTGGAGTTTGGGGTCTCTGAGCTCACAATTTAAAAATACATCTTTTAGTAAAGTTGATTTTAGAAAATGAGCATTTTCTTGCTTATACCATTTCTGTGACTCTGCCTGTTTGTGGATTCCCTGTCTGGGTCAGTTTGACAGTTGGGCTGGTTGCATCTCACACTAGACAGTGACACAAAAGGAGCTGGGTTGTAGTCTGCATTTTCTGATGAGCCATCTGTGCTAGGAGGGAGGGAAGGAGTGGTCACTTACACTTGAAAGGGCTGTGCCTGTCCTCACATAATGCAGTCTCCGCCCCCCTGGTGAGTGTCTGGGGCCTGGCCTGGGCAAGGCAGGATTTCACATTCAAAAGAGACTTTACTTTGAAGTAGGCCTACCTCAAAGGAGAAATTGGGTATAAGACATGCACCCAAAACCACAGACTTTAGATCTCTTCTGGACATCAAGAGGAACCTCTGCCTGAAGAATAGCTGAAGAGCTGAGGAGAAGTGCTGCCCTGACTGTGACTGTGCTTTGTGGAGCTATCCTGCATTTGCTGCTTCTGCCAGAGTAAGAGGCCAAAGACTGGACTTTCTGTGCCGTCCGTCTTGTGGAGAAATCTCCAAGGGCTTAATTTAGAGCTTGCCTCCTGTTTGAAGTCTCAGGGACAGCAAAGACTTCTTTCTGGCAGCACCTGGAGTCTCTGGAGAGACTCCTTCTCTGACAGGTGGTGCCCTATCCAGTCCCTTGGCCCTTGAAAGGAAAGCTGGTGGAAATCCAAGGAAATCGACTTTGGACGACTTCGGACCGATGCTGCTGCTGAATCCGGTGACGCCGCCTGCAACCGACTCCGTGAACGTTGCTGGAACGCGACGACCTTCGCAGGCCCGACGCCGCTGCAGCCCGCTGAAGTCCGCAACTCCGTGGAAGTCGCTGCACCACGTCGTAACTGACGCCACTCGAAGTGCGCGGATTCAACATTTCGCACAGACGCCACGATGCCCGATTTCGCGCATCGACTTGTTTTCACTCTTCACCAAAGGTACTGTACTTGGGGGTCTACGCGACTCCGTGTCCGGCGCCGCTGGTGTCGGCTTGTTGGGAACGATTCCGTCACGATGCCGTGTTAACACCTCATCGAAGCATTTTGTGTTTCTAAGCGCTATTTTTGAGTTTAATCTTTAAAAATTCATAACTTGACTTGTGTATGTTGGATTTTTGTTGTTTTGGTCTTGTTTTGTTTAGATAAGTAATTCCTGTTTTTCTAAACTGATGTTGTGTAATTCTGTAGTGTTTTCATTGAGTTACTGTGTGTGTTGGTACAAATACTTTACACCTAGCACTCTGAAGCTAAGCCTACTGCTCTGCCAAGCTACCAAGGGGGTAAGCATGGGTTAGCTGAGGGTGATTCTCTTCTACCCTGACTAGAGTGAGGGTCCTTGCTTGAACAGGGGGTAACCTGACTGTCAACCAAAGACCCCATTTCCAACAGTTGCCCTTGCCAATTCTGGAACGTCCTCAGATTGTGAGGAATTTCAAGCGTCTGGAGACATTCCAAGGACATATTTTCAGTGTGCTAGAAATGGAAAGACATGCCTATAAGAAGGATGCTGTTTAGCAACAAGAGAGGGAGTTGGTAATTAAGTGGTGGCCTGAGAAAAGAAACCTGCAATGGAAACTGAGGAGCTTTTGAGAAGTTAGGTGTGAGGGGCCTGAAAAGGTGGAATCCTAATGAGTAATCAGAAGTTTATCCCCCAGAGAACTGAGGGAAAGAGTGATATAGATCTGCCATGAGGGATAGCTGAGTACTGTCAGTATGCTTATTGGTAGCACAGTATGTCTATCAAAATCTAATGGATGTTAAGGAGGTTTGTAGAATATAGCAACAATTACATTAAATCATACATTACACTTACTCATCCCTTATGTCATCAAAAGTGCCCAGATAGCACATGGAAGATGGTCAATGTTGATTTTATGAGACCAGTTGTGGAGGATAAGACTAGAACGCATTGCGGAGGTGAGTTTATAATCGTTTTTATGACATTGTTTCAACATGGCCTAAAAAAAAGTGTTCAGTAGATTAGATGTCTCTTTAGGCCTACACTTTCTTGACAAACTGTTTGTTAGAGAAGGTTGCCTAAAATGTTCATTTCTGAAAAAGGAGTTTAATTCAAATCTGATGTAGTTCAAGCTTTTTTCAAGCAGTATGAAATAGTACATCATAGGGTGCAATCCAATTAGTTAAAAATATCCATAAATATTGTACATTTTTGCTTATAAATGATGTGGTGTTATATGGTAACCCTTAATGTGGTTGGCTACAGTCTTTTTGTTGTAATGAGGGGTAGGGAACCATCCTTCTTATGCTCTCTTGAGCGTCCTCTCAGGGAGTTTATCTGGAATAAATCTCACCTTAGAATAGCCCTCTCCATTGCCTAATTTGTAAATAAAAACGTGCCAGTGCCCAAAGCTCTCCTCTGAACATGGGCTGTTGCAATTCATTGTGAAAGCACAGAATATTGAGATAGTGTAACATTGAAGCCAGTGCTTTGTTTGCCAATAAAAAAGTGCTGGTGCCCAAAGCCTTCCTCTTAAACACGCGGCTACTGCAATTAAATGTGCGAACACGGAATACTGAGGCAGTGTAATCCTGAAGCCATCACGGGCCTCTTCAATACATTTACAGCCACTCCCTGCCCCTTCAGCTCACTCTTGCAGCTTTCTGCTTTCTCCCATTGTGACACTTTCTCATTTTTCTCTTCCTCCATCTTTCACATATGTGTCTTTTGTTTGCAGTAAATGGTTGAGGCAGAGAAATACATGCCGGCCCTCAGAAATAAGTCCATGGATGGCCAGGGTCATAATGAGGGCCCAAGTGTGTGTACTGAACACATGTGTACATGTAAGGGTAAAATGCATGAAGATACTAGTGCAGGACAGTAAGTGTGCTGTGAATGTACACTGAGTAAGTATGCCTGCAAAGGTACATTAGATGGAGGACCCTGGGTTCCATTTTGAGAAGCCCAGGCCTGCCTGGTAAAGACATGAGGAGGAGAGGAATCACCCCCAGACAGTTCTGTTTTGCTGCATTCCTGTGAGCTGGATGGGACACACTGGAGGGAAAAAGGAAGAGACTCCCTTTACACTTCAAAAGACTGCTCTTAGATTCAGTGATAGATAACAAGGAACGGACATGGTCACATCTCTGGAAGGGAGATGGGGCTGATAAGGGAATCATAAAGAGTAGGACTGAGAGTCACAGGGTAACCTTTTTGATAAACTTGTATCTGTGGCCAATATCCAGGTATGAATTCTGGTCACTCCCATGAATTGTGTTGTGGGACCGTCCGCTTCGGAGATTGCCTGCTGGGATAGACCGTCTTTCATGATTAAAGAGAAAAGTGTGAGGTGCTCAAAAGAAACAGAACGCCAACATAAAACTTCAAAGATTCTGACACTATATTACGTTTTGGTGTCTGGACATGGACTATAAGAAGGGGAGGTTGAGACCCCAAACTTTGTCATCTGCCAAGCAGCCAGTTTGAAAAGGGGAATCTCTTCAAGACTTCTGTCTGTGACCAGGACTGGGGCAAAGGCCTGGTAGACTCCTTGCTGCATGTGGAAACATCCACCAGGACACCAAGATCACCTCCCCTGAGCCTGAAGCACCAGTGCATGCCTGTTTGCCAAGACCAGTGTGCCCTGTGAAGAGGAGGAGAGCCTTGGAGGGAGCGAGGTCCAGTGGGGAGCCTGCAAGAGGATTCCCTGAACAAGGTGTGAGGCTGTGCACCAATAAGGTCATTGTCTGTGTGCTGTATTGGCTTTGTGACCCCGTATGCCAGAAGAGGGCTGCTCAAGACTAAGCCAAGAGTTAAGCACCTTTCAGGCCTGGCTGCAGTGACACTGTATGCCATAGGGGACCACAAGTAAAGTTGCCACTGCTGAATCCCTGGGACCAGGGACCTTCTCGGGTTGGGCATCTGCACCAAAATGGTTGCTGGTCATGTTTTTCAAGTACTGCAGCAACCTTGTATACTAGGAGGAGCTGCTGGTACCAACATGCCCAAAGGAGAGTCTGAGGCTATGTTCCACAGGTTGGACTTGCAGTGGGAGGGAACTGCACCTGAATGACCTGAGGTCTGTCAGAGGCACCATGGATGATGTTGAACCATCACTGGGCTCCAGTTGAGGATGAAGAAAGGATTCCACCCACAACCCTCCAATCCAACCACCAGCCCCACTGGATGAAGCCATCTTACTGTGTCTCTGCAAGCTGTGAGCTGTCACAACAACGGAGAGAGAGAGCCTCTGCTGCTGGGTGCTGCCATGTAGGTCTCGAGCAGCCCTACTTCTCTGAACTGAGCAGGACTCATGAGTGCTTGTTTCAAGGGCACTCACTGCTCCACTGAACTCCTCCATGCTGCGAGAGTGGATAAGACATGATCTGGGCCTGTTGGGCCTCAGGAGATACGTTGCTAACTGTGCTAGGGCACCATGGACACTTTTGACTACAATTCTCCTTTATTTATAAAAGGGAGTACGAAGTATGCAAGTTCACTCACCTTCCAATGTACATCATGCTTGAGTATCACAGAAGGAAGAATTTGTAGATTTATTTATCTTGTGTTGTCTCCCTGACCAAGAAGAACAACAGGGGCATCCTAGTTTTTGTAAAAGAACCTTCACCCATTAATACTAGTGGCATACTTCATCATTGGGGTCCCACCCAGCATATCTAACACAACTGCTGGCTTCCTTAATCAGGGAGATAACACAAGATAAATACATCTCTGAGTTCTCTCTTCTGTACAATCCTGAAGAGTCAAGTGGGAACTCCTGAGTCCAGCCTAACAGTGTGCCTTGCCTGGATGCACCCACCAGGGAATGGGGAATAACCCCAAACCCATTACACAAAGGAGCATGTGACAGGGATTTGCCTGACAACTACTAGATCCTCGAACTCAAGGGGAATTGTATTGTTGCTTCTGAATGTCATATAACTTTGCAGGTGTAGAGTTAGAAGTAAAATACTTCTTTTGGTTGTATAAGCTAAGATTTGACTGGACATTAATTTGTCTCTCGTATTGTATGAGCGTTTAGATATGAGTTGTGTTTACTGACCTGTATATACTCCTCCCCTCCCCAAGTTAGTGCTAACTGCTTGACCGCAGCTACCGCTGACAGTCAAGTGCAGAAGAGGTACTTGGCCCAGTTGCTCAGAATCCATAGTAGGTCGGGCTCCAAGACATCAGGAGTAAAAGGTCTCAACCACCTTGGTTGGGGTCAGTAGCCCCTGCAAGCCCCATTTCCCTCTGAAAGGGGTTCTGATAGTCATTAGTTTTAATTTTGAAACTCTTATTGCACTCCTTTGAGGGATTCTCCTTCATATTGTGTGTATTATTTATTAGCTGTTGGTTTATGGGATTTCCAATCTTATATTGTTTTTAGTAGTTTTGTAATGGGAAGATGATGTAGTGTCCTTGGCAGCTGCCATCCAGAGCTGCCATAGCATCATGCACTCAGTGAAAGCATATGTTCTATGTAGTATGATGACAGTAGATGCTGGTGAGTTTCAATGATGGTGAGCTTCCAGGCTGTAAGTTGTCGGGCCAAGATTTTTTGTGTTGTGGAATAAACCAAGTTCCAAACTTACACTGACACGTTCCAGTTGGTACTTGTGTACTACACATTGACACCATGGTATCCTAGCATATTCAAAAGATTCAGAAGACTTGATGTCAGTGGTATCCTTTGGGCAGCTTTGTCACTGGGTACCTATGTATGTAAGTGAAGCTGCAATGAGGATGTCATGTGTCTCTGTACTATATTCAAGGATGATTAGCCAAATCTTTAATCCAACATCTGTTGTTGGCACTAAATTCTTTAAATTGTTTATTCAGGTTAGACCTACTTACATCCTCACCTCCAGTAGCTCCTGATAGGGCTCTATCCTCCCTGACAGGGCTTCACCTTCCATCCAGGAAAATTGAACGCAGGACACTAGTATAAGCCACAATAGATACTGCAGACTTGATAGCACAAACACTGACATCAGCTAGAGCGTAGGAAATATGTTACAGGTGCATTAATTGTTTACTGTCGTCTTTTCAGTTCAATCTTTTGGGCTGGTTAAACATGTTGCCAGGTGTAACAACTAGGTGAGATTTTATGCTGTCACCTCCAAATGTCAAGAAGTATGTAGCATCAGACACTTGCCTCAACAGTAGGTACTGCAGCAGAAGATCAATAGAAACAGGTAATGATATGTACAACGAAAGGGAAATTCTGGTTCCATTACAAGTAACTATGTAATTATGAGCACAAATGTTGTAACAACCAATGTAGCATGCTGAACAACTTTTGTAAATGCATGAAGTCCTTGTGACTCTCTACTGTACTGTTTCTACTAGTGCTTTTTATACTAGGAGCAACATTCCACAGACAAGACATAACAAACTAAAATGTAGAAGAAGTCAGAGATTTTGCAATGCTAAATAAACACCTCGATGACAGACATGATATCCATAATGTAGAAATGTTCACAGTGTAATAGCACACACCAACCAGGTTACTGCAAATTTCAAAATAGCACATTTTATAGTCGATCCTCTAATTGAGTAAAGGCCACTTAGCTCAAATATAAAGCCTCTATTTTATTGACTGAAAAATATTAGAATCATATTTCACATGCTGATATGGACACTGTTATCAGCGTTTTGGTCTCATATATGAAAAATCAATAAAGCCATTTTCAGGAACATGGGGCAGAAAGTTCAAAATGGTGGACCCTTAATGGTAAGGGATCACATATAGATTTTCATGGTCCTAACCACAATAAAACAGCTGTTAAAGCAAATTAAATATCTATAGAAAGGACATAATGAGTTGTCAGAGTGCCAAAAGTGATTGAAATCTCAAACAAAGATAAAGGTAGTAGGTGGATGAGCCACCAATGACTGATTTCTTAACATGATAGAAAACCATGAATTGAAAGCGCAGGAAAAATCACCTAACATGGATGTTAGAGGGGCTGCAGCATCTGCTTGGAGATAGAATATATGATTCTGACAGAGGAGAGCAAAACCCCTTTGATTCATTGCTTCCCACCAGGATTTCTTATGTCTATGAGTGTTCTTCAAGTTTCTGTCCTTCTGTTTCTCCATGGCCTGGTGCGGTCCACCCACCACCTTCAGAAATGAAAAAGAAGTAGGAGATGTGCAAGGCATACTTTATACTTGCAGTGGACATTTTGCATCATTGTGAAGTGTCCTAATTCAAATGCAGCTGATTTAAATTGACCAAACGCATATTGCATCACCTTTGGAGGACATTTTAGTGCTTTGGGAAACGTCACAGTTTTGACACAGCCATTTTGAATTGGGACAGACTTGGATCATTGGCAGCCATCTTATGTAAGGAAAACATTTTGGGGGTCATTCTAACCCTGGCAGTCCAAGACCGCCAGGGCTAAAATGACGGGGGCACCGCCAACAGGCTGGCGGTGCCCCGCTGGGCATTCTGACCGCGGCGGTTCGGCCGCGGTCAGAAGTGGAAAACCGGCGGTCTCCCGCCGGTTTTCCGCTGCCCAAATGAATCCTCCATGGCGGCGCAGCAAGCTGCGCCGCCATGGAGGATTCTGACACCCCATACCGCCATCCTGTTCCTGGCGGTTCTCCCGCCAGGAACAGGATGGCGGTATGGGGTGTCGCGGGGCCCCTGGGGGCCCCTGCAGTGTCCATGCCAATGGCATGGGCACTGCAGGGGCCCCCGTAAGAGGGCCCCAAAAAGAATTTCAGTGTCTGCTTTGCAGACACTGAAATTCGCGACGGGTGCAACTGCACCCGTCGCACCTTCCCACTCCGCCGGCTCAATTCTGAGCCGGCGTCCTCGTGGGGAGGGTGTTTTGCACTGGGCTGGCGGGCGGCCTTTTGGCGGTCGCCCGCCAGCCCAGTGCAAAACCCAAAATACCCTCAGCGGTCTTTCGACCGCGGAGCGGTATTTTGGAGGGGGAAGTCTGGCGGGCGGCCTCCGCCCCCCGCCAGACTTAGAATCACCCCCTTTGTTTCCATTAACACTTTTTCCAGTGACAGGCACACCCACATAGCATTGATGTCTTTTTAAGTGGTGACAGGCACACTATCCAGGGTTATTCCTGCAAATTCCCTAATGGAATTTATTGGAGGCAGCAACTAACCCATACAAGTTAGTGCTATTGATTTAGTTCTTACTTTGAGAAGTACGCATCCCTTTGGAAAGAAATGCAGCACCACTATCATTTTTGTCTGTGCCAGGAACTTCCCGGTTCTGTTGGGAACAATGGCAGGAGAAATGTAAAGTGTATTTAAAAGCCATTGATGGCAACACTTCTTCTATGTCTAAAAAGAAGAAAGTCTTATTGATTTATAATCTGGGGCCAAAAGGTAGAAATGTCTTAAAAAGGCCACTTTAAGAAATTGTAAATGTATACTGGTACCGGTAATGGTGAAGATCAGTGCCAATGAAGTACTTAATGAGTATTTGTCAGTCATTAAAAACTTTGGATAAGAGATTTAATCCTAGGCAAAGCATTTTCTTAGAATGACACAAATTTCTACAATGGTCCCAACTTACTCATTATCCAGTCAATTAATTTGTGATGGCGTTGCACACTTTAGCAGCAGCATGCAGTTACTGCGAATTTAAAGATGAGATTATCTGTGGCCAATTTATTTAAAAAACTAACAATAGAAGAAAAAAAAATTGTTATGAATCGAGAATCCAGACTTAGAAAAAGCAGTCCCTATTGCTAGGAGTATTAAACATTCTGCATTTTGTGTCAAAGAAATGAGTGCCAATGCCAATATGCATGAAGTGAAACAGTTATCAAAACAGGCAGAGGAACCACAGGAAAAAGAGCATGCTGACAGAGTGTTATCGTATGATTCTGGGGTACATTTTAAGTTTGTTTGTGGGAAGAGTGAACAGGTTTGTTTTCATTGTGGTAGCAAGATGCATTTGAGTAACAGCTACAATTCCCCTGCTATCAATGGTTCATGTTTTAGGTGTGGCAAAAGGGGAGCATCTTGCCCGTGCATGTAAATCAGGAATGAGCCAGAAAAGTCAAACTATGAATATTTTGGATGATGTGGGAACTGAGACAGAGGAGAATATAGTATTAACATTCTCTGCACCTGAGGGTGAAGAACAAGAAATTGAGGAAATTGATCCGTAAGTTCCATTGTGAAGAAGAAACCACTATATTATGAAATATTTGTGACTGGCATGAAGGTCAAAATAATGTCTGATTCTGGTTTCACTTAACCTTTAATAAGTATGTATAGAGTTAAGGAATTTCCAGATCTTCAACTTGAATAATCTCAGATGTAAATGTTTGCCTACGGGGAAAAAAGGTTAGAAGTAATGGGAAAATGTAAAGGCGAATTGGAGTTTCAACACAATTTTACAAAGTGCACAGTATGTGTAACAAAACATGGTTTGAATCTGTTTGGTTGGGATGAGAAAGAGAATCTTAATATTGTATTAGATCCCCAGATAACCCAGAACAAGTCATTTCTAAGAAAAGACTCTTCAAAGAAAGTGAGGCAAATGTGTGACAAGTTTATGATTGCAAGTGGGTTGGTCAACATCGTGGTGTGTTTACCATTGACTTGGAGAGGTTGAAAGGGATCCAGCATTGGACTGTTGTGAAGGAGAATGACTGCCCTGTTGTACACAAGGTACGTCGAGTGCCTCTTACATTGAGGAAAGAACTGAAAGCAGAGTTAGATAAATAGTGTGCTTTGGGTATAAATTAGCCAATTGAAGGATATGAATGGCTCTCTCCCATAGTTCTGGCACGCAAGGCCAACAAATCCTTAAGTCTATGTATGGATTTATGTGACCTGAACACCAACACTTGGGTAGATCAGCAACCCCTTCCCAATATGAACTAGATATTAACCACTCTCAAGGAAGATGTCGTTTTTACATCCCTTGGCATGTCTGCAGCCTACCACCAAATAGAGCAGTGTAAGAAATCAGGACACTTAACATCTTTTGTAACACCTGAGGGAGCCAACCGGTATGTGTGTATGCTGTTCAGTCTGGCTTCTGACTGATCTGTTTTCCAGAGATTCATGGGAAATCTATTCCAGGATATGTCCGGTGAGGTGTATTTTCAGGACTATATCATGATTTGTGACAAGAACCAGAATGAATATCATTTGAGAGTTAAAGATGTGCTGGAGGTAATCAAAAGAAGTGGGTTAACACTGGCTAAACATGCCTTTGTCTTTTCTCAGTCAGGAGTGGACTATTTGGAACACCACATATCTAGTAAGGGAGTCTAGGATAAAAATATTGAGCAAGATTGAGGATGCACCTGCTCCAGAGGATAAAGACCAATTAAGATAATTCCTTGGACTTGTTGAATACTATTCCAAGTTTGTTAACATTTTCATTGACAAAAACATGTGTTTATGGTTGTTGTTGGAAAAACAAATCCCATATGTGTCTGGAACCGTGAACGTGATAATGTTTTTAAATCCATTAAGCACGGAATTGTGTCTGCTGGTCTGTTTACGCCTTTTGGCACCAGTGATATATGCATTATTATCACTGCTATGAGTAATCATGGCTTAGGGACTTTTCTCATGCAGAAGAGAAGCAGTGGGGTTGAGGAGATTATTGCATTTGCCTCAAGAGTTTTGTAGGGCGATGAGCACACATATTCTACCTTAGAAAAAGAGGCCTTAGCAAAGTGCTTGTGTATTCAGTACTTCAAGAATTGTGTCTGGAGTAAAGAATTCCTGTTGAGAACTGATCATATACTGCTTGTGTATTTGTTTAAAACTAAATGTAGTGGCAGAGCAACTCCTCGTATTGCCAAATGGCAACATAGGTTACAATATTTCCAGTACAAATTGCAAAATGTTCCTGAGGTGTGTAACTATGCTGTTTGTCTAGATTGCCCTAAAAAAACAGTCTCCTGAGCTTGATCAGGACTTTTAGGATGTGGAGTTTGTGTGTGTGGTGGATACAACTTTGAACAGTGCAATTTCTGAAGAGGAAGTTAGTTTGGATGATGAGGAAATGCAAGATACTTATCAGGTTCTTGGCCCACAGCTAAAGAAATGCAAGATGTCTAAGTTCCCTTTTGGAGGATTGTAGAGGAATTATCCATGATGAAAGGGGTGATGTGTAGGTGCATACTTCTAGTAGTTCCTTTTGTCCCCTGAAGTAAAATATTGAATTTGACCCATGAGGGTCACATGGGTATTCGACCTTGGAACAGAGAGGGAGAGAAGATTGTTGATGTCCAGTAGTGGATAAGGAATGTTACACATGTGTTTTGACAGACAAAACTCAGATAACATTACTTAGTCCTGTTACTTCAGTGGCGTGCGATAACGTACCTTTGTCAGGGTGGGTTATCCAGAGCAGTGGTTACTGACAATGGAACTGAATTAATGGCTAAGTAGTTGAGTGAATTTTTGCAGTCCGTGGATATTAAACATATCAGATCTTCCTTATATCCTCTCCACAGTTATGGTTTAGTGGAATAATTTAATCACACTATTAAGGACCAGCTGCAGTTGGCATTGGTAAATGGTTTGGGTTGGAGAAGTCAGAACAACACCTAACGTTAGCACTGGAACGTCGCCCTATTCATTGCTCAGAGGAAGGATAGTGGTTTCTAGGCTTAAGACGAAATAGATGGAAAGGAAGGTCATGGTTTTGAGTAAAGTTGAACAAGAAGAGGATGTAAGAGGTGCAGTGCAAAAGAAGTACAGTAAAGTTGAAGGGTCTTGGAGGACATCACCAGTTAAAATTGGAAACTGGGTAAGAATAACAACACCACTTCATGCTGCAGAATGTTATTCAAGGTTCTCTGCACCTGTCAGAGTTAAGGATGTCCAAGACCATGTTGCAGTGTTAGAAAATGTCAAGATTTGGAACAAAAGCATGATTGCTGTTGACCCTGATACCATGTCTGATTACATGCAGAAGGGTTTAGGTGCATGTTCTGACAATCGTTTGGAAACAGCTCCAGATCTAGAGGGGCACCCCAAATTTATGTGGGCCAAATCTTTACCTTACAGGTTTAAGGATTGTGTAATGCAAGTGCATTAATATTTCATCCTAACTGTGCCAATGTATTCTATTGGCATCACATTCTTTTTTCTGTTTTCTCCTCTTTATACTGCAGTATAAACCTTTTGCCAACTGTATTGCTTCTTGTTATTTATTGTATTACTTTCTCCATTTACATATATGCTGGACCTGGTTCTTTTTTAAGGGCTATCCTCAAGCTTTTTGGCTTCTTTTATCCTATTTTTTACTGATCTGTTTTTGTTGGCTGTGTAACTCTGGGCACTTTGCCACTGCTGACCAGTGCTGTAGTGCAAGTGATGTCTGTCTAAATTGTATTGGTGACTGGTTTACCCATGATTGGCATATTTGATTTACTAGTAAATCACTAGTATAGTGCACCCAGTGTGCCCAGGGCCTGTAAATCAGTGCTACTAGTGGGCCTGCAGCACTGAGGGTGCCACCCACATGAGTAGCCCTGTAAATATGTCTCCGGCCTGCCACTGCATTGTCTGTGTGTGCAGTTGTAAACTGACATTTCGACCTGGCACATGCACCCACTTGTCAGGCCCACACCTTTCCTTTTACTACATGTAAGTCACCCTATGGTAAGCCCCAGGCAGCCCCATGGGCAGAGAACAGTGTATTAACAAGGCAGGACATGTACTGGTATGTTTTACATGTTGTGATAGTAAAATACTGGTAAATTGAATTTTTCAATATTGCAAGGACTATCATACCCATAGAGTAACAGGGGGATTGCCTTGAAATAACTTGTAAGTGTAATTATCCATTGGGAGCAGATAGAGATTTGGAATTTGGGGTCTCTGATCCCACAATTTAACCACTTCGCTGCCAGGCCTTTTCCCCCTCCTGTGCCAGGCCTTTTTTTGCCTATTTGGGGCAGTTCGCGCTTAGGCCCGCATAACTTTTTGTCCACATAAGCTAACCAAGCCAAATTTGCGTCCTTTTTTTCCAACATCCTAGGGATTCTGGAGGTACCCAGACTTTGTGGGTTCCCCTGAAAGAGGCCAAGAAATTGGCCAAAATACAGGGAAAATTTTGTTTTTTTCAAAAAAATTGGAAAAAGTGGCTGCAGAAGAAGGCTTGTGGTTTTTCCCCTAAAAATGGCATCAACAAAGGGTTTGCGGTGCTAAACTCAGCAGCTTCCCAGCTTTCAGGAACAGGCAGACTTGAATCCGAAAACCCAATTTTTCAACACAATTTTGGCATTTTACTGGGGCATACCCCATTTGTGCAATTTTTTGTGCTTTCAGCCTCCTTCCAGTCAGTGACAGGAATGGTCATGAAACCAATGCTGGATCCCAGACACCTAAACATTTCTGAAAAGTAGACAAAATTCTGAATTCAGCAAGGGGTCATTTGTGTAGATCCTACAAGGGTTTCCTACAGAAAATAACAGCTGAAAAAGAAAAATATTGAAATTGAGGTGAAAAAAACATCAATTTTTCTCTACTTTTTACTCTGTAACTTTTCCCTGCAATGTCAGATTATCGAAAGCAATATACCGTTACGTCTGCTGGACTCCTCTGGTTGCGGGGATATATAGGGTTTGTAGGTTCATCAAGAACCCGAGGAACCCAGAGCCAATAAATGAGCTGCACCCTGCAGTGCGTTTTCATTCTATACCGGGTATACAGTAATTCATTTGCTGAAATATAAGGAGTAAAAAATAGCTATCAAGAAAACCTTTGCATTTCCAAAAAGGGCACAAGATAAGGTGTTGAGGAGCAGTGGTTATTTGCACATCTCTGAATTCCGGGGTGACCATAGTAGCACGTGAATTACATGGAATTTCTCAAATAGATGTCTTTTTTACACACACCCCTATATTTGGAAGGAATAAATGTAGAGAAAGACAAGGGGCAATAACACTTGTTTTGCCATTCTATGTTCCCCCAAGTCTCCCGATAAAAATGATACCTCACTTGTTTGGGTAGGCCTAGCGCCCGCGACAGGATATGCCCCAAAACACAACGTGGACACATCACAGAAAACAGAGCTGTTTTTAGCAAAGTGACTACCTGTAGATTTTGGCCTCTAGCTCAGCCGCCACCTAGGGAAACCTACCAAACCTGTGCATTTCTGAAAACTAGAGACCTAGGGGAATCCAAGGAGGGGTGACTTGTGTGGCTCGGACCAGGTTCTGTTACCCAGAATCCTTTGCAAACCTCAAAATTTGGCTAAAAAAACACATGTTCCTCACATTTCTGTGGCAGAAAGTTCTGGAATCTGAGAGGAGCGACAAATTTCCTTCCACCCAGCATTCCCCCACGTCTCCCGATAAAAATGATACCTCACTTGTGTGGGTAGGCCTAGCGCCCGCGACAGGATATGCCCCAAAACACAACCTGGACACATCACAGAAAACAGAGCTGTTTTTAGCAAAGTGACTACCTGTAGATTTTGGCCTCTAGCTCAGCCGCCACCTAGGGAAACCTACCAAACCTGTGCATTTCTGAAAACTAGAGACCTAGGGGAATCCAAGGAGGGGTGACTTGTGTGGCTCGGACCAGGTTCGGTTACCCAGAATCCTTTGCAAACCTCAAAATTTGGCTAAAAAAACACATGTTCCTCACATTTCTGTGGCAGAAAGTTCTGGAATCTGAGAGGAGCCACAAATTTCCTTCCACCTAGCGTTCCCCCATGTCTCCCGATAAAAATGATACCTCACTTGTGTGGGTAGGCCTAGCGCCCGCGACAGGATATGCCCCAAAACACAACGTGGACATATCACAGAAAACAGAGCTGTTTTTAGCAAAGTGACTACCTGTAGATTTTGGCCTCTAGCTCAGCCGCCACCTAGGGAAACCTACCAAACCTGTGCATTTCTGAAAACTAGAGACCTAGGGGGATCCAAGGAGGGGTGACTTGCGGGGCTCGGACCAGGTTCTGTTACCCAGAATCCTTTGCAAACCTCAAAATTTGGCTAAAAAAACACATGTTCCTCACATTTCTCTGGCAGAAAGTTCTGGAATCTGAGAGGAGCCACAAATTTCCTTCCACCCAGCGTTCCCCCACGTCTCCCGATAAAAATTATACCTCACTTGTGTGGGTAGGCCTAGCGCCCGCGACAGGATATGCCCCAAAACACAACGTGGACATATCACAGAAAACAGAGCTGTTTTTAGCAAAGTGACTACCTGTAGATTTTGGCCTCTAGCTCAGCCGCCACCTAGGGAAACCTACCAAACCTATGCATTTCTGAAAACTAGAGACCTAGGGGAATCCAAGGAGGGGTGACTTGTGTGGCTCGGACCAGGTTCTGTTACCCAGAATCCTTTGCAAACCTCAAAATTTGGCTAAAAAAACACATGTTCCTCACATTTCTGTGGCAGAAAGTTCTGGAATCTGAGAGGAGCCACAAATTTCCTTCCACCCAGCGTTCCCCCACGTCTCCCGATAAAAATGATACCTCACTTGTGTGGGTAGGCCTAGCGCCCGCGACAGGATATGCCCCAAAACACAACGTGGACATATCGCAGAAAACAGAGCTGTTTTTAGCAAAGTGACTACCTGTAGATTTTGGCCTCTAGCTCAGCCACCACCTAGGGAAACCTACCAAACCTGTGCATTTCTGAAAACTAGAGACCTAGGGGAATCCAAGGAGGGGTGACTTGCGGGGCTCGGACCAGGTTCTGTTACCCAGAATCCTTTGCAAACCTCAAAATTTGGCTAAAAAAACACATGTCCCTCACATTTCTGTGGCAGAAAGTTCTGGAATCTGAGAGGAGCTACAAATTTCCTTCCACCCAGCGTTCCCCCAAGTCTCCCGATAAAAATGATACCTCACTTGCGTGGGTAGGCCTAGCGCCGGCGACAGGAAACACCCCAAAGCGCAACGTGGACACATCCTAAATTTTGGAAAAAAACAGAGCTGTTTTTTGCGAAGTGCCTACCTGTAGATTTTGGCCTCTAGCTCAGCCGGCACCTAGGGAAACCTACCAAACCTGTGCATTTCTGAAAACTAGAGACCTAGGGGAATCCAAGGAGGGGTGACTTGCGGGGCTCGGACCAGGTTCTGTTACCCAGAATCCTTTGCAAACCTCAAAATGTGGCTAAAAAAACACATGTCCCTCACATTTCTGTGGCAGAAAGTTCTGGAATCTGAGAGAACCTACAAATTTCCTTCCACCCAGCATTCCCCCAAGTCTCCCGATAAAAATGATACCTCACTTGCGTGGGTAGGCCTAGCGCCGGCGACAGGAAACACCCCAAAGCGCAACGTGGACACATCCTAAATTTTGGAAAAAAACAGAGGTGTTTTTTGCGAAGTGCCTACCTGTAGATTTTGGCCTCTAGCTCAGCCGGCACCTAGGGAAAGCTACCAAACCTGTGCATTTCTGAAAACTAGAGACCTAGGGGAATCCAAGGAGGGGTGTCTTGCGGGGCTCGGACCAGGTTCTGTTACCCAGAATCCTTTGCAAACCTCAAAATTTGGCTAAAAATACACATGTTACTCACATTTCTGTGGCAGAAAGTTCTGGAATCTGAGAGGAGCCACAAATTTCCTTCCACCTAGCGTTCCCCCACGTCTCCCGATAAAAATGATACCTCACTTGTGTGGGTAGGCCTAGCGCCCGCGACAGGATATGCCCCAAAACACAACGTGGACATATCACAGAAAACAGAGCTGTTTTTAGCAAAGTGACTACCTGTAGATTTTGGCCTCTAGCTCAGCCGCCACCTAGGGAAACCTACCAAACCTATGCATTTCTGAAAACTAGAGACCTAGGGGGATCCAAGGAGGGGTGACTTGCGGGGCTCGGACCAGGTTCTGTTACCCAGAATCCTTTGCAAACCTCAAAATTTGGCTAAAAAAACACATGTTCCTCAAATTTCTGTGGCAGAAAGTTCTGGAATCTGAGAGGAGCCACAAATTTCCTTCCACCCAGCGTTCCCCCACGTCTCCCGATAAAAATTATACCTCACTTGTGTGGGTAGGCCTAGCGCCCGCGACAGGATATGCCCCAAAACACAACGTGGACATATCACAGAAAACAGAGCTGTTTTTAGCAAAGTGACTACCTGTAGATTTTGGCCTCTAGCTCAGCCGCCACCTAGGGAAACCTACCAAACCTATGCATTTCTGAAAACTAGAGACCTAGTGGAATCCAAGGAGGGGTGACTTGTGTGGCTCGGACCAGGTTCTGTTACCCAGAATCCTTTGCAAACCTCAAAATTTGGCTAAAAATACACATGTTACTCACATTTCTGTGGCAGAAAGTTCTGGAATCTGAGAGGAGCCACAAATTTCCTTCCACCTAGCGTTCCCCCACGTCTCCCGATAAAAATGATACCTCACTTGTGTGGGTAGGCCTAGCGCCCGCGACAGGATATGCCCCAAAACACAACGTGGACATATCACAGAAAACAGAGCTGTTTTTAGCAAAGTGACTACCTGTAGATTTTGGCCTCTAGCTCAGCCGCCACCTAGGGAAACCTACCAAACCTATGCATTTCTGAAAACTAGAGACCTAGGGGGATCCAAGGAGGGGTGACTTGCGGGGCTCGGACCAGGTTCTGTTACCCAGAATCCTTTGCAAACCTCAAAATTTGGCTAAAAAAACACATGTTCCTCAAATTTCTGTGGCAGAAAGTTCTGGAATCTGAGAGGAGCCACAAATTTCCTTCCACCCAGCGTTCCCCCACGTCTCCCGATAAAAATGATACCTCACTTGTGTGGGTAGGCCTAGCGCCCGCGACAGGATATGCCCCAAAACACAACGTGGACATATCACAGAAAACAGAGCTGTTTTTAGCAAAGTGACTACCTGTAGATTTTGGCCTCTAGCTCAGCCGCCACCTAGGGAAACCTACCAAACCTATGCATTTCTGAAAACTAGAGACCTAGTGGAATCCAAGGAGGGGTGACTTGTGTGGCTCGGACCAGGTTCTGTTACCCAGAATCCTTTGCAAACCTCAAAATTTGGCTAAAAATACACATGTTACTCACATTTCTGTGGCAGAAAGTTCTGGAATCTGAGAGGAGCTACAAATTTCCTTCTACCCAGCGTTCCCCCAAGTCTCCCGATAAAAATGATACATCACTTGTGTGGGTAGGACTAGCGCCCACGAAAGGAAAGGGCCCAAAACACAACGTGGAGACATCACATTTTTTTATAAAAAGCAGTGCCTACCTGTGGATTTTGGCCTGTAGCTCAGCCGACACCTGAGGAAACCTAGCAAACCAGTGCATTTTTGAAAACTAGAAACCCAGGGGAATCCAAGATGGGGTGACTTGCGGGGCTCAGACCAGGTTATGTTACCCAGAATCCTTTGCAAACATCAAAATTTGGCCCAAAAAACACTTTTTCCTCTCATTTCGGTGACAGAAAGTTCTGGAATCTGAGAGGAGCCACAAATTTCCTTCCACCCAGCGTTCCCCTAAGTCTCTCGATAAAAATGGTACATCACTTCTGTGGGTAGGCCTAGCGCCCACAAAAGGAAATGGCCTAAAACACAACGTGGACACAACATATTTTTTCACAGAAAACAGAGGTGTTTTTTGCAAGGTGCCTACCTGTGGTGTTTGGCCTGTAGCTCAGCCGGCCCCAGGGGGGGGGGCAGAAATGGCCTAAAATAAATTTGCCCCCCCAACCCCCACCCTCCCCCGCCGGGAGCGACCCTTGCCTACGGGGTCGCTCCCCCTGCGTGACATTGGCACCAAAAAACAAATCCCCGGTGCCTAGTGGTTTCTGCCCCCTTGGGGGCAGGTTGACCTAAACTCAGCCAATCTGCCCCCAAGGGGGGCAGAAATGGCCTAAATACAATTTGTCCCCCAGGGGAGCGACTTTTGCCTGATGGGTCGCTCCCCATCTCTAAAAAAAAAAAAAAAAAGAAAAAAAAAAAAAATTCCCCTGGCGCCTAGAGGTTTCTGCCCCCCCACCCCCTGGGGGCAGATCGGCCTAATAATAGGCCGATCTGCCCCCCGGGGGGGCAGAAATGGCCTAAAATAAATTTGCCCCCCCAACACCCACCCCCCCCCGGAGCGACCCTTGCCTACGGGGTCGCTCCCCCTGCGTCACATTGGCGCCAAAAAACAAATCCCCGGTGCCTAGTGGTTTCTGCCCCCTTGGGGGCAGATTGACCTAAAATTGGCCAATCTGCCCCCAGGGGGGCAGAAATGGTCTAAATACAATTTGCCCCCCCAGGGGAGCGACCCTTGCCTGATGGGTCGCTCCCCATCTCTAAAAAAAGAAACAACAACAAAAAAACACACAAAAAAAAAATTGCCCTGGCGCCTAGAGTGTTCTGCCCCCCCCCCCCGGGGGCAGTTCGGCCTAATAATAGGCCGATCTGTCCCCCGGGGGGGCAGAAATGGCCTAAAATAAATTTGCCCCCCCCAACCCCCACCCCCCCACCGGGAGCGACCCTTGCCTACGGGGTCGCTCCCCCTGCGTGACATTGGCGCCAAAAAACAAATCCCCGGTGCCTAGTGGTTTCTGCCCCCTTGGGGGCAGATTGACCTAAAATTGGCCAATCTGCCCCCAGGGGGGCAGAAATGGTCTAAATACAATTTGCCCCCCCAGGGGAGCGACCCTTGCCTGATGGGTCACTCCCCATCTCTAAAAAAAGAAACAACAAAAAAAAAACACTCAAAAAAAAAATTGCCCTGGCGCCTAGAGTGTTCTGCCCCCCCCCCCCGGGGGCAGTTCGGCCTAATAATAGGCCGATCTGTCCCCCGGGGGGGCAGAAATGGCCTAAAATAAATTTGCCCCCCCACCCCCCCCCCCCCGGGAGCGACCCTTGCCTACGGGGTCGCTCCCCCTGCGTGACATTGGCGCCAAAAAACAAATCCCCGGTGCCTAGTGGTTTCTGCCCCCTTGGGGGCAGATTGACCTAAAATTGGCCAATCTGCCCCCAGGGGGGCAGAAATGGTCTAAATACAATTTGCCCCCCCAGGGGAGCGACCCTTGCCTGATGGGTCACTCCCCATCTCTAAAAAAAGAAACAACAAAAAAAAAAACACACAAAAAAAAAATTGCCCTGGCGCCTAGAGTGTTCTGCCCCGCCCCCGGGGGCAGTTCGGCCTAATAATAGGCCGATCTGTCCCCCGGGGGGGCAGAAATGGCCTAAAATAAATTTGCCCCCCCAACCCCCACCCCCCCCCGGAGCGACCCTTGCCTACGGGGTCGCTCCCCCTGCGTGACATTGGCGCCAAAAAACAAATCCCCGGTGCCTAGTGGTTTCTGCCCCCTTGGGGGCAGATTGACCTAAAATTGGCCAATCTGCCCCCAGGGGGGCAGAAATGGTCTAAATACAATTTGCCCCCCCAGGGGAGCGACCCTTGCCTGATGGGTCACTCCCCATCTCTAAAAAAAGAAACAACAAAAAAAAAAACACACAAAAAATAAATTGCCCTGGCGCCTAGAGTGTTCTGCCCCCCCCCCCCCCCGGGGGCAGTTCAGCCTAATAATAGGCCGATCTGTCCCCCCGGGGGGGGGCAGAAATGGCCTAAAATAAATTTGCCCCCCCAACCCCTACCCCCCCCCCCCGGGAGCGACCCTTGCCTACGGGGTCGCTCCCCCTGCGTGACATTGGCGCCAAAAAACAAATCCCCGGTGCCTAGTGGTTTCTGCCCCCTTGGGGGCAGATTGACCTAAAATTGGCCAATCTGCCCCCAGGGGGGCAGAAATGGTCTAAATACAATTTGCCCCCCCAGGGGAGCGACCCTTGCCTGATGGGTCGCTCCCCATCTCTAAAAAAAAGAAACAACAAAAAAAAAACACACAAAAAAAAAATTGCCCTGGCGCCTAGAGTGTTCTGCCCCCCCCCCGGGGGCAGTTCGGCCTAATAATAGGCCGATCTGTCCCCCGGGGGGGCAGAAATGGCCTAAAATAAATTTGCCCCCCAACCCCCACCCCCCGCCCCCCGGGAGCGACCCTTGCCTACGGGGTCGCTCCCCCTGCGTGACATTGGCGCCAAAAAACAAATCCCCGGTGCCTAGTGGTTTCTGCCCCCTTGGGGGCAGATTGACCTAAAATCGGCCAATCTGCCCCCAGGGGGGCAGAAATGGTCTAAATACAATTTGCCCCCCAGGGGAGCGACCCTTGCCTGATGGGTCGCTCCCCATCTCTAAAAAAAAGAAAGAACAAAAAAAAAAAACACAAAAAAAAAAATTGCCCTGGCGCCTAGAGGTTTCTTCCCCCCCTGGGGGCAGATCGGCCTAATAATAGGCCGATCTGCCCCCAGGGGGGGCAGAAATGGCCTAAAATAAATTGCCCTCCCCCCCAGGGAGCGACCCTTGCCTAAGGGGTCGCTCCCTTTGCGTGAAATTCACGCAAAGAAAAAACTCCCTGGTGTCTAGTGGTTTCTACCCCCCTTGGGGGCAGATTGGCCTCATCAAAATAGGCCAATCTGCCCCCAAGGGAGGCAGAAATGGCCAAAATATAATTTTCCCCCAAGGGGAGCGACCCTTGCCTAAGGGGTCGCTCCCCACCAAAAAAAAAAAAAATTAAACAAAAAAAAAAAAAAAAAAAAAAAATGGTCCCTGGTGCCTAGAGGTTTCTGCCCCCCCTGGGGGCAGATCGGCCTAGTAAGGCCGATCTGCCCCCAGGGGGGGCAGAAAAGGCCTTTTCAAAAAAATGCCCCCCCCCTGGGAGCGACCCTTGCCCAAGGGGTCGCTCCCTTTGGTCAATTTCAATGAAAAAAAAAAAAATCCCTGGTGTCTAGTGGGGTTTCAAAAGCCGGATTGCAAGCAATCCGGCTTTTGAAACCCTCGGAGGGACTTCAAAGGGAAGGAAATACTTTTCCTTCCCTTTGAAGCCCCTCCGGGCCTCCCAAGTGATTGAAAAAGAAATGCTTTTGCATTTCTTTTTCAATCGCGCTGGAAGCAGAGCTTCCAGCGCGACTAGGGAGGCCCCTGTGACAAATCAGCGCGCGCTCGCGCGCTGACGTCACAGGGGGGGGTGGGGGGGGTCGGGGGTGGAAGGGGAAGGGATTCCCCGGTCAGCCCTGAGCTGGGGGGGTGGGGGGGCGTCCCTCGGGAGGAGCGCTAGCGCTTCTCCCGAGGGAAGCATTCAGGACGTAATGGTTACGTCCATGGCGCCACACGGGCGCTGCCATGGACGTAACCATTACGTCCGTGGCGGGGAAGGGGTTAAAAGTACATCTTTTGGTAAAGATATTTTTAAAATTGTAAGTTTGAAAATGCCACTTTTAGTGGGCATTTTCTTCCTTAACCATTTTGTGCCTCTTCCTGTATGTGGAATACACGTATGGGTCAGTATGACATTTGGCCTGTTTGTGATTTCACTCTAAACAGTCACGCAAAGGGAGCTGAATTGTGTCCTGCATATCCTGCTGGGGCTCTCTGAGCTAAAGCAGTGGGAGGAGCTGACACTTCCACCTGAATAGGGCTGTGCTCATCCTCACACTAAGCAGTCTCCATCACCTTAGAGCATGTCTGGGGCCAGAGCGGGGAAGGGCAGGGTTTTGTGCACTACAAAGACTTCTCTTTGAAATTCCCCTACTTCAAAAACAGAAATGGGTATAAGTACTGGACCTCTGACTCCACATGTTTAGAACACTTCTGGACTGAGGACATTCTACAAGGAAGAAGAGCTGGATGCTGTAGGAGAGACTGCCACTCTGCCTGTTGCTTTGTGATGGCCTCCTGCTTCTGTTCTGGGAGTGAAAGAACTGGTCTTTGCTTTCTACATCCTGCTTTCCAAGGTTCTCCAAGGGCTTGGGTTGAGCCTGCCTCCTGCTAATAAGTCTCAGGGACATCAAACACTTCATCTGCCAGCACCTGTGCTCCTCTGCTGAAGAGCCCTGACCTGCCAAGTGCTGTCAAATCCAGTCTGGGCCCTTGAAGGAGGTTTTTGGTGCTCCAATAAGAAAATCCAAACATCGACTCACTGCGTCATTCTGAACTGATGCATCGCTGTAAGGATTCCACGCATCACTGCTGTCTTCATGGTCCCCACTTAATGCAACAACCACGGTTTTCCACGCAGGCCCCAGCTTTCCGTTGCAGTGTCAGAAGAACCACCACTGTGTGGGAATTGCGCTCAAGATATTTTCCCTTCATTGTTTTTCACTGTGTGCTTTCTGGGACAGAACAAAGACTCACAGCAGTATTGATTTACCAAGTGGTCTTTAACACCTTCTTGCTCACTATTCTTTCACTCTGTGTGAGGGCCAGTCAGAAATGTTATTGTGCATGGTGCTGGATACAGAACAACCATCTAGGAAATGCTGTCAGATAATAGACTAGTCAGTATGTCTTGAGTTATGACATCAGAGAGTGGAACTGCAACTGATCGAGAGATCTTATGTTGTTGCATATCAGCAAGCAATGTGTCTTATGCTTAAGTACAATAATCAACTGCATTATTGATTCACCAAGTAGGGTGTGTGGCTTTCCCCAAATATCTAAGTGGTTTCCCAAATCTCAGTCAACACCCCTCAAACTAATTGCCCAATAGCTTGCAATGAAGGGATTAGGAATGAACAGCCCAATCCAAATGATGAAAATAATGTGTGCAACCATGTACATAGGCATCTCTCTATCAAAGGGTGACATTATTTCTAGTTCAACAACTTTATTGATGATGGCAGGTACAGGTGGCTATCATCCAGGTTGGCATTGCATTGGAAACTTAAGGGTGATGATGAGACGCTTAAAGTGTTATCTGTACCATGCTTTTTCTTCAACATTATTGGGCCTTGTGTCCAATGTATAACACTCATGGACATCATTTAGGGTTTGCCAGGGGTAGCAGCTGCAACCCCTAGTTTGCCCCTTGTGACCCCTGGCACTTTCTTTGCTACCTCTGACCTCAGAGGATGCAAAGGAAGCAATAGGAATCGAGGAGCACACAATTTCCGTTCCTCATTCTTTATAGTAACAAGTTCCATAGGCAGCTGGGCCCAGTCAGTCAATCAATCAGCATAAAAAAAGCACAACTTATCACCAGGGGGCTCAAGGCGCTAACTGGGGGACGCGGGTCAGTAGAAGAGCCAGGTCTGCCTCAAATGGAGCGGCATTGTGTTCCAGGCCTGCGCAGCATGGTAGGAGAAGGATCTACCTTCGGCCGTGTTTTTCCTAATCCTGGGGTGGTGTTAAGGGCCAGTTGAGCAGAGTGGAGATGTCTGGAGGGTGTGTAAAAGGAGAGACGGTGGTTGAGGTAGACAGGTCCGATGGTGTGAAGGGCCTTGTATGCATGTGTCAGGAGCTTGAAAGTGATGCGTTTGTTGATGGGGAGCCAGTGTAGGTCTCTCAGGTGGGTGGAGATGTGGCGGGGATTTCTAGAATCAGTCTGGCCACAGCATTCTGTATTCTCTGAAGTCTAGTTTGGAGTTTCTTGTTGATTCTGGCAAAATGAGCGTTTCTGTATTCAAGTTTACTGCTGATGAGTGTGTGGCTGACTGTCCTTCTTACGTTGATGGGTATCCACTTGAAGATCTTCCGGTGTAGGCAGAGAGTGTGGAAGCCTGCGGATGAGATGGTGTTGACTTGGCAGGTCATGGAAAGAGTCCAGGATGATGCCAAGGTTGTGTGTGTGGTCCGTAGGAGAGGGGGCAGTTCTGAGGGTGCTAGGCTATCAGGAGTTATCCCATGCAGTGGTGGTAGGGCCTAGGATAAGGATCTCAATCTTGTCTGAGCTGAGCTTGAGGCAGCTGTCTCTCATCCAGTCAGCGACTGCCTTCATACCATTGTGAAAGTTCTCTTTGGCTGTTGATGGTTTGTCGGTGAGGGAGAGAATGAGTTGTGTGTCGTCAGTGTAAGAGACGAAATTGAGCCCATGGTGTCTGATGATTTTGGTGACCGGGGTCATGTAGAGGCTGAAGAGTGTGGGGCTTAGAGAGGATCCCTGGGGCTCCGAGCAAAATTGAAACATTTAAATGTTTCAACTTGATGGAAGGGCTAAGCTGTTACTTAGCAACACCTCTTGACACTTCCATGGCCAGCCTCCGCCAAGCATAAGCCTGTTAGGCCCAGAGAAATGTTAAGGCATGAGCAAAGTGGGCTGTGGGCCAACGCCCCATCTTTCAGGCCCCCTCATCCACAAGAGAGTCAAAGGATCTTGCCATGGTCTACCTTAGGGGTGACATACATATTAAAAAGGAAGGTTTAGGCCTGGCAAAAGGTTTATTTAGTCGGTGGCGCAATGAGTGCTACATGCTCACTAGTAGCATTTAAATTACAGGCCCTGGGTGCATGTAGCACGAGGCACTTTAGGTGAATTAAATGTGCCAATTATGTGTAGGCCAATTCTAGCTTATTTTAGGTTTGAGAGAACAAGTACTTTAGCACTGGTTAGCAGTGATAAAGTGCACAGAGTCCTAAAGGCAACAAAAAACAATTCAACCAAACAGGAGGGGTCAGGGCGACTACAATGAATATTCATATTTATTTAACAGAGTACAGTTAATTAAAACCAAAAAACAAGCGATAAAAACATGATTAATAAAATCCACCCCCAAAAAACAAAAAAAGTACAGCTATCCACAAAAGAACCCTCACGCTAAAAAACAGATTTAAAATATACAAGAGCTTGAGTGAGAACATTATGCACTTATCTCTTGACACTTCCATGGCCAGCCTCTGCCAAGCATGAGCCTGCTAGGCCCAGAGAAATGTTAAGGTATGAGCAAAGTGGACTGTGGGCCAATGCCCCATCTTTCAGGCCCCCTCATCCACAAGAGAGTCAAAGGATATTGCCATGGTCTACCTTAGGGGTGACATACATATTAAAATGGAAGGTTTAGGCCTGGCAAAAGGTTTATTTAGTCGGTGGCGCAATGAGTGCTGCATGCTCACTAGTAGCATTTAAATTACAGGCCCTGGGTGCATGTAGTACGAGGCACTTTAGGTGAATTAAATGTGCCAATTATGTGTAGGCCAATTCTAGCTTATTTTAGGTTTGAGAGAACAAGCACTTTAGCACTGGTTAGCAGTGATAAAGTGCACAGAGTCCTAAAGGCAACAAAAAACAATTCAACCAAACAGGAGGGGTCAGGGAGACTACAATGAATATTCATATTTATTTAACAGTGTGCAGTTAATTAAAACCAAAAAACAAGCGATAAAAACATGATTAATAAAATCCACCAAAAAAAAAATAAGTACAGCTATCCACAAAAGAACCCTCACTCTAAAAAACAGATTTAAAATATACAAGAGCTTGAGTGAGAACATTATGCACTTACAAGTTGTTGCAGGTTTGTTTGTTAACTGGTTGCACACCCATGCCATGTGTTCTCAATCTCTGAAAGCTGACTCTTAAGTTTGTCAAAAATTGTACCAGTCTGCAACTGAGCTGTGCATCTTTACCATTGAATCCTGCCATAATCATTGGTCTACACCTGTGCAGCCCCGGTTGGAGCCCCACTAGTCGTAGGAGAGTCTTATGATCCACTGCAATGTTTTGCAGAGACATATCTGGTGGATCAGTGCCTCCGGGGCTTGCCCACCGACACCTGTCATATTCCTTTGTTTCCACCTGGGGAGGTGGGCATACGTTGGAAGACAGCCCATATGATATTTCATGAGGGCCGTTTTGACCTGTGGATTATCTGCTACCCCCAGATAGGACTGCGGGGTAAATCTGTCAGATGATGACTAATGAAGTCAGGCTTGATTTCTTTTTGCTAGGGCTTCTTTGTCCAATAGCTGCAACAAGATTTTAACGCTTTCTTTTGTCACTCACTTGACAAGCAGATATGAACTAAGACCTAGTCAGGGAGACTATAACCCAAGGTTGTCAGTTTTAACACTGTGTAATCCTGTGTCAGTAGAAAAAAGAAATGCACAATGGAAGAAACATCATAGGAGTCAGCGCTCACAGTAAGTCACCAAATTAACAGTAGTGACACTAAGTAAGTACATGCACAGTGCTCATGACAGGAGGATCCCCCAAACTCCTCCTAAGTTTCTTAGGAAACAAATCTCAGCAACAAAAGTCAGGGCACTCGTGAATAAAAGTTCAATCAATCATATGCCATAGCCATAGGAGACAAGGAACGGGATCCTTCTTTTGATTTCTGAAGATACTTATGGGTGTATACACACACCATTTAGGAATATATGCTTGAGTTTGGACTTGACGTTACAGGATGTAATGCCAATTAGGTCTCCGGGAGAGTTTTTTATAGACCTCAGGAGCTGTGGTCTCACACAGTATTAGCATAAGCCCTGATGAAGTCTTTTGGGATTCATTTCCTCATAAGACGAAACACGTGTTGGCTGTTGTTGCTCTAAATGGACACCTCATGATTATTTTTGCTCTAAATGGACACTTCATTTCAAGAATAATCTGAACTTTCTTTACTTATATCCTGGTCCGACTTTTGCTGGACGACTGTGAACAAGATACCAAGACACGGAGCATATGATTGATTGAACTTTTATTCACGAGTGCCCTGACTGTTGTTGCTGAATCCTGTGTCAGTAGCTGGCGGCGACTGAGACTTGTTATGGACCAATGTCAAAACTGGTCTAGGCAATGTCAACATGAGTACAGAGAGCAGATGTTACAAAGAGAGTGGATACCACACCCTAGAGAAATGTGGGGGTCTTTGTGTGAATACGTAGTTGAAAGGTGAACTGACAATCAAACAAATGAAATGACTAAAAGTGTGGAGTCCTGAATAATTGATATGGATGCAGGATGGTCAAACTGTTACAGTTCCCCCCTTGTCATACTGTATGTAATGATTCATGTTATTTGGTAATAATATCAGTTATTGCCATATCTATATTCAGTGAACTGCTTGCACTGTAAGAGTTCGCTAGACATTTGAGAACTGAGTTAACTATTCATAACTGCCGAGAATGTCACTGACCCAATGTTTGGGTATTTTTTTTCTTCTTTAATTTAATGTTTATCACAATGATGAAAATATAAATTATAATAAAAAAAAGCAAAGAGGGTGAAGGCTACCCCTAACGAGAACCCAGCTGGTGTCTTAAATCTGGGGGTTCTTATTTCCATTTAGGTCTCCATCTGACCTCCTGTAGTGGTTTCTCGGAGTACTTTGTCCTAAGTACGCTCAGCTGTGGTCCTTGTTTGAGGGGCGGTGTTAGTTTTTTAAATATCAAGGTCTATCATCCCACACTGGAAGTTCCATGAACAATATAATTGTCATGGGCTGCTCCCAATTAGTGTACGTCAGACTCAGCAACTCACCCTAATACTCACAAATACAGATGCAGTCCCCTGATTCTGCATTAGCCTCCTTGTGCTGCCTCATCTTAGAGTAACTTTGCATCCTCTCAAGCCTTCTGATCCAGGAACATTTCTCGATGCTGCAGAATGTTATGGCCATGTTGAACACTCAGCGAAATGAAAGATAAGGGTTACACGTGTAAAGGGTTTGCTGGTAAACGATCCAGTTTCTGCCGCCAGACAGATTATAAAAATCATTATTTTAGCCTTGAAAATGTTATATATCACTTCTTCTTTTAATTACCCAGTAAGCAGACGATGTGCTTCTCGCCACTACGAAGTAAAAGTTGCCTTAAAAAGAACATATTTTGTGTCTTCCAAGTAATATTACCTTTGTCTTTCTATTAAAAAAATCAATTTGCTTCACAGGTGTATTTCAGAATTGCACATGCTGTGACTCAGAACCATTTTTCTGAATACGTGCTTTTTTCTTATCAAGGCAACGTCTTTCTGAGTGCTAAGTCTTCGGAGTAACTGGCACACCATTTCAGCCAGAGACCTTTTGTTACAGTAGAAATGGTTGCCATGTGCAGATTCTTTTATCACCGTGAGCTGTCAGGCTGCTTCCTGACTACTGTAGACGTTCATTTATTTATTTTATATCAAGCCTACCACTAAATGTCAGCCAGTGTTTAAGTCTGCCCCTAATTTTTATAGCTTTTCAGAAATGAGGCATAAGGGAGTTTGCGATTTTCGTGAAATTAGGAGCAGTGGAAGGCAGGACTAGAACTCTTGGTCCTGGTTCGAGAGTCAATGAATTATACCTAAAGCCTGTATTATTGCGCAAGATATCAGGAGTTCACTTATGCTTAGAGGCAGCTATCTAACCGGGTGTTAGGACAAAATATCGAAGAAAAATATTGTTGGCACAAAATATTGTGGCAAGAATATAGAGTGAAAAAACATTTTGATGGTACGTTTCTATGGGAAAACAAAGTATTAATTTAGTCCGCATCCATGTACTTTTACAATATGTATATATTCAAGGTACCTAGATGTGGGGTTAGGAATAGTATATCTATATTTACCTATTTGCTCATACCCTTCTCCGTATTTTGGTTCTCGATAATTTTTACATAATATTCTGTCCAGACTATAGTTTTCACTTCCATATTGTGTTAGACAACCAAAGCCAGAGGTTAGAAGCTTTATCAGCGCAGGAGGCCGGCTTTAGCGCTGGTAGAGCCCTGTGCAACATTTTGTTTTTTTGGTGTCCCCCAATCGTCCCATGACCACCTCCTCGTATTCACTCACCATCACCCAGCAAATGTGCCAGTCATCTCTCCATAGCCCCTCTCACATACATTAATTTGTTTTAAAGTGCGTGTAAAGGCTGGAATTACTAATCCACTCAGCTGTCCACATAGAATACAGACCTGTTCTTTGCAACAGGCATCTTAATCCTCTACACTACTTAATGGCGAGTCAAAGCTGCCGCTGGACAAAACTCCCATCTCTCTCACTCCGTAGCAGAAACATCAATCGCAAGAGGTATCGTGACATGAAGGCTGGACGCACAATGACGTTTTTAGCAGGTGCTTTTTAATCGCAAATTTCGTAAGTACTTGCTAAACACAGCGCCCCCTGAGGTCAGCACCCCGTGCAGCCGCATCGCTCGCAACACCCTAAAGCCTGTACCTGCAGAGTTCCTCTCCACCCCCTCTTTTCAGCTGTTTTTGCCTGCCCCCCTTTTCTGATAGTTTAATGTAAATTCAGTTTCATTTTAAGTTATGATGGTTTTAATTATGTAAAACAGGTAATACATTTATAGTTGTTGCAAACAGGAGAGCTACAAAATATACCTTGCTCAGGCCCAAAAGGTCTTTAAGAGGGCACTGTTGAGGAAGGCTTACAGCAGGCTTTTCCGACGAGTAGCTCGTGAGCTACTGGTAGCTCACCAGCTACGTGTAAATAGTTTGCCTGTGTGCAGCCCATCCTACTCAATTAGAAGCTTCTGCTTGGTTGAATTAATAAATGTATACCAAAATTGAGAGTGTATATTTGAGTTGAAAATGTTTTAGTTTTCAGAACTCATAAATTTATATTTGGAGAAAAATTGCTAACCCTCCAAAATATATTAAAATATGATATGTGATTGATGAATTATGTTGCATTGAGGAGGTGTTTTACAAATGTTACGACTTTGGTGCAAGAGAATTGCAGCTATGGCTGTTAAGTATTATTCGTGGAGAGGCGTCCCTGATTGACAAAGCCTTTTTAGGGTTAAGCACGCAAAGCTGTCTGTCCCTGTTGTAATCTCTCTATGGGCTAGAAACCACGCCCATGTCATGCCCATCAGTTTGGTTGGTTCGTGGGCTTGCCTTTTAAAAATTGCTTGATTTCATTAGTGAAAGGCAAGCATACGTCATACCTTTTCCAGTGTTCAGCCCTCCTCGAGTGCACCGTCCAACTACTGAAAACATACGAGGCTCCATGTTTTCAGCATGGATTCTGGACTACTTTTTTTTTTTTTTTCGTAGGCAGTGTGATCTTGCTGGGCAGTAACTGAGCGCTTTTCATGACTACCAGTTTAATTCTGTTGTATCCAAGCGCTGCTTTTTTAAAGTGAAGTGTTTTGGGAATACGTGGTAGGTAAACGATTCTTCGGTGAGTGAATACGTTGAAAGAAACTTCTTTTATTCTCAGCCTAAATTCTAATTAATAAATACGAAAATACTCACAGGAACAGTGTGTCCAAGAATGTTTGGATATTATGCAAACTCCTTCCCCCTTCCTAATTCGAGAGTACATGACCAAAACGAAAATATATACAAGAGCTTGGCTTTGTGATAGCACACACTCTTTATCGAGGAAAACGCCATTCCTGGTGAGCTCTACGTGTCCCCTGTGCTAATTTAAATTAATTAAAATCTTTATAAAGACTCTAGGTAATCGATATAGGCCCTCGTTATAAGTCTGGCGGTCAGTGTACCGCCATGGTGGAGTTGGCAGCAGCACCGCCGCGAGTCCTGCCGTGAAGACCGCTGCATTACAAGTCCCGGAAAGGTACCTACAGAACACATGCAAGTTTCCGTCTGGGCCGCCACTGCGGAAGTGCTGGCGTGCCAGGCAGCAGCCATCTCCAGTTTGGCAGTCAGGCAGCATCCCATGACCATATTACAAGGTTGCACACCACCAGGATTTCCGGGGCGGAACCACCGCCATCAAAACCCTGGTGGAAACGAACACGATAAGGGGAACACACACCTCCAGGAAAAGAGGCATGTCCGTAGGTACCATGGCACGCGAAATGCAACTCTTTCCAATCCTCTATCTGGCACTGCAACTCCTGGAAGAGCGATGGCAACCATGACACCAACCATAAGTTCATCAGCCTAGCACACACTGGAGGGAGCAACATTAGTAAACACACACACATCACACACACAACATGGGAAGCCATGCCCACACATACATGCAAACAAACACCCATACCAATACACGCACACCAATACCCACAACCACCACACATACATGGAGAATGAAAGCCAGGACTAGATAGGTAACCACAGCATCCACGGTGTAGTGCCACATGATAACCATATATTAAAAATGTGATAAAACGTATGGACATACAGTCTCAAGGGCCAGTCAAAAAACCATAGTGCCCCGAGCACACTGGGCACAAGATGACGCCCCAACTTGACTCCTGACTGCAAAGTGCAGATTGCCACAGGGCAGGGGCATCAATGGGGAATGCAGGCACCTCAGGGGTGAGAGGGGGTGGGGGTGGCGGGGGTACTTGGGCTTGGAGGGGGTCCTTCCGTCTGGGTCTGGAGGGGGGCCTCTTAGGGTTGCCCTTAGAAGGGGGGTCCCTGGGCATGCCCCTAGATGGTGGTGGTTTATCAAGGGGCTGTGGTTTGGGCTTGCCCTTGGATAGAGGGGGCTTAGCAAGGAGGATGGGCTTGGCCTTGGAGGTGGAAGGAGTGGGCTTGGCCTGGGAAGAGGAGGGAGTGGGCTTGGGTTTGGCAGCAGGAGCAGTGGGTGTCACAGGGGTGGAAGTGTCAGGTGGCGGAGGGACATGTGCTGGGGCAGTGGCAGACTGTGATGCGGAAGGCTGGGCCAGAGGAAGGGTAGCAGGGTGCTTGGGGGGACTGGGACTGGGTCAGTGGTGGGGAACAAGCAAAACTCGCACAGGAAATGTTTTCTGGGAACACGGGAGGTCACTGGAAAGACATTTGGGAGTGGAGGGAGTGGGTATGGTTGTGAGGTGTGTACGTGTGTGCGCCTTGGGTGCAGGTGTGTGGTTGGATGAAATGAGTGTGCTGGGGGACTGTTGGGTGGCTGAGTGTGTGCGTCTAGATGTACTGGGAGGAGGTGAGGAAGAGATTCAGAGAGATGGCAGGGGTGAAGTGTGAGTGTATGTTGGGGTGGTGTCTGCAAGTAGGGTGGATGTGCTGCATGTGGGTGTGTTGATAGTTGTGTCTGTGCCAGTGTTGTATGGGGTACATGAATGGGGGTCAGAAGATGTGATGACGGTGGCAGTGAGGGCACATGTGGCAGGTACAGTGACAGATGTGCTGCTGACTGCAGGTGTGAGTGTAGTGTTGACTGTGAGGGGGAGGTGGTTGGGGAGTCGGTGCAGGCTGTGGATGTTGACATGTCTGCATGGGTGTGTTGAGTGTGTGCATGGCGGTGGGGGCATCTGTGGTGCCTATGTTTGTCCTTGCGTACTGTGTCTTTTGATCTGGATGCATGTGGGTCAGTAGGTGTGCCTTGGATGGGTGAGGGGAGAGGGATGTGGGACTGCAAACAGGTAGCTGGAGGGGGGACGGAAGAAGAAGGGACACTGGCTGCCATCAATGAGGAGGCCAGAGATTGAAACGATTTCTGTAGGCCAGACAAGGCACTGTGAATGCCTCCCAGGAATACAACAGTCTTTTGCATCTGGGATGCCAGTCCCTGGATGGCATTCACAATAGTTGTCTCCCCCACAGAGATGGACCTCAGGAGGTCAATAGCTTCCTCATTGAGGGCACCAGGGCTGACTGGGGCAGGGCCAGAGGTGCCTGCGGCAAAGGAGATGCCCACATCTTGGGTGAGTTGCAATGTGGTTGTGGCCGCCACGACGTGTTACTCCATAGGGATGATCTCACTTCCACATGTCCCATGCATGCAGACAGGTGGCAACCATTTTACAAATACAATGTGTTATGTGTGTGTAATTTAGTGCATCAAAGGTCTATGCTGCACTACATGTTACCACTCTCTCCTGTTACCAGGTACTATGCACGGTTGAGGATGAGGAATTCACTGGTGTACAGGCCCCTAGTTGACCTTGCTACCCTAGAGAAGCGTCACATTATCCAAACCTATCGCCTGAACTGTGGGACCATAATGGAACTAGTGGCCTAGTTGGAGCCAGATCTGTTGCCTGCCAGACGCAATCCCAATGCCATCCCTCCCACAGTGTAAGTGTTGTCAGTCCTGCACTACCTTGCCTGTGGCTCCTTCCAGGTCACAGTGGGCCTCGCAAGTGGGATGTCACAGCCCAAGTTCAGCAACGTCCAGAGGGATGTACTGTGTGCCCTGATAAAGCACATGGCCATCTATATCCGGTTTCCCCAATGTGCAGATCTGCCCACTGTCAAGGCTGCATTTTACACTGTGGAACACATCCCACATGTCATTGGTGCTGTTGATGGTACGCACATTGCCCTGGTGCCACTGAGGAGGAATGAACAGATGTACAGAAACCACAAGAACTTTCAATCGGTCAATGTGCAGGTGGTTTGTCTCGTGGATCAGTACATCTCCCAAGTGACGGCCAAGTACTCAGGCTCTGTGCATGATTCCTACATCTTGCGGAACAGCTGCGTCCCACACATGATGGGACCACTCCAGAGGGATCGGGCTTGGCTCATCGGTATGTACCCCTGCATATGTGTGCCCCTCAGCTCACTGCACCCTTGTGTCCCTGTCCCATTGCCCTCCCGGTCTTGATATACCTCTTCCTTCTATGCACACAGGTGACTCTGGCCATCCCAACCTGCCCTGGCTCCTGAAACCCTTGAGGCATCCATCCTCAGCTGCAGAGGACCGTTACAATGAGGCCCACGGTCATACCAGACGAGCCATTGAGAGACGCTTTGGTCTGCTGAAGGCCATGTTCCGGTGTTTGCATGTCTCCGGAGGTGCCCTGCTCTACAAGCCACAGAAGGTGTGGCAGATCATTGTGGCCTGTTGCACGCTGCACAATCTGGCACTGAAGTGTCACATCCCATTGCTGGATGCAGAGGAGGGGGAAGCTGTGCCAGTGGCTGATGAAGGGGACATGGGGAGTGATGAAGGGGAGGATGATGAGGATGCCGCTGACTCCAGGGCGGAGCTGATTCAACATTACTTCGCCTGAGATGCAGTTATGTCCAAACTGTGTGGTATGTGTCCTCTACAACTGTCTGCCATGTCCCTGCTGCCATCTGTTGTGTATGACCACTGACGGTATTGATTGCAGATCTGACTCAGGGTGGGTTTGAGGGGGTGTCACATGTGGCCATGATCGAGGTAATCACAGTGTACATGTCAGGCCTATAGTCAGGCAGCTGTTGGTGCCACCTATGTGTATGTGGAATATTCCCTGATTTGCTAGTTCAAGTGCTATGCATTAGCCACACAGGGTTGTTGCATGTGTGCAGCATCCATCCTGGGAATCAATATTGGGTGGCAGTGCATCATTGTTGTTGGTGGCAGTGGGTGTGCGGCCATGTCTGACGTTGGATGATGTAAGGGTGGGACCTTTGGGTTGGTATGTGTTGTATATGTGTGTTGGTATTGGCCATATGGTTTTGGACCTGCCTGGCATGTCTGCCCTGGATTCCTGTCCCTACAGTGCATTTGTTTGGGGATGGCATCTGTGACTCCTACAGTTACTGTTGTCCCTGTCTTGGTCTCCTTTCAGGACAATGTAGTGGTGTTCTGTGCTCCCTGCCTGGGCTGTTGCCTCCATTGACACCAATGTCCTGCCACTGCCTGCTCCACGATCGACATACCGGCATATTGATCCCCACGCTGTCATCCTCCCATGAATGTGCTGAGTGTGGGTTGCCACTTATACACACGTATTGGCTGTTTCATAAATACTCATGGGAAATAAACACATAGACATGGACTGTGCCACGTTGTCGTTTATAATGATGTACAGGTGCAAGGGATACTGAGTCAGCATTGATTGCCATCACAGAAGAGGCTAGAAGGCGTCTAGATCAGGGTCTGGAGACAGCTATCATTCTCCTGGACCTTAGCGCTGCATTTGGTACAGAGGACCTTTATATATAGAGACACAGGAGTATCAGGCTCCGCCTTAGACTGGTTTACTTTCTTTATTAAGGCTAGATCGTATCAGGTCCTAGACAGATCATATTTTTCTATGCATGTCAAGAACAGTTGTGGAGTGCCGCAGGGGTCTTCCCTTATCCCCACCTTATTTAACATGTTCATGTTACCTCTTGCAGAAATAGTCAAGCCTTTTGGGTTGGCTCTGGTATCATATGCAGATGATACACAGCTAGTAGTATCACTATCCAGTGACCAGAGTTTTGATGGTCCAGCACTTGGTCCATGCCTCAAAGCGGTGGTGGCATGGATGTCCCTAAGCAAGCTCAAACTTAATGACAGTAAGACGGAAGTGATGATACTTGGACACCACTCACAACCCAATTCCAATCCCTCTAGTATTGAAGGTTTGGGACACCTGCCATCCGCCAAAGCACCCATCAAGAGTCTTGGCATTTGGCTGGATCCTCAACTCTCCATGGTTCATCAAGCCCATGAAGTTTCTGCCACTTCTTTTGGCCTGCTAAGACTTTTAAGGAAGGTTTTTACAATCCTACCTTCAGCAGCCAAGAGAATCATTATACAGGCCTTGATTGGTTCACAACTGGTTTATGGAAATGCTCTGTATATTGGAGCGCCAGGTTTTGTGATCAAAAAGTTGCGGGTGGTCCAGAATGCCTCGGCCCGCCTGCTTCTAAATATACCTAGGCAGGAATCAGTGAAAGCAGGAATTTCCTCTCTTCACTGGCTTCCTGTGGCAAACCGGATAAAATTTAAGACGCTGTGCCACATTCATAGAGCACTCCATAATAGAGGTCATGTATTGCTTAGGACATTGGCCTCCTTTTATTCACCTATCTGACCGCTTAGGTCCTCCACAGCATTTCTAGCTTCGATCCCTAGAGTGAAGAAGTCTAGATGGGGCAGAAGATCCCTGGCCTATCAGGGTTCAGAATTATGGAATTCCTTACCACTTAGCCTGCGTATGACCAGCCACGAACTAACCTTCAGGAAGGCTCTAAAAACTTGGTTGTTTAAAGTATAATCCTGCTTCTTTTTCATATATATAGTGTCCCGCTTTTAGCGCTGGGAGGCCTTCGGGTAGCCATGCGCTTTAGAAATTCACATAACATAACTGTTGTTGTTGTGTCCCTGTTGTGATGCATGCAGTGGCTCGACTTGTTAACCAGTGATCGCAATAACAGCTGCTGCACTGCAGACATTGTTTTTGATTTGATTGTGGAGCTGTGGTTCTTCCACATTGTGCTTGACATCCATGCATTCGAGGTGTGTGAATATGGATGGTGGGAGTGGGGTGATGTTGCATGCAGAGAAGGGGTGTGGGTTGTTTTGGCACTGGGACAGTGGGTTGCAGTGGTTTGGTGAGTGGTGGGGAGGCATGCTGGGTGTTTGTGGTTGGTGCTTGCGGGGTATTGCTGACTTACCAGTGGCAAGCCCTCCTCTGATGCCAGTCAGGCCCTCGGGTACATGATGTCCAGGACCTTCTCCTCCCAGGTTGTCAGCTGGAGGGGAGGAGGGGGGGGGGGCCACAGCCGGTCTTATTACTGGCTATCCTCTGCCTGGACGACATGGACCGGCCCCTTCTCTAAGGTCATTCCACCTCTTTATGATGTCCTTCCTTGTACATGTATATGTGCCGATTCCATTGACCCTGTTGACAATCCTCTGCCATAAATCAATCTTTTTGGCTATTGATGTCTGTTGAACCTGGACTCCCATGAGCTGCGGCTCTACTCTGATGATCTCGTCCACCATGACCTGCAACTCATTGTTGGTGAAGCGTGGGTGCTTCTTGTGTGGTGGGTATATGTGGTGCGTGTTGGGTGCAGTACAGGGTGTGTGGTGATGTGGGGGGTGTTTGACTGTGTGTGCTCGTGGGCTGCGGTGTTGATTTGTGCAATGTGTGCTGTGTGATGTTTTTTAGCTGTGCTTGGGGTATGCTTTTTCTCATCTTTGGCTGTGGCTGCTTGGATCTGATGCAAGGGATTGTAGGTGGGTGGGGGGAGTCGTATGGTGGTGTGGTCAGGTGTCCGTGGTGTGTGTATGGTTATCAGGTGTGGGTTATTTGAACTGGCCAATGTGGTGTTGGGTACTTTCAGCTGTGTCTTTTTGTTCAGCTGTGGTGCGTACCGCCAACGTTTTCCGCCGTGCATGTTCCGCTGTGCTGGATGTTGATTCATAATGTGACGGTCGGAATGGTGTCGGCGTGGTAGGGCCGGCGGTTGTTCAGTCACTCTTTCGCCGTGGGTTGACCTGGTGGTGTTGTGTCTGTATTTGGGCGGTTTGTGTTTTGTGACTCATAATACAGCTGTCGCTTTACCGCCACCACTGCCGGTATGGTGGCAGCATTTCGCATGGTGGTCTTGCCCGGAGACCACTAGACTTGTAATGAGGGCCATCATGTTTTTGTCCAATAACACATAATTTTTTATTCATTTATTCTTTTGGTATATTTTGTTTAAATCGTCTTTTAAACACAACAATAACATTATTTAAATCTAGCCAACAATCCAAAGTAGGCATATGTGAAAAGGGTGCAGGAATATTTACTTTTTTTGCAGCCAAAGTATGTACAATTGGAGAGACAATGGTGAAAAATCACAATAGTGCTACTGACACAAATGACAGGAAAGGTACATTTAAACTGCACCATTACAGTTCGTAAATCCCAGTGTCACTGTCCTTCTCCCAGCCTCATCGTTTCCCCCACTGCACCCCAATCTTTCTGGGAATACTTGGTGTATACTTACCCCTTAAATACCCTTTATCCATCTCCATGTTGCTTCTTTGTACATCAAAAACTAAGGGGATTCGGAGGATTTAAAGGTCCAGTGTATACCCTCCAATAACAGTTACTAATAATGTAATACACTGTTCCTAAAGAGCAAGAGGAAGACAGAGTCCTCACACACCCAAATGGGTGTCATGCTTCATCATCGGACCAGCTCCTCGTCAGACTGGCGCTGCAATGTCTGACGGGCACCACCCTTTCGGGGGGCTCTTTGCCGGAGTTCTTTTTGATGATGCCACCCTTTCCCGCAGGTAAGTAGGGAGAGAGGGAGAAAGGAGAGAACAAAAAGAAATAGAGAGATAAAATTGGCTCAGCGACCCTTGCTAAGAGCTATCTTTATTAATGCGGGGTCCAGGCCAAGATTGAAACTGTAACCAGGAGAGTGGGATCGAAGTAATGTTCGACCACTCTCAAACTGTATTGCACATAGCAGGGTGGTCAAGAAACTACAAGACCCACCTCAAAAATGGGTCGACATGTTTCGCGTCTATATGGTCCAAAAGGATCCAACGACGCTTCTTCAGGACCTAATGAAATAGCGCTTCTCCAAATACAAACTTAAATGGCTCTTGCCTATACCAACTGACAACCAACAGAAAGGGAGTTTAGTGTCGTCAGTCACTTACATGAGTCCTTTATGACCCAGTATGTCGTTCCTATTCGTCGCCCTGGAAATGTATGAAAATCACAACATTGGTTAATGCTCTAGTCAATGTATCTTGAATTTTATTTAAATGAATGTGCATTCAATATGTGTGGCACACGGTGATTGTGATAAAGGTAACACACCCATGCCAGTATAACAAACAAAATGTGCTTACCCTTCCACTTTGAGATAGGGCTTCATGGGATCACGCGGACTATAGACCTGGTCCCCATAACACACTAATTGTCATATGAGAAAACACAAAATAACAGAATAAACATGAGAGTCATCATAACACACTTCAACACCCTAAAGTTGGTGCAGATAAGTCAGGTTCCCAGCATATATAGGTAAACAATCAAACAAAGAGAGTTGCTCCTCATTTTTGAGTACTCTCTCATCATTCTGTAGTGAGTGTCTCAATTGAAATGGATGATAACAGACTAAGGGGCAATAGTCATAAGCATAACTTATGTCAGTCTATTACTAGTAGTTTACGTCCCTAATAGTCAAGCAAAACCTACACCTTATTAGAGGAGACAAAAAGAAAAAAGAAAGAAAGAGAACTGTCTGGTTGGTGAATTAATGGGCTTATACAATCCCAGTGGCTACCCTAAGTTGCCTCGTAATTAGCCAAAGGTCAAAGTTATTGTGCGGTAGTCCAAATAATGGCCATTCAGCCAAGTAAGAAAAACGGCCTCGCAGTGCGGCCGATACTCGAAAATCTATTCCCCTGTCAAACAATGGTAAAAACAGGCATTCAGAGCACTTACATAATCAGGACTGGCAGACGGTACTTCCACCTAACCAGGGTCGCGCTCCCGTAATGACAAGGGAGACGCGGTCGCGGGAAAATAAATGGAGTCAGACCCGGAAGTCGGCTCATATGCGTGTTGCTAAGCAACAGGTGCGCGTCTCGGGAAGTGAGCTCATCGTCAATTATACATGAGCGGCGGGCTCTATTGGTAACGTAGGTCAGTAACGCGGCGGCCATGATGAAACATCTACATTTGTGTTATGGCTAATGGGGGAAAGGCCGCGTCCAGTAAAGTATCAGTTCTCAAAAAATCTGACTTCATAGTATAATGAAGTGGAGCTGGCAAATCCAGTCATAAATCTTGGATATTCCAATGTTTAGGTTAATAGCTGTTCATCAACAGCATAAGTTGGTTTAAGTGCACTCCTTCTGTTGTCGAGTAAAGATGGGTTCAGGTCACCTAGGGGCCCAAGGTCGCGCTGGATATCAGGAAACAGCTATTAAATATCCAGTATATTTCTTTAGAGGGTGTGAGACCAAAAGATGGCATCTATACTCATATGAGTAAAACGGCTACCTTGTAGATTTCTCAATAGTGTTAAATCAAGGTGAAAACTTAATCCATGGGATGTCATCATTTAAACCCTTTCGGTGGGTCCCAAGTTTAAATACCCACCGTTGTTCTAGCTCAAAGAGAGACTCAACGCCTCTCTGTGGGCATGTCTGTAGTACAATCCACCACATGTCATCCAGACTATGTTGTACTTCGAAGTAGTGAATACTTAGTTTAGTCGAAGTTCGTCCACAGCGAATATTACTGCGGTGTTCATTGATTCTTAATTTGAGCGCTCTTGTGGTCATCCCCACATATTGTAGACCACACGGGCACGTTATCAAATACACGCAGTTTCGGGTGTTACAATTGGTATGTCTAAGAAGTCGCCAGTGCCCAATCGGATCAAGTTCCAATTAGTCTGTTCGTTTAGTTAGGGAGCACACATTGCAATTTCCACATGGGAAATGTCCCGTCACTGGTGGTAACTCCCATAAGGTGCCTTGTCTGCTTGATGTCTCCCGGGGTCTGGGTCTAGTATGAATCAATATGTCTCTCAAATTGGTAGTCCTTCTAAAGGCAAACAGTGGTTTTGGGATATTCTCACCCCCACTAAGGAGGATCTCCCATCTTTTGTTGATGATTTTCTTGACTGTATTAGACAGTGGTGTAAAAGTTGTGACACAAGTTAGTTTATTATCTCCACGTCTAGGTACCGTTTGTAGTAATAGCTCCCTATCACTATATTTAGCACGTTTGTAAGCGATATTGACCACTCTTGTGGGATAGTGACGGTCATATAGTTTGTGTTTCAATTCTGTAGCTTGTGTGTCAAAAGAGTGAATATTACTACAATTACGGCGTAACCGTAAAAATTGGCCAAAGGGCAGGTTATCTCTAAGTGCTTTTGGGTGATAGCTGTCGTAGAGTAATAAACTATTGCGGTCTGTAGTTTTTTGATGTGTGCAGGTCGTTAGTGTGCCTCTATCAATACTGATAACCAGATCCAGGAAGGTGATCGTGGTGGTAGAGACCGAGGAGGTAAAGTTAAAAAAAGGGTCAAGATTGTTAACCCATGTCGTAAAGTCCGTCACCTTCTCAATGGGACCCTGCCAGACGACCAAAATGTCGTCAATATATCGACGCCACAATTTGATGTTGCAAAAATATGGATTAGAGGTGGGTAGTATGAATCGTTTTTCGAAATCATACATGTAGAGACATGCTAAACTAGGAGCAAATGTACTTCCCATTGATGTACCTCGATTCTGGTGGAACAACAAATCTTCGAACTGAAAGAAATTCTCTTTCATCGCTAAATTAGCACAATGCATAATGAAATGCACCGGAGTAGTCAAATCAAGAGTGGTCGATAGAAGAGCTGATTCTACTACTGTCAAGGTAGCTTGTTGTGGGATGTGGTATATAATGCTTCAACATCCATGGTGATCAATGCCTGGACATCACCTTCAGAATTGATAGATTCTATGAGGTTAAGGACATCTTTAGTGTCCCGTAGATATGTAGAGGACTGCTGCACAAGGGGTTGTAAAAAGTGGTCACAGAATGTGGACAACGGCTCAAGGATAGATCCTATCCCTGACACAATAGGGCGACCTGGAGGTGGAATTTTCCCTTTGTGAATTTTAGGCAGACAGTAGAAGTATGGTATCCTCGGATTAGCAGTATCTAGGAAGTCCGCTTCTTTTTGCGAAATCCAAGAATTGCTAGTGGCCTCATTGATCATTCCTCTGATCTCCATTTGTAATCTAGTTGTTGTATCGTGATCAATTTGTGTGTAATAAGTAGAGTCACTCAAGAGACGGAGACATTCTTGTCTGTAATCTGATGAATTCAAAACAACTATGGCGCTGCCCTTGTCTGCTAGCTTAATGGTGATGTTGTTATCAGCTGCCAGTCTTTTCAGAGCGTCACTTTCTACTTTAGGTATATTAACAAAGCCATGCTTTGGTCGTAGTTTATTAAGGTCAGAATTGACTGCTTTTTCAAATGCCAAAATCTCGCAGGGTGTAGCAGCTGCGGGGGGCCTGAATTTCGACGGTTTTTTGAGGCCTGAATCTGTGGGTGCCGTATCAAGAGGTCTGTCACTAAAGAAAGTCTGTAATCGAATCTTCCTGAAGAACTGTGTAAGTTCACTTTGTAGGCGAAAAAAGTCTTCTCTAGGAGTAGGAACAAACCCCAGCCCCTTGTTGAGAACAACCGATTCTTCAGGGGAAAGGGGTCTAGCAGACAGATTGATGACTAAGTCCTTGGTGGTTGGTTTTTGCCCTGGCTCCGTGTGACCATTTGGGGCTTCTCCTGTGCCCAGTGGACCCTTCTGCCTCTTCCTCGTCTTCTGCCTCTGCCCCTACCCCTGCCGTTGCCTAAAAAAGGCACATATGGAAGCATGGGACGGGGTTGGTAAAATGGGAAGGGTTGCTGCCATCCCATTGATTGGTTAGGATGGAATTGTGGAAAATTGAAGTATGGTTGTGGTCTCTCATCGTCAGTACTCCACCCATCGGATGAGGAGCTATGACTATATTTGCCAGGTTTACTGAGTGACGTAGAGGAGTCATCAGATGAAACAGATTGTAAATCGGCTGAATAGTCTTCCTTAATATAGGGGTAGACTTTTTCACGACTGAATCTGCTAATGTCTTTTTGTAATTTCATAATTTTTTGTTGAGTTAAAAATTCTTTTGACTCATTTAGATCAGAATTGATCTCAGCTAATCGATTCTTAAATGCTGTGATGGAAACTGTAGTTTTTAATGTGTTTTCCATAAAGGTAATCAGTACGGCCATGGATTCTGCTATCCGTCTGGAGGTGTTGATGATCAATACCAACCAGTCACGGGTGCATTTCCAGGCTATTTTAGCCCAGTCCTTCCTAAAGACCAAGTCTTGTAGGAAAATCCTGGGCATGTTTGACACGAGTAGTCCATTGGGGGCTATATTGGCTCTCAAATATTCCGTCATAATTGTCCCATGGAGGACTGTTTTTATCAGATCTCGCTTTAGTGCGGATAGTTTATCCCATTCTGCTTTGGTGGGGCCCGAAGGCCCAGCACCATCATTGACCAGAATGGATGGAGTCTGTAGAATCGCAGAAACAATGTCATCGTCGAAGCTTAAACCCTGGAAATTATCCATATCGGGGGAGTCTAACAATAGACTAATAAATAATCCTGCAGCAAAACTGCTGTGCTAACCACATCAAAAACTAAGGGGATTCGGAGGATTTAAAGGGTCCAGTGTATACCCTCCAATAACAGTTACTAATAATGTAATACACTGTTCCTAAAGAGCAAGAGGAAGACAGGGTGAGTACTAGGGGGTCCTATTTAGTAGGAGCAAGAGTCCTCACACACCCAAATGGGTGTCATGCTTCATCATCGGACCAGCTCCTCGTCAGACTGGCGCTGCAATGTCTGACGGGCACCACCCTTTCGGGGGGCTCTTTGCTGGAGTTCTTTTTGATGATGCCACCCTTTCCCGCAGGTAAGTAGGGAGAGAGGGAGAAAGGAGAGAACCAAAAGAAATAGAGAGATAAAATTGGCTCAGCGACCCTTGCTAAGAGCTATCTTTATTAATGTGGGGTCCAGGCCAAGATTAAAACTGTAACCAGGAGAGTGGGATCGAAGTAATGTTCGACCACTCTCAAACTGTATTGCACATAGCAGGGTGGTCAAGAAACTACAAGACCCACCTCAAAAATGGGTTGACATGTTTCGCGTCTATATGGTCCAAAAGGATCCAACGACGCTTCTTCAGGACCTAATGAAACAGCGCTTCTCCAAATACAAACTTAAATGGCTCTTGCCTATACCAACTGACAATCAACAGAAAGGGAGTTTAGTGTCGTCAGTCACTTACATGAGTCCTTTATGACCCAGTATGTCGTTCCTATTCGTCGCCCTGGAAATGTATGAAAATCACAACATTGGTTAATGCTCTCGTCAATGTATCTTGAATTTTATTTAAATGAATGTGCATTCAATATGTGTGGCACACGGTGATCGTGATAAAGGTAACACACCCATGCCAGTATAACAAACAAAATGTGCTTACCCTCCCACTTTGAGATAGGGCTTCATGGGATCACGCGGACTATAGACCTGGTCCCCTTAGCACACTAATTGTCATATGAGAAAACACAAAATAACAGAATAAACATGAGAGTCATCATAACACACTTCAACACCCTAAAGTTGGTGCAGATAAGTCAGGTTCCCAGCATAGGGAATTCATGCCCCCCGCAGCTGCTACACTCTGCAAGATTTTGGCATTTGAAAAAGCAGTCAATTCTGACCTTAATAAACTACGACCAAAGCATCGCTTTGTTAATATACCTAAAGTAGAGAGTGATGCTCTGAAAAGACTGGCAGCTGATAACAACATCACCATTAAGCCAGCAGACAAGGGCGGCGCCATAGTTGTTTTGAATTCATCAGAATACAGACAAGAATGTCTCCGTCTCTTGAGTGACTCTACTTATTACACACGAATTGATCACGATCCAACAACTAGATTACAAACGGAGATCAGAGGAATGATCAATGAGGCCACTAGCAATTCTTGGATTTCGCAAAAAGAAGCAGACTTCCTAGATACTGCTAATCCGAGGATACCATACTTCTACTGTCTGCCTAAAATTCACAAAGGGAAAATTCCACCTCCAGGTCACCCTATTGTGTCAGGGATAGGATCTATCCTTGAGCCGTTGTCCACATTCTGTGACCACTTTTTACAACCCCTTGTGCAGCAGTCCTCTACATATCTACGGGACACTAAAGGTGTCCTTAACCTCATAGAATCTATCAATTCTGAAGGTGATGTCCAGGCATTGATCACCATGGATGTTGAAGCATTATATACCAACATCCCACAACAAGCTACCTTGACAGTAGTAGAATCAGCTCTTCTATCGACCACTCTTGATTTGACTACTCCGGTGCATTTCATTATGCATTGTGCTAATTTAGTGATGAAATAGAATTTCTTTCAGTTCGAAGATTTGTTGTTCCACCAGACTCGAGGTACATCAATGGGAAGTACATTTGCTCCTAGTTTAGCATGTCTCTACATGTATGATTTCGAGAAACGATTCATACTACCCACCTCTAATCCATATTTTTGCAACATCAAATTGTGGCGTCGATATATTGACGACATTTTGGTCGTCTGGCAGGGTCCCATTGAGAAGGTGACGGACTTTACGACATGGGTTAACAATCTTGACCCTTTTTTGAACTTTACCTCCTCGGTCTCTACCACCACGATCACCTTCCTGGATCTGGTTATCAGTATTGATAGAGGCACACTAACGACCTGCACACATCAAAAAACTACAGACCGCAATAGTTTATTACTCTACGACAGCTATCACCCAAAAGCACTTAGAGATAACCTGCCCTTTGGCCAATTTTTACGGTTACGCCGTAATTGTAGTAATATTCACTCTTTTGACACACAAGCTACAGAATTGAAACACAAACTATATGACCGTCACTATCCCACAAGAGTGGTCAATATCCCTTACAAACGTGCTAAATATAGTGATAGGGAGCTATTACTACAAACGGTACCTAGACGTGGAGATAATAAACTAACTTGTGTCACAACTTTTACACCACTGTCTAATACAGTCAAGAAAATCATCAACAAAAGATGGGAGATCCTCCTTAGTGGGGGTGAGAATATCCCAAAACCACTGTTTGCCTTTAGAAGGACTACCAATTTGAGAGACATATTGATTCATACTAGACCCAGACCCCGGGAGACATCAAGCAGACAAGGCACCTTATGGGAGTTACCACCAGTGACGGGACATTTCACATGTGGAAATTGCAATGTGTGCTCCCTAACTAAACGAACAGACTCATTGGAACTTGATCCGATTGGGCACTGGCGACTTCTTAGACATACCAATTGTAACACCCAAAACTGCGTGTATTTGATAACGTGCCCGTGTGGTCTACAATATGTGGGAATGACCACGAGAGCGGTCAAATTAAGAATCAATGAACACTGCCGTAATATTCGCTGTGGACGAACTTTGACAAAACTAAGTATTCACTACATCGAAGTACAACATAGTCCGGATGACATGTGGTGGATTGTACTACAGACATGCCCACAGAGAGACGTTGAGTCTCTCTTTGAGCTAGAACAACGGTGGGTATTTAAACTTGGGACCCACCGAAAGGGTTTAAATGATGACATCCCATGGATTAAGTTTTCACCTTGATTTAACACTATTGAGAAATCTACAAGGTAGCCGTTTTACTCATATGAGTATAGATGCCATCTTTTGGTCTCACACCCTCTAAAGAAATATACTGGATATTTAATAGCTGTTTCCTGATATCCAGCGCGACCTTGGGCCCCTAGGTGACCTGAACCCATCTTTACTCGACAACAGAAGGAGTGCACTTAAACCAACTTATGCTGTTGATGAACAGCTATTAACCTAAACATTGGAATATCCAAGATTTATGACTGGATTTGCCAGCTCCACTTCATTATACTATGAAGTCAGATTTTTTGAGAACTGATACTTTACTGGACGCGTCCTTTCCCCCATTAGCCATAACACAAATGTAGATGTTTCATCATGGCCGCCGCATTACTGACCGGCGTTACCAATAGAGCCCGCCGCTCATGTATAATTGACGATGAGCTCACTTCCTGAGACGCGCACCCGTTGCTTAGCAATGCGTATATGAGCCGACTTCCGGGTCTGACTCCATTTATTTTCCCGCGACCGCGTCACCCTTGTCATTACGGGAGCGCAACCCTGGGTAGGTGGAAGTACCGTCTGCCGGTCCTGATTATGTAAGTGCTCTGAATGCCTGTTTTTACCATTGTTTGACAGGGGAATAGATTTTCGAATATCAGCCGCACTGCGAGACCGTTTTTCTTACTTGGCTGAATGGGCATTATTTGGACTACCGCACAATAACTTTGACCTTTGGCTAATTACGAGGCAACTTAGGGTAGCCACTGGGATTGTATAAATTCACCAACCAGACAGTTCTCTTTCTTTCTTTCTTCTTTTTGTCTCCTCTAATAAGGTGTAGGTTTTACTTGACTATTAGGGACGTAAACTACTAGTAATAGACCGACATCAGTTATGCTTATGACTATTGCCCCTTAGTCTGTTATCATCCATTTCAATTGAGACACTCACTACAGAATGATGAGAGAGTACTCAAAAATGAGGAGCAACTCTCTTTGTTTGATTGTTTACCTATATATGCTGGGAACCTGACTTATCTGCACCAACTTTAGGGTGTTGAAGTGTGTTATGATGACTCTCATGTTTATTCTGTTATTTTGTGTTTTCTCATATGACAATTAGTGTGTTATGGGGACCAGGTCTACAGTCCGCGTGATCCCATGAAGCCCTATCTCAAAGTGGGAGGGTAAGCACATTTTGTTTGTTATACTGGCATGGGTGTGTTCCCTTTTTCACGATCACCGTGTGCCACACATATTGAATGCACATTCATTTAAATAAAATTCAAGATACATTGACTAGAGCATTAACCAATGTTGTGATTTTCATACATTTCCAGGGCGACGAATAGGAACGACATACTGGGTCATAAAGGACTCATGTAAGTGACTGACAACACTAAACTCCCTTTTTGTTGATTGTCAGTTGGTATAGGCAAGAGCCATTTAAGTTTGTATTTGGAGAAGCGCTATTTCATTAGGTCCTGAAGAAGCGTCGGTGGATCCTTTTGGACCATATAGACGCAAAACATGTTGACCCATTTTTGAGGTGGGTCTTGTAGTTTCTTGACCACCCTGCTATGTGCAATACAGTTTGAGAGTGGTCGAACATTACTTCGATCCCACTCTCCTGGTTACAGTTTTAATCTTGGCCTGGACCCCGCATTAATAAAGATAGCTCTTAGCAAGGGTCGCTGAGCCAATTTTATCTCTCTATTTCTTTTTGTTCTCTCCTTTCTCCCTCTCTCCCTACTTACCTGCGGGAAAGGGTGGCATCATCAAAAAGAACTCCGGCAAAGAGCCCCCCGAAAGGGTGGTGCCCGTCAGACATTGCAGCGCCAGTCTGATGAGGAGCTGGTCCGATGATGAAGCATGACACCCATTTGGGTGTGTGAGGACTCTTGCTCCTACTAAATAGGACCCCCTAGTACTCACCCTGTCTTCCTCTTGCTCTTTAGGAACAGTGTATTACATTATTAGTAGCTTCTTTGTACACCTCCCGCCAGCAAATAAGTGCGATTCTAGAGGACCGCCGACGCTGGAAGGATGAAGAGCTGGATTGGTCACTCCCCTGTAAATACTTGCAATAATGATTTCCCCTGCCCAGCCTGGTATGGGAACAATGCAAAGTAGCTGGACTGTTTTGCAAGCTTCAACTCTTGCCGTTCTTTCCTGGTTTGAGTCATTCCGGTTTCCTGGCAGAAATGGAAAATCTGCTTGTTAGGCTTTTCATCCTTGGCGTGGTCGCCCTAAACATTTTGCCTCTGTTTCCCAGGTTGTTGATGTGTGCTGGAGTCTGTTTTGCTGTTTTTTGTTACTCTGGGCACTTTACCACTGCTAACCAGTGCTAAAGTGCAAGTGCTCCTTTACAGAATGTGTATGTAATTGGCTTATCTATGATTGGTATATTTGATTTATTAGTAAGTCCCTAGTACAGTGCACTAGAGGTGACCAGGGCATGTAAATCAAATGCTACTAGTGGGCCTGCAGCACTGGTTGTGCCACCCACATAAGTAGCTATGTAATCATGTCTCAGACCTGCCACTGCAGTGTCTATGTGTGCAGTTTTAACTGTAAATTCGACTTGGCAAGTCTACCCACTTGCCAGGCCTAAACCTTTCCTTTTCTTACATGTAAGGCACCCCTAAGGTGGGCCCTAGGTAGCCCCAAGGGCAGGGTGCAGTGTATGGTTAAGGTAGGACATATAGTAATGTGTTTTATATGTCCTAACAGTGAAATATTGCTAAATTCGTTTTTTCACCGTTGCAAGGCCTGTCCCTCTCATAGGTTAACCTGGGGGCTACCTTTAAATCGGATTAAAGTGTAGATTCCCTTTGGCAGCGGATGGACAAGTGGAGTTTGGGGTCTCTGAGCTCACAATTTAAAAATACATCTTTTAGTAAAGTTGATTTTAAGATTGTGTGTTTGAAAATGCCACTTTTATAAAGTGAACAATTTTTGCTTAAACCATTTCTGTGACACTGCCTGTTTGTGGATTCCCTGTCTGGGTCAGTTTGACAGTTGGGCTGGTTGCACCTCACACTAGACAGTGACACAAAGGGAGCTGGGGTGTAGTCTGCAATTCCTGATGTGCCATCTGTGCTATGAGGGAGGGTAATAGTGGTCACTCACACCTGAAAGGGCTGTGTCTGCCCTCACACAATGCAGTCTCTAACTCCCTGGTGAGTGTCTGGGGCCTGGCCTGGGCAAGGCAGGATTTCACAATCAACAGAGACTTTGCTTTGAAGTAGGCCTACTTCAAAGGAGAAATTGGGTATAAAAAGGGCACCCAAAACCACAGACTTTAGAACATTTCTGGAAACCAAGAAGAACCTCTGCCTGGAGAAGAGCTGAGGAAGAAGAGCTGCCCTGCCTGTGCTTTGTGGAGCTATCCTGCAGTTGCTGCTTCTGCCAGAGTAAGAGGGCAAAAACTGGACTTTGTGTGCCTCCCATCTTGTGAAGATCTCCAAGGGCTTGATTTAGAGCTTGCCTCCTGTTGTTTGAAGTCTCGGGGACAGCAAATAATTATCTGCCAGCACCTGGAGTCTCTGGAAAGACTCCTGCTCTGCCCTGAGATGCCCATCCAGTTCCTGGGACACTGAAAGGAGAAGCTGGCAGCCTAAGAGGATGAAATCCATGCGGGGAAAAGATCAACATGACTCCGATCTGCGGCTGGGAAATCAACGCCTCACCAGCTTTGTGGCTCTAAATTGACACTCGCCTGTAACCCGACCGAAGAATCGACGCACGGAGCTGGTGAAACGATGCACAACATCGCTGATGGAGGCTGGTGAGATCGCAACCCGCGCTGCGTGGTTTCGGATCATCGTGAGGCTGGATTTCCGAAGCAAATACCGCTGAGCATGTAAAAACAACACAAGGCCTGCCCGGACCCAAGAGTGCTGACCGAATCAACGCATCGTTCTCCTGCGGAGAGAAGAAACGATGTGCCCCGACCCGACAAAAGGAGAAATGACGCAAGGTCTCACTTGTGAGTGAAATCAACGCATCTCAAGCCCTTTTTGACGCACACTCGCCTGTGCAGGGTTATTTTTGAAGCACCCAAGGTACATTTTCACGCTAACAGTGTTAGTGTGTGTTTAAAACTACATGAAGACTCTTTTTGCTTTTTAATTGATAACTTGACATGTGTATTGTGGATTTTTGTCGTTTTGGTCTTGTTTTGTTTAGATAAATATTCTCTATTTTTCTAAACCTGTGTTGTGTCATTTTGTAGTGATTTCATTAAGTTACTGTGTGTGTTGATACAAATACTTTACACCTAGCACTCTGGAGTTAAGCCTACTGCTCATGCCAAGCTACCAAGGGGCTAAGCAGGGGTTAACTGAGGGTGATTCTCTTTTACCCTGACTAGAGTGAGGGTCCTTGCTTGGACAGGGGTAACCTGACTGCCAACAAAAGCCCTCATTTCTAACACTGCTGATAATCTCTAATATTTCAAAAATCTGTAGAAGGTGTCTACTGTGTCCTAAAGCTGTAGAAAACTAAGAAATTAGTGACTTCCACATAAAAATAGTGTGTCACAGGTTTGAACTGCTCCAGCTATCCCTTCTCTTCACATTGTATTTTTTAGATGTCTTGATTCGGTAATCCTTGTAACCTCGGTTGTCATTGTCTGGATTATTTTTTTATAAAGTTTTGCTGACATTTCTTGTTTGACGCAGACCAGAAGGTGTCTCGTAAAAAATTTGCTGCTCTTTAATTTTAGTTATTAACTTGTAATCTATTTGTTTATTGACCTTTATTTATTTATTTGTAAAAGTGCTGCTTTCCCTTTGAGTTGCAGTGATACTCCTAACTAAAATAAAATATAAGAAAAGCATTCAGGAGCAAAACGAGGGCTGGGAACACAAATTTCTTATAAAAGGCTAAGAGCAGAAACCTCTTGAACATATGTTAACGTTCTGCTGTTTTGAAGCATCCCTTTACTTGAATACTTTAGCAAACTAACTGTCCATATAAATGTATTTTGACGATGTTCCTTCCGATACGTGAAATGTCATGTTGCAGTAGCAAGCTGGTCTGTCCTATTCCAGGACGATTCGGAGAAATCAATATGTATCCATCTACTGTTGTGTGTTTTTAATATTTTTAGAGAAAATAGTATAATTTTCACATAGATTTACTAAAACACCATAAGCAGTAAGAACACCTCATCTCCTCGTAATGTTTTTGCTCACCTAAAACAGAAAAATATTCACTGCCTCGAAAAAGTCTCTAAAATCCGTAGCTGATGCAGGGAGCTGAGAAAATGTATTTTTCATAAACCGGTCATTCTTCATACCATGTTTCGTCACTCTTATATTACAGACATTTTATTATGCTGCTACTTCCAAGGAAATCGCACAATCCATCCTTAGACGGCCAGGCTTAGATGGCTTTTACAGGTGCTGTCAAAGAACTGTTGCAGAAGTCACTTCGATATTACAGTTTTGGACAGCAGACAAATTACTGGCTAAGACTCAGACCGCTATAGTAATAACTCAAATATCCACTTTACATATACATTTCGAAATGCAGCTTTAGCGTTTCACGTCATGAAAATAAATAATTTATTATCAAATATAAGGATTTTAGTTTGAAAAAACATTTCAAAATAAGAGCGTGTAGTTTATTTTCCAGTACGAGATTCTCCAGCTCCTTTTTTTTATTTTTTAGTATGTTTAGGTCTCAAACATCAGGCTGTCATTTTATCAAGCACTCACATGCACTACTGCTAACCAAGGATAGATTCCATGGTTGACCACAGTATCCCATAAATTACCACAATTATGAATGCTTATATGATACCAGCTACGGGAAATCATCATGGCACTGGTACCCACCAAGAATTTCATCCATTCTGCTTTTTTTGTATTGTGTGGGCATACACATCCCACAAGAGCATAAACTAATTTGCACCTTTGTCGGTTCTGGGACCTGGCGGGGGAGGGGGAGGGTGTCAGTGTCTTTTATATAAGCTTTGTAATTACCATCTTGTGTGTGACATCCTAACCCCCCCTTTAATTTTTGCTTTCTTTTATTGAACCCGTTTTTGTGATCCAAAGGACTCTGCGCATTTTAGTTCGAGTGTGCAAGTGTTTTGACCTGTTGTAAGTATTGTGGGTTTTTAACCACACCCACTGAACACCCATTACTTTAATTTGTTCATGGGCTTGCCTTTCAAAAATCCTTTATCAGTGGTAAATGCTTTACGTTTGTCCCTCCTTGGGATGGTTTTGTTACCGCCTTGCAGACTGCACTTGTTACATGGATAATTGCATGATTGCCGATACATTTGACTGCTAGCGAACTTCTTTTTCTTTTTGTGTCTTTCTTTTGCGCTCATGCTCATGCTCATGGCAGCAATGGTGCTTTGAGTCGGCTCCCTTCTGTCAACTGTTTTACTTTTCATTTTCAATTTATATGGCAAGAAAAGTCAAGTTAGGAATTTACATCGCTAATAGCTCTAACTCAAGAAAATGCAAGACCCATTGCATTGCAAATGCTTGTTTACATTACTACTAGCAACCCTGCCTGATGCACTGAGGAGATAGTTATGTTTCAAATGGTGGCACTAATGTAATCTAGTCTGATAGGGTCGCCATTACAAGACTAACAGTATTAGTAGCTCTTGATAAGTTTCATTGAACATAAGTAGCTGTTATTACAGAAAGGCTGGAGACCCCTGGCTTAAAACTAAGGTTATAGATATGCCTGTGAAAATGCAACGTTCGACAAGTGCTCCTGTTTTTTGACCCAGTCATTTCTTTCTCTCCTCTCTCTTCTCTCCTCTCTCCATGTGTATGTGTCATGACAAAATAAACAACATGAATCACTAACAGCAGTAGGTGGATATGTTATGACAAATAGTCCAGATGTGATAATATTAGGAACGAGTGATTATTTGGCTAGACAGTACAGGATCAAGAAGTTGAAGTGTAGGGCAGGAAGTGAGTTAGAGTGTTTAGCGTAAGGAAGGCATTTCTCAAATGTGATTTGAAGGTTGTGAATATAGTTTGATATGCAAGAAGTTTTACACACATACTTTCAACGTTAGGCATTCAAAAATCAATTTACAAGGAAACACCTATAATAATGACTCAAAGGATCATGGTTGGTGTAGTTTTACTGTTAAAAACTACGTTTAGTAATAGCTAAACTCCACCACTATTGTGAAAGTTCTGTAATTTCCAATTTATTGGTTTTCCTCAAGGGTTCTACTTACAAAAGTATCTGAACACCAAAAACACATCATATGTTTGTTTCCAGGAGGTGCTCCACCCTGGAAACATTAGTCGATGTACTCCTGTCAAGGGCAGAGGTGTTTCTAAATTAGAAATAACAAATACACATCCTCATACGTTATGTGCGTATAGGAGGAAATTCTCTATGAAGAAACTTAAATGTTAAACACACAAACTTACATAACATGTCCACATATGGACATTTCTCCCTGTTGGACATAAGCATGTGCAAATGTTACATATGTAAATATTCCTACAACTCTGTTGTTACATTTCAGGGACCACATATGGCTTCATTCGGTAATGCTATAAAAGTAAAAAAATGTGCTTCATATTTAACAGCGAACGCCATGAACCAAATTTCCAACATTTTGACACTGAGCATTAAAAATTTGGTCCAGAGGAGAAGAAAAGTGGAAACGATTACCTGCTTTTGAGCTAAATTTGAATGAAGGACCAACGAGAATAACATAATCTAAACTTTCGAGTCAGGATGTATCCGAGAAATCTCCTTGTAAGATAGTTGAGTGCCAGGTCACGGTGGTATCTAAATATGAAGCAACCCAGCTTATATTGCATTTTTTCCTGCACTTGTACCAATAATTGGGGCTCTTTGGCTTCAATAAAGATATGACTCTCGTTGAGACTTTTACTCAGTTGTATTGCCTCATTCTGCACCTCCCGAAGCCTACAGCTTTAGAAGGAAAAGAAGCGAGCGTACAAGCCATTGCAGTAATGTAGTCAGTAGTTATTAGCACGTCCCGTCACCAGAATCCACTGATCTGGTGACTGACCTACCTTGTAGTAGAATCATACATATATATATATACATATATATATATGTGTGTGTGTGTGCACTTTTTTTTATCTTATATGAGACTGGGTCTGCTTTGAAATCCAAAGAATAAAATCTTGACCACAGAGCTTATATGCCTTTGGCTGCAGTCTTCTACCTTAAGGTGGAAAATAAAAGTTAACTAGTGAAAATGGAATATTTCGGAAATGGATAAAATTTGTTTTGACACTAAGCCTTTCCTTGATTGATTTGAGAAGGTTACAAAATAAAAATGAACAGGGACTGGCATGAGACTGCAGTTGTCATAACAATAGATATCAAGATGTTTCCTTTTTTTTTGCATCTGTTGCATGGATATCGTCCAGGAAGGACGTTACAGCACTATACAACCAGTATAAGATCAGATCACAATATACAATGGTATTATAAAGGTTAAAGGATATGATATAGGATAAGAAAATGGACTATATATACTATGTGTAGAAGTGCACACCAATGGATGGACAATCAAAAGTCCATATATAGTCACAAAGAAAGCAGCATTACAGGTGTAAGCTATTTGGATACAGAATAAATTGGAGGGCATGTCATAGTTATAGCTTTCGGATATCCTCTAGTTGTTAAGGTGAAAAATGACAATGATCATAAAGATGGAGAAAGTTGCAATTTACCCTGTATTGATTCTTTCATAGATTCACAAGCTTGAGTCTTCCCAGTCGTCGAGGTGGAAGTCCCACAGTATTTATAGCTACCTCCCTAGACTATAAAGTGAAATCCCATAAGATTGTATGGAATTATTACAAACGATTTCCTGAAGGAGGAAACTACACCATAAAGACAGATACAAACAGGCATATCACAAGCTGGAATTGTATTTTCATAAACCGGTCAGTTAGGCCCATCAAACCAGATTCAGTCGTTCTGCAGGCAGCACAATGACAACCAGAAAACCAACTCCATGTTGTTCAGCTCCTCCTGAGAAGGAAGGTAGGAGGTTAGATACTATTGGAAAGTGGTTCTCTGCTATGATGGCTGTTGGAAATGGCCTTTCTGCAGGGTCACCCCCAAACTTTTTGGCTTCCTCCTTCTCTTTTTCTGACCTCATTTTTGCTGTCTTTAGTACTCTGCACACTTTACCACTGCTAATCAGTGCTAAAGTGCATGTGCTCTCTCCTTAAAACATGGTGACATTGGTCCATACCCAATTGGCATATTTAATTTACTTGTAAGTCCCTAGTCAAGTGTACTACCTGTGCCCAGTGCCTGTAAATTAAAATGCTACTAATGGGCTGCAGCACCTTTTGTGCCACCCACATAAGTAGCCCCCTAACCATGTCTAAGGCCTGCCACTGCAGGGCCTGTGTGTGCACTTTCACTGCCACTTCGACTTGGCATTTAAAAGTAATTGCCAAGCCTCTCCTTTTTCTACTTATAGGTCACCCCTAAGGCCCTAGGTAGCCCATAGGGTAGGGTGCTATGTAGGTAAAAGGCAGGACATGAACATGTGTGTTCTATATGTCCTAGTAGTGTAAAACTCCTAAATTAGTTTTACAGTGCTGTGAGGCCTGCTCCTTTCATAGGATAGCATTAGGGCTACCCTCATATACTGTTTGAGTGGTAGATTCTGATTTGAAAGGAGTAACCCGGATATATTTAGTATGGCCAGAATGGTAATAGAAAATCCTGATTATTGGTGAAGTTGGATTTTATATTGCTATTCTAGAAATGCCACTTTTAGAAAGTCAGCATTTCTCTACACTTAAATCTTTCTTTGCCTTACAATTCACGTCTGGCTAGGTTAGTTGACAGCTCCCTTGTGGATTTCACTCAGACAACCCCAAACAAACGATGCTCAGTCACACCTGCACATATTGCATACTGAATTGGTCTTCCTGGGCTGGAAGGGTGGAGGGCCTGACACTTACATATCAAAGGACAGTGGCCTGCCCTCACACAGTGGACTACCAAACCCCCTACTGGGACCCTGGCAGACAGGATGGAACTGAAAGGGGACCTTGTGCACTTCTAAGCCACTCTTTGAAGTCTCTCCAACTTCAAAGGCACATTTGGGTATTTAAACAGGGCCTCTGACCCTACCAACTCAGACACTTCTGGACAAGATACCATTGGAGAAGAAACCATGAACCAGAACCTGCAACCTGCCAAGAGAAACTGCCTGGCTGCCCAAAGGACTCACCTGACTGCTTTTCTGCAAAGGACTGCTGCTGTGCTGTTGCCCTGCTGCCTTGCTGTCCTCTGTCCTGCTGAGAAGTGCTCTCCAAGGGCTTGGATAGAGCTTGACTTCTGTTCCTTGAAGTCTCAGGACCAAAAAGACTTCACCCTGCAAAGAAATCCTTGTGCAGCGAAAATTCGACACACAGCCTGCCAGAAATGACGTATAGCCTGCATCGCGGTGAGAAAATCACTGCACGTCGAATCGGAATGACGCAGCCCGGCTCCCCGAGAGGAGATCGATGCAGCGCCAGCGATGTGACCGGAACTTCGACGCACGACCTACTGGATGGACACAAAGCCGAACTGGAATGATGCATTCCCAGCATCCTGCGAGAAGAATCAACACAGCGCCTGCCGTGTGACAGAAATTTCCACACATCACCCACAGGATCGGCGCAGCACCTGTGACTTCGTCCTGCACGCCCATGATTTCACTGCATCATCCCCGGGTCGTCTGAAAACCCCGCAACCCGAAGAGGATCCAAGTCTGCGCGCTTGAAATCTACGCAAAGCCTTCCCTGCGTGGAAAGTTATCAACGCATCGTATGTGTCCCTCAGAGAAATCGACCCACACCTCCCCGTTTTTCATGCATCTCCTCCTCTGCGGTCCCTTGCGGAGAATTTGAATGCAAACCAGGTATTTTGTGCTTGCAAGAGACCCTTGTTGTTTTTTAAAGACTAAAGACTCTTTTATCATTCTCTGAAAGGATATTTTAACTTGTATATATCAAATCTTGATCGTTTTGACCTGTATTTAACCAGATAAATATTATATATTTTTCTAAACACTGTGCAGTGTATTTCTGTGGTGCTATACTGTGTTATTACATGATTTATTGTACAAATACTTTACACATTGCCTTTTAAGTTAAGCCTGACTGCTCAGTGCCAAGCTGCCAGCGGGTGGGCACAGGATAATTTGGATTGTGTGTGATTTACCATGTCTAGAGTGAGGGTCCTTGCTTGGACAGGGGGTAACCTGACTGTCAATCAAGGACCCCATTTCTAACAGTGGCAATAACTATAAGGGGCATCCAATGCATTATCCATACTGGACAGGTATAACTGTCAATGGTGGTCAGATTTAACACAGTTGATTAATTATTTGCCAGAGGACAAGAAACAAGAGCCAAAAGCTATCCTTCAAGAAGGAGAAAAACATCCTCTGAATCATAGACACAGCAATGGATGTAGCTCTGACAGGATTTACACAAATAGCTGGACAAGCAGTCTTGAGAAGGCAAGGCTAGTTAAAAGCAACTTCATTTAGACCTGAAGTACAATCAAAAGTATTAGCTATGCCATATAATGAAGATGCCCTTTTTGGGAAACATTGATGATGCACTCCAGTCAATAAAGGATGACACAGAAACATTTGGAGTACTTCAACAATGACACTTTTAGTCATTTCGTGGTGCTCGGGCAGAAACCAATATTCCTTCAGAGGTGGCTATCAGCCTAACACATATCAATCATATAACCACAATTAACAAAAGTATCAACCTCTGCCCGCAACAGCTTTCTCTACACAACCAAATACGAGAAGAGCAGCTGCCACAGGAAGAGGGTAGGACTCCTCTAGGAGGCAGTGGCAAAGCCATGGGATGTATGTAGGAGGCACTCTCAGCAACGTTTACAAAAAAAGCATCTCTTCTTGTTTAATTTGAGATATAGTTGTTTAATTTGTGATATAATTGGAACCAGCGGAAAAAAGATCCCTGAGGAACCCTAAAGAATGTTTTCACAGGATGAGGCAACTGTTTATTTTCAAGGGCTGACTTTGATTCTGTAGATTTGATGCAAACAAACAAACAAAAGCCATTCCATTTAAGTCAAGTTATAGGGAGATTGTGTTTTGTAATCGTTTAGGATTCACTGTATGGAACACACCCGACAGGTCAAGCAGGATTTGCAAACATGTTTCATTCTTGTCAAACATTTTGTAGGCCTTATCAATACTGTAGGTATAGCCATTTCAGTCGTGTCGTCTGAGCAAAAATCTGGTTGGCAACTTTTGAAGAGATTGTTTTCATGACTGAGTTTGTTTAGTTTTTTTGCTGTCGAATTTTCTGATATTTTAACCATAAAAGGCAGTCCTGCGATGGACAATGGTTTTCAATGCAGTCAGGGTAAGCATTGTTTTCTTCTTTTTTTTTGTACTGGTTTAATTTAAAAATTCCTCAAAGGAAAATGGCATGCATTTCAAAAATAAAATTGAAAAGTTTTCTTTTCACTTTTTCAGAGTGGTACGTGGGACCACTGGCTGCTCTGAAAAAACGTTTTTGCTACCATTCACAAAGGGTAAGAGGTCCCATGGGGACCCCTTCCAATTTGCGAATGCGTTTACACCAATTTGAAATTGGTGTAAACTGTGATTGTTTTGCGACCACATTCATGGTCACAAAACATTCATACATGGGCCTGCGAGTCGCAATTGGGAAGAGACACAATTCAAACGGCATTTCCTAATCTGAGTCACAGTCCCAATTTTACGAGTCGGTAACAGGATACTGACTCGACCTCAGCCTAGCCTGCAGCCAATCCCCTGCATACAGCCAACTCCATGCTGCGCACAGCCTTTGGTTCAGTGGTGGGGTTGGCCACAAGTTCTGGCCTATGGCCAGGCGCTGTGTCTATCCCCAAGGCAGCCAACCCCACACTGCACTTGGCCTTTAGCCATATGTGGCACAGGGTTGGCAACAGGGCCTGGCTCTAGGACCCTATCACTGCCCTGGGGACACCATCACCCAGTGCTGTTAATTAAATTAACGGGAGGGGAGCATGCTGTACCCCCTGCCTTGGCTGATTATGGCCCCGTGGATCCCTTTCCATGGGGTCCAGCATAATATTTTCAGGGAGGGGTGCATGTGGCCCACCTCCCTGGGCCAGTTTTGGCTCTCTGGACCCCATCCCTCATGGCCCAACACATCTTATAGGGGGACGGGGGCATAGAGCCCCCTACCCTGGCTGCTTTTGGCCCCATGGACCCCATCCACCCCTTGCATTTAGATTATGCAAAATGTAAAAACCACATTTGTTACTTAATTTACATCAGAGTGTCTATGTTAAATGCCACTTGTACGTCAGTCACATGTTTCCAGTGTACAAATAGATCTTATTTAAGACACTTTGCAGTGTACAAAGAACTAATTGGTACTTATCATGAGTATCTCAACTCTTGGCTTCAGCCTTGTATGGCTTCTCACATACTGTATTCCTCTTCTCATCCGCTCTTTGTTGTGCTCATGTTCCATTGCAACAAAGGAGGCAGACTCTTTCTTGGTTATTGCTTCAATTCCCTGTACACCAGAGGTAAATTACTTTCTCCATGTGAGTACAAGCCCCGTGGTGTGCCTGTGAGAAAGAAAAATGTAGCACATTTAAGCCAGAGCTATTTGCATTGCCAATGCTTGTTTTCTTTGTGTTTTTCATCTGACAGCTTGTATGTCACTGATGTGCACAAGCTAGCATAGGCATACTTTTAAATGCAATGTGTAAATGTGCATGTGTGCTTGCTCTACCACTAGTTTAAGTGACATGACTGCCTCCTAGTGCTTGGTTACTTCTGTGATTGACAGATTTTAAATTAGTTTAGTCATGAATTTTTTTACTATCTCTTTCTATGGCATGATTTGTTGCTACTGAGTGACAACTTACCTGTGGTTGAAATGTGACAGTATCTGCATCTGGTTAATGTGTCGTGTTATATTATGCAATAACTTTATGTTGTATATGTAAAAGCTACACAGATGTGAGAAAAACTGAGAGGAAAGCATCAAACTGAAACCATATCACATCTATTCAGATGCCTAAGCCAATCGTGAGATATAAACAAATCCACCCATTATGGAGTTTACATTAATTGGATTTACAGCAACTCTCAAACAGGGGTGTAACTATCATTGGTTCAGCAGATACAGTGGCTCAGAGCCCAGGGATGTGAAACCCTCCATTGCACCCTCTTGGAAATTGGGTTAGTTGTTGAGGGAGTGTGTAATCCTATTCATGCAGCAGCCACAATTTCTTTCAGGATGAAGTTACAAGCTAACCCAAAATTAACCTGTTCTTAAACGGAATTCAACTTAATTTAGGCAAAGTTTGGTAAAGTTTATGTATGGCACACAAATAAATTAAAGTGAAAACACAACACAAGAAAAATCCCAGTGCAATGTAGAAGAATAGATTAAAATGTAATACATTATACACAATTTTAAAGATTTAAGTAAAAACAGTGCTTACAAGCACAAAGCCCCAACTGTGGTTATCTGGTAGCGCTGGACCAGGACAAGCTCACAAGTTCAGGCTGACCCAAATTGAGCACTGGCCATATCCAGGGACCCAGTTAGGTCCACTGAAGAAGAGTGCCTTAAATCCTGGTTGCGGAACATTGCAACATCCCACGTTGAGGATGTACCACACAGCAGAGGTGATGTGAGGTCCAGGTGTGGAGATGCATCATGCAGCAGTGGTTCCTGCAAGCTGTAAGGCTGCAAAGTAAGATCATGTGTCCTCATTGAGGATGTCGCTGATGAGGGGCTTGCGATTTGAAATCTTGCGTCAGGTGTGTCCTGCATCGGCTAGCTCTGAAGACGTAGGGCTACTGAGTAGCATTCCATCTGGCACAGCAGTCCTTCTCAGTCTTCCACAGTTGCAGAGGTGTACTGAAGAGTTGGGTCTAAGGGACCAATATTTATAACCAGTGCCAGCTTTGAAGTATGAGAAGGATATAGAAGAGCACCAAGAGGTGCTTGGAGTTTCCTGCCGCCTTGCCCTGGCCTCAGATTGTCTGGGGTCACAGTAGACTAGTATCAAACCCTTTGTGAGTGTGCTCAGGCAGAACCTTTGTGATGTGCATGTGTGGTAGTTCACAGGTCCTCCCCTCATCAAATCGGAGATGGTGCATCCTGCCAGCACCTATGGCCCTTTGTCTCACTGTCTTGGTGCAATATACAAAGACCAACTGCCAGCTACACCTAGTGACGTGACCCAGAATACAGACAACAGGCATCAAATAGTTGGGACAAGAAAAAGACAACTTTCTAAAAGTGGCATTTTCAGAATTGTGACTTAAAATCTAACTTTACCATAAAGAGGGCTTTTAGTTCCAATTCTTTAGATACCAAACTCAACATTTCTACCCACTCCCAAATGAACATTATCACATATTAAATGTTATCCTATGGGAGAGGTAGACCTTGCAGTAGAGACAAGTGAAGTTAAGTGTTTTTCACATCCAGGACATTTAAAACTTAAACGTACATGTCCCACTTTATAAATACAGTGTACGCTACCCCATAGGCTGTATATGGCCTAACCTAGAGGTGACATATACATACTAAGAAGTAAGATTTAGGCCTGACAAAAGGTTTACTTTGCCAGGTCCAATTGGCAGTTTTGAAACAGCATACAGGCTGCCATGACAGGCCTGAAACATGTTTGAAGAGCTACATAAGTGGGTGGAACAATCAGTGCTGCAGGCCTACTAGTAGCATTTATTTTACGGGCCTTGGCAAATGTAGTACTTTATTAGGGATTTACAAGTAAATTAAATATGTCAGTTGGGTGAAAGCCAGTTTTACTGTGTTTAAAGGAATAATAACAAGCACTTCATCACTGGTTAGCAGTGGTAAAGTGCACAGAGTCCCAAAGCCAACAAAAATGAGATCAGTGAAGAACGGAGCAGGAATGCATAAAATTTTTGGAGGAAGACCACCCTAAGGCTGTCAGCAGGGGGTGTAGCTTAATCAGATTCGGGAGGTGTGAATCTCCAATTTCCCAATAATAATAATAATAAAAATAATAATAATAATAATAATAATAATAATAATAATCCAATTTATAAATCACATAGCTACTTCTTACGAAGTGTCCCAGCACTAGGATGCTTACTCCGGAGACTAATGTTGCCCATCCCACAGGGTGGATCTCATCTAGATCCAAATAGCCAGGTTTTTTGTCTTTTTCTGAAAAGGATTTTAGATGGGGCTTCCCAAATTGCCACAGGAAGAGAGTTCTACATTTTGGGTGCAAGAAAGTCAAAGGAGCAGCCTCCTAGTCAGACTCTTTTGAATTTATGAAGGATGGCCTGTTTGCTTCAGCCGATCTTAGGTTCCTAGGTGGTACATAAAGTTTCACCATCAACTGAAGATAATGTGGACCTTGAGAAGATTACTCTTTGCCTCACCAGCTGCCAGTGCAACTTTCTTAGTGCAGGACTGATAGAGGCCTGCTTGGGTAGCTGGATCAATGCCCGAGAGGTAGCATTCTGGACCCGTGGAAGCCTGTTCAGACAAGACTGGAATACACTCAAGTAGAGGACATTACACTAACCCAGCATAGATATCACTAAGGCCTGGATCACCATTTTTTGGCAGAGTTAGGTAGGAGGTGATGAATTTTCTTCAAAGATATCAGCATCCTAAAACATTTCCCTGCAAGGGCAGCAATCTGGGCATTGAAGGAGAGTTTTTTGTTGAACCAGATTCCCTGATATTCTACCTTGGAATTGGAAAGGTATAGAGGGCCTAGGTTTTCAGGTCACCAAGAACTGGACGAGATGTTGAGGTGCTTGCCCAGAACCAATACCTCTGTCTTTCCCGCATTTAGTTTAAAGCAGTTTAGGCCTATCCACACCTGATGGGTGTAAGTGAGGGAAGAGGCCACAGATTCACTTTTCTGAGATAAAGTGACAACAGTTTGGGTGTCACCAGCGTATGAAATAATGGTGAAGTCATATCGCTCCGTGTCCTCCGCCAGAGGGCAGACATACACATTAGAAAGTGATTTGTCCTTAGTGAGGAGTCCTGCAGTAGTCTCTGCTGCAGTGAGTGCCCGTCAAGTAGAATGGTTTTTGAGAGACCAGAAAGGTACATCCCTGCAGGAATTAGATCAGCCAGAGCAGTGCATTGCCGCCAATGCCACAGTTCAAGAGCCTCTTGATCACGATGTTATGCAATACGGTTTTGAAAGTGGCACTGGGATCCAGCATAAGGATAGCCACAGTATCACCCTCATCCATGATCCAACAGGCCGAATCGTAGGCAAGCAACTAGGCGATTTGGTGCTGTAAGAGGGACGGAAACCAGATTGAGTTCTGTTTAGGAGATTATTGTCCTCCAGTTAGCTAGAGAGCTTCCTGTTCACCTGTTTCTCTGCCTTTTTAGAGAATAGAGGTAGCAGTGATATAGGGTAATAATTTTTCAGGCTTAGCGGGGTCGAAAAGAGTTTGTTTTAGGAGAGGTACCACCATGACGTATTTCCACTACTGGGGGACACATCCGGAGGACAGAGAGAGATTGATAAGTTCACACAGAACAGGTTGAAAAGTTTCACAGCCCTGCTCCAAAATGGAGGGGGAAATTTGGTCTGCTCGGAAAACAGATTTAATGGCGGAGCAAAGGGATGTAAGTTCCACAATTTGGATAGGACAGAAATGCCGAAGCTTAACGCTGTCAACTGAGGGATCAAACCATGCAATCAGCCGTGGGTGTTTTCTGGCTTCTGCCGGAAAAGAGACAGATATTGTCCCCTTTTTTAGAGAAAAAGGATGCCAGAGCATTATAGCTTTCTTCAGACGGGAGTGATGAGGGTGAGACTGAAGAAAGCGAGGCGAGAGATTTAACAATCTGTAAGATTTCTCGAGAGGAGTTATAGGTGGCTTGAATTTTCCAAGAGTAAGAATCTCAGCGGGACTGGTCGATGAGCAGGTGATATGCTTTTAAAGCCATCTTTTAGTCATCTCTGCAGCCTGGACCAAAGGCTCTGTACCAAAGACACTCTAGTCTCTTGCATTTCTTTTAAAGGACCAAGAGTTCATTGTTGAACCATCCTGCTGAGGGTTTATTTCTACATGCAACTTATTTTACGAGAGTGGTGATCTGGTTTAATACTCCTCTGATCCAGCCATCAATTTGAGTGCTGGCTTTATGGACATAGTTGTCCAGTGTTGGACAATGATTGTCGAGGGCTTGATTAAGCCTCTCAGGGGTTACTTTAGGTCATTTACGAGCCCACATAGGAGTATCAGCACAGTTCACTGTTGTCTTAACGTGGGATATGCTTATGGTGGTGGCCAGATGGTCAGACCACACTAGAGGGAAAGGAAGCAAAGTTTAAAAATATGCCACATTGGTAAGCACAGGGTCAAGGATATGCCCTAATCTCTGTGTAGGGGAAAAACAAGTTGGAAAAGTTGAAGTCTCTCCATGTTCTCAACTAGAGTTTTCACTGCTGGGCAAATGGCGTCATCAAAATGGGTGTTAAAATCGCCTTGTATCAACAGATTGGAATAGTGCATAGTTAGAGGTGCTAGCGTGTTAGCTAGTTGGGTGGAGAAGTTCAACAGAGGCCCTGGGGTCAGTAAAAAGAGCTCCTGACACAGCAAGGTTTTTAGAAAGAGCCAGGGGGAAAAAAGATGTTTCACTGCCCTCGATAGAGAGTCCAGAAAAGGAGCACTGGATTTTTTTTTAATGATTATTACAATCTCACCTCCTCTTTGTAACTGCCTGTTGGGCCTAACAATGGAGAAACCTTGCGAGGTGGCCTGCTGTATATCGGGGGAAGAGTCCTTGTTGAGCCAAGTTTCACTCAAAAAGATTGCATCTGGCCTATGCTCCTCAAGAAAGTCATGAATTTTGATTTTATGCTTTACCAGTGATGTGCAGTTTAGTGAGAACAATTTGAAAGAGTGGTGAGGTCATGATATAGAGCTTGTTCTGCCAGTCAGTGATATGGGGTTGGGAGCGAGAAATCACATTGAACACAGTGTGAGTCCCTGTTACCAACAGGTAAAGATTCACAGCAGTCTTTGGGCTGGGTAATACGTAGACCTAGTAGTTCAGGTTTGCTGCATTGGATGAGAGCTGATCTGAGAAGACCAGGGGTCCTGGCCCCTGGCCCCATCCAGGTGTGGATGGGTGCAGATGGGCTTGCCTTTGGTGTGCCGGTACAGCCACTATGCGGCCAAGCAGCACCATCGATTAAATAGCAGTGTGTCAGAGCAACTAGACCGCTAACCCAGAAATCGGTCTGCACATTTCCTGGTCACGTGGTTTAAACACACCATCGCCGACCAGTTCAAAAGTCTCCAGTGAGATGAGGGTGGAGGGGTGAGATGACTAAAGACTGGGAGGGATTTTCCCACGGGGAACAGGGTCAGTACTGATTTGCATTAGGTGGGCCCTTGCCTAGAGTGGCACAGTGGGCGGAAATCTCTTGAGTTTTACAAATCCTTTTATCAAGTGACTGTCTGTCTAATATACTAACCCTGACTCGCAAAAGGAGGAGGGCACACAGGCAGATTAATAGGGCAAGGTGAGCCAGAGGCACGCCATGGTTCTGGCTTGGCTCTAAGAGTTTGTGCACAAACTGAGTCATGAAAACATCTGACATGTATATTGGACAAAAAACTTGTAAACTTATGATACAATTTCCCTCAAAATTAAAAAAAGTGTATTCCTTTAACATGCAGAAACACTTCACCTTAGTACATCAGATTACAACATTGCATAGACAGACTTACACTTAAAGTGGGACATTTTGTTAAAATGATCATTTTTAGAAGCATTCATAGCTCACGTCCCAACCACAATGCCATTAGTAAACTAAAAGGCAAGTGAGCAGTTATGTAAATCCTAAACACAGCCCAGATTCTTACCATAGATAGAACAATATTTTTGTATATTAAATCAAACATAAGTGTTGCTTGTGCAGTGCACATCCTGAACTCAAGTATTTAGAAGTGTGCTCATGTGTGATCATGCAGGGAAAAGGTGGCTCTCTGACATAAAATTGTTGCATAGCATCCCACAGTTTGGACAAGCAATGTTGCCAGTGTTCATTCCAGGTTATCAGTTTCCCATTTTGGAATTCAGCCAGCATTGGGTATCTCTGTCTCTCTCTCTCTCTCTAACCCATTTACATCAAAGGTCACAGTTTGCCTTTCATTCTTGGCTTGGGATTAAAAGCACTCAGAGATAGCAGCCATGACTAAGAGACCCGAAACCCAACTAACAGGCCAAGAATAAATATTTTGGGGTGGTGGCACACCCCAAACAACCTCCCTTGAAGCTACACCTCTGGCTGTCAGGTCTAACACACCCCAGTTATTCAGATGGGGAGAAGAGGGTCCCATTAAACTTGTATCGCTGCTAAGACAGCCCAAAAATGTTCAGCCTGACATATTAATGGTATGCAACTTTTGACAAAACATTTTCTATTTTACCAGTAAGTCATTAAATCCACAGAATAAAACATATAGAATTATTCGACCACTATTAAAAAGGAAAATGGAAAGAGAAACACGGTGAAATCATTGTAATAAAGATTTAAGATAAGAAAAATGCAATTGTCTGGCATCAAGCTTATTGAGTTATGTATAATTTGCGGATTTCGAGAGGCTACAAACATATATCTACATATCCAACTTTGATGTATTTGCAGAGCCAATGGAAGATCAAATGTCTGATTAAAGGAGAACACACTATACTCAGGAACTGAAACAAACATCAAATCATTGAAGACTGGGCTGATGTTGAGACTAAATGACCCACTTTGCAGACAATTGTCTGCCCTACCAGAAATGATTAAGAGGAATTCAGACTGACTGGAAATACTTCTTTGACTATTACTATATCCTCTCTAAACCCGCAAATCATATGTAACTCAATATGATTGATACCAGACAATCACCAGTTTTCCCCACTGATAACACCCTCCATTGGTGATAGGTTACTATTAAGAGTGGGTGGTAAATTCTACTCGTCCAGCAGACTTTGTAGAATTTTGGCCACTCCATGTTATGCTTGTAATGCAGAGTTCTGGCCGAATTCCACCAACTGCCATGAGGTTGAGTTTTTTGCTGCACGTGGCTCACCACTTGTAAGTTGGTGAGCGAGAATTGGCATCCCCTAGTGAGATTTTCGGGCCCTAGGAGGGCACCCAGTAAGATTTTCTCACAGCGAATGCTCGCAGGTGGTTGTGAAAGTTCACTGTGAGAAAGATGCTGCTTGAGAGGAAAATTTATTAGAGCAGCAAAATAAACCTGAGAATCAGCATACCCTGGAACGCTGTGTGGTACCATTCGTGCTGATTTTTCGGTGCGGAACAAGCACCAGGTGCTAAAAATCAGCGTGAGTCATTGTCCGATTTCCTCCCATTCGCGAAACGCCACAGAATCTCGCAGTGTTTTCATATAACTCTGCATAATCTACAGAGCGAAATTCCACAAGTTCTGTCCACCCCTAGTTACTATAGCACATATGATAAATTGCATTACAATAACTTTACATCCACTGTCATTACACCAGAAAGGTAAGTATGTTTCTACTTTTGTTAATTCCACTCATACTTACTTCCCAAAGTAAGGATGGAATTAATAATAGTAAATATATACTTAATCTTACAACGTGGTGATAGGTTGAGGAACTGGATGCAATATCAATATAGGTCCACTTGATACAGTATATGGAATTCAGCCATCAGAAACCCTTAGTCCTGCTTGCTACTCACTTTGCCCTGGCATAGATTCTCAACAGCGAGGAGCTTAATTAAATTCTGCCCAAATGTTTGGGTTTGTTTGTTCACTTTAGCCTTAATTGATGTTCTAAGCAGGGGTGATTTAATTTATTACCAGAATATTTTTAGTACCAGAATTCTTGTTCTAATGTGTTAAGTTATTTAAATTTGTGAGTTGGGTATTGTGTGCCTTTAGTGTAGAGGCCTTAATATGAATAATTCCCGTCATGGAATCAAAATACTGTTTTATGAAGAGCTAGTGTACCTTTGAAGAAAAAACAACTCAGAGTGGAGCTTCTTGTTTAGAGCTGAGAGTGTGTACCTTTTGTTGACTTGTATGACTGCATGTCTGGATTGCTGTGTATATTTTTTTAATATAGCGTGGAATTTTAGAACTCATGTAATGTATGTAAAGTCGTATGAAATCACAATCAATATAAACATATAAAAATGTTAAAACAAATGGTTCCATATTACAATAATTAATCCATTTGTGACTTTAGCTCTTTGTGGAGGAGTTTGCTATCTTTAGTATATTGACTCGATATTCTGCACTCTCGGGAAATGTAGAGCTCTGTGAACATACCTAGCTAGCTCTTTACAACTACGTACACTGTCAGTTGGTAAATGAGTTTTATATTTGATTACTAACATGGCAGAAAGTTTTATAAATGAAGGTGCATCCATATTAAGTCACAAGATCTTTAGTAGCTGCAACACAGTAAGACACTGTTGAGATACCTAACCAGCTTGTGCCTCTTTATTCCCACAGGAGGGAGAGCAAGCTGCGGATCCCCAATGGATGGCTGTGTCACCTGGCCCCAGAAATCATATGCCAGCTGTCTCCTGACACAGAGGAAGATAAGCTTCCGTTTTCTAAGCACTCAGATGTGTTTGCACTTGGGTAAGTGTTTTCAGCTTTTCTTGTCAACAAAAGGTTGTTCTTGTTGAATCATAAGTTTAACTGTTTTCTAAATGTTGGCTGTCTGACTGATCTTAGGTTGGAGAGCTATAGTGAATGTGTTCGTGGGTAGATCAGAGTGCACAAAAATATCAAAGGAACCAGTCTTACACATACGACATAGAACGTAATAGTTTCCCATTTATAAGCAGAATATGAACTATATAAAGGCACATGTGCACGTGCAGTTGCTGCCTGCTGCTGTCAAAAGCATGGTGCAAATCTCTTCTGTTTGGATCTCTTGTGGGAAACATGAATAAAAGTCAAGATTTTGCTCATTTATCTCCAGGTTCATCGTATTCTTAATACCGAGAAGAATTTAGTGATTTGTGTACTAAACATGAAGTCGCAATGCGACCATGCCTTCATTTTGTATAGAGACGGAAGTGCTAATCTGTTGCAGTGCAAAATAGCCATTGGGCGAGTTTCAGAATCCATTCCCGTTGGTATAAATGAGACAGGATTCCACCAATAGCTCGAAAACGCAGAGCTGGAGACCTGCGAGAGACAATGGTACTACTAAATGCCACTCTTCTCTAATTAACATGCAAGCTTGCTGGCCCTTGATTAGCAATATGTATTCCTCACCTGGGGTATTTAATTTATGTGTATGTCCCAAGTCTTTAGGGCTTTTTACCTCCTTATTTGAAAGAAACATTGTATCTGATAGAGACTTCTAGTGGCAGATTCCTTACCTTAGAATTTCCCCAGGCGTCCGACTGGATTCAGAGGTTTTTCTTCGAGCAGTAGCGCTGTGCGCCGTTAGGTGGCGTCGGTCGACTCTGCGGGCGTCGTTGGCATCGTGGTCACCATAGTGACATTGCGGTCGTATGTAGGCACCATGCCGGCGTGCTTACGTCAGTTATTTTCTTCCCGCGGCAGCCTACATGGAGATCCGGAGAAGAGCTATCCCAGTCATTTTTTGACTAACTACAACATTTTGTCGAATTCGTTTTTGACGAGTTTTGGTTTGCATTGAGGGATGTTCCATAAAACTGTTTTCAAGCCCTGCGACTCCTGTCACCGGATGATGTTGGATACGCACCTCGTGTGCCTCTGGTGTTTGGACCGCCACCACGACCCGAAGTCGTTCTCCGAATGTCAGGCCATGAACCCGAAAGCTTTGAGGGAGCGGTTCCTGAAGCTTATGGTGGCCCGACACCCGCCTCTGCGTTGTTCCCAGTCCCGTTCGAGAAGAAGGTCAGGAGACCAGTCACAGAGTCACCACCATTCATCTAAGTCCAAGTCATCTGGACATTCGGGTAAGAAGAAGAAGAAGAAGTCGAAGAAGGCGAAACATTCTTTGGCTTAGCCCCGTTGCTCGCATGACACCACGTGGGAAGAGCTTTGACGTTCTAGGCCTCAGTCTACTGAGCCTCAGTATGGGTCCGCTCTGCGCCTCCCTGAATTTCCAGGAGCCGGTGCCACCCCTGCCCAACTTAGAGTTCTATAAGGCCAAGCACCTCATATTTGGGCAGCCCTACCCACCCTTAGCGCCTTCGGGCGCAGGGTAGTCGGTGAGGGCCCCCTTAGGTTTCAAGTTGGGGACTTTGGTCCCGACTCCGGAGGGCACCTCAGGATCCACTTCCAGATCCGCCCCTATGCTGGTTGTCCCAACGTGGCCTTCCCTGGCTTCGAGTCAGACATTGACACTCTTGGTGCCTATTGGCCCCACAGTTAACGTCAACCCTATATTTATCCCAACGACCCGGAGCCAGAACGACATTGCAATTCTGTTTTCCATGGGCTCTGCTGTGCCCAGGATTGATACTGAACCCTATTGCTATGGGTATGGATATGGGGATAGTGTAGAGGGGTCGCTGGACCCTTTAGAAGAACAGCTTGACCCTGACATGGACTGGGTACAGGATTCGGGTGATGCCAGTGGGTTGGAACAGCTTGACCCTGACATGGACTGGGTACAGGATTTGGGTGATGCCAGTGGGTTGGACACCTCCACTGACACTGGCATGTTTTCTCCCCATACCGTGGCTACGGAGGAGGGAGCGTCATATTCTATGGTGGTGAGAAGGGCGGCTTAGGTTTTGAACCTCAGGCTTACTTCTGTGGAGATCAGGCCTAACCTCCTGACTGAAGTGCTTCAGCCTGGGGCCTCCAACTCAGAACCCCTTCTGCCTTTCAACAAAGCACTTACGGGCGTCCTACTGGGGACCTGGTCCAAACCCAGCACAGGGGCTCCTGTGAATGGGACGGTTGCCCACCGGCATCAGCCTGGACCGAATGACTGAAATTTCCTTACCCAGCACCCTACTCCTGAGAGCTGTGTCATCCAGACTTTATCATCCTCTGGTGCGTTCTCTACCGCTCCTCCAGACAGGGAATCAAAAAGACTGGACAATTTGGGGAAGAAGATGTTCTCTTCTGCCAGTCTAGCACTGAGGTCTGTGAACACTGCATGCCTTTTGGGCCACTATTCCCATTCTCTCTGGGATACAGTCGTGCAAGTGCTGCCGCAAGTTCCAGAAGAGGTCCAGAACATTCTCTCCCAAGCCATGACAGATGGGGGAGATGCAGCCAAGTCCATGATACTCTGTGGACTGGATGCAACAGACTCACTGGGCAGATTAGTTGCATCGACGGTGGCATTGAGACGCCACTCCTAGTTAAGGATGTCTGGCTTTTCGGGGGATGTCCAGCAATCTTTAATGGACATGCCCTTTGATGGCACTCGTCTCTTCTAAGACAAGGTGGACACAGCACTCGAGCGATTCAAGGATTCCTGGGCTACGGCTCGGTCCCTTGGCCTCGCAGTCGCTTCTCGCTCCCCCCCCCCCCCTTAGTCCATCTTTTGCTCCTTTCGTGGCTACGGAAGGGGCACCCAAGAGTGTTTATTTCTACTGGGCCACCGACCCGCACATGCTGGACAGCCCCTACGTGGACACAGATACAGGATCCAATGATCTTGTGGATCAGGGAGTCAGCAGGCCGCCTATTCCACCTGTCCTCTGCCTCTAAACCTTCCTAGTCCGTTGGGACATCTGGGACCAGTTGGCGGCAGGATTTGCCATCATCTGCCCCACTGGGAATCCATTACCACGGACAGGTGGGTTTTAAGGATCGTCCGAAGGAGCTACTCCCGCCCCTTCAAGGCTTCTCCTCCCGCCATGCCACTATCATTCGATCATCTATGGGAGGATCATTTGGCACTTCTCCACAAGGAGGTCAAGGCTCTCCTGGCTAAGGGAACCATAGAGAGGGTCTCTGTTCCAGAAGTAGGTCGTGGTTGCTATTCCCACTACTTTCTGGTACCATAAAAGGACAAAGGCCTTTGACCTATCTTAGACCTTCGGTCCCTCAATCTCCTCTTCAAGAAGGAGAAGTTCAAGATGTTAACCCTAGTTCAGGTACTTTTTGCCCTGGACCCAGGAGATTGGATGGTAGCACTGGACTTGCTGGATGCCTATTTCTATATTCCTGTCCTGCCGGCCCACAAACGTTACCTACGATTCGTGGTAGGTCACAAGCACTTTCAGTTTACTGTGCACCCCTTTGGCCATACCAGTGCCCCTCAGTGGTTCACGAAAGTGATGGTAGTGGCTGCAGCTCATCTGCTCAGGTTAGGGGTTCCAGTCTCCCCTTCCTCGATGACTGGCTGTTGAAGGTGGACATGCCCCTGAAAGTCGTCTCTCACCTTCAGTCTATCGCAAACCTCCTGCATTTGCTGGGATTCACTATAAACTTGCCAAAGTCACACCTGACCCCCTTTCAGATGCTACCTTTCATCTGAGCCGTTCTGGACACAGTGCAGTTTTGGGCTTATCCTCCCGAAAAGCGAGATATTCGGGCTATGTTACCAATGTTTCAGCCTCTATCCTGGATTTTGGTGAGAATGACTCTGAGGCTGCTGGGTCTCATGGCCTCCTGCATCCTGCTGGTCGAACATGCCAGATGGCAAATGCGGGCTCTGCACTAGGACCTGAAGTTCCAGTGGGCACAGCATCAGGAGAATCTGGTTCAGATCTCGGAGGGAACTGCAAAAGATCTGCAGCAGTGGTTGTCGAATCCAAATTAGGTCAACGGCAGATCCCTCTCCCTTCCCCAACCAGATCTCGCAGTAGTGACAGATTCATCACTCCTGGGATGGGAGAGGCCACATGGGAGAGGCGGAGATCAGAGGCCTCTGGTCTCTGGCGGAGTCTGGGCTTCAAAACCTTTTGGAGCTCCGGGTGATCCAACTTGCATTGAAATCATTCTTTCCCAAAGGGAAAGTGGTGCAGGTGTTCACTGACAACACCACCAGCATGTGGTATTGCAATAATCAGGTCGGAGTGGAGTCATGGACCTCTTGTCAAGAGGCTCTTCGCCTCTGGACATTGCTGGAACGCCAGGGCATTTCCCTGGTGGTTCAACATCTGGCGGGCTCTCTGAACATCAGAGCAGAAAAGCTCAACCATCGATGCCTAGTCGATCACAAATGGCATCTCCATCCGGAGGTGGTGCAAGGTCTCTTTCAGCAGTGGGGAGAGCCTTGGTTAGATCTGTTTGTCTCCGCAGAGAACGCACAATGTCAACTGTTTTGCGTGATGGAGTTTCCGAGGTGGCATTTGCTCAGCGATGCTTTTTGTCATGAGTGAAACTCAGGACTCCTGTACGTCTTCCCGCCACTACCACTTCTGCCCAGAGTTCTGAAGAAGATCAGGCAAGACCGGGCCCAAGTGATCTTGGAGGCTTCAGACTGGGCACGAAGAGTCTGGTATCCCAAGCTATTGAGCATGGCCATGGTTCCTCCGAACAGACTGCCTCTTCGGGAGGATCTTCTGTCGTAGCAGCAGGGGACTGTTATCCACCCGAACCTGTTCAGTCTCCACCTCCTTGTGTGGAGATGAGCGGCAACAGAGCGGCAACAGTTGACAGCTTTTTAGCTTCCACCCGAAATCTGTAATGTCATCTTGGCTGCCAGGCGTCCCTCCACCAAGACGGTATACGCCTGTCATTGGAAGAAATTTGTGGCATGGTGTATCAACAAATCTGTTGATCCCCTCTATGCACCTCTCTGAGAGGTTGTCCCCTTTATTCTCTCTCTTGCCCAGCAGGGCTCTGCTCTGGGCACCATCAAGGGATATTTGTCTTTTATCTCTGCCTTCTTAAGGATACCAGATCAACCTTCTCTTTTCAAATCTCCCATTGTTGGGAGGTTTCTAAAAGGCTTCACTCATATGTTTCCTCCTGTCCCATTCATCATGCCCCAGGGGGGATTGAACCTGGTCCTCACATACCCCATGTGTGCCCCTTTCGAGCCACTCCACAACTGTCCTCTATAGCTCTTGACCCTTAAAACAGCTTTTTTGATTGCCATCACCTCTGCTCGCAGGCTTCAGGCTCTTTCTTCAAAGCCATCATTCCTCGCAATACATCCTGCCAAAGTAGTGCTTTGTACCAGGGCTTCCTTTCTTCCCAAAGTGGTAACGCCTTTTCACGTAGACCAATCTATCACCTTGTCTACTTTTTATGCACCCCCACATCCCGCTCATGAGGAGGAGAGACTCCGCCATCTGGATCCATAAAGAGCGTTGGTGTTTTCTACCTAGATTGTACCAAAGATTTCCAGGTGGACGATCAACTGTTTGTGGCTTATGTGGGTGCAAAGAAAGGGAAGGCGGTGCAGAACAGGACCGTGTCACGATGGGCAGTCCTCTGCATCAAGATGTGCTACGCTCTGGCTAAGAAGCAACCCCCTGAAGGTTTGCGTGCTCACTTCACCAGAGCTACAGCTGCTACCAGAGCTACTGCTACTACCACAGCAGTCCTGGACATCTGTCAGGCAGCTACGTGGGTATCTCTGCACACTTTTACCAGACACTACTGCCTGGACAGTCAGATCTGCAGGGACGGCTATTTTGGTCGTTCGGTCCTGCAGGACTTTTTGGTGTGATTTTAGTTCACAGCCCAACACCGATGATGGTATTGATTGGGTATCTATTCTAAGGTAAGGAATCTGCAAGTAGAAGTCTCTATCAGATGTACAAGTTACTAACCCTGGGTAACAATATATCTGGTAGAGACATATTCTAGTTGCAGATTCCTTACCGACCTGCCCATCCTCCCTGCACTGCAAACTGATTTCTAGGGATGGGTACTTCCCTCGAAGGGCCCTAGTTTTGGTGTACCATTCTCAGTGTTCTTCAAGGCTCTGTGCTTCTGGCGTGGAAATTCGTGAAAAGAAACAGACATCAGTGTGCCGCGGTGGCGCCTAATATGACCGCGACGTCATCACGCCAAGCATGACGTCAACGACACCTGCGAAGTTGACCAATGCCACCTAACGGCGCCCAGGGGTACTGCTCGAAGAAAAATCTCTGGATCCAGTCTGACGGCTGGGGAAATTCTAAGGTAAGTAATCTGAAACTAGAATATGTCTCTACCAGATATATTGTTATCGAAGGTAAGTAACTTGGACTTTAAAACAAATTAAACATATCAAGGTTTATCCTTCATATTGTATAACCCAGTACGCCTGTGATTGAAAAGTAATGGAATTGCCGCATGAAGTTGGAAATGGGCTCTTCTGTCACAGGACGTTTCTTTCAAATCTGAACGTAGTCAAATGATGCCACAATGTTTCAAATCCCATATACTAAAAATTGGGTAATAGATTAAATCGGTGGATGAGGGGTGTATTCTCTTTTTTTGGTACATTTTAAAGCCTGTGTTATGTCAGTGAGGGGAGCAATGCACACCATGCTAGTCTTTAAAATGTTTTTAAGTTGTCAGCCTTTTAATTCTGCCGCTGAAATTGTTACTCGGGCAATATGGGGCACAGAAAAACAATTGACTCTGCTTTGTGTGTGAAAAAGGCTGCTTTATTGAAACAGGTGTGCACCCCAAAACAACAACCTGGCCTGGAGCCTCACAAAACTAAAGACCTTTCTATAGTTCACATCCTCCTAACGACTACCCCCACCCCTAAAAGCCCAACCTCCCCTTAAACTAGGAAGTAACTATATGTGTCATGATTTATTTGCATTCCAAAACTTATAACACCTGAACTTGTAACCCTTGAACTTTCCCCACCTTTGAACCTTAAACCTGTCGAATGTTTGCACATAACCTCCTGTGAGGTAAATTCTGCTCTATATGTATTGTGAACTTGCTCAGCCTCTCCCTTTCATCCTGTTTTCCTATGTCAAAACCGCAGTAACCTTGTGTAAAGGTCTACAAATTGTGGGACACAACCACCAGGAAAAGTAGTAGCTGATTTTGCTACCCCGAACCCCCATGTTCTGTCCTCTAACTTCTTAGAGTCCCAGCGTACTCTCCAGAAACTCCCTGATCTGCAAAAGATACAAGCTCATTCTAAATCTCAATAAATGAACACGCCACTCCTAAAGAATTCCACTGCCTTGTACCAAAAGTCCTGATGAGCTATCCTGTCTATCCCTATGTCCTTGCAAAAGTGCCATATTTCTCTATTAATTTTGTGGCGGGCTTTATCTATAGCAGGTGGTTTGTGCGCACCCCTCCAAACCCTTATCGGAACAAACTCCGTCCAACATATAAAACATTCTGACCACTGGCCTTTAATTTCTTTCAGATCCTACTTCATTCCTTTCATAAGTGCCAGGCCTTTCTGTGAAACTAAATCATTTTCCACTAAATGAATAAGTTAAATGACAGGGCTAACCTTCCCTTGTCGTAAAAACATTGAGAAATGGTAACAAGTCTCTCCATTTCATACCACCTTTACCATGCCAAGACACTAAAACATTTTCTTGCTTAAAACCTCAATTGCATCCACAGCTGGAGTTCCCTGCTTCCGCCCATTTAGCAAAGGAGTGACCCACAATCCAGACTGTCATGCCAGCAGACAGTGGTCCCAGCACCAAACCTGGAAAAGAAAGTGTAGTTAGTGTGCTGAAACATTCCCCCCTTCTCCAATACCCCTACCCCTTGGCCTGATATAGGGGATCATTACAACCCTGGCGGACGGTGTTAAAGCGGCGGTAAGACCGCAAACAGGCCGGCGAAAAAAAAAGGAAATTATGACCGTGGCGGAAACCGCCAACAAAGACAACCACTTTAATACTCCGACTGCCACGGCGGTACAGACAAACAGCGCGGCGGTCACCGCCAACAGACAGACAGGAGACAAAGTACCGCCCACAGTATCACAACCTACCAATCCGCCACCTTTTCCGGGGCGGATTCACCTTGGATAAAAACACGGCGGAAACAGCCATTTCAATGGGAAAACGCTCACCTCTCCACACTCCACGAGGAAGGAGGACACCATGGAGCCGGAACTCCAAATACTCCCTGCGACAGTCTTCCTGCTCCTGTACGATCATCATCAACGCCGGCGCTGAAGACAACGGTGAGTACTGCACCTACGACATAGGGGAGGGGGGAGGCAAAAGTCAGGGACACACACACGCAACACCCCCACCCCGACCCTCACCCACTACAACACACACACCAATGCATATCCAAACATAACAGTAACAACCCCAAAACCCCCCGGAAGAATGCAAAGACTAAAGGAAATGAGTACAACCATTGTAATATATCAAAATACAGTAAGCAAATATATACAGATATAATTACACATTCAACAAAATATACATCACGATTAGTAGTGCAGGTATGCACCATTCAATGTCCGTGGACCACTGGGCCCAAAATGCATGGGTGAGGCCCACACACGATCCCTGAGCAAAACGGAGAGAACACTGCTGGGGCATCAGATAGAAATACAACAGGCACCTCAGGGGGAAGGGAAGGGGGGGCACCTCAGCCGGATGACAGCACCACGCCAGATCCACGAGGGGGCTCCATGCCCATTGATTTATCCTGGGGAGTGCAAAGCCACAGTCTCTCAAGTTTCTACAGTGGGTGGTTTGCCCACTGTACCATCCTGGGGAGTGCAAAGCCACAGTCTCTCAAGTCTCTACAGTGGGTGGCTTGCCCACTGTACCATCCTGGGGAGTGCAAAGCCACAGTCTCTCAAGTCTCTACAGTGGGTGGGTTTCCCACTGTACCATCCTGGGGAGTGCAAAGCCACAGTCTCTCAAGTCTCTACAGTGGGTGGGTTGCCCACTGTTCAATCCTGGGGAGTGCAAAGCCACAGTCTCTCAAGTCTCTACAGTGGGTGGGTTGCCCACTGTTCAATCCTGGGGAGTGCAAAGCCACAGTCTCTCAAGTCTCTACAGTAGGTGGGTTGACCACTGTTCAATCCTGGGGAGTGCAAAGCCACACTCTCTCAATTCGATAACAGTCTCCGCTGGTTCTGGAGGGGGACTGGTGCCCAGAGTGCTTCATCCTGTTAAGGACTGAGGTAGTGGATGCATGTCTCCACTGGTTCTGGAGGGGGACTGGTGCCCAGAGTGTTTCATCCTGTTAAGGACAGACGGAGTGGATGCTGTTCTCCACTGTTTCTGGAGGGGGACTGGTGGCCAGAGTGCTTCATCCTGTTAAGGACAGACGGAGTGGATGCTGTTCTCCACTGGTTCTGGAGGGGGACTGGTGGCCAGAGTGCTTCATCCTTTTAAGGACTGAAGTAGTGGATGCATGTCTCCACTGGTTCTGGAGGGGGACTGGTGCCCAGAGTGTTTCATCCTGTTAAGGACAGACGGAGTGGATGCTGTTCTCCACTGGTTCTGGTGGCCAGAGTGCTTCATCCTGTTAAGGACAGACGGAGTGGATGCTGTTCTCCACTGGTTCTGCAGGGGGACTGGTGGCCAGAGTGCTTCATCCTTTTAAGGACTGAGGTAGTGAATGCATGTCTCCACTGGTTCTGGAGGGGGACTGGTGCCCAGAGTGCTTCATCCTGTTAAGGACAGATGGAGTGGAGGCTGTTCTCCACTGGTTCTGGAGGGGGACTGGTGCCCAGAGTGCATCACTCTCCCCGTGACAGTCCCAGTTCCGTCACTGCCCCTGCTGCACATGGGCTAGCGGTGCTTGAGTTGGCGGTGCTTGCCCTGTTCAGCGGTGCTTGCCCTGTTCAGCAGTGCTTGACTTTGCTGTCTCTGACCTGTTCAGCGGTGCTTGACATTTAGCTGTCTCTGACCTGTTCAGCGGTGCTTGCCATGGCGGTCTTTGCCCTGTTCAGCGGTGCTTGACTTTGCTGTCTCTGACCTGTTCAGCGGTGCATGCCATGGCGGTCTTTGCCCTGTTCAGCGGTGCTTGCCCTGTTCAGCGTGCTTGACTTTGCTGTCTCTGACCTGTGCAGCGGAGTTTGCCATGGCAGTCTTTGCCCTGTTCAGCGGTGCTTGACTTTGCTGTCTCTGACCTGTTCAGCGGTGCTTGACTTTGCTGTCTCTGACCTGTTCAGCGGTGCATGCCATGGCGGTCTTTGCCCTGTTCAGCGGTGCTTGCCCTGTTCAGCGGTGCTTGACTTTGCTGTCTCTGACCTGTGCAGCGGTGTTTGCCATGGCAGTCTTTGCCCTGTTCAGCGGTGCTTGACTTTGCTGTCTCTGACCTGTTCAGCGGTGCTTGCCATGGCGGTCTTTGCCCTGTTCAGCGGTGCTTGACTTTGCTGTCTCTGACCTGTTCAGCGGTGCATGCCATGGCGGTCTTTGCCCTGTTCAGCGGTGCTTGCCCTGTTCAGCGGTGCTTGACTTTGCTGTCTCTGACCTGTGCAGCGGTGTTTGCCATGGCAGTCTTTGCCCTGTTCAGCGGTGCTTGACTTTGCTGTCTCTGACCTGTTCAGCGGTGCTTGCCATGGCGGTCTTTGCTCCGATTTAGCGGTGCTTGACTTTGCTGTCCCTGACCTGTGCAGCGGTGTTTGCCATGGCGGTCCCTCATTGCCCAGCGGGGCTGTGGCTGCCGGGGCCCTCCTGGGCACTGACTCTGGCGGTGGCCTCCTGGCCAGTGAGGATGGGACTGCTCTCCTGGGCACTGACTCTGGCGGTGGCCTCCTGGCCAGTGACGAGGGGGCTGGCGGTGGCCTTCTGGGCAGCGGGGATGATGGCGGGCTTCTCCGCCGTGATGCTCTTCCCAGACTTTGGCGCTTTCTTCTGCCCCTTCCCCACCTTGGGAGGAGTCACAGCTGAGTGGACAGTCCCCCCGGGACCCTTGTGAGCGGCTTTGCCGGCTGGAGTCTTCCCCCTATCCCATCGGGCACTGTCCAACTTCTGGTGCTTCACAGGGGGGGACTGGCTGTGCTGTGGCTCGGTGTCACACTGGCTGCCCTGGTGCCCGGTGCACTCCACATACCTCTAACAGGCACCACTGGTACCAGAGATTTTTTGGCTGAGGTGCCAATACGGGACCTATGAATTGGAGGGGGGGGGGGTGGTGGGAAAGAGGTCAAGGTTGCTCAGGAAAAGTTTCTTACGAACACTGGGACGGGTAGCTGGAGGGGATCTGGGAGTGGAGCAAGAGGAGGTGGTTGTAGGAGGTGTAACTTTTGTTGATTTGGGTGCAGGTGCATGCGCTGGAGGCTGTCGTGAGGTGGATGGATGTTGGGTGGGTGTGCGCCCACGTTTGTGTACTTTGGGAGGGGGCGTCACAGACACACTGGGAGAGGACACAGGGGACGTGTAAATGGTAGTGGGGGTGGTGAGTGCAGGTGAGCCGGGTGTGGTGGTGGGTGTGCTGGTGCGGGACCTAGTGGCTGTAGTGGTAGTGCATGCAGGTGAGAGTGTAGACGACACTGGGAGGGAGGAGGGACACGACGACGAGGGGGACACAGTGGAGGCAGTGGATGTTGCTGTGTCCGTATGTGTGTGATGCTTGCGTGAGTGCCTGTGGGATGTGTGGTGCCTATGTTTGCCTGAGCTTCCCTTGTGTGTTGACGTGTGTGCAGGCTGGTCTGATGGTGTGCTTGGGATAGGCTGGGGTACAGGGGATTGGGTCTGCGTGGAGGAATTTGGAGGGGGGAGGCTAGAGACAGGGACAATGGCTGCCATCAGTGCTGAGGCCAGAGATTGCAGGGTTGGATGAAGGGCAGCCTGACCAGAATGAATGCCCTCCAGGAATGCATTAGTGTGTTGCAACCCCCTTTCTACTCCCTGGATGGCATTCACAATTGTAGACTGCCCAACAGTGAGTGACCTGAGGAGGTCAATGGCCTCCTCACTGAGGGCAGCAGAGGTGACAGGGGCAGGGGCTGAGGTGCCTGGGGCGAAGGTGATGCCCACCCTCCTGGGTGAGCGGGAACGGGGCAAAAGCTGAGGGGCTGCTGGGAGGGCGGTGCTGGTAGGGGGGGTGGCGGCTGTACCTGTAGAAGTGGGGGACACAGATTTGGCCACCACCACAAGGGATCTCCCATCGAAGGACAAGTCTGTGTCGCTGGTTGCTGATCCTGTGACCGCCGTGAAGCTCCCCTCGCCCTCCGTCCCACTGGTGTATTCAGAGTCCGTGGTGTGGCCCTCCATGGCCATGTGGGATGCAGCTCCCTCGTGCTCCGGTGCCACTGTACCTCCGCCTGCTGATGCTGATGCACAAAAGAACAGGGAGAGCACAAAAAGGGGGGGGACGACAGAAGAAAGACAGGTTGAGTGCATGGCTTACCGCTACCGTTGGCGGACAATACAGACACAGCAGCCCCCTGCACTACACTGCGCTGTTGGGCTCTACTGATGCAGTTCCTGGGATATGGTCTACATGGCTATGGTGGACATCAGCACACATAGATGACACAGGAGCATGTATACCTGTACTTGGCACTCTACAGAGGTGGGGTGGAATGCCACATGGCCTGCATTACGGAGGTGCATAGCCTACGGAACTCGCCCTGGCCTAGGGAAACCCACAGCCCTCCTCCCCCACTCAGACACCTTCACTGCGCGCAAAGTCCGCTGAATGAGAGTGTACTCACCCCCCTGTGTCTGCTGTGATGCCCTCAAGTGCCCATCCAACTCAGGGTAGGCCACCGCCAGGATCCAGAACATTGGGGGGTCATGGTGCGATGGGCACCCCTCCCACGCTGGGAGGCCATCCCCAGCTGAGCCTCCGCCGTCTTCTTGCTCCAGCGGCGAATGTCCTCCAATCTTTTACGGCAGTGGGTGCTCCGTCTCTGGTGGACCCCCAGGGTCCGGACGTCCTTTTGTGATGGCACGCCAAATATCCTTCTTCTGGTGGGCGCTGACCTACATGACATGTACAGGGGAAGAAGAGAAGTCATTACCAACTGCACCGTCAAAGTGAGTGGCCCACATCCCTACCCTTGCCATGTGGCACATGCATTCACAGTCCTTCATGCTTGCAGAACTGCCCCCTTCCTTCTTACAACCAGCCCTCTCCACCCAGGCATAGCCCATACAACTTGCTCCCTGTGTACTCACCTGTTGGTCTGGAGGACCGTAGAGTAGCGTCTTCTGGGGGAGACCCCGTCCACGGAGCTTCTCCAACTCCTGTGCAGTGAAGGCAGGGGCCCTTTCCCCAGACGCACAAGCCATTGTCTCTTCCAGACCGAGGTCACAGCAGCACTTGCAGTATAGGTCCTCTCCTGTCGAAGATCAGGTATCGAGTGATTCAACAGATAGAAAATGTCGGTGACGTCCGCGGTGGTGACGTCCGCGACGGTGCGTATCATCACCGTCGGCGCACTTCGTCATTGGCTCCTGGGACCCATAGGGTCCAATGTTAACCAATGCAGCATTGCGCAGCGGTCTTCAACCGCCTACCACGACGGTGTACAACGCCAGCGCAGTTACCTCATATCCCATTGTCCCAGTTTAGAGGTCAGGCAGCCGCCATTTCAGGGGCCCATATGGCTTAATTTTCAACTGTGTCACACATACCTAGGCCTGGGCTCAACACACATACAGACAACTTTTTGGATTATGTTTCGTGTTCTGTGTAGCTGTAGGTACATACCTCTGAGTTGCTTGACTCTGTGGTCGCTGTTGTCCTTCCTAGGCACCGTCAGCTGGGACATGTGAGGAGATGGTGGAATCCTCCTGTGTACCGACCGCTGGTGGACCTGTTGACAATGGAGGAGCGACATTTAATCATCACCTACAGGTTTGACCGTGCCACAATCCAGGAACTGTGTACCCAGTTGGAGCCTGACCCGATGTCAGCTATCCGCCATCCCACAGGGATCCCCCTTCAAGTGCAGGTGCTATCAGTGCTCCATTTCCTTGCAAGTGGGTCTTTTTAAACAACAGTGGCCATGGCATCAGGGATGTCCCAGCCTATGTTTTCCAACGTGTTGTCCAGAGTGTTGTCTGTCCTGCTGAAACATATGAGGAGCTACATCGTTTTCCCTCAGGTGGAGGATTTGGCTACTGTTAAAGGTGACTTCTATGCCCTTGGACATATCCCCAACATCATAGGTGCCATTGATGGGACCCATGTGGCTTTGGTCCCCCCCCCACAGGAGTGAACAGGTGTGCAGGAACCGGAAGAGTTATCATTCCATGAATGTACAGATGGTATGTTTGGCAGACCAGTACATCTCCCAGGTAAATGCTATGTTCCCTGGCTCAGTGCATGACGCCTACATCCTGCGGAATAGCAGCATCCCTTATGTGATGGGTCAACTCCAGAGGCACCGTGTGTGGCTATTAGGTGACTCTGGTTACCCCAACCTGTCATGGCTACTGACCCCAGTGAGGAATCCCAGGACAAGGGCAGAGGAACGCTACAATGAGGCCCATGGGCGGACTAGGAAGGTGATCGAACGCACCTTCGGCCTCCTGAAGGCTAGGTTCAGGTGCCTCCATATGACAGGTGGTTCCCTATTCTACTCGCCAAGGAAGGTGGGCCAGATCATCATCACCTGCTGTATGCTTCACAATCTTGCTTTGCGACGCCAGGTGCCTTTTCTGCAGGAGGATGGTCCAGATAGCGGTGTTGTGGCAGCTGTGGAGCCTGTGGACAGTGATGAGGAGGAAGCAGAGGAAGAAGACATTGACAACAGGGACTCAGTCATCCAGCAATATTTCCAGTGACACACAGGTGAGAACACTTTCTTGCCTACTACAAGTACTTTCACACTTCTACCTCTATCCTGTCTGCCAATTTCAAGCAGTATTTGGTAAGTGAGTTGTACATTTCCATTACGGTTTCACAGGTGTGGTTACCAACGTGTGTCATCTGCTTGCATTCTTCATGGACTTGTGGTGTGTGACATAGGTATGTTGACATTACATTTGAGAACGGATTTTGTCACTGTAGAGAGCTAATACACATTTTCAAAATCACAGACTGACTCCAGATTGTTTTGTGCTTCAAGGGTGTTTATTGAAGTGCTAATTATTGGAGGGGGTGGTAAAATGGTGAGGGGTGATGGTGGAGGAATGTCCATGGCAGAGTCCAGTCTATTAGTCTCACAGGTGCACTGCCCATATGGGCATAGGAAGTGGAGCTGGGTCAGTTCCAATATGGACAGGGTTACAAAGTGGGACAGTGGGATGACAATGAGGGTGGTCTCATTTCTTGGTGGGGGTCTCGGCATCGTGCTCTGTCCTGTTCCTGGATCTAAAGGACCGCTTGCGGGGTGGTTCTCCGTCTGTAGGGGGTGGGGTGCGGGTGTGGTGGTCCTGTGGCGGGGCGTCCTGTCCACTAGCGCCGGCGGAGGTGGTGGGCAGTTCATCGTTCATGCTAGTGTCAGGGGCCCCTTGGAGTGCCACGATGTCCCTCATGGTGTTCTGTATGTCCTTCAGCACCCCTACAATGGTGCCCAGGGCGGAGCTGATGGTTCTGAGTTCCTCCCTGAAACCCAAATACTGTTCCTCCTGCAGGCGCTGGGTCTCCTAAAATTTGGCCAGGACCGTAGCCATCGTCTCCTGGGAGTGGTGGTATGCTCCCATGATGGAGGAGAGGGCCTCGTGGGTTCCCTTGGCCTGTCCTCCCCCAGTCGCACAGCAGCCCTCCCAGTTCCCCTGTGTTCCTGTGCCTCCGTCCCCTGGACCGTGTGCCCACTACCACTGCCCCCAGGGCACTGTTGTTGTTGGGGTGGTGGGTTATCCTGGGTTCCCTGTAGTGGTGGACACACAGCTGATTGGCGTTTCCTGGGTACGGAGGTATGGGCCCGCTGGGTGGATGCTGTGCTGGTGTTTCCAGAGGGGAAAGGTCTGTGTTGGGCTGTGCCTGTGTGAGGGGAACCGACTGTCCCGAGGCCCACGATGGTCCGGGCTGGTCATCTGGATCCAGTTAGCCAGAGCTGCTGTCATCACTGTGGGCCTCTTCTGTGGGTGGGGTAGAGATGTCTGGACCCTCCTGTGGGTGGGTGAGCGTGTACCCCAGTGCTAGCATTCCTGTGTGGGGGCTTGTGTGATGATGGTTGGGGGGGGGGGGTTATGGGTATGTGCAGTGGGCATGCTTTAGTGAGGGGTGTCCATGCTTTGTTGTGTCATGCAGGGCTTGGTGTTGGGATGTGTGGTTTGTGTTATTAGTACATTAGTGAGGAGTTGGAGTGATAGGGGAGGGGGTGAGGGTGGGGGTCTGTGATAGCATGCAGGTAGGGTGGGGGATATGATAGTTAAGATTTGACTTACCAGAGTCCATTCCTCCACCGAGGCCCTCAGGATGCATAATGGTCAAGACCTGCTCCTCCCATGTTGTTAGTTGTGGGGGAGGAGGTGGGGGTCCGCCGCCAGTCCGCTGTACCGCGATGTTGTGTCTTGAGACCACGGAACGCACCTTCCCCCATAGGTCGTTCCACCTCTTCCAGATGTCGTCCCGATTTCTTGGGTGCTGTCCCACGGCGTTGACCCTGTCCACTATTCTTCGCCATAGCTCCATCTTCCTAGCTATGGAGGTGTGCTGCACCTGTGCTCCAAATAGCTGTGGCTCTACCCATACGATTTCCTCCACCATGACCCTGAGCTCCTCCTCCGAGAACCTGGGGTGTCTTTGCCGTGCCATGGGGTGGTGTAGGTGATGTGTGGGGTGGTGTATGTGGTGATGAGTGTGGTGATGTGTAGTGGTATGTGGTGTTTTGTGCGTGGATGTTGTGTAGGTGATGGTGTTGTGTGCCTCTGTGTGGTGGGGTTGTCTATGCTGTGCAGTCTCTCTGGCTTTCGTCAATAATTTTTGGTCGTAGGGGTTTGTGGGTGATGTGGGTGTGTGTTTTATATTGTGTTGGGTGTGTGGGAGTGGTGTTTGTATGTGTATCAGGTGTGTGTATTTCGAATTGTCCAATCTGGCAGTGTTTTGGAGATGTGTGTGTATTTTGAGCGCGGCAGTGTTTTGGAATACTGCGGTTGAAAGATCGCCGCGTGGATTCGTGGATCGTGATAGCATGGGCGTGTTTCTGTTGGCGTGACGGTGGAGGATTTGTTTTCGCCAGTTTATCACTGACCTTTGGTGTGACAGACTTGTGTGGGTGTCTGAATTTCGGCGGATTCCGAGATGTGGGTCATAATAGCTGTGGTGGATTTCCGCGGCTGCCGTGGTGTATTGGCGGTCTTCTCCACGGCGGTAAGCGGCTTTTACCGCCAATGTTGTAATGACCCCCATAGTGCTGAAAACAGCCTGAAGATCACCTCCCCAGCCTCATGATTCAGTCTCTTGACCAACCCTGCTCCCTCACCTCCATTACAGCCCTGATCCGAAAGGAGTGCGTAACGTATGCCTTACTCTGTAAGCCAAAGCTCTCAAGCTTTTTTCACCTCTCGCAACAGTTGGCCAGCTTTAACTCCCTCACTCTTCCTATATAAGGGAGAATCGGATGTCCTTCCAAATCATCCGATTCTCCCTTAATCGCAGACTCCATGCCCTTGGGCACAAATCCTCCCCCTCCTGACCTGGGAGCATGACCATACTCCCTTGACCCCTTTGGTCTGTTTTTGAACTACGCAAGAACACCTTTACTCCCTCTGATTGAATAACCACTTCCTCCCACTGTAAACCTACCTCCTTTGCAGCCCCCCAACAGCTCTGATACTCTAAATGTCCTGAAAAACATCCACAACATTAGTGTGGCAAACAGTGTGACCTCAAATTGACTTGAGCAAATGGCTGGTAACCTGTCAAAGACCAACCTACAAACATCAACAATCTGTGGCCTCCTGTAAGCTGATGCCTTGTCTTGTTCCCTTGCCCATTCTTTGAGTATCCTTTTTACCTAATTCCCCTGCCAACTGAGTGTAGCCCTAGTAGAGCTTACCTACAAATGCAATGCCAGACCTGGTATGGTCACCTGTGAGTGTCCTTTGACAAAAGAACCCACGATAAATTGCATCAATTCCTCCACCCTATCCCAATCTGTCACCCTCTTGCAAGCCCCCGATTGTATTCAGACCATGCTTGTTCATATGCCCTTCTCGTGGATACAGATAGGGATTGTATCACCAGCTGTAGTCACCTATGGTCCACAATTCCGGTGGCATGGGAGTCTTGTTTCCGTCCGCCTCTGTGGCCAGCCCATGGAATCGCTCCAACTGTGAATGAGACAAAGCATCTGCAATGTCATTGTTCACACTTGGCACGTGTCTGGCTGCAAACACAATGTCTTTCTTGAGGCATGCCAGTACAAATACTCTTAACAATTTCAGAACCTGTAGATTCCTGGCTGACTGTCTATTCACAACCTGAACTACTGACATGTTATCTACTCTGAAAATGACCTGTTTGTGTTGCAACAATCCCCCCCAGGAAAAGCTCCAAAAATACTATGCTCCTTCCTCCATTTTTCCATGCATTCAGCCACTCCTGTGCACACCATCTCCCTTGCCAATATATACCAAATCCAAGCTCACCTGAAGCATCTGAGAACATCTGTACATCCCACTCCATTTCCCGTGGGCTATGTATGTGAATCCCATTGAAATAGTCCAAGAAGAACCATCACATTCGCAGGTCATCTTTTACTCCTGCTGACAACCGAATGTGATAATATGGCAGGGTTCAAAACTGTGAGAGGCAAACATAATTGCCTACAAAATATCCTACCTGCCCTTACCACTCTGCAGGTGAAATTCAGGTGACCTAGTAGTGTCTGTACCTCTTTAACTGTGACTTTGCATTTTGTCAGCATGGCATCCAACCACAGCTGCATCCTCACCTTCATGTCCACCAAGAGACATGCTTCCATATTAACTGAATCCCGCTCAAGAATGAAAGCACCAACGTCAGCCCCACCATTTTTTTAGAGGCCAAAGGCACCCCCTACATCTCCATGAGCTCTTGAAAACGTGCCAGTAACCTCAGACAGTTTGCAGAACCGGATAGTGAGACTATGACAGGGCATTGGAACAGGAGAAGCCCTGGCCGATATTCGAGTCCCCTAGGGGGACTCCGAGGAAGTTACTGGACACATGCACGGAGGAGCGTGCATACGTCATCTGCGTTTTTCCTTTGTCGATGGGAGCTGAAGGAATAAGGAAGAGGAAAGCCGGAACAGAGGAAAAGGAGGAACGTCAGGAAGAGATGAGCGAGGACCCGGGGAGCCAGGACCACAGCAAGAAGAAGCCGGACCCGAGTACACGAGCCGAGGAGTAGCCGCGAGGAATGGGGAAAGCGGAGAAGCCAGCCATGTCCCTGGAGGGATGTGGCTAGACCAGGTACATGACCGAAGCTGTTAGGGAAGGTTGGGAGGGACTGGGGAGGTATCAGGGTGGTGGGAACCTTAACGGTAAACCCGGGGCACCAAAAGGTGGCAAACCCAAGTATTCAGAGACCCACAAGAGAGAATGTACAAATGGGAAAGATGCTCTGAGCACTCCATTTTTGTGTCACAGGCACAGAAAAAAACAATTAAAAATAAAACAACACGACTACACAACGATTGATCCTCTTCACCCCTTTTTTACCTCTGGCAAATGGGCAGCACTGACTCTATTATATAGTTGTACTTCACAGAAGGATTCCCACACTACCCCACTCCAACCTGCATGCAAATTACAATAAAATAAAATAAAATAAAAAAGAAATCCAGAGGAAACACTTACCTGACAATGGCTTGTTTTTCTTGTTTCTCCTCTTCTCTCACTGGCTACCTAGGGGGCTGGATGGCAAAGAAATCCTGATGACCTAAGGAGATAAAAGAGACTGTCAAAAAGAGGAGGAGAGGACAAAGACTAAAGTTACAGAGTGACACCCCAATCTACTGACAGACTAGAACTCTGTTTTGGGATACAAATAAAGATCACTTGTTTAATCATACCTAGTTTGGAAAATTTTATAGGGTTAACAGAAGCCTTGGTGACCTCCTTGGGGAATACCCTATCACAGAGACAAAAAAAGAAATCGTCCAAATAGTGTGATTGACGGGTGCCCAGTAACCACGTAAACAGCCACTGGAGGAAGGAGCTGACCACTCAAACAATGCACATTAAATGGAAGAGCCTATAGGCAGGGCCTTGTCCACATACCACTGTCCCACAAACTGTATGCCTAATAACTGAAAGTCCTCTGGATGCACTGGCAGTAATCTGAATGCTAACTTGACGTCGCATTTTGCCATAAAGGCACCCCGTCCTGTCGTCTCCAACAACCCAGGAGCGATGACGTCAACCGATGAATATGACATCCATGAGCTCCATGCATCAATAAAGTAATTCACTGAAGAGCCCTCGGGCCATGATAGGTGTTGGATCAGTCTGTATTGGCCAGTTTCATTCTACATTATTACACCTATGGGGGATACTATTAGATCCTGCATGGGCCAATCATCAAAACGGCCTGCCATTCTGCCTTCCCTGACCTCTTTATCCGATTTCTCTTTGACTGAGCCTATGTGTTGTTTCACTGATTTTAGATTCTCCGCCCAGTGATGAACTTTGAGATCGTCATAACCCAATTTGAAACCCCATTGGAAACCCTGTGATATGCCCTGCCTCCCCTTTTACTGGTAAAATTGTAGCCAGTAGTCTTGCCTTTCTATTTTAACGAGAGTAAGAGGCTTTTCCTGCAGGCCCCTGTGCACCCCTACCTCCCTTGAAGCCCATGAAGTTGTTGCCTCCTGTTGACTGATGCCATTGGTTTGTTGTGTTCCCCCTGATGATGCCTGTCCTGTCCCTGTGGAACCATTGCAGTTGACCAAGGTATGCTTACCTGAGCATTTGGAGCATTCATGTTTGAACTTACTATACTCCCTGGTGCACACACCCTTGTTGAAATCCCAGCATGTCCTGACTGTTACCCCTTGGGTTTTGTTGGCTGCACCCACCCGTCCACAGGTGGGATGGGAGTGAAAGTGGTGGTAAACAATTGACCCTACATATTGTGTTGCCGAATTTTGCTGGCCCTGTAGTGTGCTGCCACAATTCGTTGTCATTCTCCCCCGATTTTACTTCTGGGTCCACAACCATTCTGGCCCTAAACTCCTCATCATATTGAGCCCAGGCGTTGCCCCTGAATGAAATCTGTTCCTTGTGAATTACGTCCTTATATTTAAAAAGAGAAATGCTTCTTTCCAGCTGGAGTTCGCAATAAACACTTGCATAGATCAGAAATGCTGCTGCCCAATTTTCTATTGTCATTGGCACGCGAGGACGCGTCGCCAACTCATACTCTTCCTCCTTTGACCCTTCTTTAGCCCTCACTTCCCTATGCAGCAACTTGATCATTTCTACATATTCCCCCTTCCATATCTTTTCTTTCGTGGACAGCATGAGATGAACCCCCAATGGCTTTGTTACTCCCATGTAAGGGAGCGTCTTTATTTTCAGCTCCTTAATCTCCTTCTTAACCTCTCCTTGTTCACCCGCTTCCTTACCCTCCTAGTTATCAGCCTAACTGTCAACTGCCGTGCCTGTATGTTTGTGCTGTGATTGTCCTGACCCTTTCCCCTGCTTTGTGTTTTCATTCTCTACTGTGTCCCAACCTCCCCTTCCGCTCCTCCTGTCCTCACCCCAGTGTCCTCTACATATTTGCCTTTATATAATGTTGTGCCCTCCGGGTCTTGCCCGCAGCCCTTATCCACCCTTTTTGAGAATGACCACTGATCCTCCTGGCTGCTACAATGCATCTCACCTGGCGACAGAGTTGGTACCTGCTCTGAGCCTGCTGACTTGACAGTGAAGGATTTGTGTCCAGCACCATCTGTCACCCATTTGACATCTGCTCTTTCTATGTCACTTGCAAAATGTTACTACGAGAGGCATTAATCTGACCCCTCCTCTCCCCTACCCTCTGAGCACTTGCTTCCTCGGGGGAGAAACCTCCTCAACAATTTCCCCTTCCTTCAGACTGTCCTCCTCGTGCACCAGCTCTTCCTCTTCCAAACCTTCTTGTGGCATTCAAACACTCTTTTGTCCTGCCAAGCCTCGTGGCCCATGGACCTCTCCCAACCTGCTATCACTGACTCCCACCTAGGAGCTAGTACTCACCACACAACATGGTGCCACTCGTTCTCTCGCTTGACACACCACAAACATACCCCGAGGAGCCGCATCATAATCTCTCACCGAGTCCTTTAATGATACACGCTGTGAAGTTATAGCTGAGATGTCTCCACGGAATCCCTCCTGCATGGCTGCTAGTGACCTACGCAGGGTGCCCACCTTACGGTTCCATGACGAAATCCGTTCAGCTGCACTGCACCCCGTAGCATCCATTCCCCTCGGGGTAAGCAAGCTGTATTAAACTCTTCCGAGTCTGCATATTTGCTGGCTCCTGCAACATCAAAGACAATTCCGGTGTGCAGCACCCTCTACTACCCCGTGACTTCTCCTGTTGCTCCAAGGCCTGCACTAATGACCCTGTAGCCTAACACTATCCTAACTCTTGTGATTGCTCACCTGTATCATTCTTGCGTGAATACACTTTGTGCGGTTTCCGCCTCACTACCCACACAGGGGCTGACACGTCATCCTCACTCCTCCAACTGGGCTTCTGCCAATGCTGAACAATAACCCAGCTGTGCCTCTACACCTGTCCCTTGCCAGCCTCTGCCTCCACCCCTGATGTGTCCTGATACCCCTCCAAATGGCCCCCGTGCGGGACCCATTCTGCCGCCCTCATTAATGCAGCATCCTTCCACTGTTTCTGAAGAGCCTCTGGTGCACTGGCCAACCAACACCAGAATCCTAGAAATGATTGCTGCCCATTTCCTGGTTCATTGACACCTTCTATGTGGCTGTGCTGTTGGTGCACCCCCGTTTCCTGCCCCCCTGCCTCTCCACCCGACTCCGCCACTGCTGAGCCTACCCTTACTGGGAGGCCTTCAATTGGCCCATGCCTGGAAATTTCCTGGCTTCCTATCTCCCTGTCACCACTACTGTTTGCTCTCTGTAGTGTTTTGAGGGGGGTGGGGCCTTTTTGCCCCTTCCTCACATGGCCACCCCCCCTGCAGTCCATCCTCTATATGCCTGCACATTATCCTGTTCCCCCGACAATCCACTACACTCATTGCCGCTTATTGCCTGCGGCCCCACCCCTGCCTCTCCCTCTCATATTCCCGGGCCTGTACCATGTGTGTGCGGCCGGCCCGGCTGCCTATCTCCGCTCCTGCTGCAACACTCCTCTTACCGCTTGGTGCGAGCAAGCGAGTACAGCTACCACCAAGCCACTGGAAGCACGCTGCGTTGGCCTCACTGACACGCTTCCCACCACAAGACCAAGTCCACTGGCCTCCGCTACTAAGCGCAACCCTTCCTGCACCTTCCGATCAGGGCACAGGGAAGCCATTACAACTATAGTCAGTAAGTTCTTGCAAGCTAACTACGAACTACTGATTATAACTACAGCTGAAAGAACTATCACAGCTTACCGGGGGGCTGCCATCATGTGCCAACACCTGACCCAATCGTGGAGGCACCCTGGCGGTCGGCTGTCTCCCAAGCCCCAATTTGCTTACAGTTATGCTACAGAATCAGCACAGAGACACAAAACATTACTGCCCTAGTGCCTGCTGCTGTAAAAGTTAAGAACATCATAATATGTGATAAAAAAGCTATTTAAATAGCAAGTGTGTTAAAATGCTGATGAATTATTGTTTTTTCTTATGGTTAAGCATCACACAAGGCAAGGAAACTCAACTATCCTGCCAATCCTTCAGCATCCTCATATAGCAATCCGCCCTAGGTGAGATGGGAATATTATGAACGAGTAAATCCTCTCACCAGGATGATGATTGGCTTCCAAGATAGATATACCCTGAAATTTTTTCAGAACAGTCAGAAACCCATGGGTTTCTTGGTATTTACAAGCATGTCCACCACCCATTCCCACACTGGAAACAGTCAGAGATTCGCTTTTGCCCAAAGCAGGAGAAAATCCATTATAAAATGAGGAAGGGAGACAGAGTAGTGGGGCTATGAAGGCAGTGGATAGGAGCTGTGCGAAATCACTCACTGAGGGCTAAGAAAAATAGAGAGCAGTAGAGAGCTGTACATGCAGCCGGGGTGTATTGTGAAGGAAGATGAGATGATCTATGTGGTGGCAAACCATAAGGACTGAGGAAGAACAGAGTAGATGGGTGTATTGGGCAAATAATAGCTAAGTGATGGCGGGTCATGGGCAGAGCAGGACGCAAACAAATAAGAGGTATCAGGGAAGGACATCCTAGGGCATGTGAGGGGTGAAGAACTGAGTTGTGTTAAGACAGTCTGTGGGGCAAGGGGTTTTGAGAAGAGAGTAGCTTTGTGAATACAGGCCCTAGTGAAGAAGATAAAGAAGAGCAGCAGATGGCTATCAGGGAGCTGCAAGGAGGCTTTGTGAGGACACAAACTGAAGGAAGAGTAGCAAGACTCCCAAAACAGGAAGATGAATAGTGTTTAATGAATGGTCTAAACAACAGTATTTGCACGATAAACAATTTCATAATGTATTGTACTTTAGAGCAGCACAACGGATCTTTTTTCATTTTCTTCTTCAGATTCCATCCTCCGGAATATGACCTAGACTGGAGTCTGGGTCATGTATCTTTGAAGTGAATTTCTCTAATTGTGGCACATAAGTCACCTAGAGAGAAGAATAGGGTCTGCCTTTCAACCATTCTCCTTGGAAAATAGTTACGGTTGAGATTGTTACGCCTCATAGCACATCTCTGACTCTTTCAGTTTGCGACCCTGGTCATAAGATATTCGTTTTCTTGGCAATATATTAAAGGAGAGGCCCATATCAGTGGCACATCCTAGTGGTTTTGCGCAGGCTGTTATCTGGGGAGTGAAGCCATAGCCTCATGTAGGAATAGCCAAGCTTGGATTTGTGGATATATGATAATGTTAGCAAACAAGCGAAATTACAGTCATCAATATGATGAGCTTAAGAAGGCTGCTTTGCCATCTAATTCCTGATTACCTTGATACAGATCTTGAGTCATTGAATTTCGAGAGGTGTAAGATTGTGAAATAGAATTGTGAACCATCTGCATGCTGATGGATTTTGATTTGCTTGTCAGTGAATATGGATCCATGGGGTTCAATGAAGAGGCTGAACATGAAGAGTAAGAGGATGGATTATTTGAGGCACACTACATATGATGTTTGTGATTAAGATTCATTGTTTAGTTTGCTTTTGTTAAAACCTGGGATAAGTTATTCACTGGATACTAATGATTTGCTGGCATGTTTTGGATATATACCTATCCATATATTAGTATCCTTAATTAATTGATACATAGTTCAGTCTAAATTGCGTTACGTTTTCCCAGGATCCACGGAACAATGGATAAACAACCCCTTTTTCGTGCATCTTAATCTAAAACTGGTTAATAGTTCTCTAGGAGGATGTTACTGCTTTCTGGATGTTTTTTTCTGATAAAAGGTAGGTGGGTGATAGTGCAGCAGTCATTGAGGGAAAGTTTTTTTCATTTGTATTCTCTTTGTTTATCCTGCCCCTGTAATATAGAAAACAAAGTTAAAGGTATCAGAATGTTAAAGAGGGACATGGATAGGCCAGATTCTTACATCTGACAGTGAATACCTGCATCACATGAGCTTTTCATAGATCTCAGTGCATGTTAGACCTCAAAATGCTGTCCCAGGAAGGAATATATTACACATACTGATGGGCGCGCTACTACACTGCCATGGTGGACAATTTCAATGAAAAACAAAGGAAAAGTAAGCCAGGACAGCATGTGACCTAAATTAAGTCAAGACAGCACAGCATTCTACCTCAGAGTTCAGGTAGCAAGGAGGAAAACTCAAAGTCCGCTGCAATAAGTTTGTAAAGCAACCTGTACCACATAATGAAACATATTTCCAGCAGACGACAATGCCACACAAGGTGCTATTGCACTCTGAAAGACCCACTCCCACACTAAGTCACATTTGTCAACATTGCACCAGGTTTTGTGGATATGAAATAATTACTAGCATTGCATGTCATTCATATAGTAAGATGCCTTTCTCATGAGCTTATGACATTTTAATAATAGAAGTGGGAGGACATGGATATCCACGTAGTGCCTGCCAGGGGTGGGTGGAAGGGGCAGGAGGAGCCACATTTCCACCACAACAGCGCATATATTTTAAATCTGTAGTTGGCATGTTCTTCTGTGTCACTTTTGACACCTTCAGCTATCAGTTGGGACTTGTAATAAATATAAAAACAAATAATGCACATTGTTTTAAGCTAAATAGCCACACGTAGGACTTAGTAGCTATTATGGTAAGGCATCTAAACATATGCGCCTAACCCTGTAGAAGGAGAAAGGCAGATGAATGGTAGTGGTGTGGAAGATGAATGGTAGAGTAGTGGTGGGTAGAGGAATGACAAAGGTGTTTGAGACATTAGGTTCTGATGCGAGTTGTGGCACTGGTATAAAGGACAACATATTTTGCCAGTTCCCAACCCTGGAGCCTCAGTCCTGGCTGCTCCACTGCTTACCCTTCCCCCAACTGCCAAAATGTCTCCTTAGTCAATTGCCTTCTAAGCCCATCATAGTGCCAACATTCTTTGAGATCCTGCACTCTATAAGCCTGGGATGGTGGACAGCCTCTTTGAATCCTGCTGTTATGATCACATTTTCAGAGTAACGCTGGCACTTTGAGAAATCTCAACATTGTGGTGCTAACACATATGACAAGAAATAGCGAAAGTAAGACAAGTAAAACTTTCTAGTAGCTTATTATAAAAAGCAGTTCAGAAAATATCTCTGTGCATTGTCATTCTTGTTAACATGTGCTGACATACCTGCACTATGACAACTGATGAAGAAGCCATTGAACCAGCCTGTCAGGGGTGCACACATTTCATATGTGGTGGGCTGTTAATACATGTACACTCATTCTGCAGTGCAGAGGAAGCCCAATGTCTCCCGTAGTCCACTTTATTATTCATGATGGTCCCTCATTTGTTTGGCCCACATCCCACTGGCAGTAGTGTAGCTCCACATTCAGAGTCTGCCTCTTATCTAGGAAGTAACTAATCTGGCATATGCCATCTGTCTTCTCCTCCATGCTCCCTTTGTGGGGCTTGGTACAAACAGTTCTTAAAAGTAGGGGGATCCTGTTGGTTCCGGCAGCTATTTCTGGGCCCAAAGAAATATGCTGAATTCCTCCTTGTGCCATTTTCCAACACCAGGCCACAATTCAAATGCCCCTACATGCTGTATGCACTCTTTTCAGAGCAGCAACCTGCAGGCGAGATTGAGCTTTTTTCCCCACCCAGCTGGGCCCAATACAAAGGCTTGAATTAAAGCCTCATCAGCCTTTCTTTTGTTCTATTATCACTGGTCCATGAGACATCTGGAGCCTGACACCTAGATGCCAATGCAATGAAAGGAAAAAAAGTCACTCAGCTTATCACTTTACAAGTACTTTAGAAAAACTATGACTGGGTGGCTGATTATATAGAAATATTACATAACACAATGATTGTTATAAGGTGTAGAAGTCACATTCTATTTGTAGTTATAGACTTAATCCCCTCAAAATCGCTGGGACACAAAGATCTGGGTAGCAGCTAACTTATCCCAGTGATATATTTTAAAATGCAGCCTCAGTGACCAATTAAGTAACCTGGAACAGGTCTCCTGTCACATTTGCCCCTTTTGCCAATTTTATTAAACAGATTTGTTTAATTAAATGTATACATTGGCTGTCAGACTCTGGCTTTCAAGCTCCATCCCTCATGACTCCACCCCTTTCCTCTGCTACACCTTGACCCCAGATTTATGGATTCCTAGAGTGAATGTTTCCCAGTTCTATCTCTGAATGCAAATGATACAACTACCTTCCAGGAATTGTTGGATGTGTGCTCTGGGTGTTTTAACAGGGGGCCCAGGTGCAAAAGAAATGGGCTGTCTCTTCTTTCTCCTCTTCTCCCTCTGCAACAGTATGGACTAGGTTCTCATCTTATTAGTACATAAGAAGCCCTCTCCTGCCACCTGCAGGTAAAACAGAAGACATGAGGTGGAAGTGTAGAGGGGTATACAGATTGTGCCATGTGGTCCATTTCGTTTGTGCTCATAGGAAGCCTTATCACATAGTGATAGATGAAGTCGCTACCTTGAGAGATCTCTGCCACAGCTTTGGGTTGACTGGTGTTTGAAACAGTTGAAGAGTTCAAGTAGCAGACATTTACCACCTTAGACTGTGGTAAATGGTTATCATTGACATTTTAAAGGAATGTGCTGCCTTTGATTGGGAACGTAGCAGTTTGTGTTGATATTTCTAAAAAAAACAACAGAAACAACACAGATACAAAGCAAAATAACACCACCTCAAGCTTAGCAGTGCACAACACAACTTAACAATGCAAAGAGAAAGCAACACAGCACAACAATACAATCCATTTATGCAGCACAAAAACATAGCAGTGCAAAAAACACTACATCACTACCACCACAAAATGATACGTAACAAATATGCACAAACATTGTAGTCACATAATACAACTTTCCTAAACCTGCTTTCATAATATGGTGTTAAATGTGTTTGCTACAAGCACTCTCTTAGCTTACTGCCAAGGACATGTATTATTACAGGTCAAAAACTATTGGTGAACCAGCCCAGTTTGTGAGTACTTACAAGCACTCATCAAAGCAGATGCTGATCTGTGTTGCAGTGGTTCATATTCACAGGGCTTCACCTCACAGCTCTCAGAGAAGGGGTAATCAGCCATTCAGCTGTTCCATACACTCTGATGCTCTCTCTTCTGACTGTGGTGCATGGTAGAGACAACTGCCCAGGTACATATGCTGCTTGCATTCCAGAATCTCCATTCTGATGGAGACATCTAGTTGCTGATTCCTTACTTTTGAATTCTCCCCAGGCATCAGACTGGATCCAGAAGATTATTGTGAGCAGTACCCCTGGGTGCTGTTAGGTGGCATTGATCGACTCTGCATCCATCGTTGGCATCATCCACACTAGATATGATGTTGCAGTTCCTATATAGGCATCACCCCAGTGCACTGATGTCAGTTCTTTTCTTTCTGAGCCAGCAAGCACTGAACAGAAGAGAGCTACTCTTCAAGTCACTTTTTGACTGGCTTTTGTTTTTACCCTTTGTTGATGATTTTTTTAATATTCTGCTCCTGGTGTATCAAAGATGTCCTCCAGAAAGAACGGCTTCAAGTCCTGTGGATCCCGTTATCAGATGATGTCCATGATGGATCCACACCTTGTGTGCCTTTGATACCTAGATCATGACCATGACCCTAAAGTCATGTTCTGAGTGTTGGACCACGCATCTGAAGGCTTGAGGGAGCGGTCCCTGAAGCTGATGGCGGCCCAACGCTCAACTCCATGCATGTCAAGATCTTGGGCGGGAGAAATGTCCTAAGATTGATCGCAGAGTCCTCCATCATCGTCATTTCACTCCAAGTCCTTGGGGTGATTGGGTTAGTGGAGGTATAAGAAGAAGTCCATGAAGTTGCAGTGTTCTTCAGCTTCTCCTTATCTGTCAGCCAACAAGACGAGGGAGCTACAACACTCTAGGCCTCGTTCTGTGAAACCTGCGCTTGCACTAACTATGCACCTCCCCAAGTTTCTGGGAGCCGGAGTGACCCCTGCCTAACTCAGAGTAGTATGACATCATGTGTCTCAGTTTTGTGTAGCCTGACACTGCTGGAGAGCCAAAAGGCCCTACAGAGTCGTAAAGGAGCCCCTTTGGGTTCCACGGTGGTGGTTTCAGCCTCAGTGCTGAGTCCAGTCCTGGATCCAGACCAGCATCAGTCATACCAACCAACCTATCTTGAGGCTGGTCCTGATGCCGATCCTCCCAGCACTGTCCGCACCCACAGGTGACACCATCGCCATTGTAATCTCCGATTCTGATATGGAGTCAATACGCATCTTATGATTCCGACTAGATTGGATCCTTAGCTCTTTTACTATGGGTTAGACCTCGAGGATGACTGGGAGGGGTCGTTACCATGCTTTTTTCCCCCTTCCGTGGCTATGGAGGAGGGAGCGTGCTATACTATGGTGGTGAAAAGATCAGCTGAGGTCTTGGAACTTCAACTGCCTTCGGTGGCCGTCAAAACTAATCTCTTGACAGAGATGCTACAACCAGGAGCTTTCCCCTGAGAATCCCTCCTCATATTTATGGAGGCCATCACGGGTGTCCTACTCGGTACCTGGTCCAAACCCGGCTCCTGTGAACAGGACGATTGCCCGCCACCATTGCCCCACACCCGGGGACCCAAGTTTCTTGATGCAACTATCCACCTCTGAGAGCTTAGTGGTCCTAGCCTCTACCTCCAAGGGTGCATTCCTTTCTGCCCCCCTGGGTTGGGAATCCAAAAGTTTGGACTAACTTGGAAAGAAGATGTTTTCTTCCACCAGTCTTGCATTGCGGTCCGTGAACACCTCATGCCTTTTTGGCCAGTATTCTCACACACTGTGGGACACAGTTGCCTAAGTGCTGCCACAGGTCCCAGAGGAAGCCCTGGCTGTACACGATGGGAGTGAGGCAAACAAATTCACAATCCGTTGCGGACTGGACACGACTGACTCAAGGGGCAGAGCAGTATCATTGACAGTGGCCCTGAGTCGACACACCTGGCTGAGGATGTCTTGCTTTTGAGGTGATGGCCAAACTTCCTTGATGGACATGCCCTTTTATGGCACTCGTTTCTTCTCAGAAAAGGCAGACTTGGTGCTCGAGCACTCCAAGGATTCTTGGGCTATGTCCAGGTCCTCTGGCCTTGCGGTGGACAACCTGCCCCCCAAATCTGCCTTTCATTCCTTTTGTGGGTACAGGGGACTTCCAGCTGCTTCCATTCCTGGCCAACCACTATTCTGCACATGCTGCCCAGCACCTGTATGACCGAGGGCACGGGATCCTCTGACCTAGTGGATCAGGTGGCCAGCAGTATGGACAGTCCAGCGCGTCCCTCTGCAGCAGTCCCTAAACTTTCCTAGTCTGACTCTTCCCCTCCATGGGCCAGTTGGTGGCAAGATTCGCCATCACATTCTCCGCTGGCAATCCATCACGTCAGACAGGCGGGTTTTGAGATAGTCCGAAGGGGCTACTCCCTCCCCTTCGAGACTATCCCTGACACCATCCTTCAATTGGATGACAGAGGATCACTTGTCCCTTCTCTGCGACAAAGTTACTACTCTCTTGGCCAAAGGTGCATTAATGATGCTTCCCGTGCCAGAAGTAGGTGGATAGTTAGAATGATTCTTTTGGGTCCCAAAAAGGACAAGGGCCTCCACCCCTTCCTACACCTTCGGTCCCTCAATCTCTTCCTCAAGAAGGAGAAGTTCAAGAAGCTCACCCTGGCTCAGACCCAGGAGGCTGGATGGTTGCGTTGGAGATGCAGGATGCTTATTTTCAAATCTCCGTCCTCCCTGCCCACAGACGTTACTTGCAGTTCATGGTAGGCCACGAGCACTTTCAGTTTGCTCTGCTTCCCGTTGGCCTTACCAGTGCCCCTCAGATATTCACCAAGGGGATAGTGGTGGTTGTTATCAGGGGTTTGAGTCTTAGCCTATATCGACGGCTGACTGTTGAAGGCAGGCCCACAGAGTCTGCCGTCTCTCATCTCGAGACTACGGTGGACCTCCTCCATTTGCTGGGGTTCACAAAAAATGTGCTGAAGTCACACCTGACTCCCTCTCAGATGCTCCCTTTCCTCAAAGCTGTTCTGTAGATGGTGCAGTTTGGGGCTTCTTCTTCTTCACAAGGGAATGTGTAATACTTTCTTCATGCTTAGCGGTAAGGTCCTGTACCTTGGCTGCTACAGGCTCCTCTTAGGCAAGAGACCTCACTTATCCAGGGCTTTCAGATTTCTACATATTTATTTTCAAAATACCACCATGTGGTCGTCTTCTGCGTTGATGTCTATCTTCCTTTCACTCTTTTCTTTGGGTGTCATAAAAGTTATACCCCTCTGTGGGTAGTTAAAACACTTCTGAGCTCTTATTTAGGTTCCTTACTTTATATAGGTATATTCCCTTTTGCTGTGTACCTCTCTACCTTTGGAAGATGGCTATATACTTTGATATACTACAGGTGGTAGACATGCTTCGTCTTTTTTTTCTTCTGGTGATTAATGTCTCCTATTACTTGTAGGGACATTATTTCCCACAGTGAGCAAATGTTTCTCTTTTATAGGTTTCAACCCCTTTTATTGATTCAGCTTTCTCTGCATTGTTTTCCGTTTGTGGACACCCACTTGTGAGGTATCGTCCCTGGAGTACTTGTGTTTTACCTTTCGTTCTATTCTTCAGCCAGGTTTCTCACCTGCTGTCTTCTTTTCAGCTTTTGTTATCAGTGAACTGGTGAGGACTACTCAGTCAGCTTGCACTGGTTTACATGCTTTGGTACCCTTTCTTTTACTACTGTGTGTGATGTCCTCCACATTTTCCTTTTTGTTATATTACTTCTGTCCTGCAGATTGCTTGGACGGGTCCTCATACATGTTTATGACATTATCGTAGTATCAACTTCTGTCTTGGCCGATATCTTATTATATCTATTTTCCTTTCTTTACATTGATAATTATTTTTTCTTTCCTCTTATATGTGTTCTACTTTCTAGAAGTCCCAGAGGTGTTAGAATATCTCTGTCAATTTTTTCTTGGGACAGTTGTCTAGGCCAATAGTTGCGGTTGTGATCTTCGTCATATTTTATTACAGCATTGTTCATTGCTTCTTCTTCATAAATAGGTTCTTGTTTTTTCCCGTTTATCTATGCTTTTACAAAGCAGCTTTGGCTAAGGTTATGTTTTTTTCTGGTATAGAGCTATAGCTCACTGGCATTGCCTGTTGACTGAGTCCCCATGTACTGGCCGAATAATAGCTCCTTCCCACCTTTGGGACAGGTGGTTTTTGTCTATTGCCTCCCGACATTTTTTGTCCCTCTGCCATGGTAACGTTATTCCCAAGCTTTTTTGTGCCTTTATGACTTTAACTGCCTGTGGTCCCTTCCCTAGTTCTTATGGTGGAGTATGTTCATACTCTCCTCAACTTCTAAGGGTATCCGTTCCTTTCTGGACCGGCTTGTTCTGTTCATTGACTTTTTGCAGGATTAGTCTTTTGCATTAAAATCTGCTACGCACTGCCCGCAAAGCAACCCCCTGACGGTTTGCGTGCTCATTCTACCAGGGTTAAATCTGTGACCATTGCATTAGTATGTGGCATTCTGGTCCTGGATATATACCTGGCAATAACGTGTGTTTCCCTGCACATGTTCACCTACGTTGCTACCTGAACAGTCAGCTTCATTGTGCCAGGCATTTGCCCTTTTGGCCCTGCAGGAACTTCCTTGCCTGAAATCAATCCGCTGACCTTCTTCTAGTGATATTATTGCTGTGGTATCTAATTCTAAGGTAAGGAATGTGCAGCTAGATGTCTCTATCAGATGAACAAGTTACTTACCTTTGGTAATGCCTTATCTGGTGGAGACAGGATCTAGCTGCAGATTCCTTACCAATCCAACCATCCTCCCTAGAAACTGATTTCCACGGACAGGGACTCCCCCTTCAGGGAAACTGATTTCTCTTTCTATCTTAAAGATACCTTATTGGCATTAAGCTGCCTTTATTGGGAGCTCTTAATTGATTAACACAGAGATAACTTTTTTGGCACACTGTTTTCCATTGGCAGTTTCTATAAAAGGCTCTGCATTTTGGCACGAAAAACTGTCACAGAAGAAACTGATGTCAGTACGTCGGGGAGGGTATTATATGGACTCTGTTGACATCACATCTGGTGGACGACATCACTATGGAGTCGTACTACGCCCGCTACCAATGCACAGAGGACTGCCAGGAAAAAGTTTCCAGATCTCGTCTGGCACCTGGGGAAGAATTCTAAGGTAAGGAATATGAGGTAAGGAATCTGGGGCCAGATCCTGGGGGTCATTACAACCCTGGCGGATGGTGTTAAAGCGGCGGTAAGACCGCCAACAGGCTGGCGGTCTTTGTTTTTAGTATTATGACCATGGCGGTTACCCCATGGTCATCCGCCGCTTCACCATTCCGCCCGCCAGGGCAGAGACGACCGCTGGACTGGAGACCTGGGTCTCCAGCCCGGCGGCCGTCACAATACCGCCACCGGTATTTCGACCCGGCTTACCGCCGTGGATTTCCAGCGGTAGGAACCGCCATGAAATCCATGGCGGTAAGCCCTATCAGTGCCAGGGAATTCCTTCCCTGGCACTGATAGGGGTCTCCCCCACCCCCCACCCCCACCCTGACTCCCTCCCCTACACCCCACAACACCCCTGCCACCCCCCAAAGGTTGGAGGGCCCCCCTCCCCACCCCGACCCCCAATATCACAGAACTCACACACACACGACACGCACGCAGGCACCACCAACACACATACACACACCAACATCCATGTCTACATCCACACACTCAGTCAGACACGCACACCTATATACAGACATACACGTACACATCCATACAGACATACATACAGACATACACGCACTCATTCCCAACACAAGCAACACACCTGCAAGCATCCACGCACTCACACCCCCTCTACATACACAGACGCACACCCCCATGCACCCACACAACACCCCCCCATCCCCCTCCCCTAACGGACGATCGACTTACCTTGTCCGTCAATCCTCCGGGAGGGGACAGGAGCCATGGGGGCTGCTCCGCCGACACCACACCGCCAACAGAACACCGCCGCGCCGAATCACAGGACGTGATTCGCTGGGCGGTGTTCTGTTGGTGTGGTGGTGGAGGTGGAGCAACCTCCACTTCCCCGCCGACCGCCAGTATGGCTGTTGGCGGCTCTCCGTCGTACAAAGGACGGAGAGCAGCCGACAGTCATAATACGCCGAGCGGCAAACTGCCACTACTGGCGGTCTTCCGCACGGCGGTTCCTCAGCGGTCTTGTTAAAAGACCGCCGAGGTTGTAATGACCGCCCCTGTCTCTACCAGATAAGGCATTACTGAAGGTAATTAACTTGTTCTTTATAGACTACACCACAGGCATGTGTACTGCAACAAGCAGGGCAGAGTTGGGTTGTGGACCCCTTGTCCAGAGGCTCTGCCTTTGGACATGGCTGGCAGGATCTCTGAATGCCAGAGCGGACAAACTCACCCGAAGATGCCTAGCGGATCACAAATGGCATCTCCCTCCGGAGGTAGCACAAGGTCTCTTTAAGCAGCAGGTAGAGCCTTGGTTAGATCTGTTCGCCTCCACAGAGAACATGCAATGTCAGCAGTTTTGCACGGTGGAGTTTCTAAGGCGGCAAACACTTGAAGACACTTTTCATCTCAAGTGGAATTCAGGCTTGCTGTATGCCTTTCTGTCCATACCAAATCTGGCCAGAGTTCTCAAGAAGATCAAGAAAGACCGAGCCCAAGTAATCCTTGTGGCTCCAGGCTGGGCTTGGAGAGTCTGGATCCTAAGCTGCTGAGTATGCTCATTGATTCTCTGATCAGCCTGTCCCTTCAAGATGATCCTCTGTCACAGCAGTATGGGAGGGTTCTGCATCCGAACATGTCTTCTGCCTGCCTTCTTTCTGCCACAAGCAGTTATGCCCTTTCATGTAGGCCAGTCCATCACCTTGCCTACTTGTTATGCACCCCCACATCCTTCTAAGGAAGAGGAGAGATTCCTCCGTCTGCACCCAAAAAGAACATTGTCATTCTACCTTGACTGTACAAAAGAGTTTTGGTGGATGACCAAATCTTTGTTGGTTATGTGGGTGCGAAGAAAGTTGAGCAGTGCAGAAGCAGGTCATTTCCAGTTGGGTCGTACTCTGCATTAAGATCTGCTACGTACTGGTCAAAAATCAACCCCCTGAGGGTGTGCATGCTCCTTCTACCCAAACTAAACTGCGACCCCTGCATTAGTACGCTGTGTTCCGGTCCTTGACGTCTGTCAGGCGGTAACGTGGGCATCTCTGCACATGTTTACTAAACACTAATACCTGGACAGTCAAGTCTGTAGGGGGTAAACAGTTTGCCTGTTTGGTCCTGCAGGACTTTCTAGTATGAACCTGGTTCACAGACCCACCTCCCGGGATGGTATTGCTCGGGAATCTATTCAAAGGTAAGGAATCTGCAACTAGAAGTCTCTAACAGATGAACAAGTTACTTACCTTTGGTAACGCCTTATCTGGTAGGCGTTACCAAAGATAAGTAACTTGTTCTTCAAGTCCTTTACTAGGGAAAGAAACAACTGCAAGTATCATCTTGCTCTCCCCAGCCACTGCCTGCAATGCTGGGGTCTTTAACAAAATGGTATCTGAGGTATTTCTAACATAAATGGCAACAGCTTTGTTTTCACTAACAATAGGATGAAAGAAACAGATTCAGTTGCAACTAGTCATTTTGATACAAAACATGACCCGATGCTTTAACCTTAATAGTGCCATTCAGGTCAACCCTTAAAACGCTGTAGAAAAGGAAGAAAGAATATAGATGTGGTATTGCACTGTGCCGATTCTGGAAAATACCTGAGTATGAGTGGAGACATTCTCGGAAAGAAAAAAAAGTTTAGACTTTTCGTAGAAGCTACAACTGGTATTGCCACATGAGTGTGGATTTTGAAATGTGAAATTTAAATTTAGGAGCAAATCCGGAAACAACAATAACAGTGATGGACTCCCTCAATCCCCTGAAACACCTCTCTGAGTCCCTGAAGTTTCTCCACTAGCCAACCATGTCTCTTGCTTAGTTCCCAGATGCCATAAACCACCCATTGTATCACCATTGGCCACTTTGCGTTTCCATTGCTTTGCATGTGCCCCCATTGCCCTTTGTTTGTATTTCATGAACCCCCTCATGACTTTTGATAAGCTCATCATGTCTCCCATTCACCTGCCAATGTGTCCACCTACACTTCTTGCTTATTAGCCTGCCACAACTCTTCCTCGACTCCACAGTTCTCCCAGTCAGCCACTCATGATTTTATTTGGAACCTCAAGTTTTGACACATGTCCCACATGTGACACCCATGTAGTCTTCTCATTAGCAAGGAGTGTCCCCTATCCAGAGGCCACCATGTCTGCCTTGCAAACCCATGTCTCCTAATCAGTTTTATATTTCTTGCAGGCCTCCTTGCATCCCTCACACTATTCCCATGCCTTTTAGCTGACTCTGCCCGCCCTAAGATTACCAAGATTTATTTCTTGATTCATCAGAAGCAGGCAGCTGAGCTTATCTTGTGCAGACAGGCTGAGTTGTGTTCCTGAAAGGAAGAAGTAATCTGGTAACAACTTTCCCATATGCCTTTCTCTCCTGTCTTGGCTTCTGTTCCCTCCTATTCTGTTTTATAAGTGGTTTTGGACCTGTGATTTCTGCACCTTATGGTTCTACTTCAGGATGGGGGCTAGATGTACATATCATACCCTGGCTTGGACAGTTTAGTGACAACACTGAGTTTCAAAGTTTCAAATGTATTGCATCTGTTAAAATGTTTCCTAAAAATCTGTACAGCTTTAAGAAGACTTTAAAAAGAAATAAAATGTGGTCATAATGACCACTGCAGCCAGTATCAGTGAGTGATTGAACCTGGAAAGAAATTGGCAATTCAACATAATGTCCTCAGGGTTTAGGCAAGTGATGATCACTTGCCTGCAGGTACAAATCCCTCTGTCCTTAAAAGGTGTTTTCAATTGGCCACATCTTGCCTGTTTTAGTCTAGGGCAGATAAAAGCTAAGTGGATTAAGTCCTCTTTAGGAGTGTCATACAACCGGCATGCTATTCCTATGTTAGTCATCCAGGATAGTAGACCCACTAACAATGGGAACGACTGTAGCTGGAGGGTCAGGAATTTCCATTTCATAAAAGCAGAATTGGGGGAACCAAAATTGTTGTGGGTTACAAGGTTTTTTGGGTGTTAATCATCATCCAGGCGTGTGATCGTTTGGCCAAAGCCAACTTGTCCTTGAGTTGTGATTTTGTCATCATTGCTTCATTTAATTTTTTTTAAAGTCCATTAAGGTAGGGACGGAACCCATTATGACTGAATTTCGATGTTGCCCATACATTTTTCCAAGTCGGAGATGAAGGGAGTCTCCAGGGAATACATGATTACAGGCCACAGTAATTTGTTGATGGAATTTTCTTCAGAGTGCTGTAGCCTGTAACAGCACCTAATAAAAGCACACTGCCTGGCAATAACTTGCTTTATTAGACCAAATTCTAAATGAATCTGAGGCAGCGATGCTGTCTTTGGAATTATAAAAACCTGTCTGTATGTTTTTGTTACCTGCACCAACTGAGCACGCCCTACAACCTAGGCATCATCCTCGCCTCCACCCTAATCATGACCCGCCAGGTAAACTCAGTCGACTCCTCCTGCTGGCACACACTCTGCAAACTTCGGAGATTCTTCAGATGGATCCCAGCAGACTGCTGCAGGACAGTCACCCACTTATTCAAAAGCAAGCTTGGCTACGGCAACGCTCTCTATGCTAGCACCTCGACTAGAAACATCAAAAAGTACAACTCATCCAGAACGCCGCTGCCAGACTCATCCTGGACCTCCCCCACTGAGAACATATCTCCCAGCACCTGAGGACACTCCACTGACTCCCGGTCGAGAAACGAATGACCTTCAAGCTACTCACTGACACGTACAAGCCCATACGCAATGCAGGACCAGCCTACCTGAACCACCGTGTCTCCTACCACACCCCTGCCAGATCCCTTGTTCCACCCAGCTGGCCCTGGTCACCATCCCTCGCATTTGTAAAACCACCGCCGGAGGACAATACATCACCAAGATTGCAACAAAGAGCTGGAACAAACTACCACTGCACCTCAGACAAAGCCCATCGCTCACCATCTTCAGGAAGAACCTCAAGACGTGACTCTTTGGATGAGTCCCCTCCCCCCGGGCGCCTTGAGACCCTCACAGGTGAGTATCCATGTTAGACTTTTCATCCTTGGCCTGGTCTCCCTGAACTTTTTGCCTCTGTTTCCCATGTTGTTAATGTGTGCTGGACTCTGGTTTTGCTGTTCTTGTTACTCTGGGCACTTTACCACTGCTAACCAGTGCTAAAGTGCTAGTGCTCCTATACAAAATTTGTATGTAATTGGCTTATCCATGTGTGCAGTTTTAACTGTAAATTCGACTTGGCTGTCTTCAAACAACAGGAGGCAAGCTCTAAATCAAGCCCTTGGAGATCTTCACAAGATGGAAGGCACACAAAGCCCAGTCTTTGCCCTCTTACTCTGGCAGAAGCAGCAACTGCAGGATAGCTCCACAAAGCAGGGCAGCTCTTCTTCCTCAGCTCTTCAGCTCTTCTCCAGGCAGAGGTTCCTCTTGGTTTCCAGAAGTGTTCTAAAGTCTGTGGTTTTGGGTGTCTTTCTTACACCCAATTTCTCATTTGAAGTAGGCCTACTTTAAAGCAAAGTCTCTCTTAAATGTGAAATCCTGCCTTTCCCAGGCCAGGCCCCAGACACTCACCAGGGGGGTGGACACTGCATTGTGTGAGGGCAGGCACAGCCCTTTCAGGGGTAAGTGACCACTCCTGCCATCCCTCCTAGCACAGATGGCTCATTAGGAAATGCAGACTACACCCAAGCTCCCTTTATATCACTGTCTAGTGAGAGGTGCAACCAGCCCAACTGTCAAACTGATCCCGACAGAGAATCCACAAACAGGCAGAGTCACAGAAATGGTATAAGCAAGAAAATGCTCACTTTCTAAAAGTGGCATTTTCAAACACAGAATCTTAAAATCAACTTTACTAAAAGTAAGTAGAGATGCTGGCAGCAACAGTACAGTGCAGCCTGAAAGAAGGGTACACATCCCAAAAGAGACCTAGTGAAGGATTACAGGAGGGAGGATGACATATACTTGTGGTTCAAGGGGTACGAGTCTCCTCTCAACATGAATCTAGTCCCTGAAGCTCATTGGGAGGCGGGTCTGTGGAAGCACTTTGAGATAGAAGGAGGTATACACTGACAGCCGTAGGGGATGCTCAGAATCTCACCTACACTATCATGAAGGATGCCCTACTCACAAGATATGGTCTCACCCCTGAGCAGTATAAGGATAAGTTTAGGTCTTATAAGAAGAAGGAATCCCAAACATGGTTAGAATGTGTTGATTCTAATTGCAGGTCACTGGATGGTTGAGTGAAGGGCAGTAAGGTAATTACGTATGAGGGGCTTTACAATCTGATTGCTTGGGAGCACTTGTACAGTTTATGTTTTCCAGAGCTGTGCCAGCACCTAATTGACAGAAAGCTGGCTGATCCCAGGAAACTTACGCAAGAAGCGGACTGCTGGGAGAGCACCAGGGTCCAGAAGAGGTATGGGGAGACCACGCCAAGGGTGGGCAGAGTCCCTCTTAGAAGAAAGGGGGGTAAGGGTAAAGAGGGGGAGCTCTCTAAAGGGCCCCAAACTGATTCCCAGGGTAAAGATTCCCAACCTCCCAGTGAGAAGAAGCCATGGTTCTCCAAAGGGAAGCCGGTGGCAGGGGGACCCCCACATAATTGTTATGCATGTGACCAGGTGGGCTATGTGAGGGGGGACCCCAAATGCCCCAAGAGTACACCGGCATCCACTGGTGCACCGTCCCGGGGATTGGCTAGTGTAGCGCTTGGGGAGGAGTTGGTTCCAGGTTGGTGGGATCCAAGTGAGATGATCCTTGTCTCACTAGGGGACAGTGAGATGGTCCAGAGAACCTTCGTGCCTGAGAACACTAAAAAGAACAGAGAGTGGGTGACCATCAATGGACAGAGGGTGAACGCTCTGACAGACACAGGAGCTAGTGTGACTACAATGAGGAATCAGCTGGTGTCTGAACAGCAGATTGATCCCCGGGTACTTCACCAAGTAGTTGCAGTGGAGAACTCAGAGCGCCTGTGCAGAGTGGCGCAGGTTCCCTTTGAATGGGGGGGGGGGTGTCAGGTTCCTTGAAGGTAGCTGTGATTCCAACCATGCCTGTAGCTTGTTTGCTAGGCAAGGACGTGGAGGATTCCCCTTGAAAGGAGGTGGAACACAGGACTCACTTGGAGATGTTGGGTCTGCCTGGGTGGGTATGCGTATCCACCTGGTCAATGGCAGCCCGTCAGGGTGGTCAAGAGCCCCTGGAGTCTGAAACAGTGGCCCAGGGGACCACCAAAAAGAGGAAGGGCAGGGGGTGTGGGAAACCGACCCCAGACATTCCCACGGTCTGGGAGGAGGCGGAGCCTGAGGGTGGCACCCTGGACCCTACAGGGTAACAGGTGGCTGAACTGGGTGAGGTCCCTGAGCTGTCGCAGTGGCAGCAGGAAGGGAGGCCCACCAGGGAAGCATTCTGTGCAGCACAGAGGACATACCCTACTCTGGAGGATTGTGGCAGCAGGCTACAGACCAGGCAGCTGGCAAGAAGCCAGGATCGCACCTGATCTATTGGGAGGATGACCTCCTGTATAGTGAGCCTAAGGTACCTTAGCCTGGGTTAGCCCGTGTGCTGGTGGTACCCCAGTGCTTCAGGGCCTTCCTACTGGGGTTGGCTCATGATGTGCCTTTATCTGGACATTTGGGGCAGGACAAGACCTTTGAGAGGCTTGTCACCCACTTTTACTGGCCCCTAATGTGCAGGCACTCGGATGCGCATTGCAGGTCTTGCCAGACTTGTCAGTCAAGTGGCAAGAGTAGGGGGAAATGTAAGGCTCCCCTCCAACCTTTACCTGTTGTCAGTACTCCCTTTGAAAGGGTAGGGATTGACATTGTGGGGCCTCTGGATCCCAAGACAGGCAACAGGTTTATCCTGGTCTTGGTGGGCCATGCTATCCGCTACCCAGAAGCCATTCCTTTGAGATCAATCACTTCCCCTGTGGTGGTTTGTGCTTTGATTTTTACCTGCATGGGGTTCCCCAAGGAAGTGGTGTCTGATAGGGATGCCAACTTCATATCCACGTATATGGAGTCCCTGTGGAAGGAGTGTGGGGTAACCTACAAGTTCACCACCCCTTACCAACCTCAAAGTAATGGTCTGGTTGAGAGATTCAACTGCACTTTGAAAGGCATGATCATGGGCCTGTCAGAGCCCTTGAGGCAGAAGTGGGACGTCCTCTTGCCATGCCTTCTGTTCGCCTACAGGGAGGTGCCTCAAAAGAGACTTGGGTTTAGTCCCTTTGAGCTCATCTATGGCTACCCTGTGAGGGGACCTTTAAGTCTGGTCAAGGAGGCTTTGGAAATAGCTCCTAGTAAACCCCCCAGGATGTATTCAGTTACATGCTGGGTCTGAGAAACCAGACTGCCCGCTTCAGGAGTCTCGCACAGGAGAACCTGAAAGCAAGCCAGCAGGACATGAAACGCAGGAATGACCAGAGTGCCACTCTGGTCGAGTTTCAACCTGGACAAAAAGTGTGGGTGATGGCACCAGTGGAGCCTAGGGCACTCCAGGACAAGTGGACTGGGCCATTTGAGGTGGTGGACCACAATAGTGAAGTCACCTGCCTGGTGGACTTGCAGTCTCCAAGGAACCCTTTAAGGTTCCTGCATGTCAACCGCCTCAAGTCGCACTTTGAGGAGAATGAACTGTACATGCTCCTTGCAGCAGATGATCCGGTGGAGGAGGAGAGTGAGCCTCCTCCTGACCTCCTGTCAGCAGGAGAAAAAGATTGGTCTGTGGAGGGAGTGATCCTCTCCCCCTCCCTGACTGAAGAGCAGCAGGCTGACTGTCACCACGTGTTGGAATAGTTCGCCTCACTGTTTTCCCTGATCCCAGGGGTCACACACTTGTGCACACATGATGTGGATACCCATTAAAGAGAAGGTTTACAGGGTGACTGACAGGGCTTGCATTAATGATGAAGTATCCGAAATGTTAACCCTAGGGGTTATTGAGCACTCCAGCAGTCCTTGGGCCAGCCCAGTGGAATTGGTCCCAAATGCTGCTGCACCTGGTGCCACTCCAGAACTCAGGATCTGTGTGGACACCGGGGACTCAATGCGGTCAGCAAGACTGGTGCACACCCCATCCCCTGAGCTGATGAGCTCATTGACCGGTTGGGAGCTTCCCAGTACATCAGTACGTTTGACAGCATCTGGGTACTGGCAGATTGCATTAACTGAGGGGGGCAAGGAGACGTCAGCATTTTCTACCCAAGATGGACACTTTCAATTTAAAGTGATGCCATTTGGGATGAAGAATTCCCCTGCCACCTTTCAGAGGTTGGTCAACCAGGTGTTGGCTGGGCTTGATGAGTTCAGTGCCGCCTACCTGGATGACATTGCTGTGTTTAGTTCCACATGGGAGGAACACCTTGAACACCTCTGGAGAGTGTTAGTGGTCCTACAGAAGACAGGCCTCACTATTAAGGCGAGCCAGTGCCAAATAGGGCAGGGTTCAGTGGAGTACTTCGAACCAGTTGGGGAGTGACCAGTTGGCACCCCTACAGCCAAAGATTGATACCGTTCAGGCTTGAGAGCCTCCCAAGACCCAGAATGAAGTGAGAGCCTTCTTAGGTCTCACAGGATACTACAGGAGGTTTGTCAAGGGGTATGGTACCATTGTTACCCCCTTGACAAAGTTGACTTCTAAGAAGCAACACAGGAAGGTGATCTGGACAGAGGCTTGCCAGACCACTTTTGATGCCCTAAAGGCTGCCATGTGCACAGCACCTGTGCTGAAGGCACCTGACTACTCCTAGGAGTTTGTTGTGCAAACAGACGCCTCAGAGCATGGTATTAGAGCACTACTCTCACAGCTTAATGAAGAGGGCCTAGATCAACCCGTAGCCTTTATTAGCATGAGGTTACTTCCCAGAGAACGTAGGTGGAGCGCCATAGAACGTGAATTGTTTGCTATGGTCTGGGTGCTGAAGTAGCTAAGACCCTACTTGTTTGGGACTCACTTCTGGGTTCAGACTGACCAAAGGCCCCTCAGATGGTTAATGCCGATGAGGGGTGAGAATCCAAAACTGTTGAGGTGGTCCATTTCCCTACAGGGGATGGACTTTACGATGGAACACCGTCCTGGTACAGAACACGCCAATGCTGATGGTCTGTCCAGGTTGGGAACTCCCATGAGGTTGGGTAGTTGCTCCCACTTTCAGCTGAGGGGGACACTTGTTAGACTTTTCATCCTTGGCGGGGTCTCCCTTAACTTTTTGCCTCTGTTTCCCAGGTTGTAGATGTGTGCTGGACTCTGTTTTTGCTGTTTTTGTTACTCGGGCACTTTACCACTGCTAACCAGTGCTAAAGTGCAAGTGCTTCTATAGAAAATGTGTATATTTTTGGCTTATCCATGATTGGCATATTTGATTTACTAGTAAGTCCCTAGTAAAGTGCACTAGAGGTGCCCAGGGCCTGTAAATCAAATGCTACTAGTGGGCCTGCAGCACTGGTTGTGCCACCTACATAAGTAGCTCTGTAATCATGTCTCAGACTTGCCACTGTAGTGTCTGTGTGTGCAGTTTTACCTATAAATTCGACTTGGCAAGTGTACCCACTTGCCAGGCCTAAACCTTCCCTTTTGTTATATGTAAGACACCCCTAAGGTAGGCCCTAGGTAGCCCCAAGGGCAGGGTGCAGTGTATGGTTAAGGGGGGACATATAGTAATGTGTTTTACATGTCCTAACAGTGAAACATTGCTAAATTCGTTTTTTCACTGTTGCAAGGCCTGTCCCTCTCATAGGTTAACATAGGGGCTACATTTAAATATGATTAAAATGTAGATTCCCTTTGGGAGCGGGTAGACATGTGGAGTTTGGGGTCTCTGAGCTCACAATTTAAAAATACATCTTTTAGTAATGTTGATTTTAAGATTGTGTTTTTTGAAATGCCACTTTTAGAAAGTGAGCATTTTCTTGCTTAAACCATTTCTGTGACTGCCTATTTGTGGATTCCCTGTCTGGGTCAGTTTGACAGTTGGACTAGTTGCACGTCTCACTAGACAGTGACACAAAGGGAGCTGGGGTGTAGTCTGCATTTCCTGATGAGCCATCTGTGCTAGGAGGGAGGGGAGGAGTGGTCACTCACACCTGAAAGGGCTGTGCCTGCCCTCACACAATGCAGTCTCCAACCCCCTGGTGTGTGTCTGGGGCCTGGTCCGGGCAAGGCAGGATTTCACAAACAAGAGAGACTTTTCTTTGAAATAGGCCTACTTCAAAGGGCAAAATGGGTATAAGAAGGTCACCCAAAACCACAGACTTTAGAACACTTCTGGAAACCAAGCAGAACCTCTGCCTGGAGAAGAGCTGAAGAGCTGACGAGAAAGAGCTGCCCTGCCTGTGACTGTGCTTTGTGGAGCTATCCTGCAGTTGCTGCTTCTGCCTGTGCTAGAGCACAAAGACTGGACTTTGTGTGCCTTCCATCTTGTGAAGAACTCTTCAACGGCTTGATTTAGAGCTTGCCTCCTGGGGCCTCTGCTGATACTCCTAGTCTGCCAAGTGGTGCCCCTCGAGTTCCTGGGGCCCTGAAAGGAGAAGCTGGCAGGTCAAGAGTGAGAAATCCACGCACAAACCACAGTGCGGGGAAAAGATCTTTGCGACTCTGATCTGCGGCTGAAAAATCGACGCGCCGGCGGCTTCATGGCTGAAAATCGACGCTCGCCCACAATGCGACCAGAAGATCGACATACGTGGCTGGATAAATGAAGCGCAGCATTGCTGACGGAGGCTGGTGAGATCCCAACCCGCACTGCGTGGTTTTTGGATCATTGTGCGGCTGGATTTCTGATGCAAACATCGCTGGGCTTGTAAAAACAACGTAAGGCCTGCCCGGACCTGAGACTGCTGACCGGATCGATGTATCGATCTCCTGCGGAGAGAAGAAAAGACGCACGCCGACCCGACTGATGGAGAAATTATGCAATGTCTCGCTCGTGAGTGATATCAACGCATCACAAGCCCTTTTGGATGCACACTCACCCATTCTGGGTTATTTTTGACGCACCCAGCTGCATTTTCACGCTAACAGCGTTAGCGTTGTGTTTAAAACTACGTGAAGACTTTTTTGCTTTTTAATTGATAACTTGACTTGTGTATTGTGGATTTTTGTCATTTTGGTTTTGTTTTGTTTAGATAAATATTCTCTATATTTCTAAACCTGCGTTGTGTCATTTTGTAGTGTTATCATTGAGTTACTGTGTGTGTTGGTACAAATACTTTACACCTAGCACTCTGAAGTTAAGCTTACTGCTCATGTCAAGCTACCAAGGAGGTGAGCGGGGGTTAGCTTAGGGTGATTCTCTTTTACCTTGACTAGAGTGAGGGTCCTTTTTTGGACAGGGGCTAATCTGACTGCCAACCAAAGACCCCATTTCTAACAATCTGCACTTTACCAAAATTGATTGATTGATTACCAAAATTCCAAGCCGAGCTATATCCCAACCTTGCAGCATGTCACTTTCGTAAATGAGGGTCAGGACCAACTTTGTGGCCATCACCGTCAGCATTGGTGATAGGGTAGAACCATTTAGATTGTTAAAGAATGTGCAAAAGCTACTTTGAGGGCAAAACCCTGTCTTTTTAGGTCATGCTTTTGCTTTTGCTTCTGAAATTATCTTTTGTTGTCTACCCGGCAACCAAGTATTTGTAAACTATCTTTTGTTGTCTACCCGACAACCAAGTATTTGTAAGCTTCTACTTGTTCTAGTGGCAGTCCTTTTAGAAACCATCTTTTAGTGTGATTATTTTTGGCCATTCATTAATTTGATCTTCTGTTTATTTTCAGTGTGTTCTCCTGGACACATTCCGAGAGCGCATCTATTAGACGCTGCAGACCAACCTTTGTTTGACTGCAGAGGAACACATTGTCTGTGTACAATAGGGGGCTTAGTAACAGTGGGCCCAGTCGCTCAGGGTGACTATTTACCAAATTGAGTGACTTTGTTAGCTCTGCCAAGAAAAGACTGAAAAGAAACTGTGCAAGGACACAACCCTGTTTAAGGCCTTTTAAGTTATTTTCCAGGAGAGCTAGGTGCCTTTGTCTATTTAATTCATATCCAGGTACAGCAATAGTATCCCTCTCTGGAGCAGTTGGGGAATACCCTACTTGAGGAGTTTCATCCAGAGTTTTTCAGGGTCAACACCGTCAAAGGCCGACTTAAAGTCTAAGAAATATAGATGCAGTGGTTGTTTTTCCTTTTTCAATGTATCTATGAAAAGGGTCAATGCCAAGATATTCGTTTCTGTCCCAGACCCTTTCATAAAACCCATCTGGTTTATGGGGATGATATTTTTTGTGCGGGCTCAGATGTTTAATTTGTTTAAAAGAGTTGAAGCAAAATACTTGGCCTCAGAGTCCAATAACGCTGTCAGACGATAATTTTCGAGTTTGGACCTGTCAAGTCCTTTGAACATTGGATTTAAGAAGGAGCCATGCCAAGCATAGGGCACGGTGTCTGAAAAAAGGGCATGATTCATTAGGGTGATGAGCTTATCTGCCCAGAACTGTAGATTTTCTTTGTAAATTGCTTCTGGTATACCATTTGGACCAGCTGCCATGTCACACCTACCTGATCTAATGATTTTTAAGAGTTCTGCTTCTTGGAACATGAACTTGATCACCAACTCCACTGTTTCTCCTGGGCTTACTTTTCCTATTTGTTCTGCTTGGCCACACCTCTTTATGTGAACATATTTTCCCCTTTCCTCTCTAATTAGTCCTCTAATTCTTTGTTCGTCACTCATCCCCTCCGCTAAAACAGTACCCAGGTTTTCCTGATTGATGTGGGAATGTTCAAAGGAGTCTTACGTAAAAGTTTCTGTCAATAGTGTGGGATCAGCTGTCCCTATGGCTGCACGAGAGATGCCAAAAATTGCAACAGCCTGGACAGTTCAATTTTCAACACCAGTGGAACAGTTTTCTCTCACTACCACAGCCAGTCTATCTAACAGGAGCACCCATATTACCCATGATGCAAGTCATCACTCCTGAAGCAGGAGTACCAGCACCACCCACAGAAATTGTACCTCTAAACCCCAACCACTACAGCATCAACACCATCTCTTGCAAGAGTTGTGGACACCCCGCAAGGGACTTAGCTGCCAGACCACCTCAGCAGAGAAGCATCAGCTGCAAAGAGGCTGCCTGGGTGCATTGTTGCTGAGAGGGCCTCTCCACATACCACTGGCTGGGAGGGAATGATGAGCAGGCTGAAATTAGAAAGACAGATTACAAGAAAAAGTAGAAACAACTGTGAGTTTTTATAAGACAGCTGTGTGTGTACATATTAGCAAACAGTGATTTACTACTAGACAGAGTAGGAGCATGCTTTAACACTGCATCTGTGAAAAACTTGAGCACTGATGGGTAGATCTAAGCTTCTTGTTCTTTCCAGAACTCAAACTTTAGGTGGATGAAATTATCCACTACAGGCTTTCCACAGTTATTTACAGTCAATGCCTTGCTCTATTCAAATGCACCACATCCACTCATGGAGTCCTGCATTTACATCATTAAATTTATCATAATTCAACACTTGCCCTTAATTAACATATTGGTCTGTTCATACCCTCATCTGTATTTGCAACTTCTTGCCTTTCCTTCTTTTTTGACGAGGTTCATAACTGTGTAACTGCAATTCCACATATTCTCAGATGTCCACATTACTCCTTTTCAATTTCCCAGTAATCCATTTTCTATTTCCTCCTGGTTTGCGTAAGCACCTGCCCTCATTTACCCTTCGTTCAACATCACAGCTTAATATTTAAATTTAATTCAAGTTTTATTTCATTTATCTGTTACCGCTGAGTGTCACATTTTAAGTATCCCTTATTCTGCATCGTTGTTATGTTTAGTCCTCTGAAAAAAGATGATTTGTAATTTAATGGTTATGCCATCTGCAATTGTCTTTTCCTACATATGTTTACTATTTGCGGTACAGTACCATACTTAAATACCTCACAAATATATGTTTTTGTGTCTCTTAAACATGCACTTCTCTCTGAATCAAATTTGGTGCACCATTTTTGGTGTTTTGGACCCTCAATAATGAAATTGCTACAAGGGTGCTAGAAACTGGGTTTCTGGTCGGCAGAGTTATGCACCCTGACCAAGCAGGAACCACAGTGCTAGCCAGGCTAAGTCAGATACACACCATACATTAACCTGTGCTCACCATCTGGTAGCTTGCCACCAAGTAGTTAGGCTTAACTTAAGAGGCAATGTGTAAAGTATTTGTGCAACACTGCAAACAGTAAAATAGTGAAAACACCACACAAAGAGATACCACAAAAGGTTTGAAAAATAGATCTTCATTTAATTAACAAAACTAGACTCAACCGACAAAAATCCATACAGTAGAAGTTTTGATATGATTTTTTTAAAGAATAAGTAGTGCTTAGAAGCATAAAATGCCAACCAAAGCTATCTGGTTGCTCTAGACCGGGTCAAACCTGAAACGTCAAGCCACGTGTGATGGAGCTGAGGTCGGATACAGGGACCAGCCTTGGCCCGCTGAATACAGTACCTTAGTTCAAAGTCGCATTGACGTTGAGGACAAGATACGAGGGGCATAGGAGGCGATGCGTTAGCGTCGATCCTGCAGATGTATGCAGCGTGTCAGCTCTGAGCCGCACAAAGTTGGAGATGCCTTGGGAATGGCGGTGATGCTTCACGCAGTCTGCAATGCGGAATTCCCTATTCTCGTAGCAGTGTCTGTGCACCGGCGTCAACACCACTGCGGTGTCCTCTACCTCTCCGCAGCAGAGATGTATCTGCGTTGATGGAGATACTCTGGCTCCGATCAGCAGAACTGCATTGATGCGCAGGTTGTGGCAGTTACAAAACTTTGCACCCACTTCCAAGGGCCCAGGACTGGATTTGCCCCACCTAGCAGGGTAATACTTGCTGCAATCAATGTCCAGGTGCTTTTGCAGTATGAAGAAAAGCATTTGATGTCCCGGAGACTTCACAAGAACAGGAGGCAAGCCAGCAAGCCCTTGGAGTCACTTTAGTTCTGGGTTGGAGAGATTCAGATCCAGTTCTTCTCACTACCAGGCAAGGAGGGCATCAGTCAGCACAGCAGACCAGGAGTCCAGCAGAGTTTAGCAGAGTGACAGTCCTTTCAGCAACAACAGCCCTTCTTCTTGGCAGAGTATCCACAGGTCCAAATGTGTACTGAGTTGATGGTGTCTGAGGTCAACTTCTAATACCCAGTGTTGCCTTTGAAGTGAGGGGGACTTCAAATAGAGGTCTTTGAAGTACACAGAGTCCCTGCCCTTCCTGTCCTGGCTCCAGACTCACTACAGGGGAGCATGCCTTTATCTGGGATCAGGACACAGCCCTTTCAAGTGAAAGTGTCAGCTCCTACATGCCATCCTGCCCAGGATGGCTCATCAGGTTGTAGATTGCCCATCAGGCACACCTAAGCTCCCTTTGTGTGTAGCTTTCTGGAAGAAATGCACAAGAGCACTACTGTAACTCACTGTGATGTGTATTCAGAGACAGACAGAAGTCACCAGATGGTTAAATTAAGAAAAGGGCCAACTTTACGAGTCTTTACTGTCTAAAAAGGCTCCTGTGAGTCTACAAGCTGGCAAGCTTTGGAGCTTCTACATGCCCGGAATGGTATTGTTACCTGAGGAAATATGTGGCAGCATGTCCAGCACTCCCAAAACAATTCTCTATTGATGATAGAATAATCCAGAAACACATGTGTCTAGAGATACAAGCAATGGCTCCACAAGCTTTGGTAAATATTGTTGATGAACTTTGAAATCAGCATAAAATTATGTACAGCACTGACCAAGATGCATAGAGGTAATGGCGCCGAGATGTGAGACAGTTTGCCCCTACCACCCTTTGCTGTTTAAAAAGGCTCCTGTGAGCCTACAAGCTGACAAGCTTTGGCGCTCCTCAGTGCCTGGAGTGGTATTGTTACGTGAAGAAATTTGTGGCAGCATGCCCAGCAACCCCAGAACAATTCTCTACTGATAACGGAATAATCCAGAAACATGTGTATAGATATACAGCAGTGGCTGCACCAGCTTTGGTAAATATTATAGACAAACTTTGAATTCAGCGTGAAACTATGTACTACATTGACCAATATGCAAGGGGGAAATGGTGCTGAAATGTGAGGCAGTTTGTGTCTTCCCCCCTTTACCGACATGGCAGTTTAAAACTGCAAACACAGGCTTTGCAGTGGCAGGGCTGAGACATGTTAGAAGGGCTACTGAATTGGGCGGCACAGATAGTTTGGGTAATGTACTATGTGCTGACCTTTACAACATGCCTCACTTTGGGTCCCGGCCCATTCCTGCCCTACTGCATGCTGATGATGCTGTTCTTATGTCACAAGCTCCCCTCACACTGCAACAGTTACTAACCCGCTTCGAGCCCTATATGGAGGAACTGGGCTTATTAGTTAACAAAAGTAAGACATTTGCCATGAGGTGTGGGAAAGTGATACCGAAAACACTGAGCCTAATGATAAAAGACACTAGAATTTACTACGTCACATCCTTCTCCTACCTGGTGATCATGTTCACTTCAAAAGAGACATGGTGGATGGCAACTAGAACTAGAGGGCTGCACTTTCAGAAAACTGTTACTACCCTGTGCAATTTTGCTTGCAAGGTTGGAAAGAAACCCCCCTAGGGATATACTAACAGTATTCAAGTCCAAATGTATGTCAACGGCCCTGGATGGGGCAGGCCTTTGGGGCCATGTAAACCATGAGCCCCTACAGCTTACAGAGAATACCTTCTTGAAGTATCTTCTTTCGCTCCCACAGAGTAGTCCATCACAGGTATGTCGTTCTGAACTAGGGGTCCCGCTCATTTTAAAACTAGTTAAAATACAACCGATCCTACTATGGCACAATATATGGACTTCAGAGTACACCAAGCTGAACCAAGAAATTATAGGGGACTGTCTTAGGTCCTCCCATGCAAGAAGAGTACAATGGTTAGGATTTGTAAAAAGATTTTATGAGTGATCTGGGGCACCAAGGTTGTTATTATAAACGGGAAACTCTATGACCTGTTACAAGAAAAACCCTGATAAAAGAGTGTCACACTTAGAAGAACTAAGGGACATATTTATACTTTTTGGTGCAAAACTGCACTAACACAGTTTTGCACCAAAAGGTTTCGCACTGGCTTACACCATTCCTGAGCACCAGCCAGGCGCCATATTTATGGAATGGAGCAAGTCGGTGCAAAGGGTGGGCTAGCTTAAAAAAATGACGTTAGCCGGGTGGGGCTGGTGGTATGAGAGAAGGGGGTTTTGCCCCAAAAAATTACGTTAGGCTGGTTAGAGTAAAAAAAGATGACTCTAACCAGCGTAGCATCATTTTCTGATGCAAAACCATCCATAACACATGACTTCTGTCTTAGAAAAGACAGGAGTCATGCCTACCACCCCAATGGCCAGCACAGGGGACCATTGTCCCCTTGGGATGGCCATTGCACCCTGGGCTATGCAGGGGGACCCAAGTTGGGTCCCCGATGGCACTTTAATTAAAGAAAGAAAATACATATACTTACCCTACTTACCTGGGATGGGGTCCCCCATCCTCCGGTGTCCCTTTGTTGTCGGTGGGGGTGTTCCTGGGGCTTGAGGAGGGCACTTGTGGGCCCATTCCATGGTGTTTAACCATGAAAATGGATCCACAGGTCCCTTAACACCTGGTCTGACCGAGGAGTTAAATAATGGTGCAAATCAAGCTTTGCAACATTATTTAGCCTCTCCTCCTTACTGTGCGTCATTTTAGCATAGGGGGATAAATGTAGGGCTATGGGGTTAGCACAATTTTTTGATGGGAATGCCTCCCTTGCATCTCATTGGCATAAGATAGGTTCACGCATCTAAAAAATGGTGCAAACTCCAATATTTTGACGTTAGAGGTGGTCTAACGTCAAAATATAAATATAGAGTTAGTTTTGCACCAAATTTGTGTAAAAACAATGATGCAAATTTGGCGCAAATAGGGTATAAATATGCCCCTAAGTCTATCTGCTGAACTACTTAAGCCAAGTGTTGTTGAAAGTCAGTTGATCCTATCCTCATTCGGCATGAAACTGTATCTAAAGGAGGTGAGCAATGAACAGCATAGATTTGTTTTAGCCAGGGTTTAGGCTAGACCTCTTTCACCATTTGGTGAGCTTTCCAACCACAAATGACTGGTCGAGGCCTATGGCCAAATGTCTGTGCGACAAGGTTACTGAGCAAAGTACTTTTCATACGGTTTTATTCTGTACACTGTATAACTTGCCAAGAAAGACATTTTTGCTGCCATTATTGAGATCTATGGAATTGGTGCAATGTCGACCCGCTTATGTGTTTTTACAGTCTCTGCCAACCATATAAAACTGTAATATCATGTCTAAATTCTTATGGGACATTTTTTGACATAGGAAGTCACCACATGTTATCAATGACTGAGAAGTAGATTTTATACTTTAGCTGTATGCGACCTGTTGTTTTCTTTCCACATATTCTTTTACTGTCTATTATGTGTGATTTTATGATTTCAAAAAAATCGAATAAAGCTAATTTGATTTGATTTAGTGCTGCAGACCCACTAACAGCATTTGGTTTACAGACACTGAGCACATGTATTGCACTTTACCAGGGACTTATAAATAAATTTAATATGAAGTGGGTGGCACAATTAATGCTGCGGACCCACTAGTAGCATTTAATGTAAAGAGCTTGAGCAAATGTAGTGCACTTTACCAGGGACTAATAAGAAAAGTTAGTATGGTAAAGTGCCCAGTGTTCTAAAGCCAGCAAAAACGAGGTCAGCAAAACAGGAGGTCTGAAGGCAAAAAAGCGGAAAGCATTCCAAGGATGCTAGCTCTAACAAAGGGTATGAATTGTATGAAGTGAGAACTTGCATTCATGTTTTTCAAGATATGATTTCTTCATGGAGTTGTTTTTGCAGAGGCCCTGTGACGTAAGATGTTTCCTTGACACTAGCCTATCATAATTGTGAATAAATCACATAGGTATCCTCAAACCATGAGCTGCAACTAACTGGAGTATAAATACCTAATATATCTCAGTTTTCTTTTAGCCCCTGGCCCACTCTGTTACAAGCATGCTTTATCACCAGGTCTTATTTTGGCATCAGGATGGCCTCAAACTCAGAGAAGGGAGCACACTTTGAAATTTCGTTTAGGGATAAGATAAGATAAAAATACTTTGAGACTTCACGTCTATCCCTGTATTTAGGTCTCCCTGGTAAGATTGCAAAGTGAACTTTTTTGACACTCACAGATATGATTCTCCTGACAGCCTCTTTGTCAATTGTTTTCTGAATTGTGATCTCAAATCAATAGCTAATTTATCTTTCCAAGTATCCCAAGCCATTCTTGCCAGTGCTCAGTGGGTAAGCGTTTCCTGGAGGGGATACCTGTAATGGCTACGTCATTATCACACTTCACTTTTTCATGGAAACAGTGACTTTTAAAAGCAGCATGCAGGGTAACACCCAAGTCAATGTATATCCAGTGCAATATTGAAACCTCCTTTTGCCACTTGACGTATTGTCATTACTTGAATATCCTTTCAGGGGTTTCAGACTTGTCATGCTTATTTTGGGACATCATGACGTCATAGCTATGATAACCTTTTTCATTCCCATGGTGATTATGCTTAACTGTACGTACATCTTCCCGACCTGATATAACAACCTGACAAACTCAGTGCCTGTCCAGTCACCATCAAATCTGGAAATCCTAGACAAGGCTCCACTGACAGCAAAACATATTTTTCTCCTGGGCCAATTAACCCTTTTCAGAGCGTTTGCTTCCTTTTTAGTATTGTGAAGTTCTTTTGAGTAGAACCACCTCTTCCAGTAACCAATTTCAACTATCAGGGTCCTTTGCAACTCCGGTCTGTCGCCCACAAATCTGAGTAATACTTCTTTGCCAATTTCAGGTTAGACCTTGTTGACACAATTGGCCCTTTATCCTAAAGGGTGAATAACGTACAACAATTATAGCTGTAGTCAAGTCAGGGCTTACTGTTAAATCTGTCCTTTCGTTGGAGAATGTGCCGAAGCAGCAGCATGGGAATATGTGATTGCATTACAAGGAATTCTGTGTTCCAAGCACGTAGTTTCTCACAGTAGCTCCCAGTGATCAGCATGTTTAATTCCAAGGTGCAGACTATCGTCCACAGGTGCAAGGGGGCTAAAAGACCCGCCCACACAAAAATATTATCACCTTCCGCCAAATATTGGACAGCCAGAATTCGTTATCTTTGCTGCCCTACTTAAAGGTGTGATACTTTGAATAGAAGAGGTTGAAAGATTCACTCGGGAGCTCAGTGGTGTGGAGATTATTCCACTGACAGTGCTAGTGGAAGAGGACCCATCCATATTTACGAAACTCATTTAGAGCCATTCCTTTACAGACAGTCGACTCCTTCACTCCAAGCTAAACCCCTCAACAGATGGCGTCCGGACCATAGAAAACACCAATGAGGTATACAAAATAAGTAAAAAGGCCGATGAGTGAAGTAATGTAAAATTAAAAAAAGAAACATTACCAAATTAAAGTAATAAAAATACTAAACTACCGAATTGCTGCTTTTATCAGTAAATTCACTCCAGTTGCCTAGTGCTGCTGTCATTGTCTGAGTTTATAATTTGCCAACTTGTTTATGTTGAACATGCTATTTATGGATACTTTCATAAGCATCTGTGTTTTTTCACAACTCCATTTAACAGCACTGGCTTAAAGCTGCATGTGTGGGCGGAATTTAGACTTTGCTTTTCTAAAACACTTTTGTTTTCAATGAAAAGCATAGAGACAAAGAACAAACTATACACATTCTTTCCTCGTTGATGATCAGTGCACCCTAACCCACACATGCTTAGTTACTCATGTGACTTGTTCCGGTCCTTGTCTTTATGAAGTTACCTCCTTCTGATTAGGAAAGTCGCTGCTAAATTCTAAATAAATGTGGGCCTATACTCCTTCCCTCCAGGCAGGTTAAGTCCATCCTATTTCATAGTTCAATATGTTATCTTTGGAGGACCGGAGCCTTTTTAAAGGAGGTACTGCAGAAGCTAAAGCCCCCTTTAATGTCCCTTCCAACTAAGTGGAGGGAATGACTTGAGGGATGAGATGTGGTTAAGAATGATTACTTCGCTCATCAAGGCAAGGTTTCCAATTAGAAGATCAGCTATCCCAGGTGCTGGCCGGCGGGACTGGCAGTGAGAATCCTGGTGAATGGCATTGCTTGGACTCTCAGATAAAGTGCTGGTGCATGGCAGTGGACGAGCTGGTATGCAGCACCCAAAACTGAAATTGTTACTAAGAAAATGCACACTCAAAAAGTGTTCGCAAACATACTATTCACTCAGGTTCTGTGTCTATTTAATCTTAACCAACATGTCACAAAACTAGGTTCTTTGAATCTGATTGTAGAGCAGCATAAATGGTAAATGCTGTGCTTGATAAAAACATATTGACAATTTGTCCGCATCATAGGTTTGAAAAATAATCCAGTTTCTGCAGTTTTCTTTCCTTTATCATCCTGTCACGGATTAGTCCTCGCATACTTGTGCAGAGAAAACAATGCACTGGCTTTACTCTCCTTCTGCCTTGCCTCTTCTGCCCAAGAGACCTAAGAGCAGGGATGCAGCAGAGCTGACTGGCCCAGCATCTCGTCGTAATTCCTCACCCCAAGGCATCCAACAGAGGTATCCTGGTAAAGGGCGGAGGGGATAAATGCCTACTTGTGGTAATTTTCCAGTTTGTGCCTCTTCGGATCTTGCTCTTTCACCTGTTGCTGTCTCCCACCCTTTCATCACCCTGGTACCTTTCCTTTTATATATGTGTTTAATGAGGCCCACCGAACTCTTCTGGTTCGCACCTTTGCATTCACATTCCTTAGCGCAATTCTGGGCTGCTTGCAGCGCTTCTACGGTGGCATCTGTCTTAATACTCCTTATTCTGCACCTTATAGCTCCTGGAATAACCAAGAGATAAACTATTTATGTTGATTTTCAGCAGGTGGGAGCTCACTATTACCTTTTTAGCACCAGCTCTTGCACGTTCATTGTGCTATATACAGTTCAATATCGTGTCTGTACACACAAGTAAAAGTGTTCACCATGACATGTGACTATGAAGCCAGGAGAAAAATTAAGGATTGAGTAACTTCAGGATTTGTATTGTTGCATACCAGGCCAACTCAAGTCACATGCAGCCTATTTCCCTTAGCCCTAAGGTAACGCATGTTTACCAAATTAACATTTGGAATGCGAAAAAAGACCGGTGCTCCATGAATATCACTAAAATGCATCTGGAATGGATCCACTTTAAGAAATAACCTACCCTGCAAGAGTCTACAGCGATTTTCTTGATTTCCACACACTGTTTCGCCGAAGTAAGGACACGAAACAAAAAACTATTATTATTAGAAATTATTATTTGAAGCTAAACAAATGTAGAATATGTTCACAATGATGGTACCATGGTGTGTAGGTGCATGGTAGGGACGAGTGGAGACACTATGTTTAGACAAAACATCAAGTTTCGTGAAAATATGTCATCATTTCAGTCACCCGTTTAGTTGCATGTGATGGCTAGAATATAGTCGGGTACAATCTGAGTTTACAGGTGTGCACAGGTGATACCCAGAGGCTAGCACAAGTGGAAGAAGAGATGTCTGATGGCCATTAGTGATTGTCTGGAGGACATCTAGGCTGGTTGTAAGAGAGCATGTTGGCTCTGAACTGTTTCCAAGATGATGTATCATGATAATAGTTATGACAGCTCCCTTAATGTCTCCTTTCAGTTTGGTGCTTACATTAATTTGCATATAGTTGATTCGCTCTTGTAAGTGCGCTACAGAGCACAAATCAATACACACACGCACACATTAGTCCTAATAGAAAAACTGTAAGGGAGTCTAAATTCTAAAATATCAAAATATCCAATAACAACAAGGTTTGTTGTGGAAATAAATGTCATCGGAAGCCCCTCCTTTGTGAAAATAGTCACTCAAGCATCAATTCTTATTTACTGCCAATTATTTTGTAGCAAAATAAAATGGATAACTGTTGCAAGTAGCTTACAGAAACAAAGATTTTACCGAAAGGTGATATATTTTCAAACTTTACCAACATTTTGCAGCAGTGAGAAATATCTACCAATGTAGAAGCTGCAAATGAAATGAAAAATGCCAAAGGTTAGCATTGTCATAATTGAGGAAAGCCATTTAAAGACCTAAACGTGGCTGCATGTTTACGATTCTCTACCACCTATTTCCCAAGTGGTTTACTGTTTCAAGTACTGAAAACCTTGTATCATTCTCATATCAGTGGTTTGCACTAATCAGTGTATTCCAACCTGCGGAGGAAAACAAAAAATGGGTGGATTGAAATTTGGGGGTAACATCGAGGTGAGAGGCTGTTCTTGCTCCTGCAGCACTACCTATTTTGGGTGTGTGGGAGGTGCTAGCATCTTTATTGCTATCACCTGCAGGCTAATAAAGGCTGGTAGAATACCCCCCCCCCCCGCGCCCCCCACACACACACACACTTGTTATGCACCCTCGGCTACGGCTAGGAGGGTAATTACTTGCTGTTATTGTCCACCGGTACAGGAAGTAACGCTTAAGTATTTGGACATTACAAAATTGTACATACAGGATGCCAATTTATCTATATACAAATCCAGAGAACCCACAAGGTCACGTGGTGGTTCGAGATAAATTGAATTTTCTATCGCAGCCTAATTAGAAGTATCGAATATCAGCACCCAGAGTGGAATCTTAGAGGGTGGTCAGTCAATCAGAATACTCCCTTTGTACCCTTTATGTAACATCGCAGGTCCAAAATAGGAGCATTCTGTGGCCGACCAGCTGGTATGTCTTGCCTGCTTGGTATGGGCGCATAAGGTGAGCTGACAGAGCATCATATGTGCTCTCACCTAAACGTTTTGGTTGAAAAAAAGACTTCATCCACCCACTGCTCTCCCTCAGCCCCTTAACCAACAGCTGCGGGTTCTCCCTCTGTTGTATTGGCTTCTCCCTATGCTTTTCGTCACAAGAAGCTCAATTAGCCAAGGGAAAGTACAACGGCATAAGCAAACATTTTCTACTTTTCTTTGTCTGGTTGGGCTTCTGTTCTCAAAAAGCAAGATGAGGAGCCTTGCTGGCCTTCGCTGAAAGGGCAGCTGAAATTGCTAAGAGTGCTATAGGAGGACGGAGATGTTTTTTCACCCAGGCATTCAGATGAGAGGCTGCTTATGCTCCTCCAGCGCTTCCTATTTTGGATGAGGACTTGGCGGGGTGTAAATAGCTTTACAGCCTGCAGAGTAATTCCATCTGTTAATGACTCGTTTGTTTAGTGCCCTCGCCTGTAGCTTGGACCCATAACTAAAGGGAAGGTAATTAACGCCTCGTATTGCCCCCAGGGACAAGCAATAATGCCTAATAATAATTTGGAATCATAATATTATATTTGGCCAGATATAGTCCACAGTAAATCTCTGTCTTGGGGTTGTGGTTGCTATATGTTTAAGTGCATGAACTATTAACTAAGAAGTTTTACTACTGGGTACAGTATTCCAGGATCCTTACCTGATCTTAGGGAGGTATTTCAAATAAGCAAATACGTCTAAGAAATATACCAAAAATAGAGAACCATTATTTCCAGTCTGTAGTCGTCTTTTATACTGAAGAACTATCTACAGTAATTTTGAAACTGCCCATCTGAGATCTCTTATACAAATATTGGAAATGTATCCACCTCGTGCATTGCTGATGAGAATAAAGTATTTTATTAAACACTGCAAATTCACAATTTACACTAAGCTCTAACCTAATCATTTATAAGTTGTTGTTTTTTCCTATCTTTTTGGCTATTTTATGCAATTTCCTGTGGTTCTGTTAATTAGATTACACTTTGAAATGGCATCTGCTCTTCCCAACATTTTTTATTGTGTTCCTTCCGCAGAACGATTTGGTATGAATTACACGCCCGTGAGTGGCCATTTAAGTCCCAACCAGCAGAAGCGATAATTTGGCAAGTTGGATCAGGCATGAAGCCGAACCTCACCCAGATTGGCATGGGGAAAGAGATTTCAGTAAGTGAACAAATTAAGTGTCATTGAACATGGCCTGATGTCCATGGAGATGTACTGTAGATCCTTGCATCACGTGGTCAACATCACACAAGTGTTCTTTCAATCTTCATGTCTTATTTTATAGCATAGTTTGTCCTTAACCGATATGTGTTGTGTGAAAATGGCCATGCAAGCATTCCATTGGATATGTTTACATATTCACCACAGCCTTTCACCGTGAAATGTTTGAAACATCTCAAAGAGTATGTGTGAGTAAATGATGTCCACTCCTTATTTTCTTTATTAACATACCTTCAACTACAAATTCCTTTCATTACTTCATAGGACCTCTCCCACCCACTACCTATCTTCTTTATATATTTACAGATTTATGGAGAATCTATTATGTCTGGTATATGTTTACGTGGCCACTAGTTCCAGCCTAGTGCATATGTACGTAGTCGTGAGCATCTGACCATAGATCATTTTTTTTCTCTCATGGCTCAATTTATGAAAAAAAAAATCATTGTATGGTTATGCCACATACTGTGCTGCTAGACGCTCATGTACTAGAAGTAATAGAGTTAGACAGTCTACATCTATGTTTTGAGATGAAATATCATGGCATCAACCTGCCTTCAGGTATTTGAAAATAGCCCTTGACTCTTTCTTGACTCACATTAAAAAACATAAGAGCAGAAAATAAAATCATCACGCTTTCATTGCGGAGGGAATCAATCATTGCCCATAACTATAAAAATGTAATATTGAATCCTAAATGGTTTACCAATAATTTTGTTATGTGCAGTTCTCATCGTATCTCGTTATTGATCCTAGAAGGATGAAATGCTAGATCACGTTAGGAATGCATGGCATACGCCGATCTATTAGTCAGAAGGAGTGTTTGATCAAGTGACCTAAATCAAAAATGGATGCAGAGGTCCAGTGCTCAGGTGATAGATCCAACACACTAGTCACATAGGAACTATATAAAACAGAGTATATAGGATATATGCATATTCCTATTAAGGAAACTAGACAGAATTAAAAAAAAAAAAACATTTTCAGACTATGGGATACTATACTGTCTGAACGTAAAGTAAAAGGCCATCAAACACACGTTTAGAGATAACCAGTGTAGGAGGCTGGCTCTCTGTATATAGTGTACAAAAATGATGTGAGCAACCCCACGTTGGTTCATAGAGGTAAAAACTAGATCACGGAATGCTCTAATTTTTGTGGTTGCTTGGTTGAGCAGTTAGGCCAATCTTGGAGAAGTCCTAAGCATTTATTGTACTTACAGTATCAATAAATGTGAACTCACACTTAAAAGAATAACTTCAGACCAATTTACAAGAATACTTGAGATTTTTATACATTTTTTAAGACCAAGATCATCAAAATCAGGGAAGTGCTTTTCAAGTTATGATTTTTCAAAATTTAGCAAAAATAGTCTTTTTGTGCGTATTTAAGCACCATAGGAATCAATGGGAGAAAACTTTAAAAATTCATATAAAATCAGGCAATACTTTCACAAATGCCACCTTCTGGTTTTAGGTCAAGGTCATAGGTGTCCTGTGGGTCAGTCGGGGAAGTTCAGGCCATTCCTGGTTCAAGCAGGAGCAGCTGCTGAAAGTCTTGGAGTTGGTGCAGGACTGGAGAGGGGGGCCACTTGGAAATACACTGCACATGCAGACTTAAAGGTGAGTCTGGTGGGTCCCTTTGGAGTGTACAGGTTGCAAGGGGTTGGGGACCCCTAGAGCACAGCTGGTTTTCTGATGCAAAGGCCAAGGAGGCTGGGTGCATAGCAGATAGGTCCGCCAAGAGCAGTGCGCAAAGGAGCATTTGGAACCAGGGGGCAGGTCCCTTAGAGAGTGGATTGCAGGTCAGCAGAGCCACTCTAGGGGGGTGAGTCTTGGGTGTCCTGAACTCCCTTAAGTGGTGCTTGCTTCTGGTTATTGTAGAGTCCAGAGTGGACTTTTCTTCTTGGTGTCCGATGTTGGGGGTCTGGTACCCCTTGCTATTGCATGGTTCAGCCACTGGATGTCGCAGTGCCACCAAACTTGGCACACTTGCAGGGTTTGTCCTCTGGGTCCTTCAGAGTAAAATTGGTCCAGCTGCTGTGTCCGGTTCTTTGATCAGCAGCCGGTCAGTGAACTGGACTTCACTAGATATTGCTTGCTGGTTGCAAGGTGTAATGCAAGGAGTGATGACTCTGGAGGGAGGTTCTTGGCAATTTTTAGAAGGTTGGAGGCCCTCTGGGGTTACTTAGAGCCTGCCCAATGTCTATTTGGCTCCTCAGCTGCGATTGTCGAGTCCTATGTAGGAAGGGTTAGGTGCATTTTTCTTCTTGCAGCAGGACATCTGTTCTTGAGCCTTGGGTCTTCTTTGTCGCTGGTCTTCTTTTGTTCGTTTAATCTGATCTGCAGATCTAGGTATACGTCTAGGGATGCCCACTAAATACTGCATTTAGGGGGCATTTAGAGGAGTACCTGGTAGTGGCCAATGGGCCATCTACCTTAGGTTGGCTATTCCCACTATATGACTACTTCCTGAGGGAAGAGGTCACGTCCCTAACCCTGTTTGGCTACTTTCTTACCATACACAATATAGGTCACCTCGCCTGCTATGCCTGAGGGGTGGTGCAGGCAGAGGGTGGCCACTCCTTCTAGTCTTTGTGCATTTTCCCACCATTGCGCCCACCAAAAGTGGGGTTTTACAATGTAGGCGGCTGTTAGAAATGGGGTCTTTGGTTGACAGTCAGGCTACCCCCTGTTCAAGCAAGGACCCTCACTCTAGTCAGGGAAAAGAGAATCACCCTTAGCTAACCCCTGCTTACCCCCTTGGTAGCTTGGCAGAGCAGTAGGCTTAACTTCAGAGTGCTAGGTGTAAAGTATTTGTACCAACACACACAGTAACTTAATGAAAACACTACAAAATGACACAACACAAGTTTAGAAAAATAGGAAATATTTATCTATACAAAACAAGACCAAACCGACAAAAATACAATATACACAAGTCAAGTTATCAATAAAAATGCAAAAAGAGTCTTGAAGTAGTTTTAAACACACACTAGCGCTGCTAGAGTGAAAATGTACCTGGTGCGCGTCAAAAATAACCCCGCACGTGCGGTACGTGAGTCGAAAATCCAGCCGCACGATGATCCAAAAATCCCGCAGCACAGGTTGTGATCTCCCAGCCTCCGTCAGCGATGCTGCGCGTCGTTTCTCCTGCTCCGTGCTTTGATTCTTCGGTCACGTTTCCTACGAGCATCATTGCTCAGCTGCGGAGCCGGCAGCGCGTCTTTTAATCAGTTGCAGATCAGATTTGTGTCAATCTTTTCCCCGCACAGCGCTCTGTGCGTGGATTTTCTTGTCTTTAGGCTGCCAGCTTCTCCTTTCAGGGTCCCAGGAACTGGATGATGGGCGCCACAGGGCAGATTAGGAGTCTCTCCAGAGACTCCAGGCGCTGGCAGAGAGAAGTCTTTGCTGTCCCTGAGACTTCAAACAACAGGAGGTAATCTCTAGATCAAGCCCTTGGAGATTTCTTCTCAAGATGGAGGGCACACAAAGTTCAGTCTTTGCCCTCTTACTCTGGCAGAAGCAGCAACTGCAGGATAGCTCCACAAAGCACAGTCACAGGCAGGGCAGCTCTTCTTCCTCAGCTATTCAGCTCTTCTCCAGGCAGAGGTTCCTCTTGGGTCCAGAAGTGTTTCTAAAGTCTGTGGTTTTGGGTGCCCTTTTTCTACCCAATTTCTCCTATGAAGTAGGCCTATTTCAAAGTAAAGTCTCTGTGGAATGTGAAATCCTGCCTTGCCCAGGCCAGGCCCCAGACACTCATCAGGGGGTTGGAGACTGCATTGTGTGAGGGCATGCACAGCCCTTTCAGGTGTGAGTGACCACTCCTCCCCTCCCTCCTAGCACAGATGGCTCATCAGGATATGCAAGCTACAACCCAGCTCCCTTTGTGTCACTGTCTAGTGTGAGGTGCAACTAGCCCAACTGTCAAACTGACCCAGACAGGGAATCCACAAACAGCCAGAGTCACAGAAATGGTATAAGGAAGAAAATGTTCACTTTCTAAAAGTGGCATTTTCAAACACACAATCTTAAAATCAACTTTACTAAAAGATGTATTTTTAAATTGTGGGCTCAGAGACCCCAAACTCCACATGTCCATCCGCCCCCAAAGGGAATCTACACTTTAATCAGATTTAAAGGTAGCCCCCATGTTAACCTATGAGAGGGACAGGCCTTGCAACAGTGAAAAACGAATTTAGCAATATTTCACTGTCAGGACATATACAACACATTACTATATGTCCTTCGTTAACCATACACTGCACCCTGCCCTTGGGGCTACCTAGGGCCTACCTTAGGGGTGTCTGACATGTAAGAAAAGGGAAGGTTTAGGCCTGGCAAGTGGGTACATTTGCCAAGTCGAATTTACAGTTAAAACTGCACACACAGGCACTGCAGTGGCAGGTCTGAGACATGATTACAGAGCTACTTATGTGGGTGGTACAACCAGTGCTGCAGGCCCACTAGTAGCATTTGATTTACAGGTCCTGGACACCTCTAGTGCACTGTCCTAGGGACTTACTAATAAATCAAATATGCCAATCATGGATAAGCCAATTACCAATACAATTTACATAGAGAGCATATGCACTTTAGCACTGGTTAGCAGTGGTGAAGTGCTCAGAGTTAAAAAACCAACAGCAACAGGTCAGAAAAAATAGGAGGCAAGAGGCAAAAAGATTGGGGATGACCCTGCATAAGTAAAAAAGTCCAACAGCAGCCATCGTCTGCTAGCAGCAGGGTTGGGGTAGAGTTTCAAGGGCCGCAAGCCCTTTGAAGCTTGCAGGCAGGGCAGTGCACATTCCTGGGGGAGGAGGTGTAACACCTCTGCTCAGGAAGGGCTTTGTTTTCTGCCCCCCAGAGAGCAAAGGACTTTAACCCAGGGATCCAGAATCTTGTCTGATGGTGGCAAGCTGGTTGGGACCAGCCAGCAACCATGCCAGGGATAGTTAGCTTTTCAGGGGTCATCTCTAAGGTGGCCCCTGGGTGCATTTTGCAGTAAATCCAATACTATTACCAGTTTGGATTTGTTGTTCTGAGTTGTTTGATACCAAACAACCCAGGGCTCAGAGTGGCCTTCATGTAGCTGTGAAACTCGTCCTGACCAGTGTCCAGCACATGCATTTGAAATGGCTTCTCTGTACACTTACTCTATCCCAGGTTTGGCAAGGACACAGTAGGGGCATATTGCTTATGCACCCATGCCCACACATGCATTATAGTGCACCCTGCCTTAGGCTGTGAGGCCTGCCAGAGGGGTGGCTTACCTATTTTGGCTGCAATGTGTAGTGGACAGGTCACACAGGCTGTGTGCCATGTCATGTTTGCATTTTAGGATTGCACCAGCACACTCCTGCAATGGCAGTGCTGAGTGCTCTTGGATGCAGGGTCTCTGAGGGTGGTACAATTAGTACCATCAAAGTACAATTTACTAGGGACTTATAGTGGCAGATAAAGGTGTTGCCAATTGTGCCAATACATCACAGCAGTTTTGGGAAAGAGCTCTGGCCGTGGGAATGTATTTAGCAGGGGCCCAGGCCACTTACAACTTTGAAAGCACATCAAATACAATGCATAAAGTGAGGAGGCCAACCATGTCAAAAGAGGCACTTTCGCACAACCATACCGGCACCAGGATGTGGTATGTCTGGGAAGAAGGGGACATGAAAGTAATGAAGGGGGCTCATCTGTATAGGCGACTGGACTAGGGATATTAACTATAGGAAACACATAAAGGCTCAAACACATTAAGATGCACTCTGGTTTAAAGAAGAGCCTACTCATAAAAGTCAGAGAGCTAAACAGCACATCTTGATAGTTTAGTACCTTTATTTGGTGTCACCATACAAACACGAGTTCCAGTCAACAGAAATACTTAGAAGGGATTGTAATTTCTTAAGACATCTTTGGCTTGTTAACTCTAGGCTAACTGAATAACATACGCAGGTACCTAATTTAAAGATATCACGTATTGAGGATTTGGCTGATGTGTGAGTTTAACCTAAAATACAGAGGTTACACAGTTAGAAATGTATTGAAGGCACATTTAGGTATGCAACATATGTCAATCCTGTGTTGCTTTTAGAGGCACCAGCTGATCTTGAAACATTTAAAAACCACACACCTACGAAAGGTTTAAACATACCCAGTAAGTTTGTGTGTCAAATTAGTCTTACACTTTTTCTCTTTATTAAAAGTGGCCATAATAACATTTATAACTTTGTTTTAACAAAGTTAGTGAACAAGTTTCTTGCATCAGAATTCCTGTTGGATTGATGTAAAGCGAGTAAGCACTGTCACGTAAAACGAGAATGAATTTAATTGCACTTTGTTGTAAGTAAATATATATATATATATATATATATATATATATATATATATATATATATATATATATATATATATACTCAACTCACAACTGAGCAGCCTTTATGCACAACTAAAATGTTGCCTGAACAGAGAGCAATAGAAATGTCAAGACACAGATATTTTATGTATTTAAAAACACATTGAAACAATTGCACATTGTAAAGAGTGCGCCTGGAATATCACCGGATTTGATGAACACACCGAGTCCCAACCTGCGTCGTGAACTACTAATATTTCAACTGGGTGCTCACGGTTGTCCCATCAGGATTGGGGTGAACATGTTATCAAAATGTCGCTGTCCTCTCATGGATATCTCTTGGACTTGAATAGTTTCCCTTTGGCCTATGTTTAAACAGTTGAAGGGAAAATATTTGAATTCGTTATTTATTGAAAGTTACCTCCACATTGTTACAACACCATTTAGATTTTTATTTGAGTTTATTGTAGATAGGGTTGCCATAGCAATATCGTTATTTTTTCACACTTGTAAGAAGGGACTGGTGTGATTTTAAAACTGACACTTTAGAGCAAACATTGCAATGCATTCTCTCGATTGATTGAATATATTGCTATTTTTTGCATGAAGATAGGGACTTTCAGATCTGCCCCTTTAGTTCTAAGCTTGTTTGCGGAGCTATCTTTGGGCATTAACTTGCTCACCTTTCCATCGTATTTCAGAAACAGCCAACTGCATTTCAATGATGTTTACATTCAGGCAGTTAGAGGTGGTGAATGGTTCCTATGTAGTTTATCTCCAGAATGGAAGCCTAGCAGACATCTCAGCTGGAAGTTCATCTTAATAGCACTCTCAACCAGAGGGGCACATATAGAATTGTTTATCAGTAACAGTGAGATACGGGGATGTTTTTCTCTAAGGGGTTCTGAGTGACATCAAGCAGACAATGAGAGTGAACAAAGGGGTTCTGAGCGACATCATGTAGACGATGAGAGCAAAGCTCAAGTTATCTATGATGTCACCCAGAACCCTGGGGTGAAAAACATCCACATAACCCACAGTTACCTATCTATAAATGTATGTTTTGTATGGCCCCTAAAATCATCTGCCCCCTATTCATAACTGCCAGGCGAAAGCAAAGTGTGAGTAATGGTGAGCAATCTATATTATAACCCCTCATCCATTTCCCAAATGTGAAAAAGGTACTTCAGCTGCCTTAGTTAACCAGCCCTCACCACCTTTCATGCTTTACTTTGCCCTCTCCCAGCTGTACTTTCTGCTTTCAGTCAAAGCAGACAGGCAGCACTGCATTGACAAGCTCTCAGATAGCCCTGCTAGCCTAGGCTGGCAGGCATGTATGACGTTGCATCGGTGGGTAACAAGTATTATTATTGGCATTACTTCAGTGGGTAACAAGAATTGTATTCAACTGTTGCTAGTTCATAGCAGTGAATTATATCAGTAAAATCTGGTGTAAAGAACAGAGGCTTCCTAGGGAAGCCAAGCATAACAAATCAAATCTTTCTGCAAAATGCCTCCATTTAGAGGGTCGCTGCCACATGGGCTGTAATAACTGTAGAAACATAGTTGCTGGAAAAATGGAAAATAAATGGGGATGGGCAGAGAGCATGTGCTGGCAGGCTCCTGGTCTTCCAATGCAGTGCTTAATTTGTAAAAACAATATAATTGCAAGGTCAGGAGACCACTGCAGCTTGCACCACACAGTATCAACCCAACTACTATAAGTAAACAGTACATCACTCTCCTAATAATTCCTTAACAAAACTGTTTTTCAAAAAAACCTTAACTAATATTCAAAACAATTTTTTATTAATCCAAACACAAGTACATGAGTGTATATATACATCATTATTTTCAAACTATACAATTTCTAAAGTAGACCATCGAAACCTGTCCACTCAGAAGACCCTCAAAACACAAGACTTTCACAGATGAACATATAAATCAACCCATAATCAATCAATCAATCAATCAATCATAACATTTGTAAAGCGCACTATGTACCCGTCAGGGTTTCGAGGCGCTGGTGGGGGGGGGGGGGGGTGAGCTGTTAGCGGTCGAAGAGCCAGGTCTTGAGGAGTCTCCTGAAGGCGAGGAGGTCCTGGGTCTGGCGCAGTGAGGTGGGGAGAGAGTTCCAGGTCTTGGCGGCGAGGAAGGAGAAGGATCTGCCGCCGGCGGTCTTGCGCTGGATCCTGGGGACGATGGCGAGATTGGCAGAGCGGAGTTGACGAGTGGGGGCGTAAAAGTTGAGTCTGGAGTTGAGGTAGGTAGGTCCGGTGTTGTGTAGAGCCTTGTGAGCGTGGGTGAGGAGTTTAAAGGTGATCCTCTTGTCCACGGGGAGCCAGTGGAGGTCCTTCAGGTGAGGGGAGATGTGGCATCGGCGGGGTATGTCAAGGATCAGGCGGGCGGATGCATTTTGGATACGCTGGAGTCGTTTGATGTCTTTTGTTGGGATGCCTGTGTAGAGTGCGTTGCCGTAGTCAAGTCTGCTACTGACGAGGGCTTGGGTCACCGTCTTTCTGGTTCCTGTTGGGATCCACTTGAAAATTCTGCGGAGCATTCGAAGGGTGTTGAAGCAGGAAGAGGAGACGGCGCTGACCTGTTTGGACATGGTGAGGGCTGAGTCCAGGATTAAGCCGAGGTTTCTTGCGTGGCTGGCTGGGGTGGGTGGGGGTCCGAAACCGGTGGGCCACCAGGAGTCGTTCCAGGCCGAAGGGGTGCGCCCGAGGATGAGGACTTCCGTCTTGTCGGAGTTGAGCTTCAGGCGGCTGTCGTTCATCCACTCGGTGATGGCTTTTAGTCCCTCGTGGAGGTTGGTTTTGGCGGTGAGTGGGTCTTTGGTCAGGGAGAGGACGAGCTGGGTGTCGTCGGCGTAGGAGATGATGCTGAGGTGATGTTGGCGGGCCAGTTTGGCGAGGGGGGTCATGTAGACGTTGAACAACGTAGGGCTGAGGGAGGATCCTTGGGGGACGCCGCAGATGAGGTTGGTGGCTTTGGAGTGGAAAGAGGAGAGTCGGACTCTCTGGGTTCTGTCGGTGAGGAAGGATGAGATCCAGTTGAGGGCTTTATCCTGGATGCCGGCTCCATGGAGGCGGGTCAGTAGGGTGCGGTGGCAGACTGTGTCAAAAGCGGCTGATAGGTCGAGGAGGATGAGGGCCGAGGTTTCGCCGTTGTCCATTTGGGTTCTGATGTCATCTGTGGCGGCGAGGAGAGCAGTCTCGGTGCTGTGGTTTCGTCTGAAACCGGATTGAGAGGGGTCTAGGATGGAGTTGTCTTCGAGGAAGTGGGCGAGCTGTGTGTTGACGATCTTCTCGATGACTTTTGCTGGAAAAGGGAGGAGAGAGATCGGTCGGAAGTTTTTGAGGTCGTTGGGGTCAGCCTTGGGTTTCTTGAGGAGGGGTTGGATTTCTGCGTGTTTCCAGCTGTCTGGGAAGGTGGCGGAGTCGAAGGAGAGGTTGATGATCTCGCGGAGTTTGGGGGCGATGATGGCGTTGGCTTTGTTGAACACGTGATGAGGGCATGGGTCCGTGGGGGAGCCTGAGTGGATGGTGTTCATGGTTGTTATTGTTTCGGTGTCGTCCACGTGGGTCCAGGCGGTGAGGCGGCAGGCGTCTGTGGAGAGGTCAGGGGCGGAGTGGCGTTGAGGCTGTCGTGGATGGTTGTGATTTTCTGGTGGAAGAAGGTGGAGAGGTCGTCGCAGAGTTTCTGGGAGGGCGGGATGTCGTTGGAGTTGGCGTTGGGGTTTGAGAGTTCCTTCACGATGCCGAAGAGTTCTTTGCAGTCGTGGGCGTTGTTATTGATGCGTTCAGTGAAGTGGGTGCGCTTGGCGACTCGGATCCGTTGGTGGTGTTCACGGTTGGCGTTTTTGAGGGAGGCGAGGTTGTCGGGTGTGCGCTCTAAGATCCACTTCTTCTTGAGCTTCTGGCAGAGGCTTTTGGAGGCGGTCAGTTCGTCTGTGAACCAGGCTGGTTTTTTCTTTCCTTGGTTGGTGGTGGGTTTCTTGAGTGGGGCTAAGGTGTTGGCGCAGTCGAGGATCCATTGATGGAGGTTGATGGCGGCAGTGCTTGGGTCGGTTGAGCCGGGTGGAGGGTCTTTGATGAGGGTGCTGGTTAGTTGGTCTTGGGTGATTTTTCCCCAGCGGCGGTGAGGAGGTCGAGGGATGCGGTGGTGTTCGGTGATTTTCGTATAAGAGAAGTGGACGCAGTGATGGTCGGTCCAGTGGAGTTCGGAGGTGTGGCTGAAAGAGATGTGGTTGCTTGAGGTGAAGAGGGGGTCAAGAGTGTGTCCGGCGATGTGGGTGGGAGTGTTGACCAGTTGACGGAGTCCGAGGTTGAGGAGGTTGGAGGTCAGAGATGCGGTGTTGACGTATATATAAGGAATATGGACAATAGAGTGCATATGAAACAAACATATACACAAATACCAAGACACTCCAAGGACAAACAAATTGATGAACAATAATATTTACAAACAACAGATGTATGTAAAAAAATCTCAAATTTAAATATTGGATAAATGACAAATTAAGACATCACACCCATATACGAAAGCAGGTTCGTGTTTGAGCGGGCTGACCCCTCCAGAGCAGCTTCAGGGTCACCGGCCCTCTTAGAATTTCAGTTAGAGACCCTAACTTCATTTGACTGATATGAGATATTAGGAGCTGCCAGAGGACTAGATACCTACCCCCACCGTGGCTATGAAGGAGGGGGCATCTTACACAATGAGGTGGAAGAGGGCAGCAGAAGCCAAAACTATCCTCTGACGGGGCTTCTCCATCCAACCCTCTGCTGTCCTTTAATCAAACACTGACTGTAGTCCTGTTGGGAACTTGGTCCAAGTCCAGCATAGGGGCTCATCGGAACAGGACAATTGCCTGCCACCATCGCCTTGCCCCGGTGATCCTAGTTTCCTCACCCAACACCCCACCTCTGAGAGCTTGATAGTCAAAGCATCAACTTCCCATGGTGCATTCCCTGCCACTCTCCTTAACAGGGAATGCAAGAGTCTGGATAGTTTAGGCAAGAAAATGTTTTCTTCCACCAGCCTTGCATTGTTGTTGGTGAACACTACATGCCTGTTGGTCCATTATTCCCATACTTTTGCGTGAACAGTACCCCTGCGTGCCATCGGTGGCTTCGTTCAGTTCCACGCATCGTCATCAGCATCATTGGCTGTGGAAGTGATGTTGCGGTCACCTATAGAAGGCACCACCCAGGCGCACGTACGTCAGTTCGTTTCTTTCCGTGCCAGTTAGCGCTGATCCAGAGAAGAGCCACCCCTCTGTTTATTTTGACAGGTTTTTTCATGTTTTTTTGTCTACTATTTTTGGAAGTGTGTCTAGATGTCTTCTAGAAAGGCAAGTTCCAAGCCGTGTGGCACCTGTCACCACGCCATGTCAGTTACAGACCTCCATCTGTTCTGGGATTTGGTTGCACAGGTTCTGTGTCCCGGAGGAGACCTGGGCCATACTTTCCCAAGCAGTGAAAGACGGGAGAGAAGCGGCAAGCTTCACTATTAGGTGTGGTTTGAACATGACTGACTTGCTGGGCAGAGCAGTTTCCTCGACGGTGGCACTGCGATGCCACGCTTGGCTGAGAACATCTGGCTTTTCAGGGGAGGTCCAGGCCAACCTCATGGACATGCCCTTTGACGGAACTCATCTCTTCGAGAGAAGGCAGACTCGGCACTGGAGAGTTTCAAGGACTCGCAGGCTATGGCCAAGTCCTTTGACCGCTCAGTGGCACCTCTGCCCCAGTCTGCCTTTCACCACTTTCGTGGCTATGGAAGTGACATGCCACCGCACCAATCCTATGCCAGCCACTGTCCTGCAGAGGCTCCCCAAGCAGAGGGAGGATGTGAACACAGTGCATTCCAACCTTGTGGACTGGTAGCCAGAAGTCATCTGCTACCAGGCCCCCAGCAACTGCTGCCTTTTAGCACTCCTAGTCTGGTTCTGCAAGGACATGGTTGCCCAGTTGGAGGGAGAATCCAACAACATCTCCTCCACTGGCAGCCCATTAAATCGGACAAATGGGTCTTGCAGATCATTCAGAGAGGCTACTCCTACCCTTTCCAAACTTTCCCTCCCCCAAAACTGCCAACACAAGAACAGCTGGTGGAGGATCATCTGTCTCTGCTCTGAGAGGAAGTTACAGCTCTCTTGGCCAAGAAAGCAACAGAAAGGGTTCTTATTTCAGAAATAGGTGGTGGTAGTAATTTTCACTACTTTCTGATTCCCAAAAAGAACAAGGGTCTTTGCCTTGTTCTAGACCTCCAAACCATTAATCTCTTCTTCAAAAAGGAGAAATTCAGGATGCTAACTTTGGTTCCGGTCTTGTGTGCTGTAAACCAAGGAGACTGGCTGGTAGCATTGGACTTGCAGGGCACATATTTTCATATTCCTATCCTGCCTGCCGACAGAAGTTACCTGTTGTCGAAGGTAGACCATGAGCACTTTCAGTTTACCATGCTCCCCTTTGGCCTTACCAGCGCCCCCCTGGTGTTAACCTAGCTGATGGTGGTAGTTGCAGCTCATCTGTGCAGGTTAGGGGCTTCAGTCTTTTCTTATCTCGATGACTGGCCCCAGGCTGTCGTCTCCCACCTTCAGATTACGGCAGACCTCCTGCAATCGCTGGGGTTCACTATAAACGTGCCAAAGTCCCACCTGTCTCCTTCTCAGATGCTCCCTTTCATTGGAGCTGTTCTGGACACAGTGCAGTTTCCGGCTTATCCTACCCCTACAAAACAGTGAGTCCAGAATATTCAGGTCATGATACTGACAGCCTCTATCATGGATTTTGGTGAGAATGTCTCTGAGGCTGCTGGGCCTCATGGCCTCCTGCTGGTGAATTATGCCAGATGGCATATGTGAGCTCTGCAATGGGACCTGAAGCTCCAGTGGGCACAGCATCAGGGGAATCTCTCCGATATACATTCAAAAAAATATCTAAAAATAATTACCAATAATATTTACTATTTAGGTGGTAGAGATCTTTGCCTATGTGTGCAAAGTTACAAGTATTAACTTTGCACTCATAAATTAGGGTCTACCAACTAAATTCAGGGTGTGGAAACATGCATGTGTATACTTTGTAGTACATTTACACTTGTAACTGGTGAATAGTCAAAAGTAATAAATTAACTACAAAGTGTAAGAGTTAACTAATTTCCACATTTAGATTTTCTCCTTTGTAAGTTTACTTATGTAAATAGCCCCCCTAGTCTTCAAGCAGGTATAGGAGATCTAGGAGAAGCCACTCTCCAAGCAGGTTATGCCATAGCCCTTGAACAATTAATACTGGGCTTTCAAAGTGATACCCATTCTTATTCTTAACCCGTTGGGTGCCCAGGATGAGGTGGTCTCGTCCTAGTCCGTGGTGTTGAGGCGCAGATCGGAAGAGAAATGCAAAAGCATTTCTCTTCTGATCAAAGGCTGGGGGTGGGAGAGGCATCAAAGGAAAGGAAAAGCCTTTCCTTTCCTTTGATGTCTCTCTGAGCATTTCTGCTGCCCGATCGCTTCATGATTGGGCAGCGGAAATGCCCACTAGACACCAGGGATGTTTCCTATTTTTATATTTGTGCAAAGAGGAGCGACCCCTTGGGCAAGGGTCGCTCCCCAGGGGGGCAAATTATTTTAAGACCATTTCAGCGCCCACTGGGTGCAAATCGGCCTATTGTAATTAGGCCCATTCTGCCCCCCGGGGGGAGGGCAGAAACCTCTAGACACCAGGAATCTTTTTGTTTTTAACTTTTATACACATGGGTAGCGTCCCCTTAGGCAAGGGTAGCTCCCTTGGGGGGCAATATCTTTAGGCCATTTCTGCCCCCCTTGGGGGCAGATCAGCCTATTTTTATTAGGCCAATCTGCCCCGAGGGGAACAGATGCCACTAGATACCAGGGATTTTTTTTTTTGAGCCAATTTCACTCAAGGGGAGCAACACCTTTGTCAAGGGTCGCTCCCCTGCGGGGGGTAAATTTATTCTAGCCCATTTCTGCCCCCTTGGGGGCAGATCAGCCTATTTTGTGAGGCCCGTCTGCCCCTAGGGGGGCAGAAAGCCCACCAGAGACCAGGGAAGAATGTTTTTCAAAAAAAGAGGTTGGTGGTATGGCCATACCCCCACTCCAAATAAATAGGGACAAAGTTGTTCTGCCAACCGGTGGGCAGATGGGCCAATTACCCATGATCCACTCCCCAGGGGGAAAGCCTACTAGATGCCAGGGAATAAAAAAAAAAGAAATAGTGGAGTGGTGGCTACCAACGAGTATGGGCATGGTTATGCCCCCACCCCAACTGAAGGAGGTAACAGTCTTTTACCTCTCCCCCACACACTATAACATCTTATCCCTTGGCAAGCAAGAGGGCATTTGATTATTTGGGGTTTTGGTTTTACATTTGGGCAATGAGAGCTTGTCTAACTCTCAAAATCGTCAAACGTGGAATGGTGAGGGCAGCACTTTTTGGACTTTGGGACGCTGCCATGTAGAGAAATGTACGAGACCTAGGCACATCTGAAAACTAAACATCTAGGTGAGTCCAGGGTGGTGTGCTTGACATGCACCAGCACCATTTTCTTATCCACAATACCCTGCAAAACATGAACTTTGCTGGAAATCACACATTTTTCCCACATTTTTGTGATGGAAACTTCTGGAATCTGAAGGAATCCATAAAATTCTTACCACCCACCATTGTCACATCTATACCGATAAAAATTCTGCCCGACTTGTCAGCCTAAAAATGTTTTTTTTTTTTTTTTTTTTCAAACTGCCCTTTTGGACCTGCTTTGGATCCCCCTCATTTTCGACATTATTTTGGCTCTTCCGAGTCACAGGCACTTGGCCCACCTACACAAGTGAGGTATCATTTTTATTAGGAGACTTAGGGGAATGTTGGGTGGTGCAGGTGCGGTGATCCCACACTGAAATGTGGGAAAAATATGATTTTTTTTAGCTAAATGTGAGGTTTGCTGAGGATTCTGGGTAAGGAAACACTGGGTATCCACGCAAGTCACACCTCCCTGGACTCCCTCGGGTGTCTAGTTTTCAAAAATATTTGGGTTTGGTAGGTTTCCCTGTATGGCTGCTGAGCCCTGGACCAAAAACGCAGGTGCCCCCCCGACGCCTCACACACACAAAAACAGGTAGTTTTGTATTTGATAATTTTGATGTGCCCATATAGTGTTTTGGGGCATTTCCTTTTGCAGGCACTCGGCCTACCCACACAAGTGAGATACCATTTTTATTGGGAGATTTGAGGGAATGCTGGGTTGAAGGAAATTTGTGGTTCCTTTCAGATTCCAGAACTTTCTATCACTGAAATTTGAGGAAAAGTGTTTTTTTTAACAAGTTTTTCAGTTTTGCATAGATTCTGTGTAATAGTACCTGGTGAGAGCCCCACATGTCAACCCATCTTAGATTCCCCTAGGTTTCTAGTTTTCAAAAATGCCCAGGTTTGGTAGGTTTCCCTAGGCGCCAGCTGTGCTAGAGGCCAAAATCCACAGCTAGGCACTTTGCAAAAAACAGCTCTCTTTTCTTTGGGGAAATGTGATGTGTCCATGTTGTGTTTTGGTGCATATCCTGTTGCGGGCACTAGGCCTACCCACACAAGTGAGGTACCATTTGTATTGGGAGACTTGGGGGAACGCTGATTGGAAGGAAATTTGCGGCTCCTCTCAGATTCCAGAACTTTCTGTCACAGAACTTTTACAGTTTTAAAAAATGCACAGGTTTGGTAGGTTTACCTAGGTGCCGGCTGAGCTAGAGGCCAAAATCCAAAGCAAATGTGATGTGTCCATGTTGCGTTTCCTGTCACGGGCATTAGGCCTACCCACGCAAGTAAGGTACCATTTTTATCGGGAGACTTGGGGAAACACAGAATAGCAGAACAAGTGTCATTGCCCCTCGCCTTTCGCTACATTTTTTTCTTCCAAATGTAAGACAGTGTGTAAAAAAGACGTCTATTTGAGAAATGCCCTGTAATTCACATGCTAGTATGTGCACCCCGGAATTCAGAGATGTGCAAATATCCACTGCTTCTCAACATCTTATCTTGTGCCCATTTTGGAAATGCAGAGGTTTCTTTGATACCTGTTTTTCACTTTTTATATTTCACCAAATGAATAGCTGTGTACCCAGTAGGGGGAAACAACTTTGTAAGGTCAATCTTGGCCTGTCCTCGCAGCACCCCACTGCTGCCAATGTTCTGGGACCTCGGCCTTCCACGCATTTTAGATGTAATTGCCCTACGACCATTGCTTTTCTGGGTCCGTGTATGGACCACCCCTGAGCTATCCACATACAAGGAGTCTATTCAAGACATTCTAGATAGACCAAATGTACTTACCATTTCCTGGTTTAACCACATCTCAAAATGGTTTCATAGATTGGGTCTTAGTGAGTTTTGGAGTCATCCAGAAAGTATAAGGAAGGATCAGAAGAATCATCTGAAAACTGTTTACTGGATACATGTCAGGGAAAACTATCTGCTGTGCTCAACACACTGCAGATTGACGTCACAATTCTTTGATTTTAAATGGCATCCATATTTGCAACCATTTATGGATACAATTCTTGATCCATTAAGTAAGAGTCTATATATTCAGTTCAGATATGGTTGTCTGCCTCTTAAGTCCTATGGCAGTACGCGGAGTGCGATCCCAAGTCCTGACACTTGCCCGAGTTGCAATCAAATTTCAGAATCTATTGTACATTTCATGTTTATATGCCCTGCTTATTTGACTGCGCGTCGGAAGTGGTTACGATCTGTGTGCAGTAATATGGGGATAAGACACTGTATTGTTGCCTTAAGGATCATGATGAGGGAAAATTCTCTCCCTCTATCTTGTGCGGTTAGCAAGTATATTGTAGCTTCTTGGCATATACGTACAAAACTTTTGGGGAAACAATGATGATGAGGACCAAATGTTTAAAAAAAAAAATTAGTGTTTTAGCTGCCAAATTTTAAATACACACCTAGACTGAAATAAAACCCCATGTTTAATTTAAATGTTAGGTATTAGGGGGTTAGGTGTCTTTTTTTAAGGAAATAATTTTATGTGTTTTAAGGCTGACATATATGTTTTTATCTCTTTCTTATCTTTTTTAACCTAATTCCTATCTGCTCTTTCATTTAAACGTTGGTTGTTTTGCTTTTATGGTTGAAAGTAACCGAATAAAGCTATGTGTTGATGATGATGATGATGAATAGCTGTGTACCCAGTATACAATGAAAACCCATTGCAAGGTGCAGCTCCTTTATTGGCTGTGGGTACCTAGGGTTCTTGATGAACCTACAAGCCCTATATATTCCCGCAACCAGAAGAGTCCAGCAGATGTAACGGTATGTTACTTTTGAAAATCTAACATTGCAGGAAAAACTTACAGTAAAATGTGGAGAAAATTTTCATTTTTTTCACCTCAATTTCAATATTTTTTATTTCAGCTGTTATTTTCTAATGACATTTTTGCTTTATTTTGGCTCATTTCTTGGTCTCCTCCAGGGGAACCCACAAACTCTGGGTACCTCTAGAATCCCTAGTATGTTGGAAAAAAAGGCCACAAATTTGGCATGGGTAGCTTATGTGGACAAAAAGTTATGAGGGCCTAAGCACGAACTGCCCCAAAAAAGGCCTGGCACCTGAGGGGCAAATGGCCTGGCAGCGAAGGGGTCAACAAACTCCAGCTTAGTGTGTTGTGAGGAAGGTTGTTTCCTTTAAGATAAAAGTTAATATCCTCCCCAAGGCAAAATGTATAGAATTCTTTTGGAAAAAGATGTAACATTCTTGTGGCTAGCTGTCAGGATCTGTGGGATACCCTTACATTTGCACGCTGGTCTGGCACAGTGACGCATTGCTCCAAGAACTTCAACATATGCATCTTTTGGTGTTCAAGGGATTAGAATAAAACATGAAAAATATAGTACTGGTATATATTTCAGCATGTGATAGATTAATACATTATCAAAATTAAGTGAACTTTCTGAATCAAAGAAATGTGCAAACTGCAGCAAAAAAATACTACATATATCGCAAAACAAAGCCGGGAAATTCCAAAGATCCTCCTGACTACTTTTCACTTCAGTTAACATATATTGTGCCCCCTGTTTTCCCCTGGCTTAATTCTTACTCAGCTGAGGAAGTGCTGCAAATTCGGGATGTCAGGTATGTAATACATTTATATCAAGATAGAACCAGGGTTCTGTATTTCACAGACCAAGTTTTTGTTACTTTTGTTGGTAATAAAGGCAGTCCAGTTGCAGTTCAAGCTTTATTTGCAGTCTTATGTACTTGTCAATGATACATGTAGTGCAGCTGTGTGGGCTAAATGCATTCTGAAGGCACTATGTTTTCAAGACTGTCTCCTTGTCAGCGAGACCAAATCCTCAGGGTGCATGCATTGCCAATAGTCCCACCTCCTGGCAGCTCCAACTCTACAAGCCTTAACAGCGCAGAGTCTTAGAGTGGCCAAGTGGGGGGGTAGGGAGTTAAGGAAGGGTACAGCTAGGAAGGAGACCTGCGGAACAAGAATCACAGATACTACTGAGAAATATCAATCACAGAACTCTTCAGAATCTGTCAACTAAAAATCCAGCAGTCGCTTGGAACAATAGTAAATCATAGCGCCTTTCATAAGTTTCAAGAAATGAAAGAACACGGTATTCACTCAAAGAAATGTTACTTCACATTTCAAAAACTTTCCAAAATACACGATTTCAGTTTGTGTCCGTATTTTACATTAACCATAATCAAATATCCCTTGAGTTCAAATTAGTGCCTTAGCATTTATTTATAACCATTTAAACCTCTTCTGAATAACCGCGCTTATACAATGTATCTCTGTCGCTACTGAGTGACTCCACAAGTAAGCAGCTGAAGTTGAAATGTGACTGCGAGAAAGCGGTAACGCTGTAACAGCAAAACATTTGCTTAGTTTGTTATCAATTTAAATATTTACAGCTGATTGCCAACGATTACTACTTTCTCCCCAAAAAAAGAATATCAACCTTTAAACAGTTTTATCAAATAAGAAAACGGATGATGGAAGCTAGAAACCACCATCCGTCTTACCGCCCTGAGTGTCTGCTACTCGCTGCTTCAAATGCCTCAACACAGGTAAATCCCAGGTGAACAAGCAGGAACATGGAAACACCCAACTTCAAACAGAAAAGCTCCGGTCCTCACGAGATCCTCAAAATAGTGAGCAGTGAGAACTGGGCGGGGTCACTTAAATAGACTTGTGCCCCACCCCATGTGCCACGCCCCAAGTGCCACACCCAAAGTGCCCCGCCCAATGTGCCACGCCCAAAGTGCCCCGCCCAAGTTGGCTGTTATAAAGATACTTGGAACCAATGCCATGAAATAAAGATAATGCACGTATAGCGCGCTGCAGCAGCTACTAGATTATGCAAATGGAAGTTTCTTGACTAAGACTGTGTGGTGGAAACAGTAATGCACGGATTCTGGCATTCAGGGGGGCCCTAGAGTGCGCACGCAGCCATGGTGTTGACACTCCTTGGGTAATGCACGTGGCTAGAAGACTCTTTGAGGGTTCTGTGCCTCACCTAGGTGTATGTTGTAAAGTGCCCTCTCCTTCTCCGTTTTCTACTCTCAGAACTGTGGAACATACCCAAAATTTGAGAATGAGAATAAACTAGCTTGTAGAAGTCAGATACAGTTCCTTTTATTTCATGCTGGCTCTGTTTTAGAAGTATTTGTTCAATAGTGGATTAAATGGTCAGCCCTAATCGTGGTTTAGTCAAGGGAATTGTCGATATGGTAGTTGTGATTGATGGAGCATGTCTGTACTAGCCATCAAGAATGGAACTTAATTCAGGGTGTGTTGTAGAGCAAATAAGAAAGTAGTCAGGGATGCAATAACATCATGTCGGTCTGAGGTAAGCCGATGTAGAGCAACAGATGGCTGTAGCCTATCACTGTGTGAAAACGAGTGGATATACATGTATGTTTGTATTCAAATCCGTTCTTAATTATCATACTATATTGAAGCGGCAACGGCTAGGAGCTGGAGTGGTGTAGTCCTGTGACAGACTTTGGTGCTCCCCAGTTGGACCCATCACAGTGATTAGGATGAAGAATCCATACTGAAACATTCTTATCAGAATAACAGACATGGGTAGTCAATTGGAATTTTATGTGAAGGTTTAATAGGCATTACATGAAAAATACCATCAACAAGATAGCAATAAAGCATAAAGATCATAAGCTCCAAGACATCAGTACAATTCTACATTAAATTTAGCATATTTTTTCTTCTAAAAGTGGGAGGAAACGGGGCTCTCTAAGTACAGAAACTGCAGGTCTTTTATAGGGCTTGAGACAAAGACTTTAACACATTCTACACAAGTGCATGTTTCTCAGGATTTGCACCACTAGGGAACAAGCAAGAAAAACAATTTACTACAGAATAGATTTGGAGATTCTCTCAAGGTGATACTACATTGAATTTATTATAGTTATTTTCACAGTAACTTAAAGCATATTAATTGATACATTATATGACACTAACCTGGGATAGTTGGCATTTCCTTGGTTAGGTACAGTGAGGGAAAAGTCTCTGGGAGCATTCCCTGTTATTAGTGTAAAGCTTGCAATATTTTCTATTTAAAACAGAAACATCATCAGCAATTGTCCTGATGTATGGGGAAATCGATGCAAGATGGAGAACAGTGTAAACACAACTCGGGCTACCATAAGTTCAGTTCCAGAAATGCATTTAATTAAATAGAAAAAATCTCCCACAGGTACATGAAAGTTTTTGGCTGTTTTCAATGTAACTGCATTCGATTGTTAACCCCGTCCCATTAGAACCAACAACAAATAAATCCTTTATTGAAAAGTTACCATTGGTGTGTTTTGGACTTCAGTAAAGCAACTATTAAAATGGCATTAATTTGATGCGCTCTGAAAAATTGTAGCCAAATCATTGACAGCGTCACAGAAGACGACATATTTGATTCAGTGAAAAGGAACTTAACTCTGACGGCAAAAAAAGCTTTTTATAGAAAGTCACAATGTCACCTCCATTCAGTCTAGTCTTTGTCGTTTGTTTAAAGCCGTTCTGTAGCTCCTCCAAATCCCTCTGGTGCATGTGCATAACTTTCTGTGGGTTATGTTAAAATATCTGGAGCCTGCAGAAAGAAAGTTTTTATTATTACAATATACTTTAACATGGAGCAAATGCATTTTTTAAAGCTGTGTAAACAAAATGCTTGTGACGTGTTGCATGGTTCAGCAACCTACACGCCGCACGCATTAAGGGCAATGACGCGCTTTAACCACTTTATATCATTGCATCATTGAGCACAACTTTATAGGATTTAATTATCTCTTTACTAGGGAACAAATTAATTTTAGGAAACCCCGTGATGCAATTATAGTTTTAAAATCATACTAAGTGCACACCACTGTTATTTTCTTTGATGAAATGCGGCCCAGTGAAATTTTTGACACCTACAACCAGTCCTAGGTTTTTAGCCTTTTAGCCATCTTTGTGTTGCATTCAGGAACTTGTTTGACTTTTGACGTTTTAACAATGGGATTAAAAATCACACCATGAGGATGAGGGGGAGGAAAGAGAAAGAAGAGAGAGAGAATAAGAATAAAGATAGGCTCAAAATGCGAAATTAGACATCTCATTGAACAGCTTTATGCTATGTTTAATCAGGCATGCAGTATGAGCAACTCCATCTGAGAGAGAACTCTGGCGAGTTCCAATTCAGTAAGATAGGTCTGCTGCTTATTGCCAATGTTAGGTTCTGTTTCATCCGACGTCTAGCTCTGATGCTTAAAACGAAACACCTGCAGATCTGTTTACCATGAGGGATGTGTCGGCTTGCTAAAGCTTGCAAGCTCTCTGTCACCGGGGCAACAGTTTGGCTTTGTGGTGCCTGAGCCTGTTTCTTGTGAGCCTCCATGCCTTGCCTATCCTCGCAGTCCTCACTGTAAATACCTCTTCACTGCCGTAGGATATCTCTCTCTTTGAAGCCTTAATTTCAGCTTTAGCACTTTGCAAGTTGCTATATTATATATTGGCAAGGTAATGATGAACATTTTTGGTTTTTGTGGTGCGGGCATTGCTCTTTAATTTCCTTTCTGCCGTTTGTGGCACATGCAATTTATCTTAACCGCCAGCAGCACAAAAATAAGCGATTGTTCTGGACAGGAAAGATGTGCAACCTTTCCTCCTTTTTAGATCTGGCTTGACAGCACAGCTGTCTGCAATTCTGAGGTTTCCAATATACTGAGAGAGGATTTAGAGCCAGTGTCCCTCTGCCAATGACTAATTTGGGTCTGTGTGCTTCAACCATTGACTAGAGACGTTTGCCTTCATCACAAGTGGGCAGGTGGTAGGTGTAACATTTATCACACCTGATAAACAAGTGTTTCATTTCATCAGGTGTGAGAAATAGCACCTGTTAAGAGGTTTTCCCTAGAATGGAGAGTAACAAATTTTGGTGCTCAGTGCACCAAAATCTGTGCATGCTGTTATTTCAATAAATATCGACAGGTATGACCATTGTGGTTTTTATTGTAGCCAATATTTACTGGGTGCAAGAAATCAGCCAAACTCATAATTGTGATATGTGTAGTTACAGAGGTTAGTACACATATTGAATCTTGCTGGACCACTCATAATGAGGTCCTTAGTCAATCACATATTGGGTCAGCCTATAGAAGTATATTCTCACCACATGCTCTTGCTGTTTGATGTGTCATTCTGCCTCCTAGCAAGTAGTTCTACTTGTATGCATGAGGGCCAACGTTGTTTGGAAATCACACTCAATCTAAATAATTTAAGTATAATTGAAACATTTATTGCATGCATGCACTCTACATAGAAAACCATCCTTTTGTGTGATATTATTTCAATACATCTGACATTTTAATGCTTTTGTCAAGACTTGAGTGCAAACCCACACTAACATAGCCACTAGTTTATGTGTTTCTCTTTCAAATCAGGGTTAGGTGCCCCATTATCAAAAACAAACACAACAAATCCAGCTATGCAATTGCTAAACATTTCATCATTGTTGGTATCACCAAGAATGAATCCAGCCAAAACATTGCTAATTATTTTAACTGTTTTTATTTTACTGAGTGCACCTCCAGACAGCCATGCTGCAGCTAAACATCTCTTCAATGTTGATATCACCAAGCCTGATCATGTGTGGTTGTGGATGGATGGCTGTATGCCTTTGTTCATTGCCCCTTTGGCTTCTTAATTTTGTGGGCATTTCCTCCCGGAACAAGCCCTTACTATACAAACAGCTGCAGAGATGTTTGCTAACCGAATAAGATACTTTAAAACTACCTGTGAGCAGTAAAACCTATAATTATTAGGTCATCTTCACCTGCATCCTCCAGAACATACAGGAGGTGTATTCGGAGCCATTCTAATTACTATCACCATCATATCGTAGCATTGTCCTATTTATTTAGGACATAGAAAATAAGCACAAATCATTATGCTGAGGGACTACTCTTTTAAGTACTCTCTGGGATCCTGAGACTGAGTGGGCAGTGGTGGAAACCTCTGGGACTTCTAGTAGTAGTCTCAAATACTACATTCTTGTATTACAAACACTAGCGCCTTACGCAAGAGGGGACACTAATAGTGCCTTGCAGTACTGTCCCCTTGTAGAAGACTCCTGAAGCACTGGTGCCTCACTCAACAGGAAGATGTAGTATTGTCTTGCATAGGATGGCAAAGCCAGTAGATCTGGCTTTAATGTGCCAACGCGTGCAAACACAAGTGTACAGAGTGTGCAAACACATGCAATAGTGGGAATTCACAAATGCTGTTTGCAAGCATTAGCAAGTTAAAGCCAGAACTATTGGCTTTGCCATTGCTTATTAGCTCAGTTTTAATTGTTTTACGAGCTATATTGTTTGTTATTATAATGACCCTATGTCATTTTAGCCTTATCCATATATAGTATGGCAGTGTTTCCAAAACTTTGGGTCACCACTAGCCAATGTTTGGTGGGTCATGAAAATCCAAGCAATAAATAAAGATTCTATATTTATCTTGTCACCTTCACTGTGCTTCAAAGACAGAGGTCAAAATCCAGGCTCTGTCTTCTGACAAATTGCACTTATATTTTTTATATCCTGGGACTGATGTTTACAAAATCCTCTCACTTTGCAGCCAGAAAAAAGTAAAGTGAATTGTGTGACAGTCTTACTGGGTACAGGGAGTGTGAAAATAAATGCTCTAGGATTACGTTTTTGTAACACAACAGAATGTAAATACCTTTAAATTAATAGTACTCATTCAGCAGAGAGCAAAAAAATTAATCATATGTTTTTGTAATTCGCAAGTGTGATGGAAACAAATATTTTAATAATAGCAAAACAAATCAAGATACATTACTTTGTGATGTACAAGTGAAATGGTAACTATTCACAGAAACCATATTTCCACAAATTAGCATTTGTGTGCAATATAGTTTTATCATTAAAACTGTATCTCTCTGCAAATTTAGTGGATATTTCAGTGGACAATGTCCTGCCTGTAAATGACAACGTACTACCACACAATTCTTTAATTAGATTGAAAAATCACCTGCATCATGTCCATTAAAGGTAGAGTGGGGCACAAAAATTTGTCATTCTAAAAAGTGGGTCGTTGTTCTAAAACGTTTGGGAAGCACTATAGTAAGCAATATAATGAATACATATAAAATGTACTCACCTGACCTTAAGTTCCATGCGCATATGAAATATGATTAGGTTCATTCATGTTTATCAGATCTTAGCTGCCTTCTCCTTCATTCGTTATTAGGCTGCACTGTCTTCTCTTGAACTTCTTCAACGGTTACCTTTTTATTTTATTTTTGGGCATCAGTTGCCTATCTATTTTACACGTCTCAGCGGCCCATCTTCTGTGGTGTAAAGGTGTGCTAAGCGGCTGATTTCCTTAATTAAAGTTGCATTGTACAGCCAGCGGCGTATAGAAACTGGAGGTCCCCCCTTTGCAAAGCACATGGAGGCCACCCCCATCGAGACTCATTCAGGGCAGGTGCTGTGCTGAGGGGGGGGGGGGGGAGGCTGGTGCTCGGGCACCCCCGCACAGCAAAGACTGTGGGAGCATTTGTTACACCACTGTGTACAGCTCACACATCCACAGCAGACAATAATTAATCGTAGGTAACACTGCCCGTGAAGAAATCAACAACAGAGCATTCACTATTGTCTGTAATGTGTGTCCTCCATTATCTGTAGACATCATTCGATTGGCAATCAGTAATCTAACCTGCAAACGTGTACTTTTTTTTTGTAAATTCACCTCTACTTTGATATTATGTAATTTCTTAGTATTTAAATGCAGGGTTCGCCAGGGGGCACACTCCCCTATACCATTTATTATTATTAGTCGTCAGGAAAAGAAAATGACTGGGTCGGGGTTGATGAAAAGAGAGGTCCCGTTCTACTCTGTAGCACAAGTCACTGTCAACAATGGTATTACATTTACCTTAAAGAAAAAATCTTATCTTCGGTTAACATTCGCGGTTTATCCATTTATAATTTTCTATATCGGCATCCATATTGGCAAAATATCAAATCTTATCTGACTGCCTAATTATTCAGTAGCACTTTTCATATACTAGTTTTACATATCAGTGAAAATATGACATAATCCCTATAATTTTATGTACAGATCCTAAATCCATGACCTTCGTTAATTATGGCGTTCTGCTCGTAACAGAGCGATATTGTGAAATCCCCTGTTGACATCTCCTCAGTGTTTATCACAATAATATTGCATTTCTACTCAATAGTTCCCCTCCCCTGCACCCATCGCAAACTCATATCACGTTCTCGAGCTAGTGACATTACTTCAGTAATATAAACTTCTGTCCAAGTTGCTCTTAATCCTGCAGTTTTGTAATTTCTATTTGCAATAAATAACAGTTCGTAGTATTGCACCTTATAATGGTACCCGATTTACTAACTTTAGAAACATGAAAGAATGAGTTGTCATTACTAGGACTCGAATTCGTGACCTGTAAGATACAGAAAGCTTGCAGCAATGAGCCATCTTGCACAGCAGTATGCAATAATCTACTTTAACGAATGACATGCAATTAATATGCTATAGCGTGTACTGCTGCACACACACTCACACAATATGTTTACCATTAATTGCAGCTTTTATATGTGTACAGGGTGCAGTGTCCTCTGCATAGCCATTTATATATATATATATATATATATACATATATATAAGTGTTTTTGTCTACTGAAGCTACATTTAGTATCGTATAGAATTGTGACTCAAGCTCCCTGGTGATCAGCCTCTGTGATAAAGCATTATTTGGCAATACAGCCTTTTCCACAGTAAGAAGACAGACTAGTTTGCACATTTTGGAATGTGAGCAATGAAGGATGATGTACTGTGCTTCTACGCCAGATTCTTCCTTTTTCTGAAATGTCTGTTTCTTCTCTCACAGGATATCCTGCTTTTCTGTTGGGCTTTTGATCAAGAGGAGAGACCCACCTTCACCAAACTCATGGAGATGCTGGAGAAACTGCCAAAGCGGAATCGCCGCCTGTCCCACCCAGGACACTTCTGGAAATCAGCAGAGTATGTTTCTTTTTTTAAATTCCTAGTTTTACATTTCCTGTGTGACATGAACCGACTACTCCACAAAATATGTCAATTTAAGCCAAGCACAGTTTATTCACTTATTGAAACAGTTTAGTTGTCTTTTCTCAGTAACTGTGAAGCACCCTGGTGCCATGTGTTCATAGAAAAACCTTAATTAGCTGTGGTTACCTAATGTTTCTGTTCTTCAGTCATTTTCTTAAATTGTTTTTTTCACTCATTACAGAAATTCCTCTGGACATGTACTTATTCATTTTGGAGGCTAAACAGGATCACCTTGTAACTTTCTGGTACCACGTTTGAGAGATGTTTGCATATGTGGTGTCTTTTTGTGGTTAAACATTTCAAACACAAAATTAATTAAACACAATATTTCAGCCATAAACATTAAGAATGACTGAATTCAAGGTATAAAATAGAGGGAGGACAGCCAGCATCTGACAGGAGTACTGTTTAGCAATGGGCTATTTCAAGTTGTGCCTCAAAGGTTTAGGAAAGAGTAGCATCACTGTCTCACTCACCTTGATGTAAGTATACTCTCCTTCAAGTCATTTCGTATTTTGTTATTTCACTGTTTGAAAGTACCTTATTTGTTGCCTCAAACCATTGATGGGCGCAGTTTTTAATGTGGTAATAAACTCGGTCTCATTTCAACAGCTACACTTAACCAATTAAGAAATTGTCATATTACCCTTTAGGAACTCAAAACAGTCCCTTTGTACCTCTAAGCATTTAATTTGCATGTTCATTAGGCAATATGATGATCTTTCAGTCACATTACATGTGAAACAAATCAGAGGAAATTAGTTCTAAATTGCTAATCATTCAATTACTCTGACCATTTTAATAGCAGCTGGATATAGTGTCCTCCTTTGATCTATCAGTAGAATAAAATCCCTACAAATGATAAAATTACCATTTCAGGTTGCAACCTTAGTTAATCATGAATATCACTGCTGGACCCATATGTCAAAAGAACAGGATATTCTCTTACTAGTTTAGATGTATGTGGCCACGAATCTCTCTCTACTGTCTTGCCTGCTCTTATTGAATTTCATTGTATGCTACAAATAATAAAAGCCATACCTCTGATGAGCACACATTGGAAAGAAGAGGTAAAGCAAATCTTTGGAAATCCATCCTTCTAAAAAATATGTTGTCCTTCCAGGCAGGATGAGACTCCTGGGTACATAAACTTGATAGACTTCATATACTCTACATTAAGTTGCACTGTTTCAACCATTTAGTTGCCTGGTCAAAATAAATACATTTTCATCACAGTAAAGTCTATCTTAACAATTGTAGTTTGTCTTAGTTTTCATCTGCCCACATTACACTGCTGAGCCCTCTCCCAATACTCCCTCAATCCTTCTGTCTGACCTACTTGCCCATAACCCCTACCTCCCACTCCTGAACCACCAGACTGGAATCACCCTAACCGTATCCATTTTTATAGTCATACAACATCACTCTTGCCAATAGTTCAATGGGTGGAATGTCTACACCTTCCTGCGAGCTTATTGTATATATGTGCATGTCAGTTTCGTAAAAGCAAAGTGTACTCCCAATAGAAGGAAAGTCCATTCACAGCCAACCACGATGTGACAACGTTATATTAATATTTATTCACTTGATGTATCATATCATCCTGGAGATTTTTCTTCTGTCCCTTGTCCTTCCTACTAGACCCATTTTATTTGCTGTTTGATGCTTTTCCAATTCTGAGACGATCATAATCTGAGGTATGTCATGTGTATTAAAGAGACAGACCAATAATTGGGTCTCTTTCTAAATGATGGCCCTCACATGGATGGTGGCCTGCTAGGGTCAGCAGACCACCATGTCTGTGATCACCCTTAAATAAAGTAAACTTTTTTTTTAATGAAGCTCATTTTTCTTGCAGAAATGGGACCAAATTCCTTTAAAAATTTAAAAAAACAAAAAACGTTTGCTTGAGAGTTGGTATTGGACCACTGGATCCACTGCCTAATCCACAGCAAAGCTTTTTGGACCCCCTTCTTTTTGTGAATGGGTTACCCAGTTTGGGCATTGATTATTTTTCTATATCTTGTGACCAGTTTTTGGTTGTAACCCAATGATACATCACATACTGGTTTGGTACTTGAAGGGATACTACATCTGGCTCAATAATCTTGAGAATGTTAAGACAGTGAATGAAGCAAATATCTCACTGTGAGTTATATCTGGCCAACATGTTTCATTGCTTCATCTGCTATTTGCAATTTCATCAGAGTCAAAGGACCATTTAATCATCCATGGTGCACTGCAAAACTGCTAAAAGAGAGGTAGAAGTGGGTCGAAACAAATGCCAGCCAATTGTATGCACCAGTACATAGTTTATATATTTACCATCTGTCCATAAGGTGAAGGCCTACCCACAGACAGATTACTCAATATGTAAATGGCCAGCTATTAATGCAGATGTTTTGTTATCACCCATTTATAATCACAAAATATATATGAATATGAGAGAAGTGCTGAGTGCCACCTTTGACTACCAGCACACTGGATTGAAATTATCCCCCCTCAGGAGCTAGTCCAAGTGACAGATGCACGGGGGACGCTCTGGTGCATACGCAGCAGAAGCTATCAACTCATTGGCCAAATGTACATTTGAATGAGTCATATAATTTTGATAAAGTGGATTGACTGACTTTTTTGGATGATACTGGCATCAATATTTGTCTGTCTTGGGAAATGCTGCTTTACAACAATTGTGAAGACAAAGCTGTGACCTCGATTGATATTGATATATCCTCTCCTGATCTAGTAGGCATTAAAAATTGAGATTTAGCTGTAATGCAGAGGGATTCTTTATATAAAGTGAATGCTAATGGTGTTAAGATTTTTGTGGGTCCATTACTCGTGCCACAAGGAGTGCCCCCCGTAGTACTATTGTGTTCCTTTACATTATTGGAGGGACTTTAGGGATTCCATCCCCAGGGGGCATCCTAAGGCTTGGAAATGACATGGGTGTGAGGGGAAATGCAGATCCTAGTGACCGTCTTACTCTGATGTTATGTAACCTGGCTGGAATCAAGCAAAAATTGTTAGATGCTGAATGGTTGACTTACATCGAGGGTTGAGACATCTGTATGTTTCAGTAGACATGGGTCACAGAGAAAATATTTTTAAATGGTTACACTTCATATAGCATAGAGACCAGGCCACCAGAGAAATTTGTGAGGGCCAGTGGTGGGTTGCTAACCTTATTGAGGAATTATCTACCTAGCCCTCGCAAGATTATGCTAATAGGCTCACCTGATGTGTTGGGCATTATTATAACATTCCCCTCTGGAGTGCTTATCGCTTCCATTAATATATATGTACGTCAGGTTGCGGCTACTAGAGATTCCCCGACTTTATCTTCTCTGGACGAGGCATTAGCAATTGCTCCCCCCGATGTAAAAATTATTATTGCAGGTGATTTCAACAGCACATTTGAACCTTCCTTTCTTCTGAGTGAGGTCACTGACTTAGAGGATGAGTTGTGGAACATTCCTTCTGTAGTGAGACAACCTTTTTGCAATCACACAGCTATTTCCCTTAAAATAGTGTCACTTATGGTTAGTAGGGGTTTAAGAGCTTGTAACAGTTGCACAGTATCTGATTCAGAAAGGGATTTCACTTTCAAGTGGGGAAGGTATTTTAGTGTCATTGATTATATCTTACTCGATGTGAGACTGTGGGCTCTCCTAGGAGACATGAATGTGGAAAATCGTTCAGACAGCAACCATAATCCCCTGATTTTAGTTTTATATGGGGACGTATTGAGGAAGGAAAATAATAACACCTGTGTGACGTTGGTTCCCGAATCTATTGTGGCCAATAATGGCCATTATCTCTCATGGCCGGCAGTAATGTCCAATCAAAAATTGTATTCGGAGATCTACAGCCTCTTTGCATCTTATCTGTCAAGGTTTGCTGGTAATTCACCTTCAAATATCCCTATCCTAGATGTACATATTCACTAATTTAAAGGATTGCAGGAACTTTTTTAGGAAAATCAAAGTATGTGGGGAAAAGTAAAGCAGCCAAATGGTTTGATGTGGGCTGTAAAGCTGCCAAAGTTCACCCAAGAAAAGCCATTAAGGAGGTGAACAGAGAGGGAATAGTGGATGCTAGGCAGAATTATAGTAGGGCTCTTAGCAGAGCAAAAAAAGAGTGTGAGGATTTGATTTGGTGGGATATGTTAAATGCAGCAGATAGGAGAGACACCTGGTTATTTTGGAAGTTGATGTCCGCAGTAGGGTCTGAGAGTGGGAGTGCTTACCACTACCACATCCATCATGACATCTGGTTCTCTCAATTTACCAGTCTGTATGCCCCTGAGGATGTGCACGAGTCTGTATGTAACTAAGATGAGGAGTCTGTTGATGGCTTTCTGTGTGGTATTGGAGGAGGGGATTTGGGAGGTACAGTTTCATTTAGGTTTGATGATACTATCAGGGCAATCAAGGCCCTTAAATGTGCTAAAGAGCACAGACCAGACAAAATTCCAGGAGACCTGTGCAAGTCTGAACTAGCTACAGTATATAAATCTGCTATCTAATGCTATCTCAAAAGGAGGGGACAAACCTGAGAACTGGAGGGGGGTGGAGGGGTGAAGATAATCACAATTTCATTAAAAAAAAAAAAAAAAAAAAAACAAAGGATGATCGTACCACTCCTTTCAATTATTGACCTATAAGTCTTATTGATAACCTCCAGAAACTTTTTGCTAGGCATGTCCTGAATAAATTACTGTCTTGGTTAGAAGAAGAGAACATTTTGTCCCCCCCGCCAGGCGGGCTTCCGTCCTAAAACCAGTACTTCCGACCAAGTTTTTTTAGGTTAGCCGTTCTCTACTCAAAATATGTTTTACTAGCAAAACAGATGTTAAAGCTCATTCAATCCCATCCCACGTAACACCTTGTGGCGCGTACTGTCGAGCATGGGGGTACCTTCAAATCTGCTTGGGTTAATCAGCAAGCTCTGTTTGAAGAACTATGCCCAGGCACGCTGGGGTAGTGAGGAGAGTTAACAGACCGGTCTGCTATTAGACGTGGTGTGTGACAAGGGTACGTGCTTGCACCCACATTATTCACACTTTATTTGAATGATGCAGTGAAGGAATTACTTGATTGCAAGAGTGACTCTCCCATTGTTAACAATGTAAAAATCACCATCTTACTTTTCGCAGATGACTCATTACTCATATCTAAAACAAAATGGGGCTGCAGGTCCTCATTGATAGATTTATAAATTTCTGTGTGTCCAGAGGATTAGAGCTGAATGCAGGGAAGACCAAGTGCATGGTTTTGAGTCAGAGAAGAGTTAGGAATATGCCAATTTCAGCGGGCAGTGAAGTACTGGAAAGGGTTAACTGTTTTGATTACCTAGGGGGCAAATTAACCAACAACCTTAAATGGTAGCCTCAGTTAGATCATAGATCCAATGTCATCATCAGGCTAGACAAGAATACTAACTGTCGCTCTGTTACACCAGCTTTAACAGTTTATCAGGCGAAAGCACAAAGTGCTGCTTTACTTGCCGCAGGGATTTGGACCATTGTAATTCGAGTTCTTTAGCTGTTGCAGAAAATGAATTTGTAAGAAAACTGCTATTTGTGCCTACGAGCACTCAATTGAACCCTCTTTATCTAGATCTTGACTTACAAAGATAACTAATCTGACTGCCCTAAAGACTTTGATTTATTGGGTCCGTCTGTGGTCCACAGATGAATTGATCCACTATAGGGACTCCTTAAGAGATCTGATATCCATGGACAATGCTAGATGCATTCTTTGGGCAAAATCTGTGCATGACTGGCTGTGTAGGTTGGGCCTAGGCAGGTTTTGGGCTGAGCCAGATTTACATTGTAAAGCTGATCTCAATTTGCTAAAGAATTGTTATTGGGAATATATCAATGAGCAACGCATTTTAGCTAGTGATACCGGTTCTTTGATGTATGAATTTCTGGAAATTAAGCTCTTCCCAAGCTTTGAACTATTTCTTGATACAATTACTCCTGCTCTCGCTTTAGCCTTGGCTCATTATTGCTGAGATCATTTGCTAGTAAATGGTGCAGGGATACAGGATCAAGTGTTTGTCCCACATGTGGACTAACGAATGAGACCGAGGCACATGTTCTGTTCCTCTGTCCCCAGTATTGCAGGCCGTGTAAAATAATGGATTCGCCCGATTTGCCTGCTTTCAGGGGCATTTCAATACTCACAAGGTTTAAGAATTTTTGAAAGGTGATATGGCGGAACCCAATTGTTTTTTCAATTAGTAGCATTTCACTGAATATCTTTCACAAAAGACATACGTTTGTATTAACAGCTGACTTTTCATGATTCTCATGACTTTTTACAGTATTTATATATTCTACTTAGCTGTTTAGTTTCATATTTATTGAGTCGATCTGCGATAATATATTTTGATTGGTGTTGACAAGGAATACGCTTAAAATTTAGGCAGTGGGGGGATTCTTGATACTCTAAAATTATGAGATTCATGAAAAGTGCAGTAATGGAACTAATTGTTCATGAAGTTATCAGATTCTTGTTGACTACTTGGTACAGTTGACACGTTTTTATTAATTCCTGATTTTAATTATTATGATTTTATATAGTATATATAGATATATTCTTTTTGCAATTATGCACATAATGAAATGTTGCTTGATAGTTTACTTTGATGGTTGTTGACAACTGAATAAAGTATTTCTACTACCAGCACACTATATTCTGCGTGAAAGTCCTTAGCTTTCCATAGAACGTTCCTCTGGGTTTATTTATGTGACCTCAAGTGATGTCAACATATTAGGCCACTAATTAAAGCCAGGAATTGACTCCTCATTACTTGTGCCCCACAGCAGTTGCTAACTGCACATAAGATGGGAGGAGTACTACACATAAGTATGCCTTGTAAAAGTAGTTAATAACTGTAACACATGCCTGCATGCCTGAAATGACAGCTGAGCCAGTAGAAAACTGGGCATTAAGTAATGCAGATGCCATAAATGCCTGGAGTTGCTTTTAAACCATATCAGTGTGGAAATAACTGTATCACATGACTGTGGTGACAGCAAAGATAAATATACCCCAAGTGCCCATCACAAATGCTGTGCCCAAAGGTGTTTAAAATGTAAGGTACTTACACGGTGAAGACAACAAAAGCACAGAAATTGTGTTCTCTGGGAAGAAGGGACATACCTGCGGTGGCCCCACGTAATCTTATGAAGTTAGGTTGAGGAGTATGTTCCTATTAGGCCTTATAACATCAAATACTTGTGCCTATTGACATATGAAGGGTGGACATTTTGGGCTTTCTGGACATGCATGAGCTGGACAGCATAGCCAAGAATGGATAAACAAGCCCTCATAGCATGGACATGCGCATTAAAGTAGCGTGATCATTATATTGAAATGAGGAGAAATAAACAACAGCCCACTAGTGTACTGCAATGTGCAGCCAAACTCAAAAGGCTGAGTGTGAGAGGGTGCACCTCTGTCCACTTTTCCCCCTTTGCTCCTTCCTTTTATGATTACTTTTGCATTTTGAGAACCTGATTAGAAAGTGAAAATGGAACATCCTTCCCCAATATGCCCCTCTGAAAGGGATTGGTGGCCTAATAGAAGATATTATGATTCTGGCCCAGCACCACTTGCCTTTTTACTCCATGTACCATGTGACAAATCCCAGTCAGTCACTATTGAGCCAATAGTTTTGGGTGTGTCCACATTTACTACAATCCTGCCTGCCACTGATTTTATTTATGTGATGGCTGAGCAGAACTACGCCAGGGTTACTTTTACAACAGCTTCTAAATTCAGAGAATAGGCATTTACTTTGGCACTTGACGTCTTTTTGATGAGAGACTGCAAGATGTATTGTGAGGCATTGCGTGAGAGTAGCAGTCATGGGGTAAAGTCTGGAAGCCTAAATCAGGTTTGTTAGAGGGATATATTTATCATCTTAATCTGTTCTGTATCCATGAAAGGATCTAGCTACGTGATGGTGCTTTGCACCATCCTCAACAGAGCTGCTGCACAGCATTCAAAATGCTCATCCAAAATCTTATGCCATATCTGTAGATTAGAGGTTGTGGAGGGCAGCCAGCATGATGTTATCAAATTTGGTTGGAGAAATCACAGGATGGATGGCACAGGAGGTATGCTGCGCAACATATTATGGAAACATGCTGTAATGTTGCATAAACTACTACTCTGGCATAGTACTACAAGGTTTGCTTTTTGACACACAAGTGACCCAAGTGAACTTAGTTTAATGCACCAGCGCTGAATGTGCTAGACAGGTTATTGCAGTCCCGCAGAACCTCACTCACTACACAGTTTAAGAGAAGTAATTGCTTTTGTGTTACTATCAATCCCCTAAAAAAGATCAGGAGCACAGTGGTAAGAGTAAACCTATTTTGCTCTGCACAATGCTACACATGTACAGTCCTAAGAAGAACAAACACTTTCAACTAAAAGCATTTATTACAACAGGGTGAACCTGTTTCTTAGTACATCTAAAATAATCCTCATAATCGCAATTCATGCCTTTTTTACATAGAACACAGTTGCTTCAATAAAACTTATTGAACCAAGATCCTGCTTCTGTTTTGTCTTTGCATGTATGAGACATGTATAACTGAGAGAAGCAGGTAAGATCTGTTCCACCACGACTTCCGTGAGGAGTCTGATTGTCATGCGATAAACTGCCACAAATCACTCTTACCTCTGGTACTTGTGAGGTGCTTCTAGCTAGCCAGAAAGGGTTAGGCTGACAGCTGTCACACGGTGTGGGATCAGACTCAGTCCGCCACCCTCAGTGTTGGTGCCTCCCAAAATTCAGCAGTCTCGTTACCATAATGGGAGTCTACAACAAAGGCGGTGAGCTTCAAAGGACACACCGCCTCTGATATGCAAGTAGGCTGTCTCCAAGAGGAGGACACATCCACCCCCATGGCCCCAGGCACTTTTGCACAGAGCAGGTGGGAAAATTAGGTAGTCAGGAGGCATACACCCCAAGAAAGCTAGCAACACTTCTAGGGTGGTCTACCTGTTGTGCACATCTGAGGATGGATTGTGCCATTTTGAAAGGTTGTCTAATAGAGGGTTTTGGGGTAAAAAGGTGACACACATCCCTGGAACTGGTCACCTCAGGGGCAGATTAGGTGCTGGGGCTAGTAGCCCATTGGCCTGAGAACGAAGAAGAGGCAGAGTCTGCACCTTCAGGACCTGCACAAGGAAAAGGCATGAAACTCTGCACCTATGGCAACCGCACTGCAACAGCATGGCTGTGACGCATCCTGGACTAGAGACCCTTTCCAAAATCAATAGGAACTTCTCTGAGCACCAAGGGCAACTCCAGAACTCCCAGGACTAGAGATGCTAGTCCCCTGCATCCTGCAGGAACCAGGAACCATTGCACTTCTGGATCGAAAGAATCACTAGCCATTGGGCCCGCTGAGGGATCACCCAAAAGTTAATGGTCTAGTGCTTTGTGGGAAGCTGAGTCTTGACCCCCAGCAAGTTTGGGACTGGTATTGTTTTCCCCGGACTCCAGGACATTGAAAGGACCTCATGCTGTGTTTGCCGTTGCCAAGGCTTGCTGATGGAAAGCCAGGCTATCACCACCTTTGCTCAATACTGCACATCGAGGGAACCCCGCAACACCTTCAACAACATACCTCAGTGGCTCTGTTGGCAAGCTTTTGCATCTGTTTCCTCTCCAGCACCATCTAAGGGGTAAATCCAGCGCCAACAGCTCCTGCGTTCAGTACTAAGGACAGCCAAAACCACTCTGCACCTGGACCATATGTTGTACTGCCTGGTGAACCTTGGTCTAGGGACCAATACTACCTTAACCTCCACTGGGTTCCCCTGAACACAACCTGAAAGTGACCCAGTGTCACAAGAGTGTTTTACAGCAACCACAGTTTCAGTTTTCAACACCAAGGACAGCCAGGGCAACAATGCACCCTGGCCACACAAGCCAGGTAAAATTGTTCTGACTGCTGAATCCCTTTCCCAGGTACAGTATCACCTTAACACCTTAACTCCCAGTGGTTTCTCCAGAACTCAACCTGCTAGTGTCCGATTGTCACTAGCTGTTTTCTCAATTGACCGCAGTGCTAAAGTTTGACAGTAGTGAACAGCACTGTTTTATTTTTCATTCTGAAATCCATAACTACGGTTATACATACCTGATTGAGTTCATTTTGGTATCTAAATTTATGTAAAAGTCTGCTCTATTTTTATAGACTGACTTATGTCAGTTACTTATCGTCCATGTTGGTACTCCGAAATGCTTAACACACATTGCTCTAGAAAAGCCTGATTGCTCTGTGCCACATTACCAGGACTGAGCTAGGGATTTATTATTGTGAATCCAAAAGACTCAGTTTGGGGCATTGTGTGACTAATGCATAGTGAGACCTAACCATCCTCATTGCATAATACTCCACTTTCTGACAAAGTTCCTGAAGACATTAGATCACATCACCCTCACATTCATGGAACTCCACTGGCTCCCTTTGCTGGCCCTTACCTTCGTCAAACCCAGGTACATTATTTACAAAGCTATCACAACCAGCACTCTGGTCTATATAATTAACAAGCTCACCATCCCTGGTGGCTATTGGCACACCCTCAGCCCTGACTCCATCAGACTAGAGACAAACAAGTGGGAAAGAAACAAATTAACAGCCGTTTGTCCACTAATACACACAGGATGTGAAACTGCATTCCTATATAAATTAGGATCACCTTAACACTCCACCATTTTTTTTTAAAAAGAGATGCAGGCACATCCCGTTACAGAACACTTCACCATGACACAGTAATAATGCACCTCTATTCTCATAACTCAGCGTAATTTCCAATCACCTTTTGATTTATCCTTGCTTTGACCCTGTACTGCTTTTTGGCTACGATTGTGCTGCACTGTTACCACATACAAGAATATCTATAGTTATTTGATGCTAGGATCCATAGGTTCTTAGTCAGTTATATAGAATAATGCTTAGAAGAAAGCAGGTTAGAACACAAGTAACTTAATTGGGAAACCGATGTATTTTCTTTCTTAGCATAGTGCAGTATGGAAACATTAAGAGATAGTGAGTGAGAATTTCTTTTGTAAGGTTGTGTTGCTTTTGACAGACATGAATTAGTATCTTGCAAGAAAAGCGTAACAACTGAACAATGAATGTGGCCAAACGCCATGCCCACATCTTCACACCTTGTACAAATACAATGACAACCAGCCCATCCCATCCATCCACACCCTAAGAGTTCTGCTGGAAAGACACGCCTCTATCAACAACCCTTGCCTGTCCAGGAAGTAATGTGTAAGCCAATACACATCTGAGCCTTTCCACCTTCTCTCTGGCTAACTCCCACCGAGCAGTGAAGCACCTGAAAAAAGAAAGCATTTTGTTGTAATTGGTGCCCCTCGGACGTGTGGAGCTAACTTTGAAAGTGAATCCAGTTAGTTTCAGGTCACCTACCAATGTACTGGAAAACGAAATGCTTTTGGGTTATCCAGCTTGCACCTTTTACTCAAGCACCTATATAGAGGAAGGCGTGGACTGAAAGCAGATTTGTTGGCTTTCTCCATCCGATGATCTGCGAGTAGAAGATCTACCTTATTTAACATAGACACAAAGGCCCTGATTTATACCTTTTGGTGCAAAACTGCACTAATGCAGTTTTGCACTAAAAAGTTTAGCATCGGCTTGCACCATTTCCGTGCACCAGCCGGGCTCCATATTTATGGAATGGTGCAAGCCGGTGCAAAGGGTAGGCTAGCGTCAACAAAAATGACGTTAGTTGGATGGGGCTGGCGGCATGGAATAAGGGGGTTTTGCACCAAAAAATTACATTAGACAGGTTAGAGTTAAAAAAAATGACTCTAACCAGATTGGCGTCATTTTATGGCGCTAAACCTAACATGCCACATGACTCCTGCCTTAGAAAAGGCAGGAGTCATGCCCACCACCCCAATGGCCATCACAGGGGACAAGGGTCGCCTGGGCATGGCCGTTGCACCCTGTGCCATGTATGGCGGTCCCTTTCAGGGCCCCCTATGGCACTTTAAAAAATAAAAAATATACTTACCTATACTTACCTGGGATGGGGTCCCCCATCCTCCGCTGTTCCTCTGGTGTGGGTGGGGGTGTCCCTGGGGCCTGGGGAGGGCACCTGTGGGCTTATTCTGTGGTGTTCCACCATGGAAATAGTCCCACTGGTTCCTTAACACCTGCCCTGACCCAGGCGTTAAAAATGGGGCAAAGCAGGCTTTGCCCCATTTTATGACCCCTCCTCCCTCCCGTGCACCATTTTTGCACAGGAGTATAAATATGGCGTTAAGGCTATAGAGTCATTTTTTGCACTGGAATGCCTGCCTTGCACCTCATTAAGGCAAGGTAGGTTTCCACGTTCAAAAAATAACTTTAACTCCATGCTATATGGGTCTAGCGTCAAAGTATAAATATGGAGTTAGTTTTGCACTGAATTAGAGTAAATAAAAATGACACTTATTTGGTGCAAACAGAGTATAAATATGCCCAAAAGTCTGTCACAGAATCCTGCCATGTCAAAGGTCGAAGAGACTTCCCTGTGGACTTCAGAAATCTGGAATAGCTACCCAACCTGCGATCTCCCTTGTGATTGGCACCTACACAGTATAAAACAGTTTCTGCTTCAAACTGCAGCTGCATCGTGAGACGAGCTGCATAGGAACAGATATCCTTGTGGGACATACATGCTAGCTATTCAATCATCACTGTGTGCCTTTCTTCAATGATTCAAGGACCATGTGATTCCCATGTATCTCCAATTGCACTATTGTGCACTCCTTACTTAGGCGACCCAAAGTGTGTAGGAGGGTTGTATGCTTCCTATTGCGTTATCTTTGTGGGGCCCTTTCTTCAGATCCCCTCTGTCCGTGTGGGGACTGAGTGCTTGCTGCACCTCATTATTTGAAGGTTGCAACATCCTCTGTAGAATGGTCTCCTGTGAGTGAAGGCCTGTGACTCTTCCCGGACACTGCTTGTTACCCATGCCCAGAGAAGAAGTCTGTATAAACTGCAATAAAAAGAAAACTGAATCGGGTATTGAGCTGTAATGGGGGAAACCACTTAAACCCGGATACTGTGCTTAGCTCTAGTAACATACATCACTGAAACTATCCTTGTTTATGAGCATGCAAGTTACTGAGTAAGTAGGTATGCATTCAAAACATGTCGAAATAACTGAACAAATTGCGTAATAAAATAACATCTTATGCCTTTTCTTTGCTAAAAGAATAACAGTGCAAGGCCATTACCTTTATTGTGAGAGGTACATTGTTAGACCTGACAGCCTTAGGGTGGTCACCCCTAACTTTTTGCCTGCCTCCCTCCACTTTTTGGACACTGTTTTTGCTGATTTTCAGACTCTGCGCACTTTACCACTGCTAACCAGCGCTAAAGTGCATATGCTCTCTCCCTTTAAACATGGTAACATTGGATCATACCCAATTGGACTACTTAATTTACTTATAAGTCCCTAGTAATGTGCACTGTATGTGCCCAGGGCCTGTAGATTAACTGCTACTAGTGGGCCTGCAGCACTGGTTCTGCCACCCACTTAAGTAGCCCCTTAACCTTGTCTCAGGCCTGCCCTTGCAATGCCTGTGTGTGCAGTTTCACTGCCACTTCGACTTGGCATTTAAAAGTACTTGCCAAGCCTAAAACTCTCATTTTTCTACATATAAGTCACCCCTAAGGTGTGCCCTTGGTAACCCCTAGAGCAGGGTGCTGTGTGGGTGAAAGGCAGGACATGTACCTGTGTAGTTTACATGTCCTGGTAGTGTAAAACTCCTAAATTCGTTTTTACACTACTGTGAGGCCTGCTCCCTTCATAGGATAACATTGGGGCTGCCCTCATACATTATTGAAGTGGTAGCTGCTGATCTGAAAGGAGTAGGAAGGTCATATTTAGTATGGCCAGAATGGTCATACAAAATCCTGCTGACTGGTGAAGTTAGGTTTAATAGTACTATTTTAGAAATGCCACTTTTAGAAAGTGAGCATTTCTCTGTACTTAAATCTTTCTGTGTCATACAATCCACGTCTGGCTGTGTTTAGCTGACAGCTCCTTGTGCATTCACTCAGACACACCCCAAACACAGGATACTCAGCCTCACTTGTATACATCTGAATTTTGAATGGGTCTTCCTGGGCTGGGAGGGTGGAGGGCCTGCTCTCACACAAAGGACTGCCACACCCCCTACTGGGACCCTGGCAGACAGGATTGAACTGAAAGGGGACCTGGTGCACTTCTAAGCCATTCTTTGAAGTCTCCCCCACTTCAAAGGCACATTTGGGTATAAAACAGGGCCTCTGCCCTACCACCTCAGACACTTCCTGGAGAAGAAACTTGTAACCAGAACCTGCATCCTGCCAAGAAGAACTGCCTGGCTGCCTAAAGGACTCACCTGACTGCTTTCTTTGAAGTACTGCTGCCTTGCTGTTGCCCTGCTGCCTTTCTGCTCCCTGGCTGTGGTGAAGAAGTGCTCTCCAAGGGCTTGGATAGAGCTTGCCTCCTGTTCCCTGAAGTCTCAGGACCAAAAAGACTTCTCTCTTGCAACTCGACTCCTTGTGCAGCAAAAATTAGACACACAGCTTGCTAAAAACGAAGCACAGACTGTTCCGCGGTGAAAAATTCACCACGCGCTGAACTGGGATGACGCCGCTGGACTTCACAAGGAAAAGATCGATGCAGCGCCTGCGGTGCGACCGGAACTTCGACGCACGGCCCACCAGATCGACGCACAGCCGACCTGGGACGCCGCCGCCCGACTTCCAGGGGGGAAATCGACGCAGCACCTGCCGTGAGGGAGAAATTTCCCCGCACCGCCCACTGGAACGACGCAGAGCTCATCAACAAGCCCAGGATTCCATGCACAGACCCCGGGCATCTGAAAACCCCACAACCCGAAGAGGATCCATGACCGAGCGCCGGAAATCGACGCCCAGCCATCCCTGCGTGGAAACTAAACGACGCATCGACCGTGTGAGGCCCGAGAAATCAACGCACACCCCTTTGTTTCCACACTTCTCCTCCTCTGCGGCCCTTTGCGGAGATTTTTCACTCAAATCAGATACTTTGTGCTTGAAAGAGACTTTGTTTGCTTTTAAACGACTTAAGACACTTTATATCACTTTTCAGTGATATCTTTATATTTTCTTATTGCATCTTTGATCGTTTTTGACCTGCAAATATCCAGAAAAATAATAGATATTTTTCTGAACACTGTGTGGTGTATTCTTGTGGTGCTATATGGTGTTATTGTATGATTTATTGCACAAATAATTTACACACAGCCTTCTAATTTAAGCCTGACTGCTCAGTGCCAAGCTACCAGAGGGTGGGCACAAGATAATTTGGATTGTGTGTGACTTACCCTGACTAGAGGGAGGGTCCTTGCTTGGACAGGGGTAACCTGACTGCCAACCAAAGACCCCATTTCTAACATTGGTGATCAGCGGTGAGGATAGGACTTGTATTTGTGCAGTGACATACAGTAGCTAAGTATTTCACTACCTACCCACAGTTGAAGGTCAACTTGATTTTTATATTCTTTCTGCAATTTTATTTTTCCTGTCAATTTTTTTACCAAAATCCTCACTCAACATGTCTCAGGCAGGAGATTTTGACTTAGCCCTGCTGGAGACATACACTGTCAAACAGCTGAAAGGATTCTGCAGGGATATGGGAGTACCCACCCAAGGTGCCTCCAGAAAGGAGGAATTTCAAAAGGTGCTGAGGGCCTGGGCAGAAGCCCATTCAGAGGAGGGTGGTGAGGAGGAGGAGCCAGAAGATGGCTCCCCAGAGGATTTTTTGCCACCAGTGGATGTTACCACTGCAACTGTGCCCCCTGCAAAACCAGGAAGCAGTGTCTCTGATCAAAGCCTGACCGCAGAGGAAAGGAGAGAGGAGAGAGAGTTTCAGTTGCAAATGGCAAGGCTAAAAATTGAGGCTCAACAGGAGGAAAGAAGGGCAGAGAGAGAAGCCAAGCAAGCTGAGGCTGAAAGAGCAGCCAAACAGATTGAAGCTGAAAGAGCTAAAGCTGCAGCTGAGAGAGGCTTGGCTGAGAAGAAACTATTGTTGGCTCATGAACTGAGTCTCAAGGAGCTGGAGATCAAGGCGAGCCAGACTGAGTCCAGCAGTAATGGTGGCAGCATACAGACAGGACCTGCTGGAGAAAAGAAGGATCGTATACCCAAAAATGTGGTGCTCAGTTTTGTGGTGGGAGATGACATAGATAAGTGGCTAGCTGCTTATGAATTTCCACTCGGGGCTCATGAGGTTCATGAAGGGCAATGGGGTACAGCTAGGGGAGTTATGTGCCAGCACTGGGGAGGGACACACTTCTCACACTGGATCCAAAGGATCGCAACACATACCCACTTCAGAAAGCCATTTTACTTGCCAAGTTTGGGTTGGCCCCTGAGGGATACCGTCAGTGGTTCAGGGCCAGCACCAAACAGTCCACACAAACATGGGTAGATTTCTTTGACTTTTCCAGTAAGGCACTGAATGGATGGGTGCGGGGCAGCAAAGTAGATGATTACAAAGGGATATATGACTTGATTCTGAGAGAGCATATGCTCAGTATTTCTTTTACAGAGTTGCGCCAGCACTTGGTAGATAGTAAGCTGACTGACCCCAGGAAGCTTGCTGAGGAGGCGGACCTCTGGGTTAGCATCAGAGTGTCCAAAAAGATATCTGGTGGGGATTCCCACAAAGGTGGTCAGGGTTCCCAACAGAAGAAAGAGGGGGGAGAAAAACTTAAAGATAAGGAGTTCTCAAAAGGCCCCCAAAAGAATTCCCAAGGGGGGGGTGGTCACCATTCCTCTCCTAGGTTTGCAAAGAAGCCAGGGTATTTTAACAAAACATTAGGGAAGTTAATTCCCAAATACTTAGAGTGCTACCAGTTTGGACACTCTAAGGGCGGCTCCCAGAGCCTCAAGAGGGCACAGTCCACCACTGGACAGACACCTGGGTTGGCTAGTGTAGTGCTCGGGGGGAGACAGTCCCAGTTAGCTTTGGGGAGCAGGCAGAGTTTCCCTAGTGTCCCTGGGTGAATGAGAGATGGTGCCTAAAGCCCACATGCCAGAAAATACTTCAAAGTATAGACAGTGGGTCACCATTGATGGGCAAAAGGTGGAGGCTCTGCGTGACACAGGAGCCAGTATGACTACTGTCAAGAGTCAGCTGGTGTCATCAGAGCAGATAGTCCCAAATACATTCCACTAGGTCATAGTCGCTGACAATCGCAAGAGTCACCTACCGGTGGCTCTGGTTCCCTTTGAGTGCGGGGGGGGTCTCTGGTACTCTGAAAGTAGCTGTGAGTCCTGCCATGCCTGTAGATTGTCTGTTAGGCAATGATCTTGAGCATACTGCCTGGAAGAAGGTAGAGCTCAGATCTCACCTGGAGATGTTAGGTTTGCCTCAGTGGGTCTGCATGACCACACGGTCCATAGCTGCCCGGGAAGGAAGTCAAGGGCGTCTGGAGTCTGGAACAATTGCCCAGACAGCTGCAAAGAGGAAGGGCAAGAGGCGCGGGAAACCCACCTCAAATGTTCCCATGGTGGTGGACGGGGCCCCTGAGGAGGAGGAGGCCCCTGAGCCAACTGGGGAGGACATAGCTGACCTGGGTAACTTATCTGAACTTGCTGGCTGGCAAGTAGAGGGTGGGCCAACCAGGGCAGAATTCTGCAAAGCTCAGAAGGAATGCCCAACCCTTGAGGGTCTGAGGCGACAGGCCACAGCCCAAGCAGCAGGTGACGCCTCTGGCACTCACCATATGTACTGGGAGAATTATCTCCTTTACAGTGAGCCTAAGGTTCCAGGTCCTGGGGCAGCACGTGTGCTGGTGGTCACCCAGTGTTACCGGGCCTTCCTACTGGGTCTGGCTCACGACATCCCCCTGGCAGGACACCTGGGCCAAGACAAGACCTTTAACAGGCTTGTCACCCACTTCCATTGGCCCAAAATGGGGATAGCCTCAGAAAATTTCTGCAGAGCTTGCCCCACCTGCCAGGCTTGTGGGAAGACAGGGAAACAGCTTAAGGCTCCCCTGCTCCCACTCCCGGTTGTTGGCACCCCCTTTGAAAGGGTGGGCATCGACATTGTTGGTCCCTTGGACCGCAAAACTGCCTTGGGCAACAGGTTTATCCTGGTTTTGGTGGACCATGCCACCCGCTATCCAGAGGCCATCCCTCTGAGAACAGTGACTGCACCGGTGGTGACCAGAGCCCTGTTGGGAATATTTACCCGTGTGGGATTCCCTAAGGAGGTTGTGTCTGACAGGGGCACAGACTTCATGTCTGCGTACATGAAGTCCATGTGGGATGAGTGTGGAGTGACCAACCGGTTTACCACCCCTTATCATCCTCAATCCAGTGGGCTTGTTGAGAGATTCAACAAGACCCTTAAGGGCATGATTAGTGGCCTGACTGAAGCCATGAGGCGTAAGTGGGATGTCCTCTTACCATGCCTGTTGTTTTCTTACAGAGAGGTGCCCCAGAAAGGTGTGGGGTTCAGCTCCTTTGAGCTTCTCTATGATCACCCTGTCAGGGGACCTCTAAGCATTGTTAAAGAGGGCTGGGAGAAAGCTCCCAAGGTGTGCCCTAGGTAACCCCTAGAGCAGGGTGCTGTGTGGGTAAAAGGCAGGACATGTACCTGTGTAGTTTACATGTCCTGGTAGTGTAAAACTCCTAAATTCCTTTTTACACTACTGTGAGGCCTGCTCCCTTCATAGGCTAACATTGGGGCTGCCCTCATACATTATTGAAGTGGTAGCTGCTGATCTGAAAGGAGTAGGGAGGTCATATTTAGTATGGCCAGAATGGTAATACAAAATCCTGCTGACTGGTGAAGTTGGATTTAATATTACTATTTTAGAAATGCCACTTTTAGAAAGTGAGCATTTCTCTGCACTTAAATCTTTCTGTGCCTTACAATCCACGTCTGGCTGTGTTTAGCTGACAGCTCCTTGTGCATTCACTCAGACACACCCCAAACACTGGATGCTCAGCCTCACTTGCATACATCTGCATTTTGAATGGGTCTTCCTGGGCTGGGAGGGTGGAGAGCCTGCTCCCACACAAAGACTGCCACACCCCCTACTGGGACCCTGGCAGACAGGATTGAACTGAAAGGGGACCTGGTGCGCTTCTAAGCCATTCTTTGAAGTCTCCCCCACTTCAAAGGCACATTTGCGTATAAAACAGGGCCTCTGCCCTACCACCTCAGACACTTCCTGGAGAAGAAACTTGTAACCAGAACCTGCATCCTGCCAAGAAGAACTGTCTGGCTGCCTAAAGGACTCACCTGACTGCTTTCTCTGAAGTACTGCTGCCTTGCTGTTGCCCTGCTGCCTTGCTGCTCCCTGGCTGTGGTGAAAAAGTGCTCTCCAAGGGCTTGGATAGAGCTTGCCTCCTGTTCCCTGAAGTCTCAGGACCAAAAAGACTTCTCTCTTGCAACTGGACTCCTTGTGCGGCGACAATTCGACACACAGCTTGCTAAAAATGACGCACAGCCTGTTCCGCGGTGAAAAATTCACTGCACGCCGAACAGGGACACCGCGGCTCAACTTCGCAAGAAAAAGATTGATGCAGCGCCTGCGGTGCGACTGGAGCTTCAATGCACGGCCTACCAGATCGACGCACAGCCGACCTGGGACGACGCTGCCCGACTTCCAGAGGGGAAATCGACGCAGCGCCTGCCGTGAGGGAGAAATTTCCCTGCACCGCCCACCGGAATGACGCAGAGCTTGTCATCAAGCCCAAGATTCCACTCACAGACCCCGGGGCGTCTGAAAACCCCGCAACCCGAAGAGGATCCACGACCGAGCGCCGGAAATCGACGCCCAGCTGTCCCTGTGTGGAAACTAAACAACGCATTGACCGTGTGCGGACCGAGAAATCAACGCACACCCCTTTGTTTCCACACTTCTCCTCCTCTGCGGCCCTTTGCAGAGATTTTTCACTCAAACCAGGTACTTTGTGCTTGAAAGAGACTTTGTTTGCTTTTAAAAGACTTAAGACACTTTACATCACTTTTCAGTGATATCTTTATATTTTCTTATTGCATCTTTGATCGTTTTTGACCTGCAAATATCCAGATAAATATTATATATTTTTCTAAACACTGTGTGGTGTATTCTTGTGGTGCTATATGGTGTTATTGTATGATTTATTGCACAAATACTTTACACATTGCCTTCTAAGTTAAGCCTGACTGCTCAGTGCCAAGCTACCAGATGGTGGGCACAGGATAATTTGGATTGTGTGTGACTTACCCTGACTAGAGTGAGGGTCCTTGCTTGGACAGGGGGTAACCTGACTGCCAACCAAGACCCCATTTCTACCATACATGTACTGCATGAACTAGCGATTCTGTTCCACACTACCCTCCAAGACTAACCCTTGACTGTTCGACTTCTCTACCCCTGAAATTCAAAGTTAGAAGGGAGGCGGACTTTGCAATTCTAGTGTCAGGTTCCTGTGTTTCCAAGCACAGCTGCATTACTTGTACCGCAGAAATAGCCGGACACTTTCTGACACAAAGGTCCAAAAATTTGGCATATAGTAAGACACTCCTCGCTTTTTGTCACACTTTTCACTCCTATTCTTCTCTAGTGTGTTTAATTCACCTTCCAATTCTCGCACATATTTTCTAGTGAACTTTTCTTGTTGGTGAAAAGCATCAGGACATGTAGCCTCATTGCACAGCCTGTTCTCAGCCAAGGACAGAAGCACAGAAAGGGTGGAAGGCAGAGCCGCCCATAATGAGAGCTGTGGAGACGCCGCTGACAGTTCACGCAAATGCTTGTATGCCTCTCCACAAGGTGCGCAGCCTGCACTGTGAGCCGATGGCACGCCCTGGGAATTACAGTCATTAGTGATGGCGCTCCCTGCAATTTTAACGACATGCCCTGTGGAGAAAAAGTCTGAAGAACAAACGATTACAATATTTTTACTTAAACAAAAAATGCATTAGCAACCACATAATTTAATTTACCTTTGTCGGGTGAGCGAATCTTATTTTACAGTCCTACATGCGAGTGTGGAAGGAAGAAGTATGATGCTAAAACATTGCAAACTACTTACTCGTCCAGTGAGCCTTGCATACACTGTGGTGTGTGTTTTCGTTCGCTTACGTACTGGACTCCACGCCAGGAGGAAGTTGGGATTAAATATATATGAGCTCTCCAAGGTAAAAAGAGCAACGGGTGAATGGTCCTTTCTGTTATACGGAGGAGGGTCAATCTGCCTAATTCTATATCAGTAAAATGTTTCCTTCTTCATCTACACTGGTCTAATCTTTCTTTGGAGCAAGGTGGGGGGGAAGGGGTGGATGAATCCTTTTGCCTTTACCACTCATCTCATGTTTCTAAGAAGGTAGCTCCAAGCAAAGAAGAAAGATTAAACGAATATGTCAGAAAAAGGTCTCATTGTTGCAGTGTTTACCATTGTACAATAGACACCAGCCCATCACAAAACCGCCCCTGCAGATCGGCGTAATGCTCATTGGGTAAATATTTCTAACCTTTATTTCTAAACTCCTGTCTTATATCTTTCTTCTGGTCCTCCTTATCCAAAATGACCAGCCAGTGCACTATGTTTTTCCAAATTAAACTGGTTCAGACAAAGGCTACAGTAAATCTCCCTGTAATAGCAAGATACCAGTACTACTTTGGACTCTACATTAAGATGCTTTTACATTGCTCTACATATATTGCACTGGGTAAGAAGAAATGCTTTAATCTATTGCAGAGGTGCGGCCTCATGGTGTCGTGACACAATAAAATGTGTAATTTTACTAGTAGCATACTATTGAGTCTATAGTTTACTCCCAAAAAATGGTGTTCGCCCGATAAGCCTTCCAGGTCAGTATTTGACCATTTGGATGATAACTACGATCAGAGGTCGTCTCTCCAAATGAATGTGTAATAAAACACGCTTTAATAGAAAACCTTGGTGACTGGTGATCATTTCACTTAGGATGTGAGGCCTGAGATGGACCTTGGATCCTCTTTCAGACCCTAGGCTGAGCTGCATAGTCGCAAGAACTGTAGCTTCTCAGAAGTCACAAAATTGCTCACTTTCTAATCAGTGTAAGACTGATTATAAAACAGTAGGATCAGGTTTTGTTAGAACTATGCAGGAATGACAGAGTGGTGAAAGATCAATGGAAAGTACCAAACTACAAACAACAAAAAGCCCCTATACATCATTTCGTGACTTGAGGACATAAGACCTGCCGAGAATCCCTGCATATAAGACTTACAGCAAAATTCTCCACAAGCTTTAATTCTCACAGGTCGTTTCAGAAAACCAACAAGAAAAAAACACTTTGGTCAAAACGGATGATGAAATTTGTTTTCAATAGCGTTTTTGCGTAATGTGGAATACCACGGCGTCTCTGCCTTGACCTGGTGTGGAAGCACCTCACTGTGGTTTGAAGAAACCCCCAACATATGACAATCGTGAATACATACACCACTAATAATGGGCTGTACAATAGGGTTTCAGCAAACCACTTCACCTATCCCCATTTTTTGTTCCTATAACAGTGTTACTGGGTGAGGGTAACACCTGACCTAGGTGAAGCCAACACCAGATTTCTCATTGGATAGTCTCCAGTCATGCCACTGTACATAGAACAGATGCAACAGCTTTCATCATACTCTGCGATGATGCAGTTAAGAACATAGTCATACCGTGGTACCTCAAGATCATGCATGTGTGTTACATGGATAGGGACGAAGGGATCCTCTTCTTAGAATATGTTTTTTTTTTTCTGTGGCCTTACAGTGTTCCTCATAGAAGTAGACTCAGCACTGCCACACCTGTCGTCTCATGAGAGGGTACTTTCCACCTCTAGTGTACCTTAAGGCACGGCCTGAATTGGTGGGTGTTTGCACAACTTCTTTAGAAGCAATCAACCCCCATGAGAATGAGTCAAATGAAGAATACCAGGAACAGTGGAGCATTGAACCAAGGCATATAGAGCTACCTTAGGCAAGACTTAAAATGTCTGTCCTTTTGAGACAAACAATGAAGGAGCCCTATCACAAAGTGAAAACTAATTGAACCACAGAGACCAGGCAGCGATGGCAGGTGTAGGGTGCTGCAAAGGAAGAAACAAACTGTTATGTGGTTAACCATGCTTTACATATCGAGGAAGCCATGCAAACAAAGGGCCCTGTTTCTTGATTTGGTCTGTGAGTTGTTCATTTCTAACTTTCGCAATAAATATCCAATTGTAAATTGAGTGTGAATTAAGGATCTGGGGAAGAAGGAGAGGGCCTCCCATTTAGCATGGTTTATCAAGGACATAAAGTTAACTCAAACTCTGAGGTTGCCATTTGTGAACAAAGCCCCTAGGACGTTCCTATGCACAGTTAGGGTTTTCTAGCATAATATAATTTTCCTGAACTGTGAGATGGTCAGTCTCTAATCTTTTGTACATCTTTCTCTAACAAATATTTGAGAGAAATAATAAGGAGGGCATTGTCTAGCTAAGTGGGCATAACGGGGCATAAAGGAAGATTCACATGTTCACAATGTCAGCTTGCATGCCCATCCTCTGCTTCACAAAGCCTTTAATAGGCATGAATAGCAGAGGCTCTAGTGGTTGCTACACCAATAATCGTATGCAAACTTAAAACACTGGCCTTCTAAAAATAGATTCAGTTAACCTCTTAGGTGCTAAGGCTTTTCCCACCCTAGTGCAGAGGTATCCATGCCAAACATGCTTCATATTTTATACACTCAAAATGATGGTGGACAGAGTGCTGAAGCTTTTCAAACACCCCAAGTCACAGATCTGGGTTTCATCCATCGTTCTTTTGCTCACCATGCCACCCCAGTTTGTACCCAGCCATATGCAAATCAGTCTTGGCCCTGTTCCTCATGAGAACAGTCCAGCCTCAAACTGTCAGGCCAGGTTTTTCCTGGACCAGAAACAAGCATGCTTGGATTGGTTTCAGGGTATCACTCTTCATCAGCCAGACTAGCTTGAATCCAGTAGCATAGCATGCTCGGGACCCATGTTTGGGCATATCCTTCCCACTTAGGGCGACGTCAGCAACACAAAAGGATGATGGATGGCGTGCTGAAACTTTTCAAACACTCACCCCAGTCACATATCTGGGTTTAATCCATTGTTCTTTTTCTCACTGTGCCTCCCCATTTTGGAGCCAGCCAAATGCAAATCAGTCTTGACCCTGTTCTTCATGGGGACAGTCCAGCCCGAAGTGCCAGGGCAGGTCCTCCCTAGACTGGAAACAAGCATCCTGGGACCGGTTTCAGGGTATCACCCTTGTAGGAGGCTGGCCTGGTTTGTAGTGGGTACCAATGGTACTTACACCTTGTACTAGGTCCAGTTATCCCTTATTAGTAGAGTGTAATAGTGTTCTAGCAGCTTAGGCTGATAGAGGTAGCTATAGCAGAGCAGCCAAGGCTGAACTAGGAGACATGCAGAGCTCATGCAATATCACTTATATCATATAGGCACTATATCATAAGAAAGACAATACTCATAGTTACTAAAAATAAAGGTACTTTATTTTAGTGACAATGTGCAAAAAATATCTCAGAGCATATACTCCCTTAGGAGGTAAGTAACATACACAACATATACACAACTAACCAAATCAGGTAAGTAAAACAGTCAGAAAGTAGTGTAAACACTAAAACACAATAGGATGCAATAGGCCTAGGGGCAACACAAACCATATACTAAGAAAGTGGAATGCGAAAAACAAATGCACCCCTAGGCAAACGTAGTGTGTAGAGGGTCGCTGTGAGTGTGAGAAAACACTAAGGGTGTAAAGGAGACCCCACCCCAGGACCATGGAAAGTAGGAGTAAAGTACTGCTATTTCTCCCAAAACACACTAAAGTTGTGATAAAGGATTTTGCAAGGACCACAACAGACTGCAAAACACTGAAGATGGATTCCTGGACCTCAAGACCTGCAAAGGAAGGGGACCAAGTCCAAGAGTCGCTAAAGTGTCCGGGAGGGCAGAAGCCCACTAAACCCCGAATGAAGGTGCACAATGGCTGCCTCCGGTTGGAAGAAGATGCTGGTTTTGTGCCAACAAAAGGAGGTAGGAGGTTCTTCTTCATGCATAAGGTGTCCCATGGCATGCTGGAGGATGCAGAGTTGTTTCATTGGGAAAATACTGCAAACAAGCCTTGCTACCTGCAAGAGTCGCGGTTGGAGAAAAGGGGTGCTGCCCGGGCCCAGGAAGGACCAGGATGTCCCAACTTGGGAGAGGAGACAGAGGGGGCCCTCAGCAACATAGGGAGTGCACTGAAAGGAAGGAAGCACCCGCGGAAGTCCTTGAACATGGGTTCAAGAAGACAGAACACAGTGGTCCTCTCAACACTGCAAAGAGAGGTCCCACGACACCGGAGGTCAACTCTGGGATCTGAGCATCGCAGGACGGAGTTCTGGGGACCTAGGCTCAGCTGTGCATGCAGGATTTCTTGCAAATGTGCACAGAAGCCCTTGTAGCTGCAGATCACACGGTGCACAGGATTACTGTCTGGGGAGGGGAGGCAAGGACTTACCTCCTCCAAATTCAGACAGTTGGAACTCTGGACAGTCTGGGTCACTTGGGTCCACCACCTGTGTTCCAGGGGTCACACTCGTCAGGATCAGAGGGGACCCAGAGTACCGGTGAAGCTGAAGTTTGGTGCCTGCTGAAGCAGGGTGAAGATTCCGATGACCCACAGGAGATTTCTTCATGGCTTCCAGTGCAGGGTGAAGGCAGGCAGCCCCCAAAGCATGCACCACCAGGAAACAGTTGAGAAAGTCGACAGGATTAAGCGCTACAATGTCGCTGGTAGTCTTCTGGCTACTTTGTTGCAGTTTTGAAGGCGTCGTGGAGCAGTCAGCGGTCGATCCTTGGCAGAAGTCGAAGAGAGAAGTGCAGAGGAGTCCTGCTGGATTCTTGCAAGTCGGAATCTGATGAGAAGCCCAAAGGAGAGACCCTAAATAGCCCTTAGAAGAAGATTGGCTACCTAGTCAGGTCTGCACCTATCAGGAGGGGTCTCTGACGTCACCTGCTGGCAGTGGCCACTCAGAGGCCTCCAGAGTGCCCCCACAACCCTGAAAACAAGATGGCAGCAGTCTGAGACACACTGGAGAAGCTCTGGGCACCACCCCTGGGGTGGTGATGGACAGGGGAGTGGTCACTCCCCTTTCCTTTGCCCAGTTTCATGCCAGAGCAGGTACTGGGGTTCCCTAAACCGGTGTAGACTGGCTTATGCAAGGAGGGAACCATCTGTGCCCTTCAAGGCATTTCCAGAGGCTGGGAGAAGCTACCCCTCCCCAGCCTTTAACACCTATTTCCAAAGGGACAAAGGGAGAGGGTGTAACACCCTGCTCTCAGAGGAAATGCTTTGTTCTGTCTTCCTGGGCTGCCCAGACCCCAAGAGGGCAGAACCCTGTCTGTGGGGTGGCAGCAACTGTAGCTGCAGAGAAAACCCAAGAGAACTGTTTTGGCAGTACCCGGGGTCCATAGTGGAGCCCCCCAGGATGCATGGAATTGGCTCCCCAATACCAGATTTGGAATGGGGGGACAATTCCATGATCTTAGACATGTTACATGGCCATATTCGGAGTTACCATTGTGAAGCTACATATAGGTATTGACCTATATCTAGTGCACGCGTGTAATGGTGTCCTCGCACTCACAAAGTCCGGGGAAATGGCCCTTAACTATGTGGGGGCACCTTTGCTAGTGCAAGGGTGCCCTCACACTTAGTATCTTTGCACCTAACCTTCTGCAAGTGAAGGTTAGACATATAGGTGACTTAAAAGTTACTTAAGTGCAGTGAAAATGGCTGGGACATAACGTGCGTTATTTCACGAAGGCTGCAATGGCAGTCCTGTGTAAGGGTTTGTCTGAGCTCCCTATGGGTGGCAAAAGAAATGCTGCAGCCCATATGGATCTCCTGGAACCCCAATGCCCTGGGTACCTAGGTACCATCTACTAGCGACTTATAAGGGGGGGTCCAGTATGCCAATTGAAATTGGTAAATGTAGTCACTAGCCTATAGTGACAAATTTAAAGGCGGAGAGAGCATGAGCACTGAGGTTCAGATTAGCAGAGCCTCAGTGACACATTTAGGCCACAAACTATGAGCACTGTGGTCCTAGCTAGCAGGATCCCAGTGAGACAGGCAAAAACATACTTACATGCATGTAAAATTGGGGGTAACATGCCAAGAAAAATGGTACTTTCCTATAACCCTTCATCAGCCAGGCTAGCTTGAATCCAGTGCCACAGTGAGCAGGGGACCAATGTCTGGGCATACCCTTCCCACGTAGGGTGGCTTCAGCAACACAAAAGGATGATGGACGGCGTGCTAAAACTTTTCAAACACTCACCCCCAGTCACAGACCTGGGTTTAATCCATCATTCTTTCACGCACTATGCCACCCCAGTTTAGACCCAGCCATATGCAAATCAGTCTTGACCCTGTTCCTCATGGGAACAGTCCAGCCCAAACTGCCAGGCCGGGTCCTCCCTGGACCGTAAATAAGCATCCTAGGACCAGTTTCAGGCTATAACCTACGCTCGGAGATTGGCGCACTCAAGACTGACTTTAAAACATGCCTCTGAGACCTACAAAGGGATGTATCTGAAATAGGAGGCCAAGTGGATGACCTTGAGTGCACTGTGGACACCAAAAAATGCTCTGGTGCCAAGTGGCAACCCATGAGGACCAACAAATTAGAATAAGAAGATTTGGAGAATAGGAGCAGCCTTAACAACTTACACATCAGGGGAATTCCCAGGGGAGTGTAGGGCGACAAAATCATGGCATTCACTGTAAACCTGTTGCAAATGATTACAGGAAACATGGATCTGGCCCTACCGAAGCTGGACAGAGCAAACAGAGTGGCATCCGCACCAGGGATCCCTGACACAGAACCTGATATCTTGACCAGAGTCCACTTCTTTACAGAGAAGGAGGACATACTGCAAGCCTCCAGACGCAAAAACTGATCTTTTTTTCTGAGACCTCGTAATGCAACTGCACCAAGACCTTTCCCCTGTCATGCTGTGCAGGAGAAGAGATTTCAAAATAGTGATGGATGTTTAGGGAAATGTTTATCGCTATCAATGGGGTCACCCATTTGCTTTGTTGTTTATTTGAGAATGAAAACGACAATTGCTGCTGAGGAAGCAAATCATCTACTGGGACTTGAACCAAGCCTGGTGGATAAGGAACCCTCAACATCCCTTAAACCCAACAGAGATGTACTCTATCCTACTGGGGCTGTGGTAAACCCCATTGCCCTACAAAGAACCAAATAGAGGAGCCATCCTAAGACAAAACCTGATATCATACATCTCAGAAAAATGGATAAAGGTTCATCTTCCACATCTGCCACAGGATCCGTGTAACATCTCATCCCAGTACTTCTCGCTGTAAAGACTGTTTCCGCTGGGGGAATTGCAGTGCTGCTGAACAGATGCAGACTCTTCATGTCTGGGCATGTGAGGGCACGGGGGAGTGCTGAATTACACCCCAGTGCTCGCCTGTGCTCGGTGACCTTGTCTAGCAGCCCGTCCCTCCTTGTTTGCTCTCCGGGAGAGTGGCTTCTCAGTGGGATCTGTGCACCTCGATGCCAATCTCCACAGGAAGTGGACGGACAAGTTGAACCCGGTTGATCCGTTTGTTGTGGTTATGTTATATATGCTTTCTTTTTACAGATCACATAGCTTTAGTGGTTACCTGCACAGTCCCTTTCAGGTACCTCACCAGAATCCCTCATCCTCAAATGAGAGCCATAGTCACTGCTTACTACCATCCTCAGTGGGATGGACACCACTCTCTTCTGAGCTTATGTCATTTGATTGGGAATGCTTGGAGGGAGAGATTGGAGGGGAACTGACTACTGCTTTTCTTGCTTCATCTTTCACAATATGTTGAGCACACCACCCTTTTGCTGCTTCTTCACACTCTTCCATAACAAATTACACAAACTCGTATCCCTTAATGTCCAGGTCTTGAACTCCCTGAGCAAGAATAGGCAGATCAGGAGGTCCATACTGCAGCATGACCTAGATGTTGTTCCACTTCAAGAAACCCACCTTATGGGGGTCAACAGACACAGGATGGCATACCCAAAATGTCCACTATGCTATTGGGCCTTTACTGACCCCAAAACATTGGGGGTGGGCATCCTCTGCAAGTCGAGCCTTTGCTCTTCTGTCTCGAAAGTAGTGAGGGATAAAGAGGGGTGCTTCATTAAATTACATATTCTGAGAAGTAGACAGCCTCCCAACCTCCTTAACATATATGCACCAAACTCAGCACAAGATCCCTATCTTTAAAAGGTGTTGCAAGACAATCTAGATGGAGTTTGGGACAGTATAATACTAGCTGGTGATTTCAATCTGTTCTGGGATCCAGAGATGGATAAGAACACTGCAACATACTCAGGCATGAGAACTATGTCTGCTCAACTAAAAAGGAATGTTACTAACCTAGGCCTTGTAGATGTATGGCGCTTTTAGCACCCCAACTTGAGGGACTATTCTTTCTACTCCCATGTACACACTTGATACTCACACATTGACATCATCTTTGTAACACATTCACTCCTACGTACCTTGACCGCAGCCGAGATCTCTGACATCTCAGTCTCTTACCATGCTGACGTAGAAATCACTGATCTGATGCATTCCTCACTTATAGAAATCTCCAATGCTGGCGTCTGTCCCCCTAGATTGTATGAAACCTTTAAATGGAGAAGAAATTTGACAAGGGATAAGAGATTACTGCACCATTAACACTGAACCGGACCTACCTACACATGCTATGAGATGTGTTTAAAGCACACATACTGGGAGTGATCACTTCCATATCTACAGCTAGAGGGATGGAAGCATGGATGGTAGATGCTAACCTCACTTAAGAACTCAAAGAGCTGGAACAGCAGGACAAGGTCACCAACTGGCATAATGAGAGGATAGTTGAGAGCTTACAGAACCAATAAGGCCGCGAAAACCCTTTTGGCCCTGCAGCAGAAGTATCATGAGGGTAGCAATATAGTGGGTATGCTCCTTGCTCATATGCTTCGTCACAAGCAAACTCAGACACACATCAAAACTCCACGATGGGGACCAGGGCTGGGTGACCACTGAACAGTACAAACAGGGAACATTCCAGGATTACTACCAAGCGCTTTACCAGAGTGGCAGTATATCTCCTGAGCAGATAAAAACCTACCTGCAATCCTGTGAATGGGACCCATTGCCTCCCTCACATTTTGAACTTCTTGAAACTCCCATTACTCAGGAGGAACTATGGGCCACTGTATGAACTTTGCCTCTAGGGAAAACTTCAGGCCCAGATGGGCTGCATGTCAGCTTTTACCGCCTGTTCCTCCCTGATCTCCAGCCCCACCTCATATAACATTTTACCTCTTACACACAGGATACGGGGCTCGCACACTCCATGATGTCTGTGGAGATAACTCTCATACTCAAACCAGGCAAGGACTCAGACAAATGCTCATTTTATCGTCCCATAGCCCTCCTCATAGTAACTCTAAAATATTGGCAATTGGACTAGAAAGATATCTACCAGGACTCATCAACCCAGATCAAATGGGTTTTATCCACAGCAGGCAAGGTGTGAATAATGCTCGCTGGGTTGCACACCTTGAAGAAAAAGCCCATCATATCCTAGCATGCTTAATCTCTCCTGATGCCGAAAAAGCTTTTGACAGACTGAGTTACGTCTTTCCTCCAGTTAGTCTTGGGTAAGGTGGGCTTAGGGCCAAGTATAATATCCAAAACCATGGAATCCTACCCCGTCCTTACGGCAACGATACACATCAGTGGATAGCAGTAGCCTACGACCACTATTTGTCGAGGAATGCACCAGGGGTACCTGCAATCACCTCTTTTATTTCCCTTAGCAGTGAATCAACTAGTCATCACTATCTGCTGCACTGTTGAGGTTTGTGCGTGTACCTTTCGGAGGGTGGGAGCACAAGATTAGTCAGTTCACTGATGATTTGCTGCTTACCCTCTCACACCCGGAGGACTCCCTTACTGCCCTGGTAACAGGGTTTACAGGCCTGTGAGGCGGTCTCAGGCTTCAAGTTTATTATGGCCAAATCACATGTGCTCAACCTCACTATTCCTGCCCAGGATTTACTCAATATAGAGGGTCTGGCATTGTTCCAGTGGACACTAGATAAAATTTGATATCTGGGTTTCAATCTCACTTCCACCCTTTCCACTTGGACACGAGGGGACTGGCCTAAACTTTGCCCCAACATCTTCGCGGATCTCAGACAGTAGAAGCCGCAGTACATCTCATGGTTAGGTCGCAATAATATTATAAAGATGAAAGTACTCACCTGGGTGCTTTATCTATTTCAGACACTGCCCAGCCTCATCCAATAGGGTGACATTTAACAGCTTCAGTGCGATGACCGCGCCTTTATATGGATCAGGGGGCTGCCAAGGATATCTAATGCATTACTTATGCTGCCCAGTGACAATGGAGGATTGGCTTGCCCCAGCTTCTCTGAATACTATTGGGCTGCCCAATTGCGTTACATTTTGGAATGGGTAGTACGTGCCAGTGAGAAGCATTGGTTCCATATGGACCCCGCTGTGGCCTGTAGGCTCCTGTGGGGTCTGGCCTGGCCAGTTAAACCTGTGCGACTGAGCAGCACCTATCCCACAAAAACAGTACTCAACATCTGAGTCAAATTAGCACTTACAAGTGGCCTTATGATCTTCCCCTCTCCCAACACTTCCATATCACGCAGCCTCAACTTTAACCCAGCACTTTCGCCCCAGTCTATTGCTGTCTGGCGAGAGGGAGGGAGTGCAGGACACTGCAGGACCTTTTCGTTGGGCCCACTATGAAATCCTTTAAACAATGCAAACTGGACTCCTGGATACTGCAAAGCTACAGTACTGTCAATTAAGGCACTGGGCTTTACACCCAATCGTATACCCAGAGGCGATCTGGCCATAAAAGCTAATACGGGCATATGCGTGGTCTAAGGGCCTCATTTCTAACATCTACTGCACACTACACCACTCCCACTGCCTCACCCTTGTACGTATCAGGTTTCCTGGCACACCTCTAAAGCCACAGATATTTCACACAAACAATGGGCTACCCTGTGGCGAGACATTCCTAAGACATATCGTAGTCTTTCTCTCAGGGAAACGGCATATAAACTTATGTTCCAATGGTACTATACCCCAGCGTGTCTCGCCACCACTCACCTGTCTTCGTCGCTGTAGTTTTACAGATGCAGCCTAGCACTGGGTGTCTTCTGCCACATATGGTGGTCCTGCAGCCTAATCACAATCTTTTTGAAAGAGATACTAGGACGCATAAAGGCTGCAAAAGGCTACCCATTCCCTCCCACTTACCTCACAGTGATTCCAGACACCCGCCCCTCCCTCAACTTAAGCACAATGACTCACGTGACTGGAAACATGCTAGCTATATGCTCCATGCGACACGACAATTAGTGCCCATAACTTAGTAGAAACAGACACCCCCTCATCCATTGCCCAGTGGTTCACCTGGCCATGGCACAACATGGCAAGGTAATAGCTATCCCACAGTCTCCAAGAGACAGAGGCCAAATTCCAAACTTTATGGTGCCCGCTGTTTCACTATTTTATGCCTCAAATTCACCTGTTTCAACCTGCCATGACTGAGAGCACTGCAGCTCTTTGACTGACCCTTCTCCAAATTCCCACCATGGGAGTTTTACTCTGAAATACCTATTGTCTCACAATCTGATGTCCCCTTCACAGTCCTCCTCTTTCTCTGTACACCTGAAGGACTGATCCTCAAGGGAGACCTATATATGGCATGCTTTGGTCCTCACCCCGACGCCCTGCCCACCTGCCGAAGGACTTTGGATGGCAGAGGCTGCGGTATGCCAGAGGGAGTCACGGGGCCACAAGGAACAAAGCAGGGGCAAGGGGTGGGCACTTTGAACCTGGCCATCGCTGCCTGTTACTTACAGAGTAAGCCTGGAGTCTGAAGTGAGTCCTCCCTTGTCCCTACAAGTATTGAGCACCTTGGCTGGGTTTACCCTGTTGCTGCTCACGCTACTCTCTTCTCCCACTGCAGGCGGCCTGTGGTGAGTTTCCCAGAGGCCCCCCACTGCCACTGTACTAATTTAATCTGCGGAGTCGGGTAGGTACGGGTGTACGGCAGGTGGTAGGGTGGCTGAGGAGGCTGACAGGAAGTGTCAAGAGTTAAAAGGAGGAGGATGGATGTGATGGGAGTTTCATAGAAGAGGAGCTGAGGAGTTGTGAGCTTTGAGAGGTTGCAGGATTCCCTGCAGCAGTTAAAGGGGGCGAGGCAGCATCTGTGAATATGGCTGGCTGTGGTTATTCTACCTATTACCTGGAGGATTACTACCATCATTGTAGTGTGGTGAGGACTGTGAGGGGAGGAGGTGGCAGTTTTTCAGCAAATCCAGGGGAAAAGGTAAGTGGCCATTGCAGCACTGTTACTGTGTCTTCGTCTCTGTTATGGGCATTTGGTTTGTTGCTTCCCTGCTGCCCTGAACCTTTCAGGCCAATGCTGGGGGCTGAAGGCACTGCCTGTTAAATTGCCTGTTCCAGTTACGCTCCTCGGCCCTAAGAGGTTTCCGGTGATTATGAAGGTAAGAAAAAGCTGTGACCTCAGCCACTGAGAATTTGACCATCGTTAAGTCACCAACAAGAACTAGGAAACTAATGACAGCTTTTTGGTGCAGGCTGTGGATATTGTCTCAAACAAGACAAAAATAGTGGAGCGACGCCTCTCTGTAACAGCCAAGGACTTTTCCACACTTTCACCAACTGGTTTATTAGTGACATCTTGAATGCCTTCTCCTTTAATTCCAACACACATCCCCCCATTTCCCATCCATCGGTTTTCCAAACCCCAGCAGCGGAGCATTGCAACATTGTCACAGCAGTCAAGGTTGTGGCTGGGAGAGTTGAGCAGCCGAGATCCCAGACCTTGGATTTGGCCCAGGATCTGAGAGCTGAATCTCTCATTTGCTCTTCTGATGCTGAGTCTGTATCAAATAGGAGAACCAAAAACCGAATTCGAGCAGGGTTCAGATAAATGAAGTACAGTGGCCAGCAGATCAGTTTTCGGAGCAATGGGCCAGCATAGCTGGGTATCGAGATGATCTAATAAATCAAAAACTAAACCCCCTATTAGAACGGCTTACTGCCATTGAGGAAAACATAAAAATCTTAATTAACTCTGGAAAACCCCAAATGCAAACCCCACAAGCCCTTGTGCAAGCGCAGTCATTAAGGGCGATGGTAGTCCCCGCATCTACACAAACTGAGATCCTACCTATTGTAGGTTCAAATCATATTACAGCGGCAGTAAAAGGCACCATTAGCACCCAGTGACGTGGGCCAGTTGTGTGGCCAGCACCACTAACTGCAATTCCGACCCTGAGCCGGGGTCACCAGCCCACCACATCACCAGCGGAGAGGAACTTTAATAGAAGCATAACTAGATCTGCTTCTCTCCCAGTGATCAACCTCTCACTCTCGACTAATCCTTATGTAGTGGTTTTAGGCCATGTACCCCTTTTGCAAGCTGGTATCGCGGAATCCTCGTTAACCTTGAGAAATAACGTTGCACAGTGGTTAAAAAAACAATGTAAATGTCCGGTGGGACTGACTAAATGAAACCGCCTTTGTCCGACAGGTGGGGGGCATCGGCCCCAAGGAAAAACCATTTCCAGCTGACACTTATAATACATTTTGGAAACTCACGAGCAGTCAGCAAGTCCTGACGTCGGCTAGGCCCGGTATGGCAAAACCAAATCCACTAAAAATGTTACCTTTGGGATTTTTCTATAATCACTTAATCTCACCCATACGTGGAGAACCAATTACCAGACAACCGATAATCATCTCCTTGCACACAGCAGAAATAGGCAATTCCTGAAATTTCAAGAATCTCAAATCCTGATGAGAAACATATTTTCTCCCATTGTCGGATTGGAAGATATTGATTGACGTTCTAAAGGGGAGATTGACCACACCATTGACACTGTAGCCTGTAGGGCTGCCCTAAATGTTTGTCAAAGCTCCGGTTCTGGTGTGATCACTCCCCACCTCTCAGACTTATTGAACAGAGGATTTATTAAACAAGATGATGGAGTCCATCATCCCCAACCAGGGGTTGCGCTGGGTCCACAAACTGGACTGTTGGACCCTCGAATGTACTAGTCAACAAAGGCAAGGAAGGTGCATTTTTAAATGATTGTAACATGGGGAGTTCAAAGCTATAATCTGAATTAAGAGGACAATCTATCCCCCAGGGGGAAGGGTTGTTTCTGACCACATGAAACGTTTCAGGAGGCTGCCAAAGGCTGCCAAATCTGGACTGGCAAAAGTTGGATGCTTCTTTCAATATCTTTTGCATACAAGAGACTTTCTATATGAATGTTTTTTCCCTTTGTTCCAACCAGCACTGATATCATCAGCAGGAAGTGCATTGGGGGACTCACTACATTTGTTTCTCTGAAATCCCAAAAGTTGATGTTGTTCTTAAATGGTCCTCACCTCAGATCTTGGTTTCTTTAATATCGTTAGCGGCCGAACAAGATATTTTGTTGATAAACTTCTATATCAACATTTTCAACCAGGAAGCATGTTAAGGCATTAAAGATTTAGATGAATTCCTAGATGACTGTTTTCTTCATTTGGCAAAGAAAGTAGTTGGAATATGGGTTGGGGACTTTTACATTACCTTGTGTACTAAAAGATATAACTGCCTGTATGGTATTCCAGGGGATGAATGTGAGTATAGGGCACATTTTAATCACAGTAGAGTAGGGGATACTCTCAGTACTCTGGCTTTGAAACATGATTTAGTAATAATGAGTGAGGCTTAGTCAAATTCCATCAAGCTGTTCCCAAAATCTACAGGGGGGTGGCAAAGAAAGCACTATAGATTTCATATTGATATCAGCAGATGCCATCCACCTTGCATCAGATTTTACAATTCTGGCATAGTGTTTTAGTGACCATAACCCTGTACGTACTACACTAGCATTAAAAATCAGTAAGAATCTTGGAGCTAAGGAGTATAACCTGTCTTTCACAAAGAATTAAGATTTACTGATTAAATGGGCAGATGTGGACCCATGCAGATTTACTCAGAGAATTGTCCAAGCCAATATGAAGTCTATTATGACGTGCCTAGAAGAAAAACCTAGTCATGTTTCCATTCTAACAGAATTCAAAAGGTTATGCAAGTTTATCTCAGGTGATCTGGTCACCCATAGACCTATTTCAGAGACTATCCCACATCGATAGTTCACCTCAGACTGTTCCGCGGCTTACAGAAAACTAAAAGTGCCACTTAAACTAACCCCACAAATCCCTAAGGATGTCCAAAAGGATAGGCGTGAGTACCAGAGAGTCATGAAAGAAAGGAAGAAGGAAATACGGGAAGATGCATGGGAAGATTTGATTGCGGCTACCTCATTAAGGGAAAGTTCCAGGTTCTAGGAAGTCATAAACCATACCTTTTTTCTGATTATGACACACCGAATGTGGAAGTCTAATCCTGGAAACTCAGTGGGTATTACATTTTAAGGGCATTTTTCAACCTGCTGAAAGAGAGCTGCTCCAACTGGGTGATTTAGATAATCCCTCTCGAATAGACCCAGCCCCAGCACCCCTATCCCCTCAGATTGAGGTATCTGAGGTAGTTCTAGCAATAAATAAATTGGCCCTAGGAATGGCACCTGGTCCTGATGGGGTCCCAGTTCATCTTTGTAAATCAAACATCAAATTGTGGGGCCCTATGTTAACAAATGTTCTAAGAACTGCAGTTGAGGATTAAATCCCTCAGTCATGGAAATTGGCTACACTTGTCCCTATTTTTAAGAAGGGAGATAAATCTGCCCTAGTTTGCTATAGGCCAATTTCTTTAATTGATGCAACTGCAGAGATCCTGGGATGGGTAATTTTGGCCAGACAAGAGACATGGGCAGAAGAAAACAAGATCCTAACTTCCATTTAGTATGGGTTTAGGCACCTTAGAACAAGCAGAGTGGAACCATACTTATTTACCCTAATAGAACACTTACATTATGACCTTAAAGTTTTGTCCTGTACGGACTGCAAGGGGAACTGTCAACTCAAATAGAGTCCCTGAGAGGCATAAAACAGTGATGCATTTTAGCCCCTTATTTGATCTTGATCTATAGTAGTGGCATTACAGAATATTTATTATGGGCGGGTGTGGATGTCCCAAAGATAGGTGATCAATTTGTGCCCATACCTTCATATGCACATGACGCAGTTCTGATTGCTAGCATCCCAAATGTATTGCAGAAGCTGTTAGATCATTTTACAGAGTTCATGGAGGGCCTGGATTTGAAAGTGAACTGCTCAAAATAACATACTATGACACATGGGTCAGTATGCACCAAACTGAAGGACTTTAGAATGGGGGTATACTTTTAAAAAGAACAAATACATTTAGTTATTTAGGAATTGTTTTTAGCTCATCACTAAAATGGAATTCGCACCTCCATATCAAAAAAGCAACAAATGGGAAGGAATGTGGAGGCCATTTTCCGCTTTGCAAGGAGGCTCAAACATAAACCCCTGTCGGACATGATAGCATTGTATAAATCCAAACTCGTCTCTGCTGCCCTATATGGGGCAGGGGTATGGAGGTACCAAACAGTGGACATGCTCAACATATAGAAATCGGGTTTACACGTAGGATGCTCACAGTTCCAAAGAATATTGCAAACTTTGGCCCATATATATACTTTTTTTTGCGCCGCATTTGCAGTGCTTTTTGACGCAAAAATGGCGCAAACTTGCAAAATACAATTGTATTTTGCAAGTTTGCGCTGCTTTTGGGTCAGAAAATGACACGAATGCGGTGCTAAAAAAGTATACATATGGGCCTTTATATGCCATGAAGGGTTGGGCCTACCTTATATAGGTGACCAGATAAATATCGAGCCACTCCTTCTATGGATTAAATGCTGGCAAAATCCAGAGGCAGATTTGGTGACAGCATGCATGTCAGATTGTCTATTGTGAGATAATATGAATAAGATACCCTGGTTGATGTACGTGAAGTCATGTTTTTACAAACTGAGCCTTATACAAATGTCTACATCCCCTAGTCACACTTTTCCTAATGCTAAGGCTATCGTGAAATCCTGCCATGCAGATTATTGTTTGAAGGAGAAGTTATGGTGCTCTTTGAATATGAAAACGGTTGAGTACTGTGTCCAAATTTCAACAGTTAAATCTACTGACCCGTATTTGGGATGGACTGAGAACGTGAGTCATCGGCTCTACTTTACATATTTTAGATTAACCCCTTTGCTGCCAGGCTTTTTCCCCTCCTGTGCTGAGCCTTTTTTTGGCTATTTGGGGTAATCTTTGCTTAGGCTCTCATAACGTTTGGTCCTCATCAGCTACCCACACCAAATTTGTGTCCTTTTTTTCCAACATCCTAGGGATTCTAGAGGTACCCAGAGTTTGATGGTTCCCTTGGAGGACACCAAGAAATTAGCTACAATACAGTTAAATTTCGTTTTCCTAAAACAAATGGGAAAAAAGGGCTGCAGAAGAAATCTTGTGGGTTTTGGTCCCCTGAAAATGGCATCAACAAATGGTTTACGGTGCTAAAATCACCATCTTCATAGCTTCCAGGAACAGGCAGACATGAATCATAAAACCTCATTTTTAAACACAATTTTGGCATTTTACTGGGACATACTCCATTTTTACTATTTTTTGTGCTTTTAGCCTCCTTCCAGTTAGTGACAGAAATGGTTGTGATACCAATGCTGGTTCCCGGACAGCTAAACATTTCTGAAAAGCAGACAAAGTTCTGAATTCAGCAAGGGGTCATTTGTGTAGATCCTTTTAGGTTTTCCACAGAAAGTGACAGCTAAAATAAAACAAATATTGAAATTGAGATGAAAAAAGAGCCATTTCTGTCCACGTTCTCATCTATAACTTTTTCCAGGTGTGGCATATTTTTAAAGCAATATACCGTTACGTCTGCTGGACTCTTCTGGTTGTGGGGATATATAGGGCTTGTAGGTTCATCCCCAAACAAAACACACACAGACCAGTCCCTGGTGCCTAAGTGGTTTCTGCCTCCCCTGGGGGCAGATCAGCTTAATAGAAATCAGCCGATCTGCCCTCAAGGGGGGCATAAATGGCCTAAAAAATGTTGCCCCCTCCCCCAGAGGAGCGACCGTCGCCTAAGAGGTCGCTCCCCATCTGTAAAAAATAAAAAAATACAAAATCCCTGGTGCCTAGTGGTTTCTGCCCCCCTTGTGGGCATATTGGCCTATGAAAAATAGGCCGATCTGCCTCCAAGGGAGGCAGAAATGGCCTAAAATACAATTGCCCCTCAGGGGAGCAGCCCTTGCTTAAAGGGTTGCTCCCCATTAGCAAAAAAGTAAAATCCCTGGTGCCTATGGCCTAAAATAAATTTGCCCCCAAGGGGCGTGACCCTTGCCAAAGGGGTCTCTCCCTTTCATTCATATTTACAAAAATCCCTGGTGTCTAGTGGGCATTTCTTCAGCCTGATCTCTTCACGACCGGCTGCAGAAATGTTTGGAAAGAAATGAAAGGAAAGGCCTTTCATGTCTGTGCCGTCCCCCACCCCTGATCGGAAGAGAAATCCAAGCATTTAGTTTCCCATCGCAGGCACGGCCTCTGATGAGGTTAGAGCACAATTGCACGCTGAAGTCATCAGATGTCACAGGGGGGTCGGGTGGAAGGGGAAGCGATTCACCATCCGTCCCTGCCCTAGGTGGGGGGGGGGAGGCCCACGGGCATCACCAGCACTCCCCCCCATGCTCCAGTGCCAGGACATAATGGGTATGTCCTCGGCACAGGAGAACTGGGCAGTGGGACGTAACCATTACATCTGTGGCACACAAGCGGTTAAAGTTAATCCATTTTAAAGTTGCTTTTCTGACACAGTGTGCTTGGCAGCGTGATCTACCACCATGCCATTGTGATAACGCCACAAAACTGAGCACGTCACTTTATTCTATTTTCCTCCCTATATTCAGGTCCAAAAAGTACTTTTTCGACTACCATGTTGCGTCAAGCAGGGATGAGGCATTATCCGTGTGCATTAGAATTTTTACAAAAATGAGACACATTAGACGTGTCCTGCAGTTCTAAATTTCATTAGAAATGTGTTGGTGATTAGAAACTGCTATGAGTTTGTAAGCCCTTAATTGTTATTAGTGAACATTTTTCTGTCATGTCTGTACCGTCTATCTCTGAAACCTTTAGTACGCCTTTAACATAGGACTTTTATAGGTTTTATATGATCAAAATTTGGTTTTTATGCTCAAGTGCATTTAGGTTTATAAATGCAATGTTTTATAGGCTTTTATGGCATACTGCCGAATAAAGATGATCTGTCTGTTCTGTCTACTTCGTTTTTATTTATGTTCTCTGTTCTGTTGTTTATTTTGATTAAGCTTTGAACTGTAACTTGCATATGTTGCTGGCTGTAACATTTACTGTGGCACTTCTGTTCTCTGATGCTTGGCTTGTCACATGTTCCTCCAAATCTTCAATAAAAAGACTGAGTAAAAAAAAAATTGAAATTTGGCTATTTCAGTCTTGTTAATCCTGTTGTTTGCAGCACTCACTTTCTAGTCTTCGGCAAGCAGCGCCATGACGTATTTTAGACAGTTGTGTGCTGTATAAATGGCATATTCATTAATCATTCATTTAGTACAGAATTTTATAGGAGTTCGAGTTGATGCTAAACTTCTATTATCTGCAGTTATCTTCAGTTGAACTGTTGAGAATGTACCAGCAGCACTTTGTTCCGTGGTAAAACTGGCTTCAATATGTTAAATTGTTTTAGGGAGGCCGTAAAGTGTTTTTCTCCCTGTTGCTTTTTTATGTCCTACCTCCATCCCAAAAGCAACAGATATCTGGAATCTACTGGGATCCATGATTGTGGATCATAGTGCTTCCGTGACCCACAAGCAGTTATATGTTTGAAGGTGGCATTCCTGCAAAGGATAGATTCTTCCCTTTCCTGTGCAGCCTCCCTCAAATGCTGTGCTGCCCTGCGGGTGGGGGCAGAATGGGCCTAGGTAGCAGAAGTAAAAATAAAATACTGCCAATTTTTCCCTTCTCTATGGCAGAACACGCATGTGCCCCTTAGGGGCTGCCACCCCAAGGGGAACAGAAAATTTCAAATTTGACATTTGCCCTCCTTTGGGGTCAACCCATACCGGGGCCAAGCCTACCCTCACAAAAACAGCATCAAAATAACAACAAAAACAACAGATCCCTGGCCTCTTGTGTCTCATAGTTTGCCCATGTCCACAAACAGGAATCTGTTTGAAAGAGGCATCGCTTGAAAGGGGAGGTTCCCCAGCAACACTCCCTTCCCCATCCTTACCCTCAGGATGGGCCATTGACTTCTCCCCAGCATGGCAGATGTAGGCAGTGGAATTCAACTTGACACCCACCACAGCAAGGGTGTTAATATTGGTTTACCTAGGGTCAGATATCAAAAACACGTTAGGAATTAGAAGATCTCAGATCGAGGAACAGTCATAGGAATTGTTGCTGTCAGTAATCTTCATCACCCCAGTTCGTCGCACAGAACATGCCCACATCTTGTATTTGATTCATTGACTCTGTAAAGTTTGGAGCATTCCCTGGCTTCCTTGAAAGGATAAATGCAAATTAGGTACAACCAGTACAGAAGAAGCTCAAGATAGGGTGTGTCAAGAATCCTAACTCTCCCAATCATTTTACAGTCATGATCACCACTAAAACGAGCATTTTAATGGACAGGTACTAGAGAGCAAAGAGTCCCAGGAAAAGTAGATTACACAAGAGTAAGATCCCAGAAAGGGGCGAGAGAAACCAAAAGTGAAATACAGGCGAAACTCAATGAAATCCCCTGAGGTGATTTTTTAAATAATATGCTAGCCCACCCCCACTCCAAGCTCTGCGTTCCCCAAAGATCTTGATGGTGGACCCTTGGAGATTTGGGGGTTGAAGAATACAATCCTATGGAAACAGCCTCCTAGAGAAACTGAAGAGTTTGTGATGGAGCACACTCTCAAAGTCTTCGCCAATTGCCATCACTACATGTATGAAATAGTGTGTGATGAATGTATGCTTTCAACTAAGAAGCCTCACAGGTTTCAAAGATTGCCTTTAAAGTGTCACAAGTCAAACAACACTGTAGAAGACTTAGATTTTTTAGAACTATTTCGGTACATAAAGACACCATAGCACAGGGTATAAAGAACAAGAGTTCTCGAAGAATATAATCTCCTAGAAACCACTATCTGTATTAATAAGGGAACAAAGATATGCATTTCCTTTCTTGGACTGCCAACATCACCCTTACTTCGTCTCTAGAGCTAAAACAGAAAGCAAAAAGCTATGGAGAATGGAGAACAAACGCAAATCCAGCCTCTGCTATAAGAGCGTCACTGGTCCCCTTCACCAGTAGGTAAAACATGACACAAGAACATTTGCTTTGACCTTGAAAAAGTCTAGCCCTGTGTTTCCACACTTGCTGTAGGTCTGATTGCCCAATGGTGTTGATAGGCAGGTTAACCTTTTTTGAAAGGCAAGATGTGCTGAGGTTCCAAAGCATGTATCACCCTTTTTTCAGATGATTTAGCAAATACATTATCCGTCACACCCACCATTACTCTGTTGTGAGAATAGACCAAAAACGTAGAGTCAGAAACACTGTTGAAAAGTTGAGAAATGTTAGCTAGAAGACCCAATTAAAGTGGATGGAGAAATGTTGGTAGTAGACCCAAATTAGAGTACCTTTAAATCATACTACGAGAGTTGTATTGACATTACAAGGGAGGACTGTAAGGATGAGGAAAGGGAGAAAATGGATGCCCATCTTCCACTGAAGTGACTTTCAGATAAGATTTCATAACAAACACTCTTGTCAGCTACCTTCACTTAGCTGCAGAAGATATTAAAGTATTTCAATATGAAATGATTTGCTGGAAAAGTTGCCAAGAATGCCTTTGTGAAAAGTTCATGCAGCTTTTCTGGTAGCCCTTAATTTTTTCACCAGTGTTTTTTACCCCACACTAATATGGCTAATATGGCTGTGCATCTGAATGCTATTTTAACCATGTAAAGGATACACCTAGAAGGATCAAATGTTAGAGATGGTTTCTTTGTCAGAGATAAAATGATATTTGCCAGGACAGCCTAACGAAATTGTCCTGTTTTATTGATGGCTATCAGGATGGCTGGATATTTATGTCTACAGGGCAAGGGAGTCTATACTTTTGCTGTATGGAAAGTGTGCGAACAACCTCCTAGTAAGAGGATGAGGGAGGTGCTCAGGTTAAGAGAAGGTCTGTGTGATATTTTTTTTTACTCTAGCATAGTATTGCATAATTCCCAAATTTCCGTTTAGGCAATATGTGTGAAACATTCATCATTTCCATAATGCATTAATTCTTGTGGTTTTTGTTGCAGGAGATTGGTTCAAGAAGAAAATGTCTTACTAAGAGGCGTTTTCTCTTTGAATCAAACATTTTCTCCTCATATCAGTCTCCTCAAAGTGTCTAGCAGGATTTTTATATGTGAGGTACGTCCTTAAAGAGAAAAGTTACTATAGATACCTGCAAAATGGATTTTGCATAAAATGTGTAACTTCGCGAGAATTAAAATTGTAGATTTCTTACTCTCCTGATAGGTTGCCTTTGTTACAAACCTGTAATTGACAGTTGGTCAAGTAGCCTATTCCGGGGCTTTTATTATATTTCTTGGAAGGCTGGTTCGTACCTTTAGTCCAAATACAGACGTTACCTTATGAGAGGAATAGCATGGAAAATAACAGAATTTCTGCCCAGCTTCACCACAGTCCAGCAACCTATGGTGTATGACATTGCCCACAGTGGACAATTACTATTTAGATTTTTAATTCAGTCCCTTCCTCGAAAAGTGGATTTAGGGCCTCATTAAGAGTGTTCTAGTAATTAGTGTGATATTCATCGCATCTGATAAAACCTAACTCAGTCTGAATTTTGGATGGGATAAATAACACCCACTTATACGTTTTAGAGGAATTACACATATTTTGGGGCTTCCCACACCAACATCTGCTTGTTTCAGTAATTACTGGGCATTTGTCCTCCGATAAATATCTACAGGTTTGCATTAGAAAATCGTGATTGCGATTTATGCGATAACAGCAATCACCACACATATCGAAATTAACTCGGCCACTCGCTATTTTTTTGCTTTTTAAGTTGGTTCTTTCATTCCATGAGTATGGAATCTGGTCAATTTCCATATATTTTTTTAACAGTGAATGTGTTAAAACACTACTGTTGCGACTATATCTTAAGAGTGAAAATCAAATAACAAACGGGATGCTTTGATTGGCAGAGATACGTTTCAAAGCTCTTTGCTAGTTCTGTGCCTAGATGCAAATAAATAGTCTCCAATGCAGCCCTTCCTCGTCACTAAGAAATCTTTAATGGATGGTACGATTAGAAACCTCAGATTCGTTGCATTGTTGTCTGTCTTTTTCAGTGTGATTCTTTTTTTGATATTATTATTTTTGTATTTTCACTTCAGGCTGTGACAGATGGAGATTAAGGACAGTGCCTTCCCCACCTGGCTGCCCCCTCTGCTGCCTCCCTCCACTTCCTCTTCGAGCTCCCTCTTCGTGCACGTCCCGAGGAACGCCAAAGGCAAACAACCCGAAGGGGCTCACTCAGAAAATGTGAAAACGAAAGACGTGCCCTGCTCCTCTGTCTGGCTGTTCCACTCCTTGCCTCTAGCCGTAATGCTTTGTGGAGCGGAACACTAACTTCAAACCAACATGGAGGATTCTGCACTGGCAGGCTCAGCGTACACGTGGCGGCGGTAGGGGCGGGGGTACTGAAATACACAAGATTCAGGTTTGAAAGGAAGTGACTAAGCACTGTATGAACTAAGATGGGTCAGCCTCAGTTTGACACCACTGACAGTATATTGGCCTGGGACAGACCCTCATCTTTGAGTGAATCTTTGGGTGGGTCCTTGCAGCATCGGCCATGTTGAGGAGCATCAGACTCAAGGTCCATTCAGCTGGGCACGGGAAGGCAGTGACCTGTGAAGGTGTGTATTTGAGTCTTTGTGCATGTGAGTCTGCCTGTGCGTGTGATCACAGAGGGGTAGGGTGGCATGTTTGTGCCAATCTTCAGTTCCATAATACTGACCTCCAGCTGTCAAGCTTGGAGCAGTACCCAGAGAGGGTCAGGGCTTGCATGGCAGTGGGTTACCAGATAGCTAGACTGATGTAGGCGAACAGAGTATGTGACCACAGATTTTTTTTTTTTATTGTCACATTGATCTTTGATCAACCCATGTTGTGTGACCTCTGCTCTGATCAAGTATAGTATCTATGGCGACGTTATTGTGTCTGTGGAGGGTTTATTTAGTGGTGTAAAATATTTTAAAGATTTATTTTAAAGAGCAAGCAGGGTGCATAACCTTTCTTTTCTGCTTCCGTACTCGGTGTTTCTTCCCTGACCTATCTTTCTAATCCCCCCTAATCTTCATCTGTTATTCTATTTGTTTATCATTTTCTTCTCTCCCTTTGTGCTGGATCCTCCCTGCGGATGTTTCTTTCACTATGTGCCTACACATATTTAAATCACACTTTCTTTACCTCACCCTCTGACCCTCAGTCTGTATCTCTCTCAGGAAGATAGCTCAATAAATTAAGCACTACTAACATCTTTTGTGACCTGCATTTAATGAATACGAATCCAGTGCAGACATATCAGCCTTTCGCCCTTCTGGGGATTAATTGAATGAGTGCCATTAAATAGTGTAATAATAAGTCCTGTTATTCATAGCACTTAGAAATGGTAGGTACTGGTATCAAACTTCATATCAAAACAGCCTATCCACACACATTTTAGTCATCTATGTTTTTATTATCCTCATTCAGTTTTCCTCAACAAGATCTACAACATTTTCTGTGCCCAAAAAAATTGTTGCTCAAGTGGTCTGGAGTAAACTTAATTAGTGTTAGCCTTTCCAAAAAACACAAAGACATCTGTGGCTACCAGCTGAATTCCAGGAGATCGAAATAAGATTTGCCTGATCAGGGAAAATGATTAAAGGGCATTAATCAGACCTGTTAAGGATGACAGGTCAAAACATCTGCGAGAAAGCACTTTTGCAACTAACATCTTGTTAAATAAAAATGTCAAGAAACCTAGTTTGAAACAGAGGGTGTGCGAGGAAGTTATTTTCAGAGTAGGTGGCTGTAGATTCCCATCAAGTGTGACAGAATTATTGGAGGGGGTCAGTTTCTTATGCCAGCTCTGATCCCTTTCTCTCAGTGTTTGGGCATTGTGGATTTTAAGAGATTTGCGTCTTTAAAATGAAATGGCATTAATCGTTTTACCTATCCATTCTTCAAGTTTGTAAAATATTATTACTTTCAGTTTATTTAAATAGCATTTGCTATTGATTATTGGTACACAGAATGGCCATGCATAAGTAACAATACGTGGGAACAGTTTAGTAACCGACTGGATGCGCTTCATTTGGAATTGATGCTACTTGGGGAATTGTTTTAACAGATGAGCCTTAAAGGGTTTCATAAAAACAATAATCGGGGTTCATTTTCTTAGGTTAGTAGGAAGAGAGGAGAGTTCCATGCGGGTGTGGCTGCCTCTGTCACATTATATCCCCTTTCATTGGTATCCTGTCCCTTATCTTCATGTTTAAACCACACTCATGGTTTGGTTCTCCTGATGGTTTTATTGAATATTTGATTAATTTCATCAACATTGGACACGTGATGTAGTCGAGCCATGGCACAAGATTTAAAAATCATCTTATCTTCTTCTTTCAAGCCGTAATATGTGTCTGATCTTCCACACTATGATACAAATCACTTAGATCTGATGTTCTCTTACCTGCCTATTCCACTTAATGCTAGCCACTTCCAGTCAAACCTGTGTCTGACTTATTTAATACTAGGCAGGACACTTGGAAGGATAAGCATGTGCTTTTACCTAGCACCTCTATAGTCCCTTCTCGCTTTTTCTTATGTTCTTAGTTCATCTGCCATGTTGTGCCCTCATAGCTGAACACACAACTTCAATGCGTTCAAGCGTTGGTTGAGAATAAATGTCTACCACCCTGATGCATTTCTAGTCTGTATACACACCCACAGATAATGAGGATAGTGACAGAAAACATTGGAGCTCCAAGAGAGCCATTCATTGAAGTTCTTCTTTTGTTTTTTAGCTTTGCCTTGCAGTTATATTTTATCTGAGACAAGTATGCAGACTGCAAAAATGTTTAACCATTACAGAACATTATATTCTGGTCGATATTTAGAAGATGGCATAAGGTTCCTTTCTAGCGCTTTAGTATAAGCCGTGTTTTAGGGAGAGTATAATCAGTTTGCCAGTGACCTCAAAAGAACTCTCTACCTCAGGTTGGGAGCAATCACTAGAGAACCGAGAGAATGTGTAGATAAGTAGATCTGGTTTCAGCTTAGGGAGCTGGGAAAATCAAGAAATGATTTGGCAGGACAAAACATAAAGAAAGAACACGAAAGAAGAGCTACACCATGTCTCTTTCAGCAGGTCATGGATCAGGATCTTGACTCACTATTAAGCAACTAAAGCAGAAATTCCAACTCATAAATGGAAGGTCTGTTTTCCAAATGTTCCATGTCTAAGCGGAATGGTGTTTCCACTTTGCTGATTATGTGCAGTGTTTGAAAGGGAACTAGCACGTGTGCCTTGAGGCAGAGACAGTGTGGCCTGAGTGGGAGGGTAATAAGCGTGTGTAGCGATCAGTTAAACATACTATACTATTGTACTAGCATAGACCTGGCAGCCAGCAGTGTTTCCTTTTCAGCAAAGGGTACCACACGACTGCCTCCCACCCACCTGTCATAGTCCATAGAGAGGAATACCAGAAAAGCAGCTCACCGTCACTGATAGGTGTTTCCTGTTGTGGGCCATCCGAGATGTCCCCGTGACTCTGACGCATTTTAAAGATTGCCACTGCGGACACCCTGCCTCTGTAAATTGTTTTTCAGAATTCCCTCAGTGGCAGAGACCCATTGTGTACCTCTTCCTTTACCCTCATCACTTCCCGGCCTTTGGGAAGTTGAGGCTGTTCGCTCGAAGTAGAGGAGGGTTGGTACTGCTTCATAGCCCTAGTGATTCCCACAGCATGTTGACATGGCAGCCCTGCTATTATATTTTCAACATGACTGTTAGAAAAGACAGGATATTATAACAGTAAATAAAGGGAATGTCTTCACTAAGTTTTTCTCTTGTCTATTTCATGACACTCAGAACCCCTTCATACATCATGTTAGAAATGGGGTCTTTGGTTGACAGTCAGGTTACCCCCTGTTCAAGCAAGGACCCTCACTCTAGTTAGGATAAAAGAGAATCACCCTCAGCTAACCCCTGCTTACCCCCTTGGTAGCTTGGCAGAGCAGTAGGCTTAACCTCAGAGTGCTGGGCGTAAAGTATTTGTACCAACACACACAGTAACTTAATGAAAACACTACAAAATGACACAACACCAGTTTAGAAAAATAGGAAATATTTATCTAGACAAAACAAGACCAAAACGACAAAAATCCAACATACACAAGTCAAGTTATGATTTTTTTACGGTTTAAAATAAAAAGAGTCTTTAGGTAGTTGTAACACCACACTAGCGCTGCTAGCGTGAAAAATGTACCTGGTTTGCGTCAAAAATAACCCCGCACGGGCGGTGTGCGTCGAAAACAACTCGGCACGGCGGTGCGCGTTGAAAAAGCCAGCCACACGACGATCCGAAAGTCCCGCGGCGCAGGGTGCGATCTCTCAGCCTCCGTCAGCGATGCTGCGCGTCGTTTCTCCTGCTCCGGGCGTCGGTTTTTCGGTCGCGTTTCCTGCGGCGTCGTTTCTCAGCTGCGGAACCGGCGTCGCGTCGTTTTCTCAGCCGCGATCGGATTCGCGTCGATCTTTTCTCCGCACGGCGCTCGGTGCGTGTATTTTTGTCCTTAGGCTGCCAGCCTCTCCTTTCAGGGTCCCAGGAACTGGAAGGGCACCACAGAGCAGAGTAGGGGTCTCTCCAGAGACTCCAGGTGCTGGCAGGAAGAAGTCTTTGCTATCCCTGAGACTTCAACAACAGGAGGCAAGCTCTACATCAAGCCCTTGGAGATTTCTTCTTCAAGATGGAAGGCACACAAAGTCCAGTCTTTGCCCTCTTACTCTGGCAGAAGCAGCACTGCAGGAAAGCTCCACAAAGCACAGTCACAGGCAGGGCAGCACTTGTTCCTCAGCGATCAGCTCTTCTCCAGGCAGAGGTTCCCCTTGATTCCAGAAGTGTTTCTGAAGTTTGTAAGTTTGGGTGCCCTTCTTATACCCATTTTAGTCTTTGAAGTCACCTTCCTTCAAAGGGGACTCACACCTTCTTGTGAAATCCTGCCTTGCCCAGGCAAGGCCTCAGACACACACCAGGGGGCTGGAGACAGCATTGTCAGAGGCAGGCACAGTCCTTTCAGATGAGAGTGACCACTCCACCCCTCCCTCCTAGCAGAGATGGCTAATCAGGAATGCAGATCACACCCCAGCTCCCTTTGTGTCACTGTCTGGTGTGAGGTGAAAAACAACCCAACTGTCAAACTGACCCAGACAGGGAATCCACAAACAAGGCAGAGTCACAGAATGGTTTAAGCAAGAAAATGCTCACTTTCTAAAAGTGGCATTTCCAAACTCACAATCTCAAAATCAACTTTACTAAAAGATGTATTTTTAAATTGTGAGTTCAGGGATCCCAAACTCCACATGTCCATCTACTCTCTAGGGGAATCTACACTTTAATCATATTTAAAGGTAGCCCCCATATTATCCTATGAGAGAGAGACAGACCTTGCAACAGTGAAAACGAAATTGGCAGTATTTCACTGTCAGGACATATAAACCACATTACTATATGTCCTACCTTATCCATACACTGCACCCTGCCCTTGGGGCTACCTAGGGCCTACCTTAGGGGTGCCTTACATGTAAGGAAAGGGAAGGTTTAGGCCTGGCAAGTGGGTACACTTGCCAAGTCGAATTTACAGTGTAAAAATACACATACAGACACTGCAAGGGCAGGTCTGAGACATGATTACAGAGCTACTTATGTGGGTGGCACAACCAGTGCTGCAGGCCCACTAGTAGCATTTGATTTACAGGCCCTGGCACCTCTAGTGCACATTACTAGGGACTTACTAGTAATTCAAATATGCCAATCATGGATGAACCACTTACATACAATTTAAACAGGAGCACTTGCACTTTAGCACTGGTTAGCAGTGGTAAAGTGCCCAGAGTAACAAAAACAGCAAAATCAGAGTCCAGCACACATCAACAACCTGGGGAACAGAGGCAAAAAGTTAAGGGAGACCACGCCAAGGATGAAAAGTCTAACACGTGTCCCCCCCAGCTAAAAGTGGGGAGCAACTACCCAACCTCATGGGAGTTCTCATCACTAAGGCGGAAGAACCTGGACAGACCATCAGCATTGGCGTGTTCTGTACCGGGTCGATGTTCCACCGTAAAGTCCATCCCCTGTAGGGAAATGGACCACCTCAACAGTTTTGGGTTCTCACCCCTCATCTGCATTAACCATCTGAGGGGTCTGTGGTCGGTCTGAACTCGGAAGTGAGTCCCAAACAAGTAGGGTCTTAGCTTCTTCAGTGCCCAGACCACAGCAAACGCTTCACGTTCTATGGCACTCCACCTACGTTCCCTGGGTAGTAACCTCCTGCTAATGAAGGCTACGGGTTGATCTAGGCCCTCTTCATTCAGCTGTGAGAGTACTGCTCCAATACCATGCTCTGAGGCGTCTGTCTGTACAACAAACTCCGTGGAGTAGTCAGGTGCCTTCAGCACAGGTGCTGTGCACATGGCAGCCTTCAGGGCATCAAAAGCGTTCTGGCAAGCCTCTGTCCAGATCACTTTCTTGGGTTGCTTCTTAGAAGTCAACTCAGTTAAGGGGGTAACAATGGTACCATATCCCTTAACGAACCTCCTATAGTATCCTGTGAGACCTAAAAAGGCTCTCACTTCAGTCTGGGTCTTGGGAGGCTCCCAAGCCAGAATCGTGTCAATCTTAGGCTGTAGGGGTGCCACCTGGCCACTCCCCACCTGGTGTCCTAAGTACACAACAGAACCCTGCCCTATTTGGCACTTGCTCGCCTTAATAGTGAGGCCTGCCTTCTGCAGGGCCTCTAACACTCTCCAGAGGTGTTGCAGGTGTTCCTCCCATGTGGAACTAAACACAGCAATGTCATCCAGGTAGGCGGCACTGAACTCATCCAGTCCTGCCAACACCTGGTTGACCAACCTCTGAAAGGTGGCAGGGGCATTCTTCATCCCAAAGGGCATCACATTGAAGTGGAAGTGCCCATCGGGGGTAGAGAATGCTGACCTCTCCTTTGCCCCTTCAGTTAAGGCAATCTGCCAGTACCCAGATGTTAAATCAAACGTACTGAGGTACTTGGCAGCTCCTAACCGATCAATGAGCTCATCAGCTCGGGGGATGGGGTGTGCGTCAGTCTTGCTGACCGCATTGAGACCCCGGTAGTCCACACAGAACCTAAGTTCTGGAGTGGCACCAGGAGCAGTAGCCTTTGGGACCAAGACCACTGGGCTGGCCCAAGGACTGCTGGAGTGCTCAATAACCCTTAGGGCTAACATTTTGGAGACTTCCTCCTTAATGCAAGCCCTCACCCTGTCAGTCACCCTGTAAACCTTATGTTTAACAGGTGTACTGTCCCCAGTGTCCACATCATGTGTGCACAGGTGTGTGACTCCTGGGATCAGGGAAAACAGTGAGGCGAACTGTCCCAGCACGTGGCGACAGTCCCTCTGCTGTTCCTCAGTCAGGGAGGGGGAGAGGATCACTCCCTCCACAGACCCATCTTTCTCTCCTGCAGACAGGAGGTCAGGAAGAGGCTCACTCTCTTCCTCCACCCCGTCATCTGTCGCTAGGAGCATGGATAGCTCAGTTCGCTCAAAGTGTGGTTTGAGGCGGTTGACATGTAGGACCCTCAAGGGGTTCCTGGGGGATTGCAAGTCTACCAGATAGGTGACCTCGCTCTTTCTTTCCACCACCTCAAAAGGCCCAGTCCACTTATCTTGGAGAGCCCTAGGCTCCACTGGTGCCATGACCCACACTTTTTGTCCAGGCTGAAACTCAACCAGAGTGGCATTCTGGTCGTACCACCGTTTCATGTCCTCCTGGCTTGCTTCCAGGTTCTCCTGAGCGAGACTCCTGAAGCGGGCAGTCTGGTTTCTTAGTGCCAGCATGTAGCTAAATACATCCTGGGGTGGTTTACTAGGAGCTTTCTCCAAAGCCTCCTTCACCAGACTGAGCGGTCCCCTCACAGGGTGGCCATAGATGAGCTCAAAGGGGCTAAAGCCAAGTCCCTTTTGAGGCACCTCCCTGTAAGCGAACAGAAGGCATGGCAAGAGGACGTCCCACTTACGCCTCAAGGGCTCTGACAGGCCCTGAATCATGCCTTTCAAGGTGCGGTTGAATCTCTCAACCAGACCATTACTTTGGGGGTGGTAAGGGGTGGTGAACTTGTAGGTTACCCCACACACCTTCCACAGAGACTTCATATAAGTGGATATGAAGTTTGTACCCCTATCAGATACTACCTCCTTGGGGAACCCCATGCGGGTAAAAACCCCCATCAAGGCACGTCCCACCACGGGGGCGGTGACCGTCCTTAGAGGAATAGCTTCTGGGTACCGTGTGGCATGGTCCACCAAGACCAGGATGAACCTGTTGCCCATGGCTGTCTTGGGATCCAGAGGCCCCACAATGTCAATTCCTACCCTTTCAAAGGGAGTACTGACTACCGGTAAAGGGTGGAGGGGAGCTTTGCATTTCCCCCCACTCTTGCCACTTGCCTGACAAGTCTGACAAGATCTACAATAAGCAGCTGACTGCTTGTTCATCAAGGGCCAGTAAAAGTGGGAGACAAGCCTCTTATAGGTCTTGTCCTGCCCTAGATGTCCTGCCAAAGGCACATCATGAGCCAAACCCAGTAGGAAGGTCCTGAAGCCCTGGGGTACCACCAGCATACGAGCTGACCCCGGCTCAGGAACCTTAGGCTCACTATACAGGAGGCCATCCTCCCAATAAATCAGGTGAGTACCTGGCGCCCCGCCAGCCGCCTGGGCTGCAGCCTGCTGCCGCAGTCCCTCAAGAGTAGGGCACTCCTTCTGCGCTGTGCAGAATACTTCCCTGGTGGGTCCCCCTTCCTGCTGCCACTGCGACAGCTCGGGGACCTCCCCCAGTTCAGCCACCTGTTCCCCTGTAGGTTCCGGGGCATCACCCTCAGGCTCTGCCTCCTCCCGGACCGTGGGAACTTCTGGGGCGGGTTTCCCGCGCCTCCTGCCTTTCCTCTTCTTGGCGGTCCCCTGGGCCACTGTTTCAGGCTCCAGGGGCTCTTGACTACCCTGATTGGCTGCCATAGACCGGGTGGATACGCATACCCACCCAGGCAGACCCAACATCTCCAAGTGAGACCTGTGTTCCACCTCCTTCCAAGGGGAATCTTCCAGGTCGTTGCCTAGCAAACAATCAACAGGCATGGTTGGACTCACAGCTACTTTCCAGGAACCTGAGACCCCCCCCCATTCAAAGGGAACCTGCGCCACTCTGCAGAGGCGCTCAGAATTGTCTACTGCAACTACTTGGTGAAGTACCCGGGGATCAATCTGCTCTTCAGACACCAGGTGACTCCTCACTGTAGTCACACTGGCTCCAGTGTCTCTTAGAGCCTCCACCCTCTGTCCATTGATGGTCACCCATTGCCTGTACTTCTTAGTGTTATCAGGCACTAGGTTTCTCTGGACCATCTCACTGTCCCCTAGTGAGACAAGGGTCATTTCTGCTGGTTCCCACCCACCTGAAACCAACTCCTCCCCAAGCGCTACACTGGCCAAACCCTGGGACGGTGCACCAGTGGGTGCCGGTGTACTTTTGGGGCATTTGGGGTCCCCCCTCACATGACCCACCTGGTCACATGAATAGCACTTACGTAGGGGACCACCTGCCATTGGCTTCCCTTTGGAGAACCATGGCCTCTTTTCACTGGGGGGTTGGGAATCCTTGCCCTGGGAATCAGTTTGGGGCCCTTTAGAGAACTCATCCTGTTTGCCCTTACCCCCCCCTTTCGTCTGAGAGGGACCCTGCCCACCCTTGGCGTGGTCTCCCCCATACCTCTTTTGGACCCTGGTGCTCTCCCAGCGGTCCGCTTCCTGTGCAAGCTTCCTGGGGTCAGTCAGCTTGCTGTCAATGAGGTGCTGGCGCAGCTCTGGAAAACATAAACTGTACAAGTGCTCCCAAGCAATTAAATTGTAAAGCCCCTCATACGTGTTTACCTTACTGCCCTTCACCCAACCATCCAGTGACCTGCAATAAGAATCAACACATTCCAACCATGTTTGGGATTCCTTTCTCTTGTAGGATCTAAACTTCTCCTTGTACTGCTCAGGGGTGAGACCATACCTGGTAAGTAAGGCCTCCTTCATGGCAGGGTAGGTGAGACTCTGAGCATCCCCTAAGGCCGTCAGTGTGTCCCTCCCCTCTGCCTCAAAATGCTTCCACAGGGCTGCCCCCCAATGAGCTTCAGGGACCAGGTTCATGTGGAGAGCTGACTCATAACCCTTGAACCACAAGTAGATATCATCCTCCCTCTTATAATCCCTTACAAGGTCTTTTGGGATGTGTACCCTTCTCTCAGGCTGCACTGTAGAATTGCTGCCACCATCCCTACTGGACTGACTCCTCTGATCCATCTCTTTTAAACTGAGCTCATGAGCCATGTTTATCTTCTTTTCCTCAAGGTCCAGCTTTCTCTGTTCCACCTCAAGGGCCAGCTTTCTCTGTTCCACCTCTAGACTGAGCTTTTTCAGCTCCAACTGGTACTCCCTCTCTGCCTGTCTGTCCTGTAACTCTCCAGGTGTCAGACTCTTGGAGGACACACTGCTACCTGCCCTGGAGATTCTCCCCTGAGACATAGCAGGCCCACCCACTACATCAGTGTGAGTGACTTGCAACTCCTCTTCCCCCTCTGGCTCCTCATCTGTGTGCCCCTCAGCTGCTTTGGCTGTCACCCAGGCCCTCAGCGCCTTTTGCAGCTCATCCTTCTTGGATGAGCTCTTAATGGGACAGCCAACATTACTACAAAACTGCTTCAACTGAGCCACTTTGTAGTTCTCCAATTTCTCCAAGTCAAAAGCAGCTTCAGCTAGGGCATCTCCAGACTGAGACATGATGAGAGGTTAAAAAAAATATGCACAGTTCCAAAAACAGAAAAGCAAGTTCTCAAATGAAGTTTCAGAAAAGTCAATCACGGGATCAGTGAAAAAAAGAAACTGAATGCAGAGAAAAACAGTCCAAGTAAAAAACAAAAATCATAAGACTAGTAGTATGTGGTCACGTAGTGGTCTGAGATCAAAACAGTAGTGTACACTTAATTACTGTATGTCAAGTACAAATACAAGTCCAAATCCCGACCGCTGCCACCAATGTTAGAAATGGGGTCTTTGGTTGACAGTCAGGTTACCCCCTGTTCAAGCAAGGACCCTCACTCTAGTTAGGATAAAAGAGAATCACCCTCAGCTAACCCCTGCTTACCCCCTTGGTAGCTTGGCAGAGCAGTAGGCTTAACCTCAGAGTGCTGGGCGTAAAGTATTTGTACCAACACACACAGTAACTTAATGAAAACACTACAAAATGACACAACACCAGTTTAGAAAAATAGGAAATATTTATCTAGACAAAACAAGACCAAAACGACAAAAATCCAACATACACAAGTCAAGTTATGATTTTTTTACGGTTTAAAATAAAAAGAGTCTTTAGGTAGTTGTAACACCACACTAGCGCTGCTAGCGTGAAAAATGTACCTGGTTTGCGTCAAAAATAACCCCGCACGGGCGGTGTGCGTCGAAAACAACTCGGCACGGCGGTGCGCGTTGAAAAAGCCAGCTACACGACGATCCGAAAGTCCCGCGGCGCAGGGTGCGATCTCTCAGCCTCCGTCAGCGATGCTGCGCGTCGTTTCTCCTGCTCCGGGCGTCGGTTTTTCGGTCGCGTTTCCTGCGGCGTCGTTTCTCAGCTGCGGAACCGGCGTCGCGTCGTTTTCTCAGCCGCGATCGGATTCGCGTCGATCTTTTCTCCGCACGGCGCTCGGTGCGTGTATTTTTGTCCTTAGGCTGCCAGCCTCTCCTTTCAGGGTCCCAGGAACTGGAAGGGCACCACAGAGCAGAGTAGGGGTCTCTCCAGAGACTCCAGGTGCTGGCAGGAAGAAGTCTTTGCTATCCCTGAGACTTCAACAACAGGAGGCAAGCTCTACATCAAGCCCTTGGAGATTTCTTCTTCAAGATGGAAGGCACACAAAGTCCAGTCTTTGCCCTCTTACTCTGGCAGAAGCAGCACTGCAGGAAAGCTCCACAAAGCACAGTCACAGGCAGGGCAGCACTTGTTCCTCAGCGATCAGCTCTTCTCCAGGCAGAGGTTCCCCTTGATTCCAGAAGTGTTTCTGAAGTTTGTAAGTTTGGGTGCCCTTCTTATACCCATTTTAGTCTTTGAAGTCACCTTCCTTCAAAGGGGACTCACACCTTCTTGTGAAATCCTGCCTTGCCCAGGCAAGGCCTCAGACACACACCAGGGGGCTGGAGACAGCATTGTCAGAGGCAGGCACAGTCCTTTCAGATGAGAGTGACCACTCCACCCCTCCCTCCTAGCAGAGATGGCTAATCAGGAATGCAGATCACACCCCAGCTCCCTTTGTGTCACTGTCTGGTGTGAGGTGAAAAACAACCCAACTGTCAAACTGACCCAGACAGGGAATCCACAAACAAGGCAGAGTCACAGAATGGTTTAAGCAAGAAAATGCTCACTTTCTAAAAGTGGCATTTCCAAACTCACAATCTCAAAATCAACTTTACTAAAAGATGTATTTTTAAATTGTGAGTTCAGGGATCCCAAACTCCACATGTCCATCTACTCTCTAGGGGAATCTACACTTTAATCATATTTAAAGGTAGCCCCCATATTATCCTATGAGAGAGAGACAGACCTTGCAACAGTGAAAACGAAATTGGCAGTATTTCACTGTCAGGACATATAAACCACATTACTATATGTCCTACCTTATCCATACACTGCACCCTGCCCTTGGGGCTACCTAGGGCCTACCTTAGGGGTGCCTTACATGTAAGGAAAGGGAAGGTTTAGGCCTGGCAAGTGGGTACACTTGCCAAGTCGAATTTACAGTGTAAAAATACACATACAGACACTGCAAGGGCAGGTCTGAGACATGATTACAGAGCTACTTATGTGGGTGGCACAACCAGTGCTGCAGGCCCACTAGTAGCATTTGATTTACAGGCCCTGGCACCTCTAGTGCACATTACTAGGGACTTACTAGTAATTCAAATATGCCAATCATGGATGAACCACTTACATACAATTTAAACAGGAGCACTTGCACTTTAGCACTGGTTAGCAGTGGTAAAGTGCCCAGAGTAACAAAAACAGCAAAATCAGAGTCCAGCACACATCAACAACCTGGGGAACAGAGGCAAAAAGTTAAGGGAGACCACGCCAAGGATGAAAAGTCTAACACATCACATCAGCCATAATGGCAAAGAGAGCACTGCATAGTGCAGACTAGTTTATTTGTACACCAACTTAACCCTGGAGGCTCCCATTCATCACATACAGCAGGTGGTTAAGCACTTTTTGATTGTGGTTGCCAAGATTTTCTCTGAGTGTCCGATGTGCTCTATATTTAGGCAAGACTTCATATTTTCACTTAACCTTTCCTAGGGCATCCTTTTATATGTTTATTGAATTATGAAATACACAATTTATTTCCTCACGTATTGTGTAATAATGCCCCTTCAACTGGAATGAACGTCATATACAAGATGGCTTAACAGGGTGATTAAAGTTGTCTTCTTAAATAGCACTTCCTTCTGAACTTTTGCCATTTCTATGTGTTGTAAATGGCAGGTGTTGCTGTTATTCTATTTCATATTAGTGAATCAGATTCAATTACAATTCTCTCCCATAAATGTCCAATTTGAACATTTAACTCACTTATTCATCATATGAACTCCATCCATTCACAGTTCATGTCCCAGGTAGCGAAAGGCCCCTTACTACTAGAGTCTTTGTCTAATAATTATAAACGTATAATTTTTTACTTGGAAGTAAAAAGGTTTGCACTGTTGTGTACATGTGTGTACATATGCACATTTTAACAAATATTTATAATTTAGAAACTGAAACTTTTCTTCTGTTCAATGTCCCCGAAAAAAACAAAATTAAGCCTTCTAAGATTTGAACCTGACAATCCGAGATTTCACATATTTTACAAAGGAAGGTCCTCTGTATGTCACTGATAATGGCAGGGCAACACAATCATGTAATAACTTTAAATGAATAACAAGGAAACACCAATAAGGCCCCCTATGGAGCTAGAATATCCATAAATACACCCTGATCTATGGAAAATCTCCTGGTTCCATCACCATTGCTGCTAAGTTCTGGCTTGACATAAGATAATTGTCTGTTTTCTCTGCAGCATCATGTTTTCAACCTTCTGTTGTTTCTACCGTTCCAATTTGGAACAGCCAGATGAAGTTTACAGACTTTCCGAAAGGAGTTTCCCCTCCATAAATATTAAACAACTGCCTCCCAGTACACGTCAACTAAAGAGAATTCCCCTCTTAGCAAGGTCTACTTCTACCACTGTACTGTATCCTATCCCTATTCTCTTGTGCAGTGCCATGCTGCATTACATCTAAGTATACACCCATACATATGCAGTAAATCAAGTGAAACTAATGTAATGTGTGCAAAGAGAAAGGAATTTACGTAGTTGAGTGTAAAGCTGTCCACTTGCTGCCTAGCTTAGCATGGAGAAGAGAATGTGTGTGTTGAAAATCCCTTTGAAGTAAAACAAAATCAGCAATGGGCATAACTCTACTGCAGTCTGCTCTAAACAACCCCTCCCTATGGTACTGATCAACTACCCCCTGTAGTACAAGAAAAAACTGGGGCATGCAACACCAGTTGGTATTGCCAGCTTTATCGCAATAAGGCCAGTGTGAGGTTTCCGCTGGGCCCCATTGAGAATAATAGACATATTAACGCGATAAAATGAGATAAAGGGAGAAACCCCGTGATACTGTGGCCATTGTCACATATCCCATTTGTGCCATCCCTGCTCCTAGAGTCATGGCGTGTGGTAATGTGTTTGTGTGCATGTGTCAGTGTGTGTGTATTTGCATGTGCGATTGATGTTGTCCGGGAGAGGGGGTACCTGGTCACTGGCTTGTAATCTGCAAAGACAATTGTTTTTCTTCAGTTTTGCCTGCCGATGTGATTATCAATACTGTTTGATATTTTTCCCACGTTAGTGTATCATGACTTTTATAAACATGGACAATGAACAAGGACTATACACGTATATTTGTTTTTGGGGCGGGTTTCAGGGGATTATATACATTTTTATTTGGGTGTAAAGTAACTGAGTTTTGATTCTTCAGATTCAAAAAGTGGTGGGTTTTGTCTAAGTGGGAGAGGCGAAAGACACAATAATGTCCCACACTAGCGCATTTTCTGAACTAATTGTAAAACAGACATGGAAATGTTTGAATACTTCTTCAATGATCAGTGATTGTGCTGTATATGACTTACCAAGAACAAGAGATGTACTTTCCATTTGTACTGCATAGTCGATAAACCTGAGATTTCTTAGGGCTGAAACAGTGACCATGACATGGCTTTTCATCTCTCAGTCTGTTTTATAAAAAGGTTGCTCTCACAAACAAGAGGGTATCACGCATGAAGGTAGAGCACCCACCAAGTGACAGGTGTACTTAAGGGGCAACTATAACTTACTTAGTGTCTCTATCGCACGCCTCATAACTGCAGATTCAGTCACAAAAGTAGCATAAATGTGTAATTGTTGCAACAGAAGAGTTCCATTTTTTATATTAGCACAATTGCTTAGTTGCTATTTTTTATTTGTTTTTCATATGGAAACAACTTTGCATTTGAAGTAGTCTTTTCTCCAACACTTTGTGGCACGTTCCACACTCCTTCCACATCTCACGCCTCAGTGACGTGCATATATTTAGTAGAGCAATGGCTCTAGGAAATATCCATTGGCAATGTTTGTGAATACCTATAGAATTTTGGCTTTGTGGGTATTCACCATATTGACAATGCAACCCTTCATTACGCTCCCGAGAGAGAAATTTACATTTTCACACCTCCACACACACTTAAAACTTTAGAAAAAAAGACCAGATGTCAGACTTTCTACTTTAATAAGGGTCATCTGTACTCACAGAAATCTACAGATACTTAACCTATGAATTAAAATGTGCAATTTGTTTGTGCAAACACCGCTTACGTTTTTGCACTCCCAAGTATAACATTGGAACTGGCCCCTATAAGAGTTTAACATTTGAGTTGGTACCATTGTCCAACTAAGGAAGAAGACCTAACCAAAATAATTTAGTCCCACTTTTTTTTAGAAATGTTAACAAAATCAGTTAGCTCTGTTATCTATCTAGTAAGCAGTAAACCCACCGTACTTAAAGCACTAGCTGCTATAAACGCAATACAAGATCCACATTCACAGCACCAGCTGCTAGATGCAACAGAACAAGAATTATAACTTGGTTCCAAGCTTCACTGCGGTACCACGACCATCCTTGTTATTCCACCCATGTCTGTGCTTGAAGCTGTTGTGAAGTATTTTCTATATAGCTCCTGAATTGCCAAGCCTACAGAAGAGGCCCACCTTCTTTCATCATTGCCTACTCCAGCAGGGGTTATTCTTAAGAATAAGGATAATGGGGGGAAGTGGCGCTTACATACTGCCAGCCTTGAGTTTGTAACAACAGCTTCTGCCTTTCTACCTCAAACACTGGTTTTAGTGACACCCATGCAACAACAAGTGATAGGATGTGGTCAGATCTACCACTTTTAATGACTCTTCAACATCTACCAATCTAATTAACTACCCCTTCAGAGTTAAACAGCAGTGTTCCTAAACGTCTATGAGGTACTGTCCATTCACAATGCTAGCGACTTATTGGTGCTCCACAGTATGGCCTGATCATGACACTGATTGTACCTTAGTGATCACAGTAATTCGGGACGCATTCATGTGTTGAATTATTACCCTTTCAAGCTACATATTGTAGAAACACTTCTATAGAATATTTGTGACATATACAAATAAAGAATGCCAAAATATTGCTGTATACATGGTCATCACACAAACGACTTCTGAGTAATTCACCATTTCCCTACAGGGTTCCAAAGTGCTTCTTGTGTGAGATCACCAAAAAATGATTGTCTTCATTTGTTTCAGATGCTCGAGGGATGATCAGATTCTCAAGGAATGATCTTCTACACCCCGAAATGGAGGTCTTGCTGGCTATAAGTTACATCTGCACAGGCCAGAGAAAATGTATAGAATTCTTTCTTTGAATTGTGAATTGTAAAGGGACGCCCTTTTTAAAATTCAGTAATTGAGGCCATAACAGCAAACCTGGCATCTCTCCTGCCATGTGTTTGAAAATGGAGATCATAAATTATATATGTTGCGTTGGAAGAAAATGTCTATTTCATGGTATGTTGCTGAAAACCTATTCAGTTTTGGAGAAAAGAAAACTGGCTGGGCTTCAGGTTCTGCTTGATACTTAACTTATCATATAGGTCAGATGGGGCACTAATAACTTCTGGTGCTATGGTTGAGTTCACAAAAGTTCTGATGTTTATTTGGAGCACCAATCCTCTTTTTAACTCTTCAGTTTAGCTAATCTGGATTCTCATGCACTTACTGGTCCCCAGAAACTATGACTGTGCGATATTACAGCACTTAACTTCCCCATAAAAATGTCCCCCAAATGAAAATGATTGTAAAACTGTTCTTCTGGCACAAAATCCGAAAACGTGCACCAACAATTGAAGATACTCAGCTACAGTTGGAGATGTCATTAATCAAAAAGCCAAACAACTATCTTCTGCATCCACTGAATTGTGAACTTTCTTACATTTCAGGATTCTGAATATTATAGTGGAGCACATTTGGCCCCAGAATTCTGCTTCTTATGCTAATGGATATAACTCCTGCCCTGCAAGTCCCCACTTCCTATTTTACCTCAGAAATACAATTTTATTTTGGCAAAACGTCAGAAGGTAACTAATGACGGCATCTATCCTTGGTTCTGATTCTCTCACAACACAATACAGTGATCTGAAATCATCGAGTCATATTCTCTTTTAGCTTAAGTTGTAGTTTACGGTTTCTTTAGTGTTTTTTTTTCAAACACACATTTTACCACGTGCAATACATTGAGAAACCATTATGAATATATTTTCAACATTGCTCTTTAGTGCATTGTAATGGATGAAAGGCCAAGTAATTATTGTGCTCCACATATTCAATGGCCTCTTATGCCATATATTTCTATGCTGCTTAAAAGTCTTCCAGGTGTGCCTGTCACCCCCTGCCTTGTCCCTATTTTCCTCAACTATTAACGTTTATGAGAGAAAGTCTCACCCCAAATGTTCTTATTCATGCTTTGGCGAGAGACAAAAAATAATTCCATGCATGAGTCAGTGCATATATTTTGTTGGCCTCAATAATTTTAGAAAATATCTTATTGCATTCATGATAATTCTTCATCATTATACAAACCCGTGATTTAAACTGAACCAAAGAATTGAAATGAAATGCAACAGTCCAAAAATGCAAAGCAAGTTAAAGGAGTATCCCCAGCGTTTCAGTTCCAGTTGGCCATTTTTTCAAACGAAATTAGTGGTATCGCAGCTATTTAATAAGAGGAGCTAACATTTTTTTCAGATTGTCTCTTGTCATATGCCATATCATGTTGTGGAGGAGTGAGTCCCCAGTCATGTTAACATGTTCCGCTCCCTGATTGTTTGTATTCTCAGGTCTAGCTCCTATTGCATATCTTGGCATGAATTTATATTCCAATTGTAGTATTGTGTGTGTCTATCTTCAGCAAAATAAAAAGTAATTCATAAGATACTTGTCTGTCAGTAAGCCATTTCCTGGTATGTCCTTATTGGCTGAGGTGCTGTCTGCCTGTGGTTTGTTAACCTCATAAGCATGGTAGGTCTTCACTTTACTGATACCACTACAAGTGTACTCCATGCGGTTGGGGCATTTTATTGTCATAAGTAATTTATTAGGGGTCCATATCTCACAGTGCAGTGGTTTCTTCCCAGTGCCTCTAGAGTAGCAAGTCACTATCTTAATGAGCTTTCTCACTACCAATAAGAAAACTTTGCGTAAGAAATTCTCTCATAAACATTGCAAATAAAGGAAGCTTATTACCAGACTGGAGATGACAGATTCAACCAGAGATCTTATAATGGAAATAAAAGGAAGACACAGCTAACATGTAACAATGTATGTGCAGTGCTAATACTGGCCCAGTTTCAAGGGCGAGAGAGGGCCAAACCATATCCATACATAGTAATGCTTAAGTGTGTGACCTTATGTTATCAAACATATGTTTTTACTTTCAATTATTTAATTGTTAAACTATGAGGAACTGAAATTTGACATTAGGATTATGCTATTATGTGTATCATGACAATGACACTGTCATGTGGTCTTCGCAGTCTTCCTTATATATGTTATTAGAGTTTGAGAACCACGGGTTGTGTGTCCCTGTCTATTAAATATTTTGTGTTATCAAAAGAACTCTCATTTTAAAAATCATTGCCCACTTTTTTTTAACGATGCGTTCCTAATATACACAAAAATATAAATTTCCCTTTAATGCTTGATTATGAAGAATCATACTCTTTTCCCTGAGTCTATCTCCATCTACTTGTCACCTCATCTTTACAAGATTGTCCACTTCTTTTTTCCTTAAATAGCATTACTAAATTCTTAATTTAAAAAACTCATTTGCAGCACTACTCGGTATGCTGCTACTTGCAATATCTTCTGCCATTGCAGTCCCACATCCTTTCTATATCAGAGCCAACGTATAGCAGTCATTGATACATCCAAGCAAATTAACCTTTATCCATCTTCTTTCGCCTAACAATACATATGTCTAGTTACTCCTTATCTCTCTTTCTCTAGTAATCACAAATCCATTTTAAACTTAATTGGCATCCATCAATGGGCCAGGAAAAGCAAAGAGAAAGCTGGTGTTTCACGTCATTATTGTTCTAATCTTGATTCGTGTTCAGTACACTCGAAAGATGTTTTTCTTCACAACCAAATATTTAGATCAAAAAGATGTCTCTGCGATACTTAAATACATATTCTCCAAACATTTCAAGTGTTAAAAGTTGGTCTCTCAGGTCTTCAAATCGGAGAACTATGCTTTTACTGTTGGACATGTATTAAAAATCCATATCAGTATGTTTGTTTTGTGAAAGAAAGCTTTGCCCACTGAGGAGATATCCTTTTCATTCTCTCGCATTAGTCATAAGGACCCACATCTCACTCACCTGAAAAAAAAACTTGGATAACTTTGGTAATTTCAACACATGCATACATCCAGAACTGACAATCGAGTAAATCTTAACTTTCTACAGACCAATCCTGGTGCTTCACTCATGCTGAGGAATAGTGTTACCAGCTTGAGAGCAGCATCTGGATTGGTGCAATGGAGTCTGGGAGCCTGTGCACCAGCCCATGAACCACCAGGAGTTGAGAGGAGCAGAAGAGCACCAAGACAGCATCCGGCAGGCAAGTAATCTTTTATTTTTTTTCCTCCCCTGCACTGCCCCACCACATTTCTTCAACAGCAGCCACTAATGAAAATAGCATATATTTCAAGCTTGGTGTGAACGTCCATTAGAATGGAAACCTCCTCTAATTATACTGCCCAATAGTATAGTTTTAACTGTGGACCTCCAAACCCAGTTTCAGCACAGATACTCCAAGCTTTTTTTCCTCATCCCTGATTAGGCTCATATAGACCTGACCAATAGTGACTGTATCTTATCTCTCTCAGCTTTATTGAAACAAAGGGGATTGCATTAAACAAGAAGATGGTGTTTGAATGATGGATTATAGGCACCTTGATTCTGCCAATTAAAGTTGGCGAATAGAATTCCAACATGCCAACTTTGGCTTTAGGTGATAGTGTGCCCCCTTAAGATTTAACTCTCCGTTCTTTCCAAAGTTGATGTGCTCTAAATAACCAAATAAAGAAGGGGTTCATAAGCAGAAAGTGAAAGTCAACATGCTAGGACATGATCTCACACCTCTTCTCATTTGCAGAGTACCCAGAAATAGACCTTAATTCATTAGCATATGGGTACATTGCACAAGTTTGACTTGCTGTATGAGACACCGTGGAAGGGGGAGAGTGATAATATTGTTATTACAAGTCGTGACGATGCAAAGTGGCAGGCAGGAACAAAACAAAACCAATAAAAAAAAAAAATTAAAAACCAAACCTACCTCTGCACTGCCGCACTTCTCCTCCTCTCCACCCCACTGCAGGCAGGCACAGGCTCCCAGCCTGCCCTGCAGGAAGCAGCGTTATGATTGACCAGAGCACCCTGACTTGGTGCTTCCAGGCAGACTGGGAGCCTGTGCCTGCTCTCTCCAACCTGGCAACACAGTGCTGATTTAGAGAGAACTCAGGCCCATATTTATACTTTTTTAGCGCCGCATTTGCGTCATTTTTTGACGCAAAAGCGGTGCAAACTTACAAAATACAATTGTATTTTGTAAGTTTGCACCGCTTTTGCGTCAAACAGCGGCGCTAAAAAAGTATAAATATGGGCCTCACTGTACATGTGAGTTTGGCCGGCCTGAGACGGCTGGCCAAACACACATGCGCACTGAGGGGAGTGCACACCACTCCCCTCCATGGTTGTCATCCCCTCATGGTCCCGCCCCTTTAAAAATAAAACAATAATAAACACAGTTTGGTATTGTTTTATTTTATAGGTTTTGCAGGTGCTGCTGCTCACTCGTGGGCCATGCTCCCCCGCTATAGAGGAGGAGTCGCCTTTAGGGCCCCCTAAGTGAATGATTTACACCATTAACAGAGGACGTTAATGGAGTATTTCTATTTTTCAGGAACTATTAACTTAATAAACAAACACAAATGATGGACAGAATGCAAAACCAATCAAACATTCACTCCCAGTCACAGATCTGGGTTTAATCCATTAGTTTATTTGCTTTCCACGTCAGTTTGGAACCAGCCATATGCAAATCAGTCTTGACCCTGTTCCTCATTGAAACCGTCCAGCCCAAACTGCCAGGCCAGGTCCTCCCTGGACTGGAAACAAGTATCCTGGGACTGGTTTCAGGGTATCACCCTTCATCAGCCAGGCTAGCTTAAATCCAGCAGCATAGTGAGCCCGGGACCCACATCTGGTCACACGCGGCCCACTTAGGGTGACAAAAACAAACAAACAGAAATGATGGACGGAATGCATGGGTGGCAAAAAAACCAATGGATTTAGGCCCAGATCTCTGTACTTGGGGTGAATGTTTGACATTGTTCAGCATTCTGTCCATCACTTTGCCTTTGCTGTTAAGTTAATAATAACTGTGCCTATTAAGTTATCAGTGAAGAGAAATTGAATGTGAGTGAGTTTACCAAATGTCTGTTTGAAAATGGTGACAATTGACACAGGGAAACCTGTGCCTGTGTGTTTCTCCTCTTCATCCCATGAGACATTTGGGGCCAGATGTATGATCACGGCCCATTGCGATTCGGTAATATCGATTTTTAAGAAATCGCTATTACTGACTCGCAAAGGGCCATTTATCACATTTGCGAATCGGTAATAGCGATTTCTTAAAAATCGCTAATGCTATTACCGAATCGCAAATTGCAATACCGGCCCCATTCGCAGCTATGGGCCTGTTGGCCCATAGCTGCAAATTTTTTGCATTTCCAAAATTGCAATTTCTGAACCAGAAATAGCAATTTTGGAAATGCCTAAGACCAGGGTGCTGGGGGCCTAAGGCCCCCTCTCCCGCACCCCAATTTTTTTTATTTGAACATGTAAGGTACACACATGCCAAAAGGGCATGTGTGCTTTACATGTTAAATTTTAAAATGCAGGTTTACTACATTTTTAAAATTTTGCACCAGGTTACCACCTGGTTGCAGATCATGGTATTTTGCATGTGCAAAATACCATTCTGCGAAAAATCGCAATCTGCGATTTTTTGCAGCATTGCCTTGCGACTTGGATTTTGCAACTCGGTCGCAACGCAAAAAAACGCAATTTTTGTGATTTCTATTTTGTGGTCTGCGAATGCCTTTCATGCATTGCAGACCACTATTTTGCACTCGCAAACGGCCGATTTTACCGTTTGCGAGTGCAAAATATTTTCATATATCTGGCCCTTGGTGATTTTAAACGGGCGCTTTGCTCTATCAGAGCTTGGTGTGTCAGACTAGTTCCTGAAGGGGAAGTAGAAATAACCACAGATGGGTCAGGCTCTCATAGACACATTTCATAATGCAGGTTTACAGGTGCTGTCACGACACAATCTAAAAAGTGAATTCACTTGTTGAATTCAGAAATTCCATTACACGGCAATGTTACACGCAAAAGAAATGTGTATTTGTGACGAACTGTGCGTCATAATAGTATCAGGCACCGTGTATTTGACACTTCAAAATAAGTTGCTATCATAAATTACTTATGAAATATATGTCTACTGATGAAAACTAGTGTGGACTATTGAGCCATGCTGTTTAGAGAAGATTCCACACCTACACAGAAATGTCTGTCACTACAAGCAATGCCGAGGCCAAATTGTATCAGCATCCTAATACGCATTAAGCTGTCTCTTGGTTGCTTTAGGTTTTAATTTCGTTTTAATTGTTTCTTTCATAGCTGAATTGAAGTACATAAGTAGATGTTTAGTTTTCATAAATAAGGTCTCATTCAGGGTCAAACATGGAATATTTTCCTGTGTTCAGCACCAGTCGAGTGCACCACATACTGCATTACTCCACACTCTCCTCGGCGCCACAAGATCTGCTCAATACGCTGTGCATGCTGGGTAAAAGTGCAAATCCTGGGTCTTTTCTGTCCCTAGTATTTCGTCTGAGACTGAACGTAACAGGACGTGGATGCTTGTTACCTCACAGCTGGAAACTTGCAATGACTTGGATGAGCTATTTCATAAAGAAAACATCAAACAGACAAATACCACATTCTAATAAAGCCTCCACTTAGGTCATATGCTCCTGATGGTACAAGTTACTAGTGTGTCCAACTAATGAGATTACTGATACTCCACTGGTATTGTCCTCCTGAAAAGCACTAGGAAAAGGTAGTTCTCCGGCTAGAACATCAAGATTTACTACTTACGTTACTTGAGTACGAATGTATAAATGTAAACAGGTTTGGAATGTAAAGTAGTTTAACCATAAAATGTATAAAAACGACACAGGCATGCAGAATTATTCACATGATTTAGTGCAAAGAATTAGTCCAACTTTTTCTTTTATTACACTAGTTATTTGAAATTCTCAAAATTATTCCAGTACACTACATTGCTTAATTTTAGTGCAGGAGCACAGGAACAATGAGAATGGCTGGAATACAAGCAGCTTTTTTATGGCACTTGTGTTTGTGCTCTATTTTTTTCTTTTTTTTAGCAAGGATAAGTCCTCCTGCCCAAATGAAGGCGAGGTGGACACGAGGATGCATTTTGTGATAAAATATTGTACCAATTACTAGTTTTGCCTTTTGTTTAATTTTTCTTAATTTTTGGAGAATTTTGTATAATTACGCAGCAGTAAATTACAGGAATTTTGCACACCATCACTCTTTAGTCTGTCCCTTTTCACTCTCCAAAGCAAGGAATGATCAGGCTCCTTTTTCCAAGCCCCTGGTCATTGGTGCCACCCACGATAGTTACCTTCAGCCCAACTTGACGCTGGCTGTAGAGAAGAAGAAGATTGATTGTGGGATATTAGGACTGTCTTTCACCTCTCGCACTCTTTGCTCTGTGCTTCCTGCCTCATACTCTATGCTTACATTTGTTTTACAGCCGCTGATCAGGCCCCACTATACCTTGCACATGCCCATCCATTTGTTTCACAACATGCCTTATCATTTAGGTGAATGAAGCCTATGAACTTTTTGTCCATTGCAAGAGCCTTTCTTATCCCTCTCTGTAAATGACACAGTTAACAGTTTTATATACATACCGTATATATATATATAAATATATATGTATATATATATAAAAAAACAAAGTGTAAAACCTGTATAGATGGGGCGAATGTTGTTTTGTTCATTTTGGCGTTGGTAATGACTGTTGCGGAAAGAAATGGGATTTCAGGGCATTTTTCTATTTTGATTTGGGGTTACTTTTTCTGGGTGGGGTTTTGCAGAGTTAGGTTGCAAGAAGGGTCAATGAATTAAGCTGATGCAACCAGGGGAGGTGTATGGGTGGGATGGTGTCACTCTGTAAATTATGTACAGTAAACATTTATAAAATTTTGTACACTTTAAGGAGAGCTTTCACTGAACGTTAGTCATTTGGAACTGCAGAAACTGTGAAACTGGTTTGCCTCATTCTCACCCCCTCTCCCTTTCCTTGTGTTATTCTGTGATGTGTTTGGTGAGGTCATGATAACTCGATTATTTCTGCCAATAAAGGATTTGGAAACAATTGCATCACTTCTTGTTGTCCGTTGCAAATTTATTTCATGTTTCCATTTACTGAAAATCTTTCAAGTAGACCACAAACAACTATCAGGGATTTGCAGAGAAAGTCAGAAACAACTGTAAAAGTAGTCCATTCCTCACCTTCACTTTTCTGTGGAATTTCTCTTAATTTGGTCTCACTCGTTTTTGTTCGCTTTTTTTCATTTGTACGATATTGCAACTTCTCCGTTTGTTTCTTTATACTCATTTTCTCTATTTTATGTTCACTTGAATCTCTGACCTTGGTCTTCTACCTTCCTAATCAGTCAAGACTATCTGCAGAACCGGAATGCGTATTCAAACGATGCTGGTAGACTAAATGTCCTCATTGTCCAGTCCTTGGAATTTGGAGTAATGATACTTCACTCAGTTGAAACCAATAACACAAGGCGCAGGGAAAGGTAGACAATTTGGCCCATATTCATACTTTTTGACGCAAACCAGCACCGGCGCTGGTTTGCGTCAAACATTTTACCGCCGGCTAATGCCATTCCTACGCGCCATGCGGGTGCCTTATTTAAGGAATGACGTTAGCCGGCGCTGCGGACTGGTCTGAGTAAAAAAAACATTACTCAAACCAGGCAGCGTCGGTGTAGGGCAAAAATGGGGGTTGTACGTCAAAAAATGGTGTAAGTCAGGCAAAAATCATGCCTCAAACCGGATTTGCGCCATTCTTTGACGCACAACCCCCATTGAAGTGACTCCTGTCTTAGCAAAGACAAGAGTCATGCCCCCTTGCCCAATGGCCGTGCCTAGGGGACTTCTGTCCCCTGGGCATGGTCATTGGGCACAGTGGCATGTAGGGGGGCCCAAATTAGGCCCCCCAGGCCACTTGAAAAAAATACTTACCTCACCTTACCTGTACTTACCTGGGATGGGTCCCCCCATCCATGGGTGTCCTCCAGGGGTGGGCGAGGGTGGCAGAGGGTGTCCCTGGGGGCAGGGAAGGGCACCTCTGGACTCCTTCCATGGTCAGAGACCATGGAAGTGAGCCCACAGGTCCCTTAACGCCTGCCCTCACCCAGGCGTTAAAAAACTTGTTTTTTAAGGCCCGCCCCCTCCTGTGCGTCAAAATGACTCTGGATTATAAATAAGGCGCACAGGCCTTAAAGTCATTTTTTGGCCGGGAACGCCTACCTTGCATGTCATTAATGCAAGGCAGTTTCCTGCATCCAAATAATTATGCAAACGGAGGAATTTTGACTTCCGCGGGCTCGGGCGTCAAAGTTAAAATATGGGGCAAGGTTTGCGCTAAATGTGCGTCAAACATTTTGACGCACATTCGGCGCAAACAGAGTATAAATATGCCCCTTTGTGCGTTAGTTCACATTAATTGGGACACACACTACAGCTGCTGCTCAAAATTAAGATTACCTCAGGACTCAAAACAAAGCCCTAAAAGTTATCCCTTCATGCATGTTTCTTTCTTTGTGCCTGGTCATCCCCACTAATTGTGAGTATCAACTTAATTCCTGTTTTTTCACCTATGAAAGGGTTCAGTAATTTGTTTCACTTTTACCCTTTATTCGGTGGTGAATTTTCGCTGATCTCTAGTAAGGAAAGTTTAGTCATGGAGCCACAAAGTAATTTTTATGCAAATATTGCTTATACAAATGGAACTCACCAAGTACGACCCACTGAGCAGCTACAATGGACAAAATGTTGAATGATAACCCCAACATTTCTTCGTCCTGGAACTAGAGCAAGAATTGAAGCTTTTAAGCAACACCTACTATGTTTGAAGTGCGGATAGGGTAGGAAAAAATGAAAAAACTTTAGCAAAAAGTGAGACTGTGCTTCAAAAGTAGTACTATTCAAGTACAGATATCGCATAATAAGGTACATGATTCAAGGCCTAGATCCTGTAGGAATAGTTTAAGATTTTTAAGTATGTAAGGAGTGCCCATCAAGTGCGTTCACAAATTCCATCTTCCTGGCAAAAACTGAGGATAATTATTTTTCTACTTTTAGCAAAAAGGCAACTGCTACAGCTAATCATCCCATCATTCTCAGGTTTGGGAGAAGAAGCTGATAATCGAGTAGTTAAAGACAAGGAATTTGTTTAGCGTGATTTCAGCAACTTTATGATTTGCTTAACATCGAAATGCAGACTTGTTAATGGTAGATGAAAACAAACAGTTTCTAAATAAGTTGAAAAGTGTCCCTTCCATAGATGTCAATACAGAATTATCTGGAGGCACATTGCTTAGTTTATAAAAATTAAGTACCATGGCCCAAGGTATGTATGTCACACATGTACATTACAGCTTGCAACATTCACTTGTATCCTTAAACTGTAGGTCTGACCTAGTTTTTTTTTAAAGGTAAATTCAATCGCTAAATGCTCCATTAACGAAATCTGAGAAAAATGCACACATAACCACCTTGTGGTGGATTCTAATAAATGCACAGTGGTGTTTACAAGCAATTGCCTGTGCTTAGCACCAGGAAATTCTGGCACAAATTAAGCACTTGGGAGGCAAATCAGTCTACTAAAATAAGAAAAATACTCTTTATTTTAAGTTGATTGAGAGCTCAGTTCAAGGTAGAAGAGAGTGGGAAGAGACAGCAAGAGGCAAGTAATGTTCAAGTGAAAGACTAGATGATGGATAGTTCCTCAAGGGAAGGGAGGAAGGAAAGGAAAGCAGGGAAAGCCATCCTTAAAATGCAATGAGCAACATATCTTTTAGTGAATATGTAATAAAGATTAAGAATTATAGCACTGGCTATTTAGAAAATTGACCTGCAAGTGTAAAAGAGGCTCTTTCTTTTGATGAGTTATGGTATTATGTTTAATTGCCTGGAGTATAATTGCCCTAAGAACCCTAGAGAGAGGAAGGATTATAGTCAACAATCTAATATCTGTTTAGAAGAGACCCAACTGAAACCAGAAGAGGCACTTTGGTTTCTTGGAATCAAAAGTTACGGTCTTCTTTAGAGTTTGGTAGGTAGGGTACTGCATCACAAACATGGGTAAATACACTGTCCACCAGACTGTTGGCTCACCTACTCTATTTAGAGTTGGGAAAACTGTTAACAGTTGCTGAGCCCCCGCTGGGTCCGCTATGGGAAATCTCAGACTGATTGGTCTACTGAAATAGGGCTGTTAGTCAATGTACCTTGGACCATCCACCCTACTTAGGGCTCATCTCTGACAGTTTGTCTTGGAAAAAAACTTTGTTACATGACTACACTAAACATGGCAGCCATTCAGCAAAGCTACCATTCATTCAGAGGAGCCACCATAGTGGGAACTCCTCTAAAGTGACAGAGATTTCCACTAAGCAGGCAGAGATCTCTAAAGATGGCAGGTGGCTATCTGGAAAGGTGGCATAGCTCTATACTCCGGTAGAATTTTCAGTCCAGTGTACTAATATTCAAGAGGTCACCATTCTGCTGTAAAAAGGTCAAGTCACTAATGGATAGTAATAGTAGGTGAGCTGCTTTAGTGTTTGAGTGGTGTGGTATTAGAGCAAATCTGAAACTATTTTACAGAAAGTTGGAATTTGTAAGGAAACTGCAGAAGTTATTTTCACATAGTCAGTGGAGTCAAACGTGAATGGTGAGGGCGCAGTCTGTGCAGGTGAACAGGAGGAAGAAGGGCGTTGATGTCAGAGCAGAAGCTGCTGAAATAGCTAGCAAAAAAAGCCAAAAATTACTGCTGGATGCCAGACGCCACTGGCCAGTGGGTGCAGCCCCCCATCCCCCATGGCCAACTGTGGTCTGCTGGCCTGATTTTGCTGCCAGCATGATCACGACTGAGGACCGCTGCCTGAAGATCCACTCCTGCACAACACATATGCAGCAGGCACAGTAGGTGGCCATGCATGTGGTCAGGTGAGGCAGCAGGCGACGGGTGACAGGATACTGGCAGAGGGAGAGGCCTCGGAGTACGTTAGGTGGAGCTCCCTGGGGCTTCCTGGACAGTTGAGCTACCTTGGCCACCGACCCACAGCCAGACGGGCTACAGACCCATAGGATCTGCAGGGTCACCGTTGACATTCTAATGTTCTGCTGCGCTTAGACTGCACGCAGCATCTAAGGCCCCAACAAAACACCAAACCATTAGGCAGCAGGCAATTAAGACAGGTCCTGGGGGAAAAAGACAAAGCAAGGCAAGACAAGGCTAGGAGAGGAGTGGAGAACATGCATGGCCCCCCTGTTGCACCACGTCTCGAGACTCACACCACTTGTACCACCCTTACCAGTCTTGTACTCCAACGAATATTTCTTGATAGCATGCACGCCTCCCAAAGAAGTGAACCAGGGAGCCAAAAGACGCCACCAGCTAATTGCACCAAATTAAAGCAAAGGAAAGCTACATAATAAGCAGCAGATATGCAACATACTGCAAACAAGTAGCCAACTTTGGTATAAAACTGCAATTTAACTTTCTGACCTGACCAGGGTAACCAAATAGTGGGCACCGTGGACTAGGTTTCACGGTTTGTGGCCGAGCCTTCACATATGCTGAAGTGGCCCATCTACGGAGGTGCAGCTTGTAGCCAAGGAGTGCCCCCCCCATGCCTGTGCCAAACACCGCAGCCGAACAAAGTGAGCAGCTATGACAACAACGGTCAGGACAGCAGACCGAGCAAAGCTTTCCTGCTGCTTGCTCAGGCCCCTCCATGGCTACAGAATCTTCAGAAAGTGTGGTGACATAGCCAGGGTACTCAGGGTACTCAAAATAAAATAACTGACTCAACACAGCACATTTACCGGTCGGAGTCAGACAAAGAAATTGAAAAGAAATGGTGAGACGAAAATATCCAACATGCAAAAGAGGGCAGGGGGATGAAATGGCACCCAAACTGGTTCCTCAACACTTGCTCCTGGACCCAGCCACACATTCCGGCTCAAAAGTGGTGACCAAATCTATCTCTGCCCCAAGAGCCGCCTTCCTCGAAGTTTACTATTGAACGATATCTACAAAAAGCACAAAACAGCACAAAATGTATCTTTGGACGGAACCACTACAGGTAGCAGCCTAAACAGCTTGGGCTTTTAACCTGTAGCCCAGCCATCAACCCTCAGAATGTCACATTAAAGCTAAGTAGCAGTGCACTGGCTGTGGGGGACTCTACATTGCTCAGATCACAATCATGCCCTAGCTTAACATCAGGCCTATCAACAATTAATCTAACTGAAGAATCAATCCCAAAGCCAGTATTAGACCCACATGATCCACAGAAAGACCTGGCTAGTGGACTTCATTGAATGAATGGGGTGCCAACATCCACCAGCCCCAGATCTCCCTCTAAAACAGCAGACATCATAGACTTAACAAGACTTAACAAGAGTCTGGAATGGACTGACACTGCATACAAGGGAAACACCTATAAACTCAAACAACACTTGTTTTTTTACCCAGAAGGGAGAGGTTCATGGACTAGGCACTGAGAAACTTGTTGGATCATTTTCTCTCTAATATAGAGGCACAGATATCCGAAACACTTGGGCAAACCACGTTAGTGGCCCAGAGACCAGAAGGTGAAGCTACCAAACCATCCTCGACACATATGGCAATAAGAGCTTCACAGGATACCATAGCCCATAGCCAGAAACTACAATTAGATTTTATTCAATCACTGGCAACCCACTTGGCAGAAATAGGGTCCAAACTATGGCTCTCATTATGAGTTCGGCAGGTGGCAGAAGCCGCCCACCGAACTCATCCCGCTGGAAGACCGCCAATGCTGTCATCACCCCGCTGGCCCTATTATGCGTTCACTGCAGGGCCGGCGGGTGGAAACAGCATTTCTGCTTACCGGCCTTGCGGTGAACAGCGCCTTTACATTGACGCCGGCTCCTAATGGAGCCGACGGCAATGTGGCGGTGCGGCGGTTGCAGCAGCACCTGTTGCACATTCCACTGCCTGTAATTCGGACAGTGGAATTCGTGACAGGGCTGTGCCTGGGGGACCCTGCACTGCCCATGTCTAGTGCATGCGCAGTGCAGGGGCCCCCGAGTCACCCATTCTGTCAGCCTTTCCCTGGCAGTGTAAACCTCCATGAAAAGGCTGACAAAAAGGGACTCATAATCCCTAGGGTGGTTCTGCATGCAGTGCCACCCTGGAGGATTACAAACGCCGAGACACCGACTGTGGAGGCTCTGCAGTGTACATAATATGGCGGGCGGAATGCCATGACCGTGGCGGTCTGCCCTCCACCGTGAGTCTGGGGTCCCAGGACCCACAGCCTCATAATGAGGGCCTAAATCTACTAGAGTCCCATTTAAAACTCCTTGAGAAGGACAAACCCTGCCCATGCTCCCCAATCATTGACAAGTTAAGTTCCTTACATGAGACACTGGGTGCACTAGTGGGCATAATTAAGGAGCACACATCATGTAAAATCTCACAAGCCAAGATACTTAACGTGACCATGACGGAGGGTCCTAGTCAAATGAATTACTGCACTGCTATAACTGCCACTCCCTTGACACTCTCGGAACATACAACCGACACACTGGAACAGGCAACCTGCCCTTCACCAGCCACAAAGCTTACTGAGTGGCAGGGGGACGCAGAGGGGAGGAGCACTTAGTTGCATAATGAGGCTGCATAAACAAGAGGGCCACACAAGGACACTGATAACAAAATAGTTCTTGAGCCTCTCTCAACATAGAGTCCGTCAAGAAGGGCAAAAAAATATAAAAAAACAAACAAAGAAGCAATGTTTGCTAAAAAGAACTGCACTGTTAAACAAACCAACAAAAACTTTTAAAGTAAAGGAAGACATGAACTCCAATCTTTGTCTCAGCCACACAGACAAATACAAATTTCCAGTCCTCGGTGTCCAACAAACCGCCCACCGTTACAACCTCCATAGCACTCATTGAAGGGGGGATGAGAATCTCTTACACAGGGAAACGCCAGAGTGTGGTGGCCAGATGTTCCTAAATATTACTCAAAACTTGGACCCCTTGGAAGGTGCAGTGGCTGGATAAGGGCCCCCCTCCCAAAAAGGGGTAGGTAAAATGATAAGACTGATGAGGCCCCTAGACACACAAAGATAAAAGATGGAACAAGGTACTGAATACAAATCAGAGATCACAGAAATGCCAGGCTACCATCCATGGGGTTCTTCTAGGAGGTCACCAAAACGCAGCTGTGCTGCTGACACCCTATGGATCGGAAGTGAGAGACCTCCATTGAGTACAGAAAGCACAGGGTTACAGTTGGAATCCTCTTGCCAGGATGCCTTGTTCTGTCACTAAGAGAGATGTGATTACAAAAGCCCTGCAGCCAACAATTGTTTAGCTAACCTGGGGTCACTCAGCAGAAGATTTTCCATTGCCCAGCTAGACAAGCAGCAGTCCATCATCCAGCCGGCGAGCGAGGAGGGCGGGTGTATAAATTCAGAACCACTCTTTATACCCCAATATACTCCAAAAGGTCGTATGGACACCCTTAACAGAGGAAACCTGCTGCAGCTGTTCAATCATACCCCTGCATTAAAGAGCATAACCTCTGAGGACTTACATTGGGTCAAATTTGGACCACCTCAGTTAAATTCAACCAGAAAAGTGACCATAACAGCTCAAATAAGAGAGGCGCAACGGGACGATGTGTGGGCATAAAAGGCAACTTTTGAGGAATAGGGCATTGATCTCCATATCCCCTTGCCAGAGAAATACCTGTTTGTTCCCCTAAACACACATTTAGGTCAAAGACCAACTACTGTACTGAAGGGCGCAATTAGAGTGAACCATGGTTGCGTCTTGACAATAGACGACTCACGTGCCCTTACAATCCAATGTTGTCAACATCAGAGGGAGGTAAGCTTTAAGTCCCCAAGAGATTCACACAGGAAGTTGAGGAGGCAGGTGTTAGCTGTGCCTAAAAGACATAGTTACCATCACTAGCCACAACACCTGGCTTTAGGGCCAACGTCCTTGATAACAGTAGTCTCATGGAATGTGGCTGGGCTCAAAAGTATCAGACTGAGCAAGCAAGCAATGAACTACCTAGAAATGTGTGGTATTCTCTGTCTTCAGGAGACCTGGGCACTTGCCCCCACAATTTTGGCAGTCTTCTACGTAATCTTTAAATCTGCACTACAAACAAGCCTGTTTGTGCGGCCGTCAGAGGGGCTATCAATTTTTATTAAGCACACAAGCAACTTGGCGGCTGCCCCACTTGATTTTACCAGTACTGTTGCCCAAGCCATCTTCATCACAGGCCTGAAACTTAGGCCCGTATTTATACTTTTTTAGCGCTGCGTTTGCATAATTTTTTGATGCAAAAGCAGCTCAAACTTGTAAAATTCAATTGTATTTTGTAAGTTTGCGCCGCTTTTGCGTCAAATAGCGGCACAAATGCGGCGCTAAAAAAGTATAAATACGGGCCTTAATCGGAAAGCCACCAACTTAATCCTGGTGAACTGCTGTCTCAAATTTGCAAAGAAAGCCAAGCTGATGATAGTCTAATATCTGCCTGGACTGCCTGGAATCACTTACTTTGGATTATCCTGGTCATGAATTCATATTCGTGGGGGACTTTAACATTTGTGATCTGGGGGCACCGCCTGACAGTGCCAACCAGGAGAATGTGGGATATATTATACAGAACTTCCTACTGACTTACAAACTGGTAACTGCTCAACGAGAGGCAACAGTAAAAGAGAAAGAGCGATTGTTTCCCCCGACCTGTAAAGGCCTATCAACAATTTATTAAGTCTTTCTTTCTGAACGTCTAGCCTCGCAGTTAGCAAATTATCATGTCAAAGGACAGAAAGTGATCATAATGCCTTAAAGTGTGCCCTGAACCTGCTAGTTCAGCCCTGCGTGGGATGTAGACATGCTGGCTGTTAGACAGGGGGGGGGGGAGAAAGCTAAATTAGTCATACGAATAAAATAGGGAGCAGAGTACACATCAACAGCTATTGCTTGGATAAACAGACAAGAACTGGCACCACAAGCAAGGCAACAGGACTCGGTCCTACAGTAGTAGGAGATCTGTGGGAAAGATCTCAGATTTCTTTTGATGTGAGATAAAACCATGCCTCCCACAATGCAACCCAGTGGGGGCAGAAGAGAATCACCCCTGTTTAACAAAAACATCATAGCCTCCAGAAGAGAGCTCCGTAGACCCCAGAGGGCTTTTAAACTAAATCCTTCATCAACTGCAGTGGAGACATCCAAAATAATTCACTTAAAACTGGTGCTGTTCCTGATTCCTGGAGAGGATCAACTCTCCGCCCTATATATAAAAAGGGGGGCCGGACCGTGGCTGCAAATTACTGTTGAATTGCTCTCCTTGATGTTGGAGCAAAAGCCTATGCCCGAGTTCTGTTGGAGCAACTAGAGCTGTGTGTTCAAGAGCAAGACACCTTACAATTTGTTTAGTCAGGCTACAGAGCTGGGACGTCTAATGTGGACAACATCCTCGCATTACCCTACTTGAGGTATCAAGCCACTCAGAATAACAACCTGCCACTTTTTTTCTTCTTTATTGATTATAATGCAGTGTTTGATCGGGTTGACAGACCAGCCCTTTGGAGGCAGCTCAGTGCATGGGGTATACCTCATATGTAGCTAAGAGCCGCAATTTAGTTTACACTGGAACTTGGATCCAAGTGCAAACGGGCCCTTGTACACTTACCTGGAAAATCATAACAAATCGTGGCATAAAGCAGGGCTGTGTCTTGGCCTCATTGCTCTACAATCTGTACATAGCTAATCTGAGTAAAAGCTTGGAGTTCTGCGGCCTGGTCCCGCCTAAATAAGCAAACATCAAGCTGCAAATAGCTCAATATGCAGATGACGTAGTGATCATGGACTGTACTGAAACGAAGTTGCAGTGGGCACTGAATTATCTGAATTCCTTTAATCTGGCCAACCATCTCCAGAGTAGGCACTGAATTATCTGAATACGTTTACTCTGTCCAACCATCTCCAGACAAAGTAGGATAAAGCTAAGGTTTTAATATTCAGGAGGCACAAGAACGAAAGGATTGCCTACTGGCAGCTTGGCAGTAAACCAATCAGCACAGCCAGGAAGTACAACTATCTGGGAGTGTGGGTTACTGAAAACAGCACTCCAGTGGCACAGATAAATGCTATAAATAAAAGGGGTGCTGCCATATATAGGCCAACTATATTGGACGCTGAGCAGTGCCTATACTAAGAATAACTAAGATGACTCTCTTACCAGCTTTACAATACGGCCACCATGCCTACCCAGCAGTCCTAGATTCAACTTTAGAGCAAGTCCACTGCAAAGAATACAGACTTTTGTTTCAACAACCGCAACATTCCCGCTGGTTCAGGTTAAGGATGGATCTGCGGCTCGCGACTCAAACATTAGATTGTCAAGCCCCCATGTTGAAATATTACTTCAGGACCATGAGGGCACAGTCAAAATCACTAAAAGAACACCTAAAATACATCTTTGAAACTCTAGGCAATCCTTGGCATGCCCAAGTAAGAGATGCGATAAGGACTCTTAAGATTGAAGAAACAGCCCTTCAAACAGGGGGAGTCCCATTTAACATCTGGAGGAAAACCATTGACCAGCAATTAAATGAGACCTCAAGGGTGCAAGGTCTATCATCTATAGACAAGTCATCACTGGTCCCACCACTGAACAACTCTTCCAGGGAAACCACAACCATACTTTTTGGAATCTATAAATGCGGGAATCTACCTGCAGATACTGTACATGAGACTGTTACTACTGCCAATAGGAGATTTTATTCCTGTCTGGGCAGGCAGCAGCAACAAAGGGGAGTGCAGGTAATGTTTTTACCGTCATGGATCTTGGATTCATCTGTTTTGCTGCTGCCCCGTATTAGATCAGGAGAGGAGGTCATTAATTAGACCAGTTTTCCTGGCCCTTGGGTTGCAAACTTGCCAGGATGCATCTTCTATCTGTTTTAAGAGCATCGCTCTGTGGACCCCGGCAAGGTGTGTCAAATTTGTTGACATACTCAGGCAACGGACTTCTCCCTCTGGGGCATTCAAACGCATGCAAGGACAACAATTAATAACTATGTGCACAACAAGAATAGCACCTGTTGATTGACATTGGGAGTCATTGGTTACTGAGCAAACGGTACTTTCCTGGCATCTATAGCCAGGTCCGCCAGTTACTACTATATAACTGTTCTATAAAGCACCGACTGCACATTGTGGCACTCGGACCATGGCCCGTTTGCATGTATTTCTGGTAATAGCCTTCCTATTGTGACAGCTGCCCTTTTGCCACTGCTTTTCTTGATTGCACTTACCACTTTTAATAAACCTTTTAAACATTTTCACAAATTCCTTTTTTTAACTGTTTGTAATGTTTTTAATTAACTATAGAATAAAGTACTACCTACCTACCTACCAACTCTGATTTCAGTGTGCGGCCCAATTCTGATTGATCCATCTTCCTGGAGTTTCCTCACCTTAGGGCTTTTGCCTTCCAGACTTCAGATTGGTTCATAAAACATTTTCCCAGCAAAGACTCTCCAGCACCAGCAGGTGGCACTACACAGCGTCAGCCATGAATCTGCTGCAAGACATGGCATTTCCAGAGTATATTAGATGTTAACTGGCATGCTGATGATTTAATGATGCAGGCCAGAGGTCTCTCCTGGTGTCTCCCTTGCAAAATTCTCAGCTTTCAACAGCAACTAAGTCAAATGTCTCCTTAAAAGCCTTGTAGATGATGCAGCAAGACGGCGCTCTTTTCAGATATCCATGACAAATGCATGAGGAGTTGGGGATGGGGCATGATGTTGCAGTCTGCAATGTTTGAGTCTCCATGCATCCAAAGGCTACCCCAGAGTGAGAGGCCATGCTGTTTTTAGGCTAAGATCTGCAGAGAGTCCCGAAAACAGACTTTCTCTCCAAAAGGTTTAAGTCTCTTTTCAGGAAACGTAGTCCTAAAAGTTCTTCTCACAAAAAATCACCACAGGAAGGAGAATTTCTCTTTTTCCTAGAGAAAGGAGCCTTGTTCCAAGGACTGTTCAGAGCCACAATGTCCTTCGCTGATGCTGAGCTGCCACTGCCTAAGAAGCCAATGCTAGAGTTTCTTGGTGCTTTGGATGATCCTATTCAAGTTGAGGTGTTCAAGCTAGCGCTCCTGGATCTTTTCAGGATGACCCTGGGACCCTCTGGGCCACTCCCAATGGGGAACTAATGGGCAGGTCCAGCAACTCTGGCACCACCTATCAATACTGTGCTTTCAAGGGCTCCAGACCTTGGCACCAAAGATGAAGTTGAAATCAACCAAGGCCATGTCCCTCCATTGTTCAAAGCCTCCCTCAGCACTGGTCTCAAAGTCTGTGGTGACACCAACCATGGAGCCAATTCTTTTGCCAGTTGGAAATGTCTGTGTAGAACGAGAAAATGTTGAGGCTAACTTCAGTGATTAACTGTTTACACTAGGACCCAAGTGTTCAAAATTGCACAGAAGATGTTTAGCTAAGATTGATACGCCTTTGTTATGGAGGGTAAGGCGTACAGACAGATAAAAAATGATGACTCCTGCTTCCTTTAACACTGATGCCAGCCTTTATTTGGACTTACAAAATATCAGTGGTCTAGATGCTTCTCACAAAAGGGACATTTCCAGCGCCCCTGCCCTGTCTCAGAAGATTTGTCATCTTTCACAACAGGTGTTTGGAAAATAGCAGAGGCCTTGAATCTTATTTGCTTATTACATATGTGAAATCAAACATTCTGATAGAACGTTTACAACCTTGACAGTTTCTGTAAAGAGCTTGCTTCCTATTAACGAGGCTGTCCTTGACCTTATAATGGGTACTTGAGAGAAACTCTTTTTGGACCCAGCAGTTCATAAACAGATCACCAGGACCATATATTGGGTCTGGGTGACCCACACTTTTTGTCCTTCCACCCATCCACCTGTCATCTGAGAGTCTGGTGGATCAGAAGTAGTCCTCAATGAGGAACTGTAGGAATGTAGCCTCTTTCTAGCATTGTTACCCCCACTTTTGGCCTGTTTGTGAGTATATGTCAGGGTTTTTTTTCTGTCTCACTGGGACCCTGCTAGCCAGGACCCCAGTGCTCATAGGTTGTGGCCTGTATGTGTACCCCTGTGTAGTGCCTAACTGTGTCACTGAGGCTCTTCTAATCAGAACCTCAGTGTTTATGCTCTCTCTGCCTTTAAAATTGTCACTATAGGCTAGTGACCATTTTCACCAATTCTAATTGGCACACTGGAACACCCTTATAATTCCCTAGTATACTGTACCTAGGTACCCAGGGTACTGGGGTTCCAAGAGATCCCTATGGGCTGCAGCATTTCTTTTGCCACCCATAGGGAGCTCAGACAAACCTTTACACAAGACTGCCACTGCAGCCTGAGTGAAATAATGTCCATGTTATTTTACAGCCATTTTACACTGCACTTAAGTAACCTATAAGTCACTTATATGTCTAACCCTCACTTAGTGAAGGTTAAGTGCAAAATTACTAAGTGTGAGGGCAATCTGGCACTAGCCAAGGTGCCCCCACCTAGTTCAGGGCAATTTCCCGGGACTTTGTGAGTGCGGGGACACCATTACACACGTGCACTACATATACGTCAACACCTATATGTAGCTTCACAATGGTAACTCCGAATATGGCCATGTAACATGTCTAAGGTCATGGAATTGCCCCCCCATGCCAAATCTGGTACTGGGGTGCCAATCCCATGCATCCCCGGGGCTCCAGCATGGACCCCGGGTACTGCCAAACCAGCTCTGGGGTTTTCACTGCAGATACCGCTGCTGCCAACCCACAGACACCCTTCTGCCCTCCTGGGGTCTGGGCAGCCAAGTCCCAGGAAGGCAGAACAAAGAATTTCCTCTGAGAGAGGGTGTTACACCTTCTCCCTTTGGAAATAGGTGTTAAGGGCTGGGGAGGACTAGCCTTCACCAGCCTCTGGAAATGCTTTGAAGGGCACATATGGTGCCCTCCTTGCATAAGCCAGTCTACACCAGTTCAGGGATCTCCCAGCCCCTGCTCTGGTGTGAAACTGGACTGCCCAGAGCTCCTCCAGTATATCCCAGACCTCTGCCATCCAGAGGTATGAGGACACAATGGAGGCCTCTGAGTGGCCACTGCCAAAAGGTGAAGTCAGAGACCCCTCCTGATAGGTGCTTACTTGACTAGGTGGCCAATCCTCCTCTGAGGGCTATTTAGGGTCTCTCCTGTGGGCTTTTCCTCAGATAACGAATGCAAGAGCTCACCAGAGTTCCTCTGCATCTCCCTCTTCGACTTCTGCCAAGGATCGACCGCTGACTGCTCCAGGATGCCTGCAAAACTGCAACAAAGTAGCAAGATGACTACCAGCGACATTGTAGAGCCTAATCCTTGCCGGCTTTCTCGACTGTTTCTTGGCAGTGCATGCTCTGGGGGCTGTCTGCCTTCACCCTGCACTGGAAGCCAGGAAGAAATCTCCCGTAGGTCGACGGAATCTTCCCCCTGCTAACGCAGACACCAAACTTCTGCTTCACCGGTCCTCTGGGTCCCCTCTCATCATGACGAGCGTGGTCCCTGGTACACAAGAGCTGGATCACAGTGACCCCACCAGTCCAGTGGTCCATCTGTCCAAATTTGGTGGAGGTAAGTCCTTGCCTCCCCACGCCGGACAGTAATCCTGTGTACTGCGTGAACTGCAGCTACTAGGGCTTCTGTGCACTTGTGCAAGGAATCCTATGTGCACATCACAGCCCAGGTCCCCAGCACTCTGTCCTGCATTGCTCAACTCGCTGAGTTGACCACTGGCTTCGTGGGACCCTCCTTTGTAGTGTTGAGATGACTGCCGTGCTCAGTTTTCTTGAACCCGTGTTCAAGTACTTCTGCAGGTGCTGCCTGCTTCTGCATTGGCTCTCTGTGTTGCTGAGCGACCCCTCTGTCTCGTCTTCCAAATGGTGACCTCCTGGTCCTTCCTGGGCCCAGGCAGCACCCTTTTTCTTCAACCACGACCTTTGCAGCTAGCAAGTCTTGTTTGCGGTCTTTCTCCAAAGAAACAACTCTGCATCCTCCAGCGCTCCGTGGGACATCTTCTGTGCAAAGGAGAAGTTCCTGGCATCTTTTGTTGTTGCAGAATCTTCAGCTTCTTCCACCCAGAGGCAGCCATTTTCCACCTTCATCCGGGGTTTAGTGGGCTCCTGCCCCCCCCCGGACACTTTCGTGACTCTTGGACTTGGTCCCTTTCCTTTGCAGGTCCTCAGGTCCAGGAATCCGTCATCAGTGCTTTGCAGTCAGTTATGGTCTTTGTAGAATCTCCTATCACGACTTTAGTGTGTTTCTGGGGAAGTAGTATCACTTTACTCCTACTTTTCAGGGTCTTGGGGTGGGGTATTTTGGACACCCTAAGTGTTTTCTTACACTCCCAGCGACCCTCTACACACTACACTAGGCCTGGGGTCCCTAAGTGGTCCGCATTCCACTTTCTGAGTATATGGTTTGTGTTTCCCCTAGGCCTATTGCATCCTATTGTATTCTACAGTTTTTGAACTACTTTTCTAACTGTTTACTTACCTGATTTTGGTTTGTGTGTATATTTTGTGTATTTTACTTACCTCCTAAGGGAGTATATCCTCTGAGATATTTTTGGCACATTGTCACTAAAATAAAGTACCTTTATTTTGAGTAACTCTGAGTATTGTGATTCTTATGATATAGTGCTATATGATATGTGGTGTAGTAGGAGCTTTGCATGTCTCCTAGTTCAGCCTAAGCTGCTCTGCTGTAGCTACCTCTATCAGCCTAAGCTGCTAGAACACTACTAATCTACAAATAAGGGATAACTGGACCTGGCACAAGGTGTAAGTACCATCAGGTACCCACTGTAAGCCAGGCCAGCCCCCTACGGGAACCAAAATGCCTTTCTTATTGCCTCCTCAGACAGGAAGACTAAGAAACTTGCCACTTTTGGTTGCAACATATTGACCTCTTACGGCCTAGCTTGACACGCAGCTAATGTTACTTCCTGCCATATCTGTGGAAAACTGGCAAACACACATGGTCATCAGCCTCCAAGAGCACATGAAGAAGCCATTCTCTGACCTGGTGAGTGATGAACTAGATGCTTCCAAACAGATAGTCAAAGGTGATTGTAAGAAATTGGGTTGTTGGTTGACTGGCCAAACAGCAATCACAATCTTTGTCAGGGTGAGGAACAAGCAAACCCTAAATTAAGCTCTGCTCATCCCTCTGGTAGCTTTGACATAAAGCAGCCAGGCTTAACTTACTTGTGTAAAGTATTTGTGCAACAATTCAAACAGTAAGAGAGTGAAAACACCACACCACAATGGAAAAATAGAACTTTCTTTAATAAATAAAACAAGACCAAAATGTCAAAAGTTCATCGTCATTAGGAATCCTGTCAACGGGGCTTGCCATGCAAAATCTGGTGTCAAGGCTGAGGGGCTCAGTCGGGGTGATGCATCGGTTCAGAGGAGCTGCAATGTGGAGTTCGGCATCATTGTCAATGCTGTTGTCAGTGAGGGATGCAAGGGCCTGCACCAACGATGTGTCAAGCAGCGGTAGTCTAGGAGAGCTTGTGGGCTGTGGCGGCAATCCACGCAGCAG